>NC_082721.1:27096209-28542459 GCF_030144855.1 Hypanus sabinus
TTAATTCTGATTGAGGAATTTAAAGGGTGTGTTTCGGAGGATATCCGGACGTATCTGAATGAGAAGCCGGATAAGTCCATCTCAGAATTTGCTAGGTTCGCAGATGAATATGCCCTAACCCACAAGACAAAGTTTTCCTCGAATAAAAGTACCCAGAGAGACCGTGGAAACGATCAAGAAAGTCCGCCGGCTGAGGCAGAGGTCCTGTCGGGAGCTAGTGGTAAGGTCGAGGGGGAAAGGCCAGACGGCCAGAGATTTCCGGGCTTGACCTGTTTTAATTGTGGAAAAGTGGGACATATTGCATCGCGGTGCTTTGCTCCGAGGAAAGAAACAGGAAAGGGGAAAGCAGCAGTCCCTATCGGATGTGCCGTGGTAATCAGTAGATCGACAAGAGAGCCCCGGGTAGACAGAGTACGAGAAGGGTTGGAGACTTGTCTGTCACACGGAACCATGTCTGTGAGGGAGGGAGACACACCAGTTCCCGTACGGATCTGGAGAGACACGGGGGCTGAGCTGTCGTTGATCAGCAGTAAGGTACTAGAGTTTGGTCGAAAGACGAGAATGGTAGCTGTAAAGGGAATAAGTCAAGGGACAGAAATGGTGTCCTTACACAAGGTCATTATGGATTGTGAGCTGGTATCTGGACCAGTTGAAATAGGGGTGCGATCGGAATTCCCGAGGAAGGACGCGGACGTCCTTTTCGGTAACGATTTAGCAGGTGGTAAGGTTTGGGCAGCCATGACGATGGCCAGCCCACCGGTGAGTGCGGTGGCCCCGCCCCTAGAGTCCCAGATCTACCCTGTATGCGCGGTCACTCGCAGCCTGTCGAGAAAGGCAGCTGAGAACGAGAGCAGTTTAAATCTGGCCAGTTTCGATTTGGCCGAGACGTTTCTACCGACCTTGTACCACGAGGGTTTAGAGGGTGGTAAAACGAAGAGTAGTAAAGTAAAAGAGGGTAAGGAAGCGGAGGTAGATCTGTCCTTAGCGAGGAGAAAGGTCCTAGAGGCCGGAAATAAAGATGAGGAACCGCTAGAGCGTTTACGAGGTCCAGAGTTGGACAAGGATGATCTGTCTGGTTTGGCAGAACTGTTTGAAGAAGTTGAAAATTCTAAAGGTGTTCCCGATAATGAAATGAGGGCAGTCCTAAGGGAAAAGGATGCCATTACCTCGAAGAAGTCTGCTGGGTTGGCAGGTGAGGTTGTTTCAGCCCACGGGGTTGAGTTTACTCCGGAAGGGAGTTGCCCAGAGAGTGCCTGGGAGGATCGGGGGAACGTAGAATTTGAAAAGGGTACGGATATTGAAAGCCTGGAAGAGGCCAATGTCCCGTTTGAGTGTGTCCAAGATGGGGATGCACGTGGTACTGAACCTGGTAACGGAGCTCAGAAAATGTCTGAGGTATTTGATTCAGTGGAACGGGACGGCCCTCCTTGAGGGTCAGATAGACTTGGTTCAGTGAAAAAAGGGTTAACCTTGGTAACAGTGGGAAGTGAGAGTTCCCAGGTGTTTGTGCTCGAAGGTGTGTTCAAAGTTAACGCAGAGTTTAAGAATGGGGAGATAAGAATTATCATTGAAGGAAATGGGAAATCTGTAGGAACAACCCCTCGGAAGCACCAGAAGAAACGTTAAGCGACCATGTAACAGCAGACGGTCATCGGAAACCAAGCCACGTGCGTTCAATTCCGTGGCTGGAACTGGTGGCTGAAACCACGGAAAACAGCTCTTTAGCTAACAACGGGGAAACCCGCTCCCGACTCAACGGATTGGCATCATAAAAGACTTGGGCAAGTTTAAACGCCTCCCTCTCTTAAACCCAAAACGCTGCAGCCTGAACGAGCTAATGACTTTTATATTTCCATCGGACAATACATTATCCCCTAGACAACGATAGTTACTTTTTATTGGTTATGATCATACCTGCACTTTAGATTTAGCATCGACGATGTATATTATCTGTATGTTTGCATTTATCTTATTTTTGTGCCCCTTTATCAATAAATACTTTTAAAAATAGTACCATCAGACTTCAACGGACCTCTCTATCTTTGCTGGTAAGTGATCCAGTTACGGGATTTCATAACAACTGACACATGTCACAAAATTTGTTATATCACAACAACAGTACAGAACAGCACACAAAAATTACAAAACAAAGTGTTAAAATAAATAATGGAAAAGAAGAACAAGATAGTGAGGTAGTGTTCACGTCTATACTTAACATCTGAGAGCCCACAACCCTGAGAGGGAGATTTCTAAACCTCACAATCCTCCAAGTAAACAAGTATCTCTTCATCTCAATACTAAATCAGCGGCTCCCTAACTGGAGACTGGTTCTAGCCTCTACACTCACCACCTACCCCATCAGACCTCCAAAGAAACACACACAGAATGCTAGAGAAACTCAGCAGGCCAGGCAGCATCTATGGAAATGAATGAACAGTTGATGTTTTGGGATGAGATCCTTCTTCAGGAGTGGAAAGGAAGGGGGAAAGACACTGGAATAAGGGAAGGAGGACTAGGTAGAAGATAATAGGTGACCCAGGTGGGCGGGAAAGGTGAAGGGCTGGAGCAGAAGGAATTTGATAGGAGAGGAGAGTGGACCATGGGAGGAAGGGAAGGGGATGGGGTACTGGGTGGGGGTGAGAGGCAGGTGTGGAGAAGAGGTAAGAAGCCAGAGTGGGGAGTAGAAGAGGGAAGGGTGAGTGTAATCTTTACTGGAAGGAGAAACTGATGTTCATGTCATCAGGTTGAAGGCTACCCAGCTGGAATAGGAGGTGTTGTTCCTCCAGCCTGACTGGCCTCATCACAGTGAAAGGGGAGGCCTGGGACTGGCATGTCAGAATGGGAATGGAGATAGGATTGAAAATGAATGACCACTAGGAAATTCTGCTTGCCAGATGGAGCAGAGGTACTCGACAAAGCGAACCCCAATTTACATCTGGTTTTACCAAAGCAGAGGTGGTGGTATAGGAAGGACCAGATACAGCAGACAACCACACCGATCTGCAGGTGAAGTGTTGCCCTGTCTCCAAACCCTCCTCTTCCCCGACACACTACTCTGGATCTCTCCATCTCTAATTGCCAACGAGACATCAACCGGTTCGACCTCAGCTCTCCTCACTTCTCCTCGAACCTCTCCCACTCTGAACACACTGCTCTCCAGGAAAGCCAGCCTTGATTATGGGTTCAAATCCCCAAGTGGGCTCAAACACTTTGACGCTAATCTTTGTTCCCCCGTTGAACCATGGCTGGGAGTGAGGGCAAGCCCGATGAACGAGCAGTAGGGAAGGGTGTACCAAAGCGCCACAAGTTTGTTTTAAGGGTGGAAGGGTAAGGCAGAGAATGTGAGGAGCCCAGCATCCTCTGTACTGCTCACCTCTCCCATTCGTCCTCATCCATGTCTTCACCAGACTCTGCTCCTGTTGTGTAATCTGTCTCATACTGAGACTCCTCCATTTCCGATCTGCGTTGTCTCCTCTTGCCCTTCCTCCGACCAGCTGGAGGCTTCCTTGGCATGTCTTCCGATGGAGTAGAGTTAAAGTTCCTCGAGGGGTAAGAGGCAGGCTGATACCTGGCAACAGAACACACAGAGAGACCAATCACACAATCTTCAGAAACCCAGAATAAAGAATCTGACTGAATCTACTCCAGATACATTCTTTATTTCTCTCCTCCATCTTCAGGGTTGACTACCACTGAAGATTCTAATTAACCCTATTAGATTGTCACTACAAGAACTCACAAATCCTTATATGGAGTGTCGATGAAATTGAGGAACCAATTAAATGCTTGCACCAAGAATGCATTCATAAAGTTGCATACACACTGCTTATGATAGCCTCAAGATAACTTGATCAGAAGTAACTTGTGTCCATTTAATGGGATAACATTATCAAGTTAAGTCACTTTTATTGTCATTTTGACCATAACTACTGGTACAGCACATAGCAAAAATGAGATGTTTTTCCAGGACCCTGGTGTTACATGACACAGTACAAAAACTAGACTGAACTATGTCAAAAACAACACAGAAAAAAACTACACTAGACTACAGACCTACCCAGGACCGCATAAAGTGCACAAACAATGCAGGCATTACAATAAATAATAAACAGGACAATAGGGCCAATGGGTTGTAACTGAATCTAGTATGTCCCTACATTTCTTATGGGTATCACTGTTCCTTCTGATCCAGCGGCATTGGCTCTTTTGTTTTCTGCTTTATTTCAGTCTCTATTCCATAGTTATCCTGGGAGCTCTTGAGTTAATTTCCCTACCCTATCTCCCTTGTGGGAATGAACATTTACTGTGGCTGCAACATTTCTGTTATAAAGACCTCCCCTTTTCAAGTACCATGCTGTGACCTCTATTTACCCACTGCAACTTGGCTTTCTCTATGAGTCAAGAAAAACAACACAAGTCCTTTGGCCCACCAAGCACCGTCTATACTAATCCCCATTATCAGCAGTTGTCCTTTGCCTTCTACATTGGTGATTCAGGTCCAGATACTTGTGTAAATGCTATGAAAATATCTGCCCTCATACGGACAGTTTATCTTGGAAGGGTCTGTAATTCCTTGCCGATACTATGATTACCATTCTTCTGAGGTTTCCCCATTAACACTTGCTCTATTTGGCTCACATCCTAGAAGCATGTCTAGCTGTACCACAAATGTATTGATCAAGAAAGTTTTCCTGAACAGAATTCAGAATCTCCATCTCTGGAAACAAATTGTGTACCTACATCTTTCATAAATCTACTGATTCCCATGGCTATCTTGGCAATACCTCTTCCGACCCCAGCTCCTGTAAAAGTGCCATTCTCTTTTCACAGTCTCGTTGTCTCCGCCACACCTGTTCCCAAGTTGAGGCTTTCCTTACCAGGACATCAGAGACGTCCTCATTCTTCAAAGAGTGAGCTGACCCTTCCTCCACCATTGATGCTGCCCTCGCCCGCATTTCTTCCATTCCCTGGACATCCGCGCTCACCCCATCTTCTAGAAGCCATAGCAGGGATAAAGTTCCTCTTGTCCTCACCTCCCACCCCATGAGCCTCCGCATCCAGCACATCTTGCTTTGCAATATTCGCCACCTTCACATCTTTACCACCTCCACCCACTCTCTGCTGTCTGCTGGGATGGCTCCCTTCATGATTACCTTGTCCATTCCTCATGAGGTGATGACCTCATGATCCCTCCCCACTAATCTCCTTCTTGGCACTGATCCCTCCCTCCCTCACCTCCATGCCAGGCCCAAATAGTCCTTCCATGTGAGGCAACACTTCACCTGCGAATCTGTTGGGGTTATCGACTGTATCTCGTGCTCTTGATGGGGTCCCCTCTGAGATCCAAAGGTAGACTGGGGGGGGGGGGGGGCTGCTTCATTGAGCACCTTTGCCCCATCTGCAAAATGCAGAATTCCCCCGTGGTCAACCACTTCAATTCTTATTCCCATTCCCATTCTATCTGTTGTTCCATAGCTGCCTCTTCTGCCATGATGAGGCCACTCCCAGAGTGGAGGAGTAACATCTTAAATTCTATCTAGATGGCCTCCAACCTGATGGCATAAACATTGATTTCTCCAAATTCCAATAAATTTTTCCTCCTCTCCCTTCCCTTTGTTTCCATGGCACTCCTCTTACCTCTTCGCATCACTTGCCCATCACCTCCCCCTGAACCCCTTCTCCTTCACTTTCTCCCATGGTCCACTCCACTTTTTTTCTATCACGTTCTTCCTTCTCCAGCCCTTTCCCTTTTTCACCCATCACCTCCCCAGCTTCTTACTTCATCCCTCCTCTCCCACCCACCTGGCTGCCCCTATCTTGTTTGTACTCCTTCTCCTGCCTTCTTATTCTAGCATCTTCCCCCTTCCTCTTCTGCCCTGATGAAGGGCCTCAGCCTGAAATGTCGACGGTTCATTCACATCCATAGATGCTACCTGACCTGCTGAGTTGCTCCAGCATTTTGTATGTGCTGCCCAGGATCTCCTCCCCCTCCATCTCATCACTATCCCAGTTGGGATTTGAACAGTTGAAGTATCCTATCATCACTACTTTGTACTTTAATTATATCTCTGGAATTTCCTTGCAAGTTCCCGACATCCTTCCCACTACTCAGCAGCCCGTAAACAGACCCCACAGTGTAATCACACTTACGGACTATCGGTTTGACTCTCCAAGGTGTACGTGGTTGGTTGTGAGTTATAATCCGCGGCACTCATTACATTGATTCCATTGGCTGGTTTATCAGAGAACTGAAGTGTCTCATTATCATCATTAATTTCCGCTGGAACCGACTTCACCTGAAACAATCAGAGAATGTAAGGGGGTCAGCATCTTGCCTCATCACAACATCATTTGTTTACCTTAGGGGCTAGTCTGGTGCTGCATGGCTGGGGTGAATTCTTAAGAGGCTGGGATATACATAAAGACGACAAAAGCAGCAGTCTGACTGGTTTGGACTGGGTGCGATATCAGAAAGGGGCAAATGAGATTATACAGGACATTAAAAGGCGCAGAAGTTAGGAACGATTGGAGCATCATATAAATGCATGTGGGGATTGAGAGTTTGGGATTTGACTGGTGGGAGATAGCTTCAGGAACAGGAAAATAAGAGGGAGGAGAAGGGCACTTGGCCTGGTCTTGCATTATACAAAACTACGGCGAATCCTTTGCCTCAAACTTCACTTCCCAACACTATCCCCACTTGACTCCACCAGTGTCCAGGACTGATCTCTGTTTTGATCAATGTTTGAACCTCCACAGACTTCCAGGGTTGAGAGTTGCAAAGAGTCACCGCCCTCTGTATGCCAGATGAAGAGAAATTTCTTCACTCAATTTTTCTGAAACTGTGACTGTAGTTCTAAATTTGGCAACCATGAGAAAAACTTTTCCTGCTTCTCACCTGCTTATGTTCTTCAAGTAATTTCTAAGTTTTGATGGGATTATCCCTCATTCTTCTAAAATCTAGAGAAGACGGTGCCAGTTTATTCAACCTCTCCTCATACAGCAAACCCCTGAACCCAGTCCAGTGCATCTTTGCTGTCTATTCTCTGGGTCAAGTATCTTCCTGCTTAGCTCAGGAGTCTTCAGCAATGATATCACCAAGACCTGCTTACCATTTGTCATCCTAAGTGCTTGTTGCAACTAAACGTTGCCTTCAGTAACTTGTGTACAAGGACACCTAGTACCTTTGAACACCACCACTACTCAATCTCTCATCGTTTGACAAATACTCTGCTTTTCGATCATGTGCACCATAGGAGATATCTCCATAGATTTCCCCATTATACTATATCTGCCATGTTCTTATCCACTCACTCTGCTTGTCCATATCACCTTGAAGCCCCTTTATATCCCCCCGCGAATAACTCCACCTTTGTTCGTATTGTTAGCAAGGTTGGAAATATGATACTTGGTCCCCATGTGGCACCTCAGCATGCAAACCTGGGAAAGATCTGTTTATTCCCACTGCCTGCTTTCTATCCAATATCTAATTGTTAATCCACGTTAGTACATTAACTCCCAACCGGACCTTCTCAACCAGTCTCCTGTGTGGGACCTCATCAAAAGCTTCCTGAAACATCATACATACTAGATTTCTCTTATCTATTTTAACTAGACACAACCTCAAAAAAAAAACCTCCATCAGGTTAACCAAACAATTTTTCCTTCATCCATCAAAAACCGACGTATTTCAAAGGCGTGCTGCAAGTGTCACGATGCTTCCGGTACCAGCATAGCATGCTTGCAACCTACAAACGCTGGCGTGTTTGCAATGTGGGAGGAAACCCACACGGTCACAAGGATGTATAAACTCCTTGCACGTAGTGGCAGGAATCGAACTCTGATTGCTGGCACTGCAAAGCATTAACCTAACCGTAGCGTAGTGGCTCACACAACACTATTATAGCTCGGAGCATCAGGGGTTGGGAATTCAATTTTGATGCCACTGGTAAGAACTCTGTCATTTCTTCCCACGACTGGGTGCTGCGGTTTCTTTCACGTGCTGCGGTTTCTTCCCAAAGACCAAAGCTGTACCTGTTAGAGGGTTAACTGGCCGTTGTAAATTGTACTATGATTAGACTGGGGCTAAATAGGTGGGTTGCCTGGCAGTACAGCTCATTGGGCCAGAAGGGCCTGTTCTGCATTGTATCCCGAAATAAATAAATAGAACAAATAACAACTCACCAAGACTCTACTCAATTCTAGCATTTTTTAGAAGAATGATAGGATTCAGTAGTGTGTTTCTTTTGTTACATGTTCCAATAACAGCTTCATTTTAAGTCTTCTCTCTTCCTAATTTCTTAAAGAGTGGGGTCACATTTGCTGCTCCTTGAACCATAGGAACATCTGGCATCTCTAAAGCCACTTCCTTCAAACCTTGGGATATTGGGATTTATCAGGTTTGGAACTCAATATCTTACCTAGTACCATTTTTTTGACTAATAGTCCCCTGAGTTCATCAATCTTGTTAAAGCAAATAAAAACTCATTCTTTATCTTTTGTGCCACTTGCCTGTTTCCCCACTATAAAATTCTCCCATATCCATGCAGCTTTCGCCTTCGCTAGTCTTTTTCTTCATTCAGTCTTCAAAACAGACTGCTGGAGCGTTCCTCACCGCTGTCTGTCTTGTCATTCTTTACGAATGTCTTGCTCTTTCTTTGCTGAGTTCAAAGATTTTCCCCAATCGGCATGCTTACAACTGTGTCTGGCAAGCTTGTAAACCCCTTCTTAGATTTAATATATTTTTTTAAATTGCTCTTATCATGCGGAGATGAATCATTTTTGCTTTTGTGTTTTTGTGCCACAGCAAGCTTCTGCACTATCTATTTTAAATACTAATCACTGCTGATTGGTTGCCATGCATGCTCTCAATTAATCAACTCTCCCCTCATATCTTCATTACTTCCTTGGTTTACTTTTAAGAACTACATCACTCCTTCCCGAGTGTCAGAAGTTGAAGGATGACCTGATGGAACTAAGTAAAATTACGCCATGTACAGATAGGTGTAGATGGACAGATTCCAGGGTGGAAATGTCAGACATCAGAGGCATACATTTATGGTGGGGGTGTGGGGGGGGGGGGGAATTTAACGGAGATTTGCAAAGCAAGGTTTTTTTAAAATATTAAAAAGTGTAGGTGCTTAGAATGAGTTGCCAGGGGGTTAGGGTAGAAGTAAATCCAACAGCAACATTTACGGACAAATGAACAGGCAGGGAATAGAAAATATATCGAAAGATCCTACTCCAGTGCTGTATTGTTCAATTTTTCGACGCTCCAAACTCAACGTAGTTTTTTTTTATGGTCACTCTTCCCCAAGACTCCTTTATAATCATATTGTCAATTACCTCTTACTCATGGCACAGAATGGAATCCAAAATAATGTTTTCCCTAGTTAGTTCCTCGTCAAGGATTCCGTGAATTTGTCGTCCACCTTATTATAGCAAATTTAATCATCATCATGTGCTGTGTTGGATGACATAGGTGATCATAACCATGATTGTCCCTGGCAAATTCTACAGAAGTAGTTTGCCATCGTCTTCTTCTGGGCAGTGTCTTTACAAGACAGGTGATCCCAGCTCATTCTTAGTAGAAACTGGAATTTGATCGTAAACAAGGTGGGACAGCAGGAACCTGATTGGCTGAGGACTAACCAATCAGGAGGGACAGACAGATGATCGTGGTGTATATATCACTGGACTAGACGTGCCTAGGCATCTTCCCTGATGAAGATGGCAGAGCCCATCATCAAAATGTTGGTTAAAATTGGTACTTGTACCTGGCTGGAAGCCAGAAAAGAGCTTATGCAGCTGAGGGATGAAATTTAGAGTCTACCTTTATTTGTCACATGTACATTGAAGCATACAGTGAGGTGTGTCGTTTGTGTCAAATCAAATCAGCAAGGACTGTGTCAGACAGCCCTCAAACGTTGCCGTGCTTCTGGCGCCAACAAAGCATGCAGACAACTCACTAAGCATAGTCCATAGGTCTTTGGAATGTGGAGCACCCAGAGAAATCCATGCGGTCCCGAGAGGAATGCACAAAGTCCTTACAGACTGTGATGGGAATCGAACCACCATCTTATGGGAGGCACTAACCCCTATTGTACCACACCACCCAATTGTAGCAGTGGAGGAAATTGCAAGGACAAGGAGGGGAATGGGGTGGCTGCAGCTGGCGGTAAGAGGAGGATTTGAAAACAGGATTGGGAATTTTAAGTTTGAGGCTTACTAAGTTCTCTTTCTCATTAACATTTTCTCCCCTTGGCTCTGCAATCCTACCAGGATCTGCTTCCAACAACAGTGGTCAACTGAAGCCAATTCCTGTGCATGAATTCCTGTTCAGAGTAC
The DNA here is from genome assembly GCF_030144855.1 of Hypanus sabinus. Lineage (NCBI taxonomy): Eukaryota > Metazoa > Chordata > Chondrichthyes > Myliobatiformes > Dasyatidae > Hypanus > Hypanus sabinus. The sequence continues at coordinate 27,106,557 of NC_082721.1, forward strand.
CCATGACAACAGACTATTTGACTGCATGGTGCATCAGTGCCAAGTTCAGTCTGCACTTTCAGCCAAACTTCAGTGGAGGGCGCTCGGCAACAGGGAACATGGCCAATTCTCTTCTTACACATTCCCACAACTCAATGAGACTAGCTGGTCTAATAGAGAATGAAGCTGGCTCTATCCCCACAGATGCATTAATTAGGTCAACCATGGGGGAAGTTTTCATTCCACAATAAATTAAGCTATTATTCATTGGCATGGACGGGGTTTGCTCTGTGTGAAGGATTAGTTGGTGTAGACATACAAATTAGGAGTAGTAGGCCACTCTGCCCCTCAAGCCTGGCTAACCATTTAACAAGTTCACATTGGAATGTGACCCCAACATGACGGTCCTGTCTACTCAGGTAACTTTTCATCATTTGCTTGTCAAGGATCCTGATGCACTGTCTCTACAAAACATCAACTAATCTTTTTCATCTGGCAGTGTGATCCTGGCATCTACTGTCTCGTGTCTCCAAAAATTTTACTTTCTTCTGCTTTAAAGTTCTGTTTGTGCAAGTGCCTGAATCTGAGCAACCTCCATGACTTCTCACTCATCCCCCATACTGCCCTCTCCCTGATTTCCCCAAACAACTCATGGCTGGAGTGTCATCTCCATCCACCCCACTTTCTTCCCATATTCCTCCACCTCACTTTCCCTATCTCCACCTTCCCCATATCCCGCTTTCCTTCCTGTATCCCTATTTACCACACTTTCCTTTTATCTTCCAATCAGTTGTCAATCTATGTTAGCATAGTCTCTGCAAGCAGTTAACTCCATGAATGAATATTTCCCTCAAGGGAAGGGACAGGAGAAGACTGAATGGATTCCCAATCATTAACATCTGATGCATTTTAGCCCATTGTACTCTCTCTCAGAGCAAGCTTACAATTCCATTCATCCATGAGCTGCCCTACAACATTCTCCACCACATACCCAGAAACTGCCTTCCAGGTTTTCCTTGTACTAGAGGTAACTTACAGTGACCAATTAAACTGCTAAACCACATCTTTGGGATATGTGAGGAAACAGGAGCATTTTTTGATGGGGATGTATTTGTGATCACAGAGAGAATGTCCATACAGTCAGCTTCAGAGATCAGGATTGAACGCAGGCCACTGAAGCTATTGAGACAACAGCTCTCCCTCCTGTGTCACTGTGAACCCCTCTATTCAATTAGATTTATTCAACTTCAGTCTGAATTCTGAGTCCTTCTGTAACATTACAAAACAAAATCGTTTGTCCTTGCCATGTGTCTTCCCCAGTGACTGGACTTGAGAACGCTGAGAGATTTCTAATTCTGTGTGTGAAAGGACTGCCCAAGATTCCACTTCAGACTCCTAACTCTTAAGCTGCCAACCCCCAGTTTAAGTTCTTTAGTACTGGGGTATAAACAACAGTTTATGTGGGGAATTTATCCACAGGATCAGCCAACTCCACCCGCTTGCAGCCCATCTTCAGGTGAAGTTCTCATCAAAGCCTTCGCATTGACTCAAATCTTCCAACCCACTATTCATTCTGTACAACAGGCTCGGTTGTTCACTTCTTATTCCAATCAAAGACAAAAAGTATTCTGCAGATGCTGTCTGTTGTCAAATCAACACATACAAACAAGCTGGATGAACTCAGCACGTCGGGCAGCATCCATGGAAATGAGCAGTCAACATTTCAACTTCATTTGGTATGAACATCAAATTCTCCAACTTCCGGTAATTCCCTCCCTCTCCCTTCCCCCATCCCACTTTCACTCTGTCTCCTCTTCTAGCTGCCTATCACCTCTCTCATGATTCTGCCTCCTTCTTCTACCCATAGTGCTTTCCCCTTACATTCCTTCTTCACCTCTCCTGCCTATCCCCTCCCTGCTTCCCCACCCCCACCCCTTGATCTTTCCTCTGATTGGTTTTCTAGCCTCCCCCCCCACCTTCTTTATGCCCCCTGCCCCCTCCTTCTTCAGTCCTGACGAAGGGTCTCGGCCCAAAACGTTGACTGCTCCTTTCAACGGATGCTGCCCGACCTGCTGAGTTCATCCAGTGTGTTTGTACGTGTTGATTATTCCGATCCATGCTGGCTCCCAGCCCACAAACACTCAGTAGCTACTTAAAAACCTAAGCATTTGACCATGGTTTCGCTCACACATCCCAACATTTCATAAGAAGATATTATTATAGAGGCCTCATACCAATGCATCATGTTCCAACTTTGCAGTGTCAAATAACAATTCCAAGTATAAAGCATCTTAGGACATCCTGTTAAATTAACTGTGCTAGATAAATGGATGATGTTGTTATCAAGAAATTTCAAACAAAGGTGGGAAGGTTATCGATTAAATACCCTCAGGGGTGAATAGCTAAAGGACAGAAATAGAGAAAAGCACTGTGCAAAGTGAACCCACACTGTCTTGTGTGTGGCATTCAACGCCAAGTGATTGACTGCAAAGATATAAGCAACTATAGAGGAGTAGAGGAGCAAATTAAGAAGGAAAGGATCTCTGGAGAATTCACATCTCTCCTGCAAGAGTTCAGGGCATCCGATAGTAACAATGACATTTTTTTAATGAAGAGTTAGCATTCGGCTATTTTACACATCGTAGGATCCCATAGAGAGCACAATGATAATGACCAGACACTTTGTCTAAATGATATTGATTGAGGAATAACTATAGGCCAGGGAGACACGGGGAGAAATAATCTGCTCTTCTTCAAAATGGCTGCAATATAACCTCTTATACCCAGCTGACTGGTTCAAATCTCTCACCAAAGGGCACCACCTCCAACAGTTCCGCACTGGCTCAGTAATGCCAGCTGGAATTTCACACCGGATTACAGGCCTCAGGTTCCTGAGTGGGAACCCCTTACACAACATCCTGCTTCAAGAGGTGAGAATACACTGAGCCACGTTTATAATCCTAAAGTACTAGAAATCCCAAAGCAAATTGTAAACATGCATATGGGTGAGGGAAAAACTCAAGGCCGGATAAAAATCAGGGGGTCTCAACCTTTTTTTTTACACTACAGGCCCCTACCATTAACCAAGGAGTCCATGGACCCCAAGCTGGGAACCTCTGGTCTTAGGAGCTTTGCATCCCAGAGAAAGAACGAGTTAGAATGATAGAGTGTTAATGCATAAGCAGGTTAAACCATTTGCACTGCTCTGTAGGAGCCAATTGAGCTGACAAAGGTGCCAAGTCTTCCTGAAGCAGAAAAAAATGAAATATGACATCCAAACTAACGAGGCACCCCAGACAGACAGAGACAGACCCATGCCAAAAAAAAGCAAGCTGTTACAGTGTACCCTCCGACGTACACATGACAAATAAAGCTAATAGCTTCACCTCTCTTAGATATACCAAGCAACCCCCTCCAGCTACAGACGCTGCCCCTGGACTGTTGATCAGATCTTCGACTAATTAGCTTCAGGGAGCAATTAGATGATAACACTCTCTTTGAACGTCATCATCAATAGAAAGCATTAAAACAAACTGCTTCCTGGGGATGCAGAAACAAGCCGCGAACTCCGTGTAGAACTTTGCCACAGCAATGCAAGCTGTTCACTACTTTCCTGCACATCTACACCCGGGTACTGCGTGGAGTTCTGGTCTCCTGGGTACAGGAGAGATATTGTTAAACTGGGCAGGGAGCAGAAACGATTCAGGAAGATGTGACAGGGGCTGAGGTCTTGAGCTACAAGCAGGGACTGGGTTAGGCTGGGTCTTTTTCCCTGGAGTGCAGGAGGTTGAGGGGTGACCTTATAAGGTTTATAAAAATCACAATGGTCATAGATAGGGCAAATATTCACAACCTTTATCCCCCATGGTAGATGAGTGTAAAACTATTTGAATTACATTGAAGAAGAGGAGTGAAAGATTTATAAGAGATCTGAGGGCAACTTTTTGGCTCAGAAGAGAGTGAGTATATGGAATGAGCTACTAGAAGCAGCAGCAGACACAGGTACAAGTACAACCTTAAAAGGCATTTTGGCAGGTACAAGGATGGGAAAGGTATTGAGGGATTTGGGCCAAATGGGAGGGAATGAAACTGGTTCAGTTAAGCAACTTGGTCGGCAAGGAGAAGTCGGGCTGAAGGGTCTGGATGCAACTCTGCAAGTCTATGACTCCTCTTCACAACAGGACAAAGACCTTACAGAGCCAGGCGTAACTAGCAGCCATCTGACACAATGCAAACTGATGAATATTTTGATGAGTAAATCAACTCTATCCTGTGACAGAGCTTCTCCACCCACCCCAACTCTTCCAGTGCAATTTCAAGGTTCCATTAAAACTCTTCCCTCTTAGTAAAATTCCCTACTGTCTGCTCATTTCCTCCACCCAGCATTGATATCAATAGTTTATTGGCCTATCTCTGACTCATGCCAGTTTTCAAACTGCCTTCCGGTACCTGTACTGTATCTAGTCCTACAAACCTCAGGCATCCCATACATCTCCAGTTCTGCACCATTACCTCACCACAGGCAGGCCTGGGTTCAGGTGCCCAGATCAAAGTACAGAATACTTTTATTTTCCTCTTTCCCTTTATAGCACTTCTCAATTTTTTTGACTAAGCTTTAGGTCACCTATCTTAACATTTCCTGTATAACTTGCGTAAAACATTATTTGACCACGTGAAGACCTACAAAGTTCCTCGGATGTTTAGGACCAGAGCACACAGTCTCAGAGTGAAAAATGTCTCTTTAGGACAGAGACGAGGAGGACTTTCTTTAGCCAGGGGGTGGAGATTCTGTGAAGTTCAATGCCATGGACAGCTGAGGCGAACAAGTCATTGGGTATATTTAAGGCGGAGGTTGATAGCTTCTTGATTAGCAAGGGTGTCAAAAGTTGGAACATAAAACAGTGGAGCTCAGAAACAGGCCCTTTGACTCATAATGTTGTGCTGAACCTATTCCATTAGCAATTAGTTACAGGGAGAAGGCAGGAGAATGGGTTTGAGAGGAATAATAAATCAGCCATGATGGAATGGCAGCACAGACTCGAAGGGCTGAATGTCCTAGTTCTGCTCTTATGTATTATGGTCTTATATTTAACTGTGACAGTGCTACTAATATTAAAAGCAAGTTATTGTGCTGGCAACTTTTAAAGCCGTAGAACCCTTCACCTTCTCTCATCTTTCCTGTAACCAGTGATTTAGGGGTTTTCAAACAAATGCCTACTTTCACCCAATCATCTGTGCCTTTCCCAATAATCAGACATTGTTAACGCTCCCTCACCTACACGTGACCCTTTCCTAACAGAAGCAACCAGTGAGTAGCCAGGCACTGCAAACTGCGAATCAGTAGTCAAGCCAACGTTTTCTGCAGAGTTGGAGAGATGCCACACGGAAAGAGGTCAAGTTCATTTGAGAATTTAAACAAAGGTTTTGACTACTCCCTCAGATTCCATGGGCTACTTCGAAGGGGAGTTCTGGTGATCAAACCAACATTTATCCCACAAACAATGACAAATTGATTACCTGATCAGGAAGAGTACAGTTTGTGAGAACCTTGATGTCCATAAATTGACTGCTATATTTGTAACAACAATTACTATAGTTTATTATTTTAATGAATGCCAAGCACTTTGGACCTTCTAACAAGAAACTCATTTTCTTTTCCCTATTTCACTTTTAAACAGCGAATCATTGAATCAGAACTAGGTTTAACATCACAGACGTCATAAAATTTGTTGTTTTGTGGCAGTGTTACAGGGTGATACATAGAAAGCTATAAATGGCAATAAGAAATATATTTTAAACTATAAATTAAATACGAGAGCAAAAATAGTGAGACAATGTTCATGGGTAGTTTCACTGCCCATTCAGAAATCTGACGGTGAAGATATTTTGATTTAGCCTCTAGGTACTCACGCTGTATGGGTTGGTGGATGGGTTAATTTTAGCAGTGGTTTAGAAGCAGGACTGAGTGAGCGAAACCAAACCAGCAACAACAATTAAGTTAATCAGTAATTCAACCGAAAGCAATTTTATCAAAAAGCAAACAGAGCTTGGTGGCACAATGGAGCAATCGCTGAGCATTCCACTAGAAGCTGATAAAACTGGGTGGCAAGAACAAGCACCATTAACACGGACACTGCTTGATATCTCACAAAAGTATACAGGCTGCTCATGAAGGAGCCTCCTGTCTCTGGCCTGGAGATTGGACTTGAGTCAATATTTGCCACTGATTGTCCAGGAGTGATGGAAGAATGTGCCAGGTTAAGGAGACAAAGGCACAAGGACAGGCTTACTTGTCCTGATAGTTCAGAAAGGCAGTCAGGCAAATGTTGGCATTCATTTCTTCAGGTATAGAATAGAATATAGAATATGGAATAGAATAGAACAGAATATAAGAGCAGAGATGTGATGTTGAGGCTCTGTAAGGCACTCATGAGACCACACTTGGGAGTACTGTGTGCAGTTTTGGGCTCCTTATTTTAGAAAGGATATACTGACATTGGAGAGGGTTCAGAGAAGATTCACAAGAATGATTCCAGGAATGAGAGGGGAACCATATGAGGAACGTCTGGCAGCTCTTGGGCTGTATTCCCTGGAGTTCAGGAGAATGAGGGGGGATCTCATAGAAACATTCCCAATGTTAAAAGGCCTGAACAGATTAGATACAGCAAAGTTATTTCCCATGGTAGGGAAGTCTAGGACAAGAGGGCACGACTTCAGGATTGAAGGACGTCCTTTTAGAACTGAGATGCAGAGAAGTTACTTTATTCAGAGGGTGGTAAATCTGTGGAATTTGTTGCCACGAGCAGCTGTGGAGGCCAAGTCATTGGGTGTATTTAAGGCAGAGATAGATAGGTTCTTGATTAGTCAGGGCCTCAAAGGGTATGCGGTAAAGGCAGGGGAGTGGGGATGACTGGAAGAATTGGATCAGCCCACGATTGAATAGCGGAACAGACGCAATGGGCCGAATGGCCTACTTCTCCTCCTATATCTTATGGTCTTATGTTGGTCTCTTGACGTCACTCAGGGCAGTGTTATACTGTATACTCCAGGATGCCCATGCCTGGAAACTAGATCAGACCATTTTCATGCTAATCATGAAAATAAATGAAACAATATTTGGAGTGGATGGCACTGGCAATCTGGGTGAAATTATGCCAATGGGAAACTGGCATGGGCCAGACAAGAAGTTCATCAGTGCCCCATGTTTTCTCAGTATCATACTACACTTAACATTACCATTCACACAATATACACTCTGTGGCCATTTATTAAATACACCTGTACACCTGTTCATTAATGCAATTGTTTAATCAGCCAATCACGTGGCAGCAACTCAATGCATAAAAGCACGCAGACATGGTCAAGAGGTTCAGTTGTTGTTCAGACCAAACATTAGAATGGGGAAGAAATGTGATCTAAGTGACTTTGACCGTGGAATTATTTTTGGTGACAGATGGGGTGGTTTGAGTATCACAGAAACTGCCGATCTCCTGGGATTTTCATGCACAACAGTCTCCGGAGTTTACAGAGAATGGCGCGCAAAACAAAAAACACCCAGTGAGTGCCAGTTCTGTGGGTGAAAGTGCCTTGTTAACGAGAGAGATCAGAGGAGAACGGCCAGACTGGTTGAAGCTGACAGGAAGCCGACAGTAACTCCAATAACCACGCATTACAACAGCGGTGTGCAGAGGAGCATCTCTGAACGTACATCAAAGTGGATGGGCCACAGCAGCAGAAGACCATGAACAGACACTCACTGACCAGTTTATTAGGTACAGGAGCTAATTCCTGGCCCACCCAACATAAACAAAAGACCACTGACATCGTGACTGTTGTTGTGATACAACCACAGTACAACCAGGGGATGCTAGTACAAGCCCCTAGGAATTACTTCTCACTATTAAATACGTCGCCCGAGTGACACCAGGACACCTGAATTGCCAGCTCCACCATGCTGTAGTTGCTCATTATCCTGCCTGCATAAAGCAGCAGAGTTTTCCCAACTTCCTAGCACCAACATTCGGGAAAATATCTGCAAGTATGGAGAGCAGGCAGTGAAGATCCCCATGACCGAAACCTGGATAAAATGCTTGGCATCCACCGTCTTCAAGAAGATGATGCACATGTGGCTTTTCAATTCAAAGTTTGAAGTACATTTATTATTGAAGTATGTATTCAATATACAAACCTGGGATTTGTTTCCTTACACACAACCCAATAGAAGCCATACAAAAAGCTGTCAAACACCCAATGTGCAGAACAAAAGACAAATTGTGTAAACAATAAAAACAAATAACACTCAGGGCTAAAGTTCATAAAATTGAGTGCACAGCCAACCCAGGACGCTGTTAGTTGCAGGCCACAGCCTCAGTTCAATGCGAGACAAGTACACCTGACGGAGCAGTGAGCTGATTCATCCTCAATGCCCTCACCTTTTCAATCTGGTCTGGAGCTTAAATCGGTCATTCCTTGCTCTCAGACTTGAGGCCCTACAACCTCAATTCGGCCCAATTTGGCCTGGCAGCTAAATCGGTCAAGCCTCAGCTTGCTCTTGGCTCCAAGGCCTGCAGTGCCTCGGTTCTGCTGCTTCGAATCCCCTCCAAGTCCGCTCCAGCAGCAAGGCAGGTTGGCTCACTCCTTGCTCTCGGCCCCGGGCCCTGCCGCTTCGATTCAGCCTGGACACTCCACTCCGCAACCTTTGAGACTTCAGTTCACACTGTAAAAGTGCCAGGTCGTACAGGCGGCCTCAAAAGATCGACTCCGGAAGGAAAGCTACGGATTACTGACGGCAGTGATAGCTTTGAGGAGAAATGTGTGTAATTAAGTAGTCAATAGTGATGTTTGCTGACAGCAAGTCATCACTGCACATCACTGGTCTCATCGTAAACCAGAATCCCCAGGTTCTAAAATACATCAACACGCAGGGCAAGTTAACCTACCAAATCCTCTCTCTTGGACACAGAGAAACATCTCTAATGTTTCTTAAAATGTATACCTTTTGGTGAAGCTTTGATCGTTCCTAATGTGGCTCTGCGCATGCATTTGCAGAATCTTAATCCCGTAAAGTTGTTTTAGGGGATTTTCTTTTTTTAAAACCATGTTAAGGATGATAAAGGAATGCAAAATTGTTCATAATTGGGGGTTGAATAATGCCCCCCAGTATCTCAGAATACCTTCACAGTGAGCAATCAGAAGGATGCCTGGGGCTGTGAAGTAATATTTTAGGAAGTAACTCTGTGAAGGTCTGAGAAATCAATCTCAGCAAGTTCCAGACAGGGCCGAATGGCCTGATTCTGCTCCCATGTCTTATGGAAAGATCAGTCCATCACTGTCGGTGATTGCTTTGTGGAAACACCACAAATGTGTTTCTGGGGAAGAGATGCCTTTTATTTCCAGCCTTGTGAGCGTGGGAAGCAGAGTAACAGTTATCGACAGAGATCAGACAACGGAGCCTTCATCCAGATGATAGCAGGTCTGCCTGACTGTTCCACTTTGTACAAGTGACAAATCAAACAGCAAAACTTTATAGGGCCACTGAATGTCCCTGTTACACACTGCCAATCCACCTCTTCTGAAACCTTGGTTATGAAATAATCACACAAACAGGATGAAAATTCCCTTTTCCTCCTGACAGTGAGAATTCTGAATGAAAAAATAACTCCTACCCAGTCCTGCCGTGCACTGTTTGGAAAGCCTGCCTAGATCACACTAAGAAAGCAGCAGGAAGCACAGCTTAAGAAAAGCCTCACTTCTCCCTCTTGCACACTTTTCTGCCCCATTGGAACTCCGGCTGTAGCCTCCCATCACAGACTTGTCTCACTGACTAATTTCAGCTGGCTAGCAAACTCAGTCATATCCCAGTAATTTACAGTGTACGACAAGGTTGGGTGTAAATAGCGTGCAATCCCAAAGGGAAACAAGTCAAAATATTCACCCCTGGTTAATTGAGGATGTTCCTTCAGTGCCCAGTGTCTCCTGAAGCATGAGACCTACTCAACCTCATTGTTTATTCACCCTCTTCTCTGTTGTGACTGGGTTGAAGACAGTGCATCAGATTGTCCTGGTCAAATTCCACTGACCTCACACCCAGTGATGCTCCACCCAGACAGTTCAGCCAAGATTCACTGACCAGTGATTGAACCAGCGACGCCCAACACGTCCACTTACCCACTCTTCCACGTTCGGCCCCATCTCTACTTCAGCAAAGTTCTTATCCCAGATGATATTGGGCTTCCCGTACTTCCATATTTTGTGCCGGACTTTTTGAGCAAAGAACGCAATGATACAAAATGTCAGCGCCGCCAGAAACCCGCAGACAATGGCCACGGCCTACGGAAACAGAGAGAAGTGGGATTAGCATCTGCTCGTTGCTGGGTTATCAGAAATCACTACGCAGTTCAGCCTGCTTCAGTGCTCAGCCTACGTAGGTTCCTTCCTCCCCTTTCTAGATCTCTCTGTTTCTATCTCTGGAGACAGCCTATCCACCGACGTCTACTACAAACCTACAGACTCTCACAGCTACCTAGACTATTCCTCCTCCCACCCTGTCTCCTGCAAAAATGCTATCCCTTTCTCTCAATTCCTCTGCCTCCGCTGCATCTGCTCTCAGGATGAGGCCTTTCATTCTAGGACAAAGGAGATGTCTTCCTTTTTTAAAGAAAGGGGCTTCCCTTCATCCACTATCAACTCTGCCCTCCATTGCATCTCCCGTATTTCACGAACCTCTGCCCTCACCCCATCCCCCCGCCAGCCCACCAGGGATAGAGTCCCTCTGGTCCTCACCTATCACCCTACCAGCCTACAGATCCAATGTATAATCCTCCGTAACTTCTGCCACCTCCTACGTGATCCCACCACCAGCCACATCTTCCCCTCCCCCCCACTCTCGGCTTTCCGCAGGGATTGCTCCCTACGCGACTCCCTTGTCCCTTCATCCCCCCCCCCCCCCATCCTTCCCCACGGACCTCCCTCCGGGCAAACGGAAGAAGTGCTACACCTGCCCCCACACTTCTTCCCTCGCCACCATCCCAGGCTCCAGACAGTCCTTTCAGGTGAGGCACCACTTCACCTGTGAGTTAACTGGGGTGATATGCTGTATCTGGTGCTCCCGATGTGGCCATTTATACATTGGGGAGACCCGCCGCAGACTGGGAGACCGTTTCGTCGAAAACTGGCGCTCGGTCCTCCAGCAGTGGCGGGATCTCCCTGTGGTCACACACTTCAGTTCCACAGACCATTCTCACTCTGACATGTCTGTCCATGGCCTCCTCTACAGTCAAGATGAGGCCACACGCAGGTCGATGGAGCAATACCTTATCTCCCGCCTAGGTAGCCTCCTACCTGCCGGCATGAACATTCAACTCACAGACCTCCTTTGATACCCCTACCCCCCCCCACCCCATCCCTATCTATAATTTTAGTCTGGTTCTCTTTCTCTCTCTATTTCCTCTCCCCCCAGCCCTACCTTTCTTTCTCTTTTATTTCCCATAATTCTCCACCTTCCCCCTAGCCCATTTCCCTCCAGCCTATCACTTCCCAGCTCTCTACTTCATCCCAACCCACCATCCCATGTTACTTCACTCCTGATGACGGGTTTCGGCCCGAAACGTTGTCACCACCTCCTCCCATAGATGCTGCCTGGCCTGCTGAGTTCTGCCAGCATTTTGTGTTTTTATTTATTTCCAGCATCTGCAGATTCACTCGCGTGCACGTGATCCAATTTGTTTTTGTTCCGAGATACAGCACCGTAACAGGCCCGATTAGCTCAACAGGCTTGTGCCACTTGGCCAGTTAACCTTCCAAACCACATGTCTTAGGGATGTGGGAGGAAACCAGGGGAGCCGGAGAATGTACCAACTCCTTCCAGACAGCAGTGGAACTGAACCAGAGTCTCTAGCTCTGTAACAGCTACAAGACCGCACCGTCCCAGTGAACGTGTAAAGCAAGCATCCACAAACAACGTGTAAACGGCAGGATTGGCTATTTAGGCGGAATTAATTGAAGTTTAACTATTGACCCCAGGATAGTGAGAAACTCCCACCTGCTTTGAAGAACAAATCCATGGAATTTTTCGGGCCACCCTGGAAACCCGACAAACCCCTGGCTTGATGAACAGGGCAAAATTTGACCTGTCTGACTGCTGAATTCCCTCAGTGAGACACAAACCCTAACCCTAACCCTAATGTTTGGACAGAGGTGAACATGTTGCTCACCAAATTATGGATGAACTGAAGACCTTTTACCTAAGATCATCATTTCTGGCATTTCTGATTTATTTTCTACAATTTGTTTTTTTTTCCTTTTAAGCTGAGAGCCTAAAATTCCCAGGTCTTTGATAGCCTTGGCATACTCAAAGTGACCCATCTATGAATTTTTTCTTCCCCCCAGGGTGATGATTGCTTTGGAGAAGATCTGCCTGGGGTGGATTACAAGGTATGATCCCAGAGCTCAAAGGTTAGGATCTCTTGACTCCATCCACAAAGTTAGGACATCACCTCCCTATACATCGAACTGATACGTAATAAGGCTCTGCATTTAGTCACAGCCAGGTCCATTCAGCACAGGGTGGGCAACGCAGTGATCTCCCACCTTCGACTTGAGCAGCCTCATATTTGCCAACACTTCCGAAACAAAATTAGCTCAGAGAGATGTTCCAAAAAGCACTAGTTTTTATTTCCCAGGGCTTTGCTCCCAGCCATCCCGAAAAGGTTAATTCCCGATCGTTTCTGAGTTGCCCTGGGAGAGCTTGCAACATACAACTCAAACTCCAGGCTCAAGTCTATAAACACCATTTAAATCTGCACACTTGATAGCTTGTATACCTCCAGTTACAGCCAACAACAGAGAATGCACTCAGGCAAAGTAATATTTATATGCAACATTAACAGCAGGATTTCCAGTGCAAAGCTAACAAAATAAAAAGAACTCTCTGCCCTCAGTTCAGTCACGCAATGGCACCAGTCACATGGTTGCACAAAAGGCTCGCGTAGAACTGGAATTTATGTTACATCGTCAAAATCTCCAGGTTGTCTGAAACCAAGTTACAGAAAATTCAGAGTAGTGATTGTTGCAGTGCAGAAAGTATAGCAGCCAATTCACATGGTAGACAGATACGAGATAAAAACAGAAAATCATCACCAAGTCTTTAATGGAGAATTATCCAAAAATATTCACAAGAGGAGATAGTAGGGCAGATTGACAGAGCATGGTGAGTGGGTTTTTAATTAGTATCTAACTGAATGCAGTGAGAGAGATAGAGAGAGATAGGGAGACCGGGGGGTGGGGGCGAGAGAGACAGAGTTTAAAGGACATTTTACATGAGAGGTGAAGGTACAGCGATGAAAAGATTAGCATGGGAGGAGGGCTCATAAAAAGGAAAGAGGAGAACACATAAACAAAGATACGATTTTCAGATTTGAGATATTGTTTAACAGGGCAATGTATGGATAGATTGGCCAGAACTAGGCTAATGACTGAATAGGACTCGGTGAGAGTCAGGACATGGGGGGCTGAGCAGTTATCAAATTACCTTTTAAATTTATCTTTTAAATTATCATAACTTGGCTCGCGCACTCGTCCGGAGACTGTGGAATGCTTCTTTGGGTGAAAGTGTACGTGGGATCTCAGTTGAAACTCCCATCTGAAAAATAGCACTTCTGATACCGTCGCTCACCCTTGTTATTGCACTGGGAGGGTCGGCCTGAACCACATGCTCAACTCTTGGAGCCAAACTCAAATCCAAGACTTTCTGAATGTCAGCAAGATGTTACCCAATATATCTTCCATTCTGCCAACTCTCTTCAAAGTGACTCTTAACTGACTTCTTTTGAAAAAAACAGTTAACTTGAGAACAAGTCTGTTTGCTATATGGAATACATTTTCCACATTGTAAACGGGAGCTATATTCAGATGGGAGGGAGCTCCAAAGCGAGGAAGCCCCTTGGATAGAAAGCATAATGGGAAGCTGTAAACGCAGGCAGTGTATTGTAGCTCAGTCCGGCGGGGGGGGGGGAGAGAGGGGGGGAGAGAGGGGGGGAGAGAGGGGGGGAGAGAGGGGGGGAGAGAGGGGGGGAGAGAGGGGGGGAGAGAGGGGGGGAGAGAGGGGGGGAGAGAGGGGGGGAGAGAGGGGGGGAGAGAGGGGGGGAGAGGCTACTTGGCCTCATGTGCCATCTCTCACATAGGTTACTATACCCCTTGGTTCCATCCAGAACATTACCCGGTGTTTTGGTGTGCCTTTATGAAGGAACTATAAGGTGTGGCTTTTTATGAACCATTTTTTATTTCTTTCACAGAAACAAAGGCCTTTCTGGTAAAGTATTCATTGCCCAATCCCAATTCAACTACACAGGGTGAGCTGCCTACTTGAGCAACTGCCAAAAGTCATTTTGTTTGCTTGCTACTCTTGACCATCCAGGCAGTGGAGGTCCTGGATTTGGGAGGTGCCTCACATTCACCCAGACTAGCAACAGCAGATGATGGACACTGCATACATGCGACACAACAGGAATCATCTTTTATGGTAGTGGATAGGATGCCAAACAAGTAGTTTGCTTTGTTCCGGCTTTGAGAGAGTTTTGGAGCTGCATTTATCTTTGAGAGCCTGGGTACCCTGTCATCCTCCTGACCTGTGCCTTGTAGGTGCTGGAAAGGTTTGGGAGACTGAAAGAAAGCCACCTGTAGGGACGCCTAATCTCTGATCTAAAATTATTTATACAACTGGACAGTATCGGACTAGGGCAAAAAATAGCTCTTGTAGTTTCAACCTCCTATGCTTGCTTATAATTCTTATATAATCACTTATATACATGCAATTGTTCAGTGAATTTTCAGTAATTGTATAGCTGGTTCTGTATTTCCTAGAATCTGCTTAGCCTTTCTGCAGCAGATGTCAAGCCATTTGAATCTGGTTATGTCATAGGACACATCTCAACCACAGAATGTACTTTCTCTCGAGTCTGAGCACATAACAACCAAAATTCCTTTTCTTTGCTCTTTTTGTTGTGTAATTAATATTTCAGTAATACTGTAAATATATTGTTTGATTAAGCATTGTTTGTTTGCATAATTCATTACGGGTTAGATGTAAAAAGTATGTGAATGGCATACGGTATTTTGGCATCATGTCATACATGCACACCTCGCTAAAGGAAACAAAGTGAGTACAGACATAACCTGGGCTCCTGGGTTTTTTCTTACAATTAATTTCTGGAGTTACAAACCCATAATACTTGTAACATTAATAAAATGGCCATAATCACCAAGTTTTATGCCTTATTCTTGACTTCTGAAGAACCTATGGATCAATATCACCAGATCCAACAGCAGTTAGACGAATCTGAACAATTAGTTTCTGTGGGTTGGTTCATTCATTTCCACAATAAATTCCCAAGTGAGTTGTAAAGCCTGACCAAAATTCCATCAAACTCCCTCTTCCTCCAGATCGTAACCAAATTAAGCGCCAGCGAGGCGAGAGCCAATTTTGCACGCTGTCCACAAAGGTTACTCCTTTCTCCAGGGCACTGAGACTTTGGAAATTGCCCCGGCTGCTATACTCTGTGCCAGCTAACATGATGAACTGATAAGAGAGGCTTTGGGCCTACTCCGGGGCTTGGATCTGAGGACTCAACTTTGGTTTGGAATGTTGTTGTTCACTTCAATTGTTTGCGCGATTTGGATTTTTTTCCCTTTCTCTTGTGCACTGGGTGTTGGTCGTTTATCATTTTTTCTTTAAGTGGGTTCTTTTGAGTTTCTTGCTTTGTGGCTGCTTATCAGCAAACAAATCTCAAGGTTGTATAATTTATACTTTCTTTGATAATAAATGAATCTTTGAATCTATCAATTTTTGAAAAAAATGTTGACAGAATCTCCTGAGAAGGTCTTCAGATTTTTCCACCTACAACCCGTCTGTACTCCTGTAATTTGAATATGGAAATTACAGCATCAACTTTCAATCATAAACTCCATTGGAATATTGATAAGAAGCCAATTTTATTCTACATTTATCTTAGCTGATTTTAATTCATTGGCAGTAGGTGTCACTGGCAAGGATAACATTTATTGCTGAATCTCCATCTATCCATGCTTACTAGACAATGTCAGGGTGAGGGGTGGTGGTAAGACTCAACAATATTGTGTGTGTGACGCTATCTGTAGCCCAGACTGGGCAAACATGGCAGATTTCATTCCATGAAGAATATCAGTAATTAAAAGTCTGCTGATTTACTATCTAGAGATTCCACAGTCACCACTATTGAGACCAGCTTTATATTTCAAACATTAAATATTTATTCAATTTTCAATGAGCTATAGGCTTGGTCAACAGGGCAGGCCTCTAAATTCGGCCACCATACCACAGTGCCCGATTGGTCTGATCTAAGTATCTCTTGTGTATCGCGGACACGTAGAACAGTCAAGGCTGGTTCAGCAGGCTGACTCTCTTCCAAATGAGTCCTCAATCTGAAATGCTAGTTTTGTGTTTTTTTCCTCTCTTCACAGATGCTGCCTGACTGGTTGTGTCTTTCTCAAATTTCCAGCACTTGCAATACTTGTTGTTATACTGTCTGATACTGTCAACCATCTTTTCCAGCCTTAAAGCAGACTCTTACATCAGATCATCCCTGTTTGCCTGCCATTGTCCATCACTAGTCCCCTCCACGCCTGATTTTTAAAATTTTAAATCACAAGAAATTGTTTGAAGAATACAGCAATACTTTCATGTTTCTTTGGTCTAATAGGTGTCTTCTAGAAATTTTTAGAAATTAGTGGTGTTATGGTCAATCCCCAGGTAGCAATAAGAAACCCTGGATCATTTAAAAAATTGGAGGATGTTCTTTAAATCCTGGCCTCAGTTTTCTGGAGAATTTCTGTCATTATACACCAAATGACTTAATACTTGGAAAAATCTGAAGAGAGGGTCATATCTGACTAACCTAACTGAAATTTATAATTTAAATG
This sequence comes from Hypanus sabinus, assembly GCF_030144855.1. Lineage (NCBI taxonomy): Eukaryota > Metazoa > Chordata > Chondrichthyes > Myliobatiformes > Dasyatidae > Hypanus > Hypanus sabinus. Next base: position 27,123,489 of record NC_082721.1, read on the forward strand.
AGGCTATTGACTATTGGCTATTAAATACTGTATTAAGGAGTGTTTATAGTTTCTATCCAATTGGGATTTCAAGAAGCATTCTATGTTTCCACGTGAGAGGTGTGCTTAAAAAAAAACAAAAGGGCAGGAATGCGATCCACTTATCTGGATGAATGGAACTTCAACTACATACTTGAAGTTCAACAGGCCAAATCAATCTTTTGGACTGACCCTTTCACCACCCAAAACATTCACTCCTGTATCACCAGTGCACCATCTACAAGGCTCCTAAAAGGTGTATTTTTTCCTTCCTCTCTCTCTCTATACGCATTTTTAAAAAAGGTTATTTCAGGTTTCTTGTTTTGTGGCTGCCTGCAAGCAGACAAATCTCACTGTTGTATACTCTACATATACTTTGATAATAAATGTACTTTGAACTTTGAAGTACCTTTGTGGTTAGCACTGTTGCTTTACTGCCCTAGTCACCTGGTGCTTCTCTCTCCCCTCCCACTCCATCTTTTAAATCTACTCCTCAGCTTATTTCCTCCAGTCCTGCAGAAGAGTCTCTGTACTCTTTTCCACAGATGTGGCCTGGTCTGCTGAGTTCCTCCAGCATTTTGTGTGTGTTGATCACTGAGTAGGGCTCAACTCTCACTGAAGTCTGTAAGGAGTTTGTATGCTCTCCTTGTGACCATATGGGTTTCCTTGGGGGACCCCGTCTCCTCTCACATTCCAAAGATGTATGGTTAGGGTTGGTGTCTTCTGGGCATGCTAAGTTGGCACCGGGAGCACAGCGACATTTGCCCCAGCACATTCCTCGGACTGTGCTGTTCGTTGCCGCAAACGACCCACTGAATGATCCAATACACATGTAACAAGGAAAGCAAATCCACAGTTGCTTGTCTGGACTTTTGCCAGCATTTCCCAGATTCACGATCTCTGGAGCCAAGACGAAGAGGGGGTTGGCACGTGGAATGTGACCATCTAATGGGTTCCTCCCAGAAACACACGAGCTTGACTACAAAATATTTCACTGCTCCTTCATCGTTGGTGAACCTTTGTCCTGCTACACCCTCCCCCCAGCTCTGAGGGAGTGTCTTGGTTATACTCGGTCTAACTAGTGAAAAACAACTTGCAGCACTTCAGTACGCTTACCTTATCATAAGGTGGTTGGAATGCAAACAGAAGGGAGTTATAATTCTGAAGCAGTGATTCTTCAGTGACACCTCCCCCCACCCACCCCTAGAGCAGACTGTTCCGTTCTGGGCCTCCAGCCAAAGGAATGAGGAACAGGTCTTGGAGGACTTTGGGCTTGAAAGGAATAAATTAGGAGGGAAGATGCATAAGGAACAGAGAGAGGATGATTCCAACTGAATTGACTGATGTGGTAGAGAAAGACCAGCTATTTCCCCCAACGAAGCAGCTCAGAACAAAACTAGAGCCTGGTTGTTTAAGAGTGCTGTCAGGATGAATGTTATCACGCAGAAGGGAGGTGTTTCTCTCCCAATCTCACTCCCAACTCCCACCCCACCACCTCCAAAACTTGCAGATGCCGGGATGCACTTGAAGAATTTGAGAGTGATTGATAACGCCTTTTCATGTGATCATCTCAAACAGAACGGAGCCGAAGAGATTAAACAGAGTGCAAATACAAATCAGCCAAGTATGGTGAGGAACACGATGGTCTCCTCTTGTTGCCATGTTCCTTTGAGTCACTCAAAGAGCAGAACCATACCAGAAAGCTTTATATTTACAACGCAGTGCATTTGAGAGCCAAGATAGTTAGAGATCACGAAGGTGTTCATACTTCACTCTACGCACAATTTAAAGAAAGCTCTAAGAAAGGCCAGGACACGGTAAGAGGAAAGTGTGACTCACCTCCTGAGGATCCACAACACAGTAGTGATACAGGTACTGATTGCCCATCATCAACCCTGCTCCTCCTGTGTAGAACTGGCTGCATATCACTCTGATCTGGCTGTAGTACATGGACCCACCGCCGCCAGCTGTAGGGTTCACGCCCATGATGTAAACGATACTGGCGATCAGCTCCATCCCTCCCAGGATAGCGCTAAACACCAGCACCAACAGGTAAAACTTCCGACTCCTGGAGTTTTGGGACTTGCTGACACTGGTAATGAAGAAGGCTAGGACAACGATAAACGAGATCGCCGCCATTGCGATCATGAAGCCACTGGCTGCCCTGGGGTCGGTGACACCTGCACCATAACCACCCATCCCAGGATAATAGCTTCCTCCCATTCCTGGGTAATAGCTCCCGCCTCCTAACCCAGGGTACATGCCGCCACCCATTCCGAGTCCACCGTAGCCCAAGCCATAACCGTAACCGTACTGCCACTGCAACGTGGACGCCACACAGGCAAAAATAGCCAGGCACAAGATGATAACAATCCCTTCTAAAATGCGGACGATGCCCGGCGGGGAGCTCCACTTGTAAAAGTGCTGCGGCTGATCCTCAATGTAGTAAGAGCCCGGCGGGGGCGAATGCACGTCAAATTCAAAGCTGCCCATCGAGGGTCTGTACGCCACCGGCTGGCTGTACTGTGTAGGGCTGTAGGCAGGCGGGCTGCCGAGAGGTCGACTCTCATACATGATGCTGGCAAAACGACCTAGGAGAGAAAACAAAATCACATAGTGATCACATGGTGATCGTGGAACAGCCAATGCTAGCCTCACTGTGCTCAGAGCTCTACATATCTGATGAACACCCAGGCAGCCACCACTCAGCCAAGCGCACTTTTAATTCAGACTCTCTCTGCTTCAGTTTACTCTTGCATTTTCGATGCTGGGTGGGAGTGTTTACACGTCCAACTGCATAACCATCAGAGGCACACGCACGAACACAGTTCTGATCACTATCACAGAGGGGAGACCTCAGGCTCTGAAATGGCACTGGAATGTGACCAGGCATGCAGCAATCAGCGGCTTTCAAGCAGGGTTAGAGGAAATCAGAACGAGTCAGTCTTTGCTGACCATAGTGCAGGCTTCAACTGTTTGTGTTGAGGTGTGTTAATAACCAGTTTGGTCACGATGCTTAAAAATTTCATGTGATCCAAGGCTCAATATACAGTACTGTGCAAACGTCTTAGACACATGTATATGGCTAGGGTGCCCAAGACTTTCACACAGTACTGCAGTAATTTTATGTATTGCACTGTTCTGCTGCCACAATACAAAGAACTAATTTCACAACAGTTGTGAGTGATGATAAACCCGATTCTGATGTGGGTCTCTTATAGTGGACTGAGAGTGGGAAGGGGGCAGGGAACCTTGGTTGGGAAAACGGGAAGGTGAGAGGGGAGGGAGCAGGAAGCACTAGAGAGACATTCTGTAATCTCTTGCTTGGAATCAAATGACCTTCCCTGCTGTGTCAGAGCTGGGTACATCTGCATCCACATCCCTGGCACCTCTTGACTGCCAACTACCCCACACTCTTCCCATGGATTTCCACTTCCGCCATTCCCAACATCCTTTGCTCCCGCCAGATTTATAAACTCAATCTCCACTCTTCATTGACAAATGCACTACTGGGGAAAAGGCTTAGGCGCTACATACATGAATGAAAGCCCTGTCCTCCTGCAAGACCAGCTCAGTAGCTCCTAGGCTCCTATACCCAAGACTTTTGCACAGAGCTGTATCTGGAGCTACTGAGGCGGTCTTACAGGAGGTCAGGGCTTTCATCTGTATACCACACCCCCGTGAAGTGCCAGGAGAAAGCCAGGTGTCTGGGCCTGGGGGAAAGAGAGGCCAGGGGTTAGAGAAGAGGGGTGGGAAAGGTAGTCAGGGCAACCGTTAGATGGATTTAGAGGCAGGCTTAGGAGATTGGTGTTAAGATGGATGTGTTAGCCAAAGGTTATTAATTAATTCGGAAGGGACAGTGAGGTGGGACCCAAGAAAAGAGGGCACGATGGAAAGCTTGCCAATGAATAAACCAGAACCAGTCAGGCTGCTCAAAGGCTTTCAAGTCACACGGTAGTGAAACCTGACAAGGCAGGTTCTGAACAACACAACCCAATTTCTTACAGCAGCACCCAAATGAAGCAATTGTTTGGGCAGCCCATTTGAGGAGGGTAAATTACTAATGGAACAGTGATCTTGTAAAATGGCATACCCTGGGAACACAGTGCTGGATACTGTGAACATGGCATCAATTGTTTCAGTACCACGTGATGATTGCTTGGGGAGGGTGGGGGAGAAACAGTGGACATCAGAGTCTCCAAGACCTAATGTTAAGGATGTTGGGTCCCTCAACCAATCCAGCGTAGCGAAAGGCAAGACCCTAGGAAGTGTTGTAGGACAGAGATACCCAGGGGGTGCAGGTACATAGTTCCTTGAAAGTAATGACATGGGTAGACAGAGGGGTGAAGAGGGCACTGGGCACGCTCGCCTTTACTGGGTTTGGCACTGAGTAGAGGAGCTGGGACATCATGTTTCAGCTGTACAAGATGCTGGTAAGGTCACATCAGGAAGCACTGTGTTCAGCTCTGATCACTCTGCCGTTGGAAGGATGTCATTAAGTGTGGGTGGCGATATGTCTCCAGCAAAGGTGTCCTTCCCTCTGCTAGCCTGCAGGTCACCCTTGGACAAGGTGTAGCACGCGCATAAACCTCCTCCCCAATCAGGGTGGCATGAGGCCATGGGAACAGGTAGTGGATGTTCATTTGAGCAGCTGGTGCACATGACAAGTCCTGGTTATGACCACTGACACCAGGCAAATAACCTCTGGTGGGCATTGATAACGGCAGGGTCACTCAGAAGGAGGCAATGGCAAAAAATTGCCAAGAACAATCACGGTCATGAAAAAGTGCATTTTGTAGATGGCACGTACTACAACCGTGTTTGAAGGAGGAGCGTTTCGGGAGGTCGGAAAGTTGCCAGACACATTGACAGCTTTGTCCGAGATGGGGATAAGCTTTTCCAGTGTTGTAAGTGTTGCATTCGTCCAGAGAAGTGGATATAATTTCATCCTCCTCCTGATCTGCGGCTTGTAGATGATGCAAAGAATTTTGGAAGTCAAGAGGCACGTTACTTGCTGCACAAGTCTCTCAGCTATCCAGTGGAGTTTCTAGTGAATAGTAACGCTTATCCCCAGGATACTGGGGATGAGACCCCCAGCTATGGTAACATAGCAGGTGAAGGGTGATAGTTTGTTCTAACTGTTATTGTATAAATGACTGGGATGAGAAAGAGGAAGGGCAGGTTAGTAACTTTGCAGATAATACCACGTTTGTGGGTTGTGTGAGGGTTGTTTGGATACTGACAGGATAAGGAGCCGGATGAGATGCGGCAGATGCAGTTCAAACCAGAAAAGTGTGAAGTGATTCATTTTGGATAGTTGAGTTTGAAGACAAAATACAGGGTTAATGGTTAATTTGTAGCAGTGTGGCGGAACAGAGGGATCTTGCGGTCCACGTCCATAGGTCTCTCAAAGGTTGCTGCGGAAGTTGATAAGGTTGTTAAGGCGGCGTATGGTGTGTTGGTCTTCATTAGTTTGCATTTGAGTTACAGCTCCAAGTCCTGGTTAGACCGCACTTGGAACATTGTGTTCAATATAGAAAGGATGTGGAAAACTTAGAGAGGACACAGGAAATTGACCAGAATGCCATCAGGACCGAAGACCATGTCTTATGAAGACAGGGTAAGCAGTTAGGGCTTTTCTCTTTGGAGCAAAGATGGATGAGAGGTGACCTGATGGAATCTACAAATGATTAGAGGCATAGATAGTGGATAGTCAGAGACCTTTTCCCCAGAGAAGAAATTATTAATACCGGGACAATTTTAAGATGACTAGAGGAAATTATGGGGGGGGGGGCGTCAGAGGTAGGGTGTGTTTTTTTTTAAAAGACAACGTGGTGTGTCTATGGAACGCCCGAACAAGGTAGCGCTCAAGGCTAATATATTACCGGCATTCAACAAACTCTTAGATAGGCACGTAGATGATAGAAAAAATGGAGGTTATTTATGTAGGAAAGAAGGGTTAGGTTGATCATGGAGTTGGTTAAAAGGTCAGCACAACATTAAGGGCCGAGTGGCCCGTGTTTGTGCCTTAATGCAATAGGTAAATGCAGTCCGCTTTTAACGCACGCGGGCATGAGCTCCCTCACCTTCTGAAGAAATGCAAATAGAACTAACAATTGCGCATGACATTAACGCCCCAGGGATTTGATCAATTCGGACAGTTTAAAGCAGGGATACACGAAAACCAGTGATAAATTTCGGAACTATAGAAGACACATTCCCATATTCGCTCGCCTTGTCCTTCACGGCAGCATGTGTAGCCGGGGTGGTGGGAACTATACAAATAGCAAATCACGTGCTTCAAATCTGAAATAAATAAAACTAATTTTTTTACGAAAAATCAACCCTTAACAATATTTTTTCTGCGAGTTACACCTCCCCCACCTCAACACACGTTTAGACTTGCTGCAAAAATTAAAGAGCTTTTATTCAGGGTGATCAGACTGAGAAACATTACCAAGGTGTAAGGTTCCTTTCCTCTGTGCGCCTTTTTCTCTCTGCAGACCGCAGACTCTTTCCCCCCACAAACTTCTGCGGATTATTCACCTACAGTTCAACACCACTCGCAATCACCTTGCACGTTTTTTGTTCCAAAAGTTGAATTTAATTAACACACAACTTTCGAAAGTAATATAAAAACACCTTTTTCTTTAAAATATCGGTGATCATCTATGGAACGAAATAGTTGCAAAACGGAGACCCAACATGTCTACTTCAAAGTAACTCTGAAAGTGCCTTACCTTTCAATTTTCAGTCCGCTCACCGGTGCGGTGTCTGGAGTTCTCGCTTTACGCGATTTATTCCAAAAACTATATCTGTATTGTTTCCCCTCTGTCCTCTCTCTCTCTGGATCCAGAAGTGATCTGCCCTACCACTCGGTGCCTCAGGATCCCGAGGGTTAAACTAACCACCCATTTGCCCGCGCTCTCCCTCCAGGTTGGTACGGTTTCGGCCACTTACTGAGAAGGAAAAATGGCAGCGAGGAGGTTTAATCATTCAACTGAGATAAACAAACTGCAGTCCAAGGCGAAAGTTCAGCTTCATTAACTCCGACTGCCCTCCCTCGTAACAAGGGCCTTTCGCTGTGAAATCGGTGGAAGTGATTAAATTAAACCCCCCCAGCGCTATTGGGCAGAACGGGAAATGGAAAACCTACCGAAACTGGTAGAAAATCCACCTCTCCCAACTGAAACTCGGGAAACACTCCCCCAACCATGAGTCTTTACTCATTTGTAGTTTTTATGTATTTATGTTACAGCGACCCATTTAGCAATTGATGTTTGATTACTGGTTCCAAAAATAAATGAGTCAAAGTGCTAATAAAAAGAAACAGGTGGATCAAAGTCGCTTTCTAGTACAAACACACACTTATAAACAAAGGAGGACAAACACGGTTTTAGGGCTGCTCTTAAAGGACGGTAGAAGTAGGAAATCTGAAATTTAAAATAAGGAAATGCTGAAATACTCAGCAGGTCAAGGAGCAGCTGTGAAGAGACAATTAACATTTCCATAAGATACAGACGCTGAATCAGGCCATTCAGCCCATCAAATCTGCTCTGCTATCCCATCATAGCTGATTTATTATCCCTCTCAACCCCATTCTCTTGCCTTCTTCCCGTAATCTTTGATACCTTACTAATTAAATACCTACTAACCCCCCCACCCCCACTTTAAATATACCCAATGACTTGGCCTCCACAGCTGCCTGTGGCAATGAATTCCACAGATTCACCAACCTCTGGCTAAAGAAATTCCTTCTCCATCCGTTCCAAAGAGTTGCCTTTCTATTCCGAGGCTGTGCCCTCTCGTTTTAGACTCTCCCACTATCCCCTGCACTTCCACTCTGTCTAAGGCCCTTCAATATTCAGTAGGTACTGAATATACCGACTGCAGATGCAACTCCCGGGCCAGTGACTTCTCATCGGACGGTCACCCACCAGCAATGTTGACCCCCGTTTCCCTCTCCACAATTTAGCCTGACCTGCGGAGTGTTTGCAGTGCTTTCTGTTTTTCTTTTAAATATTCTTCTTCCCAGCCAGGTCCTCAGTACTGAGGATGACACGCACCCAGTCTGAGTGGCTGAATAGACCTGTGCAGGACTCGTGCTGTGGTTCTGGGGCGAGTCCTTTGCCCGGTGGTGGTTGTGGAGGCTCCTTGGGGCATGGTGGTGGTGCAGTAGAAGGGCAGGCGGAGGTGGGCAGGACAGGTGGTGGATTATTCCGAAGGTAATCCACAAGCTGAGCTTCGCCTCCACCTGTGTCCGGAAGGATTTCGAGTGCTCAGTGCCTTCCTGGATGCCTCACACTCCCGGGCTAGTGATTTCCTTGAACCAAAGAGGACATCGCGACTTTCTAAGCTTCCTCTGTCATCCTGGAAATCTCTCGCCACTTTGGAACTCTGAGCAGTGCGTCTGGTGTCAGACCCACCATGATCAGAGCCAGCGGATTAGAAAATGAGGTGGCATTTTGGAGTGGCTCGTTAGTGGGTTAGTGTGACACTATTACAGTGACAGTGACCTGGGGTCAAATCTACTGCTAAATCTAAATGGTTCGTATGTTCTCCCCATGACCACATGGGTTTCCTTCCAGCCGTCACGTTTCCTCCCGCATTCCAAAGGTTATGGGCTAGTAGTCACATGGGTGTAATTGGGTGCTGCGGACACGTTGAGTCAGAAGGACCCGTTATCATACTGCATTTCTAAATAAAATGAATAAAATTCTTTGCTGAGGCAGCATTGGTTTTATCATTCGGAGTTGTCCCTGTCTCCAAAGGGTACAGGATGGTGGGGGAGGAGCCCCTGGTGCTTAACGACCATGAACTTGGTGACATATTTTTGAAGGGTGTGGTACATTCCATTATTGTTGTTTCTCTCACTGGGAGAAGCTCCCTGGGTAAAGGAACTGATCCCTGTTGAGTAGGGTCCTCTCATGGATCTGAATGTCAGGAGGAGGGAGGGTGTGCACCAAGAGGATGGGCTGTTGCAGGACCTTTGCCTCCCAAATTTTTAGTGTAACTTTATCCACTTCAGGAGAGCTCACTGGCCATGTGCGGAATGCAGGTGTAAAACGATGGCTGAGCTTGGACCCGAAACTGTTCTCCGCTCATGGTGTGATTTAGTTCCGCTGCAGTGTTGGAGCTGGGAAGCAGATATCCAGTCAGGCGGTCGGGGGTGAGGACAAGTGCTGAGGCACAGCTTTGGTTGGTCCCAGTTTGCATGGAGGTGGTGCCTTTGAGGAGGATGATGGCTTGCATGTCACCAAGAGAAGCTGGTGAACTTCTGAGGAGAGCCACACGAGAAGGATCTTCCATAATCCCGCTTGAACTGATGGATGTGATGTCAGAAAAGGCCACGTTCCTACGTTTTTCGGCGCGTTCACTTGCTGGAGATCACGTCCATTGTCCCTCTTGATAGAGGAGATGGCATTGTGATGCTGGGGGAGCAGTTCAGCACTAGGACGGGGTGGATTTCGGGGTATCGCCGATCCAAAGGCTTCGACTAATGATCCAGAGAAGTGAGTTCATACACCAACAAGAGAAAATCTGCAGATGCTGAAAATCTGAGCAACGCACACAAAATGCTGAAGGAACTCGAAATGTCGACTGTTTACTCTTTTCCATTGATGCTGTCTGGCCCGTTGAGTCCTCCAGCATTTTATGTGAGTTCATACTCCACCTTGGAAGTTGTGGAATTTGAATTCAGCTCAGACCTGAATTTTTAAAAAAAGCACATATCTATCCACCCTTTTATCCTTTCACTTACCCTAGGGTGGCTTTAGTTTTCTAGTTTCAGCCAGTTATTCCAAGCCCATATGGTTCAGCAACGCCTTTGACATGTAATCTGCTATATCTACCCAGTCTGGTCCATAGGTGACACTTAACCCAGCAATGAGGTTAACTCTTAAATGCCTCTCAAGAAAGTGCTCAGTTCAAAGGAATCAAAGGATAGGCAATAAATGATGGCTTTGACATTGATGCAAATGGATCAATGGGCAGAGCGGAGGGTGTTTTCACTGTAATTACCATAAGTGATCATGGTTCCTTTCTTAAAACCCACAACTGAAAGAAAGAAACAACATACAGATGCCTGAAAGCTACGGACCAACAAGAAACTTGTAACCTAAAGATGAGATGAATGGATTATTTAGAGCTGCTAAGACCATTACCTGTCAAAGTACTTGCCTCAGACTCAGAGAGGGAGCTGAGAGAGAGCTCAAACAGGAACTGAGCACTGGAAGGATATCTTTGAAGAACTCCATTGAGACTCTGCCTTTGATGAAAAAAATAAGTTAAAGTCTTATGCTGGTGTGAAGTGACTGAGAGTACAAGATTCCACCCCCCCCCCCCCCCCAGGTAGGACACCAGTCTATCGCAAGGTTAAACCCCAGCATTTTGCCAGTACCCATTTTCAGCTGGACAGACTGGAGCAATGTGTGGTTAAGTGCCTTGCTCAAGGACACAATACATTACCTCAGCTGAGGCTCGAACTCACGACCTTCAGATCACTAGTCCAGCACCTTAACCACTTGGCCACATGCCACACACTGCCTTTGATGAGAACACCCTTGACTCTATGCTACCCCCTTACAACCTCAGTACTCTCCCAGGAATGAAATTGGATAGATCATCCAAGAAATGGAGAACATCAAGCAACTGAAACAGACAAAGTGAATTTCTAAATCCACAAACGCAGAAAATCTCCAGGGAATCATGAAAAAAACACTGATCTCCTTATCTAATTTGTGATAATTTCTCTAACACATCCAAAATACTGGAGGAACTCAGCAGATGGGGCAGCATCTATGGACAGGAATAAAGAGTCAATGCTTCAGGCCAAAACCCTTCATCAGGACTGGAAAGGAAGGGGGAAGAAGCCAGAATAAGAAGGTGGGGGTGGGGGAGGGGAAGAACTACAAGATGGCAGGTGAAAGGTGAAGCCAGGTGAGGGGGAGGATAAATGGCATGATCTCTCTAATCCTTCCTAAATACTCATCTAAATATTTTCCCTAGTTTTTTCAAAGTTGTGAATCGAAGATCTTGAAAGTGAAGTAATGTAAAGTAAAGTAATGTAAAGTACTGCGCAGTAATCTGAGTCAAAAGGTTGTGAGTTCACTTCTTAGCCCAGACAGCTGAGCACAAAAGCCTGTACTGATGTTCTAGCACAAAACTGAAGGAGCATTGCGTGGTGAGGGCTGCCTGCCATCTTTCAGATAAGATACTGAATCACCCCTCTACTGTGAAGTATGTATTAAAGTTCCCATGGCATGACTTTAGCCTTGTTTTTTTGGGGTCAATGTTAAATATGGCAAAAAAAAGCATGATTTTTTTAAAAAATTGCATTAAAACCCTGATATCTGCTACCTCGTAACTCAGAAGTCACAATTGTCTGGCACCAGGTTCACCTTTTTCCATTTCCTGCATGTCCCTTTAAAGTCATCAGGACCTTGTTTCCTATGTTCCTTTAAATACACCGGGTGCTGTTTCGTGTATTTCTTTTTGACTTGCCCAAAGCCCATCTCTCACATTTCACTAAACACACTGGACCCTATTTATTGCACTCCCATTAAACTAATTTGTGTTCTGTTTCTCCTGCTGTGTTTAATCATACCAGGTTCAATGGTTATATTGCTGCGTAACCTCTTAAAACAAAAGTGAACTAAAAGTGTGTTGGGTTATTATAGGAATAATATTCAGTGGTCCAGAAAATCTTCCCGTTTGGCACCTCCGAAGTCCCGAAATCGCTGGATTATTGGAATTTTGCTCTATTTGGTCATTGCCATTTGTGAGATCTTGCTGAGTGATCAGTTTTTATATTACGACAGTGCCACACTATTGATATGCGATTGGATGCTAAACCCTTTCACAGGAGAGTTGGGAATGGCATTATGAGGATGCTAGTCTTTCTTACAAACTCTTTCTTTGTCTCTCCCTGTCTCTCTCTTTCTCCATCCCTTGATTCTTTCATGCAGAAATACTCAGCTCTCAGCCTGTTCTGAAACAGCTCTTTCCTCTCGTGTTGATTTTCTTTGAGTCTTTTCAAGGGCCACTTCAGCAACCTCTGTGCTGAGTCACCAAAGCTGGACTCAGCATTCGTGTGCTTGGTCGAAACCTTACACATGAGTAATCCTTCTAGAATACGTACACAACGCTGGAAGAACTCAGCAGGTCAGGCAGCATCCGTGAGAAAAGAGTAGCCAATGTTTCGGGCCGAGACTCTTCATCAGGAATCGGGGGGAAGAGAGGGCCGAAGCCCAGTTATAGAGATAGGGGAGGGGGAAGGGCTAGAGGCGGCAGGTGGAGGACCAATCAGAGGAAGGATAAAGGGGGGAGGGGATAAGCATGAAAGAACTGTAGAGATAAAGGAGCAGAAAGTTGAAAGGGGAGAGGGGCAGAGAGGGACCTAGGATGGGGGGAGGGGGAGGGAATTACCGGAAATTGGAGAATTCAATGTTCATACCACCAGGTTGGAGGCTACCCAGACGGTATACGAGGTGTTGCTCCTCCAACCTGAGTTTGGCCTCATCATGGCAGTAGAGGAGGCCATGTATGGACGTATCTAGATGGGAATGAGAGGCAGAGTTGAAGTGGGTGACAACTGGGAGGTCCTGTCTATTGTGATAGACGGAGCGGAGGTGCTCGACGAAGCGGTCCCCCAATCTGCGTCGGGTCTCGCCAATGTAGAGGAGGCTGCACTGGATGCAATAGACAACTCCAGCAGACTGGCAGGTGAAGTGTTGCCTCACCTGGAAGGACTGTCTGGGGCCCGGAATGGTGGTAAGGGGGGGAGGTGTGGGGACAGGCGTAGCATTTGCGTTGGAGGGATAAGTGCCAGGTGGGAGATCTATGGGGAGGGATGTGTGGACCAGGTAGTCGCGGAGGGAACGATCCCTGCGAAAAGCTGAGAGGGGTAGGGAGGGAAAGATGTGCTGGGTGGTGGGGTTCTGTTGAAGGTGGCGGAAGTTGCTGAGGATAATGTGTTGGATTCGGAGGCTGGTGGGGTGGTAGGTGAGGACAAGGGGAACCCTGTCCCTGTTGTGGTGACGGGAGAATGGGTTAAGGGCTGAAGTGCGGGAGGTGGAGGAGATGCGGGTGAGGGCATCTTTGATGACGCCAGAAGGGAAACCACGATCCTGAAAGAAAGAGGACATTTGAGAAGTCCTGGAACAGAAAGCCTCATCCTAGGAGCAGATGCAGCGGAGACGGAGGAACCGGGAATAGGGAATGGCACTTTTGCATTGGGCAGGGTGGGAAGAGGTGTAGTCAAAATAGTTATGGGAGTCAGTGGGTTTGTAGAAGATGTCAGTGGATAGTCTGTCTCCAGAGATGGAGACCGAGAGATCAAGAAAGGGGAGAGAAGTGTCCGAGATGGACCAAGTGAACTTAAGGGCTGGGTGAAAGTTAGAAGCAAAGTTGATGAAATTGACGAGCTCAGCATGGGTGCAGGAAGCAGTACCAATGTAGTCATCAAGGTAGCGGAGGAAAAGTTGGGGAGTGGTGCCAGTATAGATTTGGAGCATAGACTGTTCCACATAACCCACAAAGAGGCAGGCATAGCTGGGGCCCATGTGAGTGCCCATGGCTACGCCCTTGATCTGGAGAAAGTGGGAAGAACCAAAGGAGAAGGTATTGAGAGTTAGAACAAGCTCCGCCAACCGGAGGAGTGTGGTGGTGCTGGGGAACCAGCGGGGTCTGTTATCCAAAAAGTAACAGAGGGCTTTGAGGCCTTCTTGATGTGGGATGGAGGTGTATAAGGATTGAACATCCATGGTAAAAATGAAGTGGTCGGGGCCAGGGAATTGGAAGTTATTGAAGAGGTGAAGGGCATGGGATGTATCCTGGATGTAGGTGGGGAGAGTCTGAACTATGGGGGATAAAATGGAGTCCAGGTAGGCAGACACAAGTTCGGTGGGGCAGGAGCAGACTGAAACTATGGGTCTGCCGGGACAGTCAGGCTTGTGGATCTTGGGGAGGAGGTAAAACCGAGCTGTGTGAGGTGTGGGAATTATGAGTTTTTTGGCTGAGGGAGGAAGGTGTCCGGAGTTGATGAGGGTGGAGATGGTGCGGGGGACAGTGGATTGATGTTTTTTGGTGGGGTCCTGTGACAGGGGTAAGTACGAGGAGGTGTCGGACAGCTGCCGTTTGGCCTCAGTGAGGTAGAGGTCCGTCCGCCAGACCACTACAGCACCACCTTTGTCTGTGGGTTTGATGGTGAGGTTGGGGTTAGTGCATTCAGAGGGAGTGAGATTAGAATAGGAGAGAGGGGTGGTGAAGTTGAGACGGTTGATGTCTCGGCGACAGTTAGAGATGAAAAGGTCGAGAGCAGGTAGAAGGCCCGATGGGGGTGTCCAGGAGGAGGAGGAGCATAGAAGCCGGGAGAATGGATCATCACTGGGGGGAGGGGGGGGGAATCCTTGTTGAAGTAGTAGGCTCGGAGACGTAGGCGGCGGAAGAAGAGTTCAGTAATCCTTCTACCGCTCAGGGCCTGGACGTGCCTGGAGCTGACCTTAAACTAGTGGATGAGGTCACATTGAAAACAAGTGCAGGTTACACACAGTTGTTTTGAATGTGGCCTGCTGGTTTAATGTCAACTGCAGGCATACGCAGGCCCTGAGCAACAGGTGTGGGTGGCAGTGTAATGCTTTTGCCTTTGAATTACTGTCAGTTCAAATTAACGAGTGGGACTGTTTGAAAATTTAGTTACGAGACATTATAACAAGACAGGATATAAAGCAGGTGGACTCTTTGAGCCAGCTACACCATTCATCAAGGCCATTCATGACTGACCTACCTCAGCTCCATTTTCCTGTACTGGGCCCCTGAGTGTGTTAAATCTCTGTTTTCAACAAAACTCAATGACCTCATCTCCACAGTTCTCTGGGTTAGAGACTTCTAAAAGTTCACCATCCTCTGTGAGAAGTAAGTTTCCTCATTACAGACCTAAATAGTCTCCCCCTTATCCATCATCAATGAACCCCCCACCATCCAGGCCATGCTCCCTTCTCACTACTACCATTGGGCAGAGTCACAGGAGTTTTAGGTCCTACACCACCAGGTTCTGGAGCAGTTATTGCCTTACAACCATCAGGCTTCTAACCCAGCGTGGATAATTTCACTGACCTCAACTCTGAACTGATTCTACAATCTACCGATTCACTTTTAAAGACTCTACAACTCATAGTTTCAGTATTATTTTTATTTCTTTTTATTTTCACATTTTTGTCTTCTTTCCACAATGGTTGTCAGTCTTTGTTTATGCATACTTTAAAAAAAATTCTATTGTAGTTCTTTATTTTCTTATAAATGCCTGTAAGAAAAGAAATCTCAAGGCTGTATATGGTGAAACATCTGTAACCAGTGTGCAGAAGACAGCAAACTCTGCAAATACAAAAAGAAAAGAAATAATAATAAATAATTTACCAATAAATTTTGAGAACATGAAATGAAGAGTCTTTGAAAGTGAGTCCATTGGTTGAGGGAACATTTCAATGATGGGGCAAATGAAATTGAGTGGTTATCCCCTTTGGTTCAAGAGCCTGATGGTTGAGGGGTAATAACTGTTCCTAAATCTGGTGTGTGAGTTCCGAGGCTCCTGTGCCTTCTTCCTGCTGGTAGCAGCGAGGAGAGAGCATGACCTGGGTGGAGGGGGCTCCCTGATGATAGATGCTGATGTCCTGCGACAACGTTCCATGTAGATGTGCTCAGCGGTGGGGAAGGCTTTACCCGGTGATGGACTGGGCTGCTATCCATTACGTTTTGTAGGGTTTCTCATTCTAGGGCATTGGCATCTCCATGCCAGGCTGCAATAGAACCAGCCAATATACTCTCCACCACATATCTATAGAAGTTTGTCAAAGTTTTAGATGTCATCTGAATCTTCGCAGACTCCTAAGGAAGTAGAAGCGCTCCTATGCTTTCTTCATAGTTACGCTTACGTGCAAGGACAAGTCCTCTGAAATAATAGCAGTGAGGAATTTAAAGTTGTTAATCCTCTCTACCTCTGATCCTCCAAAGAGGACTGACTCATGGACCTCTGGTTTCCTTCTCCTGAAGTCAATAATCAGTCCCTTGGTCCGGACATTGAGTGAGAGGTTGTTGTGGCAGCACTTGGCCATATTTACATTCTCCCTTTTATATGCTAATTCATCACCACCTTTTATTCACAGTGATGTCATCAGCAAATTTGAATATGGCATTGGAGCTGTGTAAAGTGAGTAGAGCAGGGGGCTAAGCGCACAGCCTTGTGGTGCACCTGTGCTATTGGAGATTGTGGAGGAGATGTTGTTTCCAGTCCAAGCTGACTGGAGTCTACAAGTGAGCAAACCTAGATCTAATTGCCCAAGGAGATATTGAGGCCAACATCTTAAAGCTTATTGATTAGTTTTGAGGAGATGATGGTGTTGAATGCTGAACTGTAGTTGATAAAGGGATGCATTTTTACTGTCCAAATGTTCCATGGTTGAATGAAGAGCCAATGAGATGGCATCTGCTGGGGACCTGTTGCTCTGGTAGACAACATGGAGTGGATCCATGTCACTTCTCAGGCAGGAGTTGATATGTTTCATCACCAACCTCCCAAAGCGTTTCATCACTGTGGATGTAAGTACTACTGGATGAAAGTCATTGAGGCAGATCACCATGTTCTTCTTGGGCACCGGTACAAGTGAAGCTTACTCAAAGCAGGTGGGTACCAAATCAGGAGTTAAGGATCTCAGTGAATACTCCAGTCAGCTGATCAGCACAGGTTTTTAGTACTTGGCTGTGGGAGTTGATGATGGTTCCTCCATGGTTGCCAGTCAAAGTGAGTATATAAAGCATTGAGCTCAGTGGGAAGCGAAGCCCTGACATTTGATTTAACTTTATAAAGGTTGAAGGCGTTCAAGCTCTGCCACAACTGTCGAGCATCCTTTGTTGATTTGAGTTGAATCCGGAATCACCATGTTGCTTGTGAGATGGCTTTCCGGAGATCGTACCTGGATCTTTTGTACCATTCTTAGTCACCAGCCTTGAATGCCTCTGATCTGGCCCTCGGTAGATTGTTCACCCAGGGCTTCTCGTTGGGGAAGAATGAACGATTTTGTAGGGAAACACCTATCTACAATTGTTGTAATAAAGTCCGTGACAACCGTGGTGTCTGCATTCAGATCTACAGGTGAGTCCTTGCATATGGTCCAGTCCACTGACTCAAAGCAATCCTGTAGCATCTCATCTGTCACCTGCAACCACCTCTTTGTTGTTCTGATCTCTGGAAGTTTGCTCGTTTTACTGGGGCTTTCACTGAGAGAAAAAGCAGTTTGTATGGGCTGTGGAATCAAAAAGAAACAACGGGAATTCAGATGGCTCACACCTACATCCTCACTATCAAAATGCTCCCGGTCGGAAGTGAGAAGCAAATAGAGTGAGGAAGGATTCCCTTCTGCTCCCCAGATCTTTGCAGGGACACAGAATATGACTGAACTTCTCCAGGGCAGCCTCATCAGCCTCACCTGGATAGTGTTCGATGGAGGGAAATGTTAGTGGCAGTGGTGAAAACTGTTTTGTTTTAATCTAGTGATGTGGATACTGTTGGCATGCTTACACAGAACATAGAGCAGTACAGCTCAGTACAAGCCTCTCAGCTCATGATGTGTGCCAACATTTAAACCTGTTCCAAGATCAATCAAATGCTACCCTTCTGCATAGTCTTCCATTCTTCTTTCATCCATGTTCCTATCTAAGAGTCTTTTAAGTGTCTAATATATTAATCTTTGCCACCACCCCCGGCAGTGTGTTCCAGGGACTCGAAAAAACTCTCTCTGACATTCCCCCCCCCCCCCCCACTCACACACATACTTCCCTCCAATCACCTTCAATTTATGCTCTCTCATTCTGGAAACCTTCACCCTGGGAAAATGTTGCTGGCTGTCCATTCCATTGATGACTCTTATCATCTTATACATCTCTATCAAGTCCCCTCTAATCCTCCTTTGCTCCAAAGAGAAAATCTCTAGCTCACTCAACCTGTCCTCATAAGATACATTCTCTAATCCAGGCAGCATCCTGCTAAATCTGCTCTGCACCCTCTTGAAAACTTCCACAGCCTTCCTACAATGAGCGACCAGAACTGAACACAGTACTCCAAGTGTGGTCTAATCTCCTGTCCAATTACAAATTGTCTCTTGAAGTCAACGTTTGTCATAGAGCTCACGGTCTTGACTGCGTTTTGGGAGTCTGATATCGGGGCCATGAACAAGGTGATAAATAGGTTGTGGCATCAGTTCAGTGTTGAGCTGAGTGAGGTTATCCATGCTGATTCATGAGCCTGATGGTTGAAAGGTAATAACCGTTCCTGAACCTGAGGGATCTAAGGCTCCTGTATCTCCTTCCCAATGGCAGCAGTGAGAGGAGAGCATGGCCTGGGTGGTGATGGAAGTCCTTGATGAGAGATGCTGCTTTCTTGCGGTAGTGCTCCTTGAAGACATGCTCAATGGTGGGGAAGGTTTTTCCTGTGATGGACTGGTCTGTATCTACAAATTTTTGCAGGCTTTTCTACCTTTGGGCACTGATGTTTCCATATCAGGCTGTGATGCCACCAGCCCCACGCTTCCAAGGACTCTACAACTCGTGTTCTCACTATAACTTATTTATCATTATTATCATTTGATTTTGTTTGTATTTGCATAGTTTGTCTTCTTTTGAACACTGGTTGTTTGCCAGTCTTTGTGTGTAGTTTTTCACTGATTCCATTGTAATTCTTTTTTCTACTGAGAATGCCTGCAAGAAAATGAATCTCATAGTATATGGTGACATATGCATATTTTGATAATGAATTTGCTTTGAACTTTGCCGTGGTTTGGAGGGTTGGTTGATTGTATCTCTGCAGTGCTGTAAAATGCCTGTCTGAAGCTTATGGAAGGGTAGGGATCACCGATCCATGCCAACCACCAGCAACCGTGCTGAGTTCCTCTTCAGACACGGCGGTGCTGTCACGGTAAAGGAAAGGGTTAACTTCATCATCAGCCCTGTCCTTCCCACAGAAGTGGCTCTGGATATATGGAAAATAGTCCATACCTCCCAGGGACCTGTGTTAATAGGGGGTAAAATTGTGTAACTAGGGCAGGTTGGTGGAGAACTTCTGTTCTGCCTGTGTTTGGATTAAGGCCCATTCTCTCAAATGCTATGGCAAAAGCTGATGATGGCCTATAGCTCTTCCTTCAAATCTATGCCATCATCTGTATACTGCAAGTGGATTATTGACGCTGGGGAGGTGATGCAGGTGGAACGATTTCCCAATTATCCTTATTCTGGATTCCCTCTTACCTCCTCTCTTCTCCTTACCTGCCTATGACCTCCTCCTGGTGCTCCTCCTTCTTCCCTTTCTCCCATGGTCCATTCTCCTCTCCTATCAGATACCTTCTTCTCCAGCCCTTTGCCTTTTCCACCTATCACCGCCAAGCTTCTTACTTCATTTACCTTCCCCCCCCACCTACCACCCCCCATTCATGGCTTCACCTATCACCTGCCAGCTTGGACTCTTTCAACTCCGCCACCTTTTTATTCTGCCTCTGTCCCCCTTTCTTTCCAGTCCTGATGAAGGGTTTTGGCCCAACAGGTTGAATGCTTAATCTGCTCCATAGATGCTGCCTGACCTGCTGAGTTCCTCCTGCATTTTGTGTGTGTGGCCCTAGATGTCTAGCATCTGTGAAATCCCTTGTATTTTCCATTAGTCTCCTAGGTAAGCTCCGCTCCAGCAGGAGGTCTGTCGCAGGAGAGTTAAATCAGGAACTGACCACCCTCCTCACCTGCAAACCTGCAGAGACCTAGTGTCTCCTCGTGCTGGGCAGAAATCCACAGCTCCTTCTGCATTTGGTCAGCAAAAGCACAGCTGGTGTCGGTGAAGGACAGCACTGCTATCCAGCCCAATATTGACTTTTGCCTCCAGCTCCTGCCAGTTTAACAACCAAGCATCTTCAGGTTTCCCAGACAGGAAAGGTCCATGATGCTCCACGTGGACGGTCTCATCTTCTTTGGCAAGGATCCACTATCCTACTAGGAGTATGGATTGATCGTCCCAATGTGGAAGACGCAGCCAAAATGACTGCTTGCACTTGCACACCTTCTGTTGGTCAAATGGGTCATGTCATCAGGGTAAGCTCCAGCCCACACAGAGCTGACCCACTAACCTTCAGAAAGGGCACAGTAACGCTTCTACAGAGATGGGTATGCATGGGGCACCCCTGATATCCTCTCCTCCCAAGGAGTACTTTCAAGGACTTGCTAACTTTTAACAAGACCATATAAAGAATTAGGCCATTCGGCCCTTTGAGTCAGTTCCAACATTGGATCAGGTCTGATTTATTAACCCTCTCAACCCCATTCTCCTGCCTTCTCCCTGTAAATCTTGATGCCTTTATTAATCAAGAACCTATCAACATCCGCTTTAAATATACCCGATGACCTGGCCTCCACGGCCGTCTGTGGCAACGAATTCCAGACTCACCACCCTTTGGCTGAAGACACTCTGCCGCAGCGTGCAGAATTCAGACCTGGCTCACAAAACAGCCCAAGACAAAGCACGTCACAAAAAATTATCCAGGTCACAGAGTAAAGCTCCCTCTACACTGTTTGGTTGCAAAAGTACTTTTATTTTGCAGACACACTATGCAAACAAACAAAACCAAAAAAGAGTCTCATATTTTCATGATGAACGGTCTCGGCCCAAATAATTGTCTGCTTATTTATTCCCTTTTGTAGAAGCCAAGATGACTTGTTGAGTTCCTCTGGCATTTTATGTGTGTGTGTGTGTGTGTGTGTGTGTGTGTGTTGCTCAGGATTTCCAGCACCTGCAGAATCTCTTGTGCTTATACTTCTATGGCACCTTTCACAAAAAGCAAGGACACTTTGAGATACTTCACACCTAATGAAATACTGTTGAAGTTCTGTTGTAATGTGGGAAACAGAGCAGTCAATTAACACATAGAACACTCCCACAGACAGTGATGTTGTAATAACTGGGTAATCTGTATTTAATAACGTTGATTGAGAACTAAATAATGGTGTAGGTCTGTTGCGATCTCCTTCTCTTCCAATGAATGGATTGCTACAGATTTTTTATTGTAATGTAGCATTCCGTTAGACAGAAGAGTAGGGGATCACACTGGACTTACATCATTGTAACACACACAAAATGCTGGAGGAACTCAGCAGGCCAGGCAGCATCTGTGGAAAAGAGTAAAAAGTTGATGTTTCGGGCCGAGACCCTTCATCGGGACTGTAATGTCGACTGTCGACTCTTTTCTATAGATGCCGAGCTCCCCCAGCATTTTGCGCATGTTACTCTGATTTCCAGCTTCTGCAGATCTTCTCGTTTCTGATTAGATTGCCATTTAGTTCTCAACCAACATCAATAAATACCGACAGCGAATGCCCCGCTTGAAGTGTGTGTTCTCCTGTGACTGCGCGAGTTTTCCACCAGCGCTCTGATATCTGGCAGTTGGAGTGTAGATGCTGAGTGCTAGGAGAAGCAGGGCGTGTGAGGCAGAATAAGTTACTGGGGGGGGGGGTGGGATGATGGCATTACTCTGAGTGCTGGCAAACAATCAACAGACCAAGTGGGTTCTGGTAAGAAAATGCGAATATTTTCAAACAGCATATGAAATAATAATGAACAGTTTTTCAGCAACTCCCAGAGGAATCACATTTTAGATCATAGTCTTGGATCCGCTGCTTGATATACGAGAGCTTGTTTTTCAGGTAGGTGCATCGTTGTTTCTTCTCCACAAACGCTGGGTCCTGTAGATTTGAAAGAGCTGCAGTCAGGTGACAGAACTATTCTCCCGTTAGCATGGAAACACTTCTCAAGGACCATTGCTTTACCATCTCAAGAAAGGAGTCATCAGGCCATAGTATTTCAGGGGGATTCAAGTCCCACGCCAGAAACCATACTTGTCCTGTTCTACATGTGACTCTAGAACCATGAGCTGACTCCCTAGCTGCCCACTAAAAAAGCTCATTCAATTGCAAACAAGCTGCGATGGCACTGACTGTAACTAATCTAGAAAGTGGCTCACTGTCTTCTGGGCACTGGGTAATAAATGGTTAGTCGGTCAGTAATCTTCACAGGTATAGAATCATTGAGCACTACAGCACAGATACAGGCCCTTCAGCCCATCTACATGCTAACCCATTATTCTGCCTAGTCCCATCAACCCACAGCCCTCCATGCCCCTCCTATCCAAACGTCTCTTAAATGTTGAAATTGAACCTGCATCCATTGATGCAGCTCGTTCCACACTCTCACCACCCTCTGAGTAAAGAAGTTCCCACGAAAATTCCCCTTCAACATTTCTCCTTTCACCCTTAAGCTATGACCCCTAGTTCTAGTTCCACCTAACCTCAGTGGACTAAGCCTGCTTGCATCAGCCATATCCTTCTAGTTTTGTATACCTCTATCAAATCTCCACTCATTCTCCTACACTCCAGGGAATAAAGTCCTAATCTATTTAACCTTTCTCTATAACTCAGGTCCTCATGCCCAGACAACATCGTTGTAAACTTTCTCTGCACTCTTTCAATTTATTGCTATTTTTCCTGTAGGTAAGTGACACAAATTGCATAAAATTACTCCAAAATAAGCCTCACCAATATCTTATATAATGTCAACATTGCATCCCAACTCCCGTACTCTTAAATTCCAGTCCGGGAATGAGTGAAATGAAACTAATCTCACTCAGCGCACTACTGAGTGGTGTTGCACAGTTGGAGATGCTACCTTTCTGATGAAGTACTGTCCTGTGCTGGATACAGAACACCTCCAGGCACTGTTTCAAGGAAGAGCTGGGGTTGTGGGGGTCTCCAGGACATTCTGGACAATATTTATTCCTCATTAAGCATCAAAGAAACTAACCTTTTCCGATCTAGTTTGAGGCAAATTTTAAGCCAGTTGATCAGCCTTGTGAAGAACTCGTCGAGTAGGGAGAATGAGGAGTTGCATCAGCAACATTTTATTTCCAACCTCCTGTACCCGATCCATCAATTATTGACATTTTCCATCATTGCAGATAACCACACAAACATTCATCTTTCTGTTCATCCTTTTCTATTTTGTCACTTGATTTTTTTTGAGAATTTTCTAGAATTAGTACAGATTAGCTAGCCACGGTCTATTTTAATGTTGGAATTGGATCGAGGGGCTGGGTAGCCTCTTCCCGTTCCAATTTATTTTTCTTTCCCAAACATTCAGTGTTCCCATTGCAATGAGGATCACTTACGTTTTTTTTCTCCTTATAATCTTCTATGATCTTCATGATCCGCTTGTGTTCCTGGGAAGAAAAGAGGACAGGGTGGAAGTCAGAGTGAGATGAGTGTTGTGAGTCAGGTGTTCAGTTATCTCACAAGGGTTTCACCATCGTGTTTACCTCCACATCCCAAGTTCCCTCAACCCTGTTGGTTTTGCTTGAAAAGAGTATTTATTTCCATTTTACCCCACCTCTCTCTCTCATAGATGCATGCAAAACCTTCTCTTCATGGTCCAAAGCAGGAGCCCTAATGACTGGGGCTTAGTTTCCATAAAGACACAATGGGTAAATGAAAAGTCCCAGCTTTGATCCCTGGTTTGTGCTGTATCAGCTGATCTCTGCCAGGGAATTACTGGAATGGCTACAATGGGTTATTGATTGTGGAAAGGCTCAGGGTACTCAGAGTTCCTGGAATAAGAACACAAACTATACAAGTCAAGTCAAGTCACTTTTATTGTCATTTCAACCATAAATGCCGGTGCAGTACACAGTAAAAATGAGACAACGTTTCTCCAGGACCATGGTGCTACACGAAACAACACAAAACTACACTAGACTACATGAAACAACACAAAACTACATTAGACTTCAGACCTACACTGGACTACCTAAAGTGCACAGAACAGTGCAAGACAGTACAATAGTTAATAAACAAGACAATAGGCACAGTAAAGGGCAAATTACAATATAATAATATTTCCAGGATTTTAAAAAACATTAATGGGAATGTAAGCATTGCTACCAAGACCAAGGTTCATCTTTCCTCCCACAGAAGCCTGGAATTCAGGGACTGGAGTTCGGAGTCCCGTCATCAGTGAATCCTGTGGTTGATACTGAAGATCAAAAGTCTGGAGGTCAAGGCCTGATGGTCGAAGCAGTCAGTCTGTGAGTCAAGTCAGAGGCCAATGTCTGAGAGTTGGCAAGTCCAATGGATGCTAGAGGCAAGTTTTGACCTGGGGTTGGAGGGGAGAGAGGGAGAGGGAGGGAGAGGGGGGAAAGAGAGAGAGGGAGAGGGGGGAGAGAGAGAGAGAGGGAGGGGGAAGAGAAAGAGGGGAGAGAGAGAGGGGGGGGAGAGAGAGAGAGAGAGGGAGAGAGAGAGAGAGAGAGAGAGAGAGAGAGAGAGAGAGAGAGAGAGAGAGAGAGAAAGAGAGAGTCCTCTTGCCAGTACAGAGCCTCTCCACCACCAAGACTCCTGCAGTGCCTCCCCGGGGCCACATGCAGAAACTGAGTATCTTACGGTCCCAGGCTAAACTACAGGGGATCTCGGAGCAGCAGTGGGCCCTAGAGACGTGGTGTGCCTGTCAACCACTGCCTCAGCAATGGGTAAATAGCCCCACTTCCTTGTGGGAAGTCTGCTGAGACAAGGATAAGGGAGCACACTCGGACAGAAAAGCAATGTGCTGGTGGCACGCAATAGACGGGCCTTAACGGACCAAGGACCCGGCAGCCTCCTGCGGCCAAGATGTGGACCGGTTGTCCTGGGGTCACCCTTGCCACCGGGATTTACCCCATCATGGTGAAGATAGTGCTACTGGGGATGGCACACCCT
Source organism: Hypanus sabinus (assembly GCF_030144855.1). Lineage (NCBI taxonomy): Eukaryota > Metazoa > Chordata > Chondrichthyes > Myliobatiformes > Dasyatidae > Hypanus > Hypanus sabinus. Next base: position 27,148,326 of record NC_082721.1, read on the forward strand.
CTGTGGCACTTTAATATCTTCCTTGCACAGGTCTCCACCTCTGACCACGGTGTGTGTGTGGAAAGGGGCTTGCTTTGCTGTTGATGTTTTGCTGAACACCGTGGGCATGCAGCGTTGGCACTGGAATGTGTGGTGACACTTGAGCTGGTTGTTAAATCAAATGCCACATTTCTCTGTGTGTTTCAGTGTGCCTGCGATAAATAAATAAATCTGATTCGGAGTCCCGTTCACGTGAGGAGGTGGCGGCGAGCCAGTTTCCTGAAGCTCTGGAGGCTTGTCTCAGGGTATGGCACACTCAGTTATTCTGCCTGACCTGCTGCTCTCCTTCAGTGTGGTGGAGGCCTTGTGTTTGGCAAGTGCTGCAGGACTATGTGGAAGGACTGGGTGGGTCTTTAGAACAGATGAAGCGTAGATGCAATTTAAAATCCACAATTACTAGAAGGCTGCACAGAGTGTATACTTTACTGGAGAGGTTCACAATCAGAGGCCATTTTGTTACAGCTGACAGACCTACGTTCAACTGTTGTTCACGTAGAACCCTTCTCCACTTCGATCTTCAAGGTTCTTTGTTGAACATTTGCTAATACTACCAGGATCTGCACCTGTGGTGGCTCCACCTGGATCTGCATCTTGGGCTTCTGCATTCACTGCAGCATCCTTCCTACTCTCCACAGCGTGTTCCGTGCAGGCATCTCCTGTAACTGCCAGCGATGACCAGGTATGGGTCCAACGGCGTCTCCCGTAACTGCCAGTGATGACCAGGTATGGGTCCAATGGCGTCTCCCGTAACTGCCAGTGATGACCAGGTATGGGTCCAACGGCGTCTCCCGTAACTGCCAGTGATGACCAGGAATGGGTCCAATGGCGTCTCCCGTAACTGCCAGTGATGACCAGGTATGGGTCCAACGGCGTCTCCCGTAACTGCCAGTGATGACCAGGTATGGGTCCAATGGCGTCTCCCGTAACTGCCAGCGATGACCAGGTATGGGTCCAATGGCGTCTCCCGTAACTGCCAGCGATGACCAGGTATGGGTCCAATGGCGTCTCCCGTAACTGCCAGCGATGACCAGGTATGGGTCCAACGGCGTCTCCCGTAACTGCCAGTGATGACCAGGTATGGGTCCAATGGCGTCTCCCGTAACTGCCAGCGATGACCAGGTATGGGTCCAATGGCGTCTCCCGTAACTGCCAGCGATGACCAGGTATGGGTCCAACGGCGTCTCCCGTAACTGCCAGTGATGACCAGGTATGGGTCCAACGGCGTCTCCCGTAACTGCCAGTGATGACCAGGTATGGGTCCAATGGCGTCTCCCGTAACTGCCAGCGATGACCAGGTATGGGTCCAACGGCGTCTCCCGTAACTGCCAGCGATGACCAGGTATGGGTCCAACGGCGTCTCCCGTAACTGCCAGCGATGACCAGGTATGGGTCCAATGGCGTCTCCCGTAACTGCCAGCGATGACCAGGTATGGGTCCAATGGCGTCTCCCGTAACTGTCAGTGATGACCAGGTATGGGTCCAACGGCGTCTCCCGTAACTGCCAGCGATGACCAGGTATGGGTCCAATGGCATCTCCCGTAACTGCCAGCGATGACCAGGTATGGGTCCAATGGCGTCTCCTGTAACTGCCAGTGATGACCAGGTATGGGTCCAACGGCGTCTCCCGTAACTGCCGGTGATGACCAGGTATGGGTCCAATGGCGTCTCCCGTAACTGCCAGCGATGACCAGGTATGGGTCCAACGGCGTCTCCCGTAACTGCCAGTGATGACCAGGTATGGGTTCAATGCTCCACTGCTACCCATAAAGTCATTAGTAGAAGCATTAGAAAGGAGTTGAAGAAAAATTTTTCAGCCAGAGCCAAGAATTGGTGGAGAATCTAGAGAGAGGGAGGGGCAGAATTCTCAGCACATGTATATCTAATTAGATGAGCACTTGAAGCTCTGCAAGGTAATGGACTAATAGCTGGGGTTGGGCTGGATTGGACAGCTCTTCTTGGCTATCATGGACACAAAGGGCCAAATGGTTTCCTTCTGTGCTGTAAATTTCTGAGATCCTGTGGTTCTCTGATCAATCAAGTTGGCCTTTCTGAAAGAGGCGTGGATGTTGTGGTGGGCAGGAACAGAGCTGATGGTGGATGGTAATGTCCCCAGGACCTTTAAGCAAAGAGCTGCTGCCACTGATGGCAACTGTATCTTAGACATCAGGTTGTCTACCCAGTGCAGCTGGCCCTGCAGTGGTTTTGTGTTTTCCTAAACTTGCAATGAATTGTGGAGATTTTATAATGTGAGGAACATTCCTCAGACTGTCAGCTACTTATCAGCAACTCAGGCTCAAGAAAACAAAAGCCAAGTGCTGTTAAATATTTGCTGTCAACAGTTGGTGCTGGAGAATGTTTACCCACAGCATATCCTGCTCCTGTCCTGAACCGAGGAGGCAGTTAACCCTTTGAGTGGTTCTGGAGTCACACATGGACTGGGATGGGGGAGGGTGATAAGACCTGTTCCTTTGGTGAACCAGGACAGTTTTTACAACAATCCACATCCCTCCTCAATCCTCCTCCTATTCCCCTCCTCTGCTCACCCCACACCCACTTTACCATTATTCTCCTCTCCCCATCCATCTTTCTCTCAATCCCTCTTCCCCATTCCCTTCCTCTTCCCCTCCTCACCCCCCTCTTCTCGCCCTCCATGCTCCATCCCTCCTCCCTCTCTCCGCACCTCCCACCTCGCCTTTCTCTCCCTCCTCGCTCAACTTGACGTTCCTCCCCAGAGGCTGACAGGAAGGGAGGCGGACACTTCAGCTGCCGAGACAGGTTATCGGGGAGGCACGCCAACTCTTGCTGTGTTCCCAGGCTGCTGAGGAGGGGCCTCATACACAAGAGAACCAGATTAGATGTCCTGTAGTTGCAGCAGGCTCTGATTTACCAACCCTGGTCAAAATGTATCCCTGGAGATTTCATCAGATGGCCTCCCAGCCCCAGTAGTTTCTATGAAAATGGAACAGGCGTGTTTAATAAAAAAAACGATGTTTCTTATGACAGCATTGCGGTTAGTGCAACACTTTACAACTGCAAGTTTGGGGTTCAATTCCCGCCATTGTCTGTACTTTATCCCCGTGACAATGTGGTTTCCACCGGGTGCTCCAGTTTCCTCCCACATTCCAAAGAATTAAGAGTTAGTGTTAGTAGGTTGTGGGCATGCTACATTGGCACCAGAAGCTTGACGATATTTGCAGGTTGCCCCCAGCATATTCTCAACACAACCCAACATGTATCACTGTGTGCTTACATGTGCATAGGCAAATAAAGCTCATTTTATCCCATCTGTGCCGTGTCTTAGATTGAGAATGGGTTGACAGATAAACAGAGGGTAGGAACAAACAAGCTTTCTTCCAGGGGGAGCATAGTCTAGTGCGCCCAGCGATCGGTGCTGGGGCCCCAACTATTCAATACAGATTAATGATTTGACTGGCGGAACCAAATATAATATTTCCAAGTTTGTAGATGAGCCAGATTTGGGGAAAGGGGTGCAAAGTGAGTTGTGAAGAGGACGCAAGAGATCTGCAACGTGAATTAGACAAGTTGGGTGAGTGGGCAAGTGCGAGTCGGATGCTGTGTAATATGGATCAATGAGAGGTGATCAATTTTGGTTTTGAAAGGAGAAAGGCAATTTGTTATCTGCGATGGGTGTGGAAGAGGGAAGATTAGTGTGACCTGGGTGCTCTTGCACATCATCGCTGAAAGCAAGTGCAGTAAGCAGTTGGCCTTCGGAGCAAGAGGACCAAGTACAGGAGGAAGGAGGCACTCTGCTGGACAGAGCCTTGGCACTTACCTGATGAAAGGTGTTCTTACCACGGAGAGAGTGCGCTGAAGGCTTGCCACACCACTCCCTGGAATGGCCAAGCTGACAGGCCCGTATTCTTTGGAGTTTAGAGATGAGAGGGGATTTCATTTTCTGCGTTTACGCTGGTTCTTTCTCATTTTATTTTGTGTGGGGGAGGGGGACTTGGGGGTTGATGTTCTTGTTGCGTTTCGTGCGGGGGGGGGGGGAGGGTGGCTTGTTGCCGTTATTCTTTCTCTCTCAGTTTGGTGGCTATGTGGAGAAAAAGACTCTCAGAGTTGTATACTTTTATAATAAATGAACCTTGGAATGTCGGAACCTCTAGTCTTTGTAACAGGACTAGACCGATTGGAAAGAGGGACAATATTTCCAAAGGCTGAGGTGTCTAGAACCAGGACTAACAAATGTCAGGATAACGGACCTAGATCAGGAGAAATTACTTCACTCAGGGGTTGGTGAACCTGTGGAATGCTCCACTCAGACAACAAAGGAGGTCAAGCCATTAAAGATTTCCAAGGAGGCAGCAATATTTCTTGATGTTAAGCAGATCAAGGGATCCAGGGAGAAGGTGGGAACAAGGTGCCAATGTGGATGGTCCTGCTCGATGATAGAATAGTCTTAAAGGGCTGAATGGCCTATAACTTCTACAACTCTAAGTTCTGTGGGCTCACAGCAGTGTCCCAACGATTAATGTTTGATTCTCAAAAACCCCAGGCAGTCCTAGTGGGTTGTGAACCTATTCTGGAGGCAGTACAGCATGTCTAATTTCCACTGACCTCTGATGTCTCCGTGTAACGGGGCAGTTTCTCTATCAGGGTCTTCAGCTCTGCAAACTTCCTGTTGGCAGCGTGGATCTCACTGTGCAGCTCTCTGTACTCTGCATACTGGTCGTTGAACACTCCCTTGTAGCGCTCTCTCTCCTCTGCAGCCTCAATCTTCGGGTACTTCCTGTGAAAGTGAAGTCAAGTTTGCAATGAGTTGTAATTAGCATGGAGACAAATCTGAACTTTGTGCGAAACCTCTCTGGCCCTTCACAGGCACATGCCCATCGAGTCTATGCTGTCACACACCAATCACTTTTAGTGGTGAAAGCCGATACGTAGCTGCATTTAAACAGTGGCACGAACAGGAAGGGATCAGAGGGACATGGACCTTGTACGGGCAGATGGGATTAATCTAGATTGGCACAGTGTCGGTGTAGACACCATAAACCAAAAGGATTTGTTCCTGTGTCAGTTCTTCCATGTTCTATTATGTTAAAAAAGATGTTCATTTTCCCACTAATTTTCTCTGTAACATATTCTCCCCATTAACTCTGCCCAGACTGTATCTACACTAGGGGCAACTTACAACCTGCATCTTTCCTGGACTACAGGAGGAAATCAGAGCACTCGGAGAAATTCCAGTTAGTTAAAGAGGACTGTACAACCTCCATACAGAGCAGAGGAGGTCGGGATCGAACCTGCATCATGGAGGCTACGGGATTGTACTCATGCCACTGTGTCTCCCATGTGTTGGCCAGAAACATTAACACCACCACTTACTCATCAGCTAGTGTGATTTTATGTACAATCAGTCTGTGTATATAATAGATACTTGTACATTGTGTTTATAGCATTGCTTCTATATTTATACTTATCGTGATTTTTTAATTGTGTTCTTTATGCTTATTGTGTGTTTTTATGCTGCTTTGGATCCGGAGTAACAATCACTTTGCTCCCCTTTATACTCGTCTACTGAGGAATGACAATAAATAATCTTGAATACCAGAGGTTCAATTGAGTTCCATGCACTGACCGATTAGAAGAGACACGAGTCATGTCAACTCAACACATATCCATACATCATGTTAACGTAACAGAACATAAATATAGAACATGGAAGAACTGACACAGGAACAAATCCTTTTGGCTTATGGTGTCTACACCGACACTGTGCCAGTCTAGGTTAATCCCATCTGCCCGTACAAGGTCCATGTCCCTCTGAACCCTTCCTGTTTGTGCCACTGTCTAAATCTTCTTAAACGTTGCCACATACCTGCTTCTACCACTTCCCAAGGCAGTGCAAACCGGGCTTCTACCACTGTGTAAATAAACTTGCCTCTTTAAATCTCCTTAAACATTTCCCTTTTCAACTTAAAGCTACGTCTTTGAGCATGTGACATTTCCATTTTTGGGAAAAAGATTTGACCACCTACCCTAACAACGCCTCTGATAATTGTATACTCCTCAACTTTGGATACGCCAGAGAAAACAATCAAAATTTATTCAATCTCTCCTTAAGAGTTAATACTTTCCACATCAGGCAACATCCTGGTGAAACTCTACTGCAATCTCCCCTAAGCCTCTAACAGTATTACAACTTGCTTCACAGAAATGACTACCAAGTGGGACTATATTTCCAAGAATCCCTAAAAATTGGAAAAAGGAGAACAATCAGCCCATTGAGTCTATGCTGTCACACACTAATCACTTTTAATGGTGAAAGCAGATACATAGCAGCATTTAAACAGTGGCACGAACAGGAAGGGATCAGAGGAACATGGACCTTGTACGGGCAGATGGGATTAATCTAGACTAGCACAATGGTCGGTGTAGACACTATAAACCAAATGGGTCTGTTCTTGTGTCAGTTCTTCCATGTTCTATTATGTTAAAAATGATGTTCATTTCCCATTCTTTGGTAAGTATTCTCTCCATTAACTCCACCCAGACTGTATCTACACTAGGGGCAACTTACAACCTGCATCTTTCCTGGACCACAGGAGGAAATCAGAGCACTCAGAGAAATTCCAGTTAGTTAAAGAGGACCGTACAACCTCCATACAGAGCAGAGGAGGTCGGGATCGAACCTGCATCATGGAGGCTACGGGATTGTACTCATGCCACTGTGTCTCCCATGTGTTGGCCAGAAACATTAACTCTTTTACATAAATAATCGTTTTTGTGTTTACCAACAAGACTATCTTCCTTACGTTACATAATCAGGAACAATGAGGGGCTTCGGAATAAATCCAGCTGGAATAGACTTTTTCAGGGTGTGTACACCATTGGACCTTGATGGGATGTTCTCTTCACCTGGAGGTCGTGATGCTTTTGTCCGGAATGACATGCGCTTGAATAAGAACGGGTGCCTCTGTGTGATCACCCGGACCGTTCCACGCTACAGAAAGCAACAGAACGACACGTCAGCGAAAAACTCGGGCATGGCCAATAAATCTGATCTTTTCATCTGAGTGGGGAGATGGAGCTCTGCTCACACCTCATCACGTTCTGCCCCCACCCAATCAGCGTTCTGCCCACCCCCACCCTATACTCAGGGTTCAGGGGACCCTTCAGATCCTCTTGAACCACATAAGGATAGTGCTCAGGAGTCAATCTCTACAGATCTACACAGGATATACAATTTGAAAACAAGGTTGAAAATTTTCAAGTGATGGACAGGAACCAGTCTGAGTCAGAGAGCCTGGACTTGGACAAGTTTTGACATGGTGAGTTTAAGCTTAGGGTAGATGGAAGATAGGAGTCCGACGGGAGTTACTGCAGCATGTGGGACAAAGCAGTGATGGAGAGAGGCAGCACTTTGGGGTTGGGGATGGTATCAGAAACTTATCCCAGGCTCAAGCACAAGACCAAGTTCGTGAGCAGATGGATTTAGTTTCAAACAACTTCTATCGATTGGTGAAAAGGTGATGGGAAAAGGGACAATGGTTTGAATGTACCAATGCCTAATAGGAAGAAATTCCTGCTCCCGAATGTCTATGTAACCTACAAAACAAGGGAGGGTGTCAAATAGAGCTGTGGACTGTCAGTGAACATGGGGGTATTTGGGGGGACAGAGATAGGAGGGACCAAGGAGCAATCCATAAGTGAATGATATGGGAACAGGAAGAGAAGCCACTGCAGTGGATCTACTGATGGTGACTAAATCGAGATGAAAAGAACTGAATAAGAGTGGGGAAGCAATGGAAGGTGAGGTCATGGTCACCATGGTAAATACTACTCAGATTAAGGAGAATGAGTGAAAAGAACTAACTATTGAGTCAAAGTCACATTGGATGTTTTGTGTCTTTGATAAGAGTTGTGTTGAAATTTTTTTATACATGGTGAAGAGATGAGTCATGGTTTTAGACTGAGGTAATACCTTCCCTGAATGGTCAGAAGGAAAGAGTTTGTGCGAATATTTGTCTTGGTCACTGATGGGGCACAGCCTACCTTACTTGCCAAAGCCTCCCGCTGTTTTCTGTTCAGCTCGTGACGCCACACCTTGAGACACACACCCGCGCTGACCAGGTACAGGAGCATGTTGACAAACAGGAAGGCCGTGGCAGCAATCTGTCCACTCTCCACTCGGCACAGCTGGTAGTAGAGAGGATTGTTGGCCAGCATGGTGTAGCACAAGCCTCCCAGGCCTAACCCGTTGACGTAGACAATGCCCGCTGCCATGTTCAAAAAAAAGTGGCAGGTGTTCATGGTGAACTCTGTCAGCGGCCACCAGCCCGAGTCGAGAAGAATAGTTCTATAATACAGGGACAGTCCCAAGACCAGGAGGCCTATTGTCACAACCCAGACCAGAGCAACCATGACCAGAACGAAAGGCGTTTTGGGTCCAGTATAGTAATAATTGTTCCCGAGTCCGTAGGATGGGTAAGATCCACCAATAAAGTTGTACCACTGGCTGTCTTTCTGTACGTATGCACATATACAAGCGAAGACCATTGCTCCGAACAGTAGCTCCATCACTCCCAGTACCCTCAGCAACCCCGGCCATGACTTCATGTAGGCGTGTTTCAGCTGGTAAACGTGCATCCGCTCCATGTAGCTCTGGGCCGTCTCGGGCTCCTTCTCTGAAAATGCCGGCATGGATTCTGGTTCATTTCTGGACGTCTCGCAATCATCGTCTTCAGCCGCACCCCTGGGCTTCTCCTCCGAAAGGCCGCCCTTTGCCAAAGCGTCCTGGCGGCGACTTAGGAAGGGCGACACCGGCGGCGAGCACTCTTCTACTCCCCATGAGGAACTGAGGTCAAGCAGCAACTTGTCCCGCCCTTTGCGGCCCCTCCAGAAGTTTTTCCAAGAGTCGGGGATGAACTTTCTCTTTGGCTTGATGTCAGTCATGGCCAGCTCCTCATCCGGTGACCCCACCGGCGGCTGCAGCGGGAGTGGTGGTGGTACGGCCACTGAGCTATAAGAGTCGTCTTCCTCGCTGGTGCTGGCACCTGCGTTTAACATCAAGTGTGTGGTCAGCACCTGCCTCTGTAGGCCAGGACGCTCGACACGTTCAGCACTGGTTGCTGGCCAGCCCCTGTCATAACTGGTCTGATCTGACGACATCCTCTTTCTATCTGCCTTATCTCTGAGCTCTGCAGCAGAAATTGCAAAAGGACTGTGTAAAAAGTCCTGATCGTTTAACAAAGCCGTTGGCAGCTTCAGTTCACCATCTTAGGTTTCAAAAACTTATTGAATAAACATTTGAAGGAAAAAGATATTTTAGGGCTAAAGCTGGGTAGTGAACTGAATCTTCAAAAGAGCTGCAGCAGACTCAGCGAGCTTTAAGGACCTCCTTCTGTGCTTTACGAGTGTGTGAATTGAACTTCTGTTCCTTCCTACTTCAAAGCTGAGGGTAGTTTTAACATTCCATGGATTGGCATGGTGCCCTCAATGACTTCACTTCCTTGGACAGAGCAGTGAGTGCAGAGCCAGTCCTAAACAGAATACAATCCAAACTTAAATCTCTTTGGGCTTTTTTCTCCTGTAGTCTTCTTGTTATTCTCACTGGACACACACACGGGCAGGTACACGCGCGCGCGCGCGCACACACACACACACACCTAGAGAACAAGGGCACTTAGGTATGTAAGAATGCTGTTTCTAGATTTTAATTTGGCATTCAACACTGTTGTCCCACGGACTTTAGTGAACAGACTCCTACTCCTCGGTCTAAATACCCCACTGTGCTGGACCTCCTCACAGAAAGACCTCAGATAGTCAGGACAATGATCTCTCTCTCTCTCACTCGTACACACACACACACACACAAACATGCTGGGATATACACTTTGAAGCGCTGTCTTAGGGCAGGTATATTTTTCCCAGGGCTGGGGAATCTTGAATGAGAGGGCACAGGCTTAAGGTGAAAAGGGAGAAATTTAATGATCTGAGGGGCAGGTTATTCACAGAATGGTTGGTGACTATCTGTAAGATATTGGAGGCACATAAAATTATAATACTTAAAAGGCAGTTAGACGTGTACTTGGATAGAAACGAAGTTGAGGGATATGGGCCAATATGACAGTGAAGGACTCCCACACACAGAAATTATTAAGAGTGTAGTTTATTGCTGGCACAGAGACTCTGATCCTGGCCTCAGGTCAACCTCACTGCATCTAGTTTACACCATGGTTGTTGTTAAAGAAGGACTTGTTCTATTTAACAACAATTTGAACTTCCAAAGTAGTAAAGTATTCTGAAAAGTTTCATAGAACCCGAATTGGCATATGTCATGAAATTTGTTTCCTTTTGGCAGCAGTAAATGTAATACATAATAATAGAAAAAAATGTGAATTACAGTACAATATTTATACACACGAAAGTTATATGAAATAAGTAGTGCAAAAATTGAAATAAAATGTAGTGAGGTAGTGTTCATGGGTTCAATGCCCATTCAGAAATCGGATAGCAGAGGGGAAAAAAACTGTTCCTGAATCGTTGAGTGTGTGTGTGCCTTCAGGCTTCTGTACCTCCTTCCTGCTGGTAGCTCTGAGAACAAGGCGTGACCTGGCTGTTGGGGGTCCTTAATGATGGATGCCAACTTTTTGAGGCAACACTCCTTGAAGATGTCCTGGATACTAAGGAGGCTAGTGCCCATGATGGAGTGAAGTTTACAACTCTCCGCAGCTTATATAGATCCTGTGCAGCACCCCTCCCCACCCATATTAGATGGTGATGAACACATTATGGAATCAACACATTATGGATTTTAGTACAGATGATGTTGAAGGTGGAACTCGGATCTGGCAGCAGAAAATATTGCTGTCAATGGTGGCACATTGGAAAAGGGGGAAAAAGATTTGGAAAAGCGACACACGCTCCGTTTGTTGGTTGGTGATTGCCGCCATGCCAGAAAACAGCTAGACTGAGTGAAGCTCGCTGTTAGGTACTCACAGTCAGAGGGGGACGAGGGCTGGTGGGGATGTTTAAGTTGTATTTGTTTCTGGAGTTTGCCTTAAGTGACATAGGACGGGAATGGAACATGGTTGTGGCTAGATCATGGATAAGACACAGTGACCATAAACCCTTGAAAGGACATCTGTTGGAATAGTTCTTTATTCTACTGTGACTTTCAAATTGACCAATGCAGGCTTCTTGTGGTTCATTGGATAATTGTCTGCTTATAAAACTTAGCAGTCTGGAACTTTGTTTACTTGTACAGTTATTTCTAAATACTGTTTGCATTACATTTCGATATAGACTGTCATATGAACGTGGCTGTTTCCTGCTTAGTTTTGCCCATGTTGAAGTTGGAATTGAATGCATTAATTGGTAAACAGTTTGCAAGCAGCCGGTTTTGAAGCTACAAACAGTTTAAAAGTTATGCATTACTGTGGGATATTTTCCACTGAGAGATCCCCAAACAATGTACTTCTAGGTTGGTCTTCAGGGAAAACATTTAAAATGTGAGATTACATTGTTATTTTACAGTATTCCCACGTTATCACAAAGGCAAATGGAACATTGGCCTTTACTGCCGGAAAGTCTGGACTTACAGTAAGAGCAGAGAGGTTATGCTTTGTGTCTATGGACTCACTTTTGTTCTGAATACTAATTGCTTACTTTTATTGTTTGCATGATCTGTGTTTCTCTCTCTGCGCACTGGGTGTTTCACGGTCTTCTTTATGTGGGTTCTCATGGGGTTCTGTGTTTTATGGCTGCCAGTAAAGAGAGGAATTTCCAGGCTGTATAACGTATGCATACTTTGAACTGTACTGGTGAGGACACGTTCTGGAGAACTGCATGCAGTTCCGGTCTTCTTGAGGGAAGATTCAGTATACTGGCTTTGGAGGCAGTGCAGAAGAGGTTCACCAGGTTGATTCTGAAATTGAGGGGATTTGCCTATGACAGACTGAGTTGCCTGGGACCATACTCACTGGAATTCAGAAGAACGAGAGGGGATCTTATAGAAATATAATACAATGGAGGCAGGAAAGTTGCTTCTTCTGGTAGTGAGATTAGAACAGGGGGACATAGCTTCAGGATTTGAGGGAATAGATTTAGGATGGAGTTGAGGAAAAATAGTTTTTCCCCAGAGAATAGCGAATCTGTGGAATTCTCTGCCAGGGAAGCACAAGAGGCTACCTCATTGAGTACTTTTGCGTAGCAGGAGAGTTAAGGGTTATAGGAAAAGGCAGGTAGGTGGAGCTGAATCCATGGTCATATCAGCCATGATCTCATTGAATGTCCCAGCACACCCGATGGACCAGATGGTCTAATCTCCCTCCTATTTCTTATGTCCTTATGTTCTTCTGCACAAGAGGGCAGAACTTCATAAATAGTATCTTCTCACAAGGTCTCAAAGAGCAGTGGTTTTGAAGGGCTGTCCTTATCGTGGAGGAGAAAGTAGGGCAGACAGCTCCCAACACATAGCAAAGAATGGAAATCTGCCCTTAGTAATAACAGCAGAGGGGCAAATATCAGCCTGAAGACCAGGGAACTTCCCTCGTTTCCTTTTTAGGCCAAGCACTTGTTTATATCTACCTGACAGAGTAGACTTAGTGATGTAGAAATTTATCACCATTCTTTCACCAGCACTGGGGTCTAAGTCCTAGAACGTCCCAGCCAACAGCATTGTAGAAGATTTTGTCATTTAGCCATAGTATCCTACAGTACAGAAACAGGCTCTTTGGCCCATCCAGCTTGCACTGACCTTCACTTGCCTTACTGCCAAGTTATTCCTAATGCCCTAATCCCATATTATTCTCCCCAGATTCCCATCAATATTCTCTCAATTTTAGCACTCAGCTCTACAACAGGAGCAATGAACATGCTGAAAAACCATCATGCACAATTGCCTATGAAGAAGCAGTCAAGCATCAAGCACATATGGGTCTGGAGTCACATATAGTGCAGACAGAATAAAGCCAATAGATTGAGGATAACCATATAACCATATAACAATTACAGCACAGAAACAAGCCACCTAGGCCCTTCTAGTCCATGCCGACGCTTACTCTCACCTAGTCCCACCTACCTGCACTCAGCCCATAACCCTCCATTCCTTTCCTGTCCATATACCTATCCAATTTTTTTTAAATGAGAAAATCGAACCTGTCTCTACCACTTCTACTGGAAGCTCATTCCACACAACTACCACTTTCTGAGTAAAGAAGTTCCCCCTAAACTTTTGCCCCTTAACTCTCAACTTATGTCCTCTTGTTTGAATCTCCCCTACTCTCAATGGAAAAAGCCTATCCACGTCAACTCTATCTATCCCCCTCATAATTTTAAATACCTCTATCAAGTCCCCCCTCAACCTTCTACGCTCCAAAGAATAAAGACCTAACTTGTTCAACCTTTCTCTGTAACTTAGGTGCTGAAACCCAGGTAACATTCTAGTAAATCTCCTCTGTACTCTCTCTATTTTGTTGACATCTTTCCTATAATTTGGTGACCAGAACTGTACACAATACTCCAAATTCGGCCTCACCAATGCCTTATACAATTTTAACATTACATCCAAACTCCTACACTCAATGCTCTGATTTATAAGAGCCAGCATACCAAAAGCTTTCTTCACCACCCTATCCACATGAGATTCCACCTTCAGGGAACTATGCACCATTATTCCTAGATCACTCTGTTCTACTGCATTCCTCAATGCCCTACCATTTACTATGTATGTCCTATTTGGATTATTCCTACCAAAATGTAGCACCTCACACTTATCAGCATTAAACTCCATCTGCCATCTTTCAACCCACTCTTCTAACTGGCCTAAATCTCTCTGCAAGCTTTGAAAACCTACTTCATTATCCACAACGCCACCTACCTTAGTATCATCTGCATACTTACTAATCCAATTTACCACTCCATCATCTAGATCATTAATGTATATGACAAACAACATTGGACTCAGTACAGATCCTTGAGGCACACCACTAGTCACCGGCCTCCAACCTGACGAACAGTTATCCACCACTACTCTCTGGCATCTCCCATCCAGCCACTGTTGAATCCATTTTACTACTTTAATATTAATACCTAACGATTGAACCTTCCTAATTAACCTTCCATGTGGAACCTTGTCAAAGGCCTTACTGAAGTCCACATAGACAACATCCACAGTTTTACCCTCGTCAACTTTCCTAGTAACCTCTTCAAAAAATTCACTAAGATTTGTCAAACATGAACTTCCATGCACAAATCCATGTTGACTGTTCCTAATCAGAACTTGTCTATCCAGATAATTATATATACCATCTCTAAGAATACTTTACATTAATTTACCCACCACTGACGTCAAGCTTACAGGCCAATAATTGCTAGGTTTCCTCTTAGAACCCTTTTTAAACAATGGAACCACATGAGCAATACGCCAATCCTCTGGCACCATCCCCGTTTCCAATGACATTTTAAATATTTCTGTCAGAGCCCCTACACTAACTTCCCTCAAGGTCTTAGGGAATATCCTGTCAGGATCTGGAGACTTATCCACTTTTATATTCTTTAAAAGCGCCAGTACTTTTTCCTCTTTAATCATCATAGTTTCCATAACTTCCCTACTTGTTTCCCTTACCTTACACAATTCAATATCCTTCTCCTTAGTGAATACCAAAGAAAAGATATTGTTCAAAATCTCCCCCATCTCTTTTGGCTCCACACACAGCTGTCCACTCTGATTCTCTAAGGGACCAATTTTATCCCTCACTATCCTTTTGCTATTACTATAACTGTAGAAACTCTTTGGATTTATTTTCACCTTACTTGCCAAAGCAACCTTGTATCTTCTTTTAGCTTTTTTAATTTCTTTCTTAAGATTCGTTTTACATTCTTTATATTCCTCGAGCACCTCATTTACTCCATGCTGCCTATATTTATTGTAGATCTTTCTCTATTTCTGAACCAAGTTTCCAATATCCCTTGAAAACCATGGCTCTCTCAAACTTTTAACCTTTCCTTTCAACCTAACAGGAACATAAAGTTTCTGTAACCTCAAAATTTCACCTTTAAATGACCTCCATTTCTCTGTTACAACCTTCCCATAAAACAAATGGTCCCACTCCATTCCTTCTAAATCCTTTCGCATCTCCTCCAAGTTAGCCTTTCTCCAATCAAAAATCTCAACCCTGGGTCCAGCCCTATCCTTCTCCATAATTATATTGAAACTAATGGCATTGTGATCACTGGACCCGAAATGCTCCCCAATACATACCTCTGTCACCTGACCTATCTTATTCCATAACAGGAGATCCAACACTGCCCCTTCTCTAGTCGGTACCTCTATGTATTGCTGCAAAAAACTATTCTGTACACATTTTACACACTGCAAACTATCCATTCCTTTTACAGAATGGGCTTCCCAGTCTATGTGTGGAAAATTAAAATCTCCTACAATCACAACCTTGTGCTTAATACAAATATCTGCTATCTCCTTACAAATTTGCTCCTCCAATACTCGCTGCCCATTAGGTGGTCTATAATACACCCCTATAAGTGTTACTACACCTTTCCCATGCCTCAATTCCACCTAAATAGCCTCCCTAGACGAGCCCTCCAATCTATCCTGCCAAAGCACTGCTGTAATATTTTCTCGGACAAGCAATACAACACCTCCCCCTTTTGCCCCTCACACCTGAAGCAACGAAATCCAGGAATATTTAGTTGCCAATCACACCCCTCCTGCAACCATGTTTCACTAATAGCTACATCATCATGTTTCCAGGTATCAATCCATGCTCTAAGCTCATCCACCTTTCTTACAATGCTCTTTTTATTATTATTATTGATATTATTGAGACAGGTGAGTGTTTCCATCATTCTGATAGTTTTGTGGTTAGGCTTAGTCCATATTTATTGAATCACTTGGATTTCAACTCCCCAATGCCATGGTGAGATCCAAGATTGTCTTTAGATCAGCAATCCAGAACTCTGTCTCATAATCATTAAACGTGTATTACAGAGGTTCAAAAAGGCAGCTCACCTTCTCAAGCTCAATTAGCTATGGGTAATAGCTGCCAATCTTGCCAACAACACCCACATCCTGAAAAATAAGTGAAAACAGTTCTCAATGTTGCTTCATCTGGAAGTCAACAATTCACACAAAGCTGCATCAGGGATGCTGACCTGGACCTGAACTCACAACCTCAGGAGCACTGTGCCCAAAGGAAGCCCACCATTTTCTCAACTGGGGCTGGGTAATTTCCTGGCGCTTCCAGCACGCTCTCACACTTCCAGCTACCCATTATTGTCAACACATACTGGATGAAACAAATACATTAAAAAAGAATTTCCACGCCCGCTCAAGGAGGTTTTATCCCAAAGCGGTCAGATTAACCTTGGACAGTTGGATCTGACACCGATAAGTATAAATTCCCGGGCACAGGGAGCAGTGAGCAGGTTCCACGATTTAACCCCTTGTAGGATTCGGAAACTTCCACCTCAGGGTCAGAAGCCTCCTCCCCTCCCCTCCCCTCGGTTAGAGGCTCGTTGGTGTTGGCGAGCCCCACCCCCTTCGCCAAACATCGCAGGCAGGCTGTTTCCCCAAAATGGGCGGATCCGAGTCTACTTCTCGTCAAATCGACTTCTAGCGAGTACCGTTAACGCACGCAGAGACAAAGTAGACCAGCTGAACTCAGTTTCATAACCAGAAGTTGGGGCTATGGTCTCTTCTCGGTAGTGTCCCCGCGACTGGTTACCCACCTGTCTAATGTATTTCCGATCCCGTTCTAGATACGAACCTGCCTTTCGTCCACCGGTCTCGGATTAGATCGTGTTCTTTCGGGTCGCACTCGAACACCACACAATGTCTGAGCGAAACTCTGACACAAGTGTGACGCCCGGTTATCGAAACACCAGCATACTGGGTTAAATATTAACCAGGAGACAGAGTGTCAAAGAGAGAACTGATTTCTGATCAGATTGGAGGAAAATTGTTATTAACCTCAATTATACCCTCGCCGTCCAAGGAGGTAGATAAGAATATCAGCAAACTAAATCTGATCCCGTAAAGCGTAAGGAAACTTTTAAGTGTGGCGACTCCAAGTTTGGTCACCAGTTTTAAGAGCACGACAGAGAGACAGGTAGAGGGAGGGAATTCCAGAGTTTTGTTGCACCACAGTACAGTATTTGATTGTTATGAATACAGGATATTTATCATAAAGGCAGGGAACAGTGAATGATTTTCAACGGCTCCCACACAAAAGATTGTGACTTCAAATTCAGGTCCAAGAGCTTTGAACTGCATTGATTGGATTAGTAAAATGAATGAAGAAATGGCATGTTCTAATTTACCATAGCTAGTATGGATAAAGAGTATTCTGGGGGGGGGGGGGGAGAATGGTCCCAAACTGGGAGTGAAATTCATTTTCGGAGGGCATAAAGGGGGCATTGTCAGAGGAAGGGTTTAGAGAGAGAGGACTGCATTATTGGAGGGAGGGTGTTGCGAGAGGTTTGCATTTATTGGGGGAATTGTGTTGAGAGAGGACTGCATTATTGGAGGGACGGTACTGGAGCTTTTTCACCGCAGACACTTCTGCCTTTCAGGTGTGTCATTAAACAGACCCCCCCCCCCCACCTTCCAATTCCAGTGTTTTGAAGAAGACTGAGGGAGCTCGAACCTTTAGGATGCTGCACACCCACACATATTTGCTGATAAATCAGATTTCCTACAGTGAGATGTGTGAAAAAGAATTTAAACCGGTAACAAATAGGCTTTCTTTATTAGTTTTCTGATTTTATTCTTGTGCAGGAAAAGACTGTGTGTTAACACACTCTGGGAATTACTTTTAAATGGATTTGAAGAACCTGTCGTTTCATATTTTTTGTTGCGGTAATTCACTTGCAGTCTCATAAACACAGGAGATTCTTTAGATACTGGAAATCCGCAGCTGAGGCAGCATCGATGGAAAAGAATAAAGAGTTGAAAAAGAATAAAAAAGAAGGGTCTCAGCCCAAAACGTCAACTATTTAATCCTCTGCATAGGTGCTACCGGATCTGTGGAGTTCTCCCAGCATTTTGTGTGTGTTTCACCCGCTGTCTTGCCCTTTAAGTGACTTTGATGCTATATGAAGTCAGTTGTCTGTATGATGCGTGACACTGGTGCCGATATATGCATCAGAAGTAAAATTATTGCCTCTGAGTCAAAGAGTGAAGAGTTCGAGTGCCATCCTGACCCTCTCTAACCTAATGTTGCCAGAGCTGCACTGTCAGAGAGGCAGTACTGAGAGCAGGCAGGGTATTCTCAATGGGTAACACGCTGCGCCATGAGAGGGGCAGTACTGAGGGAGAACTGCACTGTGCCACTAGCAACACTGAATTGTTGGAGGGCCAATTCCGAGATAGCATTGCCCTATTGGAGGGGCAGTATTAAGTGGGTGCAGGGCTCACCGATGCTGCTACTTAGGGAGTGTTTCATTTTGGACTTGACATTTACGCTAGGTGTAAAAGGTGAAGATCTAAGATCCCAATGCAATAATTTGGAGAACAGGACACTTACTAAAGAGTGCCCTGATTAATATACATCGCTCGCTCAACATTTCCAGAACAAAAATTCCCATGACAGTATTATCAAAATATGAAAGGTGGGATCTTGCCTGTGCCTTTTGGGGCATTTCCTACACTATGGCAACTCAAAGCAACTTCATTGGCTGTGAAACATTCTGAGATAACCTAGGAAAGGCTCTAAAGAAATGCAATTCTTTGTTGTTGATGCTCAGAGTAAGTTTGGAAGAGAATGTCTGTGAAAACCCAGAAATAAAATGAATAGATTAGTGGATACAGGTTATTATCTTTAATTTCAGGTTTGGCTGAAGCGGTTAATATTGCTTCCAGGTCAGCTGGGAGAACTGTCCTGTTCTTCTCCAAAACAGTGACCATGATAGAGCAGAGCTCCCTCTGTACAGCCTCTCCACTGGTGAGACTGTCTCTCAGAACCGCCTTTTAACAGACAAACCATCCCTCGATAGTGCCTGTGGCAGATCTAAGACCCCAATGCAATAATTTGGAGAACAGGATAGTACCCTGATTAATATACATACCTCACTCAACATTTCCCAATAAAAAAATTACCATAAAAGTATTATCACAAAAATGGAAAGCGGAATCTTGTCTTGGCTTTTTTGGGCACTCCCTACACAGTGGAAAAGATGATCCAGTGCTCCCCCATTAAGAGCAGCTCAGGACTTCTCCCACAGTGTAACACCCCCTCGGCATGACCCTGGTACAATGCAGTGCTCCCTTAGTGCGGTCTTCCCCGCTGTGTGGCAATCCTTCTGCACTGCTCCTCCCACCTGTTCTGTATTGTTGGTTTTTTCTTGTGGAGCCAAGATCAGCAGGGGGCAGTGTGAACCAACGATTGGTGACTGGTCCATCACAGAGCTGGCATTCTTGGTATTTTTATCTTCTGGTACAAGCTCGAAGAGTCACCTTGAGAAATGTCGGAATGATTGAATGCGCCGGGGTATCAGCTCGCTGGCCTGAAGGAGAAAGCAGAGATGCGTTGCTAATCAACGAGAAAGAGAAACTGGAGAGATGAGAGATGAGATAGTAGGCCAGAGTGATAGAGAAAGGAAATTGCTCATAAGATATGGAGATAGATTGGAAAGCACAGAGAATGAAAGGAGAAGAAATAATCATCTAGCAAGGGAGGGAGGAAGAGGTAAGAAGCAGAGAAGTGGAAGACAAAGAGGAGACAGCGGATTACGCAGAGGGAGAGAGAGTTTAAAAGAAGCAAGTGGGGGCAGTCGGCACATTTTGCGTGCCACAGTTCCCGAGGTGACATTGAATTGGGCATAATTAGGCACCAATAAAAAGAATTTAGGTTTAAGCAGAGCGGCCATTGAGTGAGTGAACTGGGGCTGGAGCGGGAGTTAAGGCTTTGGCTCATTGAGGAGAGGCGCAGGCCGTTGGTAGATTTTGTCTTTAGTTATTTCTTATTGCCGATCTAGAGCAGTGTGAATGCCAGACAGAATCCGGGAATGTGGGCAGGCAGGGAAACCTCCAGTGCCCCTGATGACTACACCTGCAAGAAGTTCATTCAGTAGAAGCTTCTAACAGACGGTGTTAAGGAGCTGAAGCTGGAACTGGATGATCATTTCGGGGGCTGAGGGGCTGATAGGCTGGACACTCAGCGCTGTAGTTACACCCAAGGTGCAAGACCTAGGTAACTGGGTAGCAATCAGGAGCGGGAAAGAAAAAGGCAGGGTGTGCAGAGTACCCCTGTGGCTGTTCCCCTCAATAATACAAAACAGTATTGCCCTGGAATTTGTTTGGGGGGGTGGCATGGGTAAAGACATAGCAGAAGAAAGCCACAGCTGTCAGGTCTCTAAGACTAAGTCTGGCTCTGTGGCACAGAGGGGAAGTGGGGAGAAGAGGCATACTGCAGTGATAGGGGATTCAATGGTAAGGGGAACAGAAGAGAGATTCTGTGGCTGTGAATGAGATTTCTGTATGGTTTGTTGGCTCCTGGGTGCCAGGATCAGGGACATCTTTGATCGAATCTTTAGCATTCCTAAGTGGGAAAGTGGTCGCGGTTCACTTTGGTACCAATGACATGGGTAGGAGGGGTGACGAGGTCCTGCCAAGTAAGTTCAGGGAGTTAGGAGCTAAGTTAAAGGACAGGACCTTCAGGGTTGTGATCGCAGGATTCCTACCTGTGCCACGTACTACCAAGGAAGACCATACAGTTTAACAAGTGACCAAGAAGTTAGTCCAGAAGGGAGGGCTTCAGGTTTTTGGATCATTGGACTCTCTTCCAAGGAAGTTGGGACCTGTACTGAAGGGATAGTTTGCAGCTGAACTGGAGGGGGACTAATATCCTCGTGGGAAAGTTTGTAGTGCTGCACAGGTCAGTGGTGGCGGGGGGAGGGATGGGAACCAGAGTGACAGAATGGAGCGGTTGTGGAGAAAAAGTCTACATACAAAGTTAGCCATTGAAAGGTCAAGCATGATGTTCCGAGCTTCATATATTTCAACGCAAGGAATATTGTAGCCATTAGTGAGACTTGCTTGCAGGAGAGGCAGGACTGGCGGTTCAGCGTTCCGGGGTTCTGTTCATTTAGATGTGACAGAGTGGGATTGATTAAGGAGAGAGGGATGGCATTACTAGCCAGGGAAAATATCCCAGCAGTGATCAGTCAGGATAAATTGGAGGGCTTTATTAGAACTGAGAAATAAGAAAGGCATAACCATGTTAATGGGATTATACTATAGATCACCAAAGAACCTGTGGGATTTAGTGGAGCAAATTCATAGAGTCCGCAGACTGTTGCAAGAAGCATAAGGTTGTTTTAATTGGTGATTTTAACTTTTCATGCATTGACTGGGACTCCCATACTGTAAAAGCTCTGGATGAGAAAGAGTCTTATCAAACGTGCTCTGGTAAGTTTCTTAATTAGATTTTTAAAAAGTCCCAACTAGACGGAGTGTAATATTGGATCTCCTACTAGGGAACAAGACAGAAGTTTGTGTAGGGGAACACTTTGCATCTAGTGATCATACTGCCATTAGTTTCAAAGTAAATATGAAAAGGGATAGATCTGGTCCTCAGGTTGAGATGTTGAATAGGAGAAAGCCCAATTTTTATGGTATTATAAAGGGTCTGGCAAGTGTAAACTGGGACAGGCTGTTTTCTGGCAAAGCTACACTTGGTAAGTGGGAGGTCTTCAAAAGTGAAACTTTGAGAATATAACACTTGTATGTGCCTGTCAGAATAAAAAAGGTAAAGACATCAGGTTTAGGAAACCTTGGATCTCAAGAAATATTGAGGCCCTGATTCAGAAAAAGAAAGGGGTGCATAGCAGGTGGGAACAAATGAGGTACTTGAGGAGTAGAAGAACTGCAAGAGGACACTTGAGAAGGAAATCAGGAGCATTAAAAGAAGATGTGAAGTTGCCCGAGCAGATAAGGTGAAGGCGAATCCTAAGGGCTTCTACAGATACAGTAAGAGCAAAAGGATAGCAAGGGACAAAACAGGTCCTTTGGAAGATCAGACTGGTAACCGATGCGTGGAGCTGAAAGAGATGGGTTAAGATCTTAACTGGAATTTATTTGCATCTGCATTTACTTGGGAGACAAACACAGTCTATATTATGAGGTAATGTGGCAGCGAGGGCATAGGCCCTATGTAGATTACTGAGGAGGAGGTGTTTGCTGTCTTGAGGCAAATTAGGGTGGATAAATCCCCAGGGTCCCTTGGACCCTGTGGGAGGCAAGTGCAGAAATTGCAGGGGCCCTAGCAGGGATATTTAAAACATCCTTAGCCATGGGTGAGGTGCTGGAGGATTGGAGGATAGCTAATGTTTTAGGGAAGGATCTAAGAATAAGCTAGAAAGTTATGGGCCAGTGAGCCTGATATCAGTAGTCAGAAAGTTACTGGAAGTCATTCTAAGGGACCAGATATCTGAGTATTTGGATAGACATGGACTGGTTAGTGATAGTCAGCATGGCTTCGTGCATGGTTGGTCGTGTATAACTAGTAGAGTTTTTCAATGAAGTTACCAGGAGAGTTAATGAAGGGAATGATACCTACATTGGCTTTAGCAAGGCCTTTGACAAGGTCATGCATGGGAGGTTGGTCAGCAAGGTTCAGTCGCTTGGCATTAAGGATGAATTAGTAAACTGGATTAGACATTGGCTTCATGGAAGAAGCCAGAGTGGTCGTAGATGAGCGTCTCTGTGACTGGAGGCCTACAACTGGTGGAGTGCCACAGGAATCGGGGCTGGGTCCGTTGTTGTTTGTCATCTGTATCAACAATCTGGATGATAACGTGGCGAACTGGACCAGCAAATTTGCGGATGACACCAAGACTGGAGGTGTAGCGGATAGCGAGGAAGGCTATCAAAGCTTGCAGTGGAACCAGCCAGGAAAACTGATGAAAAATGGCTG
Source organism: Hypanus sabinus (assembly GCF_030144855.1). Lineage (NCBI taxonomy): Eukaryota > Metazoa > Chordata > Chondrichthyes > Myliobatiformes > Dasyatidae > Hypanus > Hypanus sabinus. The sequence continues at coordinate 27,171,263 of NC_082721.1, forward strand.
ATGGAATTTAGTGCAGACAAGTGTGAGGTGTTGCACTTTGGGAGGACAAACCATGGTAGGTCTTACGCAGTGAGTAACAAAGCACTGAGGTGTGTGGTAGGATAGAGGGATCTGCGAATACAAATGCATAATCCCTTGAAAATGGTGTCACAGTTAGATAGGGTTGTAAAGAAAGCTTTAGGCACAATGGCATTCATAAATCAATTTATTGAGTACAGAAGTTGGGGTGTTTTGTTGAAATTGTGTAAGACATTCATGTGGCCTAATTTAGAGTATTCTATCCAGTTTTGCTCACCTACCTACAAGAAAGATGTAAATTCACCCTGAAATTTGAGAAGGAGAGGCTAAGGTCAGATGTATTAGTACTACAGTGGAGGAAATAGAATTATAGAGGCATGAGAGGGGAATTGACCAGAATTGATTAGAAAAGAACACTGGCAGGGATGACAACAGAACAGCAATGGCTGGAATTTCTGGAGGCAATTTGGAAGGCGCAGGATATACACATCCCAAAGAGGAAGAAGTATTCTAAAGGAAAGATGACACAACTGTGGCTAACAAGAGAAGTCAAAGCCAACGTAAGTGGAAAAGAGAGGGCATATTGGGAAGTTAGAGGATTGGGAAGCTTTTAAAAACCAACAGAAGGCAACTAAAAAGGACATTAGGAAGGTAAAGATGGAATATAAAAGTAAGCCAGCCAATAATATTAAAGAAGATACCAGAAGTGTCTTCAGATACATGAAGTGTAAAAGAGGAACAAGAGTAGATATCTGGTCAATGGAAAATAATGCTGGAGAGGTAGTAATGGGGGAGAACAAAATAATGGATGAACTGAATAAGTATTTTGCATCAGTCTTCACTGTGAAAGACACTAGCAGTATGGTGGAAGCTCCATTGTCAAGGGGCATGAAGTGTGTGAAGGTACTATTACTAGAGAGAAGGTTCTTGGGAAACGGAAAGGTCTGAAGGTGGATAAGTCACCTGGACCAGATTGAGGAGGCATTAGTAATGCTCTTTCAAGAATCACTAGATCCTGGAAGCCTGGAAACTGGTAAATTCTTCATGAAGGGAGAGAAGCAGAAGAAAGGAAACTATAGGTCAGTTAGTCTGGCCTCAGCAATTGGAAAGATGTTGGAGTTGATTGTTAAGCATGTGGTTTTGAGGTACTTGGAAACACATGATAAAATAGGCCATGGTCAGCATGGTTTCCTCAAGAGAAAGTCTTGCCTGATGAATCTGTTGGAATTCTTTGAAGAAATAACAAGCAAGATAGACAAAGGGGAATCAGCTGATGTTGTGTACTTGGATTTTCAGAAGGCCTTTGACAAGATGCCACACATGAGGCTGCTTAACAAGATACAGGCCCATGCTATTACAGGAAAGATTCTAGCATGGATAAAGCAGAGGCTGATTGGCAGGAGCCAAAGAGTGGGGATAATGGGAGCCTTTTCTGGTTGGCTGCCGGTGAGAGGTGTTCCACAGGGATCTCTGTTGGGACCAATTCTTTTTAAGTTATATGACAATGATTTAGATGATTGGAATTGATGGCTTTGATGCAATGTTTGCAGACAACATGAAGATAGATGAGGGGCAGGTAGTTCTGAGTCGGTAGAGAGGATACAGAAGGACTTGGACATTAGGAGAATGGGCAAAGGAATGTCAGTGTCAGGAAGTGTATGGTCATGCACTTTGGTAGAAGAAATGAAAGGTTGACTATTTTCTAAATGGAGCAAGAATACAAATAACCGAGTCGCAAAGAGAACTTGAGAGTCCTTGTGCAGGATTCCCTGAAGGTTAATCTGCAGGTTGAGTCTGAGGTGAGGAAGGCAAATGTGATGTTGGCATTCATTTTGAGAGGACTAGAATATAAAAGCAAGGATGTAATTTTGAGACTTTATAAAGCACTGGCGAGCCCTCTCTTGGGGGTATTGTGAGCAGGTTTGGACCCCTCTTCTTCGAAAGGATGTGCTGAAACTGGAGAGGAGTTCGAAGGAGGTTCACAAAAATGATTCAGGATTGAATCACTTGTCATATGAAGAGTGTTTGATGGCTCTGGGCCTGTATTTGCTGGACTTCAGAAGAATGAGGGGTGACCTCATTGAAACCTATTGAATGGTGAAAGGCCTTGATAGAGTTGATGTGGAGAGGATGTTTCCTGTGCTGGGAGAGTCTAAGACCAGAGGATACAGCCTCAGAATAGAGGAGCATTCTTTTAGAATGGAAATAAGCAGGAATTTCTTTAACCAGAGAGTGGTGAATGTGGGATCCTTTGCCACAGGCAGCTATGGAGGCCAAGACTTTACATATATTTAAGGCAGATTTTGATAGATTCTTGATTGGTCAGAGCATGAAGAGATATGGGGAGAAGGCAGGAGATTGGGGCTGAGAGGAAAATGGATCAGCCATGATGAAATGGCAGAGCAGACTTGATGGGCCAAATGGCCTAATTCTGCTCCTATATCTTATGGTCCTATGTAGAAGATTTAGAGGAGATTTGATAAAGGTATACAAAATTATGAGGGATATAGATAGAATAAATGCAAGCAGGCTTTTTCCACTGAGGTTGGATGAGCCTAGAACTAGAGGTTATAGGTTAAAGGTGAAAGATGAAATGTTTAAGGGGAACTTGAGGGAGGACTTCTTCACTCAGAGGGTGGTGAGAGTGTGGAATGAGCTACCAGTGCAAGTGCTGGAAGTGAGATTGATTTCAACACTTAAAGAGAAATTTAGATAGGTACATGGTGGGAGGAGCCTGATCAGCTCTACCAATCAGCTCTATCATTGCCCAACTGTAGCCGACAATAACCTTGTATGTTATCCACAACGCTACCAGCCTTCATGTTATCTCCAAACTTACTAACCCACCCTTCCACATACTCATCCAGGACATTTATAAAAATCATCAAGAGCAGGGGTCCCCATCCCAAACAGATCCCTCTGCAATATTACCGGTCAGGGACCTCCAGGCAAATTATACTCAAGCCAATTCTGAATCCACAAAGTTAATTTTCCCTGGATCCTATGCCTCCTGATTTTCTGAATGGGCCTAGCATGGAGAACCTTATCAAATGCCTTACTAAGATCCATTTATACCTGTAGTGAACTACATATACCTGTCTGGACACGCCCCTCTGCTGACTGCTCCTGTGGCTCCTCACACAGACCCCTGTTTAAAGGTGATTGGAGGCACTGCTCCCCCCCCTCAGTCTCCAGGATGTTGTGTGGTGGTTTCTTGTAGCTAATAAAAGCCTATTGTTTGCCTCCCGTCTCCGAGAGTTATTGATGGTGCATCAATACCACATCCACTGCTCTACCTTCACCAATTTGTCCTGCCACTTCCTGAAGAATTTGAGCAGGCTCATGAAGCATGACCTACCCTCACAAAGCTATGCTGACTATCCCTCATCAGACCATGTTTCTCAAAATGCTCACAAATCCTGTTTCTAAGATTTTTTTCCCCCAATATTTTGGCTACCATTGATGTAAGACTCACTGCCCTACAATTCCCAGAGTCATCTCTATTACCTTTCTTGAACAAAGGAATAATATTTGCCACACTTCAATCCTCTGGTACTATAATCTCTTCCCTCACTTCCTGTAGTAACCTTGAGTATAGCCTATCCATCCCTGTAATGTTCCTTTCAAAAGTTCCAGCACGTCCTCTTTCTTAACGTCAATATTAGACTGTTCTATGCTGTTCATCAAAGTCCCTCTTACTGGTGAATGTTGAAGCAAAGTATTCATTAAGGACCCTCCTGATCTCCTCTGACTCAAGGTACATGTTTCCTCTTTTATTCCTGATCAAAGATTTTCATGCAGAGGTGATCTTGATCAGGAGTTATCTGAATTGATGGTGGAATCAGTCAATCTAGGTTTTCAAGATGAAATTGACTGGGGGAGGAAAATAACTTTCAGGGGTATGCAGCAATGTGAAATATGGGATTTCCACGAGTAACTTGTATAAGCTTGAAGGGCAGAATGGTCTCCATCCAGGAGTAAAACGCTGTGTTTCCATTTTGTACTTTGGAGCATGTGCTCCACTCTTTCTGGGTCATTTCATGTTTCTTCTTCTGAGGAAGGCAAATGTTCACCTTGCAGTTCCTTCAGAAGTGTAATCAGGATGATCAACTTGCTGGTAATCTTGAGAAATACATTTTGCTCGTTTTGATTCAACAAAGTAGTCGGCCCAACCCCATATATGGTAAATATTGGTTCAAGAACCAAATGCTCGAAGAGAAGTAGCTGGTGCTGGGTGTCAAAGTTCTGTTACTCCCAGTTGTGTAAAGATGATGATAGGTGTTACCTTCTTGAGACAGTGCCCTGTGTAGACGTTACTGATGCTCGGGTGAAATGTGCCCATGATGTATTGTGATCTATTAGGGAGAGTCCACTACTCTCTGTACCTTCTCACATCCCTGTGGCTTTAAATTGTCGTAGCAGACCGTGATGCAACCAGTTTGGATCCCTTGAACAGTATATCTTTAGAAGTTTTTTACAGCATTCAGTGACAAGCCAAACCTCCTTAACGTGCAGAGTGAAGAGTGTTAAATTGTGCGATTAATGAAGGCATTTTTTTGAAAGAGCATTTCAGCAACATGAGGCAAAGGTGGAGGACAATGTTATCAAGGAGAAATGTGAGTTGTTCTGGTGTTGGTGTCCATAACGCAACAGCAATGAGTTGGATAAGGGAATCAAGTGCTATGTATCTATGTTTATGGATGACCCAAAGCTATGTGACCTTTTGGGCTATCAGGAAGATGCAGGGGCTTCAAGGGTATTTAGTGGATATAGATATCACGGGCTTGGTAAATTAATATCATACAGAGTAATGTGATGTCATCCACATTGGTAGAACAAACAGCAGGATAGTTGTTATTTATATAATGAGAAATTAAAATGCACTGGCGTTCAGTGGGACCAGTGTGTCCCTGTGCACGGTGAAAGGTAGAATGCAGGTACAACAAGTAATTAGGAAGGCAAAAGGGATTTTGTCTTTTGCAAGAGGATTTGAGTACAAGAGTGGAGACCTGTTGCTCCAGTTCTATAGGTCCTGCTGAGGCCACATCTGGAAAACGAGCCGTTTACATGTTTATTCTCTCTACCTAAGGAAATATATGGAGAGAGTGCAACCGAGGTTCACAAAATTAATTCCTGGGATAGGGATTCCTAGGAATGCTAAAGCAGACTGGACCAATGCTGTTCTGTGTTTAGAAAATTAGGGGGAATCTCACTGAACTAACCAAAGTTCCTACAGGGTTTGACAGGTTAAGTGCAGAGTTAAGCAACATGCACAAAATGCTGGAGGAACGCAGCAAGTCAGACAGCAGCTTTGGAGGGGAATGAACGTTTGACATTTCGGGCTGAGACGCTTCATTAGGAGGATTGTAAAAGAAGGGGGCAGAAACCAGAATAGGAAGTTGGGTGGAGTGGTGGGGGGAGTACAAGCTGGCAGGTGCAGAACTAATGGGTCTCTGGATTAGAATCAGGTTTCAATATCACTGAGATAGTGTATGTTGTGGAATTGGCTGATTCACAGCAGAAACACAGCGCAATGCATTAAAAATATAAATTACAATAAGAAATATATATATATATATATATATATATATAATAAAATTAAATGAAAAAGGTAATTGCATATTGGTCATAAGCACAAAGTAAGGAGTTGCCTATTCTGGAGAGAAATTTCTTTACCCAAATGGTGGTGAATCTTCCTCCACACAAGCAGGTTGTAAAGGCTTAGTTGCTGAGTGTATTCAAGTCAGAGATTAATAGATAGTTACATTTTCAGAGAATCAGGTGACATGGTTAGAAAATTGGCACTGCGGTAAAAGGGTAATCATGACCTTATTGAATGACGGTGCGGAATAATGCTTCATAATTTTCCTCGCTCAGTGGAAGGTTCTCACTATAGCCTACAGCCCAGCCTCTGAGTAAAGCTCTCAGTACAGCACTCTCTAACATTGCTGGTCTTCATTGCAACATGTTCACCGTAATTGTCTCAGACTTTCTGATTTACCTTCGACTTTTAGGAGGGGGAGAGTGGGTTTGGTTGTGCTTTCCTTGCTGTTTGTTGACTGGTTTTGATGAAGGGCAGAACTTTGCCTCCGGTTGGGTGGGATGTCAGTGATGACTGACCTGACTCTGACGAAGATAGAACATTGATTAGAGGAGCAGGAACTCGTGCTCTCAAAGTACAAAGTGATGGCAGGACCAGATGTCTCGATCCGACAGCAACAATTAGCCCTGGGGTATGGGCAATTAGTTACCCTTTGCTCTTCAGCCCTTTTAATTATATATAAAAATGTAACTGTGCAGAAGAATGAATCAGAGCTCGGCATGTAACTAATTACCAGCTGTCACAGACACTCTGTGAACTCCAGCAATTAACAATAGCAAGAAATTCCATTTATATAGCACCTCTAATGTATTGAAATATCCCAAGGCACTGCAACCAAACAAACATTTGATGCCAAGCTGGAAAATAAGACATGAGGAGGGCATGGCCAAAAAACTTGCTTAAAGGTTTTAAGGGACATGTTAAAAAAACGACAGAGGTAGACCACAAGGCTGTGTGCTTGGTGCCCTGCTCTACTTGCTTTGCACTCATGACTGTGTGGCTAAGCACAGCTCCAGTGCCTCATTGAAGTTTGCTGACGACAGCACTGTCACAGGCCGAATCAAAGGACACGATGAATCGGCGTACAGGAGGGAGATTGAAAGTCTGGCAGAGTGGTGCCACAACAACAAACTCTCACTCAGTGTCAGCAAGATAACGGAGTTGCTTGTTGACTTCGGGAGGAGGAGCACGGGCCAGTCCTCATCAGAGGACCAGAGGTGGAGAGGTGACCAGTGATACTGTTTCCGAGGACCCGTCCTAGCCATCACGGAGTGCAATTATGAAGAAAGCACTACAGCAGCTCTACTTCCTTAGGAGTTTGTGTAGATTCGGCATAACATCTAAAACTTTGACAAACTTCTATAGATAGGTAGTGTAGAATATATTGACTGGCTGCATCACAGCCTGGTGTGGAAACACCAATGCCTTTGAATGGAAAATCCGACAAAAAATAGTGGATACTGCCCAGTCCATCACAGGTAAAGTCTTCCCCACCACTGAGCACATCTACATGAAGCAGCATCCATCATCACAGGCCTCCACCACCCTGGGCAAGCTCTCTTCTCGCTGCTGCCATCAAGAAGAAGATATAGGAGCCACTGGACTCACACCACCAGATTCAGGAACTGTTATTACTATCAGGCCCTGGAATCAAAGGGAATAAATCTACTTGCCCCATCATTGAAATGTTCCCACAAGCTATGGACTCATTTTCAAAGACTCTTGAGCTCATCTTCTTGATACTCATTGCTTATTAATTAATTATTATTATTTCTTTCTTTTTGTGTTTGCACCGCTTGTTGTCTTTTGCACACTGGTTGAACACCTGAGTTGGCGCGGCATTACATTGATCCCATAGATTCCATAATTACATAGATAGAGTTGATGTGGATAGGCTTTTTCCATTGAGAGTAGGGGAGATTCAGACAAGAGGACATGATTTGAGAGTTAGGGGGCAAAAGTTTAGGGGTAACACAAGGGGGAATTTCTTTACTCAGAGAGTGGTAGCTGTGTGGAATGAGCTTCCAGTAGAAGTGGTAGAGGCAGGTTCGATATTGTCATTTAAATCAAAATTGGATAGGTATATGGACAGGAAAGGAATGGAGGGTTATGGGCTGAGTGCAGGTCGGTGGGACTAGGTGAGAATAAGCATTTGGTACGGACTAGAAGGGCCGACTTGGCCTGTTTCCGTGCTGTAATTGTTATATGGTTATATGATTATACTGTGGCTATTATTCAATTATGGATTTATTGAGGATGTCCACAAAATGAATCTCAGGGTTGTGTGTAGTGACAAATATGTGCTTTGATAATAAATTTACTTTGAACTTTGAGGTTAGCATGAGGAATCAGAGCTTCAGTCCCAGGCAGCTAACATTACAGCAGTTAATGGTGCGATCAAAGAAAGCTTGGGGATTTGAGGGGAAGTTAACCTGGAGTATGATGATTACGAAGAAGCTGTCTGAATTCCACCAGTGTCCTCTCTGGCTCTCTGTCTTCAACATGGAACTGTGTTTAAATTGAACGTAAACCTGAGCAGCAGCACATCACCTTTCCCCTGGGTTCGTTACAGACTTCCAACCCCAACATTGTCTCCTACAATTCCAGATAGTCTGTAGTATGACACATTTGCTTCAGGTTTCTGGCATTCTCTTTACATGCCTCTGGTAATTTCAGATTATAATTTTCATTTTCCATTTTCTGAACCTCTTCATCGCACACTTCCACAGTTAACCCTACTTCTCTCCTCCCATCCACTGCTTTTTAAAAGTTTATCTGTGTTTCCTCAGTTCTAATGACAGTTGATTGACTTGAAACCTTAATTCTGTTTCTCCCTCCGCAGATGCTGCCTGACTTGAATGCTGTTTAGTTTCAGGTTTTGATTAATGATAGTCTGGAACTCTAGAGTGGTAGGAGAGACCTTGAAGGGCAGTGGAAGAGCAGAGAGGTAGAAAGGGGTGATTCCACGGAGGAGAAAACAAGTCAAAACTATAAAACTGATGCATTGTTGGAGCAGATCCAGTGAGCTCAGATGAAGGGCAAATGCAATCGTGCGTCAGGATACAAATTGCAGAGACTGATGTACAATCCCAATCAGAGATCCTAGCAGGTTACTCAGAGTGGGGTGGAGGTGTTGATGCAGAAGTCATCTTATAGGGAAAGGTTAAGTAGATTAGGGCTTTATCCCCTGGAGTGCAGGAGAATGAGGGGAGATCTTATAGAAATGTACAAAGTTATGAGGGGTATAGATAGAGTGAGTGCGTGCAGGCTGCTTCTTGAAAAAAAGAGAGAGGACAATGAGAGGTCATAGGCTTCGGGCAGGAGTTCCAAATCTTTTTTATGCCATGGACCAATGCCATTAAGCAAGGGGTCCATAGACCGCCGGTTCAGGATGAAAAGTGAAATATTTCAGGGGAATGCGACGGGAGGTGTCTTCACTCAGATTGCGGTGCGTGTGTAGAACGAGCATGGGAGATGCGGGTTCAATTGTAACATTTAAGAGAAATTTGGATAGGGACATGGATGGGAGAGGTTTGGGGGGGCGGGGATAGGGTCCGGGTGCAGCGAGATGGCATGGGGCAGAAGATCAGATTAGTATGGACAAGATGGGCCAATGGGCCAGTTTCTGTGCTGCAGTGCTTTGTGACAAGAGCTAGTGTTATAGCAGGAGTTGAGCAGAGGCAGGGGTGGCCGATTAATTCTCCCTGTGTCACTTATCTCAGTAAGCGTGTTCACCTACCACTGGTTTTCTGGCTTGCTCCCTATGCAGACACTCAGTAAAGTTCCTGTTCATTCTACAAGCTCCACTACCCGTTGTCAATGCTGCTCTGATTATGGCCACAGGGCTTTGGTGAATTCTGCTATTGAAGCGTGGTTAATCAGGTCAAAGGTGTAATGAAATAGGATTATAGGAATACCACCTACACAGGATGCCACCATTTATTACTGGTGCCTAATTGACCTTGCACTCTGTGTGCCATTTACGTTGAGTCAACTACATTGATTGGCCTGGGGGTCACACCACACATTTTTTTAATTGATTTATTTACAGGATGTGGGTGTCGCCAGCTAAACCAGCGTTTATTGCCCATCCCTAGTTGCCCTTGAGAAGGTGGTGATGAGCTGTCTTCTTGAACTGCTGCAGACCCTGAGGTGCAGGTACACCCACAGCTGTTTGGGAGGGAATTCCATGATTTTGACCCAGTGACAAAGAAGGAACAGCGATATGTTTCTTTTTTTTGTAATTTATTTTTTTATTGAAGTTCGTCATCAAACATTTCCATAAGCTGTATTTCAGACATTGTACATATATATCATATAATCATATATATCACAAATCTCCACAAAGTATTTATCTGAGGTATACACTTACAGAAAAGAGTGGAAAGAAAAAACAAGCAAAAGGAAAGAACTATGTACAAGTAGGGAGTGATCTTTTTGTTTTACAACAGATTCAGCGATATGTTTCCAAGTCAGGATGGTCAGTGACTTGGAGGGAGATTTCCAAGTGGTGGTGTTCTCAGGTGTCTGCTGTTCTCATCCTTCTAGATGGTAGTGGTCGTGGGTCTGGACGATGCTGCCTTAGTGTCGTTGCAGTGCATCTTGCGGATAGTACACGCTGTAGACCAGACTGGGTGAGGATGTTTGCTTTCCTTTCCTTTTCTGAATCAGATGGGCTTTTTATGGCAATTATGATTTTGTGTTCTTCACTGTTGATATTGCCCATTTTTTTCATCAGATATTTTTATTTAGTTAAGTGAATTTTAATTCCTCTGCAGCCATGGTAAGATTTGAACTCTTGCCTTCGAAACACTTGTCCAGGTCTCTGGTTCATTCGCCCAGTAATAAGCCACAAGTGTAATTAGTCACAAAAAAAAACTCTGATTGGAAATAAAGTTGAAATTATTCTCACTGTGGACATAGAACATAGAACATAGAATTATACAGCACATTACAGGCCCTTCGGCCCACAATGTTATGCCGACCCTTAAACCCTGCCTCCCATATAACCCCTCATCTTAAATTCCTCCATATACCTGTCTAGTTGTCTCTTAAACTTCACTAGTGTATCTGCCTCCACCATTGACTCAGGCAGTGCATTCCACGCACCAACCACTCTCTGAGTAAAAAACCTTCCTCTAATATCCCCCTTGAACTTCCCTCCCCTTACTTTAAAGCCTTGTCCTCTTGTACTGAGCAGTGGTGCCCTAGGGAAGAGGCACTGGCTGTCCACTCTGTCTATTCCTCTTAATATCTTGTACGCCTCTATCATGTCTCCTCTCATCCTCCTTCTCTCCAAAGAGTAAAGCCCTAGCTCCCTTAATCTCTGATCACAATCCATACTCTTTAAACCAGGCAGCATCCTGGTAAATCTCCTCTGTACCCTTTCCAATGCTTCCACATCCTTCCTATAGTGAGGCGACCAGAACTGGGCACAGTACTCCAGGTGTGGCTAACCAGAGTTAGGTGTGGAATGTGGAAATTAACTTGTGAGAATGTGGAAATCACGCCCACAGGGACGGTTGAGATTTTACTCCGATCTGTTATTGTGCCTTACTTCATTGGGTTACCTTATTGAGTGCATTTTGATTTTGTATATCACACAGAATTATACCTCAGGACCAGGCCATTCGTCCCACCGTCCAGACCGTAGTTATGTCTCAGAATCGGAATCAGGCTTGTTATCACTGCCCTGTATGACATGAAATGTGTTGTTTTGTGGCAGCAGTACAGTGCAAAGCCATAAAATTACTATAAATTACTAAAGAAATAGTGCATAAAAAGAAGAATAATGAGGTAAATTTATGGGTTAATGAACCATCCAGAAATCTGATGGAGGAGACGGAGGAGCTTTTTTCTCAGTCGTTGCAAGTGAGTCTTCAGGCTCCTATCACCTTCTCCCCTGATGGTAATAATAAGAAGAGGGTATGAGCAGGGTAGTGAGGGTCCTCAGTGATGGATGCCACCTTCTTCAGGCAGTGGCTCTTGAAGATGTCCTTGATAGTGGGAGAGTTGTGCCCACGATGGAGTTGGCTGAGCCTACAACAGTCTGCAGACTCTTGTGTTTGCGGGCTCCACACCAGGCTGTGATACAACGAGTCAGAATGCTCTCCACTGTGCATCTGTAGAAATTTGCAAGGATCTTTGATGACACACCAGATCCTCTCAGGCTCCAAATGAAGTAGAGCCACTGGTGACTGCATCGATGTGAAGAGCTCAGGATAGATCCTTCGAGATGTTGGCACCCAGGAACTTAAAGCTGCTCACCTGTCCCATCACTGACCTCTTAGTGAGCACTGGTGTGTGTTCTCCTGATTTCCCCTTCCTAAAGTCCACAATCAGTTCCTTAGTCTTACTGTAATTCTTTTATGCCTTTCTCCCTTGTGTGCTTAACTAGTTTCCCCAATTTTCTCAGCACTCCCATGGGAATAAATTCCATGTTCTGACTGTAATAATTTTGGGACACATAATAAAAAATATTTTGCCTTAGTTCCCATTCTGGTTGATTTTTGACTAGTTACTTTTTTTTGCTTCTAAATAGAAATATCTCTGTTTCACCACTATTAAACCCTTTCATATCCTTAAAATCCTCTATCAGGACAGCCCTCAGGAAAAGACCCATGCCTGGGCTGTGTGCTTTTGTATCTTCCTATCTTCTTCGGGAGCCCCATATCCTTCTCGTAATGTGAAAGCAAGTATGGAATGGACATGACGGGCCAGGTACCCCTAATTTACGCTGCAGGTCTCCATGTTCCTGTGAGAACTGATCATACCGTTCCAAGTGTGCTCTTACCAGCATGTGTTTCTAACAGCCTCACAGACACTGGATTCCAGATCATTAACACTGTGTGAAAAGATATTCCCTCGCATTCCCTGTGTTTTCTGCCTATCACTTTCAATCTTGTCTCCTCACACCTTCTTGAAGTGAGGATGTTGCAATTGGGTTCCAAGGTTGTCGAGCCGAGGGGTGGCAGTGGGGACAAGCTCCCACTACCTAAAGTGTTCCTCACGGCATGCGCCTCAAATAGCCTCTGATAACCAAGTCCAACTCCTGGCCTTCTCGTGTGGATTAGCCTCTAAGCCCGGCGGAACTGTTTCTACTGACAGGAGAAGGGGTGAAGGCGGGTCCTGGTACTTTGAAACCAGCACTTTGTGTAGATGGAGCTCGTCAGCCTGGGAGGGCAGTCCAGCTAAGAGAGGGATAACTCTGATTTCAAACCCCCATGGCTTTGTGGCCATACCCACTCATGGGAAAGGCTTCGGGAATAAACGTTGAGGACAAATCCGGAACTGGAGTCCCTAAGGGAGTCCAACGTTGCCTTCAACCTCACTCTGGCAACTCCTGCGATGTCACTGGTGCCAAGCTGTATTGGCCCTTGCCCTTCCCTTGGACAACATCGGTGGCGTGGAGAGGGGAGACTTGCTGCTTGGGCAACTGCCAGTCTTCCATACAACCTTGCCCAGGATTGTGCCCTGGAGAGGACACTCGTAAGACCTTCCAGACACATATCCATGGTCTCGCAAGACTAATGGATGCTATCCATACTCCCAACACAGGCACCAAGAGGTTCAACATAACTTCCTGCTTTCGTACTTTATCTCTCTGTTTGCAAAGACCAGAATCCCAGATACTAATTGATCTCATAGCACCCCTGCCACCTTCTGAGGTTCATGGGCATCCAGATTCACCTTTACCCCACATTGTTGTTCTGTGACAGCTTAATCTTCCTGTCTAACTTCACCAGCTCATGCCCTACTCTATTCATTATCATCATTATGTGCCATGTCACATGATGTCCAAGATCATGGTCTCATGACCCATGATTGTTCTTGGCAATTTTTTCCACAGAAGTGGTTTGCCATTGACTTTTTTTCTGGGCAGTGTCTTTACAAGACGGGTGACCCCAGCCATTATCAATACCCTTCAGAGATTGTCTAACCAGGACTTGTGAGCAGCTGGTACATATCATATGACCGTCCACCACCTGCTCCCATGGCATCATGTGACCCCGATCTGGAGGTCTAAACAGGTTCTACACCTTGCCCAAGGGTGAACTGCAGGCTAGCGGAGGGAAGGAGTGCCTTACACCTCCTTTGATAGAGATGTATCTCCTACCCGTCACTTACACAACATTATTACACTGAGTTATAGAGTCACAGTGACCCCAAGTTTTTAGAACTCTGAATGACACTATGACACCAATGCACTAGGACACCATGACACCATGAAACTAAAACACTATAACACCATGACACTATGACATCGTTCCACTATGACACCATGACACCAGTGCACTAGGACACCATGACATGTTGACACTATGACACCATGACACTATGATATTATCACACTATGACACAATGACACTACGACGTTATGACACCATGACGTTATCACATTGAAATTATCACACTATGATACCAGACACATAAACACCATGACGCCATGACACCACTACACTATGACACTAGGACACCATGACGTGAGGACTCTATGACACTATGTCACTTTGGCACCATGACGCTATGACACCATGATGTTATCACACTATGACACATTGACACCATGACACTATGATACCATAATACTAACACTATGACACCATGACACTAACACTATGACACTATGATGTTATGATGCTATGACACCATGACACTGATGCCATGACACTATAATGCTATGACACTATGACACTATGATGCAATGACACCACAACATTATGACACTATGACAAGATGACATTATGACACCATGACATCCTGACTCATGTCTATTGATTCCACTCCAAGTATTAAGCAGCCATTCATATCAGCCCCATTTCTTTTTATTATTCCCATATACCCATCAAATCTGCTCTCCACTCTTGCTGTAAGGAGTTACCCGATTGATCTTGTATTGTCTTATTGTGTGTTCCTTCCGTTGGTTTTGTTCTCTGCATGCTGATTCCCTTCACCCTTTGGTGCCACCACATTACACTGAACTGTGAGGGAGATGATGTCACTCGGTAGTGATGTTCAAGGCTTCTCCAGCTCCTATTCCACTGCCCACTCTGGACCACAACACTGCGATGTTAATCTGCTAATTAAGCAAAGTTACGCCTTATTTCACAATCCACTTTTAGCAAATTGCCTATAAAACTGAAGCAGTCGTTTCTGAGCTGAATCCAGCAAACGTCAGAGAGTTGAAATAATGAGAGAGGAAAAAAAAGAGAGGGAGGGAGGGAGGGAGAGAAGGATATAGATAGAGAAAGTGAGAGAAATATAGAGAGAGGAATAGAGAGAAAAAGAGGGTGAGAAAAGAGGGAGATAAAGAGACAGAGACGAAGAAGCTGAGAAAAAAGAGGAGGAGGTGGAGAGAGGAACAAAAAAAGAGAAAAAGATAAGAGAAAAAGAAAGAAGAAACAAAGAAAGGTGGAAAGAGAAAGAAGAGGACAAAGATAAAGAACACCGTAAAGATACGAGAACAGGGAGGGGAGCTGAGAAGATAGAGAGGATAGACAGAAAGAGTAGAGAATAGTGAGAGAGAGAGGGGGAGAGAGAGAGAAAAAAAGAGAAAATATAAAGAAATAAAAGTGGAGCCAGTTTGAGTGTGATAGGAATAAATAAAAGAAGGAAATAGAGCCAGGGTGACAAGGGGCATTGAAACAGACCATACCAATTGGTTAAAATCTTGGGGCCAAAGTAGAAGCTCAGGTTGTATCTGATGTACTCAGCCAGGCTCAGGACAGGGCCGGGGGATGGTGGTAGAATGTCCCACTTCACTGCGATCTGTTTTGTGGGATCATCTAATTCATTAATGCCCAGCCAGCCGGAATATCCGTAGGAAATCAGCAAGCTTTGCTCAGCCATATCAGTAGCAGGTACCATGTGCCAGAAATATTGGTGTTCTCTGGAGCCCGAGGAACTGCCAGGCCAGTGAAAGTAAAACCACAAATTAGTGATGCTCCAAAGGTTAGCTTTGACAGAATCTCGGATGAGGAGATGGGGCTGGGGGGGGAAGGGGCAACATTCCCATTACTGGCTTACTGTAGCGTAGGTAAAGTCCAGTGAAGTGTTCTTGGAACCACAGAAGTGGTTTAGAATCAAACTCTCGCAGCCGGGAGATACCTTACAGGGGATTGTGCAAAATAAATCTCCTATCTAACCTCACCAAATCATTCTCTCTGGAGTACATGGTTTCAGGACCTCGCTGGTCTCCCACTCTCTTTGGTGCATCGGTCCCAGCAATATTGACTCTCACTTGTATATGCGTCCCACATACATGGACGCTAGCTAGAGTTTTCACTAGAATATGTGTTCTTCTCTGACTGGGGGTCCTGTAAACATTCGCCCATACTGGGGTACAGTCTTCACAGTCACTGACACCCCTGGTAGCGTTCAGTGTGGGTTACAGGCATTTCAGGCACTGTAAGGGCCAAGCATTTTGAGATGCCTCATTGAGCTCTCTGTGACTTTGTTTCAAGGGCAAAATTAATACATTTCACCAGGAAAAGAAAGTCGTGCAGATGGAACAGTTTAGTTTAACACCCGGCGGAACGCAGAGTGCAGCAAAAAAAAAACCTGTCTTATTACCATGGGAATTCTGCAGAAATAATGAAGTGAGAAATTAAGCTTGTCAAAGTCAGTGGCTTGGCTGACCCAGAAATTCACCATCACTGTGACAGGGTGTGGAGTGTGCAGACTGTACCAACTGCCCAGTCCTGAGCACTGGAAGCAACAGATCAGGGAACTCTGAGGCAAAGGGAATTTGGGAAAAAAAAATTCTGTGTTAAAATTAGTCTCTGACCTGCTTCACATTTCAGAACGCAAGCCTCGATCATTTGTTTTTAATGGCTAGGTCTCATCTCACTTTCCCTGCTCCTGATTAAGTCACACAGATTAACCAGTGTCCTATATAGAACTTCATGTCACCTTGGAAGAAACCTCAATAACTTCAGTGATTCAGCAAATAAATAAGGTAGGGAACTGGTTGGCAGATGGTGCGGATATTTGCCAGGATGTGACATAAATGGCCTCATGGGGCGAGGTCTCAGCCCTTTATCATTTTTATAAATGACTGAGTTAGTGGACTGCACTAGATTAGATGGTGTTGTACGTTACACAGAGAGGAGCAAAATGTCACAAAAATACAATGAGAGGGTCAGCGGTTCAACAGAGGATCCATGGAACATAAATCAGTCCATTTCCTAAATGGCAAGCAAGAGGCATCATAGATAAATTTGCAGATGATATTAAGTTGGGCCAATAGTCGATAGTGATGAATATGGCGCAACGGGGCCTAACAGTGGCAAATGAAGTTCAGCACAGACAAGTGGGAAGAAGAGGAGAATAGGAGGACGGATAATGCTGTGGAACAAGAGGACGCTCAGAGGCCAGGGGGCTTCTGCGGCTCGACATCTGTGGTGAACTACATATACCTGTCTGGACATGCCCCCCCCACCCGCAGACTGCTCCTGTGGCTCCTCCCACAGACCCCGGTATAAAGGCGATTGGAGACACAGCCCCTTCCTCAGTCTCCAGGATGTTGTGTGATGGTCACTTGCTGCTTGTGCTTTCTTCCAGCCAATAAAAGCCTTCCTTCACCCACGTCTCAGAGTTATTGATGGTGCATCATCATCACCACAGGAGCTGGAGTCTGTAACCCCAGACATTGAGATTATGCTCCGACTTTAGAAAAGACTGGTCAAATGGCAGCTGGAGTGCTGTTTGCAATTCTGGTTCTGGTACCCATGGAAAGATGTGATAACAATGGAGAGGGTGCAGGGGGAGTTATCAGTTATGAGGGGGTCCAAAGAGGGTGGTATTACAAAGTCACAAAATCTGCACATACCCCAAGCAGTGCAGGCACACTGCTGCTAAGGTAACACGTCATATGCCGATGATAATAAACCTGATTCTGATTCTGAAATGCAAGTTGAAATTAAAATAAAAATTGGCACATAAGTTCCACGACAGCATTTTTTTTTCTGTATCACAGATTAATTTGATAATGAATAGTGAATTCTAATAAGATCAAATTGACAGTACCCAAAGAGGTGAAATGATTGAAGGAGGTTCACCTGTTCTTGGAAAACTTGCCTGAGTGAGTGGAGGAAACAGGGTCACTGACCGCATTTAGGAAGTGTCTGTGTAGACACTTGTTGCCTATGCATAGAAGACAAGCGATGGAAGATAGAATTAATACAGATGGGTCCCCACTGGCCTGCCCATGATGGGCCAAATGGCCTGCTTTTCATGCATCTCAACTTTAAGACTCTACAGTTATGGTGGAAATGTTAACTGTATTCCTTCCCATAGATTCCCGATTTGCGGAGTGTTTCCCGCAGTTCCTGTTTTTGTTTCAGATAAATGCTTCAACATAGCTTTTGAAAACCTTTGTTGCTTGAAAGAAAAATACCCAAGAAAGAGAAACTGGATTTCAGTTTGGCATTTCAACACTATGGTCCCACAGAACTTGGTGAGCAAACTCTTATTTGTCAGTCTGAATACACTACTGTGCAAATGGGTGATGGACTTCCGAAGAGACAGGCCTCAGATGGTCTGGGTGCTCATCCCTCCCCATCATCCTCAACACGGGTGCCCCCCCAGGGCGATGTGCTGAGCCCACTGCTGTACGCTCAGCTCACACACGACTGCACAGCCAAACACCCGAGCAATCACGGCCTACCCACCGTCAAGGACATACATACAGAAAGCTACCAGAAAAGGGCCAGTAACATCATGAAGGGTCCCACAAGCCCTGCTCATGGACTGTTTGTCCCTCTCCCATCAGGGAGGAGGCTGCATAGCATCCACGCCAGGACCCTCAGACTCAAAAACAGTTACTTTCCCCAAGCAGTAAGGTTGATTAACACCTCTCCACACACTCCACCACTACCACTTTACAGTATTTCCTGTCAGAGTACAGACACTCCTGCGCTTCGTGTCACTTTATGGACATACAATGTGCATAATCTAACTTAAATATTTATATTTATTATGGATTTTTATTACTGGGTTCTTTAACTTAGTGCAGTTTTATGTGCTGTATCAGATCCAGAGTAACAATTATTTCATTCTCCTTTACGCTCGTGCACCAGAAGTGACATTAAACATTAAACAAACAGCGATCTTGAAAAACTCTTGGGGGAGAAAATCTGAGAAAGGGGAAAAGGGATCTTGGAGAACAAAATTATGCCATATGTAGCCAAACCATAACAATAGGACAGTGACTACTAAGGTTTATTTCCACAGGGATGGAATGAACATCAGGGAAGTTATGCTCACTTACTGAGAATACTGTGTACATCTGGTCACACTGTTATGGAAAGCATCTTGAGCCACTGGACGTTGCATGGAGACTTACAAGAATGTCAGAAGCAGTGTCAGAAAGGCTGAGTGAACTGGGTCTCTGTTATGTCTTGAGAAAAGAGGGCTAAGGGGTGGGGTCTTAAAAATGGTGACAGGTTTGATGGAGCAGATGTAGCAAGGAAGTTTCCACTTGTGGGGCAGAGCATAACTAGAAACCATTGATAGCAACAGTCAACAAGGAATCCAATAGGGAATTCTGAGGAAACTTCTCTGCCTAAAGAGTGGTGAGGGTGTGGATCTCCCACTGACCAATTTAGATGAAGGAAGAGAAGAGGAGGCTTTGGTCAGGCCAAACTGTCTATTTCCATGCTATATATCTCGTGAATCCTGTGAAAAGCTTCATGGGAGATTCTGCTCAGAAATTGCTAGGACAGGAGGTGCCCTCTACAGCTAAATAACAAGTTATCTGACACAGTGGTGTCAAGAAAACAACCTCTCCCTCGATGTCGCAAAAACAAAGGAGCTGGTTGTGGACTACGGGAGGAATGGAGACAGGCTATCCTCTATTGACATCAATGGATCTGGGGTTGAGAGGGTGAACAACTTTAAGTTCCTCAGCATCCACATCACTGAGGACCTCACGTGGTCTGTGTGGTGAAGAAAGCACAACGGCGTCTCTTTCACCTCAGACGGTTGAAGAAGTTTGGCATGAGTCCCCAGATCCTAAGGACTTTCTACAGGGACACAATTGAGAGCATCCTGACTGGCTGCATCACTGCCTGGTCAAAGAAATGTAGAGAAGCCACCCTGATGGCTTGGGCCAAGATTTATTAATATTCATATTTTAAGATAAAAGTGTGAGATCTTGCTTTGACAAAATTAGCCTCTGTTACCTGTAAGGTAACAGTATGGGAAAGAGGAAATGTTGTGAGCCCATGAAAAGTGCTGAATTCATTCCTGCGAGCTTGTCCTTCACCGCACCCCCCACCTCAGCTCCCACCTCCCCAGGCTCTTGCAGTCAGAAGGATGTTGGATCAGAGCCAGGTTTATTATCACTGACACGTCATGAGATCTTTTTGTTTCCCTGCAGCAGTAACAGTGCCGAACATTAAAAAAGTTACGGCAGTTTACAGGAAAACATTAAAAAGTAAGTAAATAAAGAGCGTGAAAACGGAACCAAACAGTGAGGCGGTGTTTCAGTGATCACAGACGGTTCGGGAATCTGATATCGGAGGGGAAGAAGCTGATGACACAAAGGTTGGAGGTGTTGTGGATAGCATGGAGAGCTGTCAGAGGTTACAGCGGGACATTGATAGGATGCAAAACTGGGCTGAGAAGTGGCAGATGGAGTTCAACCCAGATAAGTGTGAGGTGGATCATTTTGGTAGGTCAAATATGATGGCAGAATATAGTATTAATGGTAAGACTCTTGGCAGTATGGAGGATCAGAGGGATCCTGGGGTCCGAGTCTATAGGACGCTCAAAGCAGTTGCTCAGGTTGTCTCAGTGGTTAAGAAGGCATATGGTGCATTGGCCTTCATCAACTGTGGGATTGAGTTTAAGAGCTGAGAGGTAATGTTGCAGCTATATAGGACCCTGGTCAGACCCCACCTGGAGTACTGTGCTCAGTTCTGGTCGCCTCACTACAGGAAGGATGTGGAAACCATAGAAAGGGTGCAGAGGAGATTTACAAGGATGTTGCCTGGATTGGGGAGCATGCTTATGAGAATAGGTTGAATGAACTCGGCCTTTTCTCCTTGGAGCGACAGAGGATGAGAGGTGACCTGATAGAGGTGTACAAGATAATGAGAAGCATTGACCGTGTGGATAGTCAGAAACTTTTCCCCAGGGCTGAAATGGCTAGCACGAGAGGGCATAGTTTTAAGGTGCTTGGAAGCAGGTACAGAGGAGATGTCAGGGGTAATTTTTTACACAGAGAGTGGTGGGTACATGGAATGGGCTGCCAGTGACGGTGGTGGAGTCAGAAACAAAAAGGTCTTTTAAGAGACTCCTGGATGGCTACATGGAGCTTAGAAAATTAGAGGGCTATGAGTAAGCCTAGGTAGTTCTAAGGTAGGGACATGTTTGGCACAGCTTTGGGGGTCAAAGGGCCTGTATAGTGCTGTAGGTTTTCTATGTCCTATGTTCTAAAGCTTTGAGTGTGTATCTTCAAGTTCCTGTACCTCATGCCTGATGGTAGTATTGAGAAGAGGAGTCTCCAGGCTCCTGTACTTCCTGCCTGATGGTAGTCAATGAGAAGAGTCCCTGTGCTGAATACTGAGGATCCTTGTTGATGATGTTGGCTTCCTGAGATACTGGGTTTTGAAGATAATTCTATCTTAAAGGTGTTTTAAATTATTTTGACATTGAAAAATGACAAGAACATCTACATGGAGAGGGCTAAGCACTCATGCTCCCGTGGAGTCGCACCATCTCATTGAAAGGTTGATATGAATGCCTGACACACATGTGTAAGAACCCAAGAGCGTTGGTGAGACAGTGCCTTCCAAGGACATGTTCCCATCCCAGATCAAATGGTACAACTGCTTCCGTTTGTAGTTCTTTATCACTCTCCTTGAACTGTCAGTCTGTCCAACTTCCAGCTGGATGAACTTAGATTTCCTGGGGGACCAAAGCTTCGTCCTTCTGCTCCACAGCCACTCCAAGCCTGTCTCCAGCAACCCGACCGGACCATGAGGTTCTTATCTTCATCGACATGAGGATGTCAGAAATAGCAACAGTAGGAGGCCAGTCTGCCCCTCTGTTGACTACAGACGTCTGGGCTGCTCCTTGACTTGTCCCACCCCATCCTCCAATGTCTGATGACTGTCCTGCCTACTTCCGAATCTAAAACTGACGCCACACTTGCCTCTGCACATCTGCTGCTGAAACTCAGCCTCGCTCCTCTCATTCTGCCCTTTGCCTACGTTCATGGGCCCTTATTAATCCACGAGTTTAAAACCCTTCTTAGCTTTTTTAAATCTATGCACTCAGCTGCCAAGGCCCCACACTCCTGACCTCCCTCCATAATTCTTCCCTCCTTCTCCACCTCTCTCTTCCCTATTCCGGTTCTTTTCGGAACCCAAATCTTTGATCAAATATTGATCGCCAGCAATAATACCTCTTTTAGTCACTTGGCATCAATGATTGATTTGATACTGAGGCGAGAGGGTGAAAGTTTAAAGGAGTTGTGCAAGGTTTTGAAGAGCTCGGTAGGTGCCAGGGATGAAGCTGGAAGCAGACGTGGTTGTGGCATTTAAGAGTCATTTAGATGGGCACATGAACTTGCAGGAAAGTGCAGGGAAGCAGATGGGTTTGGTTTAACTTGGCACCATGGCTGGTACAGACATTGTGGGCCAAAAGGCCTGCTCCTGTGCTTTAGTGTTCTTTGATTTGTGCTCTGTGAAGCTTTTATTATGTCCGTGTTAAAGGAGCTATATGAATGTAAATTGCTGCTGATACTCGGAATCAGAATCAGGTTTAATATCTCCGGTGTACGCTGTGAAATTTGTTTGCTGTGCGGTAGCGGTACATATACATTTAAAAGATGAATTAAAGAAGTAGTGCAAAAAAAAAGGAGTTCATGGATTCAGTGGCCGTTCAGGAATCGGATGGCGGAGGGGAAGCCTGAGTTGTTGAGAGTCTGTCTTCATGCTCCTGTACCTCCTCCCTGATGGCAGCAATGAGAAGAGGGTATAACTATTGTTGTAGCTTTGGTCAGACCTTTAGAGGTGGCGCAGTAGGGCTATTACTGTGCCAGTGACCCAGATTCAATTCAGCCGCCGTCTGTATGTTCTCGCCTTGACCTTGTGAGCTTTCTCTTGGTGCTCCAGTTTATTTCCCATTCTGAAGACGTACAAGGTCAGTAGGTTAATTGGGCTCATTGGGTTGGATGGGCCTGTCACCGTACCGTATCTCTGAATAAATAATAAATAAAGCGGGCTCATTTCTCAGGGGCTGGGATCCCGCGGCTGAAAGGGTTAATTTGAGGAGTCCGCATGCATGCCTTTCGTCAAAGTGGACCGTGGTCTTTTCTTAGCCGGCGACGTGTGAGTGGCCTCAAAGCTTTGAGGTTTGGGCCCCAGTCTTCCGACAGCGATGCTCAAAGGAGCCAAGGGAACCTACCGGAACGTTGAGTTTTGTGGTCTGAGCGTGAAGAAACAAGGTTGGCCACCCTAACAGGGATTCCAAACCAGAGAAAATCTGCAGAGCAACACACATAAAATGCTGGAGGAACTCAGCAGGCCAGGCAGCATCTATGGAAAAAAGCCAGGCCTGCTGAAGGGTTTCATCGACTCTGCTTTGTTCCACAGACGCTGTCTGGCCTGCTGAGTTCCTCCAGCATCTTGTGTGTTCCACCCCAATAGGAAAACTGTTGGAGTTTCCTTCTTAAAAACGCCAACACGAAGAAATCCTCCTATAGATGCTGCCTGGCCTGCTGTGTTCCTCCAGCAGTTTGTGTGTGTTGCTGGAGTTTCCTTCTTTATGTGTGATGAAGAGACATATATCATGAAGCTGGTAGGACTATTTAAACCACTCAGCTGGGTGCACCATTTCCGAATCTTTTCCCCACCCCTCCTCATCACCCTCCCCAATGCCTATTCCTATAAACCTTCCCCTCATCTCACCCGCTTCCCTACCTCATACAAATACAGAGGAAGAACTGTCAGCACTGCCTGTCAGAGCAGGACAAGGCAAAGAAACTGGACCCTCTGGGGGAGCAAACTCAACTGGTAGAGAGCGAGAGATGATTGTTCCCCAACCTTTTTTACCACTTTGTCTTCCTCGAGGGACGCGGACCGAGAATTAAGGAGAGGAAAGCAATGCAATTTAGCACACATCTGTTGCAAATGGCTTTTCAATAGCTCCCATTAATCTCCCGTCCCCCCGAGCAAGCAGGCTGCTTGAGAAATCTCCAGCTTGCCAAGACACAGCAAACCACCTCAGGTTAATAGATTGAGGTATCGTGGATGGGTGAGGGGTGATGTTGGGGGAGGAGAGAGAGTCTTTAAATTTGCGTACTCTAATGTTTATCCAGTTGGTAGTCAGATATTGAATAAACACTTTTTTAATTTTTAAAATCCCATCAGTGCCTCAAATTTCATACCAGAATTCAATCACTATACCTCCAGTAGCTATGGCTTCAGCTGCCAAGTCCCCACACTCTGGAACTCACCCCCACCCCATCTTTTCCCTTCTCATCACTTCTCCTCTATTAAAATTTACCTTTTCTACCAAATGTGAGGACACTAGTCCTAATATCTCCTTTAATTATTTAGCATCAATTTTTTATTGGATAATTCGTCAGTGAAGCACTGGCCCTATCAAACAGTTTCAGGGCCTGGACACATTCGAGAGAGGGAGAGGGTGAGAGAGAAGGAGAGAGAGAGAGAGGAGAGAGAGACAGAGGAAGGGGAGAAGGGGAAAGGTAAAGGTGGAGGGAAAGATAAGGGAGAAAGGGGAGAGAGAGAAAAAGGGGAGAGAAAGAGGGAGATAGAGGGCAAGAGAGAAGGGGGAAGGAGGAGAGAGAAGGAGAGCAGAAGAAAGGCATAAGGGGAGGGGAAGTGTGAGAGGGAGGGGGGAAGGGAGGGACAGAGAGAGGGTGAGGGCGGAAAGGGGAGAGGGAAAGACAGAATGAGGGGGAGACTAAGAGATGGAGAGAGAGGGGGCGAGAGGGGAGGGGGATGGAGAGAGGAGGGTGGAGAGGAGGGGAGGGAATATATATATAGAGAGAGAGAGAGAGAGAATGTGTGTTTTATGGTGCTGAGGGGGGAAGGAAGGAAGGAAGGCCATTTTACAATCATATTGACAAAGGACACCTTTCACCCAGATGACCTACGTAAAGATGCCTCACCCTGTTACAGATCCATTTGAATACACTAATACAAGAGCTGTGGCAATGACCTTTGCCCTTTCCCTTCTTTTCTCAGCCACAATCCCGTCTCCTCTCTCTCTCTCTCTCTGGGGGAATGTCAGTGCAGGTCGCACAACTTGAGGTTCCTTTCCCTATACATCTTCCATTGGGCTGGAGTGGGTTGCACAGGTTCCCAGGGTGCACTGCACAGAAAACTCAGTCAACTCCATCACAGGCACCAACCTCCCCAGCATCCAGGACATCTTTGAGGAGCAATACCTCAAAAGGGCGGTCTCCATCATTAAGGACCCCCATCACCCAGGACAGGCCCTCTTCTCATTGCTACGATCAGGGAGGAGGTACAGGAGCCTGAAGGCACACACTCAACGATTCAGGAACAGCTTCTTCTCCTCTGCCATCTGATTTCTGAATGGACATTGAACCCATGAAAATCACGCCACGGTTTTCCCTCCTCTTTTAGCAGTTCTAATTTAATTTAACATTACTGATCCTTGGGTGCCAATGGGAGGGATGGTCTTCTCCTGGGCTGGGCAAAGATGGCAATTTACATATCTAGGCAACAGATGGTCAGGATGCCCATCCCTCCAAACTGTTTGCCCACCTACTGAGGGAATGTTTGTGCCAATGTGTCCCTAAAACTGAACCACGCAGTGCCCACTGATTCACTAGTGGTCTTCTGCGACTAGCAGCCATTCCAGACACCAGGAATAACATCTTGATTTAAGTTTTTTTTAAAATAACACCGTTTTAAAAGAGTGCATGGAGAAGATCAGGACCTGGAAATAAAAGGCCATAGGAAGAAGAGTTGAAGAAAGAATATAATTTTCTATTCCCAGGACAGGTAGAACAGTAGTTAGGTAGAAAGCTCCCTTGGCATGATTTCAGCTGAAAAAAGTAAGGGGAAAGATTCAGTAAATTATGGAGCCTTAACAGTCCATATCAATTTTGGAGTCCAGATATATTTGGGGTGTCAGGAAGATCCAAATGCTTCACAGTCAATGAAATACATTTTGAAGTGCACTCGCCCCAGGTATAAGGAAAGGTTGAGTATGTTAGGACTTTTCCCCCTGGAGTGTAGGAGAATGATGGGAGATTTGATGGAGGTAAATCCATGCAAAAATTATGAGAGGTAAATGCAAGAAGGCTTTTCCCACTGAGGTCGGGTGGTGCTAGAATGAGAGGTCATAGGTTAAGGGTAAAAGGTGAAGTATTTAAACTGAACCCGAGGGTGATCTTTGTCACTTAGAGATTGATTGTGAGGGTGGAATGAGCTGTCAGCAGAGGTGATGGATGCAGATTCAATTAGAACATTTAAGAGAAGTTTGGACAAAGGCATGGGTGGGAAGGGTGTGGAGGGTCGATGACACTTTCTACAATACAATTCAGCAACGACTATATCGGCCAAAATTCCTTTTCCTGTGCTGTACTGCTGTGTGACCATATTATAATGAAGGAAATGCAGAGCTGATTGATCCACAGCAAAATCCCACCCACATTGATTAAATAGTGATCGGGTAATATGTGATGTTAGTTGGGGGAGTTGTGTGGTGAACTACATATACCTGCCTGTCTGGACACCCCCCCCCCACCCCCCGCTGACTGCTCCTGCGGCTCCTCCCACAGACCCCGGTATAAAGGCGATTGGAGACACAGCCCCTTCCTCAGTCTCCAGGATGTTGTGTGATGGTCACTTGCTGCTTGTGCTTTCTTCCAGCCAATAAAAGCCTTCCTTCACCCACGTCTCAGAGTTATTGATGGAGCATCAAGTTGGATGCAAGAGAGAACTTTGCTTTTTGTCTCTGGGTAGTGAACAGGGCATCATTTATATTCACTGAGACCTTGGGTTTATAGTCTCATCATGGGGCCTCTAACACGCCAGTGTTTCCTCAGTATTATGTTGTATATAGGAGCCTGAATTTTATCTTGAGTTAATATAAGCTATGTTTGTATTACTCTTGCTAAACAAATCATAATATTGTCATTCGCCTGCAGGACATGGTCTCCTAGCCTGGCATTTTCTTCCTTTCGCTGCAGGGGTTGGAGCATCGTTTTCCTGTGTGGTACATGATGGATGCTCCCACTAATGGCACAGATAAGGGCGCAGGGTCCCCTTAGTGTGAAATCGATGCTGCTGCAGGGAGCTGCATCTGTGTCACGTACTTGGGGCTGGCTCTCGTGATAACGTGAGTAACCCCAGCTTGACACTAGCAGGGGAAGGCGGAGTGAGGGATGGAAGATTTCTCCTGGTCTGTTCACGACAGCCGTTCATGGTTTTTATTCGAGACCTGAGCACAAAACCCACAGGCTGGTACGTTATCAATGGAAAATAGAACATCAAACCTTAGCAATGTTTGTTCTCTTGGGTGGAAGGAAGACAGGGAGAACAGGGAGTTATTCCCACTATCACAGCCGATACTCATGTCTCACCCAACACTTCAAATATCTAGGAAGATGCAACAGGGAGAAAATATTGCTGCTGCCCCTTACCCTCCATATCCCGGTAACCTCCCATAATCTTTTGAAATCTCTGCATTCCTGATTTTTTTTTGTTAGCTGAATCTTCAGCTGCTGAGGCCCAAACCTGTGGAATTCCCTCCAGGATCGCTCCCTAATCTCTCAATACGCTG
The DNA here is from genome assembly GCF_030144855.1 of Hypanus sabinus. NCBI lineage: Eukaryota > Metazoa > Chordata > Chondrichthyes > Myliobatiformes > Dasyatidae > Hypanus > Hypanus sabinus. Next base: position 27,198,675 of record NC_082721.1, read on the forward strand.
GGATTCCCTCCCTAATCTTTCAAAGCCCTGGAATTCCTTTGCCAATCTCTCCGAAACTCCCCCCTTATCACTCCGTTTCTTCCTCGTCCTTCAATATAGTCTATGAAACTGAGCTCCTCAGCCAACTATGTGACTTGGCATTGAATTCTTCTAACACTCCCACGAAGCATCTTGGATGTCACACTCTGCTGTAGGTGTTATATAGGGACAAACTCTTGCTGGCAAGCAAATCGATGCTCAGGTAGTGTGGGGAAATTTAACGGGTGGGGGGCTCAGTGTGAAGAACATTCATAGAAGAGACAGGAAGGAGGAAAAGAGCAAGCGAGGTCAGATGATAAACTTTCTCTCAGTTCTTAACAGCATTGAGATAGACCCTTCCATGCCAGCCATCTGTGTGCACCCATACTAATCTTTTTTTATTTAATCTCCATACTCTCCAATAATCGACTCCCCACGCCCCACAGACTCTACCTCTCAATTATATTGGCCAATTAAACTATCAGCCCTGGCATCACAGTGATCTGTGAGAAAATTGGAGCTCCTCGAGGGAGCCCCATGCACTCACAGGGAGGCTGTGCAAACTCCACACAGACAGAACCTGAGGTCAGGTCTAAATCCACGTGACTGCAGGTGAAGCCCCAGATCTACTACCTGTTCCATTGCATGAATGGGGACAAGCAATGGACTTTTTTTTTAAAATTAACCACAGACAAACAAATACATAGACCGTTTATTATTGCCAATTTAATTTGCAGACCTCCCGGGAGTTACTCTTCCTGCTGAAACAGTGGGATTACTTACAAACCGGAACAGCCACAGGCCGAAAGGATCCCATGTAACATTGAGGAAAATCGGTAAAAAAACGTGTTCTTTTATTTCGAACATTGTTAAAACTCAGGAAAACAAGCAAAGGATTTAAAAAATGTACATTCAATGATAAACTCACAATTATTTACACAGTTCATGGTCACAAGCTCCAGAGGACCCAGTGACAGTTATCCCCCCCCGAGCAATCAATAATTACAAGTTCATTACGGTAGTTTTCATTGCTTACCTGCCACTCTGACCGCGGGGCAGAACATTGTTTGGAAGATTTTGCACTGGGATGGCATTTTCTCAGGGGACTGTCAATGTGGTCCTCCTTTTAACTATTCATTCTCGGGATGGGTGCATCACTGTCAAGGTAATCATTTATTGCACGACTGGTTTGCTGGGCCTCTTCAGAGGGCAAATAAGGGGTAACTGTGTGGGGTGGAGTCAGCAGGATAGGAGGGCAGATTTCTTGAGGGCCCTGGGTGAACCCGGTGGGTTATAATTAGGAAAATCCTACCTGCCTTTATGGAGAGCAGCTTTCTATTTGCTGGGTTCCTTCAAGTGGGGAATTCAAATTTCCAAACTGATAAAGTTTGAATTTACTTTTTCTGGATTATCAGATCAACAAAATAGGACCTTCATCTTGCTATAATTATCAATTAGGGCCATGGTACAGTTTAAAACAATGACCCTGCCACAAATTCCATCATCTACCAATACCTCCATTCCTCTCTACAGCCTCTTTGTCTACTAGGACCAGATTCTTAACAAAATAGAGGCAGAAGAGACTGCAACTGCTGGAATTTGAATTAAAAACACAAAATGGTGGAGGAACTCAGTGGGTCAGGCAGCATCCATGGAGAGAAATGGACAGTTAATGTTTCGGGTTGACACGCTTCATCTGGACTGCTCTTCATCCAAATGAAGGGTCTCGAGCTGAAATATCGCCTGACAATTTCCCTCCTCAGTGCCTGAAAACCGGGGACCTGCCTGCCCGAATCTCATGCGTGTCTCCATGAGATCCTCCTGCATGTTGTTATTTTTTTTTGCTCAGGATTCTTGACAACCTTGGCCTCAAGAAATGAGCAGCTGACCTCACACCTCTCTGTCACCATGGCTGCATGGTTCCACTCTACCCCGCTGCCCGACTATGCTCCTGCCTCAGCTTGTCAGTTGGCAAAGCCTTTGCAACCTGTAGCCTGGACTCAGCTTTCAATGGCCTTACATTCGTCCATTTGACAACACATCCGGAATTGCTTCATTCGGGCAGACCGGACTATTTCATCCTCCTGACCAGCTGCCTTCCACCTGCTCCCCAAAATTCTGTCGCCAAAGTCCTAACTTGTACTGTCCTGATCAAAAGTCACCATCAACAATGTCAGCCCTCTGTCTCCCTCCATACCTGACCTGCTGAATATCTATTTATTTTGCCTTTCTTTCAGCACCTTAAATACCTATTTGTCATGTTCTCCCCACCCCTGTACTCACACCTTGTCCTTGTCCGCCAATACCTGCTTTTCAATCCTGTAATCAGATCCTCCTCTTCCCACCCTCTGAAACGACAAGCGTGTTAACTCCCGGTTTCCACATCTCCGCCAGTGGCACCCATTTCTTCAGATGCCAAGGATCCAAGCTCTGGAATTCCTGCCCTAAACATTCCCTTTCGTTCTTTAAGCCACTCCTCAAAATCTAACGCTACGTCCAAGCCTTTGGTCACCTGTCTTAGGCTCAATGCCACTTGATAAAACATCACGGGATACTTTGCAATACTATGTAAGTGAAACTGACAGTTATGAAGTGATTGCCGTTTCCTGTTTACTTTCACTGCACGAAATGAGGGCGAAAATTTTACTCCTTGCACAATGATGTCACTGACCTGATCCAAATGATCTCACTAATGTGATGACATATGTGTCTCTAGGTACAGATTCTTTCTGGGAACATTGTGTGGGAGTTTTCCTCCTTAAATTAAATTTAAGCTTTAAAATTAAATAAGACAATTATTAAGAAAGAAATCGATTTGGTAAAACCTCTCACAGGAAGTCACTATCATTAGGTTTTGGTCTTTTCTAATATGCACATTCTCGGGTAAGGCAGTAAACACACTGAGCCAGTTAATCAGACATTTGGGACTTTATTGAGCATTGATATTTTATTGGAGGTGACCTCTGACCCCAGCTGCAGGCCAATTTGAGTTTTCATTGGTCACAACGGACTGATTGACAGCAGGGTCAAAATACCTTCATGCCAGTATCAATGGAGGCTGCAGCACTGACCAGAGTAGGAGGTTGGGGGTTGTGGGAGGGGGGCAAATAGGAAAAGAAGCTGGTGTGACAGGGGAAAGGGGTCTTGGGGAGGTAAGGTGACGAGAAAGGAGGAGGAATAAAGTCTGATATGGGATGGAGTGGGGGAAAAGGGAGATAAAGGGTGGGAGGGTGAGATGTCGGGTAGTTAAAGTGGTCCCAGTGATAAGGGAAGGACGGTGAGATTGAGTTGAATGGAAGGGGAGGAGCTGATGATTTGGTATAGCAAAGAGGAAAAGGTGTGGAAACAATTGGCAAAGTGTTCACTTCCTCGCTTTGTGTGGGCAGGCAGCCTTTTCATTGGGTTGACTGAGGAGCTGCTGAGGTTTGGATGGGGAAAGGCTGATGACCATTGCTACAGAGGAAGAATTGGCTTTTTTCACAGTAAGGTGAGTCCCAAATGGATGCTTGCTTCCTTTTAAACAACAACACACACAAAATGCTGGTGGAACACAGCAGGCCAGGCAACATCTATAGGGAGAAGCGCTGTCAACGTTTCGGGCCAAGACCCTTCATCAGGACTAAGGGTCCCAGCCCGAAACATCGACAGCGCTTCTCCCTATAGATGCTGCCTGGCCTGCTGTGTTCCACCAGCATTTTGTGTGTGTTGTTTGAATTTCCAGCATCTGCAGATTTCCTCGTGCTTGCTTCCTTTTTTCTTCTTTTATCACTGATATTTAGAGTTTGCTATAGTAAAAATGAACCAATGTTCCATAGCCCTTGGACCCAAGGATATCCCATGTCGGGTTTTCTTTTAACAATTAGATTCCAGTGCTACTGTAACACCCATTTCTTATTCTGGCATCCTCCCAAACCTTTTGGGCACAACCTCCTGAGTTGGGATAAACCACTGTTGGTGTTGACATTATAATTCCAGCTCCCAGGAGATGACCAACACACATCTACACTTCTAAAACTGTTCCCCTTCCTGGTCATTGACTTTACCAAACTCTTGGTTAGCCTGCAATCCCAGCATAAGAGTACAGAATTGTCTGAGAGTTTGCTGTTGCTGTTATGACCTCTGTGTTTTTTATTCCTTTGGTCTCTAAGTCTATCAAACAAGGGGCAAAGTCCAGCAGCGGTTAACAATAAGTATTGGTACTTACATGAACTCCAGACTGTACCGATTGTCTAGGTTACTGCCCTGTTTCTCCTTTCTCAAGACCATAGTGAGGGAAATCAGTCATTGAAAATTGGGAAGCCAGAAGGAACCAGTCTCTGATGAAAAATCAATGGATATGATAGAAAGTCACTACACTGCTGAAGAGTTTTCACACTATGTACTAAATCTGAGCAAGCCCTTGCTAACTCTCCAAATAGTCTAACTTAGTATAATTTCTAAGTACAAGATGATACTGTTCATCCATCACCCATCTAGTCTAACAACACTTCAATTTGAACATCTTCAACCTTGCTTTCAAATACATGCAATGTCTCCCTTTGCTTCTATCTCCGTGGCCATTTCCAGTCTGCATACAGCCTTGGCCCCATGGACTCCTGTGCCCCTCCTGATCACCCTCTCCACACTAGTGGCTATGCCTCGACTGTGAGCTCTGGAACGTCCATCCAAAGCCTCTTGGTCCAATTCACCTCCTCTTTGATCAAGCTACTGGTCACAGGTCCGGATATCTCTCTTCATGTGGGTCAATGTAAAGATTGTTTTTGAATGCCCCAGTGAAGCACCTTTGTGTATATTGTTATGTTAAAGCTGTTATATAAATGGAAGTTCCTGTCAGTGTTGTAACTCCAGTGTAGACTGGCTCTTTGGGCTTGGCCTGAGAGATATCACATCTTTTCTCTCTCCAGTGGCCACTGGCACTTGGTCCATGATTGAGAGAAGGAGCCTTGGCTAATCTTTAGGGGCTGCTGAGGTCCAAACACAGGTCCTACTTCAGCTAAGGTCCTTTTGAACTCAATCTGCAGATCCAAGATGCCCTGCACTGGCTCAGCTCTGCTCAGGAATGAAGATTTACCCACTCTCTACTATGGAAATCCAATCACAGGATGCAGGAACTACAGGTCGAGAAGCAAAGCTGTCCTGACACAACACTGAACTCACAAACTAACTGCCCAAGCCACAATCACCCACCAAAATTAAGTACTTCCTAAAGCCTATTGAGCCCTATAAATGGGATAGATTCTAGAAAGAAAAGCTGGATCTTGCCAGAGCAATGCTATCTTCCAACAGTCCATGTCTAAACAATCCCAATTATTCACAGTCATGGGTCCTCAAAGTGAAGGTCTTGCACAAGGCTGGACGATGGCACTGGGATGAACAGCAAAGAAAAACCTTGCTGATAGATTATATTGCTTGTCGCTGGAGAGACAAAACTGCTTTGTGTGTTAGTGAGTAAGAGAGGGAAGGAAAGGTCAGAGAGGAGGAAGAGAGATCTTAAGGGAGATGGCTTCAACCTATATACTGGCCCAAACCCCTTGGCACAAGCCTTGGGAGCTGCTTTACCCTTTTAAATATTAATGGTAATCCGCAGCATCACTCTGGTGTCCTAAAACCAAACTTATAAATAGAGATGGCTTTATAGATAAAAGCTAACATTGGAAGCCACACAATGGCCAAGTGAGATCAGATCATTTACTTCTGCGAGCTCCTAGCTGCTGTCAGAAGATGTATGTGGTGCTGTCGATGGCGATCGGCGCCGCCGCGTTGGTGTCCACGACCTCTCCGAGCTATAAGTGACGGGTTTAAACCTGTGCGAGTGAGTCTCAAAGAAGTCTCGCTGCTGCTGGCCGATGGCCTGGGTGATCAGTCCGGGCAAAGCTTGCAGGGTGGCAGTCAGCGAGTCCAGTTTGGTCTCCAGCGTGACAATCCGTTTCTCCAAATCTTCGTTCTTCTCCTGCAGCTCCGACAGGATGTCGTACATCACGTTCTGTGTCTATCAGGGGAGCAAGAAAGGAACACAGGTCAGGAGAACGTCGCCAGAGAAATGGACAGTTTTCCCTGCAAAAAACATCAGACAAAAACAAAAGACAAATCTCAAGGTTGAATACTGCGTACATACTTTGAGAATAAACGTACTTTGAATCTTCAATGTGTCAGTGCTTCCAGAAATGCCTGATTTAGAAGGAATTCTGCCCCCAGAAGTTCTCCCCTTTTGTGATTTCCCCCTGGCCTATGTCAGAGTTGCTACTATCCTTATCTGGCTGTGTGTACCACTAGCAAGACAGTTCTGGCCCAGAAATTAAAACACAAAATGCTGGGAACACTCAGCCAGAAGTTCTAACAAAGTGTTTCAATGTTAACTCTGTACTTCCACAAATGTTGCCTAACTTTTAGAGTGCTTTTCAGCATTTTCTGATTTTATTTCAAATTTCTGGGATCTACGTTAAAAAAATAACTTGAGCTTGTTAACCTGAAGTGGTGGTGGTGGTGAGCTGCCATTTTGTCGAACCAAGTGGTGGTTTCAGTGGGACATGAGGAGCCAATAATGTTTATTTCAGACTGAAGTCACTTACAGATGCAAAGCAGATATGGTCAGCAGGTTAGTCTATCAGATAAATTACAAACGTCCTTGATTCCTCGTTGTAGCATCAAGTCTACGTCTGTACAGGCTAAACTGTGTAAGGACATCAGTTCTCCTTCCCAAAAGGACATTAATGAAATAGATATGTTTCAGTGCCAATATGGTCAGGATTAGTGAGTCTACTTTTCATCGCAGGTTTACTCAATTGCGAGAATTTGTAAGTTCCAACTGCCATGTTGGTATTGGGGTTCAAACTCAAGATGGTAATCCTAATGCTGGTAGTCTTCTCTTGCCAGATATTTTGTAAACATCACTGCTTTACCAACCTTGGCTAGATCCACCAATGTGTTTGCTTGGTCATTTAACTTCCTCTGCTCCATCTTAACACCTCTCAATCTGTGTGGGAAACAGAGCATTAATTTTAAGCTGAATAATTCTGAGTACACCATGCAGAAATGAAGACAAGGCTCAGGCACTGCAGCATTTGTCCCTGAAGCAATCAGCCAAAGCCTGCTTTGTGATTTCGTACCCAAGTTCGCGCCTGATTGACTGATTAACTCTTTCCATGCTTCGTGCTCGATGTTGACAAGAGTTGGAGACTATCCACACTGAGCACAAGAGATCACCGAGGAGAAAAGGTTATGGAGGTAGCGAGAGGCCTGTTGGAGAAAGCCAAATTGGGCCTGATGGAGATTTATTGGACAATAACAGATTATACCAGCAGACTCTACCTATGTTTATGATTCCCCTATCCCACCACCAACATAAGCAGCCATCTACTGCTCTTTGCAGATAGGCAACCACGACTGATGGACAGGACAGGCCGTTCAACCCAGCAGGTCAATGCTGTATTCAAGCCTCCTCTTCCCTCTTGTTCTCCTCTCTACTTCAGGATGTAATCTCCAACTCCTTACTCATTGCCATCCCTTTTTATTGTTTCCAAACTTTGAAATCATTTCAAACTTTGTGTTCAGTCTTTTGGGTTTTCAGGAACATCGGCAACACAAGAGTGAACATTCTGACAGGGCAGAGCAGGCCCTGTGAACAAACAGGTCAGGCCAGGGATGGTGAGGTCAGACACACAGGCCACATGGGAACTACAGTCGCATATAACACTGACACACACACACACACACACACTCTCACACTCACTCACTCACTTGTAACCATTGCACCCCAATTTAACATGCAAAAGGAAATATAATATAATAAAATCAAACACAACTTACTTCTGGCCTCTGCATTGAGTTAGCAAAACAGAAAAAAAAGGACAAAAATCACATCACAGAATTAATAAGACAAGACATGGGGTAAAGGAACATTGAACAAGCGCCAACAGTACAACTCCTCTCACATGAAGCTTTTCTGTTGGGTACTTCTGAACGTTGAATCTTCGGGTGACTTTGTATGGAGTGGGGTAGGATGGACGGGCATGAGGAGATGACCAGATTGGAACTTCCATTGGGTACCTTGGCATGATTACTCTTCCAGTCGCAAGCGGATGGAAGTCTTCAGAGAGTTATTGATCCTTTAGAGATCCAATGGACTTAGAATTCAAAGCGGAGGCATTTGGTAAATGGAAAAGGCGCTAGAGCTCTAGGTCATTGATCTAAGTTTGAACCCTATCAAGGCAGCTGGAAGTTATGGTTATGTAACTAAATAAATTAAATTTATAAACACTAGTCATGAACCTATCAGATTGTTAGAAAAACCTATCTGATTCAGGATAGGAATACAGCACCCCTGTCTGGTCCGGGCTTCATGTACCTCCAGACTCAACAATGTAGTTAATTTTTAGCTGCCTTCTCAAACCAAGGGCAATTAGGAATGGGCAACAAATGCTGGCATTGCCAGCGACTTCCATATTCTGAGAGAATGAGTAAATGAGAAGAGGCTTTCTCTCAGTCTCACTCAGAGTTGCCATGGTGAGTCTAATGTAGGCACCCATTCCCCGAGTGGGATACTAGGTGCTGTTCTCAGTAATTAACTCTGTTTTGTGGGTGGCATCGGGAGCCACGGAATTGAGGGAGCAGGGTCCCATCCTGGCGGAACCTTACCTTTAACTCTTTCTTTACTCTGTCAGAACCAGCCAAGGTCACTGGCTGACTTAGACTGTGGTGCCTCTATGTGCACTCTGCACTCTAGCTAGTGCATCAAAGGTCCAGTTAACCATATCCCCATAGGTTCATGCAGGAACTCTACTGCTATCGTGGAATTTATCACTGATGATCACAACACAGTGGGAGGCCAACCAGCCCATTGTGTCAATGCTAGCTCTTTCAAAGAGCTATCTAATTAGTTCCTCTGCTTGCTTTCCCAAGAGTCATCCATTTTCCCCCTTTCAACTTATCCAGCTCCCTTTTGTGTTTCCCGGTGACAGCATCTGCAGAGGGAATTTCAGACTAAAATCCTTCATCAAAACTCCTTTTGGAAATTGTTGTTGAACTAGTTTCATACAGAGCACTGCAGGTTACCATTCCGCTTAAAAAACATTCTCCATGCCATTTGTTTCATTGCTAGTGACAACAACCTCTACTCACAGATCTTTCTGCAGCTGGTAACCGTTTTTCCTTGCCTTGTCTACCAAAGCTGTTTGTTTTCCAAATGCTCAGGAAAAAAAAAAGAAACATTGACTGCTCCATTTTCGCTCATATGCCTGTATGCTTCAAAATTAACCTCTTCTTTACCCACTGCAACAACTTCAAAAATCGTTGAGTCCAAAATTTGTCACAACATCCCTTCAAAGACTCTATGAAAGATTTGCAGAACCTCTTACTTCATTCTGTATATTCCACAAATGCACTACCTCTCACTTCCATACACTGCATTCCATTTGCCTCTCTGCAGCTAACCTGATTGGTCTACAGCTATCTTTCTCTTGTCAATCGCAGGCTGATTTTTATGTCAGCTGCAAGTGTCTTCACGGTGGCTCTAGTTGAGATCTCTTCAACGTTCTAGGGCACTAATCCCATGGGCGGAGCTTCTGCTGCCTTTTAGGTCACACACGTCAGAGTAATCTCTGGCTTGGCATGTAGCACTATTTCCTTGAGTTCAGAAGTTAGTACATTCAAACCTCAAACGAGATGAGCATAGAAGTCTAGCTGGCATTGCTGTACTTGGAGAAAGCTGCTCACTCCCATAGATGCTGTCTGGCCTGCTGAGTTTCGCCAGCATTTTGTGTTTTTATTTATTTCCAGCATCTGCAGATTCACTCGTGTTGCCTTTGAATTCACTCAAAGGAATCATGCTTCAAAATAAAGCCCTTTTCCATGAATCCAATGAACACTGGAGTGTAGTAGTTAGCATAACATTACTATAGTGCCTGCGATTGGAGGGTAGGGGTTCAATTCCTGCTAATGCCTGTAACGGGACCATACTTTCTTCTTGCTGTTGCCATCAGAAAGAAGGCACAGGAGCCTCAGGACAAGCACCACCAGGTTCAGGAACAGTTATTACCCCTCAACCATGAGTCCCCTGAGGCAGAGGGAATAACTTCACTTGCCCCATCTCTGAACTGTTCCCACAACCTATGTGCTCACTTTCGAAGACTTTTCATCCCATGCTCTCAATATTTACTGCTTGCTTATTTACTTACTTACTTACTTACTTTTGTATTTGCACAGTTTGCTGTCTTTTGCATAGCGGTTGTCTGCGTGGTTGGTGCAGTTTTTCACTGATTCCATTAAGGTTATTGGATTTATTGAGTATGCCCGCAAGAAAATGAATCTCAAGGTTGTATACGGTGACATATATGTAATTTTTACATTCATTCCCGTGACTGTGTAGGTTTCCTCCAGGTGCTCCAGTTTCCTCCCACAAGACATAAGGTTAGTAAGCTGTGAGCATTCTACGTTGGTGCCAGAAGTATGGTGGCTCTCGAGGGCTGCCCCCAGCACATCAAAAACAATGTCACAAACGATGCATTTCACAGTATGTTTCAACGCATGTGGGACAAGTAAAGCTAATATTATCCTTATATTATCTCTTTATCTTTAACTTAAGGCCAAAATCCAGTTCTTGATCAATATCATTGAAACAGAGTACCTGGTCATTACCATGTTTGTGGGAGCTTGCTTTGCAGAAAATGCATACCATTTCCTTTGTTACTGTGCATAGTTAAAAGAGGTATGTCAAATTTACTGTAATAAAACTTAGATAACCTCCTTGATATTTTGTAAATCTCCGTAATCTCTATTTCTACAAGGTCTTTGGTACATATTGAAGCTTCTGTAACCTCGTAACTGCAGTTCATAAAGCCCTTGAAGTGTCATGTAATATTGGGGCTGGAGGACATCTACATTCAGGGAAATCCAAGGTGATCTTAACCTCTCTTTCTCAAAGTCCCCCTTTATCCTCCCCTTTTCCAAGATCCAACTCCCCCAACATCTCCATGACAGCCTCACCTTAGCAGCACAAACACATTTCCAGCGTGAACACCATTGCTGCTGCTTGCCCACTATATCTTCCTTGTTGCCAGTTTGTGGGCTGGGAGTTTGGCATTTGATGTTCTTCTAGTTGTTTCTGCATGTGGGTGATCTGTTAGTTTTTGTGCGTGGGAGGGGTTGCGGAGGGTGTTTGGGTTTGTGAGATTTGTAACACTTTTTTTTTCGGGAGGGGGACTGGGGTTCTTTCAGCTTCTCCTATATATTTTATGGCTACGTGGAGAAGACAGATCTCAGAGTTTGTATTCTGCATACACTTTGATAATGAAAGTGAACTTATGAACCTTTGAGCAAATGGGAAAGAAACAGAAGGTCAGGTTTTAACATCTCTTAACTTGTGATGGTGTTTTCTTAATGCAGGGTGTCCCAATTTCACAATTTGATTTGGCATTGGGTTTAAGCACAGCGTTCACTTAATGTGTCAAAGCTGGTGAAATTCAATTTGCTGGCTAGCGTCTGTGGCCAAATCCACAGAAGACTCTTTAATAGTGAAAGTAAATGCCTCTTGTTGAAGTTCACTGACCGCATCCTGGATGCAGGAGCCTGACGGTTGCACATTAATCTTCTTGTAGCATCTTATTATCAGAAAGCAAAGTAGAAAAATAAGCCCGAAGGCGTACTTCGACAATAATTTTTAAAGTATTTTTCATCAATAAAACATTCAGCCAGCAGTAAATCTTAATCATGGAGAATAGGCATTTTGCTCGTTTTGCATTAGGAATGCTGTAGACAGTTTTCAACACACACAAAATGCTGCAGGCCAGGCAGCATCTATGGAGAGGAACAAACGGATGATGTTTAAGGCCCAGATCCTTCATCGGGACAGGAAAGCAAGGGGGGAGAAGCCAGAACAAGAAAGTGAGGGGGTGGGGAAGGAGCACAAGCTGGCAGATGATAGGTGAAGCCAGGTGAGGTGAAACTGGGAGGTGATAGGTGGACAACGCAAAGGGCTGAAGAAAAATGAACCTGATAGGACAGGAGAGTGGACCTTAGGAGAAGGGGAAGGATTAGAGGCAACAGAGGGTCCTCTGCCCCCCACCTTGTTACTCTGGCCTCTTCCCCCTTCCTTTCCAGTTTAATGAAGGGTCTTGGCCCAAAATATCGATTATTTGTACCTCTCCATAGATGCTGACCGGCCTGCTGAGCTTCTCCAGCATTTTGTGTATGTGTTGCTCTATATTTCCAGCATCTGCAAAATATCTTGTGTTCATGAATAGTTTTCACAATACAGACACTGGCTACTGAGCAATCCCATTGGTCTGCTGGATGCTTTCTGAAACCAGGCGACTGCACTTGATTGCCTCAATGTCTTCCCACTAACTTCTTCATAGAGAACTGAAGGGCTTGTACATTATTTACAAAGCATCTGTAATGAATCAAACTTTCCAAGACATTTAATATGAGAGATACTGCACAAAAATTTGCATCGAGCCACATCAGGAAATATTGAGGTAGGCGAAAGAGGTGGATTCTAAAAACATTCTCTGCCTGACCTGCCCAGCTCCATGCCTTCTAAAGCCAAATTCATCTAAAGATCAGCTTCCCAAAATGCTAACACACCAGCTTCCAACTACCCACTGACTCAGCACTCAAGAACTTATGTTGGCTCCTTGTTTTCATATCCCTTCATGACTCAATTGTCCTTGTAAGCTCTAACTCCAGGACATTTCTGAGCTTCTTCAGTTTTGGCCTCTAGCATATGCCTGTATTTATTTTGTCCCCTTTCCCAATCTGATAGGACAGGAAAGTGGACCTTAGGAGAAAAGGAAGGAGTAGGGGCCCCTGTCCCATCTTCTTATTCACACTTCTGCCTTCCTTTCTAATCATAACGTGACCAGGTGACCATTGAATATCATTCTTTTATTTACTTACAGTCTGTATTCACCTAAGTAACGCTAGATAAAATCATAATTTTTTTTAGAAAGAAAAAGTTGATATGTTCTAGAGAGAACAACATTTGCGTGCTTTTCCCTGGTGTGGATGCTTTAGATTTTTGCAAGAAAATTAATCGACGCTGGATTGCGAGATTGGGTGACACTCCTTATCGGCCCACGTGAGCGAGGAGAACTCGTTTCAAGGTTTAGCCTGTATGTGTTTGAAAGTTAAGCACATGTGAGCCAATAATTGACACTACTGTATTGATTTTGTATATTTTGTTTTAGTTATTTTCATGCTGCAAATGTTACAAGGGCATGGTCCAAAATTAAGCTGAGATTGTAACAGCAGGAACTGGGTTTTTTAAAATTCATTTTGGCATTTTTATTTCAATACCCTCTTTCTGCATTAAAACATCTAAAGCAGGTAAAGGAATTAAAAACCTGAAAAAGTATTTGTTGTCCTGTGTGTGTAATTTTCCCCAGGCTACAAAACTAATGAAAGGTCTCAGCACCATACTCAAAATCGACAGACTTCGGATGGCAGACTTGTTTCTCAGGTGCTGTTTGAGAAAACAGAAGCAGAGTTGCTATACTGATTTACAGGTATGATTGACACACAGAAGCCTTACACTTTCCACTCCCAACTATCCTGCTGTTGAATGTGCATTCTTTGGAAAATAAAATTGAAGAACTCAGAGCAAGATTGCTGTATCAGAGGGACATCAGGGACTGCTGTGTACTATGCTTCATGGAAACGTGGCTATTTCCTGCGATTTTGGATGCAGCACTGCAGCTTGCTGGCTTCAGCATTCTCCACAATAACAGGACAGTTCAGTCTCTTAAATGCAAAGGAGGTGGAATTGATTAACTCATCGTGGTGCATAAACGTTGTGGTTCTGTCTCAGTTCTGCTCACTCTACTGGAGCATCTAATGGCTAAATGTTGTCCATCTTATCTGCCAAGGGTGTTTTCTACCATCATCTTGGTAGTGGTGTGCATTCCATTCCACCTCAGGCCAATGTCAAGCAGGCAGAGGAGAGCTGAACAACATAATCAACAGGCATGAAACTGTACTCCTTGAAGCTTTCCCTATCATTGCAGGAGATTTCAACCAAGCCGGCTTGAAGGAGTCTCTGAACAACCACCAGCAACATTATCACCTGTGGAACCAGAGCAGCCAATGCACCTGGCCACTGATATACCACCATCATGAATGCCTACTGTGCCATCACACACCCGCACTTAGGAAAGCCCAATCACCTGGCTGTACTTCCCAGTGTATAGGCAGAGACTAAGGACTACAGTACCAGTAGCGAGGACCAAGGAGGTAAGGTCAAAGGAGACAGAGAAGAATTTAAAGGACAGCTTGAGTCAGTGGACTGAACAATATTCAGGGATTCATCTTTGAGTCTGAAGAATATGCCATAGTTATCACCAACATCATCAAGACCTGCGTGGGTGAGTGTGTAACTTTGAGAACATACTGGACATACCGAATCCAAAAGCCAGGAGAATCATAGACTGCTGAGGGGTAGATCTGTGGCATTCAAGACTAGTGATTCAGAACTATTCAAGAAGTCCAGGTAAGAGCTACAGAAAGCTATCTTAAGGGTTAAAATGATTTTGATTGAGGTTAGAGACAGAACTGGATGCATACCAGCTCTGGAAGGGCTCGCAGGCCATTACTTCCTACAAAGCAAAACGTCATGAGTGGCTGTGATGCTTCACTTCCAGATGAGTTCAACGCCTTTTATGTATGATTTCAAAGAGAATAAAAGTGCACCTGTGTGACCCTGTGATCCCTGTCTTGGAAGCCAATGTCAGAATGTCTTTTAAGAGGGTGAACCCTCGCAAGGTGATGGCGTACCTGGCAGAGCTCGGAAAACCTGTGCCAACCAACTGGCAGGAGTGTTCAAGGACATCGTCAATCTCTCACTGCTGCAGTCCGAGGTTCCCAGCTACTACAAAAGAGCAACAGTCATACCAGTGCCCAAGAAGAGCAGGGTGAGCTGCCTCACCAACCATCACCCAGAGGCGCTCCCATCTACTGTGATGAAGTGTTTGCAAGGTTGGTCATGGCTGGACCTGCTGCTATTTGCCTATCACCACAGTAGGTCTACAGTGGATGCAATCTCACATGCTCTCCACCTGGCCTTGGATCATCTGGACAATAGTAATACCTAATTCAGGCTGCTGTTTATTGACAAGCATTCAGCTCAACATTCAGCGCAATCAGACCCTCAGTTCTAATCAACAAGCTCCAAACTTGGGTCTCTGTACCTGCCTCTGCAACAGGATACTTGGGAGACCGCAGTCAAAAATAGTATTTCTTCCTCGCTGACCATCACGACTGGCACACCTCAGGAATGAGTACTTAGCCCCCGCTCTACTCTCTCTGCACTCACAATTATGTGGCTCAACCACCTCTGCAGATTTACTGACAACACAACTAGTATTGGGAGAATTTCATA
This sequence comes from Hypanus sabinus, assembly GCF_030144855.1. NCBI lineage: Eukaryota > Metazoa > Chordata > Chondrichthyes > Myliobatiformes > Dasyatidae > Hypanus > Hypanus sabinus. Next base: position 27,214,060 of record NC_082721.1, read on the forward strand.
TGGTGACAAGGTGGTGTACAGGAGGAGTGAGATAGGTCAGCTAATTGAGTGCTATCACACCAACGACCCGGCACTCAGCATCAGTAGGACCAAGGAATTGATTGTGAACTTCAGGAAGGGGAAGTCGAGGGAACACACACCAGTCCCCATTGAGGGATCAGAAGTGGAAAGGGTGAGCAGTTTCAGGTTCCTGGGTGTCATCATTTCTGAGGATCTATCCTGGGCCCAACATATGAGAACAGATACAAAGAAGGCATGAGGGTGGCTATATTTCATTAGGAGTTTGAAGAGAATTGGTTTGTCACCAAAGAGACTTGCAAATTTCTACAGATATACCATGGAGAGGATTCTAACGGGTTGCATTACCATCTAGCATGGAGGGACCACTGCACAGGATCAGAAAAACTGCAGAAAGTTGTAAACTCAGCCAGCTTCATCATCATGGACACTAGACTCCCCAGCTTCCAGGGACACCTTCAAAAGGCAAAGCCTCAAAAAAGGACCCCAGTCACCCAGGACGTTCCCTCTTCTCATTTCTACAATCAAGGAAGAGGTACAGGAGCCTAAAGCCACACTCGGCGATTCAGGAACAGCTTCTTCCCCTCTGCCGACAGATTTCTGAATGGACAATGAACCCATGAACACTACCTCAGTAATTTTTCCCTTTTTGCAGTACTTATTTAATTTAGTTATTTTTATATACAGTATACTTGCAATTTATAGTTATTATTTATTGTAATGTACCGATGTTGAAAAACAACATAATTTTCAATAACACACACAAAATTTTGGAGGAACTCAGCAGGGCAGGAGACATCATGGAAATAAATGAACAGTCGATGTTTCGGGCCAAAACCTTTCTTCAGGACTGGAAAGGAATAAAAAGATGGGGAGGGGTGAAAGAAGGATAACTAGAAGGTGATAGGTGAGGAGTGGGGAAGGTAAAGAGCTGGCAGTGATATTAAACCTGATTCTGATTCTCATTCCCTCTCCAGCACTCGTCACCGATTTTGATCCCACTCGTCCTTGCAATTTCATCCATCTGCTACCCATTCCTTTCACCCTTCACCTCTGTCCCCTCCCCACTCCTCCCCCAACTGGTCCTGGTTCCTTCTGCTCTTCACCCCTCACTATGATTCCCATTATCATCTTTTTTACTTATCAGATCTCAGAACTGGCAGAACTGTACCCCCCCCCCTTATCACACCAGCCCACCCCTATCCAGTGGCCATCTCCACCTTCACACTCCCACCCCCCCGTCCCTTTTTATTACCTCCCCCATTGTTCTTTTCTCCCAACTCCACCCCCTTCCCCTCCCCTACCTTCGACACCCCCCCGACACACCCTCCCTCCCCTCTGCAATCCCTTCAGTCCCCCAATCACCTTTAGCCCCTGTCTCTTACCTCTCCTCTCCATTCTCAGCCCTGACATAGGGGTTCAACCTTAAGTTTCACTCTACATCAAACTCTACACCCCTACCCCCCTCTACACCTCCCTACCCCCCTACAATGCTACCCCCCTCTACACCCTACCCCCCACACCCCTACACCCCTATCCCCCTCTATATACCTCAACCCTCTCTACCCTCTGCTGCCCTCTTCCTCTACCTCTACCCCCCTCTACCTCTACTACTCGCCATCTCTACACCACTACCTCTACACCTCCCTACCTCTAGCTCTCTATACCTCTTTTATTACATTTATTATTTGTTAAGACATACAGTGCGGGACAAGTCCTTCTGGCCCAATGAACTACACCACTCTGCACTTCACCTATTTAACCTCGGCCTAATCACAGGACAAGCTACAATGACTAATTAACCTACTAATTAATCAGTCTTTGGGCTGTGGGAGGATACCTCGGTGTTCAGAGTAGGGATGTACAAAGATTTACGATGGCATTGTAAATATAATCTGAACTCCAACGCCATGATCTGTAATAGCGTCTTGCTAACCGCTATGCTACCCTGGTAACTCTCTCCTTTCCTTTAAAATACTCTAAAAGCTAGCCCTTTGACTGAGTCACCTGCATTAATGCTGCCTTGCCTGAGTTGGCATCAAATTATGCCTGATAACCTTCATTATAAGTCCTTTGTGATGTTTTGCGACTTTAAGAGTAATACGTATATAAGTGCAATTTTCAGTTGTGTTACTCTCGAAAGGATTTTCTTTCTCGGATGTGACGGGAGTCTCTGTTCCTCTTAACCAGTTCCCATTGACGCTTTACTTCTGCAGCTTTTGAATGCGTTCTGCCGTGAAGCCCTTTGGGATGGTGTCAGGTTGTCCAAGGCAAGAGACTAACGCTCAGCATGAACCTCCAGCCTCAGCGGGTTCCCTCTGGCCTGATGCCCAGGAGCAGCACACAAAGGCCAGACCAAATAAGATTCTTCTGCAGGCGATTTGTTCCTGTCTCAGAGACTGAGGGATATCCGTGCAGCTATCCCCTTGCACAGGGCTCAGGGCACCAGCAAAGTGTTTCCCAGCTGAAATCAATTGGGTTGCTATGTAACATGATAAATGTTTATCCAAAATCATGATTAATTGATTTTTGAATGCCTACGACAAACTATTAACATTTGCTAAATTTATGCTTGGCTCAAGTCTTCCCTATCTTCATGACTTCTCCCATTGTTCAATATCCCCTGGTTCCCTTCAACCCTTTCATAAGGAATATGCATAGATGAAGGTGGCCCATCAAGCCCACCTGACCCTCTGTGACGACTAGGGCTTTATGATGTGACACTTCTCACAGTTTTATGATCTCCACCCTCTCACCAGACCTGATGGCTTCTCCAGTCCTGTTTATGAATCACTGATCACCTACTCACCCTCTTTCAAAGATCCCAATGACCACCTCACAAACTCATTCCTTTTCCTTCCACCTTTTGCCACAAATTATCTCCAAGTACCTAGTGTCTGCCACCTATTGTACCACCATTCTCACTAGGTGAGCCTTCAACCTGTCCTTGGTTTTAACAGAGACAGCATATGGTTTAGTGTAGGGAAGTGACATTGTGAGATCTTACTGAATGGCTTGAACAGACACAATGGGCTGAATGGCCTTCTCCTGTTTTTGTTTCTTATGGAAGACAATTTGGTAGCTTCCCAATCACCATTCCAGATACTACCTATTCATTCCAGATTTATCTAATTAGGAATTTAAATTCACCAGCTACCATGGTGAGATTTGAACTCTCTGCTTTAGTTGTACACTCACTGTCCAACCACGTTAATGGACTGCAGAATGGGCAACAGAGTGGGGACACTGTTGTCAAAAGCCTCAGCTGAGCAGAAAGGGGAAATGAGGGAAGTGGACTTGTTGGCCACTGCAAACTGGCCTGACTGTGACAGTACTGATCCAACCAGAGGGGGAGAGGAGGCCAACACACGGGAACATCTGTGAGACTGAATTCCATTCGCTGTTAGTAGGGATAAGGTATGGAATTTGCTGGGAAGGCTGCACTGAGATCCGGTACTCACTGGTGAATGGCTTGTAGAAATTTCCGTTGGTGTTTGCGTACTTTGGCGTGATCGATCTTCTTTACCAGTTTGGTGTGTTTGTAAATCAGCCACGTTTCCCTGAGTACGTTGGCAGCAGTGTTTTTTACCTGAAAGAAACCAGCTCAGAGTGAGATCAGTATTTGCTGATGAAATTACCATTACAAGTTTCTCCCATTCAGCCTCCTGCTGTCCTGAGAAACTGACCCTCTCAATGTAAGGCCCGCCTAAGATGTGTGGTGTTCCTGCCTTCTGGGAGTGATCTTCGTGGCTCACGTCTCCCTCCAGAGCCAGCACAGTTCCCTCTAATTTGTAATGACCAGTATGCGCAAAGATCTCGAATTGTGCCATTTTATTTCTTCCCCCAGTGACAACTGAATAGTTTCTTCAATAAAAACAGTATAGGTAAGCGAGTTCTAAAATCTGCTGACAAATCATCGCAAACTCCACGTTGTCAACACCGTCCGCGTCAGAAACCAGAAAGGGAAATGTGATTGTGTACGGTCGTGAAATATGCTTAACGTGCCAACGAGGTAGAGGGTGACAATCTTTTGTGCGCAATTAGCAAAAGATGTGTGCGCACGCTCACCTTGTAGGGGTCGTTGGAGGAGACCTGATCTACGTACAATATTCTAGCTGTAACCATACCTGGACCCAATATAATTGGAGCAAGGAGTCCCTACCCAATCTCAGTTCCTTTTGCAATAGAGATAGAACATCAAAATGTTCAACACCATACAGGCCCTTCGGCCTTTCCACTAGCAATCTATCTCTTCATTTCTACACTACCCATAACCCTCCATTGTCCTTTCATCCATGGGCCTATCAAAGAATCTCTTTAATAGGCGCATCTGTAACGTATTAGCCTCTGTCACCGCATCAGGCAGTGCGTTCCAGGCAACCTCTTCTCTGTAAATATACAGCTGCCGCTGACATCGCCCCCAAACTTTCTTCCATTCTCCTTTAAAGGATGTCCTCTGACATTAGGCACTGCTGTCCCGGGATAAAGGCACTGGCTCTCCATTATGCCTATGCCTCTCATAATCTTACACACCTCCGTCAAGTTAACTCTCATCTTTCTTCGCTCCAAAGACAAAAGCCCTAGAGTTCACTCAGCTTTTCCTCATAAGACATGCTCTCGGATCCAGGCAGCATCCTGGTAGATCTCCTCTGCGTCCTCTCTAAAGATTGCACATCCTCCCCACAGTGATGGAATCAGAAATGAACACCATACTCCAAGTAAAGGTAAACATACCACTTGGCTTCCTTTCCTAATTGTTTGTTCTACTTGCTCTCGGAGGGGAAGTATTGAGAGAGCACTGCACTGTCAGATGGGCAGTACTGAGAGGACACAATAAAACTGGAATGGTGGTACTGATTTAGTAAATTTAGTCAGCTCCATCTGGGGTACTAGCCTACAAAGTGCCCAAGGCATCTCTAGGGAGCGGTGTCTCAGAAAGACAGCATCCATTATTAAGGACCCCCAGCACCCAGGGGATGCCCTTTTCTCATTGTTACCATCAGGTAGGAGATACAGAAGCCTGAAGGCACACGGTCAGTGATTCAGGAAATGCCTCTTCCCCTCTGCCACCTGATTCTTAAATGGAGATTGAATCCTTGAACACGACCTCGCTTTTTCAATATATATTATTTCTGCTTTTGCACAATTTTAAATTTATTCAATATATGTATATTGTAATTGATATATTTATTATTATAATTATTTATTTTTCTTCTTCTAGATTATGCATTGCATTGAACTGCTGCTAAGTTAACAAATCTCACGACACACGCCGGTGGAATAAACCTGATTCCAATGGGTTCCTGCACTGTGGGGCAGACAGTGGTCAGCGTGCGTACATTCGTAGTACACATGAAGTATGGTACTGTCAGAGAGGAAGGATGTCACACTGGTGAGGGATAACACAGAGGGAGTTGAGGAGAGAGAGGCAGAGCACGAACTTTCAGAAAGTCAGTACTGAGGACAGTACTCCAGGGGGCAGTATTGAGGGAGTACTGCATTCTCAAAGGGGTTCTGATAGAATGCTGTGGTGTTCGAGTGGTGGTACCAAGACGAGCCCAATGCTCTCTCTGGTGGATGCAGAAGATCGTACTGCACTGTTTGAATGTCTGTTGAAGAGCTATAGAGTTCACTCTGTGTCTTGGGGCCAATATTTATCCCATAATCAGCAGCAGAAGAGGCAGATTATCTATTTATCACCCTCTGGGGGAGCCTGCTGCATGTAAATTAATTGCCATGTTTTCCTTTACTTAATCCACTTTATTAGCTGTGTTATGTTCTAGAATGTTTTATGGATGCAATAAGATGCAATTGAACTGCAAACTCTGTCTGTTCCTCCTGTGGATGTGTCTGGATCAGGAACACTGGCCACCCATGCTTCCGTCTACACAACATTCTGTGCCAGTGACTCTGTCCAACCGATGGCCGATGCGGAGTGTGGAGACACAGGGATCAGGGCAGCATGGGGTGTGTGAGCGTACGGCTCCGGAGTCTTGGTCGGTGTAATTGCAACGAGCTCTCACCCGCTTTGTGAGCTGCGTGTCCATCATGAAGTTGTGCACGTGCTTCTCAGCTTTGGTGAGTTCTAGTTTCCGTGCGACCACTGCGACCACAAGTGCTGTACAGCCAGCTCCCTTCAAAAGAATCAAAAGCACAATACACAAATATACAAGAACACAGACAGACTCCTCTTCCCATCTCATCAGCACCAGGAAACCATCCAGGATCATCCTGGTATCGCCAGGAACTTCCCTACTGAGGAAAACGTAACCAGAATCACGGTATCCTTAAAAGGAATTGAAATTTCTTTTGATGTACAACCACTTCTGTTGGTATTGGCTTATTATTGCCACGTGTACTGAGATACAGTGAGAATCTTGTCTTGCATTCTATTTATACAAACCTAACCATTACATAGTGTATTGAGACAGAATAAGGTGAAATGATAACATGATGGAATAAAGGTAACTGTTGCTGAGATACATCCTAGGATGTACTGGGACACATCATCAGTGATGTAACCTGGAGTCATCACGTGTTTTGGGTCTTCCAGCATCAGACACTCTCGCCCAGGCGGCCCGGCTTGTGTCCCAGCAGCATTGGTCCACGGGTCACACCTCTTGACCCATAGCCATTCTCAGGCTTGCTCAGCAGCCTCTGTGACGGTCCTGAAGGCTCTTTTCGTTGCGGCCCCCGTAACGCCAAGGAGAGAGTAGGTTCTGCAGAGTCAGCAGCCAGCAAAACCTCTACACCTCGTCTCTAAAGGCTCACATCATGCCCTCCACCCCTGGCTCTAGCGCTGCTCTACCTGCCCTGGTATTTGGCTTTCTTACATTCAAACATTTCCTCAATCCGGTCTTCCCAAGGGACTGTCAGTTCTCCCATGACCACCTGCTTCAAGGTTTCTGACGGAATGACCATGTCGGGCCTCAGGGATGATGAAGTGAAGTCAGTACTTGCCAAGTTCGACTTCCAGTTGCCAGTCAGATGCCACGGCGAGCAAGCCTGCTGGTGATCTGGGCTACGGCTGTGGTGGGTCTCCTGCTTTGACAAAGGCTGTGGGCTTTCTGGGTTGGCATAAAAGATACCAAAAAAACCACAGTGCAGATAAATGATAAGGTGCAACGTCATAATGAGGTAGATTGTGAGGCCAGGAGTCCATCTTATTACAAAGGATAACTTAAGAAGAAAATAGTTAAAGATTTAGTTCTATATTGCACCAGCCCACAGTTCAAAAAAGTTATTTATTCTTCGAAAATAATTGTTTGCTTGAAGAACAGTCAAAAATCAACCAATTTAGTGGTAAAGAATCTGATCATTTTCTGATTGGCTGTAGCTAGGTGTTGTTAGGCAACCAACAGGATACTGTGTGGGTGCAGCAGTCAGGGGCAGCAAGTCCTGGGATGGTGTCCAACTTGCATTGTTGGTTATTCCGACCTTCAGCGAACACGACATTGGTCTTGAGGGAGGGGGGCGGATGGGGCAGGGTCGGTGGAAATTGTGAAAAGTCGATCAAGTACCAACTATAGACTCTGAAATGAATGGTTAACAAACTTGACATATGTAAAATTGAAGATGCCAATTACCAATTAGCCAAGACCAACTTAGTTAAGAAGTAGAATGCTGAACTGAATGCTTTTATTTCTGGTTTTTGGCCTGTGCAGCTTAGTCGAACTTAACTCTCTCTCCCTCTACCCAATGATTCATTAACCCTTTTGCTTGTCCCAAAAGGTAATTTGTTCCCTTTCACTGGTTTCTGGAATGAGAAAAGAATGACCTAAAGCTTCCTGAATTTTGAGCAACACACACAGAACGCTGGATGAACTCAGCAGGCCAGGCAGCATCTATGGAAAAGCGTTATCAGTTGATGTTTTGGGCCGAGACCCTTCAGCAGGACTGCAGTGTCCCCAATTTTAGAAGTATGAGCATGGATCTCAGCGATTACCCACAGCCTCTGTGAACCTGATAGGACAGAATCTGTTTCTACAGGCTAATATCTAGAAGTGAGGAGCAAGGTCTCTGATAAAAGGGTAAGCCACTTTGGACTAAGATGTGGAGAGATTCAGAGGGAGGTAATTTTTTTTTTGCCATTCTGTGCCCCTGGAGGTTGTGGTGCTCATCAAGTGGATTCAAAATTAGAGCCTATAGATGCTTAGACAGGAAAGTAACTGGGGGAAAATTCATTAGCCTGGAACATTAATCTGATCCTTCCCCACCAATATCCTTCAACTCTCCTTTTTCCTCAGCTCCACCTTTGCTCAATATCCATCGCATCTGTGGAACCAAGGGGCATGGGAATTGAGTGGGAAGATGGTCCAAGGAAAGGATCAGCCCTGAATTTATTGAATGGTATTGCAAGCTTGAGGTGTCACATTTCCTATTATTGGTCGCCCTGGAGACCCCGGCTGGTTCCTTTCAACAGCCCCTCACTCACTTGTTCATGTGTGCAGCACTTCGATCCCCGTAGCTCCCAGACACACTGAGAAGTTTGGCTGCACGGGCCATGGACGTCTGATCATGGATCAGGAGCAGTCAATAATTCCCTATTTCATTCCCCAATTTACTGTTTCATCGAAAGTTTAGACCCGACGGGGGTCTCGGCCTGATACATTGACTATTCCATAGATGCTGCCTGACCTGCTGAGTTCCTCCAGCATTTTGTGTATGCATTGCTCTGGATTTCCAGCACCTACAGAATCTCTTGTGCTTATTAATAGATAACAAGTTGATTTTTTTTAATAGATCAAACCTACTAACTTCTTCCTACACCCCCAACCTACCCCATCATTCCCAATTCTACCTGCCCATTAGCCCAAATTCCATTCACTCCTCTTATATCCCCTGAAATCATTGCCCCACCATCTCCACAAATCCCCAACCTCCCTGATCCTTCCCCACCAATATCCCTCAACTCTCCTTTCTCTTCAGCTCCACCTTTGCTCAATATCCATCGCATCTGTGGAATCACGTTGGACTTCACTGCCATTTTATGATAAACTCTTACCATAATGCCTGTCAGGAGACAGACTCCTTTCCCACAGTACGTATGAGGCACCATGTCTCCGTATCCAATCGACAAAAACGTGATTGAAATTAGCCACATTGCTCCCAAAAAGTTGCTGGTGACTTCCTGCTTGTCATGGTATCTGTAGGATTTGGAGAGAAGGAGCATTAGAATCTAGTCCAGTCATATGCCAGAGAAGAAAGGGCACCAGCAACATCCAAGGACACCGCGATGATTTAGTTAACAGAAGGGAGAAGGGCTACCGCACAACACTCTATGGGTGAACAGCGTACCTAGACCAAACAGCTCATGACGCCTACACTGAGGATGTACAGGTCACAATCCAGCTGCTTGCCAAGGCCGGGGAGCCCTAGTGCAGCTCATCAAAATGAATAGCCATGGTACAACACGCCAGGCAGAAAGAGCCCACAGAATCAAAATCAGGTTTATTATCACTGATGTACGTCACTGCGTTTGTCCTTTCGTAGCAGTACATAAAATTACTTCAGGGCAAAAGGACAGCAAAATTGTGAGGTTCGTGGACTATTCAAAAACCTGATTGCCAAGGAGAAGGAGCTGTTCCTAAAACATTGAGTGTGTGTCTTCAGGCTCCTGTACCTGCTCCCTGATGGTAGCAATGAGATGAGGGTGCAGAGGGCTTTTAATGATGGATGCTGCCTTCTTGAGGCATCACCTTTTGAAGATGTCCTCAATGGCGTGGAGGCTAGTGTCCACTATGGAGATAGCTCAGCCTATAACCCTTTACCGCTTTTCTGATCCCATGCAGTGGCGCCTCCGTACCAGATGGTGGTGCCAGCAGTTAGAATGCTCTCAGAGGTGCAAGTGTTGGCACTGGCTTGCGTGCTTGGTGACATACCAAAGCTCCTCAAACTCTTAATGAACTGTAGGCACTGGCATGCCTTCTTTGTGATGTTTGGGTCTAGGATAGCTCTTCAGAGCTGTTGATACCCAGAGATACCCAGCTGCTTATGAGAACTGCTGTGCATGTCCTCCCAATTCTGTCACTCCTGCAGACTCCTCAGCCAGAGCCACTCAATGGGGGTTATGAGCCCCCTGAGCTACACACACAAGGTCCAAACCCCCGTTGCTTTGTAGCCTGCGATCCAGCTCACCAAAGCCCAACAGTCTGCTCTGCACGCTGCTGCTGAATGGCCTGCAATATAATGCACCAACAATAGTACAAAACACCAGAGCAGAAAAGCTCAGCAAGACTGAACAGCCCGCACTGCAGCTCATAAACAACATTGCTACCACACACTCAGGAGAAATAAAACCCCTAGTGCGACACACCAGGGCTGAAGGAAGGGAGAGTGAAATTGGTGCAAATTTGGAATTGACGACGGGGGAGCAGAACACAGCCAGAAAGTAGTTGTTCAACCCCTAACACTTGTTCTTCCATTGAGTTCGAAGTCGACTGGCCTCTACCTGAATTCCAGTCACCTGCCATGATTCCATAAACCTTAAAGCCCTCACACAACAGGCATCAATCAGCCTGCTTTAAATTTCAAACTGATCCCAGTTCCCTGAGGAGTGCCCTCGACATTCCCACTGATCCCAGCTCCCTGAGGAGTGCCCTCGACATTCCCACTGATCCCAGCTCCCTGAGGAGTGCCCTCGACATTCCCACTGATCCCAGTTCCCTGAGGAGTGCCCTCGACATCCCCACTGATCCCAGCTCCCTGAGGAGTGCCCTCCACATCCCCACTGATCCCAGCTCCCTGAGGAGTGCCCTCAACATTCCCACTGATCCCAGCTCCCTGAGGAGTGCCCTCGACATTCCCACTGATCCCAGTTCCCTGAGGAGTGCCCTCCACATCCCCACTGATCCCAGCTCCCTGAGGAGTGCCCTCAACATCCCCACTGATCCCACTCCCTGAGGAGTGCCCTCCACATCCCCACTGATCCCAGCTCCCTGAGGAGAGCCCTCGACAATCCCACTGATCCCAGCTCCCTGAGGAGTGCCCTCCACATCCCCACTGATCCCAGCTCCCTGAGGAGTGCCCTCCACATCCCCACTGATCCCAGCTCCCTGAGGAGTGCCCTCGACATCCCCACTGATCCCAGCTCCCTGAGGAGTGCCCTCCACATCCCCACTGATCCCAGCTCCCTGAGGAGTGCCCTCGACATTCCCACTGATCCCAGTTCCCTGAGGAGTGCCCTCGACATCCCCACTGATCCCAGCTCCCTGAGGAGTGCCCTCAACATCCCCACTGATCCCACTCCCTGAGGAGAGCCCTCGACATTCCCACTGATCCCAGTTCCCTGAGGAGTGCCCTCGACATTCCCACTGATCCCAGCTCCCTGAGGAGAGCCCTCCACATTCCCACTGATCCCAGCTCCCTGAGGAGAGCCCTCGACATTCCCACTGATCCCAGCTCCCTGAGGAGTGCCCTCCACATCCCCACTGATCCCACTCCCTGAGGAGAGCCCTCCACATTCCCACTGATCCCAGCTCCCTGAGGAGTGCCCTCGACAATCCCACTGATCTGTGCGTCAGGAAATGCTTGAATAACCAGGCTTTCACTCACTGCCTGATGAGAAGTACCTGACCCTGAAAGTTACTCTACATCTTCTGTTAATTTTTAAAAATAAAATAACTAGTTTAGATCCTCTTTAAAGTCTTAAATTCATGGCTCAGCGTAGGTAGCACCACCTAATTAAAACTTTTGTCCAGTCCTGTTCTGCTGATTTAACACCTCAGCTCAGGGCAAATACACGTTTGTTCAGTGATGGCCAGAGGAGAGCAGCCCATTCTCCACACCAGTGCTCATGTTCTGCTTGAGCCTTCTAGGGTGAATGCAAGGGGCAGAAGCAGGAGGAGACTATTCAGTCCCACCAGCGGATCCTCTAGCACAGTGACATTTTCCTGAAATGCATTGGTTTCATTGTTATAAATCATTTTTATTTCTTTCAGTGCCCTTTTATATAACAATGACAAGAATTACACCCAGTCTAGTAAGGTTAAAGACAGAGTAGGTATGATGTCCTTTCTCTTTAGATCTGTATCTCTGGAAATAAAAGCCAGAGCTTCCTTTGCCTTGCTGTCTTGTGTTAGATGCTTTAACGATTAGTACATTTGTACTCTGAGATTCCTTTGTTCCTTGCCTGAACTGTGAGCTGTTCGACTTTGGTGTCGTACCATGGCTATTTATCTTTGGTGTGATGAGTGTCTTTTCAACCTTGGTCTCTTCGCTACGGGCTATTCAACCTTGGTGTGCTGCACGGTAGGATTTTACCTTCCACAAAATAAGTGACCCTCCAGTTCTTCCAGTCTCTACGTGCTACCTCACATCCTTCTGCAATGCGTTCCGTTTTGCCAATTATTTTCCCATTCTACGAGTTCAATGTTGCCTGTAATTAGCAGCTACACTCCCTCACTAGATTATCAACACAATCAGTAGAAACTTTTAAATTCTGCATTTGATTCCGCTGATGTAACCTATGATCAGCAATGACTCTGTTCCAATTTCCTCTCCACCCTTTCATGAAGGCATTGTAGTCTTTTCGTAGTTATTTCCTACTCTCTGGCCCATCCACTCCATCTGGACACCAGGGGTCTGCCAGAAAGCCATAAGACACACGTGCACAGAAATATGCACACTCATACAAATGCCCCAACACACACAATCCCAACATACAGCTGCCCTCTAGAAGCATTCGTGTTCATGTCCAGGATGTGGACTTCTCAGCATGGCCTGGATTTATCGCTCTTCCTTATTGATACTGGGTGTCCTGTGTGATGAAGGTGCAAGGTTTTGATATGGCTGAATGGTTTTCTCTGCCTCTTCAGAGACTGAGGTAGTCTGTACTGGAGTCACATACAGACATGGACTAGGTAAGAATGGTAGGTTTCCCTTCTGACAGACTGAACTAGTTAGGCTTTTCATTTCATATTGTTTCTACAGAGAATTAATATTTCTTTTCAGATCATTTTCTTTGAATATGAAGTCTCATATTGCCAGGGAAGGCTTTGATCTCCGATCCTGTAGATTATTAATCTGGTCCTCTTCCTAAATATTCTTGTCTTTCCTTCAGGATTCTACTTAGTCCCACCTGTCTGTCTGAGCCTTTAGACCCCAGTCAGTCTCTGCGACTGAACTCCTGTGAAGCGCCTCACTAAGCCAAGGTTTCAGGGCAACTCCAAGCTATAGTATGCTTTCTGATCAGACATGCTTCGAGTTGAAGGATGGAGGGTTGTGGTACTGCAGGGATTTCACACACTGCACTAAGTTGAGGCAATGATATCAGAAAGACCAGAGACCTGTTCTGAAGTGTGTGGAACACCTTGACTGTGGCACCCTGACCTGGAGACCAGCAGCCAACTTGGCAAGTTCACACTCCTGTCTAGAAGTTCATCATTCAATCTTTCGTCCGTAAGCCTGCCCACAGTAAATTTGGTTGTCCTGAGCACCATCGAGTAGGTCCTGCACATTGGTAGCATTTCCATGTAAGATACCTACTGCACAGTGAGGAACACAGCACATTATAGCAGGCCCTTTGGCCCACAATGCTGTGCCAACCTTTTAACCTACTCTAAGATCAATCTACATTGCCCTCTGTTTTACTATCACTCAGGTGTAATCTAAGAGTTTCTTAAGTGCCCCCAATTAATCTGTCTCTGCCACCACCCCAGGCAGTGTGTTCCACACACCCACCACTCTCCATGTAAAAACTTATCTCTAACATCCCCTTAAACTTTCCTCCCATCACCTCAAAATTATGCCCCCCTCATATTACCCATTTCTGCCCTGGGAAAAACATCCACTCAAACTATGCTTCTTATCATCTTATAAGATAGAGGAGTAAGGCCAGAGAGAAGAAAGGCCTGGGACCTAGGTGGGACGGGGCAGGGTTGGGAAGCACCTGGTTGGAAGGGGGATGATAAAAGTGATGAATGGATTGGAGGACTATCAGGTGATGAGGGTTACTGGGGGTTAGGATTGGTAAACAGAATGGGTAGCGTGGTGAGATGTGAGGTTGTTGGCCGGGGCTGGATTGATCGTTACAAAGTTGGTTGTTAGTTGTCCGAGGGGCAGGGGTGGGCGACCACATTAGAAGGCCAAAGGTGGACATCCAACTGGAAGCTTGGGGGTGTGGAGGAGAGAGAATTTCAGGGGCTGGAGCAACGGCCAAAGGAGAACTGGGTAGATGCTACCTCAAAGGCAATGGAACTGAATGGCCACCCAGCATCTGCCTCTACCAGTGACGTTGGTACTGCTGAAAGCAGGCTTCTGCACTGTGCTGGGATAGTGCAGACCACGTGGGCAAACAAAAATTACTGAAGGATCTTTATTGCAAAAGAGACAGCAGATGCTGGAATCCAGATCAAAAAGCTGGAAGAAGTCAAGCAGAGGTAAGAAGTTGTAAGGTCACGGTTGAAAATACCAGCTTTCACCTCTTGCATCTACAGATGCTGCTACATCAGAGGAGACCTTACAGCATTCTGCTTCTGAGCCTTGCAGGGCTTTGGTTGTGCTGTACATCTACAGGGTATCTAAATCGTGTCAGATGTACAGAGAACGCAGAAAAAATGGTGCAACTACTCACCAAGGGTACTCTGACAGCACCAGTAAACCTTTCATTGCAACCAAGGAGCTGCCAGGTAAGGTGCTGGAAGCAGGAGCAGTTACAACATCTAAGAGGCACTTTGGCAGGTATTGAATGAGCAGGGCATAGAGGGTATGGTACTGGTGGGCAGGGAAGTGGGATTAGTTTAGCTCGGCACGACGATTAGCATAGACATAATGGGCCGAAGAGCCTCTCTCTACGACTAAAATCAAAGGCAGCAGATTCAGGAGGACACCACCACCTATAGGTACCCCTCCAGGTCATACATCTTCCTGACTTGGAAATACATTGCTGATCCTTAATTGTTGCAGGGTCTAAACGGTGGGACTACAGAACCTCCCTGACAACACTGTGGAAGTGGTTTCACCAGAATGGCAGCACCTCATCAACAATTTCTCCAGGACAATTAGGGACCGACACTCTCAGCAATGCCCACGTGAAGGTTGAACTTTTAGTGAGACTGGATGATGGAGAACAAAAAACGAAAGTGGCCCACGATGATCTGATTTCTAGCCATCGATACTTCCATATTGAGCTGGAATCTACACAGAGCTTCAACAAACGAGTGTACCGGCATGCGCAGATCTGACACTGCATAACACAGGTCTGTCACTGTTTTAACACTGGGATCACACTGGTGGGTGCAGGTCTGTCACTGTATGTCAATGCTATGCAGTACTGGTGGGTGCAAGTCTGTCACAATTCCAAACTGCGGTAAGGAACTGGTGGGTGCAGATCTGTCACTGTTTTACACTGGGAACAGAAATGGTGCTTACTGTACCTTAGTGGGTGGTTTCAGGTCTGTCACTGTCAACACTAGTAATAATACGAGTGGGCATGGGTCTGTCCCTGTTTAACACTGGGATACAGTACAGCTAGTCACCGATTTGTCACACTTGTGTGTTGTACTAATGAAGAGAAGTCTGGTTGGTACAGAATTAGAAACACCACTATGTGGTAGAACCACTTGGGGTTCACACAGTGAATACTAGTTTAACTGAAGTAATAAACAGCAGATTGCTGCTCCAGGTGACCTTTTATCAACCCCATTCCTTTTATTCCCTTGAAGTACTGGTTTGATAATCTGACTTCTTGCTATTTTTCTCTAAAAGGGGCTGACTGTTTCCCAGACAACTCAGATTTAGTCTTAGCGGGGTTTTTTTTTGACATGTTTGTTTGGCAGTTAGCCCCTTAAGCTCACAGCCTTGGTGAACATGGATAGCTAACAGAGTTCCTGTCGACTGACTGACCACCTTCAGGTAGGCGTTGAGTGATTCAGCCACATGCTTTTGCTAATTGCAAGTTCAGTGGTGGAGATCCCCTTCAGGAGAATCCAGCCCCTCCATGCTTCCCATCACCGTTAGCAACCAACAGTGAGGAAACTGCCTTGTTTTGATCCAAGAATGGGAAAGCCTACAAAAGCCCATTTCATCACAGAGAAAGCACATCTAGGAGGAGTCCTGCCATAAGAAAGCAGCATCCATCATCAAGGACACCCATCACCATCCAGGCCATGCTCTCCTCTTGCTGCTGCCATCGGGAAGGGAGTACCGGAGTCTTAGATCCCACACCACCAGGTTCAGGAATTGCTTTTACCCTTCAACCATTAGACTCATGAACCATCTCTGCTAACTTCACTCACCTCAACACTAAACTGATTCCACAACCTGTGGACTCACTTTCAAGGACTCCACAACCAATGTTCTCAGTATTATTGATCTATTTTTTATTTATTACTTTTTTTATTTGCTTGGTTTGCCTACTTTTGCACATTGGTTGTTGGTCGGACTTTGTGTGTAGCTTTCAATTGATTCTATTGTTCTATGTTCTATGATGAATGCCTGCAAGGAAATGAATGTCAAGGTAGTATATGACGAAATATACATACTTTGATCATAAATTTAGTTTGAAATTTGTTATTCATCTCTCCCAGTTCAATGTTCCCGAGGCCTAATGAAGTCCCTCATCCTCCTTGGGCTGAATATCAGGTTTCACTATACATTACTCTATTAAAATGATTATCAGTGCCACCAGCAAAGATAGGGCTTATTGGTCATTCCTTGTTGCTTTAGAGAAGGAGGTGAATTGCTTTCCTGAACTACTGTTACCCATTTGACAAAGGTGTTCCTGCAGTGCTGTGGCAGGGTTTTCCAGAATAGTTCCTGTGGCATGGGTTACTTCAATTACCACAACTATGAACTGATTCTATGACCCATGAACTCACTTGCAAGGACTCTTTATAACTCATGTTCTCAGGATTATCTTTTTTATGTGCAGTTTGTCTTCTTTTGCATGTTGTTTGTCAGTCTTTGTCTGTTTATGTGCAGTTTTTGATAAATTCTGGGTTTTTTTTCCTGTAAATAACTGCAAGAAAATGAATCTGAAGGTAGAACATGGTAACATACAGTATCCACTTAGTGGCCACTTCATTAGGGTGCAGCTGTACACCCGCTTGTTAATGCAAATATCTAATCAGCCAACCATGTGGCAGCAGTTCAATGTGTTAAATAGCATGCAGACGTGGTCAAACCAAATATCAGAATGGGGATGAAATGTCATCTAAGTGACTTTGACTGTGGAATGACTGTTGGTGTCAGATGGGGTAGTTTGAGTATCTCAGAAACTGCTAATCTCCTGGGATTTTCACACACAACAGTCTCAAGAAGTTTGATAAACAAAAAAAAATCCAGTGAGCAGCAACTCTGTGGGCAAAAACACCTCGTTAATGAAAGAAGTCAGAGGAGAATGGCCAGACTGGTTCAAGCTGACAAGGAAGTGACAGTACCTCAAATAAACACAAGTTGTTACAGTGGCGTGCAGAAGAGCATCTATAAATACACAACACGTCAGACCTTGAAGTGGATGGGCTACAGCAGAAGACCACAAACGTACACTAAGTGGCCACTTCAGTAGGCACAGAATTTCCCTAATAAAATGCGCACTGACTGCATATGCTTTTATGATAAATTTACTTGGAACTTTGAAGAGAGTCTGCCTTCCTTCCACATCACTATTCTACAGGACCTGGTGGAGGTGTTCCTTTACACTTGATGCCATTTTCCTTCTAAGCAGTTAAAGTTTGAGCAGAGACTGTTGAAGATCATCATTTTAGGTCTCTAAACCAATAATAGAAAAATAGCCTTGATATTAGTAGTAAGAGTAAACAGTAGTATGGATGTGGTTTATAAATAACAACGGGAGATAGAAAGTGCATGCTAAAAGGGCAGTGTTACAATAGTCATGGGGGATTTCAATGTGCAGGTAGATTAGGAAAATCAGGTTGGTGCTGGATTCCAGGAGGGGGAATTTCTAGAGTGCCTACGAGATGGCTTTTTAGAGCAGCTGATGGTTGAGCCAACTAGGGCAGTGGTCCCCAACCACCGGGCCGCGGTCCAGTAACGGGCCACAAAACATGTGCCACCGGGCCACGAGAAAACAATATGCAGTGCAGCTGACTCATATCGCTTCATACCGCCAAATCATATCATCTCCTCGCGGCCCGGTAGCACATGCTTTGCAGCCCACTGGGACCACTGCACTAGGGGATCAGCTATTCTGGGTTGGGTGATGTGCAATGATCTGGAATTGATTAGAGAGCTTAAGGTAAAAGAACCCTTAGGGGAGAGTGATCATAATATGATCAAATTCACTCTAAATTTTGAGAAGGAGAAGCTACAGTCAGATGTATCAATATTACAATGGAGTAAAGGGAATTACAGAGCCATGAGGGAGGAGTTGGCCAGAACTGATTGGAAATGAACACTGGCAGGGATAATGGCAGAGCAGTAATGTCTGGAATTTCTGGAAAGAATTTGGAGGGCACAGGATATTAAAATCCCAAAGAGGAAGAAGTATTCTAAAGCCAAAAACACAAACATGGGTAACAAGAGAAGCCAAAGCCAACACAAAAGCTGAAGAGAAGGCATATAATAGAGTGAATCTTAGTGGAAATTTAGAGGATTGGGCAACATTCAAATACCAACAGAAGTCAACTAACAAGTTATTAGGAAGGTAAAGATGGAATAAAAAAAGTAAGCTAGTCAATAATATTAAAGAGGATACCAAAAGTTTCTTCAGATACAGAAAGTGTAAAAGAAAGGCAAGAGTGGATATTGGGCCTCTGGAAAATAATGCTTGAGAGGTAGTAATGGGAGATAAGGAATGATGGATGAATGAAATAGCAGAAAAACAGAATAAGTATTTTACATCAGTCTTCATGGTGGAAGAGACTAGCAGTATGGTAGAAGTTCCAGGTGTCAGGGGTCATGAAGTGTGTGAAATTACCATTACTAGGGAGAAGGTTCTTGGGAAACTGAAAGGTCTTAAGGTTGATAAGTCACCTGGACCAGATGGTGTACACCCCAGGGTTCTGAAAAAGTTGGCTGAAGTAATCTTTAGAAATGATCTCTCAAGAACCACTAGATTCTGGAATGGTTCTGGAAGACAGGAAAATTGCAAATGTCACTCCATTCTTCAAGAAGGGAGAGAGGCAGAAGAAAGGAAACTATAGGCCAGTTAGTCTGACCTCAGTGATTGGGAAGATGCTGGAGTTGATTGTTAAGCAAGTGATTTCAGTGTACTTGGAGACACATGATAAAATAGGCTGTAGTCAGCGTAGGTTCCTCAAGGGAAAATCTTGCCTGACAAATCTGGTGGAATTCTTTGAAAAAATAACAAACAGGATAGACAAAGGAGAATCAGTTAATGTGTTATATTTGCATTTTCAGAAGGCCTTTGGCAGGTGCAAGGTGATACATATGAGGCTGCTTAACAAGTTATGAGCCCATGGTATTACAGGGAAGATTCTAGCATGTATAAAGCAGTGGCTGATTGGCAGGAGGCAAAGAGCGGGAATAAAAGGAAGCCTTTCTGGTTGGAAGCTGGTGACTAATGGTAGTCCACAGGGGTCTGTGTAGGGTCTGATTCTTTTTACATTATATATTAATGACTTGGATGATGGAATAGATGGCTTTGTTGCAAAGTTTGCAGGCAATATGAAGACAGGTGGAGGGGCAGGTAGCTTTGAGGAAGCAGAGAGGCTACAGAAGGACTTAGACAGATTAGGAGAATGGGCAAAGATGTGGCAGATGGAATACAGTGTCGGAAAATGTATGTCATAGAGTCAGGTAGAAGAAATGGAAGGGTTGACTATTTTCTAAATGGAGAGAAAATACAAAAAGCTGAGGTGCAAAGGGAATTGGGAGTGCTTGTGTAGGATTCCTGAAAGGTTAATTTGCAGGTTGAGTCTGTGGTGAAGAAGGCAAATACAATGTTAGAATCCATTTCAAGAGGACTAGAATATACAAGCAAGGATGTAATGTTGAGGCTTTATAAAGCACTGGTGAAATCTCATTTGAGTATTGTGAGTAGCTTTGGGCCCCTTATCTTAGAAAGGATGTGCTGAAACTGGAGAGGGTTTAAAGGAGGTTCACAAAAATTATTTCAGGATTGAATGGCTTGTCATATGAAGAGTGTTTGATGGTTCTGGGCCTGTATTCACTAGAGTTCAGAAGAATGAGGGGTGACCTCATTGAAAGCTGTCAAATGGTGAAAGGCCTTGATAGAGTTGATGTGGAGAAGCTGATTCCCATGTGGGAGGGCCTAAGACCAGAGAACACAGCCTCAGAATAGAGCGGCGTCCTTTTAGAACGAATATGAGGAGGAATTTCGTTAGCCAGAGAGTGGTGAATCTGCAGAATTTGTTACCATAGGCAGCTGCGGAGGCCAAGTCTTTATGTATATTTAAGGCAGAGATTGATAGGTTCTTGATTAATCAGTGCATGAAGGGATGTGTGGGGTGGGCGGGGGGGAGGCGGGGAACCCAGGAGATGAAAAATGGATCAGCCATGATGAAATGGTGAAGCAGACTCGATGAGCCAAATGGCCTAATTCTGCTCCTGTATCTTATGATCTTATATTTTTACATGAACAATTGAAATATCTAGATGGAGAGCTAATTGGAAAAAAGATTTTTTTTGTTTTGTCACACGCTCATTAGTTTAGAAGACACAGGGTTTCTCCTGTATTTCCTAGTCTTCACTCCTCAGTTTATGTCCTGGCCTTCCTAACTATGAAAAGTCTCTGACCAAATGGGACTTATGTGAAAGAGAAAGAAAATGGTGCCTTTCATCAAATGTTATACTACTGACAGACAGAGGAAACAGGCTAATGGCCAGACAGAGCGAAGCAACTTTTAAATTATTTTGTAGCCACTCACCCTCCTCAGAAAAATTCGGCCCAACATTATTTTCATTATTAAATAGCCCTTTCATTGAAACTGACACCCAAACCAGCAGAGAATCAAAAGTGCATAAATTATACTAAAGAGGGAGAGAACAAAGGAGGTGGTCATTCTGCCCATCATTTCTGTGCTGGCTCTTTCAAAGAGTTTCTCATGTAGTCCCTCTACGCT
Source organism: Hypanus sabinus (assembly GCF_030144855.1). Lineage (NCBI taxonomy): Eukaryota > Metazoa > Chordata > Chondrichthyes > Myliobatiformes > Dasyatidae > Hypanus > Hypanus sabinus. The sequence continues at coordinate 27,235,083 of NC_082721.1, forward strand.
CTCTTTCCTCCCTTTGGAGTATTATCCAATTCCTTCCGAAAGTTCCTCTTGAATCTGCTTCCACTGTCCTTTCCAAATCATATGCTATCACTTAATTGCTTTTCTCTATTCCTTTCTGTTTCTGTTTGTTGCAGATTAAATCTGTGTTTACTACTAACTGAACCATCTCTCACTGGAAATAATTTCACCATTACTCTTTCTAAACATCTCCTCATTTTGAATATTTTGCTGCACAAATTGATAGGGTTGTTAAGAAGGTGTATGGTGTGTTTGTCTTCACTAGTTGGGGGACTGAATTCAAGAGCCACTAGGTAATGTTGCAGCTCTATACAATCCTGGTTGGATAGGTTGTATAGAGTATTGTGTTCTGGTCGCCTCATCTTAGGAAGAATGTGGAAGCTTTAGAGAGGGTGCAGAGGAGATTTTCCAGGATGCTGCCTGGATTAGACAGCATGTCTGATGAGGAAAGGTTGAGCAAGGTAGGGCTTTTCTCTAGGGAGTGAAGGAGGATGAGAGGTGACTTGATAGAGGTATACAAAATGATAAGAGGTATAGGTTGAGTGGACAGCCACAGACTTTCCCAGGGCAGAAATGGCTAATATGGGGGAGGGCATAATTTCAAGGTGATTGAAGGGAAGCATAGGTGGTAGGGATTTTTTCTTCTTAGGGAGTGGTGGGTGTATGGAATGCCACACCAGCGATGGTGGTGGAGGCAGATACATTATCGGCATTCAACACAACCTTAGATGGGCACATGGACGACAGAAAAATGGAGGGGAAGGAAAAGATTTGAGCTGGCTATAAGGTCAACACAGCATCATGGGCTAAAGGGGCTGCATTGTGCTGTGGTGTTCCATGTTCTATGTTTTGAGAACAACTTAAGCTCTTTCAGCCTCTTAGTGTATCTGAATTTCTTTATCCACGGATCTATTCTGATGAATCTCTGTAGCCCTTCCAAAGCCTTGACATCCTTCCCACAAATGGACACAGTTTGTTTACTTTCCTAGAGATTCCCTCTCTGGATTTTGTTCCGTTCCCTTCCAAAGCTTCATTTGTTATTCTTCTCTTCAGGAATTTCCAACTTTAACCCCATCGTTCTTCCACTGTTCCCTCTCAAGCCTCATAAATTCAGTCTACCTTAGTCAGAATTCATTGTTTTAAAACTACTAATCAGGTATCTGCCTCTGGCAAAGAAAGAAAGCAACGTAAATCAGTAGAAAATAATCATTTGAAACCCTAATACCACTTTCTGCACACCTTCATCCTCCATTACTGCTGTTCTGTCATCTAGTTGTACTAGGGTCCTCTTATCCAGGTCTCCCCACATCAGTACTCTGTCATCCAGACTATCCTATGTGGTCCTGCATCCATCCATTTCTCATCCACATGAACATCGGTTGAAAACTTGAACCCATTGTCATGGGTCCTCTGTTGACACCCATCTGCTCCTCACCATGACCTATCTCGACCTCGAACTCTCTTTTCAGAGCTTGTTCTGAACCACCGGCAATTTTGAAAGAATGTCCTGCTAATTGAAAAATGAAGCAGTTCCCTGACACAACTCCTGAGCAACTCTTAGAAAACTAATGCTCTCCATTACCCTCTGCCTTTTGCTCCTCAGCTTTCAATCTGAGGGGCATAAACATTGCTAACATCTGTAACGCTTTATCCAATGTCTTTTTAAAAATTCATATTAAAATCCACTGCACTAAACCATCTTTGCTGTTAATTTATTAATCAAACATGCTTTGCCTTTTAAAATCCTGTTGGATTAGAGTGTAAAATTATTAATTTTCTTGTTAGTAAACTTTGCTCGCTTATATTTTTATACAGTAACTTATATGTGTGTAAGGTTCAGTGAATCAGTATAGCTGATTCTATATTTTTCTAGGAGTTTCTCAGTAGCCTGCGTCGTGCCACTGAAGCTGACAATTTCATAAGATATTTCTTATCACTGGAATGTGCCTTCTCTCTCTAGTCTAAGCCACATGCAGTTGCCACTTCCTGTACCTAATAAAATGGCCACTGAGTGTATGTTTGTGGTTTTCTGCTGCTGTAGCCCATCCACTTCAAGGTTCATTGTGTTGTGCGTTCAGAGATGCCCTTCTGCAAACCACTGTTACAATGTATGGTTATTTGAGTTACTATCACCTCCCTGTCAGTTTGAACCAGTCTGGCCGTTCTCCTCTGACCTCTCTCATCAACAAGGCATTTTTGCCCACAGAACTGCCACTCACTGGATTAAAAAAATTTTTTTTGCACTATTCTCCGTAATCTCTAGAGACTGTTGTGAGTGAAAATCCCAGGAGATCAGCAGTTTCTGACAACTCAAAACACCCCATCTGGCAGCAACAATCATTCCCTGGTCAAAGTCACTTAGATCACATTTCTTCCCAATTCTGATGTCTGGTCTGAACAACAACTGAACCTCTTGACCATGTCTGCATGCTTTTATGCATTGAGTTGCTGCCACAGGATTGGCTAATTAGATATTTGCATTAATGAGCAGATGCACAGCCATACCTAATAAAATGGCCACAGAACTAGTTTTTAGTATAAGATCACCACGACTTCTGCCTTTTCCTTTCCTTTGATCTTCTCCTTCACTCTCTCTCCCCTACAGCACAGACAGTTAATTACTGTTATTTTTATTGTTATGAACACCTAATAAACAGCCATAACCATCAAGTTTCACACCTTATTCTTGACATTCTGAAGAATTGAATTGACTTTATTTCTCACATCCTTCACATACATAAGTAAAAATCTTTATGTTATGTCTCCAAGTGTGCAATGTGCAATGTATAGTCGTTTGTAATAAATAGTATGTACAACAGGACAGTCAGTATAACATAGAAATACAATTGTGTCAATGTGAATTAATCAGTCTGATGGCCTGGTGGAAGAAGCTGTCCTGGAGCCTGTTGGTCCTGGCTTTTATGCTGCGGTACCGTTTCTCAGATGGTAGCAGCTGGAACAGTTTGTGGTTGGGGTGATTTGGGTCCCCAATGATCCTTCGGGCCCTTTTTTACACACCTGTCTTTGTAAATGTCCTGAATAGTGGGAAGTTCACATTTACAGATGCTCTGGGCTGTCTGCACCACTCTCTGCAGAGACCTGCGATTGAGGGAGGTACAGTTCCCGTACCAGGCAGTGATGCAGCCAGTCAGGATGCTCTCAAATGTGCCCCTGTAGACAGTTCTTAGGATTTGGGGGCCCATACCAAACTTCCTCAACCATCTGAGATGAACCTCTGGATGACCAATATCACCAGATCCAGCAACCCATGCCAACTTCTATCTATTAACAGATATTTTCTATGGCCCTGGTTGACAGTGCCCATTAGATTTCCCTGGCTTGTGTTAGGTTATGCTGGTTTGTGGTTGTAGGTTTGCTTCCTTGCCCATCAGCTGTAATCCTCCAGTCCTCAGGGCGTTGCCACATCCAAAGCAGATTGTTCTCAGAGTCTCTGCAATTTCCACCTTTACTGTCCTATGATCATCATCTATTTCATTCTCCATCAGAACAGAAACCTGTTGTTAGCTCCCCATAGAAGTCCATATACAAGAGTGGCTCCTGAAAAGAAATGGCTCACTCTTTGGTAAACTGCAATTTCTCTCTGTGTTGTGTTTGACAAAATGTTTAGTGCTGAAGTAGGAGGTGGGAAATGGTGGCTTAGGGTTGGAGGTATCCAACACTGAGGAGGTGGAACCGGCAGAAGAGGATTATGGATGAGAAAGTTATAAAGGGACAGGGAGACAGAGTATGAATGGTCAGAGCGCGGCAGAGGAACAGAATGGGCAAAGAAGTGCAATGGAGAGAGAGGGAGAGGCTGAATAAATACAATAGTACATCAGTGAGTGTGTGTGTGTGTGAGAGAGAGAGAGAGAGAGAGAGAGAGAGAGAGACTGAGAAAAATGTGTCAAAGAGGGGAGGAGATTGAAAAGGTTTGGAAGAGGGAGACTGAGGAAGAATGGCCAAGTTTAAAGGACGTTGGGGAAGAAGATACGTAAAGGAGCAAGAGACTGAATCGAAGTGAACAAAGACACGCACACATACACGCAGGTCCATTCTACCTGGGAGTTCTGGGTCATCACTACAAAGAGCTCTAACGTTATTCCCACAATTTACTTACTGTTTACTATCACATATAATCATTTCACAGAATCCTGAGGCCATTGTGACTGGGGACAGTTTGGCCCACCAGCTCTGTGATGATATTTCACTCCCTGTTTCTTGCCCTGTATCTAAAAATGATCTTCCCTCTGTTATTTTCCCAATTTATTCACACAGTGTCTTTTGAAAGTTCCTGTTGGATCATCTTCCACTACCCTTTCAGTTTGCAGCGGTTTAGCATTTCTTCCCTTTTGTTGCCACTGGTTGTTTCCAATGACCTTAAGCTTCCATTCACTGTTCAGTGACCCACTTGCCAGTTAACACTCCGCTCATGCTCTGCATGTAAAGAAGCAACACCGGCTTCTCCATTCTCTCTTTGTCCTTCCTCCTTGGGATCGTTCCACTAAATCTCCTTCCATTCTCTTCAATTCCTCTGGTCTTAAGTCTAGACTCCAGCTGAGATGTAATCAGACTTTGATAATCATTTAGAAAAACCTCTTTGCTCTTGTGCAGCTATTCAAAAGGACAAGAATCCCATTTATCATATTAAACAACATTTCTTATTTCTTGATTCTATTTCTAACTAATCAGTACATTTTGCAATAATGTCCTCTGCCTGGGCTTAGTTCATGAAACATGAGGTCCTATTAGCACCCACTTGCAAATGCATTAATTCCTTTGGTTGGTGAAACGACTGCTAGCTCCTGCTTTCTGCCTTTTTCCTCTCTCATAATCTACAGACTGCCATTGTCCGATTATCTTAAACTAGCAAGTGCACTGCTTCATCAAACATCTTTCAAGTGTCCACTTTTGCAACATTAACTGCATTAACCCAGAAGCACTTCCGATTACTCTGTGATCCCTCAAAGTTGTATCGCAAGTTGAGAGAGTGGTTAAGAAGGGGTGAGGTGAGGTTGCCCTTCACTAGTCAGGGGATTGAGTTCAAGAGCCACAAAGTAATGTCACAGCTCTGTAAGAATCCGGTTAGACCCCACTTGGAGCATAGTGGTCAGTTCTGGTTGTAAAGAGATATAGATAGGTTAAGTGAATGGGCCAAGGTCTGGCAGACGGAATACAACACTGGTAAATGCGAGATCATCCACTTTGGAAGGAATAATAGAAGAGCAGATTATTATTTAAATGGTGAAAGATTGCAGCATGCTGTTGTGCAGAGGGACTTGGGAGTGCTTGTGCATGAATCGCAAAAAGTTGGCTTGCAGGAACAACAGGTTATTAAGAAGACAAACAGAATGTTGACCTTCATTGCTAGAGGGATTGAATTCAAGAACAGGGAGGTCTGGCTGCAACTGTACAGGGTACTGGTGAGGCCGCACCTGGAGTACTGTGTGCAGTTCTGGTCTCCATACTTGAAGAAGGATATACTGGCTTTGGAGGCAGTGCGGAGGAGGTACACCAGGTTGATTCCAGAGATGAAGGGGTTAACGTGTGAGGAGGGATTGAGTCGCCTGGGACTCTACTCTCTGGAGTTCAGAAGAATGAGAGGGGATCTTATAGAAACATACAAAATTTCGAAAGGGATAGATGAGATAGAAGTAGAAAAGTTGTTTCCATTGGTAGGTGAGACTAGAACTAGGGGACATTGCTTTAAGATTCAGGGGAGAAGATTTAGGACAGAAATGAGGAGAAACTTTTTTTCCCCAGAGAGTGGTGAATCTGAGAAATTCTCGGCCCAGGGAAGCAGTTGAGGCTTCTTCACTAAGTATATTTAAGATATAGTTAGATAGGTTATGACATAGTAAGGGAATTAAGGGTTATGGGGAAAGGCAGGTAGATGGAACTGAGTTTACAGATAGATCAGCCAGGATCTTATTGAAGATGAGCCGGATGGCCTACTCCTGCTCCTATTTCTTATGTATCAGCTTAGAAAGGATTTGGAATCTTTAGAGAGGGTGCTGAGGTGATTTACCAGGATGCTACCTGGATTACAGAGCATATCTAAAGAGGATAAATTGAGCCAGCTACGACTTTTATCTTTGGAGTGAAGGAGGATGTGAAGTGACTTGATGGTGAGGTACAAAATGATAGGAGGCACACGAGGGCTGATTGATAAGTTAGTGGCCTAAGGTAGAAGGAGTCAATTTTAGAAAACCTAGCACATTTATTTTTCAATATAGTTCCCTCCTACATTTACACACTTAGTCCAGCGGTTGTGGAGCATACGGATCTTGGACCTCCAGAAAGTGTCCACAGCAGGGGTGATTGATAAGTTTGTGGCCTAAGGTAGAAGGAGATGAGTTATACAGCTCTCGTTACATGCACATGCAGTTCAACTCTGAGTGATTATGCAGAAAGTTTGAAGTTAATAACTCATCTCCTTCTAGGCCACTAACTTATCAATCACCCCTCGTAGATAGAGTGTACATCCAGAGTCTTTTTTTCCCAGGAAGGAAACGGCTAATACAAGAGAATGTAATTTTAGGTGTTTGGAGGAAGATATAGAGGGGATGTCAGAGGTAGGCTTTTTTCACACAGGGAATAGGAGGTACTTGGAACGTGCTGCCAGGGGTGCTAGTAGGGGCAGCTACATTAAGGATATTTTTAAAATTCTTAAATATATACATGGGTGAGAAAAAAAGAGTGCTACGTGAGAGGGAAGGGTTAGACTGATCTTAGGGTACACTAAAAGGGTCAGCACAACATCGTGGGCTGAAAGGCCTGTACTGTTCTATGTTCTATGAGTTATGTTCTTCAATAACTTGCAGGTGCCTTACTTTGTATGTACTCCCAACTGTCCTTTCCCAGGGAGAGTTTGATGGCTTGGTGTAGATAGTCTATTCTCTGCGTCTAACTTGTGCCATACCTGATCTAGGAGTGTTTGACAGGAGACTGTTGAAAGAGTTTTTACTCTGTCGCTAAACCATGGTGTCACTGCCCTTGATGGGTTAATATAAAGGGAACATCACTCTTTATCTACCCTCTGCTGCCCCTGACCCTGGAGTGTCTGACAAGACAGGACAGAGATGTAATCTGTATTTAACCTCAGTGCTCTTACAAGTTGTCTGTTGTCAGGATAGTGTTACTTTTGACATGTCTACCACACCTCAATGACATCAGATGTGATAAATAAACTCTAGCAGAGATCTCACACAGGCTGCATAATAGCACTCAGAGGGAGTGTGTTGAAGAGCTCCTCTTTCAATCAATGGTCTCTAAATTTTCCCCCTATCCCCACCCTCCTGGATTCTAGAATTTATCACAACACCTTTCCACATGAAAAAAAAGAGGTTTAACCTGGATTGCGCATTTGGATTGCATTACGTCACGCACCGCCAATTCCAGCTTTCAGCGATCAGTCCACAGGTTGAGGTCTTACCTTTCACACACACGTACAGTCCAGGCAGCAATAATCCAGGAGGAGATACTAAAGACCAGGAGCACAGTCCCTGGGCATATCGTCATCAGAGTCTTCATGACAAAGCGCGTGTTGAAGTTTATCTTGTTGAGCGCTCCAATACTTCTGGATGAGGCATCAGTAAATAGTTTACTGTGAAGCAACATCACTCTGGCGATGAGATAAAGTCTTAGAAACATGGGGATAGAAAGGATAATGTCCACGTCTGCGTTGGCCATCGACGTTGTGTAGCTGAAGGCTAGGCGTGCGGTCCATGTGAAGATGTACTGCCCAGGGATCGGGTGAATCGCACACACCAACAACTCCAAGCAGATGAAGAATATTCTTTCATACGTCATGGCTATTCTCCAGTCATCGGCTCCATTGTCCACCATGAAGAGCTGAGAACAAAGAATCAGAAAGTGGGATTAAGCATGAGCGATTCATCTGAATGGCAACATAATGTTCAGTCCCTCAATTGTCTTCTGCAATTAAATTAGAGTACAGCTAATCTGTACTTTAACAAAGTTTCTCTGCTTTGGCCCGTGTATTCCATAAGATTCTTTAGCATTTTCAAATGATCTCCTACTCAGTGCTGCCAAGACTTGAGGAATTGAGTTATAAAGAAGATAAATAGGCTAGGACTTTTTCCCTTGAAGAAGAGGACACTGAGGGATGACCTCACAGAGATGCATAAAGTTATGAGAAGCATGAATTGAACTCTGTCTTTTTCCTTGGAGTGGGGAATCTAGAGCTAAAGGACGTAGACTTCAGGTGAGGGGGAAAGATTTAATAGGAACTTCAGGGGAATGGTTTTTACACAGAGGGTAATGAGCTACCAGAGGAAGCTGTTTGGGCAGAATCAATAACAACATGGATAAAAAACTTTTGAAGGTGATGGGCCAATTGCAAGGAAATGGGACCAGCTTGGATGGACACCTTGGTTGGCAAGGACCATTTGGACCAAAGGACTGCTTCCATGTTGTGTGAGGGCGTAACTCAACCTTCTCCTCCGGTCTTGGCATCTTTTTGGAACAAGGGTTCCAGTGATTTCTGTGTGAAGAAACATTTCCTGCTATCACCCCTCAAAAGGCCACTCTAATTATTACAGTATGGTATATTCCCTAGTTCCAGGCTGGGCTCACTACAAGGATGCCATCCTACCAGCTCAACCAACTCTTTTTATTATCTTAGTCTGCAAACTGGAAAAGGTCGTGATCCAGTGATGGGCAACAGTGACTAAATGACAAAAATAATCAATTGAGATCCTTTCCCATTTCCTGACTCTGTGCCTGTTAACCATTAGATCTCCAGTCATGTTCTGATGAATGGCCATTGTTGAACGGCTAACTTTGCCCACACTCCGTAGAAGCCGTGTGACCCCCTAAGTAATGTCAGTGCTTCCTGTTTCCATTTTCCTTTTTGTTTTCCCTTCCAACTGTTGTACTAGTGGGACCGAGATAAGATAAAAAGCTGCCCAGTACCTTAGAGGGAAGATGGATAGAATCCACAAAATTAAATTTACTGTTGTTTCTTCTGCTAAGCTCTCAATACAGGAGAGTATGTGCTTTGAATATTGTTGCTGAAATTTGGTGATATTGACGTCAGACGAATTGAATTTTGGAAGCAAAGTACAACACGCAGATGCTACTATAATCATATGGTTAATGGAAGCAGCGGAGGATGAATTCTTTCACCCAGAAAGCTAATTTCAATAATGTTTACAGTAACATCATTATTCTGTTGCTAGTATATTAACCAGAGAAGCCTGGACTGATGTACCTAGAAAGCAGATTGCATTGCCCAACTTTATTCAGTGCTAAGTGATTGAAAATTGTTTGTACCCACAGTGGATAACCCGCAGTTGCAATGAATGAGAAATCTGACTGGCTACTTCCCAGCATTACCCTTGCAAACAAAAAATTGTGTCAGGACATATGTGATGATATAATTTCCCAGACATCACAGGAAACTTGGGCTCTATTGATCTGGGGTGCATTTTGTCAGACAGTCCTGAACACCGTGCCTGAGGGCACAGGGTCCGGCTGGGCATAATGCTGCTTAGTAACTCAGCTTCATTATTGCGATCATCCAACTACTTTGACTATGAGAAGTCCCCATTGCCTTCCACCTCCAGCCCACTTCCCCATTGAGCTGGGGTTCTGTTTCTCCCTTCCCGCTCATAACCATCCCATCAAGCACACCGCTCCAGTCCGCCACTCACAAACACGACATCAGTCCTTCCACACAGCCTCCCACTCACCCACCCCACACCCCCAACTACCTGCCCACAAATTCCAAGCTCCAACGCTCCCCATTCCTTCTGAAAATGGGGTCCATCAGACCAGCTTCACATGAACTCCCAAGCCCAATCTTGGGACAGAAGGACAGATCACTACCTTGCTGTGTCTGGTATCCCGTACCCATCCTGTTGTGATGGGCAAACACCAAATCCCACCATGGCAACCAAAGAATTTAGATTGATCATTAAGTAAATTCCACAATATGGAAATAAGTGTCTCTGGTAACCCTACTGGACTACAATAAAATGCCCATTGCCTTCAGAGGAGGAGATCTACTCTCCTTAATCAGGCTGGCCTTTTTGTGGTTCCACATCCATAAATGACTGACCTTTGAAATGGCTCAGCAATTTAGTCATTTTAATTCTGCTGGCCTTAGCTGGGTTTTCTGTAGCCCATGAACGAATATTAAGACAAATGTGAAAAACTCAGAAGAAGCTTGTCTATTGGCAGGACAATATGTATGCATCTGACTTGCAGTGGCAAGCTAATAAATCAATTCACTTTAACTGCTATTGTCAGTAATCCCTGACCCGAGTTTCAAACTCAGAAGCATTGTTCTCCATCGCTGGCAATGTTTTCAATTATTTAGTGGAGCCCGGTCCCTGAATGGTAGAGAGTCTTGACTCTAACATTCTCTGACACGTTCTTACAATACTGATAGTTTAATTGTTGCCTCTAGAATATCTCGGACTATCACATTTCCCCCACGATGCGCACCCCCCCCCCCGCATCCCAAACACACCCGCCTACACAATGCAGCATCCGTCCCACACCCGGGGGCCGGCCCTGCAGATAATGTGATGTCAGTCCAGAGAGAGATTTAACTGCAGTGCCTCAGCAGCACATCTGATTCGTGCACTGAAGCCAGCAGGGAAAGATCTTCTTCCAATGTTGTCAATCAAAGTTGAAAACCTCGTTTTAAGAGCAGTAAGGTGACGGGAATCACGAAGAACTGATCTTCTGGGGATGGAGGGAGTTAGCAAGCTAGGTTAGGGCTCCCAGTCCCACCAGACTATCCTGGAATGTCTGTAATTTCTTTCTAACAGCCAGCAGAGGAATGAAAGCATTTAAAATAAAATCGTACACAAAAAGCTAAAGGAACTCAGCAGATCAGAGAGCATCTATGGAAAGAAATAAAGAGCCAACATTTCAGGCCAGGACTTTTCATCAGGACATACATCAGGTCCTGATGTAAGACCTCATCCCGAAACATGGGCTCTTTGTTCCTTTCCATAGATTCTGCCTGACCCGCCGAGTTACTCCACTGTTTTTTGTAAGTTACTCTGCTTTCCCAGCATCTGCTGAATTTCTTGTGTTTTAAAAATATCTTCCATTTTTTCAAAACATCATTGTTGAAATCAATCAAAATATGGCAAATTGATGATCACATTTACTTATTTGAGTATTCAAGATGTCATCCCATTGTCACGGTGGCTAAAGGAAGGCGGAGTCTGAGAAGATGGATGTGTTTGATGACCAATGGAGCTGGGAGTCCAGAAGGTCATGTGATGAGGTCTCCGTCGGTCAGGGTTGACCATGCATATTGCATCCCAGCTGGCTAGATACGCAGGCCTGGGCCGTACAATATGGAGAGCAAGCTGTTGCCCAAGTAGCAAGTTCCCCCTCTCCAAACATCTGACGAACCCTACGCACCGATACAGTTTGGCATCAGCAGCGTTGCAGGAGTTGCCAGTCAGCATTAAACTCAATGTAAAACTGCTTTAGGGACCCCAGTTCCAGATTTTTCCCTCAGGGTTTACTCCCGGAGCCTTCCCCATGAGTGGGTCGTCGTCGTGGCTAACCCTAGAGGTTGAAGATGATGGTCTTCATTCCGTTTCCACAGAGCGAAGACGCCTGTGCATGTATTTGTTTAACATGTACTTGATGTTGCACTCCAAGAAGCACAAGATACTTCACAAATCAACCAACTGATTCCAATGGCATGGAAACCATGACGACTGGAGCTGATAGATTTATTGCAGCCTTCATCCGTCTTCACAGCCGTTGAGTTCGAAGTAACTTCATCCACCTGTTCCACCATTGAGGTCTTGGTTGGATTGTTCTTTGTCAGGGACCTCACCCTTGACCTTACCACCATGGGTGACCCTATCAGGAGCATAGCTCCAGACGGCATCGCTCTTGGGATCTCAGGACCACACAAACTTCTCCACCACGACAAGGTGACAATCCACGGAGAAGTAGATTGGGTATAACCACAAGGCAGCGGAGGCTTCCTAGATGGGCTACCAACCACAGCTGATGAGCCCCATCTGCCCAAGATCGACTGGTTTTAAGGAATCAGTAGCCTGCCTTTACCCTTTCTCCTGTCATTAAAAATGGTTCTGCCAGGCTTGTCAGCTGAGCCAGATGTGAAGGCCAGGAGCTTGATTTGGTTGTAAGAGGCTACTTGAGACGGATGTCATTGGGAGCAATTAATAGGTACTGGGAGCTTGTCCCCATTACTACACCATCTATAACAACCTTAGGTCATATGATAAAGCCACCAGGAATATACATTAAAACAGAGGTGCCATCCTTAGTCTCTTGCCCAGAATGAGATATGGGAAGAGACGAATGGGAAGAGAATGAATGGATTGCACGAACAAGAGAACATCTCCAGTTGCTGAAAATCCAAGCAAAACACACAAAATGCTGGAGGAACTCAGCAGGGGCAGCATCTAGGAAAAGAGTGCAGTCGACGTTTCAGGACGAAACCCTTCAGCAAGGGACCCTGGTCAGGCCCCACTTGGAGTACTGTGCTCAGTTCTGGTTGCCTCACTGTAGGAAGGATGTGGAAACCACAGAAAGGGCGCAGAGGAGATTTACAAGGATGTTGCCTGGATTGGGGAGCATGCCTTATGAGAATAGGGTGAGTGAACTTGGCCTTTTCTCCCTGGAGTGACGGAGGATGAGAGGTGACCTGATAGAGGTGTACAAGATGATGAGAGGCATTGATCATGTGAATAGTTAGAGGCTTTTTCCCAGGGCTGAAATGGCTAGCACGAGAGGGCATTGTTTTAAGGTGCTTGGAAGTAGGTACAGAGGAGATATCATGGATAAATTTTTTACACAGTGAGTGGTGAGTGCATGGAATAGGCTGCCAGCGGCAGTGGTGGAGGCGGAAATGATAGTGTCTTTTAAGAGACTACTGGATGGGTATATGGAGCTTAGAAAAATAGAGGGCTATGGCTAAGCCTAGGTAATTCTAAGGTATGAACATGTCCAGCACAGCTTTGTGGGCCAAAGGGTCTGTATTGTGCTGTAGGTTTTCAACATTTCTACATTTCTAAAGGTTTCAGTTCTGCTGAAGGGTCTCGGCCCGAAACGTCAACTGTACTCTTTTCCATTGATGCTGCCTAGCCTGCTGAGTTCCTCCAGTATTTTGTGCGTGTTGGATCGATCGCATAACTGAAGGCAAACTTGCATTTATATCAGAACCTATGTGTCCCAAAGATGTTGTAATGTTAGAGGCACTGCAATCCATGTATAAGCTGCAAGCTCCCACAACAGCGATTAAATAATTGACCAGATAATCCCTTTCAGTGCTGTTCGTCGAGGGATCATCTGTTCACAGTGGCACCGGGAGTAACAGCCTGAATTATGGACTCAGCTCTCTGGAGTGGGACATTCTGTCCAGCTGGTGAAAGTGATAGCCACCAAGACACAGTTGACATCTAATAGACAGGAAATTAAATACTTAATGGTGTGAGTGTTGAAACCGAGAAACACAAGTGACTGAGTTGTCAGGGAGTTCGACCAGAAGTTATTTTAACAGGAGTGTTTTTCAATTAACATGTCTGTTTGGACATAAATCTTCAAAAGCTTAATGCTTCACTGCATATATTAACATGTTTTACACATTATTTCAGTGATGTTGTGTTTCAAATCCCTTTGCAACTGATCACCAGGATCAACATTTGGCTTAAAAGGTAATGATTTCATGGATCAGGAGAAGCAGAAACAGAAAATATTCTTGGGGTTAAGAGAACTAAGAATTTAAAATGAAGTGTTGCCAGAAATGCAAAATTAAATGGCAAACTTTGGGCAGGAATATTGGATAAACCTTCCGTGCCAGGAATGCATCACTCTCCTGGCCGATCTCTTGTCTTGTACACTCTGTAACTGAGATAATCTATCAGTCCGTCTGCTGCGCCGTAACACACACTACTCCCCTTCACTCATTACCTTCTGCTCTCTGACATACACTGGTTCACAGAACAAAATGCCTCAGCTTAAAGTGCTCAACTGCAAACTAGTTCTCTGCATTCCATATAATTTTCTCCGACTCTGTAATCTCTGCCTTCTTCGACTCCGTAATTTTCTGCTCTGGTGTAACTGCCTGGATCTGAACATGGTTTTCTTCCCGTTTGAGAGCTGGCCATTGTTGGCAAGACCAGCATTAATTGCCCTTCTGTAATTGTACTTAACAAGATGGTGGTGAGTTGCTTTGGCCTTTGTAAAGATACTTCCACCGGGCTGTTGAGTGGGAAGTTCTAGGATTTAGATAACTTGAAGAAATGGTGACATTGTTTTGTGTGGATGGTCTATGGCTTGGAGGGGAGAGTGCACCTGGTGGCATTCCCTTGTTCTTGAGGGTAGATATCATGGGTCCTGAAGGTGCTGTCAAGGTAGCCTGGGTGAATTATTGTGGTGACTGGGTGACGGGGTGGAGATACGTCTTTACCAAAGGAGGTGTAAAGTGCCTCTTCCCTCTGCTAGCCCTGCAGGTCACCTTTGGGCAAGGTGTGGCACCTGCTTAGCACCCCCCTCCCCCCACCCCACGATCAGGGTCACATGAAGCCATGGAAGCAGGTGGTGGATGGTTGTATGAACAGCCGGGGCATCTCACACATCCTGGTTGTACAACCACTGACGCCGGGCAGACTATCTCTGAAGAGTATCGATAATGGCTGGAGTCGCCCGTCTTGTAAAGATATTGCCCAGAAAAAGGAAATGGCAAACCACTTCTGTAGAATTTGCCAAGATCAATCACGGTCATAAACCATGATCGCCCACATGGCACGTAATGATGCTGATGATGTTGTACGTGGCACACTCTGCTGGCAGTAGGAATAAATGTTTATGATGGCTGATTGGCTGCATTACCCTGGATGTGCCACACTTCCTGAGCACTGGAACTGCACTCATCCAGCTACGTGGAGAGTATCTCACTGCACTCCAGACCTGTGTAGGTGTTGGAAAGGCTTTGAGGTGTTGGTGATTGAGGCATTCATTGCAGAGTACCCAGGCACCGACCTTTCCTTCTACCCACAGTGATGTGCAGCTGGCCCATTTGAGTTTTTAATCAAAGGTAACCACTACCTCCACCTCTGAATTTTGATGACTCCTCTTCCATCATCCTAAATATTTACTCCATCCACCACTAGCACATCATGGTTAAAGTGTGTCCCATATTAAATGCACTGCATTTATTCCCTAGGCTACTCCAAATACACCTTCTAAGTCACCAAGGAATTGAAAGGCAGGAGGCATCATCTGCAGGTTCTCCCACCATTCCTTCATCATCACTGTGTCTATGTTCCAGTTTGTCCAACCCAATATCAGCATGGGATCGACTGCAGCAGCCCAAGCAGGCAGATCAGTAACACCTTCACAGGGTCAATTTGAGATAGGAAAGAAATGCTGACCTTGCCAGGTACTCACATCCCAAAAAACATGAATAAATATAACCACATTGGAGCATACACACAAGTGATAGAGTGCAAGAGAGAGCTTAACATCAGGAACAGGTTAGACAAGGCAGGACTCCTCCACTGACCGAGAATGTCCCAGTGGTCAGGTAACCATTCTATTCTCACTGTCCAAATCAGCACTTGGGGCGGCTGTGGGAAAGAAGGAGAAGAAAATGGGAAAAGACTTGGAAGAAAAGTTGGACCCTTACCTGAATCTCACGAGCATGATAGACAACAATGAGACCCAGTAATATTACAGTAGAGAGGCTGATAAGGCATTTGAGTGCGAGGGAATAAAGTGACGCCTGGAATGCAACAGAGAGAGATGGTTAGCCTCAAACACAGACTCAACAAATAGCGGAACCACTGTCTCTCTAACTGGGAAGTTCAACCAAGAAGAAAATTTTAGGAACAAGGCTTCCCACACAGTTTCCATTTATCTCCACCCCACCTACCCCCTTTATCTGCAAACGTCAATCCCATTATTCCTATCACCGCACCATCCCTGATTCCTCCAGAATTTTCTTTTGCCCTCTTTCTCTGACTATACAACATCCGTTAACAATAAACAGTTCCCAACTCTCTACACCCTCACCACCCCTCAAACATTTACGTTTCAACTTGTACATTTGAAACCCGTCATGAAAGTGATCAGTCGGCTTAGATCAAGGTTATTAAATCCATTCACAATTTTCCTCAAAATAAGATCCCCAAAGTCTTTTACTTTTCCAGAGTGAAAAAAGGTGGAGCAATCAAACGCCGCATTAAAATATTATTATCGTCTCTTTGGGTGACCATCATGATTATCTGACACTTGCACGTGGTATCGAGAAACAGAAATCTTGTAATTCTATAGTAACTTTCACAATCTCAAGTCATTCCAAGTTGCAGCTAATGGAATGATTTTTAAGTTTGTTTATTGGTATGATGTAGAGAACATTGTAGCCAATTTAGCAGAGCAAGTTTCCACAAAGAGTTACCTGTTAAATAATCAGATCTTCCTTTAAGATGGTTTTGGTTGATGAATGAACATTGGTCAAAAATAATGAGAAGTCCTCTGAGTTCCTCATATTACCAGGGGATCTTGGACATCTACTGTGGAGAGCTTGGATTACAGCTCATCCAAAGGTCAGCCAGTTGGATTCAAAGTTGGCTTGATGGTAGGATTTGGAGGGTGGTGCTGTTCTACACTGGAAGTCTATGATCACCAACAGCGATTGGCACTGGTTCTGCTGTTGTTCAGCATATGTACCAATGACTTGGGTGAGAATGTAGGTGGCAGGAATAGTTTCCAGATGACACCAAAATTGAAGGTATACTGGATTGTGAAGGTTGCAACAGGATATTCATGAACTGGGAAAGTGAACCAAGGAATGGCAGATGGAATTTAACTCAGACAAGAAGAATATGATACATTTGGGGGAGGTAAACCAGGATAGAACAGGTCAACTGGAGAAACCTGGGTCATTGTTCCCTGAAAGTGACAACCCAGGTAGACAGTGTATGACAGTATGGTTGCCTTCATCATCTAAGGTGCAGTGTACAAGAGCAGGAATGTCATGTTAAAGTTGTATAAGAATGTGGCTCCATTGTTGGGAATGTTGGAATGTTACATTCCAACATTTGGAGAGTTGTCTGCATTTCTAGTCACGGCACCACAGGAAAGATGTGATTAAGCTCAAGAGGGTGTGGAAAAAATTTCACAAGGATGCTGCCTGGTTTGAAGGGCTTGGGTTATAAGGAGAGATTGGATAGGCTGGGTCTATTTCCCGCGGAGATATGACAGAGGTGTATAATGTCATGAGAGGCGTGGATAGGGAAAATAACCAGTGTTTGCTTTCCGTGGTAGAAATATCTAAAACTAGGCATAGGGCATGATTTGTGCTTTTTCTTTCTCTGCCTCTCAGGGATTGGTCTTTGCATTTTTTAATTATTGGGTTCTTTAAGGTTTCTTGCTTTGTGGCTGCCTGTAATTCTCAAGGTTGGATAATCATACATTCTTTGATAATAAATGTACTTTTAACGTGCAGGTGGGGGGGGGGGGTTGTTAAAGGGGATCGGAGGGTAAATCATTCACTCAAAATGTGCTGCCGGAGGAAGAGGTGGAGGTAGGAAAGGTAACAACGTTTAAGAGGCATCTGGGCATGAAAAAGCACGGCACAAAGGAGTATGAAACTAGTGCAGGCAAGTGGGTTTGGTATCGAATGGTGTGACGGTCAGCATAGACAGGATGGGCCGAAGGGCCTGTTTCTATGCGGTACATCTCTATGACCATACCTCCAAAGGTGCAGGAGTCCCTCAGTACTGTCCTGCAGCATTAGCCAGGATTACCGGGAAGGGGATTCTTTTAAAGGTGAGATCGCAAAGGTTCACCATTCGTAGTGACAGTAAGCTAAGTTTTATCCCCAGTCCCTCTGGGGTGTTAGCAGAATTCAGGCCAATGCCAGCAAGTGTCTGGACAACCAAGAGATACCCATCTTCTCAACATTCCCTTCATCACCCGTCTCTCTGTCCCCAAACAAAAAAATACCCGTTTTTTTTTTTGTTTCTAACATGCATAGTCCTTACAGCACAGAAACAACCCATTCGGACAACACTAACCCCAGAGACATGCTGGAGCAGGCAGAACACTTACCTCATTGCCACTCTAGAGTAGGCATCCGCACTCCCAGACACGCAGGAGCACACGCTACTCTCAATCACACCAAAGCAACAGTAATCGGAGCAGACAGAAACCAACCTCACACTCGCATTAGAAGAATCAAAACATTAATTTAAGAGGCACACCAGAGCAGATGTAACACTAACCTCAGCCACACATTGGAGGACACTTACTTAATTGACTCAACAATGCAGACATTAATCACTGGCACAGCAGAGCAGATGCTCAGCACGCACTCGAGCAGACAGATGCAAACCCAGGACTACTATAGACCAGGAACGACAGTAATTCCCGGCTCAGAAACACAGCGGGAAAACACTAACCCCAGACACTCCGGAGCAGACACAATACCGGCCTCAAGTGCGCACAGTGGTCAGACACGATGTCAGTTTCAGACACACCAAGCTAACCGCAAATGCACATTGGAGCAGGCACGACGGCAATCTCAGACACGCCAAGCAATCTCAGACACACGTTAGAGCAGTCAGAACACTAACCTCAGACACACACTTGAGCACACTGTTGGACGGCAGAATGGAGAGTTTCAAGCACTTTGGAATAAGAAGAAAAATGAGAAAACAGGGGGACATGGAGACAGTAACGAGAAGATAGAGACCGAGAAAACAACAGCAAGGATAAACAGTTAAAGGAAACGGACACACACTAAATATTACATCAGCTGTGAAATCACAACGCATTGTCAGTTATCTGTATATGTCTGTGATTTGCAAATTTATACAGAAACAGGAACTAATGTGCTCCCAGACTGTGCAGTGGATTCAATAATCTGAAGAAGGAATTGCTTAACAATGTGACTGGATGTCAGCTACAATTTTGCAGTGACACTTTGGGATTGCAATGATAAATACCGTCGATTTTTTAAAAAGGTCCTTTGGACTGCAGTGAGGGTGAGCAGCCAGACGAACACATCAGATTTCCTACAGCCTAAACCACTGAGTCAGAGATTTATTTACCTCGCATACAACCCTGCCATTTATTACTTTTTTTTTATTTGGCCATTCCAGCCGCACCGCTAGCAACCCCAATTTATCCCTAGCCTAATCACGGGACAATTTGCAATGATCAATTAACCTGCTGACTGGTATGCCTTTGAATTGTGGGAGGACACCGGGATTGAACTCGGAACTCCGACGCTCCCAGCTGTAATAGCATCGCGCCAACCGCTACGTTACCGTGGCTCCCCACAGGACATTGCAGTAGAATCTGCTTTTATGCCCCCAATAAAACAGCGGAGTGAGCCCAGAATACCTCCTACAGTGCTAATGGTTACATCAAGTTCCCATTAAGTTATCAATGGATGAATCCTCAGAACACCCTGGCTTGTATCTCAAACCACTTCCCACCTGCTCTGAAATCACCCAGGGTCAGCAATACAGTTGATTTAATCCAAGTGTTACCTTTATTCATATCATAGCCTCTGACCCCCATCGTCTGCTACTGCTGGGCCAACTCTCTGTAGAGCAGGGGTTCCCAATCTCTTTTATATCATGGACCCCTACCATTAACCGAGGGGTATGTGGACCCCAGGTTATTAACCCCTGCTCCAGAGCATGCTACCCTCACATCACTCCTCCACCCCCCCCCATTGCTGACCAATTAGAATGCAATATGATCCTTCATTAGATGACTCGAAGATGATTAACTGTCAACTTAACTCTGCCATTTCTAGGAATTTAATAATTAGTAAATCATATTCAGGAAAAGCAGGTGGCTGGAGGTGGACTACATAATGTTTAATGCTACTAGGATTTCTCTCCCCCGTGTTGTTTACAGTAAGTCCCTGGAAATTTCTGGAAAATCCTAGGCCTATGGCAACCCTGGAAGAGTGCTTCTATTGACCGTAAAGGTTGTGATGGTGAATGCTGGGAGCTTGTTTCTTCAAGCTGGAGACTTGGAAAGCAGGATCAGTGTCTGAGAGCAAAATGTCAACCATTTAGGGCTGTACTTAAGAGAATTCTGTTCATTCAACAGGAATCTTTGGAATTCTCTTCTCAGAGAGGACTGCAGCAGCCAGTCAGAGCATACACAAGCCTGGATGGATATATATTTGTGGGCCGTAAAGGAACTGAGGGATGGGAAGGTGGTAAAATTGGACAAAATAGAGGATCAGTAATCAATCTGATGGAAGAACTCAGTGGCTGAACAGCATCCACAGGAGGAAAGGAATTGTCTGTTTTTTTAAAATCAAACCCCTACATCAGGATGGAGAATGGAGAGGTGAGATGGCCAGTACAAAGAGAACGACAGAAGTGAGGAAGGTGTCCAAGGTGATTGGTGGGGGGTGGAAGATGACAGGTAGGTTGTGCCAGATGGTGGGGTGGAGTGGAGTTGAGGGGGTGAGTAGGGTGGAGCTGGGCCACATTCACAGATGGAGGAAGACAGAGAGAGAGAGAGAGAAAAGAGGAAAAAGGGGAGTGTGAAAACTTGAGGCAGCTGCTGGAGGTAGGTAGGGAGGGACAGAAAGGCCATTTTGTGTACTCTTGTCTGTTGCTCCAGATTCCAGCATCTGCAGTCTCCTGCCTCTCCAAGGTAGGGAATTAGCTGGGATCTTCCTGAGTGTTGAAGCAAGGTCGAGGATCCCTGTCGTCCATTCTGATCTTATTTCTAATGTTTTATTGGTGCGAGGGGTGCTTTATTTTTCTCTGTCTGTCTCTCTGTCCCTTTTTCTTGGCCCTCCCCCTACCCCAACCAATCAGCCATGGAGCAGCCGGTCAACTCCACAGAAAACGCATTTGTCCTTCCTGCTCAAAGTCTCTATTGCACCAAAAAGTCACCTTCAGTGAATTAGCCAATGACTTTGGAACATATAGCCCCTCGAGCCAATACAGCACCAAGGGATGTGCTGCCTCTCTGTATCTTCGCTCTGGTTAAGCACTCCAGTTCCATTTCCTTGCATACCTGTAACTACCAGCAATCTCAGATCTGCAATGATTTATATATCTCCACCATCAATTTACTGCCTTTTCTAGAAGGACTACAGACTTGAACTGCCCGAGTATGGTTCCTAAACCGGTAATGGGGAGTGAATTCGGAATTCAGAGGTGCAAAGGGACTTTGGAGTCCTAGCATAGGATTCTCTAAAGGTTAACTTGTAGGTTGAGTGAGGAAGGCAAATTGCCTGTTAGCATTCATTTCAAGCAGACTAGAGTGTAAAAGCATGACGTAATCATGGGGCATTATAGTGCATTGGTCAGACCACATTTGGAGTATCGTGAGCAGTTTTGGTCCCCTTATCTAAGGAAGGAGGTGCCGGCATTGGAGAGGGTCCGGAGGAGGTTTGCAAGACTGATCCTGGGTATGAAAGGGTTAACATACGAGTGGTGTTTGATGGCTCTGGGCCTGTACTCGCTGGAGTTTAGAAGAATGAGGGGGGGATGTCAATGAAACGGACTGAATATTGAAAGAACATTGGAGGTGCAGAGGATGTTTCCAATAATGGGATTATCAAGGATCAGAAGGCACAGCCTCAACAAGAAAGCTGTTCCTTTAAAACAAAGATGAGGAAGAATTTCTTTAAATGGTGATGAAGGTGTGGAGAAGTTAAAGTGGTGGTTGATAAGTAGTAGGATCGTCAAAGGTTAACCAGGAGAATGGGGTTGAGAGGGAAAATAAATCAGCCATGACCGATAGACGGAGTAGACTCAATGGCCAAATGGCCTAACCCTGCTCCGATGTCTTATAGTCTATCCTCTCCTGTGTGCCTGGACATTAATTTAGAGGGGATCACTACCAATCCAAGACACCACAGGAGAAATTTTATCTCAATCTATGTTTCTGATCCTTTCCAAATCCTGAAAATCTCCAGCGGGATATAAACTTACTCCACACAACTTCCTCACTATGTAATTGAACCTCTTTGACCACATTCATTCACAGCCAGGTGCAGCTGTGCATAGTTGTTTAAGAGAGGGCTTTCAAAGAAGAGGTCTAGAGGAGATGTTGGGACATTCAACTAACAGGACTACCACTATTACAAATTCAGAGTGAAGGTGGTGCTGGAAATCTGAAATCAAAAAACAAAAATACTGGAAATGCTCACCAGGTCAGGCAGCATCTGTGGAGAGAGAAAAAGAGTTAACATTTCAGGGGACCTTTGATCATAATTAGGAAAAGTTCGAGGTTGTAGATTTACATAGCACAGAGGCTGTTGCTTCCAGTTACTGAGTATGTGCTGCCTACTCAGTTTCCATTTACACTTATCTCAATTTATCCTTCCAAAATCCCATCAACAGCCCCCCAGTCTGCCACACGCTTGGGGTAATTATTTGCCTGCCTGCCACCTTTGGAAAGAGAGGGTGAACCAGAGCACTCAGGGGAAACCCACACGGCCACAGGGAGAACGTGCACATTCCACACAGACAGTTCTGGAGGTCAGGATTGGATCTGGATCACCGGAGCATTAATCACTGTACCCACCACAAGTTAGAGGAAACCATAAATTCCACGTCGCTAAAGAAGCTTTGTTCATTATCACTATTGTGCAATGGCTTGGGAGCTTTGCACTCAGCTAGAGATGCAAGTGTTGTCCATTTTCCCTGCGCTGTGGCTGGTCCTGTTTACACCGCAGTCCCACTCATTCCTGGAAGAATTTTGACAGCACTCTGCCACCTTCTGTATTATTAGGAGCCGAAGCTCAGAGACAGACAGTCACTGGGTAGGTTTCTCTCCTGTTTCTGAAGGTCAAAAAAACAGCCAGAACACTCAACAGATCAGGAAGCATCTGTGGAATGAGAAACAGAGCTCATACTGTGGGTTGATGTCCTTTCATCGGAACTGGGAAGAGTGGAAAAGGTAAGGCCGGGGTTGCTGTCCATGAAGTTATCAGGTTGATTGGTTAGAGTGAACACAAACAGTGGAATACAGGGAGTGGCCTCAGGCTGTGGTGGAGGAGAGAGAAAACCTGAGGCAATATTACCATAAGACATAGGAACAATCATCCTCTTCAACCCCATTTTCCTGACTTCTCCCCATAACCTTTGATGCCTTGATTAATCAAGAACCTATCAAACCACTTTAAATATACCCAGAGGCTTGGCCTCCACAGCCATCTGTGGCAATGTTCTACAAATTCACCACCCTCTGGCTACAGAATTTTTTCCTCATCTCTGTTCTAAATGGACATTTCTCAATTCTGAGGCTATACCCTCTGGTCCTGGACTCTCCCGCTCTAGGAAACATATTTGCACATCCACTCTATCGAGACCTTTCAATATCTGATAGATCCCCCCTCATTCTTCTGAACAGTGAGTAAAGAGACAGAGCCATCAAATACTCCTCATATGCTAGTCCTTGCATTCGTGGAATCATTCTCGTGGACCTCCTCTGGACCCTCTCCAATGCCCACATATCCTTTCTTAGATAAGGGGCCCAAAACTGCTCACGATACTCCAAGTGCAGTCTAACCAATGCCTTATAGAGCCTCAGCATTACATTCTTGCATTTTTATTTCAGTCCTCTCAAAATGAATGCATTTTCCTTCCTTACCACTGACTCAACATGCAAGTTAACCTTTAGGGAATCCTGCACAAGGACTTCCATGTCACTCTGCAACACTAATTGAATCCCTCCCCCATTTAGAAAGTACTCCACTCCTTTGTTCCTTGTGCCAAAGTACAAGGAATAAAAGGGTGGACTGTTTTCTAAACAATTACAGATGCTTGATCTGCAGCAGGACCAGTCAGTTCAGAATGAACAGAGACAGTGAGTTACATGAATTTGTCGGCGTCAGACAAAAGAGATGTCCACACAGTAGATGAGGTGCTCTTCATCCTTACATTGGTTCAGTGTCCCGATACCAACACATGTAATTGCCTGGCTGAACTCATTCCCACATTGCACACTTCCCCTTCAGCTCCACCACTTCCTCTAGATCACAAATGTAGCAATAGGAAACTCATAGGGACCAAGATATGTCTGCTCTTTGTGGGATGTGCGGCACAGCCTTAGCTTCAGCCCTCCTCTCTCCCTCGTTGTTGCAAGGACAACTGCTCTGATCTTATTGCACTCATATGGAACAAAAAATATTACTCTGTTGTCATTTTCCATCCTGCTCTTGTCTTCACATGGTCCATCTCTGACTCTTCCCTTCTCTTCCTTGATCTTTCTATCTCCATCTCAGGGGATAGTTTAGAAAAATATAAATTACAAGCCTAGAAACTCCAATCTATCTCAGCTATACTTGCTCCTGCTCAGCTGACTGTAAGGACTCAATTTCATTCATCCAGTTCCTCCAAGCTCCACGAAGAGGATTTCCACATTACTCTGAGATATCTGTCTTATTCTTGAACTAAGACTTCTCCTCCACCAGCTGACAAAGTTTTTGACCACATGTTGTCTACTTTCCATCCTCCCCCATACACCTTTATGCTCACATCCTCTCCTGCTGGACAGAACCAGGATGGAATTGCCCTGCCCCTCACTTTCCAACTTACAAGCCTGTGCATTCAATGAACCACAGTCCTTTAATGAAGTTCCACAACCACTCTTCCACCACTTGCTCTCCATTCCTCTTCTAGGATTCAAAAGAGACTGTTCCTTTGCAACACTTTGCCCACTTTATTAGCTTTCTTCGTCACATATCCTGTACATTGGAACATAAAAACAAACTCCATAGTGAAATGTGTCGTTCGTGTCAATGACCAAAACAGTCCAGCTGGGGCAGCCCGTCAATTTCACAGCAATTCTGGCACCAAAGTAGCACGTGCAGAACTCACTAACCCTTATCCGTATGTCTTTGGAATGTGGGTTGAAACTGGAGCTACCGGAGAAAACCCACACGGTCATGGGGAGAATACACAAACTCCTTCAAACAATGGCGGAATTGAAGCTGGGTCACCAGCACTGTGATAGTGTTATGGTAACCACTACACCAACAACCACTCCCCCTCTCACCGCCCTTTCTCGTGCAATCATTGGAGATGTAATATCTGTCCTTTGACTCTTCCATTCCCCCCCCCCCATTCAAGAATCTAAACAGTATATCCAGGTGAAGCAGTAGTTCACCCACACATCTGCCCCAATTCAGTCTCCTGCACTGGTGCTCACAACACTCTAGATATCTAACACAGCTCTGATAACCACTCCATGGTGCACCTGCCTTCAGCCCACAAAGGTGACCCTGAACTTCCAGTTGCCTGCCAATTTAATTCTCCATCCCACTCCCATTACGACCAGTTTATTATGGCCCACATTGTGATAACAGGGTCCCACGTAAGTATAAGGAACAGTGCTTCATGCTCCATCTAGGCACCATGTGGCCATGTAGACATAATATTAAATTAATCGACTTTAGGTAACTCACATTCTCCATCTGGATTAGAATCCAATAGTTGTCCATCTGCAATATTAACTCAGCTTTTTTTCTCTTCAAGGCCTGGCCCATCTAAGGGAGACTTAGAACATTAAATTTCACTGTTTTTACAATCCTTTATTTTGTTCTCTCTCTTTAGCTGTCCTTATTTCAGTTTTTACATTCCTTTATTTAGCTTTCTCCCTCTCTCTCTCTTGCTGTCATTATTTCACAGTTTTTACATGTCTTCATTCCTTTCCTTCTCACTCATTATCCTCAAAGCCCCATTATCCTAGTAATCAAATAATTTCAGCAAAACACTATTTCCATTACAACGCTGGTCTCATCCTACAACAGATATTTCCTTTGTCCTACCCACCCCTTCTCCATTAACTTCCTACATTTCACGGTTCTGATGAAGGCATTTTGAACTGAAACATCAACTCTCATTCTCTTTCCACAGGCGCTATCTCACTTAATGAGTACTGCCAGCTTATTCTGTCTTTGTTTCCCGTTTATATTGGTGCTCTGGCAAGAAAACTATATTTCCAAAGAAAATGGAATGGACTTCACCCAACTTTGGGTTAGATCAGTTGTTCCCAAAGTAGGTGATATGCCATACTGGAGGCAGTAGGAGTTTCCAAGGGAGTGACAAAGATAAAGTGGTGGTGGTGGGGGGCACTTGGTTGAAAGGGGGGGGAAGCTTAATTTAAGAAATTAATTACATTATAAGCACTAATCCTGTGCCTCATAAATGACTAAATGATCATGTAATCATCTCATCTCTTGCTGAGCCACTGTTCTCTTAGACTGTGTTTGAATTGTGTTATAGTTGTTGAAATGCAATGTGACACTTCTGTATCTGGCATACCAAGAGAAACGTGGACTGAAGAAATCCTATTATTTCCAGGCCCAGCCCACACATTATTGCTGTTCACCACTGTAGCAGAGTATCAGCTAGTCACCCATAATCTAATCACACAGTTACACAATTCCTGTGAATTAGGGTATGGTGTCCAACAGGGTAAAGTTCAACATCTACCCTTTCCGGTGGCCTTGGCCACATTTCTCTAGCTCTCGGCCCAACCGAGATATCACTGACCCCCTTTATGTACAGTCATCATAGCCTGAGATATGATGATGTCATAATTCTTCCCTTTATTGATCACAGTGCTTGAGGTTGGACTTAAACAGTAGGTGATAGACCGTGATTATTAATCCATAACCAAATGAATCAGACCAAACAAAAGAGAAATGTAGATGGAATAGTGTGGAGTATCTAAAATATGGATTTATACCAGCACCAAGCAACCAAAAACACAAATGAGTCCATTGTGTGAAAAGTGTTTTTTCAAATGAAACAATGAAATCGTCTGGGTTCCTTGAACATTTGAAAAGAATACTCCCTGACAAAGCAGACAAGAACTTGGCTTATTTTCAGTCATTTCAAGAAAACTTCCAGAAACAAAAAAACTTCAAAATATGTTTGCCATTACTTCATGACAAAACAGTGATGCTTTTCATACATTTCGTTACTCATTGCTAGATCTGGAAAGCCCGTATAATTGGAGTAGAACTGATTCTGCAAGCAGTAAGGGAGCTTCTGAGTATGGTTTTGCATAAGACGCCAAACCAAATAATTAAAATGAGCAACAACACTGTTCAAAGATGAATAGATGAAATGTCTGTGAATATGGAAGACACATTGTGCAACAGACTTATGACAACAGAATTTGCTCTGCAGTTGGATGAGTCAACTTTGCTAGGCAACAAATATTTGCTTCTTGATTATTTTTGCTTCATAAAAGATGAAAGCATGGTTCAAGAGTTGCTATTTGCAAGGGAACTAGAAACAGATCTGAAGGAAGAGTCAATATTTTGGGTTGTTGAACAACTTTTCAAAGAGAAGGACATTCCGCTCACCAGCATTCTTGCTTGAGCAAGAAATGGGCAGCATCAATGACAGGACACCACTGTGGGTTATTACTTTCTTAAAAAGAGCTGTACCTAACATATTTACCATTGATATTCACAGACAACATCTTGTTGCAAAAAACCTGAGTGATCTGTTCCACAAATCATTAATTATTGTTATAGAGGTAGATAAAATCCAGTCCCATGCTTTCAATTCTCAACTATTTTGAGAGCTTTGTATTGAGATGATGAACTGTTTGAATGCTTGCTGTTGCACATAGCAGTCAGATGGCTCTCAAAACTGCCCAAGATGCTTTTATGTGCTTTTTGAAACTGGTAAAATCCTTTGACGACTTGAATGTTTCATTCAGTAATCAACCCAAGAATATGAGACATGACATTGTTTATCTGTCAGAATTATTCACAAAGTTTAATGAAATCAATCTTCAACTGCAAAGAAATGATGTGAATCTTATCAAAGTCAAATCAGTCGTCTCCACATGTCTGTCCAAGTTAACCCTATTTAAGCACAACTTTGGCTGCCGTGACCTTTTCCAATTTCTGAGCCTCTCTGAGTTGGAAGAGAAAGAAAGAATATCAGCTGAGATCTTCAGGTTTACTGAGCCCACCTGGGTGAGCTGCACAAAGACACGTCCGAGAGATTTCAGGATCTTCTCTTGATCCGAGTTCTAGATTGGGTAATAAACTCATTCCTGCACACTTGTCATGAGAAATTAACAGGAAGGATGGAGGAAGAACTGACCTCACTACGAAATGACGTTGTGCTGAAGCTGAGGTTGAAAACATCATATCAAGACTTTTGACCGCAGAAAGAAATCACTGAACGCAATCCGGCACTGTGGAAAAAGTTCAAGATGTTCTTCACTGCCTTTCCAATATCAGATTTAGTGGAGCCCGGTTTCAGTGCAGTCACCCAACTTCTTTCAAAGCGTGAAACGGATTGCAAATTACTGAGCGTAGATATCTGAGACTCCTTCTGAGTGACCTTCAGCCTGATGTTGAGGAAACGGTGTCACTGCACCAAGCTCATCCGTCTCATTGAAAGGAGAAAAAGCAACGAAGTAGTGAATAGTTGGATCACTAATGTAGTCCCTAAAATTGTTGTTAAAAATTATTTTTACTGTAATTAAATAAAGAAATAACTTCATAGCTTTAAATAGGTTTGAATAATTTTTGCAATTATTTGTCACTGCTTTGAATTTGCAGTTCCTATTTTCTTTCACTGTGCATTGCAAATCAAAAACCTTTATAGTTTTTATGTAATAGCCAGAAAGGGAGAGGGGGGCACATGATGTGGGCAAGGAGCCAAGGAGGTGGTAACCCAAAAATGCTTGGGAAATACTGGGCTAGGTGCACCAAGTTTCAGTCCATTTCCCTAGTTATTCCGAACACACCAGGTACAGTGGCTGGTGGGATGGTTTGTGCCAATTTATTGTTGAAACTGAAGATTGTTACACATTTTCCAATGAATAATGTACTCAAACGTAATGATACAACCATTTAAATTTTCTTTTGCTATTGCTTCCTGAAGGAATGATTAAAGTTTTGTGACAAAAGTTAACCTACAGCTACCCTCACTGAACCCATAATATCAGAGACATATCTCGTTGGAGTAAAGAGAACAACTTCTGGAAGCGAAGCACAATGTGCAGCTGCTACCACGCTGTACCTTCAATGCACAGCATCAAGAACGCGTTTCTACCACACCCTGGCTTCCGGTATGGTAGATGAACAGGCAGCTCACGGTGCCTACTCTGGTTCTATCTCAGAGTGTTGCAATTGTTTTTTTTTTGAAGTACTTATCTACTTCTCTCTGAGAAGGCCCACGGAATTTGCCTTCTTCGTGTCTGGCAGTTTGGTGCAGAACATAGCAATTGGAAACACATTTTTCTTCACGTTGTAGCTTCTAAGAATACTTCCAGCCAGAATTGGTTCCCCTGGTGCAGTTGCAATATGTGTCTCTTTTCCCCTGCACACCCCCTCCCCTCCCCTCCCCTCCACCCCTGATCTGTTTCTACTGGAAGGCCATTTCTCAGCAGTATCGTACAATTTTGACCGGTGCTCTCTCCGCTGGGCTGCCTGCAATGCCAATTTCCCCACCGCTCTCTGTTTCACATTTCCAGCTGTTGCAGGATTTTTTTTTTGCTTTTCATTTGAAATCCTCCTCTGTTGTTGCCTTGTCAGAGGTACAGGACGTCTGGGTATCAGGTTGCAGTCTTTAGTGTCAGTGTACGAGTAATCTTGACACCTCAGCCTACCATTAACTAACCACCAGGAAACTCTATATCTTTGACAAGTGTTTGGTTCCCAATCAGGCCTTGTGTTCTCTCTGCCTGTCTGTCTGTCTGTCTCCCTTTCTGTATTGTGTCACTGTTTGTCTCAATGTATTCATTCATTTGTTTGCCCTCTCTGTCCCTAGCCTATCGTCTATCCCTCTTACTCTTTCCTCTGTTGTCTTTTCGAGCCTGAGCATCTGCTCCTCCCCTTTCTCCCTGCGCAGCTACCTATCCGCCTACTTATCTATGACCCTCTGCCGCTGCCTCCCCAGTCTTTCCTGCCTGGGTCCTTTACAAAGGAGCTGAAGTGATCAGGCCTTTCAGCAGAAGCTATCGAGTTGTTCAGCTCTGCAGTTAATGGAAGTCTCTGTGCACAAAACTTGCTGCTGTTGTGCCCTCGTCACTACGCTGCCCTGCACTAATTCAGCAGCCTTCACGCACTCTGAGATGTCTGAGGGCATGAGAGGTTCTTTTGGAAGCACAGGCACAACCTGAACCATCTTTTATGCCATTGTAAATGTATGCACAAGAGATCATGGCTTCTTTCAGTGAGCAGATGAATGGCAGAGAAACAGTGCATGGAATATCCTGTAAGCTACACTGTGAGAAATGCATTTGATCTGTTAGAGCACCAGACGCTCTGAGACTGGCACTTTTGACGGGAGTTAAAGCACAAGCCATTAGCAGTTTGATGGTGAGAGATTTCCCTGTCTCAGCAACATCTCACATCAACTGAGTTCCTTTGAAGTGCAGATAATTGTTATATACTCAAGTGCAGGACCATTTTTTTTGCACAGAGCAGGGTTCCACAAAGGGTAGCAGTGCAGCCAATCCTGCCTGAGGTCAACTAATGCTGTCTTGCAACGCACACAAAATGCTGGAGGAACTCAGCAGGTCAGGCAGCATTTGTGGAAATGAATAAATGGTTGACCCTTCTTCAAGATTGGAAAGGAAAGGGGAAGATGCCAGAATAAAAAAGTGGGAGAAAGGAAGGGGGATTTGCTCGGTAACAGATGAAGCCAAGTGGGTGGAAAAGGTAAAGGGCTGGAGAAGAAGGAATCTGATAGGCGAGGAGAGTGGACCATGGGAGAAAGGGAAGAAGGAGGAACACCAGGGGTACGAGATAGGCAGATGAGGAGAGGTAAGAGGCCAGTGTTGGGAATAGAAGAAGAGGGAAGAAGGAGGGAAATTTTTACCAGAAGGAGAAGTCAATGTTCATACTGTTAGGTTGGAGTACGAGGATGGAATACAAGGTGTTGCTCCTCCACCGTGAGGGCAATCTCATTATTGCAAAAGAGGAGGCCATGGACCAACATTTTGGAACAGGAATGGGGATAGGAATTAAGATGGTTGGCCACCAGGAAATTCCACTTTTGGCCTCAACAACACCGATTACCAGAAGGAGAACAAGGATTTCTCCTTCTGATATTTTTCTTCCTCGCCCTTCCCTCTTCTTCTACTCCTCACTCTGCCCCTTTTACCTCTTCTTCTCACCTTCCTGTGCCCCTCCTTCCCCCATGGTTCTCCCTCCTCTCCCATCAGATTCCTTCTTCTGCAGCTCCTCACCTTTCCCATCTACCTGGCTCCACCTATCACCTCCTTGCCAGTTCTCCTTCCCCTTCCCCCACCTTTTTTTTTAATTCCGGTCTCATCCCCCTTCATTTCCAGTCCTGAAGAAGAGTCCTGGCCTGAAATGTTGACTGTTTGTTCTTTTCCATAGACACTGCCTGACCTGCTGAGCTCCTCCAGCATCCTGTATGTATGTTTCTGGCATCTGCAGAATCTCTTGTGGTTATGATTTGTAGGCCACATGTCCCCATCCTGCTCAAGGAGCTGTCAAGTATCTATCAACCTCCATGTCCGTCAAACACCGACTGAGCTAACAGTGTCTAGAATCAGCTGAGGGTAGCTCTCTACCTTTAGCTTGAGGTTCCATTCCTGAATTCCATTCAGGAATTCCTGAGTGGATCATGGCAAAGCCAGTTGTGAGGGAGCTCTGCATCCCTGGAGGTACCATCTTAGGGTCTAAGGCTCTGTCTGAGTCACTGAGTTGATTTACGCGATTACGTGCACAGAGGATTTCTTTCTCCAACCTCTAACGCAGCACATTTGTCTGTCCTCAGCCCTAGCATATGGCTATCTGCACAACCTTGCTGTAAGTTAAGGCCAGAAGTGATATTTGATCATTATGTAGCTGAGGAACATTTTGGGGTGGTCTGAAATTTTTTAAGTTCCTGGCTTCAGTTTTGAGCTCTACTGCTAATGCTGTGGAGTTTGCACATGCCCATATAACTGTGCGGGTTTCCTCTGAGCATTCCAGTTTCCTCCCACATTCCAGAAACCAGCGGTTTGATAAACTGACAACAGAAAATTTCCTCTAGTGTGTAGATGAGCGGTAGTATCTGGATGAGAGTTAATGAGAAAGTGGGGAGAACAGAATAGGATTAATGTAGGGTTAGTATGGAGAAAGTTGGGTATGATGTTGGCTGAAGGGTCTGGTGCTCTCTATGACACCTGTTTCTCCTGTCAAGAACATCCTTGTTGTTGCTTTGGGTGAGGAACTGGATAAACTTGCATTTTAGAACATTTGTGAGCATAAACGATCCTTTTGCACCTTCCAAGGTTCAAGCAACTATCCCAAAAATGGAGGCTGAAGCTCAGGAGAAAGGTGGAAGATTCTTCAGAGCATTGGATTTTGAAGGTCTGGGCAAGAAGTGAAGAACTTATCGCCCAATTTGCAAAGGCAGATGTTGGATTTCCAGGCTTCTGTATCCAAGATAGAAAATCAACTACAAGACCTTGATCAGTTTTCCCAACATAGAAAACAGCCCCAGAGCATTATCAGGCAAAATAAATTGACCCTGAGCCATTTTTAGGGATAGTGAGGTGGAGGGTCAAAAATTTGTCCAAATAAATTGGTTTAAGGACCATTTTGCAGGACAAGAGGAAGGCAAAGAGAGTTAGGGAGGGAATCCTAGAGCTCGTGGCTTTGAAGCTGGATGCATGGCCACCAAGGATGGATAACACAGAAAAAAGGGAACCCGTGAATTCCCAAGATACACTCCCAGCAGGAGAGGCTTAGAGAAAATGCTGGAAGTACTCAGGAGATCAGGCAGCGTCTGTGAAGAGAGAAACAGAGTTAGCAATTCAGGACATTGGCTTTCAATCAGTACTAGAAAATGCTAACAGATAAAGATAAGTTTTAACACACAGTGGAAAAAAAGGGAAGGTTTGTGATAGGATGGAAGGCAGGAGAGGGTCAGTGGGAAAGGAATAAAAGTGCAAGGTGACAGAAGGGGTGAAGTTTCAGAAGCCAGCCTGGAAGAGGCAGAAACATGAGAAGAACCACTATCTGAAACTGTTGAACTCAAAATGGAGTCTGGAAGTTTAGAGCATGTTTAATGAGAAGATGGGAAACAGTGCCTTGAATTTGCTTTGAGCTTCATTACAACAGCAGTGTTCAAGGAAGGAGAGATGAGAATGGAGAGTAGGGTGAAGAATTAGAGTGGCAGGTGGACTGGAAGCCCAGGAACATTCTTACAGATTGAAAGACATTATTTCAATCTGAATATGGTTTCCCCGGAGTACGGAAGATTGCATTGAGAGCAACAAAGACAGCACAGAAGACTGAAATAAATAGAAATAAATCACTGTTTAACTAGAAAGGACGTTTTAGTGCCTGGACAGAAATAAATAGGTGAAAAGATAAACATTCAATTGTACTGGAGGGTGATGTGGAAAGGGGAGAGGTTGTTGCAGAAGACTGAGGAGGAACCAGGGTGTGAGAGAGGGAAAGGCCAGTGTGCTGAAAGAAAGGGGAGGTAAAGATGTTGAGAAAGTTGACTTTGTAAGAGCAAAGCAGAAAAGAGAGTAATCAGGAGAATGGAATGGAGTTCTTACTGTGAAATCTATAGGCTTACAGCAGATGTCACAGGGATTCCAGGAATTCGAAATGAAGACTTGGAGTTAGACCATCAGACCATGAGGCAAGGTGGGAAACTCAGCAAGGCCGATGGAGTTTACTCAGTTCAGCAGGAAATGACACAAGTTCAGATAAGGAGAAGGACGAAGAGGATGAGATCTGAACTGGACTGGAACAGAATACATTCCATATAACACACAAAGAGTGGAAGTGGGGATGCAGAAAGGTTCCCACAGCGAGGCCTTCTTGTTGGCGGGGGGTGGGGGGGGGAGTGAGTGGAGTCAATAGAGAAGTTTATCAAAGTCTAACTTTTAACTCCTCTATTCAGTCCACAGGGGTAACCCTGAGCTTCCAGTTACCTGTCACTTCTGTTCTCTATCCCACTCAGATCTGCCTTTAGCCTCCCACACTGTTCCAACAAATCTCAATGCAGACTCACAGGACAACACCTCACCTTTGTGTGGTCCCTTACCACCTTCAAGACTCAGTGGATTGCGCAATTTCACATAGTAATTCTGCCGTTCCCATTTGCTTCTCCTTCGCTTCGACCTTCTGAATCTTTCCCTGTGCAATCCCTACCCTTTTCACCTTGCACAGTCATTCCTTTTCACTCTTCACTCTCTTTAGATCCTCACTGTATCAAAGACCTTCCCTTTTGTTCTCTCTTCATTTCCCTCTAACTTTCACTGTACATCAAAACTTGTTTATCTCTCACTTCCGGTTCTGATGAAATATCGTTCGCCTGAGAGAAAAAAAAATTCTCTCCCTCTCTCCGCAGACCCATTTTGATCTGTTCAGCACTTTCAGCATCTCTGGTTCAGATTTCAGAATTCCAGCATTCAGGTTTTGTTTTGATGGTCTCCATGGAACAATACTCTCCGATGGGGCTACATGTTGCTGTGAAACACTAACGTCATCAGTGGCAATAACAGTTTCCGTGGTACACAGCCCAGCCACGTTAACACAGGGCAACTACAGAAATTATCCAATCAGTAACAGAAGAATAAGAGTAAGAATCAGGTTTAATGTCACTGACAGGTCCTGAAATTTCTTGCTTTGTGGCATTACATAAAAAAACTATAAGTTACAATAAGAAATATATAAAAATTAAATTAAAAATAGTGCAAAAAGAGAGCAAGAATAGTGAACAACACACACAAAATGTTGGAGGAACTTAGCAGGCCAGGCGGCATCTATGGAAAAAAACACAGCCGACGATTCGAGCCGAGACCCAA
The DNA here is from genome assembly GCF_030144855.1 of Hypanus sabinus. NCBI lineage: Eukaryota > Metazoa > Chordata > Chondrichthyes > Myliobatiformes > Dasyatidae > Hypanus > Hypanus sabinus. The sequence continues at coordinate 27,269,886 of NC_082721.1, forward strand.
TGGCAGGTCCCTTCGGCCCAAAGCGTCGACTGTTCCTCCAATGTTTTGTGTGTGTTGCTTGAATTTCCAGCGTCTGCAGGCTTTCTCTTGTTTGCAAAAATAGTGAGGTAGTGTTCATGGTTGATTTTATATCCATTTAGAAATTTAATGGGTGGAAGAGAAGAAGCTGTTCCTAAAATGTTATGTGTGTCTTCAGGCTCCTGTACCTCCTCTTTGATGGTAGCAATGAGAACTGAGCATGTCTTAGCTAATGGGCGTCCTCAATTACAGATGATGACTTTTTGAGGTAGCCTCTTTTGAATATGCCCTTGAAGCTGGGGAGCCTACTGCACATGAAGCTGGCTGGGTTTGCAACTCTCTGCCGGTTTTTCCAACCCTGTGCAGAGGCACCTCCATACCAGACAGTGCTGTAATCAGTTAGAAGGTTCTCCACAGCACATTTGTAGAAATTTGCTCGAGACTTTGGTGACAGACCAAACCTCCTAATGAAATATAGCCGCTGACATGTCTTCTTCATAATTGCATCTATATATTACGCCAACGATAGATCTTCAGAGATGTTGACACCCAGGAGGCATTAGGCAGAGCCACATCCAACAACCCAAGAACCAATTATTTAACTCTTGCTGTCCCATTAACAGCCCAATGAACTTCAAACAAGCAAGAATTTCAGTTTAAACAAGAGATTAATACTTTATCCTGGAGAAGGGTTTTAACAAAAAGGGTAACTGGTTAGTTCACACCACAGTCCATTAAAGAAAGAGAATTTTGAGACATTGGATATACTATATACTTCAAGGATATTCTCAAAGCCTCCCTTGAAAAACTACCTTTCTCATGATTCAGAGCACTTCCTGGCCCACAACATTAAAAGTGGAAAAGGAGCATTCATCAATAGGCGTACATGGAGGTGCGGCATAACAAGTGGCAGGATACACAACCTCCTTGGCAACCCACCTGCCAACCTGTCAAACAGCTCTTGCTCCATCTCTGCAGATCCCACACTGGGCACATCAGCTTCCTCAGAGCCCACAGAAATGGAGCGGAAGAACGTCACCCTCAAGCCTGAGAAAAGGACGACGAATCAGATAGCAGCTTTCAAGTTCACGCCAACTATCTCATCAAACACTCATACAACAAAGAAAAAAGTTAAATACAGAGCCAAGTTCCCTTGATAAGTTTATAAGTTAGTTCTGCACAGAGGGATTCATGGTGAAGAATATGGTGTATTTCCAGTTTGGTTTGGGGTGTGCTGCCATTTTGCAAAGCAAATCTGGGTTGGATTGTTGCTGAGAACGAACTGGCAGGGTTTTCAGTACTAAGCAGAATGTGGATGGAGCATGGTTACTCCTTTGAAGAATCTGCATTGGTACACTGGCCCATCGTGTGTCTTCGTGCACTGTCAGGTTCTCTTGTTCTCTGGTGAAGCAATGCTGACACCAAGGAAAGAAAACTGGAAAACTGAGAAGTTTGAGGAGCTATCAAAGAAGCAATACAGGAAAGTAAAAGAGAGATATCAGAGGTATGTTTTTTTTCACTGACAGAATGGTGGGTACATAGAATGCCCTGCTAGGAGTAGTGGTAGATGCAAATATATTAGGGGGTTTAAGGAACTCTTAGCATGCACAAGCATGATAGAAAAATGGAAGAGTTAGATTAATCATAGTACATGTTAAAAGGTCAGCACAACATCATGAGTCCAAGGGCTTGCCCTGGCCTGTAATGTTCTATATGTTTTAAGTGCAAACAGATCCCCGGACACTCCTGCACAATACAATGGGAGGTGTTTGACCAGCAGTACCAAACTCATCACAAATGCAAACTTCTGTTGTGTAAGAGGGGCAAGTCCATTGGTGCAACTGAAAGGGATATGGAATTTGTGGCACTGGATTAACATTGCTGAAGACCACAGGCTCAATTTATCACGGTCCTGCAGCTGGAAGGTGGGGGAAGGCACCCTCAAGCCTGAGAAAAGGAGAATGAATCAGTTCACGCTAACTATCTCATCAAACACTCATACAACAAAAAAAAAAGTTAAATACAGAGCCAAGTTCCCTTGATAAGTTTATAACTTAGGCAAGAACATAAAACATAAATTTATAACCTAGGCAAGAGCTCGGGGAAGCAGGGAGTTACATATAAAGTAAGTTTTTGGTTTTAGTTAAGAGATGGTCATCCCACTTTGATGCTGGACTGTGGAAACCAGGTATTCTGGGAATGCCCAGTGAAGGTTGCTCCCTGGTGCAAGCTACACCACAATGCTCCAGAGAGGATGTTGCATCAGAAATTTCTCTCACAGTGAAACTAGGTTGGGTCACAAGGGTGATGACTTGGAAGTGGTCCTTGGGATTACTAAAGTGAAGAAAGACAACTGAACTGTATTTCACTTATGCTATCGATTTTTCAGAATGTGAAACATAATTGAAAGGCTATCAAATCTGGAAGTAAAGAGTATCTCTTAAATACATTAAATGAATGAAAGACCATGGGGCAAAAGTGGCCCTATCAAAGACAGATACTGATGAGACTATAATGACCTAAATGAAGTGCTGGCCTTGTTAAATGGATAGTTTGCATCCATATCTTCAGCAGAGTAAATGACAAATTATCTGTGAAATAAATTAACCCCAAAAGTCAGGTTTTATTATGTCAATCCATCCAATTAAAAATTTAAAATGGTAATAAAGAAAATGAAGGGACTGGAGTGAGATCAATCTCCCGAGTCAGATGATTTTAAAAGGAAGAGAATGGAATATAAATATAAATAAAAGGACAAGATATATGAGCATGAGCTGGCAGCTAGCCCCTTTATCTTCTCTGCTACTGGGTAAAATTATGGCTAAATGATCACTTCATCCAATCCCCTAATGTTAGGAGTATTAGAGCTGGAGTTGGTTTTCTACACCCTTGCATTTCTTCCTCCATTTTGTGAGATTATGCCTAATTATGACCACTGTCCATATCCACTAAGTTTACAATAATCCACTGACCTACGGGATGGGGTCTAACCACAGCACTGCCCAGCTGTAATGTAACTCCCCTCATGGCAACTCAAGAATGTAGGAACTGAAAAGACCTTCAGCTCCTTGATTCATTCAATAAGTTCATGGCCAATCTCTGATCTACACTTTCCCTATAAACCTCAATAACTTTGATAACAAACATCCGTGAGATTCAGATTAAAGATGAACAAACCCCCCAGAATCAGTTGTCATTTGTTCCAGTTTTGCTCGTCAAAGTATTTCATCACTCCTGAAACTCAAGCTCTTGGCTTCAGGTCTTGTTCCCCATCATTCCGAACTCCACGACAAGCAGGAATAAGTTCTCACCATCTCCCAGTTTCCCTCAGTACTGAGAACATTTTAATCAAATCTGCACTTAATGTTCCTGGGTACATACAAAATTAACTTGTCTAATTTCACTTTGTAGTTTAACTTGGAGAGTTCAAGTATCACTGTGGAAAATCCGCAGTGTACTCCTGCTCCTCCCAGGCCTGATACACACCCCAAGGATTGTGAGGCCTGAACTGTTTTCAAAGCCATCAGTGGGGTATCACTGAAGTATCACGTTCACTGGCTGGTACTTCAGCCCTCTGGACTAAATAGCCAACATGCTATTAGTTTCATTTCTACCCTGGCCAAGTTATTTTAATGACTGATATCCACGATGCCCAAATCTCCTGATGCTTCCTGATGTTTATTAAAGGATATCCCACCCTTTCTCGGTTCTGTATTGAAGTTCATTTGCCATAGTTTACTGCCCATAAATCTGGAACATAAAACATAATGCACAGTACAGGCCCTTTGACCCACGATGTATATCGACCATTTAACCTACTCTAAGGTCAATCCAACACTTCCCTTTTTACGTACCCTACATTTTTCTATCACCCATGTGCCTACCTCAGATTTTCTTAAATGCCCCTAATGTATCTTCCTCTACCACCACCCCAGTCAGTGTGTTCGATGCACCCACCACCCTCTGTGTACAGAACTTACCTCTGACAACCCCTCCCATACTTTTCACCAACCACCTTAAAATTATGCCCCCATGTATTAGCCATTTCTCCCCGGAAAAGGTTTCTGGCTGCCCACCTGATCTTTTATCAAAATGATCTCTTATCATTTTGTACATCTCTATCATCTGATCTGATCCTTAAATCTACTTAAGCAGCACTTCATTGGACCCGTGAAGGGTGGAGGAAACGGGACAGGCCAAACTTGGCACTTTACCGTAGAGGCAGAAATGAGGAGCCTGGGGCACCATAGAGAAAATGGCCAAGGACAGACAGAGGAGAAGGACCCATTGCTTAGGTTGCCCTAAGCAGCCGCAACATAACGGGCAGTAAGTAAGTATCCTTGGCCCTCTGTGGGCACAAAGTCCCAAAGACTTGGAGCCCACCAACTGATGGAATTTCTTTTCCAGTGTAAAGTGTTTGGGCCCCTACCCTGACACTTTCTCATGATCAACCCTGTAAATCTGAAAAAAAAAGTATGCATTTCAATTCATTCACGATCAAGAGAAAATCTGGCAGATGCTGGAAATCTGACCAACACACACAAAATGCTGGAGGAACTCGGCAGGCCAGGCAGCATCTATGGAAAAGAGTACAGTCGACGTTTTGGGCTGAAACCCTTTCGATGGGAACGGAGAGAAAAAGCTGAGGCGTAGATTTAAAAGGTGGGGGGAGGGGGAGAGACAAACACAAAGTGATAGGGAAACACAAAGTGATAGGTGACACCTGAAGGGGGAGGGCATGAAGCCAAGAGCTGGGAAGTAAATTGGTAAAAGAGACAGAGGCTGTGGAAGGAAAAAAAGGGGGGAGCGCACCAGAAAGAGATGATGGGTGGGCGAGGAGATGAGGTGAGAGAGAGAAACGGGGATGGGAAATGGTGAAGGGGGGTGGGTGGGGGCCATTACTGGCAGATAGAGGTTCATGCCATCAGTTTGGAGGCTACCCAAACAGAATGTAAGGTGTTGTTCCTCCAACCTAAGCGTGGCCTCATTGCGACTTTGGAGGAGACCATTGCTAGACATATTGGAATTCAATTCATCACCTCATTATCCTAAATTTATGGAATAGAAGCCATCCCTACATAGTCTCCCCTCACTAAACAATGCATCAGCAGGCAGAAGGGAAAGACTAAAAAGCCCCAACATTTTGAGCTTGGCATCAGGTTTTGGGGATTCCAGGAGTGAATAGCTGGAGGAAACGTGGCTTCCTGGTGTGACTCTACATCCATTGATTGGGTTTGAGGAGGCTCACAAAGACCCAAGAGATGTTATCGAGACAAGAGTCCGGTTATTGTACTGTTTATTATACTTAGTTAAAAAGCCATCGACTATTCTTAAAGATTAAAGAGAGATTAAAGATTAGCTTCACACGCAAAATGCCAGTGGAACGCAGCAGGCCAGGCAGCATCTATAGGAAGATGTACAGTCGACGTTCCAGGCCGAGACCCTTCGTCAGGACTAACTGAAAGAAGAAATAGTAAGTGATTTGAAAGTGGGAGGGGAATTTATTTGTCACGTGTTCTTCGAACAAGTGTGTTGTTTTGCAGCAATGACCAACATTGCCTGAGACCAGCCTACAAGTGTCACCCTGCTTCTGGCACCAACGTAGCACGCCCACGGCTTACTAACCCTAACTCATCTGTCTTTGGGCTGTGGGAGGAAACCAGAGCGTCTGGAGTAAACCCACACAGTCACAGGTAGAAAGTACAAACTCCTCACAGATAGCGGTGGGGATTGAACCCCAATCTTACATAGAAACATGGAAAATAGGTGCAGGAGTAGGCCGTTCGGCCCTTTGAGCCTGCACTGCCATTCAGTATGATCATGGCTGATCATCCAACTCAGAACCTTGTACCTGTTTTCTCTCCATATCCCCTGATCCCTTTAGCCACAAGGGCCATATCTAACTTCCTCTTAAATATAGCCAATGAACCGGCCTCTGAATGAATCTGACGCTGTAAAGGGTTACCCTAACCACTACTCCACTGTGCCACATACTCTAACTGTATGTGTATGTGAAAGATGAGTCACCTATTTGGAACTATTTTCCTAAAAATATAGAGTAGCAAATTCTCAGGCAGAGGTAGATAGATACATGATAAGTGAAGAGGTGGTGGTAGATGGAAATGCCCAGTTGAAGTCTTAATCAGATTATCTATTATTCTATTAAATGGCCAAATTGGCAGGTCCTAATTCACATATTTTTATATTTGTATGCACACCATAGTTGAAAATTTTGGTTGAAGTCGCCCACGCAGTGTTACAACAGCAGTAACTTTCTGTAGCATTAATGGTGCAAAGCAACTGTCTATCCTTCACATGGTTGTTATCGAATGAGCTCAGCTTTGTGGGGAGGTATGAAGATGTATGACTGAAAACTGGATGAAACAGATTGGTTTTAAGGTGAGTTCTAAGCGATCGAATTGATGGAGATGGAAGGAATTAGAAAGAGAATTCCAAAGCTCATTGCTGAAAGACTGGCTGGCAACAGCAGTGAGATTAAATCCAGGGATTTAATCGAATCTAATCAAAAGGTTAGCATCAGGTTTTGGGGATTCCTGGAGTGGATCGCTGGAGGAATCATGGCTTCCCAGTGTGAATCTTCATCTGAGGTTGGAATATTTTCCCACTCAATCCCTTCTCCTCCTATCCATCTCCTCACTCTGATGCCCTTCCTCTTTCTCATTCTTCAATGGTCCACTGTCTTCTCCCGTCAGATTCCTTCTTCAGCTCTTTACCTCGTCCACCTATCACTTCCCAGCTTCTTACTTCATTCTTCCTCCCCCACCCATCACGTGCAGCTTGTACTCCTTCCCCTCCTGCACCTTCTCATTCTGGCTTCTGCCCCCTTCCTTTCCAGCACTGGTGAAGGGTCTCAGCTCAAAATATTGACTTACTCACTCCCATAGACGCTGCCTGGCTTGCTGAGTTTTTCCAGCATTTTGTTTGGGTTGGAATTTAATGTGATCGCTAAGTCACGTGGGCCTGTGGAGAAGCCTACAGAATTAGCAGTGAGGAATCCATGGAGGAGTTTGAAACAAGACGAGGTCAATTGGTGATATTTTATGGGAATCCAAGAAATCATTTTACTAACATTACACTATAAAGATTAGATGGCTGGGACCATGGAACAGAGAGTGGATTAAGAGGAATCCCAAGATTCACAACAGGAATGACAGCCATTCATCAAGTGTTCTTAGGAGTTAAATTAGGAATTAACTGGTAGTGGATATTCAGAGATACTTCCCTCACACGCTGCTGAGTCTGGGAGCCAATTGCAGCTTTGAAGACTGAAGGATATCAGGTTGAAAAGAATTAACTTGTGGGGCCTGGGTTCCATCAATTCAGATTTATTATTTTTCAGGTTAAGTGTGATAATTAAATGAGTTGATAGGTCAGCAGAGAGAGCGAGAGAAAGCGCTCTGTCTGCTGGGAGAGACCAGAGCAAGAGGATGTAATGAATTCAATGCTAGCCATCAGGGTAAAGATCAGTAAGCTCTTCTTTACGGAAATCTGGAACTTCAGAGAGTCAATTGGAGCTTCCAAGATTGCTGGGTAAGGGTAGTAAGAAGTTTGTACCAAGTCAGAGTGATGGAGCTAAAGCACTGAGTATAAATTTGTTAAAGAGACAGGCCTAAAGGCCTGAACGGCACCCTGTGCCTTTGCTATAGAATAAGACAGAGCTCCTTCAGACTTGTCACAATTTTAACTCACAAAATTAGTGCAGTACAATTTGGCAGTTGAAAAATCATGGACACTGTCTATAATTGAATTCGAATGGACACTGACTGTGCAATGAGTTTCTGCAGCATTTCCAGTCTCGTAAAAGACGGATTTGTATTTCTGCCGCAACTGCCACCACAAGATGTCTTGAAGAGTTTTGCATGCACTGAAGTGCAGGAAGCATAGCAAATAGTGAGCTCCCTACACACTGATGACAAAACTATTTTGGTGATGATGATGGGTTGTCAATATCAGCAAGAACATTAAGGGAACTCCGCTGAGTTGGTTAGCCTAAATGAGCAAAGGTTCAGTTTTATGAACAGTTGAGAGGCATTTGGATTGGTATATGGAGAGGATGTTCATGGAGGGTTATGGGCTGAATTCAGGTAAATGGGACTACCAGGAAAGATGCTGTGGTTGGTGTGGACCTGTTAGGTTAAGGGACCTGCCTCAGTAATGTATTACTCTACAAACTTTTCTGATGAAGTGTCTGGAGGCCTCTGAACCTGGAAGCAAGAAGCCCACCCATGCCTGACATGCATCAGTATCACTCCAAGTCAGTGAGAAATCAGTTTCACAAGATGATGCAAAACTGAAAATCCCATTCTGATATTTGAATGATATTTTTCCCCCAACATCAGTGGGGAAAAGTGTTGACCAGGGCAAGAAAGCAACTTGCTCAGTATCCCCACTTATTTTCAGCTCTCCTAGGTACATTCTTAAAACAAGGGTTCCCAACCTGAGGTCCATAGTCTCTTTGCTTAATGGTCCATGACTAAAAAATGGTTGCAAACCCCTTCTTTAAGCTGCAAGACCTGTGGCTCTCTGAAAATCTGAGTTTACAACACCATTCCACTCCCACAAGCATCTTCCCCAATCCACTGCACTTTTTTCCTCTTATAGGTAAGGGAATGAAGGATCATGGGGAAAAGGCAGGTAGGTGGAGGCCCATGGTCAGATCAGCCATGATCGTATTGAGTCGTTGAGCAGGCTCGATGTGCCAGATAGCCGACTCCTGCTCCTATTTCTTATATTCTGATCAACAAGTAACTTCATGGGTTCTCAAACTGACCTTTCAAATCATACCCCCACCTTCATCTACACTCCCTTGTTCCCTTTCTCAGCTTGCACTGATGTCATGTCTACTCTGTCATGTGAGTTATGTTTAATTTATGTTAATTTAAGATAATCTTAACTTAGGTTTGTCACTTTGACGCTGCTGCAAGAGGCCAATTTTGATGGCATTTATAGCTTGGGAATGTATGCCTATGACAATATACTTGAACTTGAATGAACTAAGCCAGCATCTTGCAGGGAAATCCTGTGAGCTGGGAATCTCCAGACTCTCCCATTCAATTTGCAATGCTCCATACCTGCATTTCATTTTCAAATTCCCTGCTGCTACTAGGAACTTGTGGGATTACACTGTCTGTGGGTGTTGGGGCTGGTACTCTATAATCTAATGATATGAACTCAAGTTCTCTGGCCCACACAGGGAAACGTTTTAGTGGCTCAATCCCATTCCTGGAGGTGGGTAACTCTTCCATGGGATTATTAAATATTTCTTTCTCACTTCATCCCACTTTCCCCCTCTCTGCAACTGGCTTGCCTCCACTTAACCCTCTATTTCTGTCCTTCTATCGTTTCATCCTCGAACCTTCAATCTCAATTGCTGAAATTGGTCCCATTAATTGCTGGGGTTCTCAAATTCCTTGGAACCGTCACCCACTGCACTACAAACTCAGTAGGCTACAGGACAAAGCCACTGAAGGGGAAGTTGGATGGTTTACTCTAGACAGCTTTAGATACGTGGATTTAAAGCTTAACAACGAAGAATTTCTCCCACTCTGGCATCTAACAACTATGTGAGAAATATGTAAAGAACGCCCACTAGGACTAATGACTCAGAAGAGGCTTTGCCATATTCAGTGATGGGAAACTTCCCACCTTGGATGCTGCAAGACATTGAAATGCTGGGTCTGTTTAATGCCTCGTCTGGAGACTGCTTCTTTATGCATGAGTTGAGGGAGTGAGGAGCAGTTGAGCCAGAATCTCTCCTCGCCCTGATGTCCTTGTGGGAGGAATGAATCTGAGTCATCGGCAAAGTGAATCCCTGTTTATCTTTTGTCTCCTCCCACCTTACTGGCGGTATTACCTTGATCCACCACCCTGAATATTTTTTCCCTCTACCATTGGCAAACCATGGTATGCATCAGCCACAAAATCAGAATCAGGTTTATTATCACCAGCATGTGTCGTGAAATTTGTTACCTTAGCAGCAGCAGTTCAATGTAATATATAATATAGAAGAAAAAAAAAGGTAAAAATAAATAAATCAATTACAGTAAATGTATATTGAATAGATTAAAATTGTGCAAAAACAGAAATAATATATATTTAAAAAGTGAGGTAGTGTTCACAGGTTCAATGCCCACTTAGGAATTGGATGGCAGAGGGGAAGCAGCTGTTCCTGAATCGCGGACTGTGTGCCTTCAGTCTTCTGTATCTCCTACCTGATGGTAACATTGAGAAAAGGGCATGCTCTAGGTGCTGCAGGTCCACAACAATGGAAACTGCCTTTCTAAGACACTGCTCCTTCAAGGTGTCCTGAGTACTTTGTAGGCTAGCACCCAAGATGGAGCCGACTAAATTTACAGTTACCTACAAAGGTGAATCAAACGATTTTGTTTTGCATGGAAGAAGAACTATAAACTAGAGGGGTGAGAGGTGAAAGATTTAGAAGGGAATGGAGGGGCATCTTTTTCATTTAAAGTAGTGTACTTACGGAATTAGTTGCCAGAAGTGGTTGAGACAGGTCCAATAACAACATTTAAAAGCCACTTGAATAACTACAAGGATAGGAGGGGATTATTAGGGACGTGGACCAAACATAGGCAAATGGGACTGGCACGGTCGGCATAGTCAGGTTGGACCAAGGGGTCTATGTCCAAGCCGTATTGCTCCGTAGGTTAAACCGGAAGTGCCTCTACCACTAGAAAGATCAGTGGGTATGTGAGAACACCACCACCTTCAGTTTCCCTTCCAAATTGCCTACCATTCTGATTTGGGGAATATATCCTTCATCCTAGAACCAAATCCTGGAGTTCCCTCACCAACAACACTACCTCCATCAGAAGGATAAGAACAGTTCAAAATGGTTCAACACAACCTTGTCATCATCACTAAGAGTCTCCCACATCCCATAAACAAATAAAATTAATAATTCTTTCAAGCTTGACCCCGGGAGATCCTGTTGGAATTCAGCCAATGCATATGAAGCCTAGAGGTGAAACTAGAGACATTTCTGGAAGAATGACAACATCCATTCAGTCCCTTGAGTCTGTTCAAATGAGACAATGGCTGATTTATTCTGTAACTCCAAATATGTGATGGCTTGAAAGGACTTAACACTTTCCCTTGATAAAAAAACGATCAGTCTCACTCTTGAAACACCGTTTATTCATCTCTGGCTCTTCCATTTATGACTCTCATCTGAAACTATGATGCTGTTCTCTTTAGTCTTACTTTTCCTCAGATCTGGAAGTGACCTTCTGCTCATCATCAGATATTGTAAATCCAGAAGCCAGTATTGACTGCAAACTTTCAGATGGGAGGGTCACAAGTCTGGGTAAGGATATTTCTTGGGAATGTGGGAAATGTGGTCACAGTTGGAATTTATCACCCATTCCTACCTGCCTTTAAAGACAATAAGTACCAATAACTTTGGCTGAGACTCTGATTGACTTGCAGACTCCACTCCTGAAGAATGCTCCCCAATGTTGGGTATTTCACAACAATGCAACAACTCTTTTCATTCCGTTACCAGCAATTACCATATATATTAAAACTCATTATAATAGTGCACATGATGCCTGTTTAGGGTCTGAGCTTTTAAACACAGTCCAAAGGCCATGTGTTTTGGGGGCCAGCTTTGTTCAGTAGTTTGGCCTACTCCAAAGCATCAGAATGGAGGAAGTCCTTTAGGCACCATGTCACTGAGGAAAAGAAAATCTAGGCTTACCTTAGTGTAAACTCCCCATGATAACTCTGTCTCTGTCACCATAACAACAATCCCAAACATTCCAAATATCAGCGCGTAATCACTGAGCCGCTTCCTTTTCTCAAACAGGGCTCTCCGGTGTCCTAGCTTATGCCCGATATTCTGGGACTTCTTGGGTGATTTCCTGCCTTCATTCACCAAGCTGTCGTTGGAGATGTTGTTCTGGTCGGGTTTGGAGACCACCACCTCCAAGCCGGAGTTGGTGTGCAGAGGCTGTGTCTCCGAGTCCAGGTCGTGGAGGTTTCTGTGCGAGGTGCCAAGGCTACTGAGGGGTCTCACCACCCCTCCATTATACTTGCAGCTTGTCATGGCTATCTCGGTGAAAGGGTTGCTCTCGCTGAAGCTGTTTTTGGATCCAGCATGATGCAGGCGATGGAAGTCACTAGTGTTCACCTACAGGAAGAGCAAAGAAAGAGTTTGAAAGTCAAAAGCCTTGTCTTAGCACCTTGAATCAAGTCTTACTTAAGATAGCCCTATGGCAATGCAGAAACCTCATTTAAAACGTTGACCTCCTGAAACTCCGAGCACAGGGTGCTCATGATAGAACTAGTGAATAAATGTTGTCCCTGATGATTGATTTCTGCACTCTGTGCCAAGCACTCTCACCTTTTGATCACAAGTTCACTAAGACTCATCAGAACTGCATTCATCCAGGCAATGACAGACACTCTATCACACTCTCAACTTATTCTTAAAGATCAAAGAGGTGTGTTGGGGGGACAGTGCAGTATTGCCCTGATGATCTGATTGACTCTCCTACTGAGACAGAAACGGTTGTCTATACTTCAGCCTTTTCCTGGCATCACCAGGACATCACTGGGGTAGAACCCAAGGAGTATAATCTGGGGCAGAGGGTGAGTAAAAATAAATTGTGCTTTAAAATCCTTTAGTTTGTACTATCTTTATTAATTATGGGACTAATGGGCAGGAAGAGGTAGGGAAAAACAAGACTGCCAACCATGCATCATATACTTGTATATTGTGCATTCTGCTGGAAATGACTCAGTAGGTCCCTCTGAACCTCTGGAATGGGACTTGCAACCCACAACATTCTGACAACCTACAACATCCGGTACATTGTGGAGGTAGCGTTGTCTTTAGAAAGCAATATTAAAGCAAAACCCAATCTCTGGTGGCTGTAAGAAAGCCAAAGCAAGAATCAAGGAACATATCATGTATTTAATATTCTCAGTAATATTGTGCATATATAGTTTGTTATATTGTTGCTTACATAATTCATTATGGGTTATACATAAAAGCTCATGAATGGCATACTATTGTTACACCACCGCTTCATAAGTGCACGCCTCTCTAAAGTAACAACAAGGTAGACACGCATCTCCTAGCTTCTGTGTTTTTATTTTGAATAATTTCTGGTTACAAAACCTACAGTGACAACAAATATGTTTTAAAGCGAACTGGATACAACTACCTACCTGCTGAAACGCAGTGAATATTCAAGTAAAAAAAAAAGCACATTTTTTCTTCAGAAGGGGAGAAAGATGTTCAACTTTAAAATAAGGCAGAAAATAGACAGTTCACAGAATCTTAAACAGTGAGTATGGGGGATAATAATAATAAATATTTAAAAAGCGGAAATGACTGGCTAAGTCAGAAAGATAGATGTGTCAATTGCATGGCAGATAACTGAATTATGTATACTGAACAAATTGAGCAGTATTTTGAAGCAAGTAAAATAGCCAATGAAAAGTGGGTGCCAGTGTTACTGAGTGTAATAGGTGGGAAAGCATATAATTGGCTTGGAAGTTAGACTGCTGCAACCAAACTAGCCAAAATGAGCTTTGTGGATATTGTGAACATAATGCAGGAACATTTAGAACTGAAACTATTGTTGATTGCTTCAGGCTTCATAAGCAGAATCAAAAAAGAAGGGGAGTCCATTTCAGGTTACATGGCTGAATTGAAAAAATTGTCTGAGCATTGTCAATTCAGTGATGGGCTTACTGGTGCACTGAGAGATTGTTTAGTTTGTGAAATTTACCAGAAAGTATTCAAAAATGGCTCCTAAGTGAAGCAGCAACTAACATTTAAAGGAGCAGTTAAAATCACTGTATCAATGGAAACATCAGCCAGAGACATAATTGAGTTGTGGTCAAGAATGAAAATGAGCAAGAATAAAATTGCAATGTCTACACAGAAACCTGCCTGCTGAACAAATTGTGTTACTGTAGTAGCAGGGGCTCACATACACCAGACCAATGCAAGTTTAAAGGCAAAACTTGCAGAAAATGCAACAAAGTAGGACACATACAAAGAGCATGTTGGGCAGACAAGAATAAAAGGACTGCACAGGGAAGAGAAAAAGATTTTTAAAAATTAAGTTGCAGTTTCAAAAGGACCGTAAATCTGCATTCTGTTGATGACAAATCTGACAATGATGAGGGTGACTCAGGACTGGGTGGCCTTAAGATTTAGAATGTGAAAACTAATAGGAGGTAAGCAATATTGCTTGCATCAGGAGTGAACGGCAAATTAATTAAAATGGGATTGGACATTGACTTGGCTGTTTCAGTCATTCCACAAAATGAGCTTGAATGCCATTTCAAAGATACTGAACTGAAGCCTGCAGAAATCACACTAGGAAGTTATACTGGGGAAAAGCTAACTCCTGTGGAAATGACATTCATAACAGTGAAATACAACACTCAACAAGCCTTATTGGGTATGTAAGTGGTAAAAACAGGAGGGCCAGCATTATGGGACCATGATTGGCTGAGACAGATAAAACTTTACTGGAGATCCATCCACCATCTTCATGACACATCTCCTGCAACAGTGAATTAAGAAAGGTACTGGATGATGCCACAGGAGTGTTGAAGGATGGCACTGGAAAACTCAACCATATCCAATGTAAAGTAGTGTTAAATGAAAATGCCACACCCAAGTGTTACAAAGCCTGTCTGCTTCCTTATACCATCCTTGATAAGGCAGCCAGTGAACTAGATTGCATGGAGATTGAAGGAATTCTTTCCAAAGTTGAGTGGAGCCCATTAGCAATGCTAGTGGTTTCAGTAACCAAGAAGAGTGGGCCTGTCAGGATCTGTGGTGGTTTTAAGGCCACCATCAACCCAGTGCTGAAAGTAGACCAGTAACCTCTGCCCAGGATAGAGGATATCAACAAAAACCTTCTTGGAGGGAAACACTTCAGCAAAGTGTATTTAGCCGAGGCACATCTACAGATGGAGAAGGAAGAAGAGTCCAAAGTGTTTCTCACTATAAACACTCACAGACAGTGTTATTGCTATAATAGGCCTATTTTTGGAGTGGCATCTTCCCCTTCACTCTGGTAGGAAGCTATAGACCAGCGGCTACTCATTGCCCGGGTACTCATTGTTACCTGGATGTCATCATTGTTACTGGTAACGATGACAAGGAACAACTCTAAAATCTCAAACCAATGTTAAAAAGATTGGAAGATTATGGGATCAGAGTACAGCACAATAAGTTTGATGTTTTTAAACGAAGCATTACTTAGTGTGGTCACACTATTGACACACAAGGATTCATATATTGGTGGATACCCCAAGGCCAAAGGACGTGCCACAGCTGCGGTCCTTTTTAGGATTTGTCAATTACTATAACAGGATTCTGCCAAACCTGGCTACTGTGCTCCACCCCTTGTAGTCAGTAATACAGATCAGGAAGAAATGGCAATGGACAAAACAGTGTGAGATTGCTTTCATAAAGACAAAGGGAAAGATGATGTCAGACACTGTACTCACACATTATGAACCATATCGACCAGTGAAGTTTGCCTGTGATGACTCGCCTTATGGCATAAGTGCAGTCACGTCACATGTTATGCGTGACGGAAGTGAACACCCCACCACGTTCCCTTACTGCTGCAGAGAAAACTTATGCACAGATTGACAGAGAGGATTTGAGTCTGGTTTGGGGTGTAAAATGCTTCAACTAGTACTTGTATGGAAGAGAGTTTACCATCATTACTGAGCACCAATGACTCATGCCCATTTTCAATCCACAGACAGGCGTTCCACTAACTGCAGTATGAAAGCAGAGATGGGCTCTGTTTCTTGGAGGACACAGTTACAAGATCGAATTCAAGAGGTCAACTAATCATGAAAATGCTGATGGATTGTCCCGTTTACACTTGAAAAATAAAATACTTGAAAAATTTACAAAAGAGGACATTCTCCCTAATGCAAATCATAAGTTTCCCTATTATGGCAGAGATGATCCAAAGGGAAACTAGAAAAGACTCCACACTGTCTTGGGTCTACATGGAAATCCACAGTGGCTAGAATGTGCTGCAGAAACTCCAGGTCCCCCAGGGCCAGGATGAACTTGTCTTTGACAGAGTTTGCCTTATGTGGGGATTGAGAGTTGTTGTATCCTCCAAGCTGAGCGTTAAGGTGTTAAAGGAGCTAGATACCAGTTATCTAGGTATGGTCAAAATGAAAGTGTTGGCTCAAAGCTTTGTCTAGTGGCCTGGTCAGCAGACTGAGCACCTTGCCATGTGCTGTTCAGGATGCCAACACATCCAGAAGATGCCCAGAGCAGTGCCTCTCCATCCCTGGGAGTTTGTTGTGGAACAGTTTCAGTCATTCTGAAAATGATTGGAATAAGCACATTACATCTGCACCATACCACCCAGCTACAACTGGCTTGGTGGAAAGGTTTGTCCAGAAATTAAAGAACATACTGTGAGTAACATCAACAGAGACCAGAGCACTAACATTAAATCAGAAGCTCGCCAGTTTCTCCTTTGCATATTGCAGTGCAGTACACTCCACAACCAACAACTCACCAGTAATATTTGACTTTTCCTGGGTCATCCCTTGCATTCACACTTGTATCTCCTCAAACCCAATCTCAGAGGGTCAAGCAGCCTAGACAAATTGAGGGTTCCTCAAACAAGAAGGTTCAAGTCCCTCCTGGACAAGCAGTCCTAGTGAGGGACGACAGAAGTGATTAAAAGTGGATATCTGGAAAAATTAAGGACAGAACTGGACCACTCTCCTACAGAATGGAGATTGCTTCTGATATCGTCTGGTATCGACACGACATTATTAATGTCATCTAGAGATGACACATCAATCAGTTGAGGAGAGCAAAGTCAACTGTTAAAGAAGAAAGGTGTCCAGAGTTATCAAAACCATTTCCC
Organism: Hypanus sabinus; assembly: GCF_030144855.1. Taxonomy (NCBI): domain Eukaryota; kingdom Metazoa; phylum Chordata; class Chondrichthyes; order Myliobatiformes; family Dasyatidae; genus Hypanus; species Hypanus sabinus. The sequence continues at coordinate 27,286,829 of NC_082721.1, forward strand.
GCAGTTCTGGAGACAACTTCAACAACCAACTCAGAGGAGGCCCCAGAACCTGAGATTGTTTCACAGGCACAAGTCTCACCTGCCAAGCAGAGAGATCCCACCCGCCAAAACTTGTCAGGATCGATGTTATCCCACAAGAGTAAGATATCTCCCCCCAGCAATCATATCTTTTGGTCTGAATGGGAGACTTTAAAATTTATTATGCTCTAGATGTCTGTGTAATATTTGTATTATATAGTACACTGTATATATAATTTGAGATGTATTCTATATCGAGTGAAATTTACAGCTAAACAGGGAGAAGTGTTGTGTATTTAATATTTCAGTAATATTTGAGTAATCTGGTAAATATATTGTTTGAGCATTCTTTGTTGTTATATAATTCATTTGGGTTATATGTAAAAGTACGTGAATGGCATACGTTATTATGCCACCATGTCATAAGTGCGCCCCCCTCTAAAGTAAAAACAAAGTAGAAACACATCTCCTAGCTCCCGTGTTTTTTCTTCCAATTAATTTCTGAAGTTACAAAACGGAATAGAACACCCTGAGATATTTTAGTATCTCAAGAGCTCTCCATAAATACAAGTTTTTATGGTGCAAGAAAGAGTCCTTATGTTCAGCAACTCCCAAATGGGTTGAAAGGATGGTAAATATTTCCAAGTTCCCCGATGTGAAACCAGGCAGCAACGTGAGTTACGAGGAGAATACTTAGGAAAGGACATTGACAGATGAAGCAAGAAGGTGCAAATAGAAGCGTAATTGGAAGTGTGTGAGTTTATTTAAGTTGGCAGGCAGAACAGGAGAAACAGAATTGCTTAGAAATTAGATTTCATCCTTATTTAGCATGATAAATCAATGCTGCAATTAGAGCTAATACCTAATCAGGGGACTCCATCAAAATCATGAAATCAGAATAACATAAAGTTGTTTGGGTGACTTCATACATTGAAGTGCAAACTATGCAACTTCTGGTGGCTGCTCGCTGCTGTGGCCACAACATTGCCAACGGCAGTCTTGTTTTCAGCCTGAAATGAGCTGTCTCATTCATCCACGTAGGAAGAGAGGACCAGGTGGACTCAAGAATGTGTTGAAAGCCTCCTTGGAATTGTAACTAGGAGTCTTTGGCTGATGACTCACCACGGAGAGTAAGGGAAGGAGTGGGCTGCCCCATAAAACACTACCCACTCATACAGTCAGCTACTTCCTGCCCCACTAGGGGCTGAGTCTGTGGATCTTGTACTGGCCTCATTCGTCACCTGAGAGCCAAATGGAAGCAAGTCATCCTCAGTCGCAAGGGACTGCCGAGAAAGAAGAGAACTGCGGGGTGAGATATGGTGGCAGGGTAGCGTAGTGGTTAGCACAACACTTTATAGTACCAGTGACCCGGGTTCAATCCCCACTGCTGTCTGCACAGAGCTTATATGTGTCTGAATGGATTTCCTCCGGTTTCCTCCCACAGTCCAAAGACCTACCGGTTAGTAGGTTATTGGTCATTGTAAATGGTCCCGCAGTTTGGGAAGGATTAAATCGGAAGTTGCTGGGCAGCGCGGCTCGAACAGCCAGAAGGACCTACTCCGCATTGTATCGCAATAAATAAATACAGCGGCAGGGAACCATGGTCCCTCAGTACGTGCAAAACACCAGCCACCTCCCAAAACCCTTTGATCATCGTATCATCATGGATTAATTCTGAAAACTTTCACTCATTCCCAGTCACACTTTATTTGCTTGTTTACAAAGAGAACAGCCTGGTTCCTGTCACCAAACTTTGTTCTGATGTTTGAACAAAGAAATTACATTTTCATACACAAATTGACTAATTTAATACACATAATGACCAACTGGTAACCTTGTGAATATTCAAATTCCTTATTTACATACTTAATTGCCAATCACGCTACAATGATACAGGTGTTAATAGCCAATAGAATCTATGTGTTAAAGGCCAATAATACTTCAGGACTATGTGCATCCTTATCTTGTCTCAATATAATAAATGGCTCTAGTCCTATGATATATAACAGGAAGTTATGATCTCGGGGACTTTTCTTCTCTTGATTGACTGTACATTATCTGTAAACTATTCCTTGCCTGGACACCTAAGCTCTTGCCTTGTCACGACATCCACAGTTGGACAAGAGCTGGGCTATGGTTGGCTCCAACCATTGCCAGACACCAACTCATCTCCCTGGATCATAGAAGGTATACAGGGTAGGAGGCAACACTTGCGCATTGCATCTGCGTCTGTCAAGACAGAGGTACCTAACCTCATCCCAGCTAGCACTGGGTTCACAGTCGTAGGTGTGCAGAAATTGCACGTGCATATCTGCTGCCTACAGGTGCAATAACCACTGTGAAAGCCAGCAACTGTGTGTGAAATTTGCAAAGAAATATAAAGTCAAGTTGGCAGATGCAAATAGTAGGCCATTGGTATCCCAGGGTGATCCTTTAACTCCCATCACCATGCCGACTGGTCGAGCTTACTCCGTGTGTGCTGGAGTTATAGACAAAGGTTGGGAATTGTACATCAGCATACTAATTTATCTAATTGGCCCAGAAATGGGTATTGTAAACGCTAATGACATCATTGCAATCACAAAGGACACCAGTCGAATATCAGGAGTTCCAATTTCTTGTAGGGGTGGATTTCCAAAGGGAATGCTCATGATCATATTAAAACATAAAAAACAAATTGAACATTATAGAAAACAAATGGGTCCAATTTCTCAGCATGTGCTAGAGAAGAGGAATCTAAAGACATTGGTTTATGAAAAGTAAAAGATAATCAGAGAATTAGAGCAAATAAAGGTTAACAGATCATTTACCTTCTCAGATATTAGTAGAGGGCCAGGGTAAGGAAGAAAGTCTTGCTGAGATTACAGAGGTTTCAGGAAAACTTCATTTGCAATACCTAATGCACTTTCACTTCAAGGAGACCCTTCCCTTGAAATCAGAGCACCATAAGCCCTCTGGATCCTGGGGTGAAGGCTTGTACAATGAAGAGGGACTGAGTTAGCTTGGCCTGTGTTCATTAGAAAAGCATGGGAGATGACACTGAGTCAAATGATATTGACAAGGGTTGATGGGGAGGATGGAGGTTCACTGATCAGGCTGCACAGGGGCACACTCAGGATACATTTAGGTCTGACACGAGGAGAAATCTCTACACTAAGGACTCTAAGTCTTTAAAATTTACCACCATGACTTTCAGTCACTGAGCACATTCAAAGCTGAATTCAATAGATCTTTGAGGTAATGAGAAGAATTGGTGATCTGGTAGAAAAGAGGATAAGGCACAGGATTAACTGTGACCTTACTGAGCAGGGAAGCAGGCTCAAGGGATCTGTTTCTGCTTTATGTTCTCCTATTCTAACACCAGAGGTTCTGTCTCAAGACAAACAGTGTAAATATCTACTCTTCATGCTACAGCCTCTCGTTATTTATGTGGACGATCCATGCCCACCTAAAGTGAAAACAAGAAGTATTTAAAAGCTAGGACAATCGAGGACAATGAACTTGACCGTGCGTGCCCACTTGAGGAACCCAATGAAAGCTGAGCCTTGTCATTTGCTCATTTATAGGTGATACCACTGAGGGCATCTGGAGACACTCTTATTGCACTGAGGAGATCTTGTATCTCGCCAGGAGGTACACATGGCCCTGAAAGGAAGCAGGACATTTAATGCGGAGGTTGCATCCCACTGTTTAAAATGGATAGGGAATGGTTTCCCTGTGCCTAGACTGACATGGTGTATTGTGTGGCTAATTACAACTCACAAACTGATAGGCACAAACACAGATGTCTGGTAGAGTCGACATTGTTTGAGCATCCTTGCCGCGTGTCAAAAAATAATTGCTGGAGATCTGAAAAATGCATTGAGCATTCAAGCTAATTATAGTTCACAGATTGAAATCCACAGATATCAAACCCAAAATTATACAGCATTTGGTCTGAAATCTGCAAAATATGGAGAGGAAGTGTCAAATAGTAGCTTGCTCCTTCCCAGGAAGTGATATCACTGCAGCTTGTACAAGCGATCGCACTCTGTCTAGATAAATGCAACATATTCTGTACAGGGTGGACATTTGATCAATATGACCTGTGGTTAGAGTCATGGGACATGCAGTTAGTAATACGAATAAGGCTTGATTTCAACTCGACACGACAGTGTCAAAGGGGTAATGGTAAATCAGGAGCATATTTTTTTAATCTTCCCTTTTGCTTTGACTGAAGTTAATGAAAATAATTTTTTTTCAGGATACAAGGGGGGCTACTGGCCAGGCCAGCATACATTTGTTAGCTTAACTGTCTTTGAGCAAGTAGTAGTGAGGTAACTTCTTGAACCATTATTGTCCTGGGGAGGTATTCTCACAATGCTGTTTAGAATGGAGTTCCAAGATTTAAACCAAGGGACAATGAGAAGTCAGAGATTTAATTTCAAGTGAAGATGATGGGTGATGTGGAGAGGAGCTTGCTTGTGGTGGTACTCCCAAATGCCTCTGGTCTTCTTGGCAGACAGCATTACATCATGTTGATGCTACACACTACAAGCAGTGTGCAATGGTAATGGGGACAATGAATGCTGAGTATGCTGGATGGGATGCTAAACTTGCAGACTGCTTTACCCCTGATGGTGCCAAGTTTCCTCTGTGTCAAGGGAGCTGAATTCATCCAGGAGAGAATCATACCTCTGACCTGTGCTTGTAGATGACAGAAGGAACCTGGGACCTCAGAAAGTGGGCATGCTTGTTTTGAGGAACTCTAAGTACTTCGAACATCATGATCGCATGGATATCATTTTAAATTTAACATTTTAAATTTAAAGCAAAGAAACAATGTCCATACAGCCTGCAGGGAAAGAGGAAAGGGGCAGTGGGGTTGATGATGACAGAGTTCTTTGCAGACGTCGAACTACAGTCCATTTGATCCCTATTGTAACCTCACTGACATCTGATGAATTCTTAATGACAATGTCCGAATTTTAGTGAGTACATTTAGAATCCTTCGGAAGCCTGACCGGTACCTTGCCAATTACAGTGCACTTATGGTCCAGCAGTATGCAATTAAAGGTCATTAATTAAACTGCACTTTCTTATTTTGATGTTGATTTCATTGTAGAGCATGCAGTGGGCCAACATAAATCTAAAATCAATACGTGTTTCTCCAGTGCAATTGCATTAAAGCCAACTGCTTCAAACATCAGAAGTTTCTTCTTCCAGAATAAGGAAACTCAACCCTTTTTAGACTATTTACCACTCAGCAAGTACAATGCTCATTGGGGGCAACTTCATCTTCCCACCATGGATCCATAGTCCTTAATTACCCCTGCTCCTCAAAATCAACCAGTCGCATTCTCTAAAGCTGCATTAATCAACACAGCAATGCAGGAGAGAGAATTCCAAATTCCTACCACTCTCTGCATGAGAAAAAGCTTCATGACACCCCCTAATTCAGGCTGATGAAGCCACTCTCTGGTTGGAGGAGCAGCATTCCGTCTGGGTAGCCTCCAACCCAACGGCATGATTATCGATTTCTCTAACCTCTATTCCCCACTCTGGCTCCCCACTTACCTCTTCTCTTCTCCTCTTCCGCCTATCACCTCCCACTGGTTCCCCTCCTTCTTCCATTTCTCCTAGGGTCTCCTCTCCTTTCAGACCTGCAGTCGTTCACCTTTCCAACCTATCACATCTGTGCGTCTTACCTCACCCGCCCAACTTCTGCCAGCCTGGTTCACCTATCACTTTCCAGCTTGTACTCCTTCCCCCCCCCCCACCTTCTTATTCTGCTTCCTCCCCCTACCTTTCCAGTCCTGATGAAGGGTCTCAGCCAGAAACATCGACTATTTATTCATTTCCATGGATGCTGCCTGACCTGCTGCATTCCTCCAGCATTTTGTGTGTGTTGCTCAGGTATTACTAGTGCTGTTTTGTTCTGGATTTGCCTCCTTTGTGCCTGTCTGCCACTATGTTGACATAGCCTCTCCAGTTCCAGCTCCAGCAAACAAGCTCTCTCCACATGGTAACTGGTCAGACCTCATTTTGACCCAGATTGCACTTTGCACTCTCCCGAGCTAGACAAGAACGGGTAATGTTGCGGTCAGTAAGCAAATATAAGCATCACAGGCATTCTAGTACAATTATAATATGTTATTTAAACAATAATAATAATCATTAATAGCACAATTTTAAATATGGCATAAAGTGAGGGTTTGAAAGATAATGCAACTGCAAGGCTTCTTGGCCATTCACTCTACCAGCCACAACCCCTTTTCCACCTCCTTCTGTCATCTGACAGATAAAAGTCTTTCCTTCAGAACCTTATCCAAATGATGGTCATCATCCACTGTCACACTTATCGTGTGTGTGTGTGTGGGATAGTTTATATCATGTTTCCTATGCATTCTATATCTGTGTATTGTTTGAGGGAAGGAGTGGGGACGTGAGTGCATATGTGGGTATATAAGCACATGTCTGGGAGTGTGCGTATATATATTCCATGTTGTCCAGTCTTGTCAATTTATGGTTTGTTCTGGTAGCCAGTTTCTCGCTAAGTGGTCCCGGTTCGCCAAGGCTCTCCCTTTATGAACTGGACAATGGCTAATCCACCTGACAAGGCTGTACAGCAGAGACATCAGGATGTCATTTGGACTAGAAAATGACTCCTTTCAGACTCCTTCTCCAGCCCTTCACCTTTCCAACCTATCACATCTGTGCTTCTTACTTCATACCACCCCCCCCCACCCCACCTCCGTACCCCTGCCAACGGGAGGCAGGCTCATCAAGACCGAAAGCGTTACCTGAAGGCCACATATCAGATGCACAGGACAGCTACAAATACCTGGGGATCCTGCAGGTGTATGGAAGCCATGATAAGGACACAAGGAAGGCTGTAATATCCAAGTACCTCTAAAGAGTGAGACAGGTCCTAAACTGCCAGCTGAGCGGGAAGAACAAGATCAGAGTTTGCCCAACCAGCTCTCAAATACGCAGCCGCAATAGTGTGCTGGCCAAGGAACGAACTGGAAGCTGTTGACATCAAGACCAGGAAACTGCTAACAATACATGGTGGATTCTGTCCAAAGTCCAACATTGAGCGACTGTACACCCACCAGAATAAAGGAGGATGGGAACTTGGGAAGTGTCAAGCTCACAGTCTTGGAAGAAAGGTGAAACACCCATGAGAATGTCAGGAAGATGCTGGGAGAACACCTCAGGGGATATGGAAATGGAATGGGTGAGGCAGAGCCAGAGGACCAGAGGCCATGGCAGGACAAGCCACTGCACGGGGTGTATCATCACCAGATATCAGAGGTGGCTGACATAAGAAAATCCTACCATTGACTGGAAATGGCAGGCTGAGGGACAGCACAGAGGCACAGCTCATGGCTGCACAAGGACAGGCGCTGAGCACAAGGACAATAGAAGCAGGGGTCTGTCAGACAATTGCTGAGATACAGACTGTGCAAGGAATCCTCTGAAACCATCCAGTACGTAGTAGCAGGGTGCAAGACACAAGCAGGGGCAGTGTACACTGAATGGCACAACCAAGTTGCAGGAATTGTGTACAGGAACATCTGTGCCGAGTCTGGATTGGACACTCCCAAGTCCAAATGGGAAACTCCCAAGGAGGTTGCAGAGAATAACAGAGCTAAGGTCCTGTGGGACTTCCAATACAGACTGATAAGCGGAACTAGCCAACCCACCAGACATAACACTGGATAAGGAACAGAAGAAAGCAATAGTAATAGACAACCACAAGGAAATCTGCAGATGCTGGAAATTCAAACAACACACACAAAATGCTGGTGGGACGCAGCAGGCCAGGCAGCATCTATAGGGAGAAGCGCTGTCGACGTTTCGGGCCGAGGCCCTTTGTCAGGACTAACTGAAAGGAAAGATAGCAAGAGATTTGAAAGTAGGAGGGGGAGGGGAAATGCGAAATGATAGGAGAAGACCAGAGGGGGTGGGGTGAAGCAGAGAGCTGGAAAGGTGATTGGCAAAAGGGATTCAGAGCTGGAGAAGGAAAAGGATCATGGGATGGGAGGCCTAGGGAGAAAGAAAGGGGGAGGGGAGCACCAGAGGGAGATGGAGAACAGGCAGAGTGATGGGCAGAAAGAGAGAAAAAAAAACTAAATATATCAGGGATGGGGTAAGAAGGGGAGGAGGGGCTTTAACAGAAGTTAGAGAAGTCAATGTTCATGCCATCAGGTTGGAGGCTACCCAGCCAGTATATAAGGTGTTGTTCCTCCAACCTGAGTGTGGCTTCATCTTGACAGTAGAGGAGGCCATGGACAGACATATCAGAATGGAAATGGGACGTGGAATTGAAATGTGTGGCCACTGGGAGATCCTGCTTTTAGTAAAAGATATGGCAATCCCGACTGACAGGAACATCAGGAAGAAAGAATACGAGAAGCTGGAGAAATACCAGGGCTTGATAGAGCAGATAGAAAGGATGTGAAAGGTTAAGGCCAGAGTAATCCCGGTGGTGATAGGAACACTTGGAGCTGTGACACCTGGACTGGGAGAGTGGCTCCAACAAATCCCAGGAACAGCATCTGAGATCTTGGTCCAGAAGAGTGCATCACCAGGAACAGCGAGGATACTGTGGCAAAACTTCAAGCTCCCAGGCCTCTGGTAGAGGGCCTGAGATTGAGGGAAAATACACATACGCACCACTTATAAAGGGTGTGAAAAATAAAAAAAATATATAGCTGTTTGAATAAAAAGTAATTCTACAATTACTGGCAGTGACCCTCACTCTGAATAAACAAACTCTGTATAGTTAAACATGTGACCATAACCTTGACCGAACAGTGAATCTTACAGTTACACAGTAAATAGCCCTCAGCCTGCGTAAAGAGTGACTTCATACAGAAAGAGACTTAATTTGCTGAATTCCTTTCTACGCCAACACTGCATGTACATTCAGAACTGACGGACACACTTGATAACTGCTGAGAGAACTAGGTATATGTTTCAGATAGGGTTGGTTATGCATGGTCAGTCATTCCCTGGATTACAAATAGCAAACCATTTCAATTCAAGGCTTGCTTTGTGGTGGGTTCTGCTCACCGATCACAATAATATTTGTATCAGGAGCAACAACAGTGAGTCCATGTTTGACTCATCACGTATCTTTAACAGGAAAACACATTGACATGTAAAGTTTGCTAATAATGCCAGGCACTGTAATTGCTGTAACACAGTTCCAATTTATTCTTCACCTTATTTTTCATATTCACATCAAGGAACTGCAAACAAACCATCACCCTGTTAACGTGGTCTGCAAATATCTAATCTTAAACCACGTGATTTAACGGAGATTATTATTCGGGGTTGGTTGCAGCGAAAGTGACAGGGGAAGGAATGTTAAAACCGCGCGGCCTTGCACCGAGTGTCATCGCCGGCAGAGCGGTGGAAGGGTAGGTGTGAACATTTCGCACTGTGCACAGTGGGATTATTAGAAACAACCAGAGGCACAGTCGCAGAATCTGCTCTCCCAAAAAAAAATACATCAAGGAGAGAACACTTGTACAAATGATGGGCTGGGCTGACAGATCTGACATTAAACAGCGACAGGCCTGCGCCCACAAAAACAGTATCACAAGGTTATTCAGTGACAGACCCGTCCCAATATTATTGTACCGCCAGTGTAAATAGAAAGGGACCAGCACCCTGTAATGCAGTACTGTACTGCAGTCTTACAGAGAGACAAGCATGCACCCACCAATAATCTGCCTGACAGTTATGCAGAGACCTGCAGCTGTTAGTGTTACACCCTCAGTAATGCAGTGACAGATTGGCATCCACCAGAACAGTCACCCAATGTTATACTGGGAAAGGCATGTAGCCACCAGTAACTTAACCCAGAGCTATGCACAAACAGGTATGTAGCTCAGGACTACACCCCAGTGTTAAACTATGACGTGTTGGGACGGTTTCTGGTGGGGCCAATGTCTTTCAGTGAAGACTTGTCTTCAATATAATTGTTCCCCAGTGTTAAACAACAGCAAGTACATATCCATTGTGCACACTCACACCCACCAACACTGCACCGTCATGTGATAGGTCACAGACTCATGTACGGCATCCCAATGTAATACCAGACAAACTGGCACCCACCAACGCGAAAGAGCACCGCCTACTAGTGTTGTGTTCCGGTGGTAAGCAGTCACAGACCTCCACTCTCCAGTACACTACCCCAGTGTTATACAAACACAGACCTTTGCGCATCAGTACTATACTCTAACGCGATGATCACGCTCTCAACATGAGTTAAATAGCAACAGACCTGTTCCTATTACTGCCATGCCCTGGATTTATACAGCAACAGCCCAGTTCCTCTGGCCCACAGTACTGTCCCCAAGTTAATCAGGAGCTGAGCTATCCCTCCAGTATTGGAACCCAGAGTGGTAGATCTGTACCCACCAGCACTCTCGCACGGTTTAATAGAGAGGCACATCTGTACAGATTTACAGAATCTTATCAACAGCACCATTTGGCCCATTTTATGTCTGTGCCAGTTGAGACGTGATTACCCAGACTAATTGTACTTTCTCAGGGCCACAGTTCTTCATGCACACCTCCTGGTGATGTTAAAGTGGATGAGTGTTTCTGCCTCAGCCAGCTCCTCAGTCCCCCAACACCCTCTGGGTGATTAAAAACTGGTTTCTTCATTGTCCCTCCAATTGTTTTAATTCCAAACACCCTAGGTTTTGATTCCTCTGCTATGAGAAACAGATCCTACCTATTTATTTCCTTCAGTTTTATCAATTTTGCGCACATCAGGTTTTTTTAAGCCCTTCTTTTCCAAAGAAAACAATTCCAACCTTCCCTCATTTTTCTGTCCCAAAATCTGCTATGCATCCTCTCGCATGCAATCATAACTTTCCTGTCAAGTAGTGGCACAGGACTCAAGCGGTGCCACAGCAAAATGCCCTTACTCTATTACTCCCTGCCTTGCTGATTCAAGGAAATTAGCCCTTGGCATTTTGAAACCACCTTAAACTAAGCACATTCCTTTCTGATCTCCAGACACATGGTCCACCGTCCCTTCAGTTGCTCCTAGCAACAGACCTGTACCCCTCAACACTCTACCTACTGCCACAGAACAACATTCATAAACCTCCCATTACTGTTCATTATTGTTATGCTGCCATTAATGTGCATCATAGTTATGCTACCATAAATTTCTACCACCATTACTTGACCCCACTGCTGTAGAGTGCCAGATGACATCCCCCCGCCCAACAAGTCATCATCTGTGTCCCAGATGTATACAGGTACAGAGGAAAATCTACCTATCTACACAAACTACCCACTCTACCAAAATCTACCTCGAGCAAAATCTATCTATTCTGTACCTCAGAGGTATTAAGACTAGTACCTGGATTGACAGTGATAAATCTCTCTCCTCCATTTCTGCACCCAAAAGTTGAAGAATGAAAGCCTGTTTTCCCATGTCATGGTGCTATACCCCTGTTAGACAGTGATTGAGCTGTCCCTGACTGTAGTATCATATAGTGAGATTTCAAACATTAGAATCAAATCCTATGTTATACCACGACTGTCTATTACCCACCAATACTCTACCCCTGTTATACAGCAAAAGGACCGGTACCTACAGCAACAGCTCAGATTCTCCAACCTATAGTACTTTACTCGTAATACAATGACTGAGCAAATGTGGCCTGGGGTTATACAGTAGTTCGTCTCTAGCACAATTCTAGATTGCAGATGCTGAATTCCAAAGCCATAGACAAAATGCTGTTTGAGCTCAGCAGAACAGGCAACATGTGTGTGTGGAAATGGACCAAGACTTTGGGGCAAGACCCTCGGTCCATCAGTCCAGATGAAGGGTCTCAACCTGAAATGGTGACTGTCCATTTCCCTCTTTAGATGCTCACTGACTTCCTCCAGCAGATTCTTTGTTTTTTTTTGCCCAGTGTCCTAGCTCAGTCCGTTTTACAGAGGCAGGCTTGTATATAATTACTGAAACATGTGAAATGAAGTCATTCAGCCAGCTTTATGCACATTGCACTTTCCCAGGCATGCAATGTAACACTGCAAGTCACAGACCCAATCGCATTGTACAGTTCCACAATATAATACTGAGCTAAACATGCTCCCAGCACTGTATCCTAGTGCTTTAATTAGTGAGCATGTGTCCAGGATGTAACGGAACAGTTCTGTACCCCCATGTTATACACCCAAAATTGCAAGATTCAAATGTATTAAATCATGTACTGGATATCAAAGTTCCTTCCCTGCTTAGCAAGCTCCTGCCTGCAAATTCTAATTGGTAAATCTCTCCCAATATTGAATGAAGTTTCTCATTACAGCTCACAGTATGGAATGTCACTGTGTGCTGCACTGGCACACACACACACACACACACACACACACACACACACACACACACACACACACACACACACACACACACACACACACACACACACACACACACACACACACACACACACACACACACACACACACACACACACCTGCATTCTACAACAAGGTTATTGATATTAACAGATTGAATGTTGGCACTGCAGGTGTTTACCAGCTCTTTCTGCTGCCACAGGATCTGGTCACGTGGAGCAGTACGAGACAGGGCCCTCAGCGGTGATCAGGATCCCGAGAGCTTCCAGACAACTGAGGGCATGCTCGGGAAAAGGGTTTCATAGCTGCTCTGTTTTGGGGAGAATCCTTTGCAAAGTACTATAGTTTATGATGCAAGATTTCAAATAACATTTTTGTAGATCACTGGGGCCATTGAACATGTGCTACCTTTCAGAATCAGGTTTATTATCACTGACCTATGTCCTGAAATTTATTATTTTGCAGCAACAGTGCAGTGCAAGACTTAAAAATCTATAAACTGCAATTATATATATAATTATATACACTATATATATATGTGTGTGTGTGTGTGTGTGTGTGTGTGTGTGTGTGTGTGTGTATGTGTGTGTGTTTATATATATATATATATATATATATATATATACACACACACACACACACACACATGCGCACAGTGCCTATAAAAAGTATTCACCCACCTTGGAAGTTGTCATATTTTGTTATTATACAGCATTGAATCACAGTGGATTTAATTTGGCTTTTTTTGACACTGATCAACTGAGAAAGACTCTTTCATATCAAAGTGAAAATTGATCTTACAAAGTGATCTAAATTAATTACAAATATAAAACTCAAAATAATTGATGGCATAAGTATTCACACCCTCCCCCTTTAATATGACACACTGAATTGTCACTGGGTTCAGAAGTTACATTATTAGTTAAATGGAGATCACCTGTGTGCAGTCAAAGTGTTTCAAATGATTGTAGTGAAAATACACTTCTATCTGGCAGGTCCATCTGCTGGTGAGTGGGTATCCTGGCAAAAACTATACCATGAGGACAAAAGAATACTCCAACTTCACAAAAAGGTTGTGGAAAAGTACAAGTCAGAAGACGGATACAAGAAAATTTCCAAGTCACTGAATGTCTCTTGGAGTGCAGTTAAGCCAATCATCGAGAAATGGAAAGAATATGGCACAACTGTAAATCTGCCCAGAGCAGGCTGTCCACTGAGTAACCATGCAAGAAGGAGACTAGTGAGGGAGGGCACCAAGAGGCCTCTGACAACTCTGAGGGTTTCAAGCTTCAGTGGCTGAGACGGGAGAGAGACCTGGGTGTTTCACCAGTCACAGCTTTAAGGGAGATTGGCAAAGAGAAAGCCACTGTTGAAGAAAACTCACATAACATCTTGGCTAGAGTTTGCCAGGGGCCATGTAAGAGACTCTGAAGTCAGCTGGAAGAAGGTTTTCATGGTTTGATGAAACCAAAATTGAGCTTTTTGGCTAACAGACTAAATGCTATGTTTGGCATAATCCAAACACTGCACATAATCAAAAACACACCATCCCTACCATGAAGCATAATGGTGACTGCATCACGCTGTGGGGATGCTTCACTGCACCAGGCCCTGGAAGGCTTGTGAAGGTAGAGGGTAAAATGAATGCAGCAAAATACAGGGAAATCCTGGAGGAAAACCTGATGCAGTCTGCAAGAGAACTGCAACTTAGGACGTGATTTGTTTTCCAGCAAGATAATGACCCTAAGCATAAAGCCAAAGATACACAGGAATGGTTTAAAAACAACAATATTAACATCCTGGAGTGGCCAGGTTAGAATCCAGACCTCAGTCTAATTGAGAATTTGTGGCTAAAATTGAACAGGGCTGTTCATTCACGATCCCAATGCAATGTGACAGAGCTTGTGCAGTTTTGTAAAGAATGGAGAAAAATTACAGTGTCCAGATGTACGAAGCTGATAGAGACCTATCCACACAGACTCAAGGCTGTAATTGCTGCCAAAGGTGCATCTACTAAATACTGACTTGAGGGGGGTGAATACTTATGCAATCAATTATTTTGTGTTTAATAATTGTAATAAATTTAGACCCATTTGCAGAAATTTGTTGTAACTTTGACACAAAAGAGTCTTTTCTGTTGATCAATATCTTAAAAGCCAAATTAAACCCACTGTGAATCAATGTTGTAAAACGATAAAACATGAAAACTTCCGGAGGGGGGGTGGTGGAGTGGGATGAATACTTTTTATAGCTACTGTATGTTATACTATATGAATACAGAGCAAAAATAGTGAACTAGTGTTCATGGCTTGGTACATTGTCCATTCAGAAATCTGGAGGGAATGCAGAAGGAAAGAAACTGTTCCTAAACATTGAGTACATGTCTTCGGGCTCCCATACCTCCTATCTGATGGTAGTAATGAGAAGCCAGCGTGTCCTGGCTTCTCAATGTAATTGCTTCCTCAATGTAATTGAGGAATTCCACTCTGTTTTATTTCACACAGCTTTCTATTTTATTCTTTCAAGTATCTCCCCTATTTTCTTTTTGGAGATGCAGTTCAGTTGCATTCATCGTACTGTCAAACAAATTCTTGCTTGTAATAGATGTTATAATTAAACCTTGAGCAATTATCTTCTATTGTATCAGAAAGAAGGGTCTAGAGAGGTGGGATTTTCCTTAGTTTCAGGCTCTTGTCAAACTTAAGAATAAGACAAAATGTCTGCAGCAAAATACAGCACTTCCATTAGCTCCAAACAAACAAACAACCAAAGGACTGCTTTGCCAACTGGTGTGATTTAAGGGATGCAGCAGTCATCTTACACCGAGCGGTGTCTCATAAAGGCAGTGTCCATTATTAAGGACCTCCAGCACCCAGGGTACGCCCTCTTCTCACTGTTACCATCAGGTAGGATGTGTGTGCCTGAAGGCACACACTCAGTGATTCAGGAACAGCTTCTCCTCTGTCATCCGATTCCTAAATGGACATTGAATCTTTGGACACTACCTTACTTTAAAAAAATACAGTATTTATGTTTTTGCATGTTTTAAAAAAATCTATTCAATATATGTAATTGATTCATTTGTTTATTTATTATTTTTTTCTCTGCTAAATTACGTATTGCATTGAACTGCTGCTGCTAAATTAGCAAATTTCACGTCACATGTCGGTGATAATAAACCTGATTCTGATTCTGTTCCCACAGACATCAGAATGGGAATGGCAAGGAGCTTCCTCTTCAGCTGCTGGGCAAGAGATCAATGCAGAGAATCTTCGGTTCTAATTCAATATAGTGCGGTGCGATTTTCTAACCAAGAAGACGAATGGAGCCTCCATTTAATGTTGCCACGTGAAAGTTAGCAGCTTGAGTAATGTAGCCCTGCCTCGGTGCCCCAGTGGGCGTGTTAATCTGGGTTGTGGGATCACTCACTGGAATCCACTCAAGGTTTAGATCTCTGCTCACTGGGCTACAGTCTGACAGGAATTGAGGTGTAAAGTTCAAAATGAGTTATACATATGTTCGTAGATTCATCAACTAGGGTGAGGAACAGTGTGAAGAACAGAAGGTCTTGGAGGGCAGAATGGATGGTAGGCATATCACTGACCATTATATTAATGAAAAACTCCATTGTCTTAATGAGCAGGGTTCATACACATACATCAACTTAACTTGAACAGGGACTTGATGTCCAAATGCACTTAATACCAAAGATTAAGTATTTGTTAATCAGGAAAGCCTGTTCTCCTCTCCCCAACTATAGGTCACCAGACAGCAGTTTCCTGCTTCCCAGTACACTTAACTCAGACCAAAAACATATTGGGAACCTGGATTCCATTTCTGACCTTTCTAGGAAACTTGCCTGCAACAGTTTTCATTTATATAGCACCTTTAACCAGTTAAATATCTCAAATCAAGAGAATGATTAAACAAAAAAATTGACATCAGAGCACAAAATGAATATTAGGATAAGTACCAAAAGTTTGGTTGAAAAGATAGTCTGTAAGGGAGAACACATGGAGGGGGGGGGCAGAAAATTTTAGGGAAGAAATTCCAGAACTTAGTACTTTGCCAGTAAAGGTACACCGCCAGTGATAGAGTTCCAGAAATCGGGAATGGGAGGATATTGGGACCACAGCTGTTTACAATTTACATCAACGATTTAGATGAAGGCATTGAGAATAACATCAGCAAGTTTGCTGATGATACTAAGCTGGGTGGCAGTGTGACATGTGATGAGGATGTTAGGAGAATTCAGGGTGACTTGGATAGGCTGGATGAGTGGACAGTTACCTGGCAGATGACGTTTAATGTGAATAAGTGTGAGGTTATCCACTTTGGGAGTAAGAACAGGAAGGCAGATTATTATCTGAACAGTGTAGAGTTAGGTAAGGGAGAAATACAAAGAGATCTAAGAGTCCTTGTTCATCAGTCACTGAAGGTGAATGAGCAAGTGCAGCAGGCAGTGAAGAAGGCTAATGGAATGTTGGCCTTTATTACAAAGGGAATTGAGTACAAGAGCAAGGAAATCCTCTTGCATTTGTACAGGGCCCTGGTGAGAGTATTGTGTACAGTTTTGGTCTCCAGGGTTAAGGAAGGACATCCTGGCTGTAGAGGAAGTGCAGCGGAGATTCACGAGGTTAATTCCTGGGATGTCTGGACTGTCTTACGCAGAGAGGTTAGAGAGACTGGGCTTGTACACGCTGGAATTAAGGAGATTAAGAGGGGATCTGATTGCAACATATAAGATTATTAAGGGATTGGACAAGATAGAGGCAGGAAATATGTTCCAGATGCTGGGAGAGTCCAGTGTCAGAGGGCATGGATTAAGAATAAGGGGTAGGTCATTTAGGACAGAGTTAAGGAAAAACTTCTTCTCCCAGAGAGTTGTGGGGGTGTGGAATGCACTGCCTCAGAAGGCAGTGGAGGCCAATTCTCTGGATGCTTTCAAGAAGGAGCTAGATAGGTATCTTATGGATAGGGGTATCAGGGGATATGGGGACAAGGCAGGAACCGGGTATTGATAGTAGACGATCAGCCATGATCTCAGAATGGCGGTCAAGGCTCGAAGGGCCGAATGGTCTACTTCTGCACCTATTGTCTATTGATATATGGTAAACTTTGGGGGAAACTGGAGCAGAACCAATGGGATGGGTGAGGAAGCTGTCACTAGGAATGTGTTGTCTGAAAGCAGGGGCAGAAGCAGATTCAACAGGAGCTTTCAAAGGTGAATTAGAGAATTACTCACAGGGGAGAAACTCACAGGAAAGAGAAGGGACGATGACTTAATGGATGGTTGTTGAGAGAAACTGATGTAGACTCTTCTGACGTGATTCTGCATGACATGCTATGCGCAGAGTATTCCACATTGTTAAATATGCAATATAATAAAAAATAAAGCATTGCACATTAATCAATAAACAGAAAGTAGGAAATGGTATCTTCTACAATGTTTCAGAATCACATGATGGCTTGTTATGATGATGTGACTTCTTGAAAGAGCCATAGCCTCATCAGTTCTTTTGAACCACAACCAACAAGTAGGCAGAGCAACCAATTTTAGCACAAAAGTTCTGATGAAAGGTCATCAACCCAAATCATTAACTTTGTTTCTCTTCCCATGGATGATCCCTAACCTGCGGAGTATTTCCGGCATTTTCTTTGTCTAATGCACATTGCAAAATCCCATGAACTTAAACATGTGATTCCAAGCAGTCTTAAAGAATCAAAGGAAGCACTAAGTCCATTTTAAAGTGATAAGATTGAAAGTTGAACTTGTAAAACCTGTACAGTCCTTTGATTAGCCCATACATTGCAAGCGGATCTCGACAGGCTCTCAATATGAGAGCAGAAGTTGCAGATACACTGGAGGAAGATACTTGACAATGGAGATCCTCAGAGGAAGGATGTTTCTCCTCATGGAAGAGTCCAAATTGGTGGGGAGGGCACAGAATAGTTTTGGCATGAGGGATCACTCTTTTAACAAAGATGAAAAGGAATTTCATCTCCCAAAGAGTTACGAATCTTTGGCATTCTCTAACCTAGAAAGCTATGAAAGCAGAGTCACTGAATGCATTCAAGGCTGAAACACACTGATAGTTGGACTACTGGGAGCTAATGGCTATGGGAAGCCTGCAGGAATATGAAGCTGGGGCAGGTTCAAATTTTCTATGGTATCAATGAGTGACAAAATAGGCTTGAGCGAGCAAGCAACCCTGCTTCTACTGCTTAAATAATACACCAAATGGAATTACTACATTGAGACTGGAACAAAAAAAAATGTTACAACTACAAGCAAGTCAAGTAGGCTGAAGAGTCCATTCATAATTCAGTGAAGACTGGTTTGGCCTGATGGAAAACAAATAAAATAGCAGATGCTGGAATCTAATGCAAAATCAAGCATGCTGGAAGAACTCAACTAGTCAAGCAGCAGTCGTGGAAAGAGATATCAGTCAGTGGTTTGGGTGGGAGATGCTTCTTCGAACTTCCAATCAGCGCTTTAGGTCAACAATGCTTCCTCAGAACTTTCAGTCATGGTTTTGACTCAATAACCCTTCCTTAGAACTCCCAGTCATCGTTTTGACTCAATAACCCTTCCTCAGAACTCCCAGTCACTGGTTTGGATCAACAATTCTTTCTCAGAAATCCCAATCAATGTTACATAGTACACAGAACAGTGCAGCTTTGAGCAGGCCCTTCAGCCCATGATGATATGCTGATTTTGATGCCAATGTTCTCCTCGATAGTCTCGTATCTATCTAAAAGCCTCTAAACTCTGCCAAATTGCCTGATTCCACTACTACTCCTGTTAACTTACTCCAGACAACTGCCATTTTGGGCATAGAAAGCTTACCCCCCTCATGTCACCATTAAATGTTCACCCACCCCTAACTTTAAAAGCATATTCTCTGGAGTTTGCCATTTCTACCCTGGGGGGAGAGCCCAACTCTCTATTCTGCCTATGCCTCTCTCATAATTTTCTAAATCTCTATCAGGTCTGCTCTCAGCTTGCAGCTCCCTAGGGAGAACAACCTCTGTTATCAAACCTTGTAGCTCATTGACTGTAATTCAGGCAGCATCCTGGTAAACCTCTTCAGCACCATCTCCACAGTCTCCACAACCTTCTATAACAGGGCAAACAGGACTGCATGCAAAACTCCAAGTGCAGACTGACCATAGGGTTATATATCTGCAGAATAACTTCCTCACCCTCTGGTTAACACCTCCACCCACGAAGGCAAGCATCCCATATGCCTTCTTTACCACCTGCACAGCCATTTTCAGTGAGCTATAGACCTGGAACTCAAGATTCCCCTGAACCTCAGCACCCATTAAGGGGTCTGTATACTTCCTCCTTTCACTTGACCTCTCAAAGCATAACACCCCACACTTGCCTGGATTAAACACCATCTGCCACTTCTCTGCCCATGTCTAACTAATATATATCCCACTGTATTCTTTGATATTCCTTTACACTGTCCATAACTCCACCAACCTTAGCATCATCTGCAAACGTACTAAGCCACCCACCCGCATTTTGATCCAAATGTATATCACAAACAACTGAGCCTTGTGGAACACCCCGATCACAGAGCTCCAGCCAGAATAACACTCTTCCATTTCTACGGCATCTACGGGCAAGTCTACCCTGAATTTCAACTTGCAATTCACCCTGGAATTCGGGCATCTTTATCTTCTGAATCGACCTACCATGGGGAACCTTATCAAAGGCCTCACTAAAGCCCATGTAGCTAACATCCACTGCCTTATCCTCATTAAGCCCTTTGTCACCTCCTCAAAAATACTCAATCAAGTTTGCAAGGCATGACCTGCACTGCGCAAAGCCATGCTGACTGTCCCTAAGCAGTCGGTGCCTTTCCAAATGTGCACAAATCCCATTCCTCAGCATCCTCTCCAATAGCCTCCCTGATGTGAGGCTTATAATTACTTGGATTATTCCTGTTTCCTTTCTTGAACATAGGCACAATGTTGTGGGTCAGCAACCCTTCCTCAGAATTAAGGAAAGCTCTCTAACCCAAAATGCTGACGGCTTTTTCTTTCCATAACACTGCTTGAACTGCTGAATTCTTCCAATGTTTCTGTTTCGTTTGTCCTGATATAAGTGTTTCAAACGGTAAATAAGATTGATGGAGCAGACAAGGAAAATGTTCCCATTTATGGGGGTAGATCAAGGCTTGCCAGCGCACTGAAAATACAGTAAGTAATTGAGAGGAATCCTCTTTGCCTAGTGGGTGGACAGAATGCGCAATTTGCTCCCACAACGGGAAGCTGGAAGAATGACAGACAAGTTAAGGGGAAATGTACAAAAGAGAAAGGATCAGGAGGATGTGGTGATAGGGTGAAATGAGTGTTGGGAGGAGAATGGTGTGGAGCAAAGTCACTGGGATTGAGGAGCCCGTTTCCCCATTTTTGTGATGTGAGCTACCTGGGCGCCAGACCAAGTGGCTTCATGAGGGGACTATCAAGGGAACAGAAGCTATGAGGCACACACAATCAGCAGGAAGAACTCAGTGCACCGAGCAGCATAGGTGGGAGGGAAGAATTGCTGACAGTTTGGACTGGATCCCTGCATTGAGAATATTGAAGTGAGAAGGCCAGCACTGAGAGAAGGTGGCAAGGAAGGATTCCAAGGCAATTGGTGGACTGGGGAGAAGCATAAGACGGCAGGCAGGTAGGGGTGTTGGAAGACTGTTCCAACTGAATGATGGATAGGGACAGAGAAGCAGAGAGGGGAAAAGTGGGGGGGGGAAACAATAAATGGAACAAGACACACAGAATGCCAAAGGGACTCAGCCACTCAGAAAGCATCTAAACAGGCAGGGAAATAAACCCAGGCCAAGACCCTCGTAAGGGTGAGGGGAATGTGCAGGTGGGAGCTGCTGGAGGGAGATGAGCAGGAACAAGAGTGCTGGATTCTGATAAGTAAAGAAGGTGAAAATGGGAACTGGAAAATGGAGGAGAAGGAAGAGGTGACTGACATTTGGAACCAGATAGGAGTGGAGGAACTGTGTGTGAAATTGGTGGATGGAGAATGTGGAAGGAAACTCTAACGGGTGAAGGAGGGCTAAGGGGAGGGTTGGATGGGGGACTGGAGGGCTATTATGACTGGAGTTCTATGATCAGGGGTGTTCCACAAGGGGGGTGGGGGGTAGAGGGAAAAGAAGACCTAAAAGGGAAAGGGTGACCTAAAATTGGAAAACTCGATGTTCAGGTCATTGGGTTGTAGACTACCTAGGCAGTGCAAAGTGTTGCTCATGGACATAATGTTTATAGATTCTTATAAGTGGGAAGGGAAGCAGCAAAGAAAAAAAGGAAAAGAGGCAAGAAGGTCAAAAGCAAAGAATGGAGCGGCAATTGAGACAGAGAGAGGGAGGGCAGATGGGGGAGTAGTGGGAGCAGGAGCAAGTTGGTGAGGGAGGAAAGAAGATAGGGTGGAGGGAATTCAGCCAGACAGGAAAGCAGCGAGGGAGTGAGAGGAAGGAGGGGGAGGGAACAGTTAAAGGAAGAAGGAAGAGGAAGAGAGCCAGCGACAGTAGGAGGGAAGAAATGAGATGGAGGGGCAGCTTACCATGCACCAGGAGGGCAGTTTGGCTGAATAATGGGGTGAAATAAATACTAGTAATGAGCAGAAAGATGTAGAAGAGTCAGGCTCTCCACCTTCACCAGTGATAAATTGGTGGGCAATACTCCATGGCCTCAACAATGACGTATTGAGAGTGGATTTTTGAGGCCAATGCAGAGATTCTTTTCATGTTGGTACTAAAGATTTTAATATATAATCTTCAGTTAAGGCAGCAATTTGTTAAAAATTTAAGGGTGATATTTGATTAGCACAGGAGGGGAATAAGTTTAGAGACAGAATAGGCCTCTCATTTATTACATATCAATCTGGTATAGGCTGATTTCTATCTTAACCACAATAACGTGATTTGGTTCTGTAAGTTATAACACTCTTACTCAATAAAGCTAGTGCTCTCAAGTCTCTCATTTTATTTAACATGAAAACTCATGTGAGGAAGGGAATCCCAGATTTCCACTACCTATTGTATGAAGAAGTTTTTTGAATCTTATTTAAGGTTATGGCTCACTGTTGCAGACTACCCATTTTCACAATGAATTGCTTTCTCTCTTGCTCTCTCTATTCAATGAATTATATTAATCATCTTCAATGCTTGAACCGGATCACCCCTTAATGTGTAGCGGTTAGCGCGACAGTCCTATAGGTCAGAACGTCAGAGTTTGGAGTTCAATTTCCGGCGCGGTCTGTAAGCAAGTTTGTATGTTCCTCCCCGTGTGTAAGTGGTCTTTCTCTGGGTGCTCCAGTTTCCAAAGACATACTGGTTAGTAGGTTAATTCATCATTGTAAATTTTGTCATGATAAGGCTACAGTTAAATTGGTGGGTTACTGGGCAGTGTGAAAGCGCCCTTTCTGCACTGTATCTCTAAGTAAATAAATAATCTGTGCTCAGGGTTATGTAAACCCAATCTGCACGACCTCATAAGCTAACTCTTTCATTCTAACTACCATTCTAAGAATCCAGAAGACACCTCCCCAAGGTGAATCTTTGCTTGCTGAGGGTCAGTGGTGAAAACTGAAGCCTGTTACACCAAGTGGGGGTCTAAGCAGGGTTCAAGTATGGCTGAAAACTTTTTTGGTTCTCTTTTCAACAAAACACTCATTAGTGATAACGTTAAGACACAAAATATCTATCGGGTGTAGCAGTGGTATGTAGTACAGCCAGGAGACATTGCTTGGGCTTATTTACTACTAGGACTTTATTGTTTAGTGGCATGTACACAATTCCTTCCTGCTTCTGTGCCAGAAGTTCAACCACTCATCTTTTTCAGTGAGGCAGCAATGCAGCTGCAACAGGAGAAGGGACCTGATTTGCTGCATTGAAAGGCAGAGCCTTTATTCAATTATTTGAAGCATTACATACTTGAATCACAAAATTGATGCACTGGACACGCGCAATTTTCTAGCATGTGCTGCAGACTGCAGTCTCACTGAGAACTTGGGGACCTGATGACATTTACTCTGCACAGTAACAGATGAATGTACTGTCCACCTAGGACAAAGCAGCCTCCCTCCCTAAAACATCCTTCCTTTCAATATCAGTGCACTGTAGCTGTAGCGTGTGCAGCTTAGAAAGTACTGCAGCAACTAGCACAGATTATTCTAATACTACCTACAATGATCAACAAGAAGGACAAGAGCAGTACATCACCAGATATACTCCTTCATTCACACTGGTTTTAACTCCTGGAACTCCCTTAGCAACAACATTACAAAGTCCCCTCACCAGAGGATCCGCAATGTCTTAAGAAGGTGGCTCACCGCCACCTTGTCAGAGACAATTAGCAGTAGGCATTGAGTGCTTGGCAGTGCCAGTACCCAAAATTAATTGGCCAATAATCTCAGAGAAAAAGTGTGGAGTTAAATGAAATAGAGATGAGGGATATGGGAAGAAGTGGTGCTGCAGTTGAGGTTATGGGGGGGGGGAAGGGTGGTATGTATGATCGCTCACCTGTAGGTGGGGCTGAACAATATGAGAAGATGGTTGACTTGGTTGGCTGGAAGATACGGGAGAAGGTGTAGGAGCACAGAATGCACAGAAGGTGCATCAGTGGGCTTTAGGATATCGAAGGTAGTCAATGGGTGGGATTGGTGGATATGGGGAGATGGAGAGTGGGTGGGATTGGTGGATATCAGGAGATGGTGGGTGGGACTGATGGATATGGGGAGATGGTGGATGGGATCGGTGGATATGGGGAGATGGTGGGTATGTTGGGGGATATGGGGAGATGGTGGGTATGTTGGGGATATGGGGAGATGGTGGGTATGTTGGGGATACGGGGAGATGGTGGGTATGTTGGGGATACGGGGAGATGGTGGGTATGTTGGGGGATACGGGGAGATGGTGGGTATGTTGGGGATACGGGGAGATGGTGGGTATGTTGGGGGATATGGGGAGATGGTGGGTATGTTGGGGATATGGGGAGATGGTGGGTATGTTGGGGGATATGGGGAGATGGTGGGTATGTTGGGGGATATGGGGAGATGGTGGGTATGTTGGGGGTATGGGGAGATGGTGGGTATGTTGGGGGATATGGGGAGATGGTGGGTATGTTGGGGGATATGGGGAGATGGTGGGTATGTTGGGGATATGGGGAGATGGTGGATATTTTGGAGGATATGGGGAGATGGTGGGTATGTTGGGGGATATGGGGAGATGGTGGGGATATGGGGAGATGGTGGGTATGTTGGGGGAATATGGGGTGATGGTGGGTATGTTGGGGGATATGGGGAGATGGTGGGTATGTTGGAGGATATGGGGAGATGGTGGGTATGTTGGAGGATATGGGGAGATGGTGGGTATGTTGGAGGATATGGGGAGATGGTGGGTATGTTGAGGGATATGGGGAGATGGTGGGTATGTTGGGGATATGGGGAGATGGTGGGTATGTTGGGGATATGGGGAGATGGTGGGTATGTTGGGGATATGGGGAGATGGTAGGTATGTTGGGGGATATGGGGAGATGGTGGGTATGTTGGGGGATATGGGGAGATGGTGGGTATGTTGGAGGATATGGGGAGATGGTGGGTATGTTGAGGGATATGGGGAGATGGTGGGTATGTTGGGGGATATGGGGAGATGGTGGGTATGTTGGGGATATGGGGAGATGGTGGGTATGTTGGGGGATATGGGGAGATGGTGGGTATGTTGGGGGATATGGGGAGATGGTGGGTATGTTGGGGATATGTGGAGATGGTGGGTATGTTGGGGGATATGGGGAGATGGTGGGTATGTTGGGGATATGGGGAGATGGTGGGTATGTTGGGGGATATGGGGAGATGGTGGGTATTTTGGGGGATATAGGGAGACGGTGGGTGGGATTGGTGGAATAGGGAGATGGTTGGTGGGTTGGAAAACTAGTGCATCTTTCTCGATCGTTAGAAATTATCCCTTCTGATGCAGGCAGTTACAGTGTGAATGCTGAGAAAACAATGCAGTCAGTAGCCTGTCATCTATAATGCCGCTAAATGTTTAATTATGTATATTGAATAGTGGTTCAACATAGAACAAATCTTCGAGATTATTGACCTCCTCAGTTCTGGTCCCTTGGGCATGTTTGATATAAAAATGTAAATACCGAATGTGAAAGATATATTTGAATTCTGACAACAGATTGGATTCGCCGTTTTGCAGGTCGCTGCAGGCGCTCAGGGGCACAGTCCCCACTAAGTATAAATCACGAGTTTCTGGTTGCGAGCATGATCTTGGGGATTTGAGAGAACTGGTGGTCGATCGGGGTGGGCTGGGAGGGCTAGATGCACGGACTCCTCTGCCTGACGTTGCTTGGAGCGGTTGGGTACATTTCTGCCCTTTAACCCACTAGTGTGGATGTCAGGACGCTCGTATGTCACAGGGGAAAGCACTTCACCGACAGCCCCCCGCGTCCGCACAGAAGCCCCTCGCAAATGCCCCGAATCTTTTGCAAAAGCAAAGACAAGCGGACAGTGCAGCTGTACGGAGGACTACTGTTCGCTCGCTTGTTCGGTGTCATTGTTCGCCGCATACTCAGTAATGGGGGCTGGCGGAACTTCGAGGGAACGCGAAAACTGCTGTAGAGCAGAATGTCACTCATCGACACTGAGCGGCTTTCCCTGGTCAACGGCAACAGAGGAGATTGCCAGTCGCGACATTTGATGATGAGACACCCACCACCACTCACCCCCACCCTTCTCCTTCCCTCCCCGTGTATTCTGGAACCGGGTACCGCTGCAGCATTAGACGGAGCGCATGGGATGGGGAAGGTGCCTCGTGGATACGTGGGAATTGAAAGCACCGCACCTCTTCCATTTCCCGTAAATGCACCCAGGGAGAGACGGGGGGTGGGGGAGAACGAGAGAGAGTGGGAGAGAGCGAGAGGGAGAGGGTGAGGGAGGGGGAGGGGGAGGGGGAGAGGGTGAGGGCGGGAGAGAGGACGGCGGGGAAGAAGGAGGGAGGGGAGAAGGAGGGAGAGAGGAAGGGAAGGACAGGGAGGGAGAGAGTGCGAGAGACAGAAGATAGACGCATTGACAGACGTGAAGAAAGAGAGGCTCACACACATACGCTCATAGAGAAACATACAGACACACTCTGAGACTGAGACAGCGTGACAGAGACTCTCACGCCCCCTAAACACATGCAGGCACACACTCGCTCTCATATCCAGAGTGATGTTTGTGTGTTTGTGTGTGTGTGTGTGTGTGTGTGGGGGGGGGGGGTATTCGTAGAGGAGAAATATAAAGACAAATATAGAGGGAAAGAGGCGGACAGATGGACACACACACTATCAGACAGACAGGGAGACATACACAAACCCGGTGAAACTGACAGAGACACAGGGACTGAACACCCAGGCACACACTCACAGACACACACGCACAAACTCACTCACACAGTGACGCACAGGGGAGCAGCAGTGCGATATCACACCGCCGCCTCTCCTTCCAACAGAATGGGTTTACAGACTCGCATTCTTCGCAGAGAACAGAGTGTCCAGCTACATCCGCAAGCAGGCTCCGGCTGCTTAACCGAGCCCGGGGGAAGCAGCCGGTGTTCCCGGGCATTGATTCCGCGTGCTCTGCGGAATTGCCGGGTGCAGGCACCAGAGGTCCCGCGATAAGCACTTATAAACATTCAGAGATGGTTGAGTGGAAAGGATAGGAAGAAGAGTGTCCTCTGAACAGCGTGCGTGTCCCTTTCCCTTCTCTTGCCTCACCTGTGTGTGTGTGTGTATACGCGCGTTTCTCTCTCTCTCTCTCTCTCTCTCTCTCTCCATCCATACATATGCCTTGAGTGTTCTCCATCCTTAGGTTTTAAAACGTTTCTTTCTCTGCCCGTTTGCGTGACTCCCTGTTTCCTCAATCCATCTCTCTCTTTCTCCCTCTCTCTTTCTGTCTATCTCGGTGTATGCATGAATGTCTCTTTCTCTGCCTCTCTCTCTCACTGATTGCCTCACGCTCTCCCCCCTCTCTCACTGTCTGCGAGAAGACTCCTTACCTGGTATTCTCCGGACTGGTTCTGGTTGCTGTGCCAGCAGTGTCTGTGCAGCCCCTGGTTCTTGTGCTGACAGTTGCAGTGGTGCTGGTGCTGAGGCTGCGCTCCGCTCCCCCGACCCGGCCCCGCTGCGCCCCGATCCCCCGCACGCTCCATGACTCCGCCGGCTGCGCACTGCAGCGCGCCCGGGACCTGCGCCACACTCGGGCTCCCACGGCCCAGGCTGCCGGTCTCATTGGCCGCCCGGACCAAAACAACTCGCATGACGTTACCTTTAAACAAACCCCCTCCCTACCCCCAAAATATTAAAGGGACCACTTGCTGACTAGCGCTCAATCAGACAGTCCATAGTATTACCCTGCGGAGTGGGAGAACTAGCGCCAGGGAAGCAATAAATGAAGCGATCATCCCAGGATTAAATTTTAACCCGCAATCCAATTATATTATAGTTTCACACTCAGGGTTGGTATCTATAACAGCCTCAAAAGCATCACCAATTTGCAAAGCCGTAGACTAAACCAGCCTAGTATGGGGAAGAAGAGTTTAGCGGAGCCCGGATAAGGAACTAAAACACACTCATCTCCAGCGCCTGTATCCTACATCCTGGTCTGGGATGGGGCAATGAGCCGGTGCCCTGAATCTGGAGGAGAGGCGAGCTGCTCTGCGGCCAGCGTCAAGAGGATGGACGGTCTCGGAGAAGCAGCTCTGGAATCCCTCCAAACCCTAGATTAAAAAAAATAAGAGAGTTGTCACATTGATTGCCGGTTGAGAGATTTCATTCCAGTTGAAGGTATTCGGAACGGGTTGCTGCAGAGCAGAATCTTCTCAGACCTCAAAGATGACATTCACCATTGATTTCACTATGAGGAAAATGGTGCTTGAAGATCAAGGTCTCAAATGTGGTTTAAAGCTCGTGGTTTAACTAGGCAGCGGTGAGTCCTGCGCTCCTGCACGCTTCTGAGACTTGGGCAATACAAGAAAGCACTGTAGAGGTACCATTAACCCCCTCGCTGGCAGGAGCATTAAACAATGTGCGGTGGGTTGAGCAATGTCTCTGGGGGGAAGGGGGGAATTATCAACATAATCTTACATTAGAACATCTTAGTCGTATGAAACACCAGCAATTTGTGTCCCCCTGCCCCCGCCAATGTTATTCAGCCCGTTGAGTTCCTTCATTTGGTTGCTCCAGATTCCAGCGTCTGCATTTCTCTCGTGCCTCCGATTTGAGGGAATTCCTAGCCCATGACTGTGAGAGAAGAAGCTCATTCATCACGCTGTCAGCAGGCTGGGGTCCCTGTGGCAAGAGCCCAGAGTAAATACGCTAATGAGTGGACCCCCTTACAAACCACACATCCTCTCATCCCTACTTGGCACAATCAGTGGTTCTGATACTGGCCCCATCACACGTGCTGGAGCCACAGAACAGAAGTGGGGCAGTTCTCCTTCAATTCCAAGGAACTGCTTAAGAACAATTCACTTCCCATCATTTAATCCCTCTCTAGCCTTTTTGACACCTTGCTCCATCTGAAAACCCTGAAATTCAAGCAGTTAAGTTCCTCACTGTTAATTTAGTAACACAAAATGCTCATATCTCTATATCTGACATTTCTCAATGATCATCAGTACATGTTTAATGGCCATCAACTGTCTTTGCAGCTTTACTTTATGCATCTGTTAAAAACTTCCATAATTTTGAATGCTTCAACTTTAGAAGAGAGTAGAGGAGGAATTTCTTTAGCCAGAGGCTGGTGAATCTGTGGAATTCATTGTCACAGATGACTATGGAGGCTAAGACATTGGATATCTTTAAAGTGGAGGTTGATAGTTTCTTGATTAGTGAGGGTGTCAAATGCTATAGGAGAATGAGGTTTGGAGGGATTGTAAATCAACCATGATGGAATGGTGGAGCAAATTCATTGAGCCAAATAGCCAAATCCTGCTCCTATGTCAATTTAATCTTACTTAATTTCCTCAGTTCCAGCAATAACCCGTAATTGTCCGGACCTTTTAGCAGAATACAATGCCCCGGGAACCCTCCAGAAATGCTATTGGTAAGAAAGCCTGACCACAGAGCAGATAACCAAATGTTTGGGTAAATAGATTTCAAGGTGCATCTTAAGCCGGTACAAGATGGAGATTTGGGGAGGGAATTCCAGAGCTCCAGGCCTGACACAGGTGTCAGCAGTGAAAGGGTTAAACTGGATCTGTCAAGAAGCGAGAATTAGAGAAGTCTGCCATTCTTGAAGGATTTCAGGCTGGACATTGACAGAAATGATGTCATCGAAGACTTTCTAAAGAAGGCTGAGAATTTTAAAATTTGAGCAATCCAGGATCCCATGCCAAAGGGCTGAGTGAACGTGTGGGGTAATGTTCGATTGGGTAAGAGTTTAGATATAGACAGTAGGATCTAATGAGCTCAATGTAAGGATGATGGCTTGCTGCCACCAGAAAATGGAGCCCATTGTAGAGTTAATAAAGGCATTGGTGAGGTTCCAGCTCAAGATGAAGGTGCAATTCATGGATGCTAAGAATGTCAAAGCTGCCAGGTTTGTTGAGGGTTTGGGAATGGATGGATGGCTGACACTTTCATGGTGATATATAGTATAGCATCCAAGGTTGGCAGCAGATAGTGAGGTTCAGATAGTGGGGAGGGACGTGTTGGAGTCAACGACTAGGTAACGGATTGCACACAGGGATTTAAGGCATCTTTGGAATTTCCAGTTGGACGAAAATTCTGCTCATCCAGTCGTGGATGTTAGACAATGTGACAAGTGAGGTATTGAGCTTTGGAGCAAGGTGTCATGAGAAGGTATCATTAGGAAACATGAAAAATGATGTTGAAGCGGACAGGAATAGATCTTTGGGGAACACTAACAGGAAACGTAGTGAACATGAAGTGAAGACAGCTGTAGCTGATACCACAGTTATGGTTAGACAGAGAAGAATGGAAGAATGTTGCTCCATCCATATCAATGAAGCAAAATTGTCCTCAAAGTGCTGGACATGCAGAGAACAATCCCCGATAGAAAGCACATGAAGCAATGACTGGAAAAAGGAAACAGTGCTCAGTTATATTTATTTCAATGAATTATGGCTGGGGAATTAATGCAATGCAGTGAGGGCACATATGTAGGAGGGGTATTTCACAGTGAAAATGACAAAACCACGGTTGAATAATCAGAATCAGAATCAGGTTTATGATCACCAGCATGTGACATGAAATTTCTTAATTTAGCAGCAGCAGTTCAATGCAGTACATAATCCTGTAGAGAGAAAAAATAAATAAAATAAAAAATAATAAATAAACAAGTAAATCAATTATGCATATTGAATAGATGAAAAATGTGCAAAAACAGAAATACTGTATATTAAAAAAAAGTGAGGTAGAGTCCAAAGATTCAATGTCCATTTAGGGATCGGATGGCAGAGGGGAAGAAGCTGTTCCTGAATTGCTGAGCGTGTGCCTTCAGGCTTCTGTACCTCTTACCTGATGGTAACAATGAGAAAAAGGCATTCCCTGGGTGCTGGGGGTCCTTAATAATGGATGCTGCCTTTCTGAGACACCGCTCCCTGAAGATGTCCTGGATACTTTGTAGGCTAGTACCCAAGATGGAGCTGACTAGATTTACAACCTTCTGCAGCTTCTTTCAGTCCTGTGCAGTAGCCCCTCCATACCAGACAGTGATGCAGCCTGTCAGAATGCTCTCCACAGTACAACTATACAAGTTTTTGAGTGTATTTGTTGACATGCCAAATCTCCTTAAACTCCTAATATAGCTGCTGTCTGCCTTCCTTTTAACCACATCAATATGTTGGGACCAGGTTAGATCCTCAGAGATCTTGACACCCAGGAACTTGAAGCTGCTCACTCTCTCCACTTCTGATCCCTCTATGAGGATTGGTATGTGTTCCTTCATCTTACCCTTCCTGAAGTCCACAATCAGCTCTTTCATCTTACTGACGTTGAGTGCCAGGTTGTTGCTGCAGCACCACTCCACTAGTTGGCATATCTCACTCCCGTATGCCCTCTTGTCACCACCTGAGATTCTACCAACAATGGTTGTATTTCAGCAAATTTTTAGATGCTATTTGAGCTATGCCCAGCCACACAGTCATGGGTATAGAGGGAGAGTAAGAGCAGTTGGCTAAGCACACACCCCTGAGGGGGCGGCAGTGTTGATTGTCAGCGAGGAGGAGATATTATCACCAATCCGCACAGATTGTGGTCTTCCAGTTAGGAAGTTGAGGATCCAATTGCAGAGGGAGGTACAGAGGCCCAGGTTCTGCAACATCTCAATCAGGATCATGGGAATGATGGTATTATATACTGAGCTATAGTCGATGAACAGCAGCTACAGTTGATAATTGGCCTACATTCCTGATTACATACAAGTTGAGGGATTGGGGGTATGTAGCAACGTGAGGAAGGATGACATTACACAGATTTATTTGGAGAGCTAGCTCAGAAACTGGATATTTCTGCTTAACCAGCTAATCCATATCAACATTTATACACCACTCAGATCTCTTGTCTTTGCTCATCCAAATCAATCACTGAGCTCTATATCTCCCTCTCTGTGTGTACTTCTCTTGCCTCCCTTTAAACATACCTATATTACAACTCACCTGTGAAAATATTCTCTGCACCATCTCCAGTGCCTCCAGATGCTTTTTAGAAAAGTAACCAGAAATATAGGCAATGTTCCTATATGTAGGCTGACCAAGAACTGACACTGGTGTAGGATAACACCCATACTTATCTATCCTTCTAGAAATAACCCTTAGTGCTAGGTTTATTTTTCTATGACCTTCCTATAAAAGATGGGGTACAATTTTTAGTGACCAGTGTATTTATACAAACTAGAGTATATTCCTTTAATTTTATACCTGACTTGCATTGCCCAAGTAGTAAGCAACCTCATCAATCTCCTTACAAAAATGTAATATCCTTTCAATTGAACTTCACTTGCTAATTATTTGCCCATTCTGCAATATTGTTAATGACCCTTTATAATGTGCTTCCATCTTGCACAATATTGAAAGTCCTACTAATCTGCATTTTTCTTTTCCAAGGTGTACATCACCGCTGTAAATTGTGAACAGCCATGGCTAGAATTAATCCTTATGGAACATTGTACCTACCTTCCATTGTGAATTGTTACATCTTGACTCCTGCTCTCTGCTTCCTGCTCTGAAGCTGAAAGATCAACCAATAGGATCATGTGGATTGGATACCCGAACCCTGGACTCCTTAATACCCGAAGCCTGGACTGACACCTTGCCCTACTGTCCTGTTTATTATTTATTGTAATGCCTGCACTGTTTTTGTGTCATATAACACCATGATCCTGAAAAACGTTGTCCCATTTTTACTATGTACTGTACCAGCAGTTATGGTCAAAATGACAATAAAAGTTGACTTGACTTGACTTGATAGAGAAACAAAAAAGGGGCCATCATATTGATGGAAGTATACAACTTGAGGAGATGATCAAAAGGAAATAAAGGACATAAAAAGCAATCAAAATCACAGAGGGACAGAATAACAACCTTATAACGACTTCCCTGAAGAATCAGAGGAGAAACAGGGTAATGTGAACCCTGGGTTTTAACCATTGGAACAAAAGGAACTGAGAGATTTCATTGAAGCGTATGAAAGTTATGAGACACCTGGACAGCGTGACTAGGAAGAACACACATAGGGAGAAGATGGAGTGTTTATTCCACAGGGATCAGTGCTGGGACAACTGTTGTTCAGAATTTATTATGATAATTTAAATTCAGGAAGAGAAATTAAATGCTGGGATGATTAGAGAAGGAGTTGAGAGAAATACATAAAGAATAGCAGGAACAGAAACTCTCACTGCATTTTAACTCCCTCTGAATGAGCCTTTAAAACTGGGAGATGTAAGTAACAAAAACCATTTTTGGCTGGCATGGGATTGATGGGCTGAACAGCTGCTTCACGTGCTGTACATTCTTACAATTTAATAAAATGGTATGAAGATTAAGAGAGGAGATTTGATCATCAATTACCCTAACTATTACATTATGCTGTTTTGAAAGCTAGTAGCTCATGTTCTCAGTTATTCTGGGAACTGGTGGGCCTGATAAACTCTAGTTGGGCAAGGCTGCTGCTATTACACATGGAGCTGGGAGGTGAGTTGGGCAGGGTATGATGGCATTGGTCATGGATGGGTTCCTGTCATTGCAATTGGACTTTGATTTGAATAAGTTTATTCCACTTCACCATCTCCTTTCCAATGGAGAGAGTCACAATATAGGACATTGTGTTGCGGAACTCTACAAAAAGTAAAAAAAAATGTTTTGTTTCTTACTGTGGGTGAGGATGTCACTAGAAAACCTAACATTTGCTGTCCATTCAAACTTGCCCCTCACCCCCCAAATCAGAGGCTTGCTCACCAACTTCAGAGAGCAGTTAAAGTGAGCCTGAAGTTATGAAAAGGTCAGGACCCATCAATATGCAGATTTCTTTCCTGAAAGACAACACAGAAACTGTTGGGTTTGTAGCAACAATCCAGTCTTTTCCTCGTCATTGTAATCAATGTTAGTTTTTTGAATACAAGATGTAGTTAATTACCTGAATCTACATTCCTAACCCCGATCGTTGGATTTGGATTTATGCCATCAGGTCAATAGTCCAGGCTTCCTGGGTATAGTAAGTTAATCACTAGACTGGTGAAAACCCTAGATATGAGGCATGAACACAATGAACCTTTGCATTTCATAATCTCAGCATTTCTCACCACGGTGCGTTTAATGAGAAAAATGAAGGGCTGGGATTGCCTCCCTAGAAGTGTGATTTTGGAGAGCATTAATCTGCTTTCTTTGGTCATAATTGAGACTTATCAGAATATAGGCTTAATTATATGTTGATCTCTGGCACTAGCATTGATTATTCTGAGCAGAACTCAGATCTCTCCCTGGGAAAGTTTGTGCATCCAAATTCATTGATAAGGTGTCTTTGGTGAAAGTTCTAAGAGCTCATTTTAAAAATTCTAACTGATTTACATTGAGCATGCTTCATTATCCAAAGAATTATTCTTGCCAGTGATATCTATTAGTAGGAATATCATCTTCAGGATCTAAATTCTTCATCTGAGGGCAAGTTTCTTCCAGTTTGTGAACAATGAGCCAGATACCAGTGTTGTGCCCTGGCATGATGTTGCTGGTGAACTATATTGATGTTGGCATTAGCAGTGATTATTAAATCATTCTCTGTGTCAGGATGTCAATAATTACATCACTCAGAGAGCAAGTACCCATGCTGCACCGCATTATGTTTTGACAATAACACCTCAGCTGAACTGTAATCCCCTACAAAGGAGATCACTTAACATTTTGCTATCATGTGGATTGCTACAAAATAGAGTAATTGAAAATCACAGATCGATACAGCACAGAAAGAGTTCACTTGGCTCAATTAGCTTGAGAAGGGACTATCTATTACGTAGCTCTCTGTCTGTGTCCTGCAAATCTGTTCCCCCATCATGTATCCATTTGGTTTCCTTGGGGAAATCATTAATGAATCAACTTTGCAACCAGAGTATTCAAAATTCGCTATGAACTTCCACTGTGGTACTTAATGCAGATACTTTGTGCACAGAAAACTCCGTCAAGCAGCAATGTGAAGATGACTAGATAATAGCTCTAATGTTGCATACTAGGGGATAAATATTCAAAAGAAGATCGTTCATGTCTCTTTGGGAACGTAACTAAGATCGCTTCCAAAAGATGGCAGCTTCAATAGCAAGTACCTTTTGCTACTGCATTGGGAACGGTCTGGGTACAGCCGTTAACTTTCCAGTAGAAAGCCTGATGCCATCATCTTCTGACTCTGCATTAATAGCTTTACCCACAGCCACAGTCAGCTGATGAGAAAACATGCAGTTCATAGTCTTCCATAGGCCAAATATAACATCGTATCATTAATTCTATTAACATAATACTTGGGCATAATTCTACACAGTCTTGCAAAACTGATACATCAGAACAAGAGAAAAGATTCGTTTCCCTAAAGGACCCATTTACTTCTTTTAAAATTGGCCATTTGTGGTCACCAGTCCTTCATTACTGGCCTGCAATGGCCAGGAGTCAAGCGTTAATCACCATAATAGTATAAGAAGAGACAACACAGAGAAAGCTTCATGGTGACATTAAAAATGTGATCTATGTAAAACAGTGCTTTAAACAATTTTAGTTATAAAAGTATAAAAATGGAAGAGATTTGGGATTCACAAAGAATTGTTTGATTGACACAAAGAATCAAAATTAGGAAAGAGTTCTAGATTCACCCTCTAACCTTGGGAAGACAGGCCCTCATGAAGATGGAAACTTTTGTGTGGCTCTGTCTAAGGTGCTTGGATAGCAGTGGCAGAGACAGTGCAGTTTGCATGCTTAAACCTCCAAATTAAACAAGAACTGGCAATTTATATTCTCTAGCCATCCAGCCCCACTTTTATTCGGGAAGAATCACTCAACCAATTTCCACCCAACAGTGTCTAGTCAAGGTTTCCAAAGAATGTTTTGGTTTTCATACCCCATCATAGCAGGAGCTCCACTAAACCTCATAATCCACTGTTATTGCTCTTAATCAACTATATGCACAGCAAAAATCATGCTGAATATTTAATGATCAATTTCAGCCTTTAATTCCATGGTCAAACAGATAGCCATCTAATCTAGGAGTAAATTAGCACAATCTGCTTAAAATTCTTTCTTAGGTCATAGGTGTTATTGAACAGGCTGTCCTTTCCTTTTATACATGATTTGCTAAATTAAGAGCCAAAAAAGTTGAAAGGGATTCAGTCAGAGGCCTGACTAAGTACAGAATGCAAATTTTCTTCTCTTTGTTAGACAGCCACTTGAAATTTTACAGCAGTTGCACATTCACTTTTACTGGCATCGTCAAACCTCTGAAATGAATTGAAACTTTAAGACTCATATTCTCCCTATTGTTATTCAGTAATGGACTTGCTATGTTATCCATTGCTCATAGAGAGAGCCTCGAGTTATTTGGATAGTTAAGTGACACGAGATATTTTACAACTATTTCAGCAAACATTTTTACTTGCTGTCCCAGACTCATAACGTTAACCGATTTATTTAAAACGGGCTGTGAACAGAAACTAAAACAGATAGAATAGTGTAACAGAAGCTTGTTAAGCTTGTGCCAGATAGTTTCTATTACATCCTGGGGTCTTAGAATACCCTGTTCAAGGTTACAGGATGGATTCCAGGGACAGGTGATTGAATACATCATGACCAGATGGCCATCCACCATTTTTTAAATAGTCCAGCAGCCTTGATCTATTTATATGAAGTCTCTTCAACGCCCCCTCAGCTGAAGGAACAAGATTCCTTGCAACCTCACATATTCTTCCAATATGGAGGGAGGACATTCAGCCCACTGAGTTTATGCTATCTCTCAGCGCAACCCCATCATGCCGTCCCCCACTTCCTTCTGTGTCAGCTATTCATTCATAAATGCCCAGTAATTGTCCCACCAGCCACCTATCCGTGGGATTATTTGGCCAATGACCCAAACAACTAGCATGCCTTGTGGACGTGGGAGGAAACCAAAGCACCAACAAGGGCAACTTAGGTGGCCCATGCAAACTCCACACAAGCAGCAATGGAGGTCTGAATCTAACTCAAGTAGCTGTGTGCTGCCACTGTGGCCCACCCAACCCTATCAGCTTTAAAAACGACTCCTTTCAACATCGTTCACAGAAAGTGAAACGTCTTAGCCCAGCCCAATCTAGCCACTAATTAAACAGGCAGGGAGGGATGCAAGGTGTCAGGCTGAAAGTAGGTTAGAATGGTCCTTGTAGATGCTCTTGCTTTGATGTCGCTTGGGTGGCACGGTAATGTAGTGGTAGTGCAATGCTATTTCAACTCCAGTGACCCAGGTTCAATTCCCACAACTGTCTGTAAGGAGTTTGAACGTTTTCCCCATGGTTGCATGGGTTTCCTCCACATTCCAAAGGTGTACAGGGCAGTAGGTTAATTGGTCACATGGCTGTAATTGGGCGGCACAAACTCTTTGGGTCGAAAGGACCTGTTACTGTGCTGCATCTTTAAGTTAATTATAAACTTGGTTTTGTTGCAGCAGGCTTTTTTTCCTCAGGCCTTTTTACACTTTTAGAAATGAAAGTTGATAGTTTGGTCAGACGATGAGAAATAACTCCCTGTCTCTGAACCAAACAGAACTGTGCACGCAGCAGCTGCTGTTAACCTTAGAAGGAAGTTCCATTTTTAAATCTACATCTTGAAACCTTTCACTGCCAATGAAAAGCAATCAATTTGCGCATGCAAGATTTATAAAATAGCACAGTAATATTCACCAGAAAATCCATTCTGGTCTTGAGCTTGAGGGATAAATATTGGCACAGAAAACTGGGAGAATCCCTCTGCCTTTCATAAATAATGACATTATGCCTAATAATTTATCTTCCCATCCAAGAGGGAAACTCCAGCAGTGGAACCCTCACTCCTGTCCAGCATATGATATTCAGCCCAAATTGCCTGGCATGAAACTTGAATCTGTACTATTGCAAATCAGAAACAAAAGCTATTCATAGATCCAAAAGTGTGGATTGTTTCTACTTCGACAGATGTTGCCTGGCCTGCTGAGTTTTTCAAGCAATTTTTGTTTCAGATTTCAAGCATCTGCAGATTTCTGGATTTCCTTGAACATCAGAACCCATTAAAATACTCTAAGTGAGGTTTGACATCAAATTGGAAGATTAACTTTCTTTCCTTTCTCAGTGGAGCTAGCTAACTCACTAAGGATATTAAAAATTGTTTTTATTTCAGATTTCCAGCAAACTTTTTTTTGTGGTCTAACAATGCTCTGTTACCATAACAACTTTAAACTCACAGTGTTCCAACTCCAACATAAAAGTGATATCAGTGCACTCCAGCTCACACTATTAGGACACATCAGTAAATTGGGCTATAGGGACATCTGAGAAGTGCCAGGAACACAAGACCAACCCTGGACAGCATTAAGAACATTCAGTAACTAAATGGGGGTTGTTGAAACATTAGGGCAACTGATAGCATCTCAGCTGGTGATCTCCTGCAGCCGTATTGTGTTGTGGAAGTAACTATCCACTTACATGATCATGTCTCCTTTATATACTTAAGAGAAATGCTGCCTTAACACAATCAAACATAATTCAAGGAGAGAGAACCAAGGGCGATCAGTGTTTGCTTACCCTTCAGAAGCCGTATGAATTTGTATTTGTACCTTGCTCCTCAGAAACGTCTGAGTTCTTAACAAGGGGATGAATGCTGTCACTTTATTGGAAGGAGATCGCAGTCCTGGCAACCAATCTCATCACAGCAAGCTCTAATTTATAACAATTAAATAAATGGTCAGATTATCTGTCATTGTTGAAATATTAAAGAAGAGAAACAGGAAAGAGAATGCCCAGCATGTCTTTAAGTAATGTCAAAATTCCTTGTATTTATTTATTTAGAGATACAGCGCTGTAACTGACCCTTCTGGTCAAACGAGCCCGATTACACCATGTGGCCAATTAATTTACTAACCTGTACGTCTTTGGAATGTGGGAGGCAACCAGAGAACTGGGGGGAACACATGCATCATGGGGAGAACGAGAAAACTTCCTACGGGTAGTGACGGAGTTGAACCTAGTTCTCTCCATTTACATGGCAGGTTTAACCAGATTACTGAGAAACTGAATTCTTTTTTCCAACAAAGACATCTCGTTCCCTCCGCAACACTGAATTCTCCATAAAGCTTGGAACAAATCAAGATTTAAATGCTGTTCCCGGACCTTACACGCTGCCTCAAACCAGTTTCTGACACTGCTGCCTTATCTAAGGGGTTATCTCTTCTCCTCCCAAGTTGCTCTCCATTGCTTTCCTCAATTTCATCAATATCACTATAGTTACTGATCTTCTGAACTTGGCTACACTGTAAATTTATAAATCCCACTCTCTACCTTCTCCCCACATTGAAACGGAGGTCCTTCACTCAAATAATTCTCATCATCTCCAAATTTGGAGTTCTTCATCCACCTCTGCCTGGGCTTCTTCTGACCAACATTAAACGGGAGTCACTACAGAAGAGAGCGCACCCTTCACAAAGATAATATTGTAACCACTTCTTTACCTGTCCTTCCACTTATATTATGGAATCTTCCCATCGAAGGTGTCATTGCAAACCTTAAGAGCTGTGCTCAACAGGATCTTGAACTGTGTGGGTTTCTTATGGGTTTTATGGGTTTCATCAAGCAGTGGACAAACTAAAAGATATTTCACCACATGGCCCTTGTTGCACTTGTGGGTTTCAGACATTGTAACATGATCTCATTGCACCATTAAGGGTTTTGAGTGGCCATTTTGGTGGTTTAAGGTTGTGTAGCGTCTTCCTTGTATCCATTTCTCCTTTCAAAGTTCAAAGTAAATTTACTATCTCAGTAAGCAAGTACCTTGAGGTCCATTTGTCCTACAGGAAGCTGCTTGGGCCACACTGTTAATGCTGGCCCCCCTGTCACAGTCACAGCTGCCATAACTCCCCTCGGGCGGTTGTGACAGTGATGCTGGCTACCTCCATTGTAATGAGGAAGCTCCTGTAGTTCAGGTATTGCTCTGCAGTGGGATAGTCATGTAATGAGTGTTTGGCATCCTCCACCTTTCCCTGTCTCCTTACCTGACTAAGGCTCTTTGAATGTCTGGTGGTGCTGTTCTACTGAGGGCACACAAGGTCATCTCAGACAGGGATGGTTCTACAGTTCATTCAGCACTGGGTCAATCCTTTCTGTGTGGGCAGGGTGTTCCCACGCTAAGCAAACCCATTCTGAACTGGGTAACGCACAGCATGAGTTTGAGCAATGGGTGGATGTGCCCCTCCTTTCTCCCCCATTCTCAATTTGCGAACGCCTGGATCTTATAGCTTCAGCCTTGACTTCATCTATTGGAAGGGTAACTGTCAGGAAAATCTGTAACAGACAGACAGACAGACTTTATTGATCCCGAGGGAAATTGTGTTTCGTTACAGTCGCACCAACCAAGAATAGTGTAGAGATATAGCAATATAAAACCATAAATAATTAAACAATAATAAGTTAATCATGCCAAGTGGAAATAAGTCCAGGACCAGCCTATTGGCTCAGGGTGTCTGACACTCTGAGGGAGGAGTTGTAAAGTTTGATGGCCACAGGCAGGAATGACTTCCTATGATGCTCAGTGTTACATCTCGGTGGAATGAGTCTCTGGCTGAATGTACCCCTGTGCCTAACCAGTACATTATTGAGTGGATGGGAGCCATTGTCCAAGATGGCATGCAACTTAGACAGCATCCTCTTTTCAGACACCACCGTCAGAGAGTCCAGTGCCACCCCCACAACATCACTGGCCTTACGAATGAGTTTGTTGATTCTGTTGGTGTCTGCTAACAACACAGGGATGGTTCTACAGTTGTCATTCAGCACTGGGTCAATACTTTCTGTGTGGGCAAGTAACACCTGAAGGTCTTGGCCCCCCAAAAAATCGACTCTTTATTTTCCTCTGTAGATGCTGCCTGACTTGATGAGTTCCTCCAGCATTTTGTGTGTGCTGCTCAAAATTTCCAGCATCTGCAGAATCTCTTGTGTTTAGGAAAATCTGAAAAAAAAAACTGGTGTCTCTTTTACACAGAAAAGAGGGCTAACCTGTTAAAGAATTTTATGAAAAGATTTGATGGGTGTTGATGTAGAATGTAGATATAAGACAGCCTCTAAAAATTCCTGCAAAAAAAAAGATAAACTGCTTTCCCCAGAGTGGGGAGAATGTGCAATGTGTTTCCATAGAGATTAGTAGAGGCAAACAGCAGTGATTGTTTTAAGGAGAAATTGAATAAATGCATGAGAGAGAGAGGTGAATAGTGGATTTAATAGGAGAAAAAAGAAGGGGTGGAAGATGACATATACAGAGAAGAAGCACTAGTATGAAGTTGGAGGACTGAATAGCCTGTTTATTTGATACATGCTTTATATGATCCAAGACTTTCTACCTTGATACTCTGTCTTGGTTTCCCTGTTTAAATAAAATCAGTCACTCACAGGTAATTTTCCTCATAACAGTCCATTCTAGATTAAAAAGAATCAATTAAATAGATCTTCCTACTACCCCTGGATGACCCAAAGGTCTTCATAGCCAAAGAATGCCTGTGCTGTAACGGTAAATCTGGCAGCTGATCTTATGCAGAGTAGGATCCAACAACCAGAAGATGAAATGAGGGAAGCAGCTAATTTAACAAAGCCAGGGATGTGGGCCAAGGTAAACTGTCAAGCAAAAGATCCCTGAGAAATGTTTGCAATGGAGCTGAATGGGTTACAGCTCACTGGATTTAATCGGAAAGAAGTATATTTCATTGTGTAATTGGAGGTTTCTTGGCCCATTGAAGCTGTTGGATTTCCCAGCTATCTGATTCTTGCATTTGGTGTAATCGCTAACTTAAAAATGAATAATTTAAGCCTTTTTTTAGCCTTCAGACTTACCATTGCCTTTGATAGTCAGCATGGACCATGACTAAATATAGCACACCCATCCCGTTGGGTAAAGTCTCCTTTCTCCACTCAGCCAAGACCATAAAAAGCCAGGGCTGAATTAAAATAGAAACATATCTTAAAAACATTTATCTGTCCAACAAGATGGATTGAAAGCCTTAGCACTTTGGAATAATTTCTTTCTCCTGCTATGTGATACCCTTCAGCAGTGTAAACTACAAGACCTGTCAAGTTTTAACCCTTTCACATCCAGCCGAAAAATGAAGATGAACGTCATGGAGAAGTGTCTTTA
Source organism: Hypanus sabinus (assembly GCF_030144855.1). NCBI lineage: Eukaryota > Metazoa > Chordata > Chondrichthyes > Myliobatiformes > Dasyatidae > Hypanus > Hypanus sabinus. The sequence goes on from NC_082721.1 coordinate 27,329,125, forward strand.
TTAACTCCATCGGCAGTGCAACGTGGCTACAGTGTGCACTACCTACAAGATACATTGCAAATGCCTATCTAGGCTTTTCTGATAGCCCTTCTCGATCGTGCGACGACCACCAGCAGGAAATACAAGGGCACCAGACACAAGAGAGTATCATTATCCACACGTTCTCCTTTGTGCTACCTGACTTGGAAACATATTACCATTTCGGCATCATCACTGGGTTAAGATACTGGAATCCGTTCACTAACAGCGTTACTGAGAGCCCTTCGCCACACAGGGAGCAACATTTCCAGGGAGTGGGTGCCGGACGGTAGAGTGATGGTTAATATAACACTACCACCGCGCTAGCGACCCGGATTCAATTCCTGTCACTGACTGTAAGGACTTTGTACGTTCCCCCCGTGACCGTGTGGGTTTCCCCCCACATTCTGAACGTCAGTAAGCAAGTTAATTGGTCACGTGGGTTTAACCGGGCTGCACAGGCACACTGGGGCAGAAGAGCCTGCTAACACGCTATATCTCTAAATAAAACTGAAAAGAATAAAATTATTCTGCCCTCTGTTTTTTCCTTCCCTTGTACTACCTCGACGCAGAGCCTCGTCACTTTCTTGGGGGCCAATGCATTAACGTTCTCCTCGCACTCCGGTTGAGAACTCAGTTCACGTCAGTATATGGAAGGGAGGTCACCTGAGAAAGCTTGGCGCAGCAGACTCACTGCCTGGGGAAACTGATGATCCAACAAATACGGCTAAAATAGCCACACTGCAGCAGTTAAGGAAAGCCAGTAAGGGACAGAGGCATAAATAACACACAAACAGAGCAGAGGAAACAAAACGAGTGACCCTGCTGGATAAAAAGTGACCTCATGAGGTTTGACAGCCAAATCAATAGCCTCCAAAAATGGGCAGGTATGGGGTTCACAACGCGTGATTAGACTCTGCTCGTTATTTGGAGTGTAGGTAATCACCAACTTTGTGCTGTGCTCCTTTCAACAATTTTAGCATGCAGCCAGTTCCAATTGCAATGTTAATTAGTTACATCATTATTAGGCTAGCAATAGCTCGTTCCTCTTAAAGAGGAGACTGGCAGGATGCAGAGGCTGCCGGACATTCTGAGGGCGAGGCTGCTCAGAGAAACTGTGGAAATGAGCACAGCAGGACGGAGAAATGGCTCCACTGACGGTGGAAGCAGGAGGAAGCCCTCGCTCCCGTAGACGCACGCTTAGAGGAGCGGGGGAGACCGATGTACCTGCTCGTCCTCACCTCACATCCCCCCACCCCCGCAGCAGGACATGGTATCCTTCTGCAGTCCTAGCATGTGAAGTGACTGAATACCAGAGTTCCAAAACAAGAAGTATTTTGGTTGGATCTCCATATGATGGGTACTTGGCACTAGTGATCTGAAATGACTGTATCCTTTTACTAATCCTCCTCTTTGAGCCCACCTCCCATCTTGCTTCTGAGCTACAAGCTACGGACAGTATAAGCAGCCTCCCCACTCTGCTCTGTTCCTTACTCCCCCTCCCAACCAAATCCCTGTGCTTTTCTTCACTCCAGACCTCCAAGACCAGGACTACAGGAAAAGAAGGAAGCCACAGGGTCACACAACTTGACACTTGTGCACATCAGCTCAGACACCAACACCAGGACTTCAAAGGAAAGGAAAATGACTTCTACATGCGTTGGAAGTTTTGGCACAAGGACAAGATAAGGTGGATGTGGAGAGGATGTTTCTGATGGCAGGGGTATCCAGAACTAGAGGGCACAGCCTCAAAATTGAGGGGCAAACTTTTAGAACAGAGGTAAGGAGGAATTTTTTAGCCAGAGAGGATTGGATCTATGGAATGTTCTGCCACAGACTGCAGTGGAGGCCAAGTCCATGGGTATACTTAAAGCAGATGTCGATGGTTTTTTGATTGGTCAGGGCATCAAAGGATACGGCGAGAAGGCAGGTGTCTGGGGTTGTTTGGGATCCGGGATCAGCCATGCTGTAATGATGGGAGCAGTCTCGATGGACAGAATGGCCTAATTCTGCTCCTGTGTCTTATTGTCTTATGGTCTAGGTGACCTGTTGCCTGCTTGAGAGAGGGTGAGGCCATACACAAATGCCATCCCAGAGAACAGATAAGGATTTTTAAAAGGCAGCTTTTAAGGGCTGAGGCATATGTACAATTAAATGATTTGCACATTGCAAAGGCTGTCAGGAAGCCAATGTTCAGCAGCAAGAATCATGGAGGAGCTGGCATGGGTGCACAGGGCTTGGAGCCTACTCTCTCTAATGTGGAACTGATCGTCAATACTACAGAGAAGCATTCAATAACCAATGCTGCATTTTCTAATCCAACAGTAACAACAACTGCTCTGGAAAATCTTATTCCCGACATTGTGACTGCCGATTGCAGCAGTCCACCGTTGAACACTTGTAAACCACCTCAACGTAAGAACAACATGGACTCCTTCCAGTAGTGAAGAACAGACCTTGTGTTTGTCAATTCTATGAAATTCCTTCATCTGTGTGAACTTTAGGCCCTGTGTTAAGCACATGCTTAGTGTAACTGGTCTCATTATTTTTATTAATTCACTTTACCACATCTGATCAATGCCAGCAAGGCTGGCATTTATTGCCCATGAGGAGTTGGTGGCGATGTGTCTTCTTAAATCACTCCCATCTTTCCATTACAGAGTGGATAGAGCATACCAGGATTCAGACCCAGTGAAAAGATTTGCGATTATACAGACCAAGTCAGGGTCGTGTACCACTTGGAAGGGAAGGTAGTGCCGTTCCTGTGCCCTTATTGTTCTTCGCCTTTTTAATGGTTTGGGAAATAAGACCAGAGTGGCACAGGGAAGAATTTGGCACTCGCTGCCGTCACTGTGGGACCATGGTACAGGAAATCAGTGGTGGTGCCTGGAGGGGTGCCCAAGCAGGCTGCTTTATCCTGGAGGGTGCTGAGCTCCTTCTGGGTTGTTAGAGTTATCCAGAAAAATAAAAGCTGTTCAGTCACACTCCTGACCTGTGTCTTGTAGCTGGGCCTCCGGAGGATGCCCATACTCTGACTGCCTCGTGTGACCTCAGGCTGGTCCGGTTGAGGGTCTGGTCAGTAGTGATGTTACTGATGGGACAATCAGCACGCTCGTGTCATTTGATATCAAGAGCAGGTGGGTAGACTGCCTCTTGTTGGCGATGATCACTGCCTGACATTTTTGTGGGCAACGCCGTTCACCGTGTGTTAGCTGACTCCTGGATGTCACCTAGGTCCTCTCGACCACCATACTTCACATGCTGCTCAGTTGTGAGGAGAAATGAACATCGCACAGTCATAGGACAGAGAATTGTACAGCACGTCATCAGCTAACATTCCCACTTTGACCCCCTGTTGAAGCAGTCAAAGATTTTGGTGTCCAGTGCTATGAAGAATCTCCACAGTGGCATCCCAGGGCGAGGATGATCGATCTCCAAAACCCAGAACCATTTTCCTTTGTGCAGGGTGTTACTCCAGGTATTGGAATGTTTTCACCTCCTTATCAACACCGCCTGGCTCATATGAAGGCAACAGGATAAAAAGAAGCAGGTGGCTTTTAGGCGAGGCTCCATCTCTCCAGTGGTAAGAGATCTCCATTCTGAAAGGCGCTGGGAGAATGGAGACTCACACCTCAAGGTTCAACAACAGCATCTTCCCTACTGCCATCAATCTTTGGAACAAAAATCTGAAACACTCTGACAGTCCCTTGGAATATATTTATTTTTCTCTCAATATGCACTAACATTCTTATATTTAATTTGTCATGTAGGTTATGCTTAATGGACATTAATTGAATTTCACGTTAACTTATGTTTCTCACATTTATAGTGCACCGTGATACTGCTGCGAAAAGATAATTCTTCCTACCCTTAACATTCATAACTCCCGTGTGCTTGCCTATAGCAGTAAACTTGAATTTGCATTTCCACCATGTCCTGGCTAACATTTATCCTCCTAGCAGTTAACTGCTCACTACTGCTTTGCTTCTTGGGGAATCACGCTGAGCATGAACTCGTTGTTGTGCTTCCTCCATTATAACAAAGCTTCGGCGGCGTCCTGGATCGCCGAGAGACTCTGCGTGAATTTCCCTACGGGAATCCACACCAGGTTTTCCATCATCCCCATCCAATATTTTCGGACCCCTCTTGACCGAGCAGGTTGTGAGCAGCGTGTGTGTGAGTCAGTGTGAACCTCGCTGAGTCACTACAAATCTCAGAGACATGTGAAGCACAGCAACTCAGTAGCGGATTCCTGCGAGAAATCCTCCAGCGAAGAAAAGCGTCACTGCCGCTATATTTGGCTGCATTGCAGGAACTGAGAGTCGCAGGAGGGATAACCCGGGCAGGCGAAATCATTGCGCCTTGTCATCTGCGGAAACGTAGTGCAGCCTCGGAAATGGGAGGCAAGGCTGGATTTCCACAACCCTCTGGGTCCAAGCTCTGTTCCTGCTCTTCCCTACACCCGAATGCGTTGTCCTCTGTTGCCTCTTGAAGACAAAGTGGTGCAAAGAGCTCCCATTTGTATAACACCTTTCACTATCTCAGCACATGCCAAAGTGCGGACGACTTATAAGAATGGCGATTGTTATATTGTAGGGAGCGTCATGGCTGACAAGCACTTCTGAATCTCATCGTTTGTTAAACACGTAATGTGGTTTATAAGGTGATTAAATGGGCAAGGTGCAAATATTGGCCAGAACATGAAGAACTCGCACCCTAACTGCCTGACGTGGGACATTTTACATCCAACCTAAATAAAAAATTGGCCTTAGTTAGGTAGATGGATTTCAAGTGCTTTGGGGCGTTAACACTGCAAAATAAATTCAAGTCTCAGGAATGGGGATTAAACCTTTAAAATACTGACTCAAATTCAAGGCCAATATTTGCGCCTTGTCATTCAACCACTCATGAATACCGCCACATGAAACAGCATTACTCTGGGACTAAGGTGCAAAACACAGTACGAACAGTCCACAAAGGACAAGGACACAGGACATATAAGATAGCAGGCACAGACAGCAGTAAAATACAGTCACACCAAAATAAAATCGTCCAAGTTCCTGAGACCATTAATGTTGCAGCAGTCTGCAGTTGAACACAATATGACTTGTCTTCTCTAGAGTGAACACTAGGGGGAGTAGCACCAATTCCAGCAACATGCCTCCAGCACTCATGTGGAGGGTCCAGCTCTGACTCCTTCCCCTGAGCAGCTGGCAACGGGTGACACAGCGGCTTGAGGCCGAGTCCGCGCCACGACTGTGGCCACTCAGCCCCACCAGCCGCCAATAAACCAACGAACTCAAGCCGATGAAACTCAAGGACTAGATATCCAGAGAGAGAGAGTGAATGGACGAAACACTCAGGGTTGGCTGCACTGTCAGAGGGAAAACCCTGCAAGAGAGTGGCACTGGTAGAGACACCACCACAGCCAACTCTGTTGAGGAAATGATTGAATTACCTGAATGCTGTACACAAGCCAGCTGTGAGATCTGTTTGCAATGGAATTTTTGTTGCTGTCCAGGATGAAACATGTCTAAGCAATGCGATCGGTTGGTACTAATGGCCCACGGTTGCCCATTGAAAAGTGAACACATTTTGGCACAGGGAGAAGTTGGGAGTGGGAAGTGGGGTAAGAAGGCCTGTGGGGGTATTTCGCTAAATCCATTGCCTGCATTTGTACCAAGCTGACACCTTGTAAGCAGATTCATAATTCATGTAAACATACAGAATCAGTTGTGAGGATGCAGTGTCATGTCTTTCACGGGGGTGTGAATACTGTCTGCCAAGTTTATCAGGAGTTCTCATTAAATTATCAAATCAATAACTTCCTATGGAAAATCACCACGTGACAGATTGCGAAAGGTTACCAGCCTGTCGCACCCGTACTAACTCTCCAGGTGGCTCTGCTCTCTTGCCTCATAACCACTCAATTTCATCCCTGACCATATTTAATCAATTCCCTTACAGTGGAACCTGCTTCAGGATCAAGCAACTTGCTATGTGAAAAGATTCTCGCTGTCCTCCTTTTTTTGCCTATTACCTACCATCAGGATCCTCTGGTTATGAACCTTCTAGTCAGTGGTAACAGTTTATCTTTTTTTAAAACCCATAGTGTTGTAAAAGTATCCCGTTTCTAGGGAGGCAATATTTCTCCCCCTCCCCCTTCATTCTTTTTTCATTCTCCATCCTGGCTCCCCTCTTACCCTTTATCTTCCTCTCACTTTCCTCTGTTGCCCCATCCCCTTTCCCTTATCCACTCTCCTCTCCTTTCAGATTCCTTTTTCTTTAGCCCTTTGCCTTTTCCACCTATCACATCCCAGCTTTTCACTCCATCCTCCCATCCCCACCTACTTACATTCCCCCTCACCTGCCATCTTGCACTTCTTCATCTCCTTTTCATCTTCCTACACTGGCTCCTTCACCCTTCCTTTCCAGTGCTGATGAAGGGTTTTGACGTGAAACTTGACTGTTCATTCCCCTCCACAAAAGCTGCCTGACCTGCAGAGTTCCTCTCGCATTTGTGTGTGTGTTATTAGGAGAACAATCCCAGTTTCTCCAGTCTCTGCTCATAACTTGTTCCTGACCCCAACGCCCAAAACTCGGAGTTCCAGTGGACCCAGTCTCTGCAAATCTTATTCCCCCACAAACTAAACCAACTCTTCCACACTCACGTTGCATACCTACTCAGACGATCAACTGCTATGGAGAATACACATTGCAAGTGTTCTTTAAGGAGCTCATTTATCAGTTCAATGCTCTTATAATTCAATGTAAATTAGCATCAATTTATACTAACTCCATTAAAATCCACAGTAAGGTGACATCTGGAGCAGGAACCATCTGCCAGCCGTCAGTGGCAGCAGCTAATCTTTTGTCCTTGGTTATAATGGAATTAAATTTATTTTCCTGCGAAGCAGCTTCTTGGATGAAGGAAAGCCAAGTAGCTGCAAGTTCCGAGTTTAAGCAAGTGCTCCACTGGCAACTGTTGTTCAATTAATGATCTTTGGTCGCTGCCCTCTTCTCTTGGTGTCAGAGTTCACATAGTAGGAGTCTTGTGCATTAAATCTCGGATGCCACTCCAGTACATCTCATTGTCAGAGGGTAGTACTGAGGTTCAGTGGGGCAGGATTGATGTGCCACCACATATTTGAAGAGGGAATATCACACGATCAGAAAAACAGCACAAAGGAAGTGATACATCATCTGAGAGGCAGTGCTGAGGAAGAAGTGTCAGAGTCAAGCCAAATCACTTTTTATTGTCATTTTGACCATAACTGCTAGTACAGTACGCAGTAAAAACAAGACAACATTTTTCAGGACCAATGTGCTCCATGAAACAATACAAAAACTACAAACGTTTGTACACTGAACTATGTAAAACACAGAGAAAGCTACACTAGACTACAGACCTACCCAGGACTGCATAAAGTGCACAAAACAGTGCAGGCATTGCAATAAGTAATAAACAAGACAATAGGCACAGTAGAGGGCAGTAAGTTGGTGTCAGTCCAGACTCTGGGTATTGAGGAGTCTGATAGCTTGGGGGAAGAAACCTTTACTTAGTCTGGTCGTGAGAGCCCGAATGCTTCAGCGCCTTTTCCCAGATGGCAGGAGGGAGAAGAGTTTGTATGAAGGGTGCATGGGGTCCTTCATAATGCTGTTTACTTTGCGGATGCAGCGTGTAGTGTAAATGTCTGTAATGGCAGGAAGAGAGACCCCGATGATCTTCTCAGCTGACCTCACTATCCACTGCAGGGTCTTGCGATCCAAGATGGTGCAATTTCCGAACCAGGCAGTGATGCAGCTGCTCAGGATGCTCCCAATACAAACCCTGTAGAATGTGGTGAGGATGGGGGGAGGGGTGGGAGATGGACTTTCCTCAGCCTTTGCGGGAAGTAGAGACGCTGCTGGGTTTTCTTTGCTATGGAGCTGGCGTTGAGGGAGCAGGTGAGATTCTACAGGTGAGAGTAGCACTAAAAGTTTAGTGCACCGGCAGATGGGCAATGCTAAGGCAGTACTGTGGTGAACTGTTCTATCTGAGGTGGGGGGGGGGGGGGTACTGCTGAGGACATCCTACATGCCACTAGAGGGGTCTCTTTCGAGATTCTGCCGTGGTGAGGGTGGCTGTGCTAAGTGAGCACATCTCTATCTGAAGGGCAGTGGCTCTGAGGAGAGCAGTAATAAGAAGCCTGTGGCCTGACCAGCACTGAGGACGCACCAGAATCGGAGGGACCATATTGACAAAGGCGCCAGGCAAAGGGTTATTACTGAAAGAGGGCCACGTTTTCGCCTTTTAAACTGAGTTCTCGCCAGTTCAAATGGTTTCTGTCTGTGCTAAAAAGCTACTGTCCGATTTTTTGAAGAAATGCAGAAATAAGATGAGTAGGTGAGGCTCAGGGGGGTGAGGTGAGAAGATGGAGTTGGGATGTTTACATGAATCTAAGATAAAGATGCTGGTTTGTTCTGCCTAAATATCAACAAAATGTACTTACACATTGCACTTCATGTAATCAAACTTTCCAAAAGCATTTCACAGAAGCATTACCAGAGAAGAATTATTTTAGCACTTTAGGAGGCACCATGTACAGACATTCTCAGGGCCTGTATCAGTGAGAACCGGCTTTGCTTACAAATCTGCTGTGAGCTGTGAACCAAAACTTGATCAGGGAAACAAGATTTAAGGAATGACCAGGGGAAAAAAGTGTGATGAAGAGGGCCAAGGAATTTAAGTAGGGTGTTTGGCAGTTGTCAGTGACAAAGTGATACAAATCTGGGATGGCCGAGAATCCAGAATCAGAACAGGGAGAGATTCCAGATATTTTGGAGGTAGAAGGATGCTTCATATAATGGGAGAAGCAAAGCCATGGAGCAATTTGGATACAAGGATGGTCATTTAAATCTATTCCCGTTCCTACTACTGTGGAGCAATTATTGCCAAGTACTCTGTCTTTTTGTAAATGGATTTGTAAATTTGGATTTGCTTATTTGCCCCTGTTTTGCTTTGGGATGCATTGTAATTCTTTTCTGGAATATTTCTGAGCACCAATTTGAGGTGAGAGATAATGAGGAAATGTGAGGAAGAACTACGTCAAGCAGTGAGTGATGAAGACCTGGAGCTTGCTGCCTGTTAGGGTGATGGAAGCAAAGGCCAAGGAAACTGGACCCACAGTTGAGGTAAATAAACTTGCAGGTAAACACCAGAGATAGTGTGGAGGAATGGAATTGACTAGATCGCTCTGCAGGGAGACAGCGTTGACCAGACGTGTCAATGGTCTACTTCTTTGTCATAATGACTTCATGAGAAAAATCATTTCAATATTCCTAAAGCAATTCTCGATCAGATCCCAGCCCCTTACAGGATTAACCCTATCTGGAACATTTGTTGTCGCCCTCCAATGATACCATCCCTATTTCCTGCTTCCTTCCGACACCACAGTCCCACCGCCCTTAACCAAACTACACTCCTAAATAATTTACCGAGTTTGATTGATCCCACTGTCCTGCTGTCTCTGCAAAATTTAGTCTGTGTGTCACTGTGAGAAATGATGAGGGTGCTGGAAACAATTTTGTATTTGAGGATTGTTAATAAAAGGAGAGTGAAATTCTCAATCTTGATGCTGGCAGCAGTCTAATGTACATACTTCCCGCAGGGGTACATCAGAGAGTTTGTCCTCTCCCTGCCACACTCCACATCACCATTCCCACTCCCAAATACAAATTCTCATGTAAACATTACCCTCTGATCAATGGAAATTAGAGCATCATTACTGAGCTGAAGGAGAACATTCAGCCCATTAAATCCATGGAGAATAATTGGGAAAAATAGCTCATATCTATAATGAGTCTGGTTGCAAGATATGACCAAAGTGGTGGAAAAGTGAGGCAGTATGGGCAGTTCAGAGGGGAATGTGTGCCTCCTTTCGGCCTGAATGTGGAAACCAGAGGATGCCTGTCAATATTAGATTGCTCCTACAGAAAATCAATTCAAGTCTGAGTTCTAAGGTTTTATCATCTAGTGACATTGTTTCAGCTCTGAAATTTTTTCACCTAATCCTTCCCCATTGTCATTCTCCTCTCAGAAAGAGGGAATTCAGATTTCCAATATCTATTGTGTTGAGAACTTCTCTTATGGGTCACCTTCAATGTAGTTGGCTTCACCAGAAGAAGCAGGTTCTTCCTATTAACCCCACTGAACTCTTTAATAAACATCTTAGCTAAAACCGCACATGAAGGGTATGGGCAGATCTACAGTCACAATATGGAAAAGATGAGGAAGGAAATATCTCTGGGACTCATTACAACGGCTGAGAACAAGACTGTAAGGGAAGTGAATGAATTCTACTTGAAGGGAACTTATGGGAGGAGCAGGAGATGGGTTGGTGTTGATATTAAACCTGCAGAGAGTGGGAGCAGAACTTATTTGTGTTAAAAGTTAGAAAATGCATATTGTTGCTCCAAACTCAGGCATTGGTGGCAATCCCTGATCCCAACCATCCAACATGAGACACAATCTGAGCCTTGACCCCATGCCACCCCCGCCTCTGGTTTAACCCTGAGGGCAAATGCAGGGCCCTTAGCATTGTCAATTATCCCTCCCATCCATCGAACCATCTCTTTGCCCCCCCCCCCCCACCATCAAGCAGGAGGTACTGTAGTGTTAGGACAAGATCTGTTAGTATGGGAAACAGCTTCTTCCACAAGGGGATAAGACTGCTGACCTCTTTGCCACAACCCAGCACTCGTCATGTATGAAGTGCCAGTAGCGTTACACTGTTCACTTTCCAACTTGCATCATAAATGCACTTTATTACTTGTTAATTTATTTGTGGTAATTTTATTTTGCGTTGTGTGTGAGCTAAAGCTGTACTGTGCTGTACAACTTGATCTGGAGGAATATTGTCTACACGTATGCGGTTGAATGACATTAAACTTGAACCTAACTCCTATATCGCCTCCTATCCTTGATCCCTGACCTCTCCTCCTACCCTACCCCTAACCTAGCAACAGATAAAATAGGAGCAGGAAGTCCCCTAGGCCCTTGAGCTTATCCCCACCATGCAATAAGTTCACAGCCAATCCTCGACTTTCCTATCTAAGCCATAGATCCCTCAGTTGTCCTAATGTGCATAATAAAGCCTGTCAATCTCATACTTGAATATACTCGAGGATAGACCGTCCATGGGCATCTGTAAAAGGGAACCTTCCTCCTTAAAACCCTCTCCTTCCATTTTCCAACCCTTTAGACCCTGATCTTCCACCCATCCCTAATTGCTGGGCTCTGGCCTCAGTACCAAAACTCAGTCTGTCTTGACCTTCCTGGCAGGATTCTCTGCCCATGACCTGTTCTCTCAGTACCAGTTCACACGGTACCACGCTCAGTACAGACATTACAGGCCAAAGGGCATGTTCCTGTGCTCTATAGATCCTTGTTGCCTGGCTGCCTGTCAGGAAATAGGATAAAGACTGGGAAAGTCGTGAATATACCTTGGGAACCCTGGAAATACTAGATTACCCCAAAGTGTACTCCTTGTCACTCTCCATAGGAATACCCGAGATGGGACTGGATTAAACACTGGAGAATGAGAATCAGGAGCTAAGCATAAAGACATTGTGCAGACAAGGATATAAAGTCACAAGCAGACCTGGGAAAACATGCAGGCACATAGAGGAACACAGGAAAGCACACAAACGCGTAATCACGTACAGACACAGAAATGCAGGCTAAAGTGCGAAGCATTCCGAAACTATTCCAGGAGGCGGGGCACTGCACTAGAGCTCAGCTTAACGGGCAGTATTGCTAAATGTAACACAGGCCTCATCAAAGCAGGTAAATAATCAGCCACTTAACTGTAAAATCACCTCTGCAAATGGGTGCCTGATAGTTAACCAGCTGGACATCGCCCAAACTCAAATTGTGTTCAGATGGATTACAGAGGATTGGTGGGAATTGAAGATTGCTGGAAATTTAGAAATGCAATTATGTAGTACAGTAGTACGTGTTTTCATGTGTCACCTAGTCCACTTGGACTAGTCACCCCTTTGCCCTTTTGACGCAGATTCTGTGTAATCCCAGTCCACCTCCACCTCAGCCCGTTGTTTGGTTTCTGATGAGACTGTTACACTCCCCCGATGGAAAACAAAAACTAAAGGGCATCCAACATGAAATCAGCAGCTTGAAACCATCTTTAAAAATAGACACCTGAAAGTGCACTTGAAACTCTGTGTTCATGCATTCTGACTTAAAGTCTCGCTTCTGCAACCAGATCCCGAAAGGTGCAAATCTCTAGCTGTGAGGAGTTGCTCACTCAGTTCTGACACTACTCCGTAGGTTGTCCTGGGAAGATGTACGTTCTTCCATTGAATTCAGTTCGTTCCCCCTTCTCTACTTTTTAATCATCAGCTCATAGCAGGAGTTCTCCAAAATACTCCAGTTCCTTATGGAGAGGGGAGGCGGAGGGTTAAAAAAGTTGACTAATCAACAGTGAATATTGATTGAGGGGAGCATTTAGAATGATGCATATCTCTTTCTCTCTCTCTCTCACACACACATTAAATATGTAGCAGAGTATAATTCGTGCATCTTCAATGAAGGCTTCAACAAGTGTGATGTGAAATTAAATTTCTCTTTTAACAGTGAAAAGCATATTCTGTTTGCAATTAAGAAAATCACATACTGAAAACACTCCCCCACACCAATATTAAAGTATAAACTTTTGCAATCCCATCTTTGAAATGAGATAATAAATCAAGGATTATGATTAGGGTCTTCTGGTCTTTTAAGTTAATCATTCTACCATTGGCTGCTGTGCCTTTGGCTGCCTGAGCCACAAGCTCAGCAATTCCTCCTCTAGGCATTTTGTTCCTCTTCTTTTCCTTTAAGGCATTCCTTAAAATCAATTTCAACAAGCAAATTTTCAGTCACCTGTTATAATATGTGGCTCAGTGTTAGATTTTTGTGTCATGAATTGTTCTGTGAATGCTTCATGACATTTTGCGGTTCTAGCAGGTGTTCTATAAATGTGTGTTATTGTTATTGGAGGAAGCGGATCCAGAGATCATTGACTGACATTCCTCGGGGACGAGGAAATCAAGCTGCAATGTACTTCAGGAGATGGCAGATGGATCAGAATGTAAGAAAACACGGCCATGCACTCTGGAAGGAAGCCCAGAAATACACAGTATTTTTTAATAGTGTGAAACTAGTAAATGCAATGTACAGAGAGATCAGGCTGCTAGTTCAAAAACAGAAGGATAATGTGAACGTTCATGATTCAATTAGGAAGGCAAATGGATATTAGCCTTTATTACAAGACAATTAGGCTGCAGAAGGAAGGAAATCTTGCTGAGATTGCCCAGGGCTTTACTGAGTCCACCTTAGGAGCAATGTGCACAAGTTTGGTTTCCATACCAGAAGACAAAATTAACCTCAGGTGAGATGTAGAGATGAATCAATTGATGACTACTGTGATGATTGAACTGAGGCCATAGGTCAAATTCCAGAGCACAGTGAGCCTGGATGCAGAAGTTCAAAGATCAAAGCCCTTGGGTCATTTTGTCTGGAGCTGAGAGACCTGAGGTCAGCCTGTCTCCCAGTTTGGGCCTGGAACCGGAGGTCGAAGGCCCGATGTCTGTGAGTATGAGAAGTCTGGGCCAAGGACTGGAGGCCTGGAGGTGGTCTGTCCTGTGGTTGGACACAGATCTCCGTGCCTGAGTATGTCAGTGGCTGGGAGGGTGTGACGTGGGTTTGCTCTGCTGTTGTTGACTTGATTTGTGGTTGCGGTTATTGTTGCTGCCACTGTTTGTGTTGCCCTGCTGAACACCGCGGGCATGCTGTGCTGGCGCCAGAACGTGTGGCAACATCGGCGGGCTGCCCCCAGCACATCCTTTGTGTGTGTTGGTCGTCAGCGCAAATGATGCTTTTCACAGTCCGTTTCCATGTACCTGCGGTAATTAAATCTTATGCGTTGATGAGAGGCGATTTTGTTAAATGATATATGATTCTGATAACAGTCCAGCTCAAACTAAGGGGGTTAGTTTCAAGATAAGAGGTTAGTTATTTAGGGCCAAGCCGAAAGATCAATAGGTTTTGGGTTGGCAGGGGAAATCCGTGATGCAGCAATATGGAAGAGATCTAGACTTAAGGCACAGGATTTTGCTGAGTGGGGGAGAAGGCGCAAGGGGCTGAGTGCCTGCAGGAATAAGTGAAGGGAAATAATTGACTGGTGTGTTTAAAATCATCCTCTTGGGTGGATGAAACAACTCTCTCCCCCCACAGTGAAATCTAGAACTGATGTTGATTTTTAAGCTCCATATCCGTGTCCTTTCTCACTCATACAATATTTTTTTCCTTTCACATCAGCAAGCAATTCCAATCCTGGCATATTTTCAGATGTAATCCAAAGCCCTTACCAATCTTTTTTTTGTGTTATTTTACATAATAAGTCTCCTCAATGATATTTTTTTTACATAAAAGAAGCTGGTTTCTCCTCTATACACTGGCGGCTTTGATATGCTGAGTAGCAGTTGTGATTATTCAGCAACAAGCAGAAAATATTTACCTGATAATCAGGCTGCCCTTGAACAAAAGCCGGTGCCTTTTTGAAATGGAGATAGCAGATCAAAATTACTGGAAGTCCCTCTCTCAAAGCAATAAAATTAACCGGAAGATGGCCAGACTTCAGATCTTCTGCCTTATTTATTACTTCATGAAAAGAATTAACATCTATTCAAGTGCAGAGATGGAACTGTGTTGCTAATTCCACACTAGGTACTCTGTTGAGTAATTTTTCAGTCAAAGGAACATTACACGTTGCCACTGATGCAATGCACAATCATTGCTCGTAGTTAACAGAGCTGCACAAGTCCTCGCTAGAGCATCACACACAATAGCTGCAGTCTTACATGAGTGAGCGCACCCTAAATAGAAGCTTGCAGCAACAATATAAAACAAATTGCATTTACAGAGCAACTTTAATGCAATTAAAATCTCCTGGAAAGTCCAGGGATGTTCATCAAGTGAATCTGTTTAGACTGTACCACTCTGCTTGGCGCTCACTTTTCAGATTAACATAATTCTAATATTGATATTGCCTTTGAGAGGAAGCTGATAAACACATGAGGGAGAATAGCTGAAAAGAGGTGAGACGAGGTCATAGGGAAACAGAACATCGCAGGTCAATTGACATTTCTTTTGACAGCCATGACAGCCTGGAACTGTCCCCTCTCCTCTTTTCTGACCTTCCCTAAAACACATCTCCTTCACCAAGCTTTTTGTCAGCTGCCCTAGTATGTCCCATTCTGTGGTACTTCAAAGAGGGTGGCCAGAAATTATTCTAAATCTCATTAAACAAGAAATGCATTGGGGGGGGGGGAGGGGAGGCCAGTGGGAGTCTTCCATTGAGATATCATGCCAGACAAAAGATATTTCAGCAGGCACAATGCCTTAGACCATAAGATATAGGTCTTATGGTCGATATCTTCGACAAAGATTTATGTCTATGTTAGACAATTAGGCCATTTGGGCCATCAAGTCTGCCACATCATTTCATCATGGCTGATCTATTTTCCCTCCTCCTCCCTGTATCCCTTCATGCCCTGACCAGTCAACAATCTATCAACCTCTGCCTTAAATATACATCAAGACTTGGCCTCCACAACTGCTACAGTTGCTATACTGTACAACTGTACACTGTATAACTGTACAAGTGCTACAGACTCACCAGTCTCTAGCAAAAGAAATTCCTCCTTATCTCCATTCTAAAAGGACACCCCTCCATTCTGAGGCTATGTCCTCCAGTCTTAGACACTCCAACCATAGGAAACATCCTCGCCACATCCACTCTATCAAGGATGAATATGCTCACTAAATTGCCTTCCCACCATTCAGTGATCCATGGTAAAATGGGAGTGTTGGATCTCCAGTCAGGAGGAGCCTGAGGACTAGGTTTGAGCTTCAGAAAGGTGGTTGGAGGGTCAGGATTGTTATTGGTTGGTGGCTGTGATATGGTGGTGGGGAGGCAAGCCGGGCTCCAGAGCAAAAGGTAGGTGAAGACATAAAGGGAGCCGACCTGTAGGTTCCAGACTTCACAAGTTCAGCTCTGCTCAACAGAGCCCTTGGTGCTGTTTTCAGAAAACTAGAAGCCACTGTTTCAGAATAAGGAGTAGTTCATTTCAGATGGACTCAAGGCATTTCTTTTCCTCACTGTGTCCTTGGAACTCTCTTTCACAAAGGGAATGGAAGCAGAGACCTTGAAGATTTCGAAGGGACGCGTAAATGTGAAAAATGACTGTGGTATGGAATTGAGGTGACATTCGAATGAGTCGTCAGTTGGGTGACCTCCTCCTGTTCCAAACTCACGTTTGTGTCTAAGCAAGTCTTTCTGGCACTATGAGGGCCCGCTGCTGAGGTGTGGTCTGCCCCACTTGCACACTACACCTGCACCAATGTACTTTCTACAAGTGGCATTAAATGCTACATCACTGGCACTTCTTGCCAGCTCCACGTGGAAGTGTATCATTTGCACATGAGACCTGGAAATTATATCCCACAGGAATCAGGCTATTTGTAATCAACCCCACTTAGTCACAGGGATTCCAATTAAATTCCTTTATGTTGTGGTGTAAAATTCCACAGTATACAGCATATTTTCTGGACTGTTTTTCTGGCAATTTCCATGTCGTATAATGACATCCCTTAGCAGAGGGTGTGGGAGGGTAGAGTTTGGATCAAACATGCTTCCAGTATCAATGTCCGGAGACACAAATCTGTCATGTCAAATGGATTAGGCCGTTACAGTGATCTAATTAGATTACATGCAAATTGAATTGGATGACATCGCTCTCGGCCATTGTACACCTCACTAGTATTTGGCCTGACAGCGAACATAGTTTCTGATAAGCAGCACAAACCAAAAGTTATTGGGGTCTTCGGGTTTCAATGTCAGCAAACAGAGCTAGATCTCAGGGGTGACTAACAAAACCAGGTGCAACTTGTGCAGATGGTGAAAGGGAAGACTTTCACTCCTGTAGCAATTCTCACAGTCTGAGAATACTGAAAAGTTCTTCACAGCCCAGGACGTACTTCTGAAGTACAAGGATGTGGCTAACACAGCCACCAAGTTTTGCCAAGCAAGCTCCATTGGGAACTAAATTCACGATGATGAACTCACCTGTTGTTTAGGAGCTGCCTGATGCCACAGCACTGTGAGGGAACTCCCTGTTCTTCAACTTGTGTGAAAAGAGATCAGATGGAGTTTGATGGCTAATTCTAAGGACATCTCCAGTAACGTTATCTCCAATTGCTCCTAGAGGAGACTGTTAAAAGTAGTGAGTCTGGATTCAGAGATCCTTGGGTAGAGGGGAAATGGTTATGATAAACCAGTGGTTTCGTTGTTACCACTCTATTGCTAAGATCAGCTGTTTTAATTAGTTGAATTTAAATCCCCTAAACCAGCAAGGTGAGATTCAGACGGGTATTTACAGGGGGCTGAAAGCATACCTCCAATCTTACTGCCATAGAAGAGAGAGATGGCTAAGAGGAAAGGACGAAAGAAGAACTGGGGTCTCGTGCTAAGCAAATGGGGAGGCAGAAACCCATGGAGGACCAAGTGCCTGTTTGACTGATTCCAACAGGACAAAGCGGAGGAACTGGAAGATCTGTCTTGGAAAAGAAACATGGTTGGAAGAGCAGCACAGGATCTAGGAGGAGGTGGATGCTGTGAGAACTCAGTTCAGCCTGAGACGGTTAGGGAAAGGGGTGAAGTCTATGGCTGGCAAAAGGAACAGGCATTGGCTTTAATGTGACTTGACGCAGAGTGATTCCAGTCCACTGGAGCAGCTTAATGTCAGGCTGGCAAACACAGCGCTTCTCACAGTTGAACCACTGCTGTTAGTCTCATTACGCATTCCTCGGTTCCTCTGGGCACTTCCTGCTCAATGTCTAAAACCAGCCATCAAGTGCAGTTAAGCCAGCTTTCTCATAGCCGGCTTCCTCGAGGCTGCCTCCACCACCTGACAGCTGCTTGACGTTGATACAGTTGCTTGTTCAACTGCTGCGGGGGGATTCGTAGGCAGGTTGCATCACTGGGGCAAGTCCCAGCCCAGTGCTCTCCGTTAGGCCAGGGGCATTACGACAGGGCTCTCCTTCACAAATGGATGTCAGAGACCACCTTGAAGATGGTGCACAGAGAGTGGTGACTGCGTGGAATGCCCCACCAGGGGTGCTGGTAGAGGCGGCTACATTAGGCACTTTTAAGAAGCTCTTAGGTAAACACACAAAAACGGAGGCTATGTAGAAGGGAAGCATTAGATTCACCCTAGAGTAGATTAAAAGGCGTGCGTGATGCTGTAATGTTTATTTATTCACTGGGATACAGCACAGAATAGGCCCTTTTGCACTGCCCAGCAATTCCCTGATTTAATCCAGCCTACCAACTGGTAGATCTTTGGACTGTGAGAGGAAACCGGAGCACCCAGAGGAAACCCACACGGTCACGGGGAGAACGTACAAACTCCTTACAGGCAGCTGCGGGAATTGAACCCGGGTCTCCAGTACTGTAAAACTCTGTGCTTACCACTACACTATAGTGCTGCCCCATGTTCTCTGATGAGGGCCCGATACCCATCTTTCAGCATCACTCAGAGAATCACTCGGTCATGATCACATCGTATGGGAGAGGCAGCATTGTCAATTTATTAGTGCCTGTTTGGCTGCCCCGCTGAAGGCCAATCTCATCATTTTGGCCTGCAGGTGACCTACCCACGTCTCCAGTGACCTACCCAGTACTATTGCTCCTTAGCGCACAGGCCAGCTCTCCTTGGAACTAAAAGTCAAATCAACAAACGCAGGGACTCTGTTGGAGCAAAAACCCAACTCCCTATAGATGCCTCAACAGAAGGAGAATATTTGCCTCTGATGGAGTTACTTTAACAGACTGCTGTACATCAACCTCACAAGTGGGGTCCACTTCAGGATAAGCAGCATCATAAATTTAGAGCCAGGCCACAGAGAGCAAGACTATGAACTCTTCCTCACGCAATGGCTGCTGAAAATCTAGAGCTCACCCCACCCCACTGCAATCTGGTTGCTAGGATACGTATTTCTAAATGATGTATTTATAAAGTATTTATCACCTATTTGTGATATTTACCAGGAGTGTTGTATGCAAAGGGCCCAAAGCATTGTTGAGGATCCCTACTGCCCATCCCACAATCTCTTTGACCCACTACCATCAGGAAAGAGGTGGAGGAGCATCAGGACTAGGACTGCCAGACTGGGAACAGCTTCTTCCCTCAGGCTGTGAGACTAATGATATCCTGCCACCATCAAGGTCTCATCACTAGGACAACAAGCTGTTTATTGTTTACTGTTTATCTGTGCTGTACACTACGTGCACTTTGAGTTATATTTTATTAACTTATTTGTGGTAGTATTTTGTTTTAGGTGCTGTGTAATACATGTTTTGGGTGCACCAGGGTCTGGGGGATCTGCATGCTATAGAACCATTGAACATTACAGCACAGAAACAGGCCTTTTGGCCCTTCTTGGCTGTGCCAAACCATTTTTCTGCCTAGTTCCACTGGCCTGCACCTGGACCATATCACTCCATACCCCTCTCATCCATGTACCTGTCCAAGTTTTCCTTAAATGTTAGAAGTGAGCCCACATTTACCACTTCATCTGGCAGCTCATTCCACACTCTCTGTGTGAAGAAGTCCCACCCCTAATGTTCCCTTTAAACTTTTCCCCCTTCACCCTCAACCCATGTCCTCTGGTTTTTTTCTCCCCTAATCTCAGCGGAAAAAGCCTGCTTGCATTCACTCTATCTATACCAATCATAATTTTATATACCTCTGTCAAGTCTCCCCTCATTCTTCTATGCTCCGGGGAATAAAGTCCTAACCTATTCAACCTTTCTCTGTAACTCAGTTTCTCAAGTCCCAGCAACATCCTTGTAAACCTTCTCTGCACTCTTTCAACCTTATTAATATCCTTCCTGTAATTTGGTGCATGATATATTAAAGAATAGTATTCTGGTGTAGCAGATAAACAGGAAAGTTAACATAATTTACTGTTAGGGAACTGAGTACAATAATTAGGTTGTGTATATGTACAGTCAGATGACAATCAACTTGAGTTTGAAGCGAAGTGTTTCACAGTCAATGTTAATCAAATATACGATAAGGTATATGCCATTTGGCCCCTCAAACCGATTTCACTGTTCAGTAGATCATGGCAGGTGTAATTGTAACCTCAGCTTCACATTGAAGTCCACCCTTGATAACCTTCCACTGCATTACTTATTAAAAACATATGTGCCCCTGCCTTTAAAAAACCTTCAAACACTGCCTTCATCACCCCTTGAGGAAGAGTTTGAAAGACTCACGATATTCTGAGAGAGAAAAAGAATCACCTCCTGTCTACCTTAACTGCATGGAGTTTTATTTTTAAATAACGATCCCTAGTTCTAAATCTTCCCACAAGAAGAAGCATCCATACTGTCAAGACCATTCAAGATATATACTGTGCGGCCCAAACAAATCACCCCTTACCCCTCTGTGAGGTGCTTCCAATGGATTGGTACCCTTTTTTAAATAAGGATATCAGAAACCTACAGTATTTTCCAGATGTAGATTCACCAACATCCTATATATTTGACATATAATCTCCCAATTATTGTACTCAGTTCCCTAACAGTAAATTAAGTTGATTTTCCTATTTATCTGCTACACCAGAATACTATTCTTTTATAAATCATTGACCATAGCATCCAGATCCCCTCCATCCCAGTGCTCTTAAGTATCTTGACATTTAGAAAATATGCTTTTTGTGCCATAATGGACAATTTCACCTTTTCTTTTAAATCACACTCTATTCCCCTGATCTTTGCCCACCTCACTAACAGAGTCTATGTCCTATTGTTGCCTTCTCATGTCCTGTTCCCTATTTGCTGTCCTATCTATCAGGACCGCAAATAGGGAACAGGACATGAGAAGGCAACAATAGACATTTATACTTAGTAAACTTAGCAAATATATCTTCCGTCCCTCCCTCTAAGTCATTTACCAGGGGTGATGATAAGTTTGTGACCTAAGGCAGGAGTCAATTTTAGAAAACCTAGCATATTTATTTTTCAACATAGTCCCCTCCTACATTTACACACTTAGTCCAGCGGTTGTGGAGCATACGGATCTTGGACCTCCAGAAAGAGTCCACAGATGGGTGATTGATAAGTTCGTGGCCTAAGGTAGAAGGAGATGAGTTATTAACTTCAAACTTTCTGCATAATCACTCGAAGAGTTGAACTGCACATGCATGTAACGAGAGCTGTATAACTCATCTCCTTCTACCTTAGGCCACGAACTTACCAATCACCCATATGTGGACATTTTCTGGAGGTCCAAGATCCGTATGCTCCACGACCGCTGGACTAAGTGTGTAAATGTAGGAGGGGACTATGTTGAAAAATAAGTGTGCTAGGTTTTCTACCTTAGGCCATGAACTTATCAATCACCCCTCGTATAAAAATTGCGAAAAATGTTGAGGCCTCCATCACTGAGAAACCTCTCATTACATGTGGTCAACAAGAGAATGCAAACTTTCTGTTTCGTTAGCCAGCTGATCGTCTACCACTGCGGTGACGTGGGAGATGCAGGAACCAACCCACAGCAGATATAAAGAAACCCAGTGCTCTTCTCCCAAATAGTGCTGGGAGATCCTTCACATCCACTTGAAAGAATACATGAGATCCCTATTTATGTTACTTTTGAGAGTGAAGCTCTCCTTTAAGTGTTGGACTGGGAATGGCAGCCCAGATTTTTAAGCTGGAATAATGCTTGAACCCACAGCCTTCAAAAGCAAGAGTGTAGCCCACTCAGTTGCACAAAACTTTCTGACTAGTCGGTGGAACTTCCTAATTAAAACTGATAAAACTTTTGCAGAGTAAAAATATCAAAGAACATGGAACAAACTAAACTGAGATACAAATCTAATGACAGCACAGGGATAATGGGATGATCCCTACGCTTCCACAGTTGCACAGAGGAGAGTATCCTAACTGGATACTAACATCAAGGCCTGTTATGGAAACACCAATGTCCAGGAATGGAATTGTACTATACAGAAAGTGGTGGACAGGGTCCATCAGAGTCCATCAAAGGCAAAGCTCTCCCCACCATTGAAAACCCTTACATGGAGTATTTACCACAAGAAAACAGCAACCGTCCTCAAAGACCCCAATCATCCAGGCCATGCTCTCTTCCTGCTACTACCATTGGGCAGGAGGTCCCATACCACCAAGTTCAGGAACGATTATTACTCTACTCTGCAGATTACTTCAGTCAACACAACAGAAAACTACAGACTCACTTCAAAGAACTTTGTACAACTCCTGTCCTCAGTATATTTTATTACTTGCACGATTTGTCCTTTTGCACATTGGTTTGTCAGTCTTTGTTTATGTATGACTTTTCATAAATTTTATTGTATTTCTTTATTTTCCTATAAATGCCCGCAAGAAATTATGTGTGCTTTGATAATAAATTTTACTTTGACTTAGCTTTTGACTTCTTCCTGTATTGGAGACATGGACAGGTACTGCACAGAAACAAACCCTTCAACCACTGAGTCTACACTGACCATTAACCCCACAAGTGTTACCTTAATCTTACACTGCATGTTTTATTCTCCCCATACCCCAGATCTATGCATCATCAGATTCTACCACCCTCCTCCATCAAGAGGACCGGTTACACTGACTGAATAGAAAGCAAGCCTGTGGGCATAACGGACACAGAAACCAGAAACACTGGGAGAAACTGAGTGGGAGGCTGGAGCCCCTGAGAGTGACTCAGGGGAGAAGATTGAGTCCCTAAGCATAATTGAACAGGAGGCTACTGAACCCAGCAAAGGCCAAAAGGTAGCCACAGTAACTGGAACTGAAGTTATACTGAAGTTTGATATTCCTGAATCCACAATATTGATTATGTAATTTAGATAAGGCCTTAGCTATCATCTGTTCAGACAAGCTAAAGACACCTTTGTGTCTTGTTAAGAACTTTCATTGCCCACTATGAGATTAACTTTTCTTTGGAGGAAATTAAATCCCAACCATCTAAAGCAATTTATGGCAAGAAGGATGCTGTAGATCATTACCCAGAACACCTCAGTATCCAGCCCAGAGAGGTAGGCCCCAGTTTTTAATGCTGAGAGATGCCTGGACTTGGATTTATGTACTCAAGTTTGCTTGGCAAGCATTTCACAACAAATTAACTTTCTCAACAGCGAATTAATGTCGCTAAATCATTACATTCCTAATCCACCTGAATTTGAAAAATGCTTGGCATAGTTCCCAGGCCAGGGAAAGAGTGTTAATCACTCAGAAAACGTTTAGCCACGTTCTGTGAAATTAATGTTCATCGATTTAATCCTGGAGCACTCATTAAGGTGCAAGTTACTGTTACAAGATGCAATGAATCCAGGAATCTTAGGGAGCAACTTCTCTCCTTCAGATTAGCTTCAAGTTCAAGGACATATATATCTATACATCCAAACGAAACAGCGTTACTCCGGAGCTCAACACACCTCCACAACATATATTACACACAGACATAAACCAAGCTCTTATACTGTACAATAGTAAATAAAATATAATTTAAAACACATGTAGTAAAGTGCAGCACAGGTAAGCAGTAAACAGCTCTCTGTCCTTGTGACGAGACCACGTTGGTGGCAGGGTATTCGCTAATCTCACAGCCTATGGGGATGGGGAAGCTGTCAACCAATCTGGTAGCCCTCATCTTGATGTTTCTGTTACTCCTTCATGACGGTAGTGGATCAAAGAGATTGTGGGATGGGCAGTAGGGGTCCTCAAAAATACTCTGGAATTGGATTTGACTTTATTACGTACATCCTTCATAAACA
This sequence comes from Hypanus sabinus, assembly GCF_030144855.1. NCBI lineage: Eukaryota > Metazoa > Chordata > Chondrichthyes > Myliobatiformes > Dasyatidae > Hypanus > Hypanus sabinus. The sequence continues at coordinate 27,353,063 of NC_082721.1, forward strand.
TGAGGAGTAAAAATCTTTACGTTTGGCAAATCTTTGGCAAATCTTTGGTGACTTTGCAACACTTTCGGTAAATGTCACAAATGGGGGGAGGGAGACCCCAATGTTTCCCTCGGCAGTCTCAGCCCTATTACTTGAGATATTAAGATGCAATGTGGATCACTGGGAGGTTGGGTTAACCAAGAGCCAATCCCAGTGCCACAGGAAATCTCAGTAAACAGTCCATGGGATCTCCTTCACTATATTCAATTTAAAGACAGAGATGCCCACCAAATGCAGCTGTGAATCTACCTAATCGCATCAGACACAAAGCTCCAGAGGTGAGAAAAGTCCCAGAGCTGCAACCTGATTCTAAGACCGTGAAGAGGCTGGATACTCCCAATACTGTGGTGAGCACAGTTTTGTTCTGGGTGAACTTTCTGATGTGATTTTAAACCGAGGTCTTTTCAGCATCTGTTCAGAATGGATCACGGGGCTGATACTTTGAAAATAGGGCAGTGGCTCCTAATGCTCTGAAGCCGATAGTTATTCCTCAGCCAACTCCGCTAAAACAGACTGGGCAAGAAATTCAAGTGAGTCTGAACAGAAATGTGCTGAATGGGTGATACCTTCAGGGGAGGGTCAGGGTCAGAGAGAGACTTGGTGCAGTGTAGGCCAGTTAAAGGTAAGAGTAGATGCACAGAGTCATACAGCACAGGAACAGGCCCTTCAGCCCATCTGGTCCCTGCCAACCAAGATATCCCATCCAAGCTAGTCCCATTTGCCAGGGTTTAAACCTCTCCAATCCGTGTCCAACTATCTTTTAAAAGTTGTTATTGTACCTGCCTCTGACAGCAGCTCATTCTGCATGTATAGTATACCATCCCCTGAGTAACACTAGTGGTCCCTCAAGCTTCTCTTAAATCCTTTCCCTCTCACCTTAAACCTGTGTCCTCCAGTTCCTGATTCTCTAAACCCAGGAAAGCGACTGAGAACATTCACCCTATCATGGCCCCTCGTGATTTTATATACTTGACTAAGATCATCTCCCAATCTGCAACCCTCAGAGGAATAACATTGTAGCCTGTCCAACCTCTCCCTAAAAACTCAGTCCCTCAAGTCCTGGCAACATCCTCGTTAACCTTTTCTGCGCCACCCGGTTTAATAACATTTTTTCCACCGTTTAACAACCAAAACTGAACAAAAGCAAGAGTGTAGCCCACTCAGTTGCACAAAACTTTCTGACTAGTCAGAATTGTTCCATCCTTCCAACAATCCCTTTGAGCTCCAGCCGCCAGACAGAAGGTACCACAGCATCGGAACCAGAACCATCAGGCTGGGTAACAACAGTTTCCCCCTTAACACCCTGTAGGCACCAAGCACACATGTCTGAATATCCTACCATCACCTCCCCCCATCTCACAGACACACTCTCATCCTGCCCTGGTCACTTCCCATTTTTTTATTGCTGCTGTTGCACATAATTATACAGCTGTTTGCTTTATTATAATAATGCCCGTAACATTTTACTCTGTTCCATAATCACGCACCTCACACTTTACATTATGTCAGCCTGTCAACCTCCAGGCCATGCTACTCTTGTTATTTATTGCTATTTATTTATATTCTCGTTACTTCTTGCTACGTACTTACATTTGCATTGTCTTCTGCACGCTGGTTGATCTTTCATTGATCCTATTATAGTTACTATTCTATAGATTTGCCGAGTATGCCTGCAAGAAAATGAATCTCAGGGTCGTATATGGTGACATATATGTACTTCGATAATAAAATTTACTTTGAACTTTCTGAACTTTTTTCAGGGACTTGTACAACTGGTATTTTGTGGCTGTATGTGCTGTGTGTGACCCTATGTGCTGTGTTTTGCACCTTGGCTGCAGGGAACCAATGCTTTGTTTAGCTGTGTGTAGAGATATGTATGGGTGAACAATGACACACTTGAGCTTGAACCTGAGCCGGTGTCCTTTATAGCTGTACCATGACCTCCTGATTGTTGTATTGTTTGTCCAGCCTGATGAAACCCATCATGCCAACAGCCTTAGGACCATAAAATATAGGAGCAGAAGTAGGCCATTCAGCCCATCAAGTCATCTCCACCATTCAATCATGGGCAGATCCAATTCTTCCAGTCATCCCCACTCCCCTGCCTTCCCCCATACCCTTTGATGCCCTGACTAATCAAGAACTTATCTATCTCTACCTTAAATACACCCAATGACGGCTTCGTGGCAACAAATTTCACAGGTTTACCCTCTGAGTAATTTCTCTGCATCTCTGTTCTAGATGGACGTCCTCCAATCCTGAAGTCATGTCCTCTTGCTCTAGGCTCCCCTACCATGGGAAATAACTTTGCCATATCACCACCCTGTCTACCGATGAGTTCACTTTCAGGAAACCACGTACTTGTACTTCAAGTACCAGAATCAGGTTTATTATCACCGGCATGTACCGTGAAATTCGTTAACTTAGCAGCAGCAGTTCAATGCAGTACATGCTAACATAGATAGATAGATAAATAAATAAATTGATAGATCGATTACAGTAAGTATATATATATATATATATATATATATATGTTTATTGAATAGATTAAAAATAGCGTAAAAACATAAATAATCTACATTTTAAAAAGTGAGGTAGTGTTCATGGGTTCAATGTCCATTTAGGAATCAGATGGCAGAGGGGAAGAAGCTGTTCCTGAATCACTGAATGGGTGACTTCAGACTTCTGTGCCTCCTCCCTGATGGTAACAGTGTGAAGAGGGCATGCCCTGGGTGCTGGGGGTCCTGAATGATGGACGTTGCCTTCCTGAGGCACCGCTCCCTGAAGATGTCTTGGGTACTCTGAGGGCTGAAACACAAGGTGGAGCTGACTAATCTTACGACTCTCTGTAGCTTCTTTTGGTCGTGTGTAGTAGCTCCCCGCCCCAAACCCATACCTGACAGTAACGCAGCCTGTCAGAATGCTTTCCATGGTACATCTAAATAAGTTTTCAAGTGTTTTAGTTGACAAACTAAATTTCTTCAAACTCCTGATGAAATATAACCCTTCGATATGTTGGGACCAGGTTAGATCCTCAGAGATGTTGACACCCAGGAACTTGAAACTGCTCACTCTCTCCACTTCTGATCCCTCTATGAGGATTGGTGTGTGTTCCTTCATCTTACCCTTCCTGAAGCCCACAGTCAGCTCTTTAGTCTTACTGACTTCGAGTGCCAGGTTGTTACTGCGACACCACTCAACTATCTAGTATATCTCACTCCTGTACTCCCTCTCATCTCCATCTGAGGTTCTAACAACTGTGGTTGTATCGTCAGCAAATTCATAGATGGTATTTGAACTATACACAGCCACACATCTTGGATATGGAGAGGGTAGAGCAGTGGGCTAAGTACTCACCCTTGAGGTGCACCAGTGTTGATCATCAATGAGGAGGAGATATTATCACCAATCCACACAGATCGTGGTCTTCCGGTTAGGAAGTTGAGGATATAATTGCAGAGGGAGGCAGAGAGGCCCAGTTCTGTAACATATCAGTCAGGATTGTGGGAATGATGGTGTTAAACAATGAGCTATAGTCAACGAATTCTGATTCTGATTCTGAATCAAGACTTCAAGTCCCACTATGGGAACTAGGGGCTTTAATTAATTAAATAAAAACTGAAAAAGCAAGCGACTGATATTGGCGACTGTGAAACAACAAAACATCCTATCTATTTCATTAATGCTCTTCTGGGAAAGAAATCAGCCCCCATTGCCTGATTTGGCGTCCAGACTCAAAGGGCCACAGCTGATCACTAATTGAAATGTTTTAGCAAGGTACTCAGTTTGGAATGATTAATGATAGGCAATAAATCCTGGGTTTACCAAAAATATACACAACTCAGGAATAAATAAGATTCCACATCAGAAATGCTTCAATGTCTTTGAAGCACTGTGGGATACCCTGTGATTGTGAGACTTTCCTGTTTGCTGTGGTTTACATGGGAGCTTTTTACTGGCCGCATCTGTCTTGCCTGCTCGATGTAGGTGACCTTTTACTTGCTATGCTCTGCTGCTGACTACAAGGGTTTGCATTTCAATGCACACACCGGAGCGCCGGCATCAGTCATCGGGAGGGAGCGTGGGCCATGTGTGAATGTGAAGCAAAATGCATTCCGCATGCCTCATCAGATGCAGCAGTAAGCAGTCATCGCCTTTCTCGAGGTGTGGGTGAGGCATTGACATTCTGCTCTCTCACGCTGTGAGGAAGCTAAGTGAACATCAGAGGCTCAGGATCAAAGGGGTTGAAGGTGTTGTTGGGGAAACATCAGCAGCGATGAGTCTGAAGCCTGAACCCTAACAAGGATAGGCTGAATGAACGAGGGTTTTCCTCTTTGGAGTGACGGAAAATTGGAGGTGTACAAGATGATAAGAAGCACGGATCAATGGATAGCCAGGGACTTTTTTCCAGGGCAGAATTGGCTAATACCAGGAGGCATAATTTTAAGATGACTGGAGCAAAGTATAGGGGGATGTTAGCTTTAAGTTGTTTGCACAGAGAGTGGTGGATTCAGGGAACAGCCTGCCAGGGGTGGTGGTAAAGGTTAAGGGTATTTAACTTGGATAATAGAGAAAAGTAGAAGCTCACATTGATCTTCAAGTAGGTTAAAAGGTTGGCACAACATTGTGGGCCAAAGGGTCTGTACTGTTCTGTAATGTTCTATGATCTATGAAACAAAAGATGTGAGGTGTGTGAACAAGAAGTTGATATAAAGTTAATATATTTCAGTCACTGGATCTGTAGAGAAGGGGATTTTGGGGCTGGTCTCAGGTCACACTATAAGGCAGTTTGACGATTTTCTGTCATTTCTTTTGCGTGTGAAATCTCCAAGCTTACTTTAGCTGAGGCTCAAACTCCATCGACAAATCGCAATGGCTTTGCTTAAACTAATCCAATTGTCTTGCTTTCTGGATTTTGCCGAGGAGCCCAGTAAATTACATGGTGACATTTGCCAAGAGTGTGGCTATGGGACAGAACATGTCAGTAGCAGGTGGGAATCATCCTCGGGCACCCGGCAGACGGGCACAGCCTCAAACCCAGAGTCATGTCTTGTGTTTGTAGAACCCATCCTTGATAAAGAAAACAGAATGAACTTCCATTTCCACTACAATATTCCCAGTTGATGATGTGCTGAAGGCTGGGCAAAGCTTGGTCAAAAAGGTCATTGTTAAGCAGCACCTCAGAGAGATTGAGTGGTGGAAGTGGTTTAGGAAGAGAATCTACAGCATGTGACATCAGTAGCTGAAGGCACAGACACCAGTGGTGGGCTGAGGCCCAGGCTGGAGGACTGCAGAGAATGGGCTGAATGGCTGGTACCATTTACAAAAAAAAAACAGTAAGACATGAGTCTAGATGGAAACTTTATAGAAAACCTACAGCAGAATACAGGCCATGCAGCCCAGAAAGCTGTGCCGAACATGTCCTTACCTTAGAAATTACCAAGGGTATACATAGCCCTCTATTTTTCTAAGCTCCATGTACCTGTCCAGGAGTCTCTTAAAAGACCCTACTGTATCCACCTCCACTACCATCGCCAGCAGCCCATTCCACGCACTCACCACTCTCTGCGTAAAAAACTGACCTCTGTACCTACTCCCCAGCACCTTAAACCTGTGCCCCCTCATGCTAGTTGAGGCATTGCATAACTTGGAGCCAATTGAGACAGGAGAAGGGGTGACAGCAGAGCTTTGAGTTATAGATACAGGCCTTTGGCCCACCGTAAAACATACAGCACTACAGCTCAGTAGAAAACAGCTGGCTCAAAATATTGTACTGAGCTTTTAACCTACTCTAAGATTAATCTAACCCTTCTTTCCTACATAGCCCTCCATCCTCGTGCCTATCTAAGAGATTTTTTTAAATGCCCCTAATGTATTTGCCTCTGCCACCCCCACCTAAGCACCTAGGTGGAGGTGGCAGAGGCAACTCTGTGCAATCATCCAGTTGCATCCATTTCATTCTCCCTATCAGACTATTCCACTGGTCACCTACACACTTTACAGTGCGTGGGTGAGTGGCAGGACTTACACCGGCCGATTAACCTATCAACCCACACGTCTTTGGGACGTGGGAGGTGAACAGAGCACCAAGGAAATCCAGCAAACATACAGACTCTGCAAAGGACCAGGCCAAGGTCAAGATCAAACCTGGATACGTGGAGCTGAAAGGCAGCAGCTTGACTAGCTACACCACTAAGTGGATAAACACAAGTTTCAAGAGAGAGGCCAGGGTATAATAATCGCCTAACACGGGAACATAAACCATGAAAAAGTATAGCACCGGACATGCCATACCAAGCTCCACATACCCGAGCAAACAGACAGAATTAAATAGAGGACGGTGAGATCACTGTGTCTGGTGCGTCAGCAATGGCACTGCCAGTGGAAGAAGTTTAAAACCAGCTGCATAATGTTAGTGAAATGCTTGAGGAAGTCATCCACCCTGCTCATATCAAACTTGCCTTTATTAACCTTTTCCAATACACTGTAATTGGTTAGAAGACCAGAGTTTCAAGGAACAGAAGTGGAAACGAGTAAAATACAGGATTCAGAAGTAATATACATCAATAATCCTTTTTGTTCTTTAAAAATCAGAGCTTATTTTCTTTGCCTAGGTGCTAGTCCAGTTATTTCTTTTAGTTTTGAGCTTTCCACGCAATCCTCTTCTCCATCGAATACAGTCACTTCCATGATCCTTATCAAGTTACTATATGGCACCTCAGTGAAGGCGTGTTCATCTCTACTTTCATTGTCAATAAGCTGATATAAGACCATAAGGCATAGGAGCAGAATTAGGCCATTTGGCCCATTGTGTCTATTCCACCACTTAACCATGGCTGATTTATTTTCAACTGCAACCCCATTCTCCTGCCTTCTTGCCATAACATTTGATGCCCTTACTAATCAAGAGCCTATCAACCTCCACTTTAAATATACCCAGTGACTAGACCTCCACAGTCATCTGTTGTAATGAATTTCACATATTCATCACCATCTGGCTAAAGAAATTCCTCCTCATCTCTATTCTAAAGGAAGATCCTTGTATTCTAATTCTGTGTTCCTTTGTTCTAGATTCCCGCCACATCTTCTCCATGGCCACCCTGTCTAAGCCTTTCAATATTCTATAAGTTTCAATGAAATACACCCTCATTCTTCTAAGCTCCAGACAGTACAGGCCCAGCCGTCAAACGCTCCTCATACGTTAACCCTTTCATTCCTGGCATCACTCTTGTGAACCTCCTCTGGATCCTCTCCAATGCCAGCGCATAAGGGTCAAAACCTGGCCGCAATGCTCCAAGTGCAGTCTGACCAATGCTTTTTAAAGCCCTAGAATTATATCCTTGCTTTTACATTCTATTCCTCTCGAAACGATCGCTCACATTGTATTTGCCTTCCTTACCACTGACTCAACCTGCAAGTTTCTTAGGGAATCCTGCACAAGGACTCCCAAATCCCTTTCCACCTCCAGTTCCTGAATTTTCTCCCCATTTAGAAAATAGTCTATGCTTTTATTCTTTCTATCAAAATGCCTGCCCATACACTTCCCTACTCTGTGTTCCACCTGCCACTTCTGAGCCCATTTTCCCAAGCTGTTCAAGTTCTTCTGCAGACTCCCTGCTTCCTCAACACTACCTGTCCTCCACAAGCTCGGCCATAAAGCCATCAATTCCGTCATCCAAGTCATTGACGTATAATGTGAAAAGAAGCAGTCCCAACACTGACACCCGGAGAACCCCACACCCGTCATCATCACCAGCTAGAAAAGGCTCACCTTATTCCCACTCTTTGCCTCCCGCCAGTCAGCCAATCCTCTGCTTATGCCAGTAACTTTCCTGTAATATCATCAACTCTTATTTTGCTTAGCGGCCTCATGTGCGGCACCTTGTCAAAGGCCCTGGATATCCTGGAACTCCTGTTCCAACCCATTGTGGTGACACCTTCGCCACACATGGTGGAGTAATCGAAGAAGGTGACTTCTTAAGTGGCCACTACAGATGGATCTGGTGCTTGGGGGATTGGAGAAGATGAGGTTGTTCACCTCAAAGAAAATCAAAATCAGAAAGGACTTTGCTCAAGTAAGCAAGGTCGAACTGTTTTCATTGGTGGAAGGTTGAGTAACCAGCGACATAAGTCAAAGATGATTGCCAAAAGAAGCAGAGGAGATAGGAGGGAAAAACAATGCAGTAAGGGAGCAAAATGTTACATAGGAGTGTATTCAAACAGAATTTGATGTTGACACCCAGGATTTCAGCCAGATGATTCCATTTTAAAAACACTATGATGCTATTTGACACTTGCAGATTGCTCTGGATATTCTGGCCATTATCTACCTCTTGGCTAATATCACCAAATACAACAGGAAGGGCAGAGATTGGCCAGGAGGTGGTGGCCGACTCAGCTGAATCTCTAAGGTGTTTTTGTCATCCACGGGGCACAGATCAGGAGCAAGATGTGAAATGCCCCGACGAGTGCAGGTCCAACACAGACCAGGACAACACAGCTAATGCAACATCCCAAGATAGTCACTCTCTCCACCACCTGCATCAGTGGCTGTAGTGTGTGCCTAACAAAAATTACTGACCTAGGCTACTCCAAAAACACCTCATACCCACAGCCTCATGCACTAAGATGGACAAGGGCAGCAGGTACTGTAGAATACACCACCCAGACATTTTGGTTCATACAGCATCCTGTCTTGGAATTAGATTACAAGTCCTCATTATTCCTGGAACTAAAACCCGGAACATCCTAATCGTTGGTCTTATGGGGGTATTTTCACCAAAAGGATTGCAACAACCCAACACCACCAGTCATGGCAGATAGGGATGAGCTACAAATGCTGGCGTTAACCTGGAAATAAGTGAAAATGGTCATTATTAATGGGAGCTCACTGTATGGACATTGATTAATGCATTGGCTGGGGAGTGGGGCTGAGGAGGGGTAAAAAGAATCAGCCGTGACTGAATAGCGGAGCAGACTCGATGGGCCAAATGGTCTAGTTCTGCTCCAATGTCTTACAGTCTAATGGTCACATAATGCAGAAAGATTTACTGTACAAGGAGTAGGAGAAAAAGACAAATGACGTCTTGCCTTGTGTGGCCGTCACTGGCAAGACCAGCACGTATTGCTATTGGGAAGTGGAAGTGCACAGATTTCCTAAAATGTGGCAGTCGTTCTGACGAAGACGATTCCACAGGGTCCGGGATTTGCACCAGCGATGATAAAGGAACAGAAACACATTTCCATTTCGGAGTGGTGTGCATTTCTGAGGGAAACCTGCGGGAGTGGTGTTCCCATCTTCCTGCTGCCCTATCAGAACTCATCTTCGAAGGTCTGAAAGGCCTTGCTTTGTCCTGAATGAATCAGTGACGGCGCTCCAAGTATAAGCCACGGACTGCTTGATCAACATTCTATTTCTTTTAAAATACCAGACAGAAACAAGTCGTTCTTTTGACTTACCGACACTGAGGAAGCCGGTCTTCTGCCTTGAGCCACCTGTGGGATCTTGCTGTGCAAGTGCCTATTTCAATAACAAAAGTGGCAGACACCTGCCGCAGGGCATTTCCAGTGCACCACTAATGCAACCAACGTCGCCTACTCTGGCTGGATAGCTTCCTCCAGTATCTGACTGCAGCCCCTCACCCTTTTTCCATCGGCCATTTATACACCCATACTCAAGGTGTTCAGCCTTCCAAAACTGGTCAGAAACTGGGGGGTGGGGGTGGTGAGTGATTATTACGTTTATTACAGGATTAGGTGATTCTTCACCATCAGTCTTTCTTCCCCTTCTCAATCTCTGAAGCTTTAAAAGCTAACAAATATTCACTTACACTGTAATACATCAATGCTGAATTTTACTCTGGTTTCTGCTCTATACTAAAGTGACATTTAATTTCTGGGGACTCCTGGTCAATCCTGGCTTGTAGGGAACCCCAAGAACATTTTCACATCAGGAATAAAAATCACGTGCCTGGTTTCTCCTTTGCTGCCTCTTCACAGCTCTGGTTTATTCTGAGATTCCGGGCTATTTTTAGCTATTGCTGCTTTTTGCATTAACTGCTCCATCAATCATGCACAGCAGAAATAATTTGATCCCTGGGTATTCCCAGCCGCCAGCCTGCTTTTCAGTGTTTCCTCAGCAACATTGATTTCTCACTGAGTGAAACCCCCCCAACCCCCCCCCACCTCCCCATCAACTCCTGCCTAGGGAATTTATAATGGATTCTGGTCGCCTTGGCAACCACCATTACCAATGAGCAAAGCTTGGTCAGGAGACAGGAGGTTTCATAAACAAGGCTATTGGATTTGAAATTAGAGTTTAAAAGGCTGGGGAATCCCTTGTTATTTCTATTCAACACTCCATCGGGAAATCTAACACAGCTGCAGAGGGGTGACTTCCTGAGAAAGGGCTTCCCTATAAATTTCCACAGCTCCGAGCCTGGGCAATCCCTCTATACATTAATCTCATTTTTTTCCCACTGATTTTTTTTGAAGGGGTGGGGTTTGAATGAGAGAGAGAGAGAGTGTGTGTGCGTGTCTTTTTACTCTCAGCATTGTATTATGTCATCTCCCTCCTATCGTTATTAATCTTGAGTTGTTCTGCCGCATTAAAACTGCTACATAAACGTAGATTGGTTTTGCAATTTTTTCCTCTGTCTTTGAATGTCCTTTTACATCTGCCTCGCCCTCTATATACCCTGTCTTTCCTCTTTGTAAGGATTGCTGTTTGTAATATGCATTATACAGTACATTGAAATGCGACTGGGGAGAAGGCTCAGGGGTGACCGGAGAATGTTAGCTCTCATTCATCACAGGGAGGGGCTAACATAAGATCAGGGCCACCTTAGAACATAGAACATGACAGCACAGTACACACCCTTCAGCCAACCTTTTAACATGCTGTAAGATCAATCTAACCCTCCATGTCACTACCTAAGAGTTTCTCAAGGGCCCCTAATGTAATTTGTTTATCTGAAAAGGCATTCCACACACTTGCCAGTTTCTGTGTAATCTCCCCCATATGTTCCTCCAGTCTCCTTAAAATTATGCCCCCTTGAATTAGCCATTGCCGCCCTGGGAAAAGGTCTCTGGCTATCTATTTGATCCATGCCCTGATACCAGTCAAACCGCCGCCATTTTTGGGAGACCCACTTGACTCTAAAATTAACCCAAGGTGGGGAGGGATGATGGAAACCTGAGGAAATCAAACCCGCTGTGGTCATGGTTCAAGAATTGGAGTCAGAAGGAAAATTTACACCACACTGTAATCACCAACTCCAACCCCCAAACTTCTAACCTTCTAACCCCTGCTAAAATCCTTAGCACTGAACTTCACACTGAAATGCGCAACTGCTTTTCTCAAAGTATGCACTCTATTCCTGAAAAGTGACACTTGAACCTTGGACATAATCCCTATCTAAGGTGGATGGACAGGGGCACAATTAGAGTGGCATTTCCAGTATTACTAACGTAGCTGCTCCCCACTAAACCCAAACTCTAACCCCAAACCTCAGAGCCAATCCCTAACCTAACCTTCATTCCTAGAACAAACAATGTGAATTCAGTAATCTTATGCAAAATAAAATATACTCCTATCAAGAAGACTTATCAAATCTTTAATGGTGGGTTAATCTGGGTAAATCACACAAAGCATGAGAACCAAACAAAAATGGCATCGTCGGATATGGGGGAAGGTACTAGAGGGAACAGTCTCCTCCTGCCTGCACCTCTCACTCTAAGTTTAACATGAAACCTCTTCCTATCCCTTATCCGCATCCACTTCTACCCAACCATCTTTCTGACCTTCCTGTCCTTTAGACCTATTCATAATCAATTTCTAATCCCCCCAAAATACTTCTAAAGCCTAATCTTTAATCCTTAATCCTCACCCTAAAATACTGTGTCCCCATCATATTACATACACCTTCCCGTTCATTGGATATGGGACCTAAGACTTGAACCTCAATCCCTAGTGTGATCAACCCAGGATGGATAATGACAGGTAATCAAACGCATTGTAAATCGTGAGTCAAACAAAGAGTTGCTCGCAATGAAACAAAGACTCTCGGAGCTTCATCTCTATCCCAAACTCAAAACCGAGCCATACCTTAGCAAAATTCCAGCATCCCTTCATCAATGTTCTTGACATCACTCATACCAGCTACGACCTATGCAACCTTCTCCACTCTTCAGACTGCAAGCTCCCGTGACTGCTAATCACAATCTGCAGTAAAGAAAGAAGCACAGGCACTGACATTAAAATATTTCAGTCTGATGTGATAAATTGTAAATTTTCTTCCATGCATACAAAAATTGTGACAAGAGGGAGTGAGCTTAGGTGGATGACTGAGGCATTCTATCCATAATTTACAAAATATATGACAGCCCATCAATAAAATGCGAAACGCTGCTGATTAGGCCAAACGGCGATACAACTGAGTGAACAAGATATTGGTATGTGAAAGGAAAGGTTATTGGTGTCCAGCAGTAATGCAGAGAGATTTGGTATTATCACTTCCCATCAAAGTGACATTCACACACATTTTACAGGCGCTGGCTTGGGATTTTAAAATGATTTTTTTTTTGTTATTCTGGTAATAACTAGAGCCCAAACACTTATTTTTCAGCAGTCAATCATTGAATCTTAGAGCACAGAAGAAATAAATAGGATTCATAAATAGGAAGAGCTAAGGTAAATGCTGGGCTTCTGGAGAATGATGCTGGTGAATTCACAAGCACAAAGAAGGACAAGGCAGATAAATTGAACAACTTTTTGCATCAATCTTAATTGTGAAAGAAGCTGTTAAGATCCCTAAGATTTCAAATAGAATATTTATACACATCATTAGAATTTTAAAAATCCCAATTACAAAGGGTGAACGACTGAGAAACTCTGAGGGGCTGAAGTCAAACAACCACTGGACTGTAGACTTTGTTCGTGCGTTAAGTGCTATGTCGTATGATGTAGGCGACCATCATCTTTCCATGACTGTTTGTGGCAAATTTTTCTATAGAAATGGTTTGCCATTGCCTTCTTCTGGGAAGTGTCTTTACAAGATAGGAGACCCCAGTCATTATCGATAGTCTCCAGAGATTGTCTTCCTGGTTCAATAACCAGGACTTGTGATATGCATCAGCTGCTAATATCACCACCCACCACCTGCTACCATGGCTTCACGTAATGCAGACTGGGGGGCTAAACAGGTGCTACACCTTGCCCAAGAGTGACCTGCAAGCTAGCAGAGGGAAGGAGCACCTTACACCTCCTTTGGTAGGGACAAATCTCCACCTCACCAGCTTGGTCTCTACACGAGGATTTTAAAAGAAGTGGCTGCAGACATAGTGGAGCCATTGGTTGAAAATTTTCACAACTCACTAAACTCCACCCTAGCTATGAGTAAGTGGCTCCACTGCCTTGTGGGCAGCCTAGGGAGAGACAAAGGCTACGGGAGCAAACCCAGACAGAAAATCCAGAATGGAGCCCTTAAGGCAGTTGGACGTCACAGAACATCATTCCAGCAGCCCCTACAGCCAAGTTGGTGCCAAACTTTGCTTTGATGACACCAAGGGATGGGGGTCTTGACGACTGGACTTCCCAGGATCTCCTGTACCCTGGAGAGGTCACTCCTATGCCGCTATCTATGTCCTTTGAGCCAGACGAATGCCAACATTATCATGAAACTCCAGAGAGGAATCAGAAGATTGGAAAACAGCTGAAGTGACTCCCATGTTCAAAATAGGGAGAAAGGCAGAAAGTGAGGTTCAACAGCTGTATTGGCAAGATGCCAGAGTCAACCACCAAAGAGGAAATAGTTAAAATTAAACCTTGTCAATGTGGTTTTATGAAAGATAAATAAAGAAATCTGACAATAAGTTTGATAAATATGCTTGAGTTATTCGAGGATGCAACAGAGAATGTTGATGGAGGGGAATCTGAAAAAAACACTTCAATTCTGCTTCCCATTCCGACATGTCAGTCCATGGCCTCTGCTGCCGTGATGAGGCCACATGCAGGTTGGAGGAGCAATGCTTCATATTCCATCTAGGTAGCTTCCAACCAGATGGCGTGAACATTGATCTCTCAGACTCCCAGTAATTGCCCCCCTCTCCTTCACCATTCCCCATTTCCCTCTCTCACCTTACCTGTCCATCACCTCCTTATGGTGCTCCTCCTCCTTTTCTTTCTTCTCTGGTCGTCTGTCCTCTCCTCTTATATTCCCCATCTCCAGCCCTTTATCTCTTTTTGTTTCACCGCCTCTCCCCCTCCTGGTTTCATCTACCACTTCCCACATTGTACTTCTTCCTCCTCTACCCCCACCTTCTTATTCTGACTTCTCTTTCTTTCCAGTCCTGATGAAGAGTTTCGGCCCAAAACATCAACTGTTCACTCTTTTCCATAGACGCTGCCTGGCCTGCTGAGTTCCTCCAGCATTTTGTATCTGTTGCCCTGGAAAAATGTAGTACGTTTAAATGTTCAAAAGGCTCTCACATAGGAGGCTAGTGCATCAACAAAAACACAAAAGTATTGGAGGAAGTGTCTCAGAATGGATGTCTGATCAAAAAGAGTTGGAATGAATGGTCCCTCTGCAGATTGGGAGGAGAACTTGGTGGAGTACCACAGGGCAAACACAAGGAAATCTGCAGATGCTGGAAATTCAAACAACACACACAAAATGCTGGTGGAACACAACAGGCCAGGCAGCATCTATAGGGAGAAGCACTGTCGATGTTTCGGGCTGAGATATCCGGACAAAGGGTCTCGGTCCGAAACGTCGACAGTGCTTCTCCTTATAGATGCTGCCTGGCCTGCTGTTTTCCACCAGCATTTTGTGGGAGTACCACAGGGATTCATTCTTGGACTGTAATTATGTTTAAAGTTCCTCAGTTGCCTATGATACAAAAATAGATGGCAGGGCATGATATGATAAGGATTCTGTGATTATGCAAAAGATTGGCATCTGGAATTTAATATGGAAAACTGTGAGGTCATGCACACTGTGAGATAAATCAAAATGCAGATCATTATCTAAATCTAGAGGGACTGAGGGTTTGAGATTTCTAGTGCATGAATTGCAAAAAGTTGGCAGATAAGTCCAATAAGGCAAACAGCATTTTGCTCTTCATTACAAAGGGGCTGGAGTTTCCAATTAGGAAGGTTTTGTTGTAATCGTCTCTGAGGCCACACCCGGAATATGCGTACAGTTTTGTTGCCCTCACCTAAAGACAAATAGTCATTTTGGAGACAGAGCAAAAGAGATTCAACAGGATAACTCCTGGAATAAGAGCTTTGTCCCATAAGATAGAATAAATAGATCATGCCTATATTCCTTGAACTTAGAAGAATGAGGGGTTATTTTATTCAAACACTTGAGATCGTAAAGAGGTTCAACATGATAGATGTTGGGAGATGGGGCAAGGGAGTGTCAAACAAGAGGACACCATTATTACAAGGAGCAGTTACATAGAAGCTTTTTCTTGTAGTGTTGTGAACTTCAAATTCCCTGCCCAAGCGGGTAGCAGAAGCTGGATCATTAGAAGTATTTAAAGTGGAGTTAGAAAACTATTTGAAAGATTGAAAACTAAGGATGTGTAGAGAAAGAAGAAGTGCTAAAGCCAGCATAGATCAGGCAGGGCAGGCCAGGGCCTGATGTCAACTCCTGCTCCTATTTTGTTGTGTTCACGTGAAGAAGGTTATCTAGCCCATTAAGCCTTTCTGACTGTTTGAAAGAGTTACTTGGTTAGACCTTGCTCTTTACCAGCAGAACTGCAAACTTCTCTGTTTAGTATTTATGCAAATCATCATTGAAAGTTCCTAATGAATTCTGTTCCTCCAATTTTTCAGGCAGTCCATTTCAGATCATAATAATTTGCTGAACAAAGTGATTCTTATCTCCCTCTGGTTCTTTTACCAGTTAATCTGTGCTTCTGATTATCAGTCTGCTTATTTACACTGTTAAATACAGTCATAATTTTAATGCTGCAATTAAATTTTCTCTTAATTACCTTCCTTCTACAGTCTCTCCACAGAAATTAAAGAATGATTCTGTACAAAAAAAAGTTGTGAGATACAATTAACATTGAGCGAGGATTTGGGATGTCGGTGTTAACATGACGGCCATCACAGAGAGAGGCTATTCAGCCAAATTCCAGATTAATGTCTGATGAATTCCATTTTCCTTTCCATTCACTAGATTCTTTAACATTTTCCTTTCCAGATTGCTTTTTAAATTTCTTCTTTAATGATGTTGAAGATTTTGCTGTAAGATTACCCACCCTTGACATTCAATGGCATTACCATCACTACACCCTTCACTATCCTCGCTTTCAGAGTTGCACGACCAGAAACTCATCTGGACCAGCCATATAACTAGTGTGGCTAATTATATAGCAGGTCACAAGCTGGCTATTCTGCGGGTGAGCAACTCTCCACTTCACACCGCAAAGCCTTTCCTTCGTGACAGAGCATGACAGAATATTCTCCATTGCCTGGATGAGCACAGCACCAAGGGACTTAGAGACATGGTGGCATAGTGGTTGGTGCTACGCTTCACAGTGGACGTGACCAGGGTTCAATTCCCGCTGTTGTGAAGACTTGTATGCTTCCTCTGCGAACTGCGTTTGTTTCCTCTGGGCGCTCTGGTTTCTTCCCACAGTCCGACGGTGTACCAGTTGGTAGGTTAATTGGTCATTGTGATTAGGCTGGGGTTACATTGGGGGTTGCCAGGCAGCGCGGCTTGAAGGGACAGAAGGGGCTGTTCTCTATTTCAATGAGTAAACAACAAAACAAAAATAAGCTCAACTCCGTTAAGGACTAGGCATGCAGCTTTGTTAACATACATCCATCGCTTTAAACATTTTTCCCTCCAACACTAGCATAGTTGGCTAGAGTGTGTACTGTTTACAAAATACACTCCAGGTACTTGCCTAGGCTGCTCAACAACACCTCCTAAACCTACAGTTTCAACTACAGAGAGCTAGGGCAGCAGATGCTTCAGACACCACCACCTCCACATTGCCCTTCAAGATGCGCTCCCGACTTGGAACTACATCGCCATTCCTTCCTTATTGATGCGTCCACATCAGGAACTCCCTCTGCAATAAAACGTGGCAACGCCGTCACCGGAGAAGCTGCTCCTGTCCAAGGTGATTCATCACCAGCTTCTCAAGAAGTGCTGGCCCTGCCAGTATTACCCGCATCCTGAAACGTGAATAAAGAGATCAGTAAACACCCTGAGAAATTCATATTCCCTGCGTGAAAATGTTTCTAATCTTTCCTCTTTGGTACAGTGCTTGCATTGGAAGCCACCCAAAATTCTATTCCAGCTAGTGACGTACTACAAGAGATTTTTTATCCCTGCCTGCTGGGTGGTAACCTGCTAGAACAGATTGCACACTTTCCAATCTTGGAACAGTTCAGCAAAGCAAGGAAAACCAGAGCTTATTTGGCTCCCAGCTAACTCTAATGTCTGTGAACATGTGTACTAATTGGGTGACTACTCGAAACTTCTACAATCTTCCTTTGCTGAGAATCCTTGTGTAAGCTCTCTCCGAAAACCCAACTCTGCTATTCTGACAGAACAAAAACATCCCTGTAGTCGACAAAGCTTGACTGACCAATTATTGTATATAACATTCATATATATAGTAAGTTTTATATAAAATGGATGGCCTTAGAAGAGATGTTAATCAATGCTTATCACTGGCGTTATAACCAAATGACTCACGAGATGGGAGACAGTAAACTGGATGGACCTGGCCTTCGTCAGTCTTGCAAACGGAGCTATGTTTATACTTCTCTTTTGCAGGGAAACACCTTTGGACACTGTGGATGTGTATGGTGCAATGAAAATGGAAGTCCTTATAAAGGACCAAGCAATTCCCACATGTGTGAACCAGTTAATCTTCATACACACACACAGATTTGCACATGTAATTCTCAGTTCGGCCAGCAGCTTAATCTAAGGGAAGACAACCCTCGGCCTGGCCAAACTTAATAAAGCTTGTTTGGGTGGATGCTGCTCGATCAAGTCAAGTCAAGTCAGTTTTATTGTCATTTTAATCATAACTGCTGGAACAGTACATAGTAAAAATGAGATGTTTTTCAGGACCATGGTGTTACATGACACAGTACAAAAACTAGACTGTATTATGTAAAAAACAACACAGAGAGAAAAAAAAACCAACTACACTAGACTACAGACCTACCCGGGACTGCATAAAGTGCACAAAACAGTGCAGGCATTACAATAAACAGGACAACAGGGCAGTAAGGTGTCAGTCCAGGCTCTGGGTATTGAAGGGTCTGATAGCTTGGAGGAAGAAACTGTTACATAGTCTGGTCATGAGAGCCTGAATGTTTCGGAGCCTTTTCCCAGATGGCAGGAGGGAGAAGAGTTTGTATGAAGGATGCGTGGGGTCCTTCATAATGCTGTTTGCTTTGCGGATGCAGTGTGTAGTGTAAATGTCCGTGATAGCAGGAAGAGAGACCTCGATGATCTTCTCAACTGACCTCACTATTCGTTGCAGAGTCTTGCAATCCGAGATGGCGCAATTTCCGAACCAGGCAGTGATGCAGCTGCTCAGGGTGCTCTCAATACAACCCCTGTAGAATGTGATGAGGATGGGGGGGTGGGAGATGGACTTTCCTCAGCCTTCACAGAAAGTAGAGACACTGCTGGGCTTTCCTTGCTGGTGTTGAGGGACCAGGTGAGATTCTCCGCCAGGTGAACACCAAGAAATTTGGTGCTCTTAACGATCTCTACCAAGGAGCCGTCGATGTTCAGTGGGGAGTGGTCGCTCCGTGCCCTCCTGGAGTCAACAACCATCTCTTTTGTTCCCTGTTACAAATCAGTACCATGAAATAACAAACACTGCACAATATACCATTAAATGATTGAGCTTTATAATTCTTAATTTGACTATATGGTTAGTAAAGAAACAAGCAAAAAAGAAAAGGGGCCCATTCTCATGAAACAGCCTAATGTGCTATGTTGGAGCTCACGGTTCTGTTCATTTGTCCCTGTCGACCTCCTCTGAGCGTAGCCAACTCTCAGACCCTCGTTCCTCCTCCACTCCATCTGGCTTCTCCACTCACGTCTTCTTTCCTCATCTCTCCCCGGCAAAAGACCACAAAATCCCTGCTCCCAGACCCACCAGAAAGAACAACATCCCACTGATTGGCTGGCATACATTCCAAAGCCCCATTATCTCTACTCATAAGCCAAACATTGCTGCTACAGAGAAATCATTACCTCATTACAGAGAAGCCATTGCATTAGCAGTGAAACCTTACAGCACATTACACATACATAAACACATGTGTATGAAAGCATAAAAAACTAGTTGAGCGATCAATCAGCAATAGTTCATTAATGATTAGAAAGGGGAAAATAAAACATGAATATTTTAAAAATACAATTCCGCACTGGGCTACGGATGGTTTCTTCACGGATGTTGTATCATTTGAGGCAGGGTTGGAATTCCTGGCATTGACCCAGGATGACAAAGTTATTTGAAGAATGGATGTAGTTTAGGGGCAGCTCAGATCCAGGCACAGAAATAGTCTGGCCTAAGCAGTATCAATCAGTTAACTTCTGGCAGATCACTGGACTAAAGGAGCAACCCCTGCCAGATTTAGTTGTGGTTGTTTCCCTCAGGCAGAGTGTGTGAATGGACAAATGCCTCTGTTCCAACCAGGTGAAGCTGACTAATTCAGCTTAGAATGAAAATAGCATCATCCACTTGCCAGAAACCCCTGGCTGTTCAATCAAAGATAGCTACACTGTCATAAAACAGATGAATGCATATCAACATTCCCTTTCTTCAGACCCACATCCCCTGCCCCTATGGACCAGTCTGTTCTTTCATTGTGACCCTTACAGATTAGGAGACCATTTGAGCCATTGTGTACGTACCAAGCTCTTTGATCTACTTTTCTCCACTCTTATGCTCTTTCTCCAGAGCCCTGCAGCCTTTTCTCTTCTGCAATTTCAAAGATCCTGGTGAATCTATTTCCAGTGCTCTGCAATACACCACACATCATGCTCAAATCCAAATCAATAACAAAGTGATTAGCTCAGTGTCTCACATGATCTCATAGTTCCTGATAACATAAAAAGAGGCCACTAGGCTCACTAGATTTAGCCCATGTTTAAAATAATAGATCTTCTGCACTTACTTCTCTTTAAATTATTCAGGCTGGCAGACCAGCGAGGATGAGGGCTAGTGCCCCCAGGTCAGCGAGTCGTTAGCATGTTCCAGCGTTGGAGTTCTGGCGGGCAGGAGGGCCTAGGGACATGTCAATGAGACCGGAATTCAAGGCCTAACGTTTGGGGGCCTAGCACTTGGAGTCCTAGTCATCAAAGAGTCCAGTGTTTGAGGCTTGGAGTTTGAGTTCCTTATTTGCTGTCATCGGCAAGTCCTGGGTCAATATCAAAGCCTGAAGGTCAATTCAACATCTGGAAGTTGAGGCTTGATGGCCAGAGCCCGTGAGAGTCCGTTGGGGGAGTCAAAGGCCCAATGCATGTGAGTCTGAGTTCATTGCAGGCTATATGCCGAAGACAGCCTGTCCTTGGGTTGGAGGACTGTCTGTGTGCGTGTGTGGGAGGAATGGGGCTTACTTTGCTGTTATTGTTTAGTTGCTCCTGTTCGGTCACTGTTGCTGCTGGTTGCGTTGTTCTGCTGAACATTGTTGACACTGGAATGTGTGGTTATTCTTGCACCAACACATCCTTACTTTGTGTGGTTGTTAACGCAAACGATGCATTTCATTGTATGTTTCAATGTTCATGGGATAAATAAATTAACCTGGATTGCCCATACGCCACCCTAATTTTTCCATCAACCATTTAAACCAGGGTGCATTTACTACAGCCCATTTTTCCATGAAACCCTGGTTGAAAGACACAGTTACAGGGAGCACGTGCAAGTTCCAGCAGATAGCATCTGAGGTCAGAATTGACCAGGAGCTCTGAGACAGTTGCACCGTCTGCTGCCCTGTCACACAGCAAGCTCTAGTGTACGGCATCTAAACTAGTTTCAACTTACACTCCCTTGGACAGCTAGGGCAAAGGTGCTGGCTGTCCACTCTATCAGATCTTCTGCATCTCTATCAAATCAGCCCTCATCCTCTTTGTTCCATAACTTGCTCCACCTCACTATTCCAGGCAACATCCTCTGTACCCTCTCCAAAGCTTCCACATCCTTTCTACAATGAGGCGATCAGAACTGAGTACACTCCGCCTGCCTGCACTGGAGCAACTTCAAGGAAGTTAAGAAACTCAACATCATCGATGACAAATCATCCCACCTGGATGGTATGCAATTCACTTCTAGAGTATTGTGCTCCAGTATATACCGTCTTTATAATACACTGATCATTCTCACCTAGGTCCTTTTGCCAGCACCTCCCAAAAGAACAACCTTTCTCACCAAGGAAAGTAATAGTACAATTGAATTGGCCACCTGTCATTTTGTATGTCCCACCCCAGCAAAAAAAAATGACACCCCTTAACTTCGAAATACATTGCCATTCCTTCACCGTGACTGGATAGAACCTCCTCTGTACTCTGTGGGAGTACTTTCACCTGCAGATTCCGATTTATTTACCACATGTACATGGAAATACAATGAAATGCGTTGTTTGTGTTTCCATCCAACACTAAGGATGTCCTGATGAAGGGTCTCGGCTCGAAACATCAACGGTTTAGACTATTTCATAGATGCTGCCTGGCCTGCTGAGTTCCTCCAGCATTCTGTGTGCGTTGGTTTGGATTTCCAGCATCTGCAGAGCTCTGCGTGTTTGTGACAGTGAAGATGTGCCGGGGCCAGCCTGGAAGTGTTGCCACAAATTCCACGCCAACATGGCACGCTCGCAATGCTCGGCAGAACACCACAGAACAAGCTGCGATACAACCGTATCAAAACTTCCTTCCCTCCCTCCCACACACTCAGTCAACCTTCCAACTCTAAGACATGCCTCCAGTCTGCAGAATCCAGCCTTCTGCCAATGGGTTTCAACTTCCAATCAACCTTCGATGGTCGGTACCGGCCCCAGCCGATGACGGAACTCCAAACTCCAGGCTTGAACGGACTCGCCATCTGACAGACCCTTGTGCCTCCAGCTCATGCAATCCAGTGGGACCACTGACCTGAGGCAGCCCTACACCCATGGACTTTCTTCATCAGCTGTCCATGTTGCTGGCCTTTGGGCACAGAGTAGAGGTCTAGACTCTGGATGACCCTCATCCCCACACCCATATCACCGGACTTTGACCACGGAGCAGAGACCTGACCTCTAACTACTCCATATCCCTGTTCTTAAACCCTAATCTGACCCTTAACTTTGTTCTCTGCCCCTGAAACGATCATTATATATTTAAGACTGCAGTAGCTCAATCAGACTGCTCACCAGAAACTTCTCGAGGTCAATTGTACATATAGAAACATAGAAAATAGGTGCAGGAGTAGGCCATTCAGCCCTTTGAGTCTGCACTGCCATTCAGTATGATCATGGCTGATCATCCAACTCAGAACTCTGTACCTGCTTTCTCTCCATACCCCTGATCCCTTTAGCCACAAGGGCCATATCTAACTTCCTCTTAAATATAGCTAATGAACCGTCCTCAACTGTTTCCGGTGGCAGAGAATTCCACAGATTCACCACTCTCTGTGTGAAGAAGATTTTCCTCATCTCGGTCCTAAAAGGCTTCCCCTTTACCCTTAAACTGTGACCCCTCATTCTGGATTTCCTCAACATCGGAAACAATCTTCCTGCATCTAGCCTGTCCAATCCCTTTAGAATTTTATACATTTCAATAAGATCCCCCCTCAATCTTCTAAATTCCAGTGAGTATAAGCCTAGTCGATCCAGTCTTTCTTCATATGAAAGTACTGCCATCCCCTGATATCAAGATCCCCTGATGATTAGCTTTAGTGGTCTGATTGATTGCTTTTGATTTGCTGTCTTGAGTCTTTTTACATCTGCCTGGCAGGCCAGACAAGCTGAGAGTGAGGGCTCCCTCAGTAGGTATGTCAGCCTGGATACAGGTTTCAGCTCTGTCACGTGGAACCTGATCCAATACTTCGCTATCCAGAAGAAAGGCAAATGTCTTTGCATGGAAAAGTAGAGACCAGGTCTGAACTAGTAACTAGTAGCTGAGGCGGATAGTTCCCATTTGTGTCTTCGCCTGCACAGAGACTTTACTCCTCTCTCACTGAAAGCACTTGCCCGTAAAAGGGGTATATTCTCAGGGTAAGAGATGAAGAAGAATTTACCTTTTCAAAATACTGTGAGTCTTTAGATTTCACTGCCTCAGAGGCCGGCATTGATGCTGTGGTCAAGAGACCTCGAGACACTCACAATATGGGTAGGGGGAGGGAGAGTGAAGCTGAATCCGGGGGTCAGCCGTGATTGGTGGGGTCAGGTGCAACAGGCTGAATGGTCAATCATGCCGGTTTCTTCTATTTTTATGACGAGTGTGCAGCAAGTAACCATCATCTGTGGAAAAGCCTGGGACTTCATCTTCATCTCCCTGCATTGTTCCTAAAATAGCAGCTGCATCTGAGTGAATTCTCCCGAGTCATCAGATCGTGAGCCGGTGTGAATAAATGAGCTTTGCTACTGCTCAGCTATTCTATTAGACAGGGTCAACAGCGTAACTCTGATTGATGGCCCAGTCTTCAGCTGCGTATCAGACAAGATTTTAAACCAGGCAGCTCTGCGTACACCCCAATTCCAACCCCATCACAACATGTCAGTGCTGCTCGCCTATTCCCCAAGCAGTATCTGTGGCATTCCTGCCCGCTCTCAGCCGTTCCCATTCTTCCTCGACCTTGCTTTTGGTCTCTTGTCTCTCTCCACTCTTTTCCTCTGTCAGTCATGGTATTCCCCAATCTCATTACCAGTTCTCTCTGTTAGCTCAACCCTTCACCTGCATTGCTTTGCATTTCTCCCATTATCCTTTTTGTCTCTCATCTCCTGTCCCTCTCCTGCAGCTGGATCAGCTCTCTCCCTCCTCTTCTCTGTCTCCCATCACTCCTCCCTCATCTCATCCCTCTTCTCCTCTTTCCATTCTTCTTGGCCTCTTACATCTCTCCCTCCTCCCCTCCCACTCTCTATCTTTCTTTTCCTACTCCCATACCTCTCTTGGATACTCTTGCTCTCCTCCACTGTCTACAATTCTCCCATCTTTCTCCAGTCCCTTTCTCTAATTTCTCCTTCCTTTTCTCTGTCCTTTCTCTCCCACAGCTTTCTAGCTTTCCCAAGGAGAGATGACGTACAAAGTTGAACCCTTCCTGCAGTGCTCACTCTCCATCAGCACTGTGCAAGAAGCATCAGCATACATACATGGGTTGCTTGTAACACTGAGTGGAAGAAGCAAGCTTCAGCCTCTCATTACAATTACATCAAGTCCACTTCCTCATGTCTCCCAATTCCTTGTCCAAATATCAGCCTTGGTTATACTCAATAATTCAGCATCTGCAACTTTTTCAACAGAGTAATTCCAGAATCACAGCCTTCAGTGAAACACATTCTCCTCGTCTCCAAAGGGGATGGTTCTTTCCCCTTTATCTATTTACGAGAGTATGGGCGTTGTCCTTAAAGCCAACTTTTGTGGCCCATCACTCCTTGAGGAAGTTGTGGAGGCCAGTTGCCTTCTTGAAACAGCTGTAGTCCATGTGGTGAAGGAACTTGGACCCTGATTTAAAGGACTTAGAAAGTGATAGTGAAAGAATAACAGTTTCCCTGTTGGGATGGTGTGCAAATCGCAGAGGAGAAGTTGAGGCCGTACAACTGGGTCAGCTGCAAAGTTAGATTGCTCTGGCCACCAAGTCAATTTGGAGAAGTCAAGAGTGGTTTTGGCTGGGCAGTGAAATCTGGGCCTGGAGAGAGTTCTCTGGGCAACACACACAAAACACTGGAGGAACTCAAGGAAAAGAGTACAGTCAACATTTCAGACCGAACCTTTTCAGCAGGACTGGCATGTTGTCTTTAGCCTGAAACATCGACTGTACTCTTTTCCTAGATGTTGCCTGGCCTGGCTGAGTTCCTCCAGCATTTTGTGTGTGTTGCTCGGATTTCCAACATCTGCAGATTTTCTCTTGTTTGTGAGAGCTCTCTGGGCCTGGGTGGAGTGGTCCAGGCCTGGAGCCTTTTGCTGCCGTGGCACCCAGGTCCTAGTGTGAGGTACGATATGCTACTTGGACAATTTAAACACCAGCCCAGGTAAATTGGAAAAGGTGGCAGGATCAGTGACAAGAGCCGATTTCACTCGCTCTCCTCTCTCCATGGTGCTGAAGCTATGAAGAATGGCCCCAGCCGCTGTGCTCCATACCCACTACTACGATGGACTGATACTGAGGCTTTGGGCCTACTCTAGACTGCTCTGGGTTTAGATCTAAAGGCTCATTTTAGTTTGAAATGTTGTTGCTCGCTCCTGTTGTTTGCATGATTTGTGTTTTTTTCCCCCTTTCTCAGCGCATCAGATGTTGGCCTTCTGTTTTAATTGGGTTCTTCTGGGTTTCTTACTTGGTGGCTGCCTGCAAGCAAACAAGACTCAAGGTGTATAATTTATACATTGTTTGATAATAAACACACTTTGAAAATGCAAATGATTGGGCTTGCCCTGGAAGGTGGGTTTCGTGTTTCATGCAGTCACACTAGGCTATGTGAGTAATTGAGTATTTTGTGGATGAAGCACATTGCTTCAAACTCAAAGAATGAGTGTTTGGGTTTACAGATAGGCTCTTTTGTCCTAGGTGGTGTTAAGCTCCTTCAGTGTTGCTCAAGATGTACTCTTTCAGGGATCCACAGGGTATACCACCTCACTGCTGACTCATATCTTGCAGATGATGGAAATGTTCTGGGGTGTCAGGGGAGGAATCGCACACACAACACATTCAGTCTCTGACCTGCTCTTGTGGCCAGACTGTTTACGTGGCAACTCCAGAGAAGCTTTTGGTGAATGGTCGTCTTTGAGTAAATCACCAGATTCCAAAAGGACCCTAAATGTAGTGGATAAACAAAGTCTTTGACAGCAGTGCTTATGGTCCATAGATTCAAATGGTGGAGAGGGGTGTGTTACGACAGAAATCTGAAGACTGCAGGAGACCAGAAATGAAGAGTCAAACTGCAGCTTGAAGGGAAAGGAATTGAAAGCCACATTGTGGTTGTGATCACAGAGACAAAGAGTATAAAGTGGTTTAGTATGCGATTCAAGGTTTTTTTTTTGCTAACAATGAGAATTTTTAGCCCTTTAATTGGAATAGACCTGTGGAGAATGGATTTCAGTTCTCATTATTTACAGGCTCGTGAATGAAATGTTTAAGTGACTTTGAAAGAACCATTTGCCAAATAGCTCTTCAGGGGACTGCCACTGCCCCATTTTCAAAGTCTGCATTAAATTCTCCAGGGAGGTGGGCACTGCTGATTGTATCCAACTCTAGTGCTGATCTTACTCAATATCAGCAAGACCAAGGAACAGGTTATTGACTTCAAGAGGAGGGAATTGGAGGACCATGAGCCAATCCTCATTGAGCGATCAAAGATGGGAAGGGTCAGCGACTTTAAATTCCTCGGCGTTATCATTTCAGAGGATCTGTCCTGGACCCGGTGCACACGGGCAATTATGAAGAAAGCACAGTCGTGCCTCTGCTTCCTAAAAGTTTGCAAAGTTTCGGCATGACATCTAAAACTTTTGACAAACTTCTATCAGTGTGTGGTGGAGAGCTGCATTGACCGGCTGCATCACTGCTTGGCACAGAAACAAACCCTTGAACAGAAAATCCTACAAAAAGTAGTGGATATAGCCCAGTCCATTGTGGTAAAGCCCTCGTCACCATTGAGTACATCTGCATGTCGTAGGAAAGCAGCATCCAGCATGAGGGAGCCTCAGAACTCACACCACAAGGTTCAGGAATAGCCAATATTTCTCAACCATCAGGCTCCTGCATCAGAGGGGATGTCACTCGACTACCCTTGCCCCATCACTGAACCACTCCACAACCGATGGACTTATGCTCTCAATATTTATTGCTTATTTATTATTCCTATTTTTTCTTCATTTCCTTTATTCTTGTATTTGCATGTTGTTGCCTTTTGCACACTGGTTGTCTGCCCCATTGGTGTGATCTTTCATTGATTCTATCATGGTTATTGGATTCATTGAGTATGCCCACAAGAAAATGAATCTCTGGATTGTATATGGTGACATATACTATAACCATATAACAATTACAGCGCGGAAACAGGCCATCTCGGCCCTTCTAGTCCATGCCGAACGCTTACTCTCACCTAGTCCCACCGACCTGCACTCAGCCCATAACCTCCCATTCCTTTCCTGTCCATATACCTATCCAATTTTTTTTTAAAAATGACAATATTGAACCTGCCTCTACCACTTCTACTGGAAGCTCGTTCCACACAGCTACCAGTCTCTGAGTAAAGAAATACCCTCTCGTGTTACCCTTAAACTTTTGCCCCCTAACTCTCAAATCATGTCCTCTTGTTTGAATCTCCCCTACTCTCAATGGAAAAAGCTTATCCATGTCAACTCGATCTATCCCCCTCATTATTTTAAATACCTCTATCAAGTCCCTCCTCAACCTTCTACGCTCCAAAGAATAAAGACCTAACTTGTTCAGCCTTTCTCTGTAACTTAGGTGCTGAAACCCAGGTAACATTCTAGTAAATCTCCTCTGTACTCTCTCTAATTTGTTGACATCTTTCCTATAATTCGGTGACCAGAACTGTACACAATACTCCAAATTTGGCCTCATCAATGCCTTATACAATAGTACTGTATGAACTTAGATAATAAATTTACTTTTGAACTTTTATCTTTGATCCAAATTTCATCAAGATCCAGTGACCACACCAGAAGAACAAGATTCAACTCAATATGGCCAAGGGAAATCAATTTCAAGTCAGTATATCATACTAAAAAACAAATTAAGTGTAAAGTCAAACCAGTCATTTTAAGCACTGATTGATGTAGAAACTACTCAACTGTGCCCGTTATGGCTGAGAAAAGTGTAGTCAACTGAGAAATCAAGGGGAGAAGAATGAAAACGCACCAATGAAAAGGTCAAAGCCTTTCTCTTTTCCCTCAGGGCAGATCTTTATTGCCAGGCAGTCAAAACTAAATAAAACCCTTTTCATCTCCAGAAGCTCTCACAAGTCTGTGACCTGAAAATCTTCTGACAAACACATCCAGCAGCTGCAAATGGATCTTTTGATGGTCTTTAAAGTCAGGTCTCTCGACTGCACCTGATCAAGGAGGCTGCCTTCTGCTCCAGTGCACAACCAAAGCACAAAGCTGACATTGCCTGTATGACGAGGAGTGCTACACCATTGGAAGAGATGCTATATTGATATTACAATAAACCAAGGTCTTGTCGTCATCCAAGGAGGATCTAAATTGTTCAAGGGCAATACTTCAAAAATCAATTGTCATACCTTGCAATGAATATTAAACTAACATCCCAAAAAAGCTTGGTCAATGTCACAACATTACTTCTGGGGGTTTGCTGTGCAAAATTTGGTTGCTACAATTCAAGATTCCTGCAGTGAATACCTTTTTAAAAAAATGCTTTGTGAGCTGTGAAGTGCTTTGCGATGATCCGAAAGGGATGTGGAAGTTGCTACAGAAATGCAGGACTTCATAACTTTGAAGATGGCATTCTTGTGCCAAGAAGGAATGCCACAAACTGGCTGAAACCTTTAACTTCCTCTGATTTGCCATTGGTTGTAATAGCGCCCTGGTCACAAAGATATGTTTATAATAAAAATAACTTGCAGTTCCTGCGCATTGACTCGACCGCCCTGCAGTGCAGATACACAAATCTATGGAGTGAGTTAAACATCTTCTCAAAAATCACCTGAGATGGAAGCTTCCTTCAGGGTTTGTAATGTGATCTTGTGAAACTGCAGAAAGTTAAGTAAGATGCGTATTAAATTCAATACTGAGTCTTTGTGCACCTGAATATACTAATATTATCCATTATTCTTGCAATCAGTGTTAACAAGGTAACACACACACATACAAATACACATACACAATACTCCATAGCTACACCATGCAAACAAAAGTAACTTGTGGCTTAACAATATCTTAATAGCGATAAATGATCAACTTAGTACTTCCTTCAAAATGAATCTGCTAAATGTTTACTGATCAATATCAACAAAACTTAAGACTCAGATATTCCCATTTCAAGAGCAAATAAAGTGGATGGAGATGGTTGTCTTTCCAATGCGTGCTTCACAATGAAATCCAAATTATTCCTTGCAGGAAATGATATAAAAACAGCTTCCATACAGGAAGTGATGTTCATACAAAACAAACTGTGCCTCTAGAGGCCAGAACACTCCCTGCCTGGCATCCACATAACGAGTGAAACGAGAAGTCAAATGATTGTTTTGTTAAGTCTTTGGCAAAATAAGAATATTCTCAGAGAATGGCCTTGAAAATAGTGTCACTACACAGTCTTTAACCATTCGCACTCAGAGGTAGTACAGTAGCCCTTGAGGACATACTTGCTTGTGGTAATGTCTGATAAGAGAGGTGAGATCTGGTTTTGGAGTAAGCTTTGCCTTGCCCAGAATATATCCAGCAGTGTCTGTTACCTTCAGGTATGCAACAACAGCAATAACTTTAGTTGATGCGTCACAGAAGAAGCACATCTCGAGGGACGGAGCAAAGCGATGATGGCGTTAAATGGCGACTCCTTCACTTGCATCTCCAGAAATAGCTCTATTTCTAACTTTGATATTCAAGGTTCTTTTGAAGATCCTGACTTGGAGTTACACTCTGAGTTCAGTTCTTTGTGGGAATGGGACCCGCTCTCGGGGTCTCATGACCGTCGCTTTTTGATATCCCAAGGACGTAGTCTGAAAGAGTAGCGTACCTTCTGGGCTCTGGATTTTCGTGGCTCCGGAGACAGGCTGATTCAAGGCCGGTGCCCCTGACTGAGGCTCTGCAGGAGAGCACAGAACATCAGGAGTACCAGGTTAGCGGCCGTGGGCTGTGCGTCCAGAGACCAGAGCCTTTCTGGGGCTGACTCTCTGGGCGCAGAGTTCAGAAAAGGTGACACAACAGACTTTTAACATCATAAAGCAGCAGGTTGTTTGGTATGTCTCCCCTCTTGTAGTGAAACAGGGACATCTCTTTTTCCCTTATTAGGGAAAGGGGGAGCCTGTGGTGTGTCGAATTACCAGGTGATCAAGTAGTACTGCAACTCTGTCTTTACTGCACGTTTGAGTGCTCGATGGAGGCCGCCGATGCTTTGTTGCTAGTGGGGGAGGGAAGGAGTCAATGCCTTGCTGCTGCTTGTGTGTGAGATGGGGGAGGGGGCTTTGGGGCTCTAACATTTAACTGTCATTCATTCTTTGGGGCACTCCTCTGTTTTTGTGGACGTTTACGAAGAGAAAGGATCTCAAGATGTATACTGTGTACATTTCTCTGACGTTAAATGTACCTATTGAAACCTCCTCCTTTTGAGCTGTGGATAGAGCAATTGTTGCATAGGTTTTTGGAATCTTCAAGCCTTTAAGATCCTGAGGGATGAACACCACTGTTGCCAATGCTCACGTTCCTCCTTTGGGAGTGGGATATCCCAAGGTCAACTGTCTTAACATAAAAGGTACCTGGATACTGACTGGAACAGCAAATCCAAGAGGGTCAAATAGACTGTTGGTAGTCAGTGGCATGTGAAGGGTCACCATGCTCTGGACAATGAACTCCTGAACACTCCATCAGTGATTTCCCCCTCTTTTTGCACTACTGTACGTATTTAATTCAATCCTGATGAAGGGTCTCGGCCCAAAACTTCTACTGGTTCCTCTTTTCCATAGATGCTGCCTGACCTGCTGAGTTCCTCCAGCATTTTGTGTGCATTGATTTTTTAATGATTTTATATATATTTATTGTAGTTTATAGTTTTTAATATTATGTATTGCATTGTACTGCTGTCACAAAACAACAAATTTCAGAAAATATGCCTGATATTAACCCTGATTCTGATAGCTCTGTGCATGAGGAAGCAGCTCCATCTGATCGATGCTCAGCTGACTCACCGCCGTGCTCTGCTGTGGGGAGTCGTAACCCAAGATGCTAAATGAAGTGCTGATACTTGCTGGATACACGTATGATAGCTTTACAATCCTTTGCTTGGCGTGCCGTTGAACATTTGAAGCATTACGAGTACAAAAAGCATCTTCAGTCTGCAAACCGTTTTTCCTCTGAATTCTTGGCATTTCTTTCTGGGGTGAGGTTTCTTAAAGAGAGGACATTGTCTATCAAGGTTCAGGAGAGTTTTCTCCTTCAGTTTTGTTGACCATGGTTTTCTGTGTTTCTGATGTAAAATCCTCTTTGAATGGGGTGTTACTGGAAGTTGAAAGTATACAGTAAAACCAGGGTATACAGTAAAACCATTTCTGCATAGCTGCTGACCAATTTCACAAAGAATGAAAATGGTAAATAGGGCTTATGATGCCTTGTTTTAGAAACATAGAAAATAGGTGCAGGAGTAGGCCATTCGGCCCTTCGAGCCTGCACCGCCATTCAGTATGATCATGGCTGATCATCCAACTCAGAACCCTGTACCTGCTTTCTCTCCATACCCCTGATCCCTTTAGCCACAAGGGCCATATCTAACTTCCACTTAAATATAGCCAATGAACCGGCCTCAACTGTTTCCTGTGGCAGAGAATTCCACAGATTCACCACACTCCGTGTGAAGTTTTTCCTCATCTCGGTCCTAAAAGGCTTCCCTTTATCCTTAAATTGTGACCCCTCGTTCTGGACTTCCTCAACATCAGAAACAATCTTCCTGCATCTAGCCTGTCCAATCCCTTTAGAATTTTATACTCTTCAATAAGATCCCCCCTCAATCTTCTAAGTTCCAGTTTTATACTTGAACCCTTCTGTTATCCACTGTTCTTGCATGTTAACTTCCAGTCAAGATGGCGCCTACATACAATGCTTCTTCCTTCGACACCTGGATAGATTATATGGAAACCATATATTGCACTTCTTTTATGTCTTTTATGTTTGTTTTTCATCATGAATGTGATTCTGGAACTGTTGGAGCCTCTGATTTGCAGTTTGGAGATTGTTTGGGTGTTTCAGCGCTCTGCATTTTCCGGGATGGGGCACGAACTGATGTTTGACTCCATTTCGCCGATTAAAGCGACGAGTGAGATTGAAACAGCAAAGCGAACAAGGAAGGTTAGCGCCATCTACCTGCCTTTTGATCACTGGGGGAATAGATCTGTTATCAGGGAGGGGAGAGGTTGCCACTGTGCCCAGAGAATGTTACCCAGGTTTTCTGCATTTTGGATGAAGACTTGGACCATAGACCTTTCCAGTCTTATAATTTTTTTTATATTCTGGGTTTTTTGCCCGTTCTTTCTCTTTTTGTGTGTGGGGAAGAGGGATTTGGAGGTCGATAAGTTTGTTCTGTATTTGGGGGGGTTGTTGATGATTGTTCTTTTCTTCCTCTTGGTTCCATGGCTATCTGGAAAAGAAGAATTGCAGAGTTGTATACTCTTATAATAAATGAACCTTTGAAGCTTTTGATGCTGTTCGGTACTGCCTCTGCTGTAGGTTTTATTCCTCTCGCTGCGTCCTATAAATTCAGCCCTAGCAGGTAACCCTAATTTTTCGTGGCTTGTTGTTCTGACAACAGATCTGCTGGCTCTGCAGTTCTTTGTAGGAGAGCTTTGGAAAATTAGAGTCTGATGAAGAGAGATTCTTCAATTGCCTCTGGAGAACAATAGCATTTGTCCAGCCTTAGCTGGATTATTACATATGTGCTGCTCTAGCCTTTGTTGCACGTTGCAGTGACTGCCCATCAAGCCATTTACAGAGAAGGTCCAGCTCTTTACTAATTTTGAGAGTTATTCCTTCCACAGCATTGTGCAAGCTTGACTTCCAGGACAGATAACTGGCAGGCTGGTTGTTGAACACTAAGTCCTGCTCTGACTAGGTCTCAATGAGCCAGATCCTGCATTGTGGAGAGCGGTTTGCCAAATGTGTGTCCTGAGATGGATGAAAGATCTGTGTGTGTGTAGTGTGTAAGCTTCCGTTAGTGCCGATAGAATTTGCAAAGTTTCCAGGTGCAAGCCTGGGCAAGGTTTGTTTTAAATGGAAGACCTGCAGTTGCCCAAGCTTCAAGTCTCCCCTCTCCAACGTTGCCCAAGGGAAGGGCATTAGGACCCATACAGCTTGGCTGTAAGGTGTCATCGCAGAGCAATGTGTGGTTAAGTACCTTGCTCAAGGATACATGCACAAGCCTCAGCCAAGGCTCAAACTAGCAACCTTCAGATAACTAGACGAACACCTTAACCACTTGGCCAAGCGCCAACACATCTGCCTATACCGGGGGTCGGCAACCTGCGGCTCCCGAGCCATTTGTGGCTCTTTCACCTCTGTGCTGCGGCTCCCTGTGGCTTTGGGAAATAATTGGTCAGTATTTAATTAAAATGTATTTTATGTTAGTTTGTTAGCTTTTGAAATGTAATTATGGTGATCTTGTACATTTCCTGCCACATCCGAAACGGCTCACAATTAGCCGGCATTCCGGCTAAGGGAGATAGCCTACGGGGGTTTGTGAGTACGCGTCTTTTGCAGCATCTGCGTCCATGGGGGCTGGGTTGAGGGAGGCTTAAAAGCAAGGCTGTTTAGTTCGAATAAAGCTATCTTTGACTGCAGTTTACTGACACCGCTACAACGTGTTTTTATCGCTGGCTGTCCAGACGGAAGGTGCTGAAACGCTTTGTCGCGTGTCTGGAAGAAGTGAAAACTTTCCTGGGCAGCAAAGGGCTCACCTTTCCTGAGCTGGAACAGCCAGAGTGGCTGGAAAAGCTACACTTCATGGTAGACATGACAGCGCACCTGAACACGCTGAACACAGCTCTTCAGGGGAAAGGACGTACAGCCCTGCACATGTTGGAGGATGTTTTGGCATTCGAGCGCAAGTTGACAGTGCTTGCCAGAGATTTACAGAAAGGCACTTTGTCTCACTTCCCCAATTTGAGAGAGTTCAAACAAGGTCACGACATGATAATTTCGGAGTATTTACATTCTGCAATCATCGCAATGCAAACATCGTTTGGGAAACGCTTCTGTGAGTTCAGAGAGGAAAAAAACACATTATCCTTCCCGGTCACTCCCTTAAGCATCGATCCTTCCCTACTGAATACGACTGCATTGGCAGGTGTGAGTCAACCTGATCTTGAGATGGAACTGGCCGACATAGCCGACAAAGACATATGGGTGTCCAAGTTTAGACGCTTGACAGCAGACCTTGAAGATGTTGCCCGTCAGAAGGCCGTTCTTGCTCAGAAACACAAATGGAGTGATATTGAAAACCTCACAGATGACAGCTTGCGATCCTGTGTAAAGATGAAGGTGACATCATACAGCCCTGATGTGCAGACGCTGTGCGCTGAGGTCCAGGAGCAGAAATCCCATTAACCAAGTATGATAAATATTTTAATTGCCTATTATTTTACTTATATTCATATTTTTTCATAGTTCAGTGAAATAGTCCTTTCATTTTTCAGGATGACAGCTGGCTGACGTTATTTTTGGTTTGCTGCTGGCGGAAAATTTAAGTTCGGCGTTTTTCATAAATACAAGAAGGACTCAAATAGACATTGAATATTTTACTTAAAAGTAACTTTCAACCCAACGTCTTTTTTTTGGAGTTCAAAATGTTTTTGTTGCATGCAGAAATGTAATTTCGTTTTCTCTGCAGGAGTTCATCAATTTCATAAATGCAACACATTATAGTTTGTTTATACATAGCATAAAGGCAAAAAAAAACGTTGTATGCAGTGTTATTTCATTTTAAATGTCAAACGGGTTTTGCGGCTCCCAGTGTTTTCTTTTCTGTGGGAAACGGGTCCAAGTGGCTCTTTCAGTGGTAAAGGTTGCTGACCCCTGGCCTATACAGATAGATTGGCATCATTATCAACTTTTGACTCATGTCTTTGCTGTGATGAAACTGCAGAAGGGGTTGTTGTGAGTCTTTGCTTCTGTAGACCATAGTTCACACATGGATTACGTGAGAGACATGTTTACTGTGTAGTGTGGCCAGCTTTTCCTTGTAGCGCTGGAGCACATCTTTATAGCCAAAATGCATTTGGACATGTTCTTTAGAAGCTGCATTGGCTGTTGTGACTGCAAAGCATGACTGATTCTGGTTGTAGACTCAAAACTCTAAGTCAGCTGCTGTTCCATATACCTCTGCCTCATAGTGTCAACATCATGCTCTAGCCTGAGCTCGTGCTGCAGCTGTGCTAATTGTGCATTTGCTTGAGCATCACGAAGACGCAACTGACGCGCTGTATTCTGACACGACTTCCAGGTCTTGGTGATCGACGTTGCTCAGCTCGGAAGCTGACATTGTAGCATACAGCATCCAGATGCGTCGCCCGTCCGCAGGCGATGCATTTGAAGAGGAGTTATCTTTTCACTCTACTGCTGTCGCAGTGCGGATATACAAAGCTATGCAGTGAGTTAAACACCTCCTCAAAAATCACCCGAGACAGAAGCATCCTTCGGGGCTGTTAATGAGATCTTACTTGTGAAACTGCTGCAAGTTAAGTAAAATACGTATTTAATTCAATACTGAGCTGTCGCGTGCCTGAACATACTAATAACGTCAATTATTCTCGCAATCAGTGTTAATTTAATTTCATTTATTTATTTAGTGAGACAGAGCGGAGTAGGCCTTCTGGCCCTTTGAGCTACGCTGCCCCAACAACACCCGACAAGCTCGATTAAACCTAACCTAATCACGGGACAATTTACAATGATCAATTAACTTACTCAGTACATTTGGACTGTCCGCAGAAACCGGATGACCAAGAGAACATGCAGCGTTCCATAACTATTCCAGGTAAACAAGAGTAACTAGTGGCGCAATGGCTATCTTAATAGCCATAAACAATAAACATAATACTTCCTTCAAAATACAACTACAATATGTTTAACGATATTAAAGCTTAAGACTCACAGATATTGTGGTTTCAAGGGCAAATAAAGAGAGGATGGAGATGGATGTCTTTCTAACATGTGCTTCACAATTAAATCCAAATTAACCCACACAGGAAATTATATAAAGAATAGCTTATGTATAGGCACCGATGTTCCTACAAAATGAACTGTACCTCTACAGCAGGGGTTTCCAAGCTTTTTTATGTCATGGACCCCCAGGTTGGGAACCCCCTGATCTGGGAGCTAGAACAGGTGACACCACTGTTCTCAGCCAGAATGGGGTTGGCTGAGAAGTTTCCATCATCAATCACTACTTTTAAATGACAGGGATTGACTTTACACTTAACTTGCTTTTTAGAATGAGATTCTGAGTGAACTTCTACATAAAAAACTTTGGCAACTCAGAATATAAAACCATAGGACTGTATGTGGTAGATACTGCTCTCTCTGCTGATCCTCTCCTGCTGTTTTAGTTTTATGCCTGGGTGGAGAGGTGTGCTGGCCCACTGCTACTGACAGATCTGTATTTCCTAAATGATTCCAGGGAGGCTCCTCCACCATCCATCCTGGGGCATGGGATTCTGATGGGAGTTGGGGCTAGCAGGCATGGCCAGACACTCCTTGCACAATGTGGGGTGGATATATCAGCCACTGTATCAACTGCCCAGATGAGGACCGCGTGGGAGATGCACTTGATTGAGAGTCTGTTACCAACACCCTCGAACTCCTTAAATCTCACCTCACATCTGCTGGGGAAGACCAGGATTTCAAGACTGCTAAAAGTCTGTCTGACCATCAATTAAAAGGTGAGGAAGAATACAGAGATGACCCCATTTGAGAGGGGGCAGTTTCAAGGCATTTCTCACTGACCTACCATGGTAGTGGAGGCCATTGAGTGAACCCACTGTCTCCATTTCTCAGGATGTTGATGATGGGATTTAAATTACTTTTAACATGAGGAAATGGCTAGACTCAACGTCAAGGAGAGTAGTGAGTCTCTCTGCAAATTGAATCTCTCAGTGCTCAGGAAAGATGTACAGATCTTCTCCCAGCGGGAGAATGGGCCCTCAGCCGGAGATCTTGCAAGCAGAGAAACTTGTGCAAGACCATTTGCTCCAAGATGACAAGCCATTTCACTTTTAGAAATTGCATACCACCAAGCCAGCACTTTGCGAGGATTTCTTGCAATAACTGTCTGCTCTCTTTGAGCTCCATCATTGGTGGCAGGTGGATCATCTTTGTTGGGGGGGGGGGGGGGGAGGGAAAAGCAGATTTCATCTATATCCTGATGATGAGGGATAATTCTGGGCCTCAGCATGGCTAAGCATAAGTGGTGAAGTTGAAGGAACTGTTTGATTTTCTCAAATTGGTGGACATCCAGTAAATAGTCCACTCTGATTCCGACATCTTCACCTGGAGGTTTGGAAGAGGATGGCCAGAGATTGATTATCTGTACCATTCATGGAATTTACTGTCGGTCTCCTGTGACCCGGTGACCAACACGTATGCAGCAAAATGCTCAAATCCACAGCTTGCGTGCATGGAGCCCATCCCACTGCAAATGCAGGTGACCTGTGTGTACTGGCATATTAACAATTGGCTATTGGAGGACAGGCAGTTCCAAAATTCATATAGTCAGTTCTGGGGCTGGAGAAGAAAGCAGGAGGGTTTTCCTCCTTAAGGATATGGTGAAAATGAGCGCAAGACTGATCTAACAGGAGAAGACAAAAAGGTCACGGAAAAGATCCGAGATTGAGCGCATTGATGAAATAATTGGGGGCCCACCTTGTCCTTCTGATGCTGCGTCCTTACACAGGTCCATCCATGAAGGGTCCATTCAGAGCTAACTGCTTCCCTCACTGCCAAGATTACATTCGTGCCCAGTGTGCCTGGAGAGGCTGCATGTGATGTATGCCAGCTTACTGAAAGCTCCTGGAACTGATGGATACTGCAGACATGGGAGCGGATCCTGACAGGCAAGGGAGACATTTTAACGTGGATGAAAAATAAACAGAACAGCAGAAGAAAACAGGAGTAGGAGTAGGCCTCATGACTCCTCAGAGCTGTCCCATTAGATATCAGTGTGGCTGACCTGTCCCAGGCAAATAGGTTAGTTACAAGATACAGCTCCTTCAACATTGATCCATCAAACACTATGGAAGCGAGGACAGGATGGGTCAGATAAAGACTAATGCTTCCTCCATAATGTTCCACCATTGGGTCATTTTTGTTGTTTTATTCTCAGCAAGGGGGAGAGGGACATTGGGTTCAATCGGAGGTAATCAAGTTTCAATGTGTAGCACTCCTGCCCCTGCAGCAGAATGTTATTACCGTACCAGCTACAAGCAGAAAATTCAGCTTGCTGCTCTGGTACAACATTGCAGGTGTGGAGACATCAGGTCTTTTGGAGATACCTGAAAGATCATACCAAGCTCCATTTCACAGAAACATATCTTCGATAATATTCATCACCATCATCAGCAAAAGTGAAAGAAAAGACATCTGGCTATCATAATAGTTTGCAGAATCTGGGCGCTGTGTTCCCCATATTACAACAGTGACTCAGTTTCACTGTCTGCAATGCACAGTAAGATGCTGTGCGCACTCTTTCTTTTGCCTGGAAGCAATGAAAGGAGTCGTCAACCCAAGGGACTCTCAAACAAAACCCATTTCTTTTCAGCTGGCATGTGACCTTCAGCAACATGTAGAACAGTGTGGAAGAGAGGTTGCACATGTGACCTCACCTCTTCGTTCAATCCTCGTGACACATTTCCCCACAGTGGGTAATAACTTCAGCCTCATTGCATGCCAGCTGGAAATTTCTCTTTCATTAATAGACTGAAAGCAGAAGGGACAATTTAAGATACTTTGCACAGGGAAAAAAAATTGCAAGACCATTAAAACAAATTGCAAATTAATCTCAAGATTAAAATTAAAATCCTTTTAAGAGACCTTAGATTATGTTTTTCCATCTCTTATTTTATCCACTGCAGTGAGGAGGGTGTGGCTTGAGCTGCTAATTAGAGGAAATAATCAATAACTATAGCCCAGTTAATAATCCTAGTACACAACATTGGGAGTTGAATTGACTAACTGATGCAAGGTTCTCTATAGGCCTGAATGGGATTTGAACTACCCCTCCCAGGATAAACATCTAATCCGAACACAATTTGTTGCTGAGTCTAGAAAACATTGCTGAGGTTATGGCCATTATGGTGCTTTAGTTTCAGGAGGTAGTCACTCTTGTAAATTAGGAAGCAGAGCAGCCATTTTGTGCACAACTGCTACCCAACCAACATTGAGAAACTGACCAAATTATTCTGGTTTTTTTCCAGTGATGTTTTCTCAGCAATAAGTGTTGACCTAGGTATGGCTATTCTTCAATAGTGTACACAAGATCTCTTACATACAGTGGAGGAAGTAAATGAGGTGACAATTTAACTGTTGACCTGAATATCAACACCTTAAGATAGTGCTGCAATCCCTGTTTCCCTTCATTGAGTTTGGGTCTTTGAAGTAGGTTTAGAATCCATGACTCTGAAGTTAGGTGCTATCCACTGAGAAGTCACAGCCTGGGGGTATCCTTCACAAGTGTGAGTGAGGAGGGAAAAATCCTGACCTGCAATGCCAAGTGAAGTTTTTGTCACTATCAGATGGGTCACTATCTTTTAAATCTGATTACTGCCAAAGAACTGATGATATCTGTCATAATACACACGGCAACTGAGACGGGAATCACAATGTGGAGAAGAGCACTCTTAAGATAGAAGGTCCATTTCAAATGGTTTCACAATCGTGGTGCCCCTGCTAAATTACAACACAACATACAGGACCTAAGTTCCGCAAGTGTTGCTTTTGAACGCAATATTGTTTTAAAATACATTCCTTCAAATAAAAATATTTTTTATTTCTCTGCCAATGTCAAGTTCTATGCAAACCTCAACATCCATCCAATCTTTTGTTACCTTCTGACTTGACTATACCAATATGCTCATCCGACCAACTCATCTAATACACCTTAAAACTAAGATCATGGAAAAGTGTTGTCCAAGCCCTATTTTCACATTATCCGTGCTTCTCAACAAATCTTATATTCTATTTAGCCACGACTTTGATTTTAAAACATTCACTTTAATTTCTAGCTATGACCAAGCTCTCTATCACCTGCACTAATACCTCTTGCCAGGGTTGCTCACTAATAAGGTATATTGCTTTGTTAACAGCCCCAAATCAATGGGAAGCAACATTACTGTAGGGAATAAAACACAGCATACCACACACAGGTTTCACGCATCAACCTCCTCCCTGCTTCCACCTACAGCCTCTCAGGAAATGTCCACCAGGAGGTAAAGATGGACCTCTGCCCCCAAGAACCACTAGAGAAATTATTACAATGAGATTGATAAAGACAACATTCATATTTAAAGCTCATCTCTGAGAACTTGAATTTGAAAGACAGTCAAAACCTCAACTGTTTTGCCATTTCTTTCAAGACAATTACCTTTAAGTGACAGCAGTGTTACACAGCCATGATTAACTTACCTCTGAAACAGTTGTTCAGTTGCATTGAGACAAACTTCACAATGGTTCAGGGAGGCAGTTTATCATCGGCACCAAAGGAACCCTAAAATGAATAATAAATACCGGGTCTGCCAGTGAACTCAGATCCTGAGAATAAACTCCTCAAACAAAATGAGGAAGGAGGAAACTAAGAGAGGATTGACAACACAGCTGAAGCCACAAGTGGCACCATCTTTGCAATGGTGAATGAAGCAACTCACAGCAGGGACGTCACTTCTTATTCTGCTCAATGGTGTACTCTTAATTTAGAGAGCGTGTTGGTAAATCATATTATATATATATCCAACACCCCAGGCAATGCTCTGACATACATTCACAGAATGGAGTACTTCTGTCCTCATTCTTGTTCCTCGTCTCATTCACAATCAACCAATTGTAAAGCTCTGAAATCGGAGAATGCGACTCGGGCTAAAGGGTTCACACTTGAATGCAAAGACTGGTTCCCAGCACTTGCTTGTTGATTCACTGATTGTTCTGCAGAATGTTTCAAACTAGTTCAAAGACATTCACACCAATATTTCCTCTCCAGAAAGAGGACTTCTCTGTGTCTAACACATTCAGTACCTGTCCTGTTAATGTTAGCAGGACAGTATTTTGCTCTATACTAACTTATTTTGTCCCCAAACTGAGAGTCCGTGACAGGGCAGTGTAGAGGAAGATTTACCTTTATGTGACTGTTCTGTCAAAGACAACCATGATAGTGAGAAGGGAGCTTTATTTCCTTTTTCATTTGCCACCCACTTGTGATCCTGCTCAAAACAGTAGGGATGTATTTATATCTAACCATGCTGTCCGTACTCTGGAATGTTTGAGAGGGGCAGTATTGAAGGTGCTCAATCATGTGCCTATCCTGAGTGTGTTGTGTGGGACAATTACAAATTAGAAGGGAGCTCTGCGTTGCACACTGTACCTCTTCCCTTCAAATACATCAAATTACTATGAAGACTTCTGATTCACACTGAAGATTATGACTCAAATTTTGTTTGAGTTTGATATTAAGTGTTTCTTTATTTGAATTCTTACAACATAGCCCAATCACACATAAAGGTCAAATGGTTTAATTTAGTATTTAATTTAACTGAGGAGCCCATTCATATTACACTTTCTCCAAACTCTGTAATATCCTTCCTCCTGCAATATTCAGAGATACCTCATGAATCGGAAAAATTCATTTACCACTTTCTTCCCAAATGGGTTCCATTTCAGATTTTAGCAAGACTGGTGAAGTTGTGAGCTGGTTACTCACCAACAGCTGCAGGAAAGAACATGGTTTCATGATGCCACAACCCAATCACTTTTTCTTTTAACAAAAGTTTAACTGCGCATCAGAAGTTCTGTCATCTTTGGGGATTAAAATAGAAGTGAAAAATCCAGTTGGTTGGCAGATAGTCACTGATTGAAGTCTCTGATTTCCAAAACTGTACAGTAAAACGGAGTGGCAGGAATGGCCCACAGGCAGCAGTGAAATGGGTACAAAAGACAGCAGCCTGAACAGATTTGGCCACTTGCACTGTCAGGCATAGATTAGATTGAGAGTGTGGAGAATCAAGATGAGGAGAAAGAGGCCATTCACTGCCACTCTCTTGATGGCAGAGTGTTGTGACTTGCTGCTAAGTTCTTAGCAATACGAAAATATCAGAATTAAAAATCCTCACTCACATTACCTAGTATTTCTTCAAACACAGCCTACAATGGAAGACTTCAATTCCCACCAAACATGCTGATTTCCTTCTTCTTTTGAGCAAGAAACAAGGATTGGAGCCTCAGTACCCATGAAGGAATT
Source organism: Hypanus sabinus (assembly GCF_030144855.1). NCBI lineage: Eukaryota > Metazoa > Chordata > Chondrichthyes > Myliobatiformes > Dasyatidae > Hypanus > Hypanus sabinus. The sequence continues at coordinate 27,395,471 of NC_082721.1, forward strand.
GCTAATGCTTCAAAGAGCTCACAGAAGCTTCAGCACAAGATTCCATTGCTTCTTTCTCACCCAAAGCTCAGAACCGATGGCACACTTGACCAAACACTTCAAATAAAACCAAATATTAAAATTTAAAAAGTTAGGGTTGCTATGAACAATCACCTCCTTCCCTTCTCATCCCTGCTCTCTCCCTATCGTAACTCCCTGACCTTTGACCTTCATTAATATACTGCTGCAAACCAACACTCGGCTCCATAGATTTCTGACACAAAACAACCCCAACAGCTCCAGATTGTACTGATTCCTGCAGGTCCCAACCTAATGAGATGCTAATGCTGAATAGCCTTCCTACAGTGACTGAGATTTCTCCTCCTCCTACAACACTCCATGCTCCCTTTCAGGATTGTCCCAGTTTATCTTTAAACAGAGAAATAAATAAAGAAACATTCCTGATCATGGAAACTCATATAGATTAGATCACTCAACCTTCTAACTTATACATCAGTCAAAATCACTCTCCCTTACACTTCATCCAAGCTCTCAGGGCTTCAGAGATAGGTTCAGTAACTTGCCAAGGGAAGTCCTGGCACAGCATTGGGGCTGACGTTGATCGGAGTGGGATGGAGGATTGGGAGGTACAGCTGCTGCTGCAAGTACTGCTCAACACCTCACACGAGCGGATTTCTGAGTGGCAAATTGATAGGATAGAGATAAATTGTCCACTGTGCAACTCTCCACATCTTCTGGCGTGGGGCAAGACGTTTCACTTTATTTTATGTGGTTTAGGTTATTAAATGGGGATGCCAAATTGAAATCACATTCACACTACGGGGCCAAAGTTCACACTGAATCTGAATCTCAGGCAAGGCGGTTTCCTCTCGGAGCTGCCCGCTCGTTCTTGGTGTTGTAGGCCGCGTGCAGCTGGTTCATGGGATTGTCCGGCGATTTCATCCACTCTTTCTTCAGCATCTGCTTGAGCTGAGACAAGCGCATGTTGGGATTCTCCTTCTTTATCCGCGGCATGTTGGCATCCTCAAAGGCAATGTAGGCAGCCCGCAACCGTCGCTCCGGGTGGTGGTCCACAGTCTCGGTAGTGCTGAAAGCAGAGCACAAATGTAAATACTGAGCACTTCTCTCCAAGCCTGCACACAGCTGTGAGGGACGGATGGATGGGGAGACATACACACACACACAAACAGTTGCTCTGTTTGGGACAGGCCTGTCATTGTCAACTGTTTGGGACAGGTCTCCACTAGGGTATGGTACAGGTAGAGTTGGATTGTCACTGGCTATGATGGCAGTTGGATTACTTTGAGCGCTAATGCAGATAGTTCCATCGCTATCTAATCAATTTTCAACATTCCATTTACTAAAGTGACAGATCTTAAGCAGAAATTGAAAATTACATTGGAGAGAGCACTGGGACTTCTGTATGTTGAGAGATAAATAATACAGATAAACAAGACACAGCAGCAGACTCAAATCGGCTTCACTAATTTGGCTGATGCATATAACAGTGTCTATAATGATTCTATGAGAAATGGGAGATTAGCTGTTAGTCATCTGAAATTCTGGTCAATTTAACACAGTAGGAGTCTCAGCGCTGGCTCTGTCATGATTCCCTGGGCATACAATGCAGTGGAGTGCAAATTTCCTTCCCCACTCCCCCCCCACCCCCCCATCCACGCCTCACCTGCTCAACACTGAAATTGCTTGACATCTGTGGGCTGTGAATATTTAAACTTCTGGTGAGTGCAAGGCAGGAAGAGATTTAGCACAAAGCACTCTCTCTGAGGCAGTGACCAATTAAAAGGGAAATAGGGACACAGAACACCAGAGGAGGTCACAGAGTGAGGACAGCCACATCTTTGCAAACCGCCCAATTTAGAAAAGTCAGTGGTTAAACATTTAGTGGCTGAGTTGTGTAAAGAAGAGGCACAAACTTTTCAATCCTGGAGGTGGAGCTGTGGAGAATAAGAGGAGAGTTGGGACTAGAGTTAAGGTGAAATGAGAACACAGGAGCCTATGAAATGGAAACAGTAAGAGTGCCTACTCAACCTTTCAGTCAAATCACAACTCATCTTCTACTTCTCAGTCACCTTAGGAACTTGATGATCCAAAGGCAGGATCAGGCTGATGGATCTGAAAAGGGGACAACGGCTTTGGCGCATTCCAATACATGCAAGCTTCGCCACCCTGAAGGGCTGCAAAGCTCCAACTCATTTTCAGATGGCTAGATAAATTTCCTCCCTTACCCTGAGCTAACACAACTGCACGTGGGCAGGCATCAACCCCCTCACCTCAGGGCAGCAATGGCATCTTCAATGGTCCTGGCATCAATGTCATCCTCATTGGGTAGAGTGCGGTTAACATTTTCCTCCAATGGCACCTCCAGATGGCTCATCGGTTTCTCTGCAATTCACAATCACAACAGTTCAACAACAGGAGCCTGTGGCCAAACCGCTCCTTTCAAAAAAGGGAGCCAAAAACCTACATTTCCTAGCATGAAAGTGTTACATTAGTGCAGAAGGCAAACAATGAAAAATACTCTGTCCATCAACAGTGCCAGGAAATCACAGCATAGGCTGGATGCAGAATAAAGCACCCTTTTGTACTCTTCTCCTGAAATTGGGTTTTTCACATCATTTTGTATGGTTTTTTCCAGCAAGGGCTAAAAACTTAGCCAAGGAACCCAGGGACTGTTCTCTTGTCATGGTTCTGGAAATATGGATATTATTACCTTGTGTTGACCCTACAGGTGGAACATTTACAGAACAGCACTTCCTGGCAATAAGGCTCAGTCAGAACTGCTGCACACACGAGTCGCTTTCTCAACGGCCCATGGAACTGACCTAACCTGGGGGCAACATATCAATGCAACTATAAAGATGGCAAGACACCTGCTATATTTCATTAGGAGTCTGAAGAGATTTGGTACGCCACCTAAAACACTCGCAAATTTTCACAGATGTACCATGGAGAGCATTCTAACTGGCTGCATCACTGTCTGGTACGAGGGAGCTACTGCACAAGACCGAGATAAGCTGCAGAGAGTTGTAAAATCAGTCAGTTCCATCATGGGCACCATCCTCTGTAGTATCCAGGAACTCTTCAAGGAGCAGTGCCTCAAAAAGGCAGCATTCATCATTAAGGGATGCTAGCACTCAGGACATGCCCTCTTCTCATTGCTACCATCAGGTAGAAGGTACAGAAGAAGCCTGAAGGCACACAGTCAATGATTCAGGAACAGCTTCTTCCTCTCTGCTGTCAGAGTTTTGCATGGACATTAAATGCAAAAACACGACCTCACTACTTGGAATTTTATTTCTATTTTTTGCACTACCTATTTAACTGTTTAAAAATAATATATATAGAATAAAAAATTCAGGGTTTTTTCCTTATTATCTTGTATTGCGTTGTACTGCTGCCGCAAAGTTAACAAATTTCATGACATATGCTGGTGATATGAAATCTGACTGATTAGGCTCAATAACATATGAGAACTGCCAAGGAAGCCGATGCTAAACAAATCACTCAAGAAAGCATCAAGATACCTTTGACTTCCTCTGTAGCTTGCCGAACATTCTCCTTTTTAACAGTTGCCTCAATCTGAGCTCGGGTTATCTTGGCCGGTGTTGGCAACTTGCTGGCTTTTGGTTTCACGCTGCTTCCCTCCTCGTCCAGAAGCCGTTGGATTTCTTTCTTCCGCTCCAGAACTTCCATGCGTTTCTTCTCTTTTTCAACCTGAAAGCCAAAGGGGAAAGGTCAGAACTCTGACTGGGCACCACAGGCTGCACTGTAACAGGCAGAAATGGGTCAAAAAAAGCACAACAACCTCATGCCCCAAGTGACTTGGAGTTCAAACTCGAAACGCTGAGCGAGAAAGTCATGAGGGAAGAAAACAACAATAAGGCATTAGGGTTTAAAACTAAAATTAGGCACACTAGAATTAAACAGATGCTAATAAGTCCTTTGGAAATTCAAAAGGACCAAAGGGAACATGTACACAAAGGCTACTCTTAGACAAAAGCACCACTAGGCTTAGCACCATAGATTTGCTATATTTAAAGAGGTGACAGATACGCGGATATGGAAGGGAATACTTCCCATTCCAGCTGCCAGCCAGCATCAATCTCCACCAGGATAGGGAGAGCATAGGTTAGATAGAGTGAAGCTCCCTTGCAGTGCATCTCAAAACACTCCCCAGACTTCAGTGGTACAGAGTCCATTAAACTATCCCAAGTGGCACATGAACAGACAAGGAATAGAAGGATGCAGAGTATGTGCAGGGAGATTGGATTTGTAAGATTGGCATCGTGGTTGGTACAGACATGGTAAGCTGAAGATTCAGTTCCTGCAGTGTATTCAGTGAGCCTTAACTTCAGTCTGAAAAGAGTAGCTAATTAATCAGGAGACGTTTTCCATCTTAAGGGTTGAATAGTCTGTCAGCTAGAATTTCTGCCTCGTTGCTCATTCAGCTTGCATTCAATCCAGACCTGATGTGGAATTTGCAGATTTCTTCTGTGAAATGGGGACACTTTTTTCCCTTATTAGGGAGAGGGAGAGCCTGGGGTATGTTGAATTACCGGGTGAACGAGCAGTCTTTGGGGTACTGCAAGTCTGTATCTCTATTGGTGCGGCTGCATGCTTGAGTGCTCGGTGAGGGAGTGCCGATGTTTCTTTGCTGGTGGTGGGGGGGGGGGGGGAAGGAGTCATTGCTTTGCTGCTACTTATGCATAGGAGGGGGGAGTTGGGAGGACTTTGGGATTCTAACTTTAACTGTCATTAATTCTTTGGGGGACTCCTCAGTTTTCATGGATGTTTGCAAAGAAAAGAATTTCAGGATGTATACTGTATACATTTCTCTGACATTAAATGTACCTATTGAAACTTATTGTAACCAAATTGGTTTCTAGGAATACCAGAGTTTCTTCCTTCATTCCAAAAATGTATGAATTGATAAGTTAATCAAGCGTTGTAAATTGTTTGTAGTATGTAGCAGAGTGGTAGAGTGGGGGGGGAATGATGGGAATGTGGTGAGAATAAAATGGGCCAGAGTGTGATTAGCTTTACAACGGGGGCTTGCTGTGGATGCTGGGGCCAAACAGACCACATGTGCTACACTGTGCCAGTGTCACCTTGGCTCAGTGGGTAACAAACTCTTGCCTCAGTGTGATCAAATTCTCATCACAGGAGGATATAATCAGACTAATGTAACACTGTTAGAGGGGTAGTGTCTCAAATGAAACGTTAAATCAAGGGTTTCCCTTTAATGTAGTATATGCTAATAATTCTTTGCCCCACGGACCTGGACAATATTTACTTTTCAACCAGATTAGCAGTTTATTTCATATTACCAACGGTAAAATATCAGATTTCCTACATTCTGTTGATGACTGCACTTCTAAATACTTCACTGGCATCTCTGGGGATGAGAAAGACCCACTAAAAATGTAAATTCATGTTTAAACAGAAGTAAAAGGGTAGATATTTCTAAAGCGCATGTTAAACTGGTGAAGGGGTAGTGGAGATCGAGGAAAGAGAAGGAAGCAAGCAGCAAGGAAGTGATGCCCAACAATGACTCGGGAAGGGCAGAGTGCCCAGTCTGGATTGGATTGCAGCTTTTTAATTTGGTGAAGAGGGAACATGGAGAGGGCATGTTGGAGAATGCATTGTATATTCATGAAGGGAAGGATTCAGTTGCACAAAAGACTGGACGTAACACGAGACTCGTCTCCTGGATTCACTGCTTCTTAAAGACCCAGGTTCCGGAATGATTAAGAAAATTGGCTGGCAAAGCCCATTAGTGTAACAAGGAGCAAAATGCTCATGTGGCACAGCCTACTGAAAGGCTCAGGAAACACCTGCATTCCAGGAGATCGGCATGCTTTCTTAATCGACGTTAGTCGTAGCCTGTGCTACCCTGCCAATGATGGCTCTGTTATCATCCACAAGCTTTTATGTTTTAATTGTAACAGACTCGTTCTCTATCATCAATTAAAGGAAGTTTGGTGCAGCTGTGCTCTGCCAAGACCAACGTCTCTTTTCCAGGGTACTATGACCAGAACCAAATACAGTTACTACAAGTGGAATACCACAAAGGAGAAATGCTTTCCCTTTCACTTCCAGCCCAACTTGAGATATTCATTTAACACTTGATAGGAGGTGACTATTCAGACCATTGAGTCAATGCTAGCGCTCAGAAAATCCCGTTTACCCTTTAGTCTTACATTATTTTGTTGTTCCTTTCTGTGCCTTGTAGTGCATCGGCCAGCAACCTTGCGGTTTCTTTAGCATTTGCTGTTTTTTTTAAAAACGAGACTGAATTGCTAGCTCGACGTTCAACCCAGCATGAAAGGAGCCGGCTGGATTTGAACCAGGGACCACTCGCCGCGAAGTCTGGTGCGGATGCCACACCACTGGCCACTCTTACATTACGTCCTTGTAACTTAGTCTCTCTCACATACCCATCAACTCTATCCTGAAATTTCCACCACCTGCCTACACTAGCAATGGCAAGTTAACATGCTAACTTATAGGTCTTTGGGATGGAGGAGGAGTTTGGCAGGAACACATCAAGAACAAGCAAACTCCACACGGACAGGACCAAAGGTCTGGATCATACACAGGTGGCTGGAACTCTGAAAGTAGCAGCAAGGGAAGAGGAAACAGAAATCAGTACAGACTCCAACTCATGTTCGTGATGGAGAAATTATCCAAGGTTCCTGCAATTTATCATTTCCCACTGTGCCACCCTTGATTTCTTTCAAAACATGAATGTTGGGCGCAAGTATGTAAAGGTTACACTGAAGTTCAAGTTCAAATTTATTGTCATTCAACCACACACGAACAATATACAGCTAAACGAAACATCATTCGTCTGGGGCCAAGGTGAAAAACACGGTACATACAGTCACACACAGCATGTAACGATCCAACACATAACAAAATAATATTAGCACAAGTCCCAGAGTGGCAAAGCTGAAAGACTGACAGGTTGACATAAAATGCGAGGTGCATGATTATGTAAGACAGAATAACATTACTGGCACTGTTATAATAAAACAAGCAGTTAGATAAAAATGTGAAACAGCAACAATAAGTGACCCGCGCTGGATGAGAGTGTGTCCGTGAGATGGGGAGTTGTGGGGTAAGAAGGGCTCGCAAGCAAGAGTGCAAATGGGTTCTGGTTAGCAGCAGGGTGTCAAGAAGCCGTTTTCCAGCCTGACAGTTCTGGTTCTTATGCTGTGGTACGTTCTGCCTGATGGCACAAGGTCAAAGAGATTTTGGAAAGGATGGGAGGGGTCTTTGACAAAGCTGGAAGCACTGCAAATGCAATGCTTCTGATATATGACCTGAATGGGGAGAGAGAGAACTCTCTCCCCCCCCCCCCCACCCAGAACTATAATCTGGAAAGCTCTAATGATGACAGTCAGGGATCTTTTAAATTATCTTGAACAGACAGATAGAGAGATGATATCTCACTGTTGTTTATAGCAGAGGCCAAAACAAATCCCCAACAATGTGAGACAGTGATAAATTCAAAGGGGAATTCAGGAGAGAATACCTACCCCAGAGATCTACGAGAATGTGGAACACACTCCCATAGGGAGCGGCTAAAAGGAAGCTGGATGATCTCACGAGGGAGAATGAAATGGACGCTGATGAAGGGAGAAGAAGAGGAGATGGAGGTGGCTGGTGCAGAGCAAAATCACTGTCATGGAGTCGGGGTGGGCTGGGTGGGGGCAACAGGTCCATTTTTATGATTCACATTTGTTATAATTTTCTGAGTACAAAACAAATAGCCTATGGGAAAATATTCCAAGTTCTAACAGCAGCAGTAGAGCAAGAAGTAATATCAGAATTCAACACGGACTCTAACTAATAGATGTGATACGGAGAAACCAGCTGGAATTCCTCAAACTCATCATTGCCCATTCACTCGCGTCAGAGACGCACAGATAATGAGGACTCAGTAACTCACTGTTACTAAGATTTCAGATTAGTTTTATTTGTCACATATATGTCAAAACAGAGTGAAATGCATCATTTGTGTCATGTCAAATCAGAGAGGATGAGCTGGAGACTGCTCACAAGTTTTGCCCCACTTCCGGCACAAACACAGCATGCCCACAACTTACTAACCCATATATCTTTGGAATGTGGGAGAAACCCACGCGGTAATGGGAAGAGCGTATAAACTCCTTACAGACAGTTGTGGGAATCAAACCCCAATCTGCGATCGCCACCACTGCAAAGCAACTGTGCTAACCACTACACTACCCTGCCAGCAAGATGCAATCAGTGAGGGCTCCTTTGGTTTCTGGGGAATGATCCATCATGAGTAATCAATGCAGAACAGGATGTTCTTCCTATGGAAATTACATATCGCACATCCAAACATTTAAATTAGAAGCAGAAGCCAATTGGATCCTCAAGACTATTCCTCCATTCCATTGATTTATTCTAGTTCCACTAAGCCTAGCAAAGTTAAGAAGGATGCAGTGGAGCAAGGTCCAAGCAAGGCTCTGGGATGAGGGGATGCCATCAACTCTCTTCAGTTCAGTGAAGAAAGTTCAAGGCTGACCCAGATCATTCTCAACCCAAATGTTACATTTAACTATATTGATCACACATCAATGAGCCATTTTGGAAAAAATTGCTTTGTTCTAACCCTGCCTCAAGTCAGTGGTAGTGGAACTCTCAGCCACTTCCCAATTACTCCCAGATGCCTGCTCACCTTGTTCACTCTGCAAATCCAAGCTCACTCAAACTTCTTATATCCTATGACACCAATTTAACCACCACCCAAGCTTTGACACAAGCTAATAACTAGTTAAAAGCAGGGTGAAACCCATCACAGCTTGGGTTTCGGAGTTCACTTCAAGCTCTGTCTGTAAAGAGTTAGTATGTTCTCCCCATCACTGTGTGTTTCCTCTTGGGTGCTCTGGTTTAGATCACAAGACGTAGGAGCAGAATTATGCCATTCGACCCAGCTGATTTATTATCCCTCTCAACCTCATTCTCTGCCTTCTCCAATAATGCCCTGACTAATCAACCTATCAACCTCCTCTTTAAATATATCCAATGACTTGGCCTCCATAGCCATCCATGGCAATGAATTCCACAGATTCACTACCCTCTGGCTAAAGAAAATTCTCCTCATCTCTGTTCTAAATTATCCTCCTCTGTTCTGATGTGCCCTCTCGTACTAGACTCACACACTATAAGAAATGACTTCCCCACATCCACTCTATCCAGGCCTTTCAATATTCGACTGGTTTCAATGAGATTTCTCCCACCACCCCATTCTCCTGAACTCCAGTGAGTACAGGCCCATAGCCATCCAACGCTTCTCATACGTTAACCCTTCCATTCCCAGAGTCATTCTCTGAACCTTCTCCAGACCCTCTCCAATGCCAACTTGGAACTGGAGCCCCAGGTCAGTAGGGAAGGATTGGACCAGATAGTAAATAAAAGTATTGAAAGTCAAAATTGAAATAACAAGTATGACAGGTCGGATAGTTTGAAGTGTGTATACTTTAATGTTAAGAGTATTATGGGTAAGGGTGATGAACTTAGAGCATGGATCAGTACGTGGAACTACAGTCTTTCAGTCATTACTGAAACTTTGTTGAGAGAGGGACAGGAACGGGTGATTAATGTACCAGGTTTTTGAAGTTTTAGAAAAGATAGAGGTGGAGGTGCACAATTAATCAGGGACAATGTCACAGCTGCACTCAGAAGAGAAAGAATGGAGGGTTCAGACACAGAGTCCATTTGGGTAGAACTCAAGAATAGGAAGAGTGCAATCACACTGATGGGACTGTACTACAACCCCCTAACAGACACATAATCAGATTAAGAAAATGTGCAACAATAATAGGGTTGTTGTCATGGGGACTTTCTTAGTGCAAGGGGTTAGATGGAGCAGAATTTGTTAAGTGTATCCAGGAAGGTTTCTTAAGTTGATATATGGACCATCCAACAAGAGGAGGGGTGGCTGAACTTTCAGTGGGTGAACAGTTAGGGAAGAGTGGCCATAAATCCTTCTCTTTCAGGATAGCTTTAGATAAGGTTAGGTATGGTTCTTGTGGGAGTGTTTTAAATTGGAAAAGGGCAAATTAGAAGGGCATTAGCCAGGAACTAAGAAGCGTTAATTGGGAACACCTTTTTCTGGCAAGTCTACATCAGACATGTGGAGGGTGTTTAAAGATCAATTGCACAGAGTACAGGAGGGGTATGTTCCTGTTAGAAGGAAGGACAGGGATGGAAAGATAACAGAACTGTGGATGTCCAGAGGGGTGATGAATTTAGTCAAGAAGAAAAAGGAAAAGTATGTAAAGTTTTGGAAGTCAGGATTAAATGATGCACATGAGGAGTATAAAAATGCCAGAAAAGAACTAAAGAAGGAAATTAGGAGAGCCAGGAGGGGCATGAAAAGTCTTTGGCAAGTAGGACTAAGGAGAATCTCAAGGTATTCTATACACGTATAAGAGGATAACTAGGGAAAGGGCGGGACCACTCAAAGATAAAAGGGGTAGCATTTGCTTAGATGCAAAGTACGTGAGTTAAGTACTTAATGAGTATCTTGCTTCAGTATTTACCTAGGAAAAGGATATGGAGCACCAGGAGATCAGTTCAGCATATATAAATATGTGAGGGCTTTTAGAGGTCAAGGAGGAGGAACTGTTGGGCCTTCTAAGGAGTATTAAGGTGGACAAGTCCCCAGGGCCTGATGAGATTTACCCCAGGCTACTGAAGGAGGCAAGAGACGAGATGAGATTGCAGGACCCTTGACCAGTATCTTTGTGTCCTCTCTAGTTATAGGCGAGATCCCGGAGGATGACGAGTGGCTAATATTGTATCTCTATTTAAGAAGGGAACAAGAGAAAATCCTGGGATCTATAAACCAGCAAGTCTCATATCAGTTGTGGGGTAATTGCTGGAGAAAATTCCAAGGGATAGGATATATGAGCATCTGGAAACCCACCGCCTAATTCAAGCACGGCTTTGTGTGGAGCAGATCGTGTCTTACCAACTTGATTGAGTTTTTTTGACAAGGTGACAAGAGAGATTGATGAAGGTAGAGCAGTGGATGTTGTTTACATGGATTTTAGTAAAGCACTTGACAAAGTCCCTCATGAGAGGCTAATCCAGACTAGGATTCATGGAGTCTGCTGTTTGGATTCAGAACTGGCTTGTACATAGAAGGCAGAGGGTAGTGATTGAAGGGACCTATTCAAGCCGGAGGTCTGTATTTAGTGGCATTCTGCAAATAGCTGTGCTGGGATCTCATCTGTTTGTAATGTATACAAGTGATCTGGGTGGGTTAGTAAATTTGTGGATGATACCAAGATTGGTGGAGTTGTGGATAGTGGAGAAGACTGGCAAAGATTACAACACGATATAGACTAGTTGGTAGGGCAAATAAAAAGAGACAGCACATAAAAGGACAAGGTCCTAATATACCTTTTTATCTTGGTTGTTAAGCAGAGAGACCTAGAGATCCAAGATCATGGCTCCTTGAAAGTGGCTACACAGGTCGATAAGGTGGTTCAGAAAGCTCATGGAATACTTGCTTTTATTAGTCGAGGCACTGAGTTCAAAATTCAGGAGGTTATGCTGAAACTTTATAAAACTTTGGTTAGGCCACATCTGGAGCATTGTGTACAGTTTTGGTCACCCCACTACAGGAAGGATGTGTAGGCTTTGGAGAGGGTGCAGAAGAGGTTACCAGGATGCTGCCTGGTTTAGAGGGCGTGTACTATCATGAGAGGCTGGATAAACTTGTGTTTTTTTCTCTAGAGCACAGGAGGCCAAGGGTAGATCTGATAGAGGTTTACAAGACAATGAGAGGCACAGATAAAGTGGACAGAGAATATGTGTTTGCTAGGGTTGAAATTACCAGGAGGGATTAGTGTTTGGGTGGTTTTGATTTGCTTTTTAGCTGGTTCAGTACAACATTGTGGGCTGAATGGCCTCTCCTTTGCTGTACTCTTTGATGTTCTATCCTTTCTTAAATAAGGGGCCCAAAACTGATCAAATATTTCAAGTGTGGTCTGATCAATGCCTTATAAAGCCTCAGCATACATCCTTACTCTTGTATTCTAGCCCTCTCGAAATAAATGCTAACATTCCTTACCACCACTCAACCTGCAAGTTAACCTTTAGGAAATCCTGTGCAAGGATGCCAAGTCCTTCTGCATTTGATTTTTGAAATTTTTTCCCATTTAGAAAATAAACTATCCATTTATTCCTTCTATCAAAGTTCATGACTATACATTTCCCTACACTATATTCCCTCTGCCACTTCTTTGCCCGTTCTCTAAATCTGTTTAAGTCCTTCTGCAGGCTCCCTGCTTCCTCAACAATACCTTCCCCTTTGCCTATCTTTGTATCATCTGCAAACCTCACCACAAAACCGTCAATTTTGTCATCCGAATTGTTGACATATAATGTGAAAAGGAATAGTCCCAATACCAACTCCTGCAGCCAGAGTAGGCCCCCTTTATCCCCATTCTTTATCTTCTGCCAGTCAGCCAATCTTCTACCCATACTAGCATATTTCCTGTAATACCATGGGCCCTTATCTTGTTAAGCAGCCTCATGTGCGGCACCTTGTCAAAGGCCTTTTGAAAATCCAAGTATGTTCTCTGACTCTCCTTTGTCTAGCCTTTTGATATTTCCTCCAAGAATTCTTGTTTCTTTCCACGGTCCAAAGATGTGCCAGTTAGTAGGTCATAGTAAATGTGATTAGGCTAGGATTAAATAGGTGGGTTGCTGGCAACGCAGTTCATTGGGCCGCAAGGGCCTGCTCTTGTTCTAAAGGAATAAAATACACTAACACACCCTTTCTTTCAAATCTCTCATGGTCCAACATCCTGCCTTCCTCGATCTCTTTACCCTCAGAGCTACTGGTCACTCTCAACATGAACTCATGACTTCGCTTGTTGTCTCTGGAAGTTCCTTGCAGTTAAAACTGCACAGGGAACAGCTGGAGTGTCAAAACACGTGCTTTTCTATGACGCCTGGTGCGACTTCAGTACGTCCAGAAGAATTTAGAATTAAAACATTTTTGGAGATCAGTGACAGTCATTATTATGCTGAAAATACGACAGCTGATCTGCACAGAGAAAGCTCACACAAAGATGCCAAGTGGCAAGATAACACAACAGCTGAATTCCCCACATGGATGAAAGCCCTGCACTGAGAAACGACACTATAAATTTACCAGACAATTCTTACGTCTAGATCTTTGTATTAATCATGGTCAAAATCACGGTTTAAAGACTAGCAAGTCCTCAGGAGCTGAAAGCTGCATTAAAGTTTCTAAAATAAATGGCATCAAAAGGAGTGGATTTATTGTTTATGATGACTCTAAATTCCCCAGATTAGTCCTAACAGATTAGAAAACTGTAAACATAATACCAGGAATCAATAGAGGAAGAAGGAAGGCCACTGGGGACCATTTGCCAGTTAGCCTAAAGTATGTTGGCCTGAGAAGAATGCTTGGATGCATTACAAAGAAATGGTAACAAGTTACCAAATTTTTTTTTAATCTTAGTCGACATGAAAGAAATGTGGCAATTTTTGTATGTTTCTTTGAGCAGGTTAAATGACCGAAACAATGGACGTAGTGTATTTCGTCTCAAAGGACAATTGATAAGGTACTACACAGAACTTCACTGTCCCAGGCATTAGTGGTAACATAATCATCTATTACAGACAGAAAACAATCGGATAAATGGGTCACTTATAGACAGGTTTAAACTAATGAGGTGTCACTGGAATCAGAGCTGTGGCCTCAGCTATTTCAAAATCTATATTACATTTTAAAATGAGGGAAAGGTTGTGAAACAAGTATGTTGTGTCAAAGCTTGTAAGGATATAAAGAAAGCAATCAGATTCCAAAAAAAAATCACAAATAAAATCCAATATCTAAAGCAGAAAATGCTGGAAATACTCAATGAGTCAAAAAACATCTGTGGGGAGAGGAACAGATATTCTTATACAAGATACACAAGGTTATCCTGCAGGTATGCAATTTTCAATTAGGAATGCAAATGGGTGCAAACCTTAATTACCAGACAGAGCACAAAAATAGAGACATTCCCTTACAACATTACCTGGAGTCATACATACAATTTTGCTCTCCTTATTCAAGAGGTATTTGCTTTGGAAATAGTACAGGAAAGGATAATTAGATTAATTTTAATGGTAACTAAAAAGCAGAGACTGAACAGATTAAGCCTAGCTCTCTCGAGTCTGTAAGAATTTACAATAATTTTATGTCAAAGTACAGGATTTGGTGGGGATTTCATAAGAAGGGTTAATGTTGAGGATGTTTCTTCTAGTGGGTCCAGTGGAAAATCTGGAATGGGAGGGAATATTCTCAGGATTAGAATCTCTTGTTTAAAACATGAGAAATTTCCTTTCAGCAGGTTGTGAAACTTTGGAATTTCCTACCTCAGAGAGTTGTGAATGCTGAACCATTATGTACAAGGGAAATTCAGATGGATAATTGGGCAATCAGTGATCATAGAGACCAGGCAAGAAAATGGATGGGGTGGGACTGGATCAGCCGTAGCTTTATAAAACGGCAGAGGAGTATTAAAGGGCAGAATGGCATATGCTCGTTCTGAATTCTTAGAAATACCCAATTAGACAACAGCTCTGCCACCTGGTGGCAGCAAGCTGCAACTGCAAATGTTAAAAAACTGACCTGAAGTAATAATAACACTGTGGAGCTGGGAGTTGCATCAGTGGGTTTTCTGAACTGCCATCTGCTTACGGGTGCTCAGTAGGAGGTGCCTCTCAGATGTTTGTGTGCCACTGAGAACCTGAGCTAAAAATACATCCTAGCTACAAGAACAAACTTGCTTTTGTATACAACAGTGCTTTCACAACCTGTAGATGTCCCAGAGCACGGCATGGCCAAGGAATTGCGTTCAATTGCAGTCATTATTACACAATACATTTCTATTTTGCAAGATTGAGAAGAAAATAAATTAATATTTTTCTCCTGATGATGACAGTGGGAAGAACTCTCCCACTATTGTTCAAAACTCTCTAAACATGGAGGCAAATGATCTATCACTTTGTCAGAAAGGCCACACTACTGAAAGTGTAGCATTTGCTCTGTCTCTGATTTAGGCTGCTCATACCCTGGGAGGGTTTCCAGGACAGCGTTTCATTTTTTACTACATATCCCTAGGATGCTTGAGAGACTACTGTAGAGGGAGCTTTACCATGGGAGTGTCTACCAGTACTGTAACATACTGGGAGGGAACAGCTAACTGAGAACAGAGCAGAGTTCAGAACCGGGATCACAATACCCGGTGTCAATCGAGCACAGATAAAAAGGTATATAAAACCAGTACAAGATTGGCGGGGCCTCAGGATCAGTTGACATACCTTTCGCTGTTCCTTCCTCATCACATGCTTGTCATCGTCCTTCCAGTAGGCATCCTCGAGCTCCCGCTGCAGCTTTGCGTCAGCCGCTGCCTTCAGCTCTGCTTTCCGTGCCCTGGCAGCCGCTGACTTGCTGTTTTCTCCCTGGAACTTCTTGGGCATCCCGTCTGTTACCACCGGCTGGAGAAAAAGAGCACAGGAATTAGAGCAGAAACACCAGGGGTATGGAGGCACAGGCACACACCAGAGACACACACAGAGATACAGGCACACACCAGAGACACACACAGAAATACAGGCACACACCAGAGACACACACAGAGATACAGGCACATACCTGGATTTTAAAACAACGATGCACAAATGGGTGATGCAGTTTAAAAAATGCAGCCAGAATGAATCAGCAGCATTTGTACAGTGAAGGACAGAAAACAGTCTATCAAACAGATTGGGATACACCACAGGATGTAGTAACGTCCAGAATCCAAAACCCCCTGTGGTAATCCCCAGGGTGGTTTCAAGAAATTTCAGTTTTTGAACTTTGAAGAAAAGGGAAGCAACAGCAAACTGCTACCAATCAGAAATGAGGCCGCGGCTGGACAGCTGCCTTCAGTTCTGGACACGGCACCTCAGGGAGGATGTCAAGGCCTTGACATAGGGCAGAACAGATTCAACAGGATGTAAGCAGCAGTGAGTGATCAGAAATATAAATTAACCTCAAAATGATTTTAAATTATTTGATTAAAGAATCAAAGTCATTGAGTCAGAGAGATTCAGCATGGAAACTGATCCTTCAGCCCAGAGTTCACACGAACCATCAAGCACCAACTTTTATGCTTACTATACCCCTGCCCAATTTATTCCCCCACACCATCATGATTCCACCTAAACACAAGCAGCAATGTACATAGACAATTAACCACTCAATCCTCATCTTTGGGACACGGGGAGGAAACTCAATCCCAGAAGAAATCCACATGGATGCAGGGAGAGTCCAAATCAGACCATATCTTCCTTTGGTCAGAGTTCAATCTGGCTCTCTTGCACTGTGAGCGAGTGGTTTTACTAACGATGCCACTGTGCTACACCAGATACCTGGGATGTAACAGATGTGTCATGAGGGGAATACCAATCTATCAAGCTGTTGACTGCAGTTACCAGGCTGGCATTCCATCCAAGTCAAGAGATCAGGCTTCCAGTAAACGGAGCACAAAACCCAGTTCAACAGTACTGTCGAGTGCAGAGGGAATGCTGAATTCCTGGATGCACCATTCTTTGAATTAAACAATTAATCAAAACCCATCAGCCTTCACAAAATTACAGTGCCCACAGCGCTCAGAAGAAGCAGAAGTGGTAGAAGCATTTTGGATAGAATTTATCACACATTAGAACATGGGGCCAAAAAATAAATTCAGCTTTCCATTTTGTTACAGGTCCAGCGAGCCGCATGATCAGACAGCACAGTAACGTAGTGCTCTACAGTACCAGCGACACAGTAATTCCTGCCGCTGAGAGGAGTTTGTACATTCTCCACGTGACCACGTGGATTTCCTCCAGGTGCTCCGGTTTCCTCCCACAATCCAAAGGCGTGCAGATTAGTAGTTAACTGGTCACATGGGGTGTAATTGGGCAGTGGGGCTCATCGGGCTGAAAGGACCTGTACTATGCTCTATCTCCAACTTAAAATGAAAAATCTTTCCAACATTTGCATCCGGTGGTTGCAGGGTAGATGTCAACACTTAATAGGTACGTGAATGAGCTGGGTATGGAGGGCGATGGTCCAAGTGCAGGTTGACGGGACTAGGCAGTTTAAATGGTTCACACAGACTAGTAAACACAAAGTACACTGCAGATGCTGTGGTCAAATCAAGACGTACAAACACGCTGGATGAACTCAGCAGGTCGGGCAGCATCTGTTGGAAGTGAGCAGTC
Source organism: Hypanus sabinus (assembly GCF_030144855.1). NCBI lineage: Eukaryota > Metazoa > Chordata > Chondrichthyes > Myliobatiformes > Dasyatidae > Hypanus > Hypanus sabinus. The sequence continues at coordinate 27,412,808 of NC_082721.1, forward strand.
AACGTTTCGGGCCAAGACCCTTCGTCAGACCTGCTGAGTTCATCCAGCTTGTTCAACACAGACTAGATGGGCCAAATGGACTGCTGTAGTGTTCTGTGACTCTACAAGGCAAAAGGAAGTACTGAGATGGAGTAGATTCGACTTAACTAGTTCAGTGCAGCTCTAACAGACAAGAACCTCAAAACAACCCAGGATTGACTTTCTGACCAGTCAGTAAGGCTAGGTGGCCACACTTCCACCACAATTATTCTGAAGTCTGGTGCTCCACAAGATTGTCCCCTGCTCTACTCCCTGGACACTGCGTGGCTGGACTCAGCTCCAACTCCATCTACAAGCTTGCAGATGATAGCACTGTAGTGGGAAATAAGGATGCGTCGGAGTACAGGAAGAGAGTTTAGTGATATGGTGTCGTGACACAATATCAACAAAGGAGCTGGTCATTGATTTTAGAAGGGCGAGGAGGTGCACATGCTCCTGTCTACATTAACAGTGTTGAGGTTGAAAGGCTGAGAGCTTCAGGTTCACCAATAGGCTGTCCTGGTCTAATCACGTTGACATTGCTACCAAAAAAAGCTTACCAATGCTTCTACTTACTCAGGAAGCTAAAGATGGCATGTCCCCATTGACTCTTACCAATTTTTATCCAAGCACCAAAGAATGCATTCTGTCTGGATGCATAATGGCCTGGTATGGTAACTACTCTGCAAGAAACCGCAGAGCTGTGGACCTGGTTCAGCACATCACAGGAACCACCTCCCCTCGACTGGCTCTGTCTCCAGTTCCCACTGCTACAGTGAAGCCTCCTGCATGATCAAAGATCCCACCCACCAGGACATTCTCTCTTCTCCTCGCCCCGTAAGACCAGAATTAGGCCCATCGAGTCTGCCAAACCATTCCATCAAGGCTGATTTATCATCCCTCTCAATCCCATTCTGCTGCCTTCTCCTCGTAATCTTTGACACCCTGACTAATCAAGAACCTATCAACCTCCACTTTAAATACACCCAGTGACTTGGCTTCCACAGCTGTCTGTGGCAATGAATTCCACAGATTCACTACCCTCTGACAAAAGAAATTCCTCCAAATCACTGTTCTAAATGGACAGTCCCTCTATTCTGAGGCTGTGTGCTCTGGTCTTAAGACTCCCCCGCTATAGGAAGCATCCTCTCCATATCTACTCTATCTAGGCCAGCATGTGTTTTCTTAGATAAGGGACTCAAAACTGCTCAAATATTCCAAGTGTGGTCTGACCAATGCTTATAAAGCCTCCGCATTAAGTTCTTGCTTTCATATTCTAGTTCTCCCAAAATGAATGCTAACTTTGCGTTTGCCCTCCTCACCACCTGCAGGTTAACCTTTAGGGAAATCCTACACGAGGACTCCCAAATTCCTTTGCACTTCTCATTTAACTTTCTCTCTGATTAGAAGTTTCAAAAACCTGATCTGATTGCACCAGGTTCAAGGACCGCTTCTAACCCACTATTGGCAGACTTGTGAACAGATCACTGGTTTGGACTCCCAGCCTCACAATCTACCTTGTTACATTACTGCACTTTATCGTTCATCTGCAATGCTTTTACACTTCAGAATCAGTTTTAATATCGCCAGCATATGTCATGAAATTTGTTAAATTTACAGCAGCAATGTATGATAAGTAGAACATAGAAATTTAAAAACAACTGAATTATAGTAAATATGTGTCTATTAAACAGTTAAATTAAATCAGTAGTGCAAAAAAAACAAATAAAACAGTGGTAAGGTAGAGTTCATGGGTTCAATGTTTATTTTGGAATTGTGTAGCGGGGACGGAGGGAAGAGGCTGTTGCTGAATCATTGAGTGTGTCCCTTCAGGCTCCTGTACTTCTGTCCCAATGGTAACAGTGAGAAAGGACATGTCCTGGGTGAAAGGGGTGCTTAATGATGGACGCTGCCTTCCTAAAGCGCTGCTCCTTGAAATTGTCTTGGAAACCCATGACGGAGCTTTGCAAGCTTCTGCAACTTACCTCGATCTTGTGCAGCAGTGCCCTCCCACCCCACCCGACGGTGATTCACTCTGCATTGTTTAACCATATTCTGGGTAATGATTTAACCTGTAGAAACAGTGTGCAAGATAAGCTTTTCTCTGTATCCTTGTACATTTGACAATAATAAACCAATTCCAATCACTCACTGCACCTGATGCGTGGCACCCGGAATACTGCCCACCAACAAAAGACACTACAGTTACTCATCTGAGCTAGAACACACTCTAAACCCACCCTCTCTGCCAGTCTCACCAGCAATGCCCACGGTATGAGATTATTTAAACAAATTCACACAAGCACTTCAAAAGGGAGAAAACACAGATCTGAAGTGAGAAATCCAAGTCAACCCTCTCTGTAAACCAGGGGTTCAACCTTTCTTGCCATGGACCAATACCGTAATGCAAGGAGTCCGTAAGCCCCAGGTTGAGATCCCTGTTCTAAACCAATGTCATAAAGACAGTACAACTGATGTTTACCTTTCCACATTTTTAGAAATCTAGAGGCTGGGAAACTCATTCAGCCGTCAGGCCTGAGTGCAACGGGTCCCTTGACTTACATACCTAACTCACGTTTGTAGAAAACATGCTTCCTAATCGATGATGGACTTAATGCTGTCACATGTACCGAGATATAGCGAAAAGATTTTATTTGCGTGCAATCCAGCCAGTGCTTTAGTACATCAAGGTTGTACAAAAGGAACAAAAATGCAGAATATAGTGTTTACAGTTACACAAAAGGTGTAATGACAGCCCCCATTGAGAGATCAAGAGTTCATCTTTAGTGTACTAGTCTATTCAAGAGCTTAATTGCACTCAATTAAGGACCAACTACCCTACCCAACTACCAACTACCTCATGTCATGTCTCCATCTAATGATACAAGGGAACGGGAAAATATAATAAAGAATAAGATGATAGATCAGGAGTGACAAATGTTTAAGGAGATATTATGTAAGTAGCGGCAGAAGTGCATTTTCTGCTGAAGAAGAAAACATGGCTAACTGAGTTAAAAGTTACATTGAATTGAAAGAAAAACTATATAATGCTGGTTAGTGCCAGACAAGAAAAAAAAGGAAACTTTTACACATTAAAAAGATGATTAAAATATTTAAATATGGACATGAAAACAAAAAATGACTCAAAATAAAACAAGAGCTTCTACAGGGATATAAAGATAGAATAAGGATTTAAACTTTTGTCCCTTTAAGGAAAAGATTTGGGACTTAATAATAGGAACAAGAAACAGAAGACATTCTCAATAATTATCTTGGGTATTCCAATAATGAAAGACAATAATGATAGAACTTAAAGACCATAAACAATAAGATTATAACACACAAGAGCAGAATTAGGCCATTTGGACCATTGTCCGCTCCGCCATTCATTCACGTCTGATTTATTATCCCTCTCAACCTCATTCTCCTGCCTTCACTCCATAACCTTTAATGTTCTTCCTAACAAGGAAGCTGATTTGATCTCCACACCCATTTGTGGCAATGCACTCCACAGACTCACCACCCACTGGCTAAAGAAACCCTTCCTCATCTCTGTCCTAAGGGCTGCATCCTTGTGTTCTCAGAGTTAAAATAAACTCTTATCACGAGAAACAAACCCTGCTTGGCAAACTAAGGCCATCAAGTGCCCTGAACCCGAGAAGAGAAGAGGTAGGAGGCCAGGGTGGGGAATAGGAGGGGGAAGGGGAGAAAGTAAAATTACCAGGAAAAATTGATGTGCATGCCATCAGGCTGGAGGCAACCTAGACAGAATATAAGATGCCTTTAGGGGCAAAAGTGGAATTTCCCGGTGGCCAATCATCTTAATTCCTATTCCAACATCTTGGTCCATGGCCTCCTCTTTTGCTAAGATGAGACACACTCTCAGGGTGGAGGAGCAACACTTCATATTCTATTTAGGTGGACTCCAACCTGATATCAGAACACCAACAACTTTTTCCAGTAAAAACTTCTTTCCCCCTTCCCTCTTCTTCTATTCCCACTCTGACCCTTTACCTCTTCTCCTCATCTGCCTATTGCCTCTCTCAGTGCCCCTTCTTCTTTCTTTTCTCCCATGGTCCACTCTCCTCTCATATCAGATTCCTTCTTTTCCAGCCCATTAACTTTTCCACCCACCTGGCTTCACCTATCGCCTTCTAGCTAACCCTCCTTCCCCTTCTGTCTTGGCCAGAAATGCCGACTATCCATTCATTTCCCTAGATGCTGCCTGACCTGCTGAGGTCAGTATATTGTGTGTTGCTTTGGAATTACAGCATCTGCAGACTTTCCTGTGTGTAGGAAACTATACAGTTGTTTACCTAACGTTGTCATTGGGGAAAATCTCTCTCCTGGAGGAGGTACTGGTAGTACATTTGGAAAATAACAAGATTATCAAAGAGAGTCAACATGATTTTATGAAGGAAAACTTGCTAGATTTGTTTGAGGAACTGCCAAATAGGGTGGTCAACGGGGAGATGAATCGATGTAGAATATTTGGACTTCCAGAAGGTATTCAGAGAAAAATGCCACATTTAAAAGGTTATTACAAGAGATAAAAGTGCATGGTGTTGGAGGCAACAGGTTGACATGGATAGGAGAGGAGCTAATTAACAGAAAACAGTTGAGATGAGTGGGTCATTTTCCCCATAGGTAATCAGTACTGGACATTATCAACTTGGATGAACAATCCTAGGCAAATTTGCTGACTTTACAAAGATGGATGAGTTAGAACATTACAACAAGAACACAAAGTGCCTTTAAAAGTATTTAGACAGGTTAAATGAACCTGTGAGCTAGATTAAAATGCGGGGGAATCAGGTTATCTGCTATCCAAAGGAAGAATGAAGAAACAAATTATTACTTAAACAACCCAAATCTACATCAGGGATCAGTACAGAGGGATCTGGGACTCCCGGTACAGAAAACACAAAATGTTAGGACCCAGCTGATTAAATAATTGAGAAGGACAAAAGGGCATTGCCTTCATTGAAAGGGATAAGGATTACAAAAGCAGAGAAGTGTTGATGCAACTTCACAGGGCTGGTGAAACCATTTGTATGGTTCTGGAGGCAGTACAGAGGAAGGACATTAGGTTGGACCCTGGGAAGAAAGGATTGACAAACGAAGAAAAATTGAACAAACTGGGCCTGTATTCACTACAGCATGCAAAAGAGATGATCATGTTAAAACAGAAGATTCTGAAGACGACACTGTTTCCTTTGTGATGCATCTAGAATAAGAAGACAGTTTCAGGAAATGATGTTACTTATTTTAGAAGGAGATAAGGAAGAATTCCTTCCCTTTGAGAGTTATGAATCTTATGCTGTGAAGAGAGGGTCATTTTAGCATATTCAAGGGATAGTTCATAAGCCAGCCAGTGGTATAGTGGCATCAGCACCGAACTTTGAGGCAAGTGGTCCCCGGTTCGAATCCAGCCAGTTCCTTGCTCACTTTCCACTCGTGCTGAGTTGAATGTTGAGCAAGCAACTTGGCCTTGTAAAAAGCAGATAAAATGCTAAAGAAACAGCAAGTTTGCCACCCAATGTGCAACGAGGCGCGGAGAGGAATAACAAAGAAATAGTTCAGCAGACGTTAAAACTATGGAATCAAAGGATGCGGGGAAATAAAGAATGAGTGATATTAAGCCCATGAATGGTGCAGCAGGTTTGAGCAGGAGGAGGGGAGCAGTCAGGCAGGCCTATTCCTGCTCCTGTTTCCCAAGTTATTATTATTGGTCAGTACAGACATGATGAGGTGATAGGTCTCCTACTGTGCTTATGAATCCTGTAATCATTTTAAATATAATTAGCTCACTGATTAACCTAAACTTAAAGTGAGAAACGAGCCTGGTTCAGGCTGCATCAGTCAGAGCAGAAGGGAACAGGTAGAGACTGGGAAGGTGCAATGTGGTGTGAAGGCAGTTCCAATTCTAAAGCTCGCCAACATTAAGCAGGGTCTGGCTGAGGTCAGGCTGTGCTGGATAAGCTGGTACTATTGACACATCCTGGAATGAAACACGGCAAGACAGGGCAGGGCCCAGAGTACAAAAACACAGGATTTGGAAATCCATACTCCAATGCTCTGCATAGCACGTAGATTGAACGGTCTGAGTCATGACAAAAATAGAAAAGTGAAACATGCAGTACAGGAGGCACTCAATCCATCATGACTTTACTCTCTGAAACAGCTCTCCAGCTAGTCCCAGTACCAGCTCCTTCCTCAGGGCAGCAACTTCTCTCTTTCTGGGTTTTGTCCAACTCCCCCTCAACAAAGTTTGTTTTTATCATCTGAACATAACATGGGCTTTATATAGGTGCACAAACATATCAAAGTGTATATGGGAATCCGTTATTGCTGAATGACTGGAACATTCCTCGAGGTTGAAACACTCAAATGACTCACAGTGGAACAAGATGACTGAACTTGCACAGTGCATGTTAGGTCATGGGCAGATGACTGCAGCATTGTGGGTGGAGAACTAGAGACTAGAAAGGTAGGTTTAGTTTTCAAGGACCAGGTTCTCCCCTTCCACCACCGACACTGCCCTCATCCATGTCTCCTCCATTTCCTGTACATCTGCCCTCACTCATGCTCCTACCATCATCACAGGGATAAGGTTCCCCCTGTCCTTACATACCACCCCACGAGCTTCCATATTCAACACGTTATTCTCCATAACTTCCGTCATCTCCAATCCAAATGCACCACGTAGCACAACTGCCCTCCGCGCCCCCCCCCCCCCCACTTTCCATAGGGATCGCTCTCTATGTGACTCCCTGTCCACTCGTCCCTCCCCTTGATTTCCCTCCTGGCATGTATCCCTAGAAGCATAACAAGTGCTACACCTGCCCCTACAACTCCTCCCTCACCATCATTCAGAACCCCGAACAGCACTTCCAAATGAGGTGACATTTCACCTCAGAGTCTGCCGGGTGATGCACCATCAATAACTCACTCTGAGACGTAAGGCGAGATATCGGCTTTTATTGACTGGAAGAAGGAACCAGGAGTGAGTGTCCATCATACTATGTCCTGGAGACTGAGGCCGAGCGTCAGGCCTCAGATCGCCTTTATACAGGGGCCTGTGGGAGGAGCCACAGGAGCAGTCAGCAGGGGGCGTGTCCAGACAGGCACATAGTTCACCACATTCACCCCCCCTTTGTTTGAAAGAGTCCCCATGTGGCGAAGTTTCTTACAAGTCAAGTCTATCAGGTGGTCGAATCTGTCGCTGCGATCTACATAGCACCGGCTGTGATCGCATGGATGCCGGCGACATTGGTGATTGCACAGGGGACAGAGGTTGCGCTTGTTCCTGCCCACTAGGCGCTGGTGATCCCTCACGCATGTGCGAGGCGCCTGGTATAAATGCGTACGAAACGCCCGGTATACAAGTGTCGTGAGGAGTCTGTGTAGGGCCTGGTGAGTACGGTGTCACCTCTGGTGCAGGGTTCATAGTTACCGGAGAGCCTTCAGGGTAGTGGTCTGCTGCACCTGCGGGTGCCAGGTCGCGGATGGAGACCGTGTCCTCCCGCCCATCAGGTAAGACCACGTAAGCATACTGGGGGTTCGCATGTAGAAGGTGAACCCTCTCTACCAGCGGGGAGTATTTATTGCTCCTCACGTTTCCGGAGCAGCACTGGCCCCGGGGACATCAGCCAAACTGGTAGGGTGGTCCCAGTGACAGACTTCCTGGGAAAAGAGAATAGGCGTTCGTGAGGGGTGGCATTGGTGGACGTACATAACAGAGAGCGGATGGAGTGCAGTGCCTCAGGGAGTACCTCCTGCCATCGAGAGACCGGCAACCCTTTTGACTTAAGGGCTAAAAGTGTGGCCTTCCACACTGTGGCATTCTCCCGCTCCACCTGGCCATTACCCCGGGGATTATAACTCGTGGTCCGACTGGTAGCAATGCCCCTAGCTAGCAAGTACTGGCGCAGCTCCTCACTCATAAAGGAGGACCCTCTATCGCTGTGGATATAGCAGGGATACCCGAACAGAGTGAAGAGCTGGCGCAGGGCTTTTATGACGGACGTGGCAGTGGTGTCGGGGCAGGGGATGGCAAAGGGGAACCGTGAGTACTCGTCGATAACACTGAGAAAATAGACATTGCGGTCAGTGGAGGGAAGGGGGCCCTTAAAGTCAACACTCAGTCGTTCAAAAGGGCGGGTGGCCTTGACAAGTTGTGCCGTGTCAGGACGGTAGAAGTGCGGTTTGCACTCAGCGCAAATTTGGCAGTCCCTGGTCATCGTCCTGATGTCCTCCAGGGAGTATGGCAGGTTCCGAGCTTTCACAAAATGGTAAAATCGGGTGACCCCTGGATGGCAAAGTTGTGCATGAAGGGTGTACAGCTGGTCGAGCTGTGTGCTAGCACATGTTCCCCGGGATAGGGCATCAGGGGGCTCATTGAGTCTGCCAGCCGGTAAAGGATATCATAGGTGTAGGTGGAGAGTTCTATTCTCCACCGCAAAATCTTATCATTTTTGATTTTGCCCCGCTGTTGGTTGCTGAACAGGAACGCAACCGAGCGCTGGTCGGTCAGCAAGGTGAACCTTTTGCCAGCAAGATAGTGCCTCCAGTGCCTAACAGCCTCCACTATGGCCTGGGCTTCTTTCTCCACCGCGGAGTGCCGAATTTCGGAGCCTTGGAGGGTGCGAGAAAAGAATGCTACCTTCCTGATTGAGGGTAGCAGCCAGAGCAAAATCAGAGGCATCACACTCCACTTGGAAGGGAGCGGTCTCGTCCACGGCATGCATCGTAGCTTTGGCAATGTCCTCTTTAATGCAGCTGAAGGCCGCGCGGGCCTCAGCAGAGAGGGGAAACGAGGTAGACTTGACCAGGGGGCGTGCCTTGTCTGCGTAATGGGGGACCCATTGGGCGTAATAGGAAAAAAACCCCAGGCACCGTCTGAGGGCCTTGAGAGTGGTGGGAAGAGGGAGTTCTAACAGGGGGCGCATACGTTCGGGATCAGGGCCAATAACCCCGTTTTCCACGACATACCCAAGTATAGCAAGGCGGGTGGTTCCAAACACACACTTGTCCCTGTTATAAGTAAGGTTCAGAGCTGCGGCCACTTGGAGAAATCGTTGGAGGTTGGCGTCGTGATCTGGCCTGTCGTGACCACAGATGGTGATGTTATCCAGATAGGGAAATGTGGCCTGCAGTTGGTACTGGTCCACCATCCGGTCCATTTCCCTCTGGAAGACAGAGACACCATTCATGACACTGAAAGGGACGCGCAGGAAGTGATAGAGCCTGCCGCCCGCCTCGAAGGTGGTGTAGGGGCGGTCCTCTGGGCAGATGGGGAGCTGGTGATAAGCGGATTTCAGATCTATTGTCGAGTACACCTTGTACTGAGCTATCTGGTTGACCATATCCGCGATGCGGGGTAGGGGGTACGCGTCAAGCTGCGTAAACCTATTGATGGTTTGACTATAGTCCACCACCATCCTATTTTTCTGCCCAGTCCGAACAACAACCACCTGGGCCCTCCAAGGGCTTGAGCTTGGCTCAATGATCCCCTCCCTGAGCAGCCGCTGCACCTCCGACTGAATGAAGGCCCTGTCCCCCGCGTTGTACCTCCTGCTTTTAGTTGCCACAGGCTTACAGTCAGGGGTCAGGTTGGCGAACAGCGGTGGGGGAGGGACCTTGAGAGTGGAGAGGCTGCAAGTGGTGTCGGTAGCACAGCTGTCGGCCTGGTTCTGGATGGGATGTGTGTGCCCGTGTGTGTGTGTGTGGTCAGTAGCAGGGTATGTGAAGAAGTCCCACAAAACTGAGGATTCCTGACAGTGAGTGGTGGGAGGGGCCCGTCGTATACCATAGTCACACTTTCGAGATGGCTCTGGAAGTCCAGCCCCAATAGCACGGGTGCGCACAGATCAGGCATGACCAGCAGCTCAAAGTTCCGATATTCTGTGCCTTGCACCACCAAAGTCGCTACACAACCCGCCCGGATGTCTGCGGACTGCGACCCAGAAGCCAAATGGAACCTCCGACTTACCGGCCGCGTTGCAAGTCCGCAGTGTTGCACGTTGCAGTGCTGCCCGTGTCAAACAGGCATCTAGTCCGGTGCCCCTCCACCCGGATGTCCATCATGGACCTTGCAAGCTGGTGTGGGGCGCTTTGGTCGAGGGTTACAGTGGCCAGAGTTGAATCGCCGTCTTGGTACCCGGTAAGCATCGGAGGGTCGGGGGCGGGGCGTGCTGACGCCGACAAAGTTGGCTGCCCACATCCGGGCATGCAAGATGGCGGCCCCCACGTCTCACCTGCAGCGCTGCACTCCGCTCGAGGTTGAGACTTACAGACCTTGGCGAAATGGCCCCACTTTCCGCAGCTGGAGCAGGTCGCTTCTCGCGCTGGACAGCGTTGTCGAGGGTGTTTTTTTGGCCACAGAAATAACAAAGCACAGGCATCTGACGGGCTGCCGCTGTGGTCGGGTTCGGGGAGCTCGTGGAATCGCGACTGGCAGCGGCGTTGGCGAATTCGCTCCCAGGAGCCGGCGGTGGCGGGGTCTGAGGTGTCCATGGAACCGGTGGGGAATCGCGCGACTGGACAGCGTCAGCATTATGTAAAGCAGCTTCCAGAGCGTTGGCCTTCTCGATCGCCGAGCGTAAGGTAAGGTCGGCATTTTCCAGCAGACGCTGGCGTATGTACACTGACCTCAGTCCCGTCACAAAGGCGTCTCGCACCAGCAGCTCCGCATGCTGTTCTGCCGTGAGCGTCTTGCAGTCACAAGCTCGGACGAGTGTCTGTAGTGCTCGGAGAAACTCAGCGCACGATTCGCCAGGCCGCTGTTGCCGGGTAGCTAAACGATGTCTTGCGTAGACGGTGTTCACCGGCCGCAGGTACTGTCTTTTGAGGGCGTCCAGTGCCCCATCGTAGGTCGGCAGGTCCCGGATAATGGAGTAAACTTTGGGGGTGACCCTCGAGAGTAGGATTCTGTGCATAACAGCGGGTTCAGTTGCACGAACCTCCTCCAAGTACGATTGGAAGCATGCAAGCCAGAGTTCAAAAGCGAGAGCTGCGTCAGGGTCTTGAGGGTCCAAATCCAACCGGTCCAGACGCAAAACGGTTTCCATGTTTTAAAACTTCCAGTCAATAAAATTGATGCACCATCAATAACTCACTCTGAGACGTAAGGTGAGATATCGGCTTTTATTGACTGGAAGAAGGAACCAGGAGTGAGTGTCCATCATACTATGTCCTGGAGACTGAGGCCGAGCGTCAGGCCTCAGATCGCCTTTATACAGGGGCCTGTGGGAGGAGCCACAGGAGCAGTCAGCAGGGGGCGTGTCCAGACAGGCACATAGTTCACCACACTGGGGTCACCTACTTCCCAGTGCTCCTGGTGTGGCCCCCTCTGGTGCAAACTGGGGGACCACCGGGTTGAGAATCTTTGCTCTGTCCGCCGAAAGTGGCTGGATCTCGCTGCATCTACCCATTTCAATTTGACCCCATTGCTTTTCAGACCTCCTTGACTGCCATAATGAGGCCACACTCGGACTGGAGGAACAACACCTTATACCCTGTCTGGGTAGCCTACAACCTGATGATATGAACATCGATTTCTCCAACTGCCAGTAATTTCTCCTTTCTTCCTCCTTCTCTTTCCCAATCTTCTTACTCTGGGTTCTGCCCCCTTCTTTTCCAGTCCTGATGCAGGCTCTCGTCCCAAAATATTGACTGTTTATTTCCCTCCATAGATGCTGCCCGACTCGCTGAATCCCTCCAGCATTTTGTGTGAGTTACACTAGAAAGAATGGATTGGGATAGCCAAGTGTACAAAGGTATGTACGAGACTCTCAGCAGAAGAAGAGTTGAGACAGTTAAGAAATGGGCAATATTACAGAACTGGAAATACAGTAAGTAGTCTTAATATTAGCATGTTACTGAAGCTTTAAAACTCAGAAACAAAATATGTGAAGGGAACAAACACTTGGATTTAGTCTGCCTATTACTTGGACAAAGGAAATTCTCCACAGCCACTACTACTGGCAAGGAGTTTGACAATTTAAGAGATAGTGAGGTGACAAAAGGTGGAGAGGGGGTGCAGTAAGAGCTGAGTTTAGCCAGTGTACATGTGGAAGCCGGCGCTGTGCTTTAAGATAATTTTACCATAAGCGGTACACAGAAAATAATCCATTGCTGGCGGTTCTCTGCCTGTAATGGGAAACCCAAGAATGGCACTGGGACAGCTTCTCGACCCGGTCTCACACAGACAGCCTCTGGTGGTGATGGTGTGATCAACCGAGTCGAGGGCTGCAAGCATGGCCAACCTCTCTGTCACAATCACACAGGGTATTAATCAGTGAGAGATCAGAGCTCCTCCTGGGGACGGAGGGTTCAAAAGTCACCTGGGTGACGGGGGATGCACCACCGTCAGCACTTTGAAAACAAAAGCTCAGCTTCTGTGTACTTTGTTACCAATACACGTTAAACCCAAAGCTTTGGACTGTTATGTCACTCTGTAAATTATCACTTACATGTGACTTATCTAACTAACTGTGGCTGGGCCCAGTAACAGGAAATAACGCACTTTCACTCCTGCAAATAAAACCTGGAGGCTTACAAAGATATTTTTTTCCACTTTTGCTTTGTCTTTTATTTTCCTCTCTTCATTTCACTACAACTCAAATTGCTCTTCATGTACTCTTTCCTTTTCTATGCCCAACTTTAAATGGTTATGAGATAGATTGCTGGCCCCATCCATCAGAATTTCCAGAAACCTTGTATTCCTTGGCAGTTCTCTGCAATGTTGCCACACTTAGTTACAGGTGAGGAATGAATCAACTAATGGGAGTACATGGCTCCAAAAACATTCCCACCCTCGATGATAATAGAACTAAGGCTGAAGCTTTACTGCCATTAGAATGCAAGAAAAGAGGAGTGGGCCACTTGCCCACCACTCGGTACGATTACGATTGATCTGACCCACATTTCTTCTCTTCTTCTCTTGTTCTGTGCACATTCCCTTTAGCGCCGACCCCTCCCCGTTCCTTGACCTTTGATCAATTTATTTCACATCTCTTTAAATACCCCCTATGCTCTGTCCTCCAAAACCCTCCTAAACAGAAAAATCCAGGTTTACCATTTGGTACAACAAAATCATAGAAACATAGAAAACCTACAGCACAATACAGGCTCTTCTGTCCACAAACTTGTGCCGAAAATGTCCCTACCCAAGAGATTACTAGGCTAAAATCATATTTAAAAATGTTTTAAATTCTCATCCTCCACCCCAATTTTGGAACAAAGTCCACTCATTCTAGGTCCCCTCACTGCAGAAATATCTTGACATTTATCCTATCATGCATCCTCAAGATCTACATGTTTCAGTAAGATCACCTCTTTCTTCTGAATTCCAAAAAAGATCTAACTTCTTTAGCTGCTCCCTCTCATCCCAGTCACGATCAGCCAAAAGAGCAAATGATTACCTATCACAGCTTCCTACTAAGATCCTGAACAATAAAAAAGCCTAACTGATTCGCTCTATGTGCAATCAAAAAATGTTTCCATTCAGAAAGGGGTCAGACAATGTCTCAAAGTGGTGGACATTTATGCTCCAAAACTAGCCACTTTTCCGACCAAAGTCAGAATACAACAAAGAAAGTACTAGAGACGGAAATGGACAGTCAACATCTCAGGTCAAGACCCCTCATCAAGAATGGTTGCAGATGAAAGGGAATGAGCTGAAATGAGTTGTAATGAAATTAAGGACTGGATATAACATGCGCATCTGCCTAGCCGTGTCAAAAATTGCCTAGGTATGCCCTATTCATAAAAAGCAGGGCAAATCCAAACAAATTAATTACTACTGAATCAGTCCACCATCAGTCAACTACGTGAAAGAAGGTATCATTGATCATGATATCAAGTGGCATTGTTCACAATAACAGCCTGAAGATAATCACATAACATTATTGTGCAGAGATACAAGATTTCGATCCAACAATGATGGATAGATAATAATTAGACATTGCCATCCCTCTTTAGCGCTACTTTTTTTTTAAAAAATTGTCAATTTATCATTAAAGTAGTAATTTTATGTATTGGTACCATAAATTTCACGACATACAACAGCGAAAATAAATCTGAGACTGATTCACCCCTCTAGGACTGTCATCCTTTCTCCAAGCAAACTCTCACACTGCCCCCCCCCCCCCACACTCAGCTCCACACTAAGTTTATAGCTTAAATGTTACATTCACATCTCCTATCAGACTAGAATCCCAATACATAAATCCAGAAAAAAATGCAGCCGTAGGGTTGGCACAGAGACTTGGACCCAAGAGAGCTCAGAAAGGAAATTAAATTGTATTTTCATCTCCATTCCTGTCAAACTGGATCAGTTTTACCTCACTGTAACTGACCAAGGCAGCCCATGCCTAGAAGGGTCTATTTCACTCACCAGCCCCCGCACCCCTCTCCTCCACCAACACTGGAAGCCAACACATTAACATCGACGTTAATTTCCATCTATTCAAAGGCTTCATCAAAAAATTACTTACCAACCCAAACGCCTCAACATTCAGCCCCGCAACAGATCCCTCTATCTGACGCCTCCTGATGACGACAAGGACCTGTCTCTTCCACTGCCAGTGCACAAGTCACGTCTCATTCAGTTATTTTTCCAGACATCTTCTCAGCATGTAAGATATCCTATTTGATATCCGTCCAATCAACTAATTGCTTTGAAGAAACAAAACGGCTCATAATGTGGGGTCCTGAGGAAACTTGAAAATCCAGCTCCGCTTTGAGGCTTTGGTTATCTTGACGGCCATGCTGATGAGGGGAAGATGGGGCGCGGACATGTTAGTGAGGGGAAAATGGGTTCGCGGACATGTTAGTGAGGGGAAAATGGGTTCGCGGACATGTTAGTGAGGGGAAAATGGGTTCGCGGACATGTTGGTGAGGGGAAAATGGGTTCGCGGACATGTTGGTGAGGGGAAGCTGGGTTCGCGGACATGTTGGTGAGGGGAAGCTGGGTTCGCGGACATGTTGGTGAGGGGAAGATGGGTTCGTGGACATGTTGGTGAGGGGAAATGGGTTCGCGGACATGTTGGTGAGGGGAAGAGCGACAAGGCGCTGTGCGACGTTGAGGAGGGCAGACCGTAAAGATGACCTTATTTATCAGGGGCAAAGTGACAATGAGCTGTTTGTGAAAATTAAAGAACAACGGTTGCTGGAAATTTAAAATAAAAAGAGAAAGTGTTATGTTAAAGACACTCAGCTAGTTGGGCAAATTTACTCAACTTCACTTGCCCCATCACTGAAATGTTCTCAAAACATATGGGTTCACTATTAAAGACTCTCATCTAAGGTTTTCTATAGTCATTGATTATTTATTATTATTATTTATTTTTTCTCAGATCAGGCTGGTAAAATCTGAGGTATGGGCATAGCCAAGCATGCTCATTTGTCAATTGCTAGGAACTAGAAAACTGAGGAGATTACAATTAGGATAGATAAAGGGGATGCAGTGGATGTTGTATATTTGCAATTTCAGAAGGCCTTTGACAGAGTGCCATACATGAGGCTGCTTACCAAGTTAAGAGCCCATGGTATTACAGGAAAGCTATTGACACGGTTAGAGCATTGGCTGATTGGTAGGAGGCAGCGAGTGGGAATAAAAGGATCCTTGTCTGGCTGGCTGCCAGTGACTAGTGGTGTTCCGCAGGGGTCGGTGTTGGGACCACTTCTCTTTACGCTGTATATCAATGATTTAGATGATGGAATAGATGGCTTCGTTGTCAGGTTTGCAGAGACACGAAGATTGGTGGAGGGGCAGGTAGTGTTGAGGAAACAGGTAGGATGCAGAAGGACAGACAGATTAGGAGAATGAAATACAATGTTGGAAAATGCACGGTCATGCACTTTGGTAGTAGAAATAACTGTGCGGACTATTTTCTAAACGGGGAGAAAAATCCAAAAATCTGAGATGCAAAGGGATCTAGGAGTCCTTGTGCAGAACATCCTAAAGGTTAACTTGCAGATCGAGTCAGTGGTGAGGAGGGCAAATGCCATGTTAGCATTCATTTCAAGAGGTCTAGGATACAAGAGCAGGGATGTGATGCTGAGGCTTTATAAGGCACTGGTGAGGCCTCACCTTGAGTATTGTGAACAGGGCCCTTCATCTTAGAAAAGATGGGCTAGCATTGGAGAGGGTCCAGAGGAGGTTCACAGGGATCATTCCAGGAATGAAAGGGTTATCATATGAGGAAAATTTGATGGCTCTGGGTCTGTACTCGCTGGAATTCAGAAGGATGAGGAGGGGATCTCATAGAAACCTTTTGAATGTTGAAAAGCCTAGACAGAATGGATGTGGAAAGGATGTTTCCCATGGTGGGAGTGTCTAGGACAAGAGGGCACAGCCTCAGGATAGAGGGGCGCCCTTTCAAAACAGAGATGCGGAGAAATTTCTTTAGCCAAAGGGTGGTGAATTTGTGTAATTTGTTGCCACATGCAGCTGTGGAGGCCAGGTTGTTGGGTGTACTTAAGGCAGAGATTGATAGGTTCTTGATTGGACACGGCATCAAAGGTTACAAGGAGAAGGCCAGGAACTGGGGTTGAGGAGGAGAAGGAAAAAAGATCAGCCATGATTGAATGGCAGAGCAGATTCGGTGGGCCAGATGGCCTAATTCTGCTCCTATGTCTTATGGTCTTCTGATCTTTCGGACTATTCTAGTGCTGTTTAGTTATTGTGGCTTTCTGAAGATTTACATAGATATTACTCTGTAGCCCTAATAGTTTAATACTATTATGCAGTCCCTTCGGGATGACACGAGTTGTAGATATTACTAGTGGGACAATGTATACCCAGATCATGTTCCATAGTCTGTCAATTTCCTCTTCTAATTCAGCATATTTCTGGTGTTTTTCACTTCTGATTTCTGTATGTTCTGTGTGTTTGGAATAAGTTGTTCTTGCTTTTTATTTTGTGTTATATCCAGACATTTATTATGGACTATTATTATTATTATTTATATTTTTATATTTTCACAGCTTGTTGTATTTTGCACACTGGCTGTCCGCCCTGTCAGTACAGTCTTTCGTTGATTCTATTAATGATTTATCAAGTATGCCCACAAGAAAATGAATCTCAGGGTTTATATACGGTGACAGGTATGTACTTTGTCACTAAATTTACTTTGAACTTTGAATTCTCCGTGTGGGAATATTTCTGCTCTACTTTCTTAGGAGTTTGCATAGATTCAGCATGTCACCAGAAACTTTGACAAATGTTTATAGACACACAGTGGAGAGCACCCTAACCGGTTGTATTGTGGCCTGGTATGGAAACACCAATGAAAATAAACAGAGCAAAATAGTTAAGGTAGTGTTCAGAGGTTCATGGACCATTCACAAATCTGATAGCGGGGGGGGGGGGGGGGAAGGGGGGCGAATCTGTTCCGAAAACGTTGAGTTAAAACTAATCTAATAACCACACAGCTCATTGTAAATACTGGGTTGGCACAGGCGATGTGTGAAGGGAAAAGACTACGGAGAGCCCGGTCTATCCCCACCAATGAGTACGTTTACACGGTGTGTCACCTGAAGAAAGCAGCGTTCTTCATCAGATACCAGCCTTGCCCCCTTCTAACTTCTGTCACTGGGGAGGAGATACAGAGGCCTTCACAAAACAAGGTGGACAAGCAACCAGCGTGCAAAAGAAGACAAGTTGTGCAGATACAAACAAACAATAACCATATAACAATCACAGCACGGAAACAGGCCATCTCGGCCCTCCTAGTCCGTGCCGAACTCTTAATCTCACCTAGTCCCACCTATCCGCACTCAGCCCATAACCCTCCACTCCTTTCCTGTCCATATACCTATCCAATTTTACCTTAAATGACACAACTGAACTGGCCTCTACTACTTCTACAGGAAGCTCATTCCACACAGCTATCACTCTCTGAGTAAAGAAATACCCCCTCGTGTTTCCCTTAAACTTCTGCCCCCTAACTCTCAAATCATGTCCTCTCGTTTGAATCTCCCCTACTCTCAATAATAATAACAACAAACAATAATAATAAAAAGAACATAAATCAGAGCAGCAGGATACAATACAACCAATGGATGAATATGAAACATAAGTATCTGGGACATAAAGAAAATAGACCAGAGTGTGATAAGGGGAAAACTTTCCACAGAATTTACTTCCAGGCTTAAGAAAATCTGCCAAACAGACCTCAAAAGTAAAAAGTAAAAAGGCAATAAACACTTTCACTATGCCCATATTAATGTATTTTTTTGTCATAGTATCTTGGTCTAAAACCAACCTGAAAAACTTACAACAAAAAATAAGAAAAATGACAAATTTCAGAAAAAGTACTTAGATTAACACTAGCTAGGACAGAAGGAGGAAGCGGAATAACAATTACACAACAGTTGGATAAAACATCTAAGAATATATTTTCATCAACAAAAACAGGGTTCAGCACCCCACGTGAGATTACACAATTCTGATAAGAAATTCACACCACTGAAATTAAATGAAAGCACAAGCCAGAAAAATGCAGAAATCATCATTATGGAAGAAAAATTCATCCAATGAACAGCACGACCCTCCACGGAAGACATCCCGATGATCTGAGCAGGCTAGATGTTGACAAGGAAGCTTCGAACTGCCCGGCTCAGAGTTGGAGACCTCTTCCCAGAAACAGAAGGGTTCCTCGTGGTAATACAGGGCCAGGTGGTTAACACCAAAATTATCACCAAAATATGTAATAAAAAAACAACAAATTGAAGACAATAAATGCAGAAAATGCCAAGAGAAACCAGAAACAACCTAACACATAACAGGATCCTGCAGCAGTTTAACTGAAGCTGATTACTGACACAAGCATAATCAATTGAATTGAATTGACTTTATATCCTTCACATACATGAGGAGTAAAAATCTTAATGTTATGTCTCTGTCTAAATGTGCAATGTGCAATTTATAGTAATTTATGATAATTTATAATAAATAGAGCAGCCAAGGTAACATGGAAATAAACTCAAATCAGTGTGAGTTAATCAGTCTGATGGCCTGGTGGAAGAAGCTGTCCCGGAGCCTGTTGGTCCTGGCTTTTATGCTGCGGTACCGTTTCCCAGATGGTAGCAGCTGGAATAGATTGTGGTTGGTGTGACTCAGGTCCCCAATGATCCTACGGGCACCTTTTTCACACCTGTCTTTGTAAATGCCCTGAATCATGGGAAGTTCACAACTACAGATACGCTGGGCTGTCCGCACCACTCTCTGCAGAGTCCTGCGATTAAGAGATGTACAGTTCCCGTACCAGGCAGTGATGCAGCCAGTCAGGATGCTTTCAAATGTGCCCCTGTAGACAGTTCTTAGGATTTGGGGGCCCATACCAAACTTCCTCAACTGTCTGAGGTGAAAGAGATGCTGTTGTGCCTTTTTCACCACACAGCTGGTGAGCACAGACCACGTGAGGTCCTCGGTGATGTGGATGCCGAGGAATTTGAAGCTGTTCACCTCAACCCCAGATCCACTGATGTCAATAGGGGTTAGCCCGTCTCCATTCCTCCTGCAATCCACAACCAGCTCCTCTGTTTTTGCGACATCGAGGTTGTTTTCTTGAAACCACTGTGTCAGAGAGATGTCTTCTTCCCTGTAGGCCACCTCATTATTGTCAAGTGGCAACCGTGATTCAACAATATCTTGCTTTAAAATACAAACTCTTAAAGGACACCAGACCTGACTATAACTACAACCGTGATTCAGTTTCAGAGTCAGTTTTCTATATTTCGACCAATCCATTATTACAGATCAAAGAATCCATAATAACCGTCCTGATATAATATTACAGGATAAACAAACAAGAGCAACTTACTGAATAGATACAGCCATTCCAAATGTACGTAGCACACAGAAATCAGTAAGAGAAAAACACCAGAAATACGCTGAATCAAAAGTGGAAATTGAAAGACTATGGAACATGAACAGAGTGTACAGTGTCCCAATAGCGATAATTACAACTGCCATCCCAGAGTCACTACACAATAGCATCAAACAATTTGGGCTACACAGTAATATTTATGTAAATTTTCAGAAAGCCACAATACTAAACACCACCAGAATAGTATCGGATATGTCCAGACATGGCCTCCTCTACTGCCATGATGAGGCCAAACTCAGGGAGGAGCAACACCTCATCTACCGTCTGGATAGAGTCCAGCCTGGTGGTATGAACATCGAATTCTCCAACTTCTGGTAATTCCCTCCCTCTTCCTTCCCCCATCCCAGTTTCACTCTGCCTCCTCCTCCAGCTGCCTATCACCTCCCTCATGATTCTGCCTTCTTCTACTACACAATGCTTCACCTTACAGTCCTTCTTCACCTTTCCTGCCTATCCCCTCCCCCACCCCTTGATCTTTCCTCTGATTGTTTTTTCTCCTGGCACCTACCAGCCTTCTCCTTCCCACCCTCCCCCCACCTTCTTTATAGGGCCCTTGCCCTGCTCCTTCTTCAGTCCTGATGAAGGGTCTCGGCCCAAAACGTTGAATGCTCGTTTCCACGGATGCTGCCCGACCTACTGAGTTCCTCCAGCTTGTTTGTACCACCAAAATAGCCTGTAAGCTCCTAGCAACTGACAAAAGAGTGTGCCTGGCTATGCCCGTACCTCAGGTTTTACCAGCTTCAGCTAGGAAAAATTACAACAATAATACTAAATAATAAATGCTGCTGAGAATATGAGTTGTAGATCCCTTTGTAGGCTACCTCATCAAGTAGCCCGTGGACTATCGGAAAACCTGGTTCTGGACCTGGAAGGAGACAAAGCAAATGGAATACGTGGCTGGAAGATAAATGCAGCAGAAAGTGTGGGACTAATAGATGTGTGACGCCGTTTCATGGCAGTCAAGGAAACATCTCACAGCTCCAGCACTCCTGACCTCCAGCGTTGTCTTCTCCATCTTTCCTCTCACATCCCAACGATGTACTGACGGTTTGGATAATTGGCTAATGCAAACTGCCCTATGAAGGTGGGTGTTAGGAGAATTGAGGATATTAATGGACATGTGTGAGAAAACAGCTTTCTTGGAAGTAGATGAAGAATGAGTTTTCTCTGGGCACTAGCATTCATTTGATGGGTCAAATGGCCTATTACAGCAGAAAGCAGCATGAGGATGCTGGTAATGTCTGTGGGGGAAAAAAGTAGAACTAAGTTAATATTGCATATGGTTAATTTTTTATTAGTTCTGATACAAAGAGGATAAAATGAGTTATACTAAATTGTAATATTTGATACAGAGCGTCAAAGGTTGAAACGGGTCCGACTAAAATTAGCTGATCTACCTCAAGCCTAGTATTGGCTTCTTTTGATCAATCAAATATATTTCCCTTGCCTCGCCAATTTAAAACCTTTTCTCTCTTTTCCTGTTCTGATTAAGAATTTTCATCCTGAAGATATTAACATTCGTTCCTGCCGGAAATGCTGCATACATCCGCTTGTTTTAACATTTATCAATCCGCAAATCATGTTGGCAATGTTCCTATCTTTAAGTCGCGTATAATTTCTCCTGGAAAATAAATGTGTTTGTAGGTTATTGAAAGACTTGGTGTCATTCTTCAGATTTTTGTTTTGGCCAAAATATATAATTTTTTTTCAATTTGCTGGTTTCGTTCAGATACTTTCACTTCCGCCCCGCTGACTGAGGCATAAGTAGAGCGTCTGTATGGATAAACTTTATTAACAACAGTCTTTTGCCCCGCACTAAGATGGTGTCCATCTCAATAAACTTTATTGACAACGGTTTCGGTTTCCCTATCGGCGAGTGGACAGAAAAATGGAGGAAGATATCAGCAAGGTTGATGGACCAGAGGGCGCCAATAGGCCGCCCTGCAGCAATGATACCAAGAGGCACAAAGAGATGGAGAACGTGGCCCTGCAGAGCAGCCTCAACAGAGAGGTCCAGCAGGAAGAGCAGAAGCCGAGGCAAGAGGAGAAGGAGGGCAAGGATGGGCCGGAGCTCACGCAGACCGACCACCTCAATAAACGTCTCCTCACCTCCTTCCTGGAGAAGATCAACCAGCCCAACTTCAGCTTCCCCAACCTGCTGCAGCTCGGTAACTTGCCTGAAGACTCCAACAAGATGCTGGAGGATTGGTGAGTCCGTGGGAAAGCCTGGCACCAGCACCAGGGAGGGCCGAACATCAGATTTCCCGACTAGACCAGAGTGGGTTTCCTGGAAACACCTAAATACATTCTTCTATGTTGTCCACTTTAAGATGAGACTACGGCCTACACCCTATCAATTGCAACACCGTTTATAAACTATTACGTTCGATATTGATCAGAAATTCGACAGCAAAGTGGCCACAACTATTGGCTTTCTGGTCCAAATTGAAGAACTGGTCGGTGTGATGGATTCCCATTCTTCTTCGATGATGTCCAAAACCTGATTCCCTTCATAGCCTGGGCCAATGGATACTGTGGTTGAAAGTTTGTACGAAAATAGTTTAAAATTAACAAGGGTTTGGAGTCTTGCCTGATTTTTGTCTTTCAGTTCTTGGTTTACGTTTATGTTTTCATAAGCAAATCTGAAAGTTGCTAAACGGCCAAAATTCACAATTGATGTTATGTCTCACATTTGAAGCTTTCCACCCTGTCAAATTTACAATTTAAAGTAACGTAGTGCAAAGTCTGTTTTTCAGAGGATGCTAATTGAATAATCAGTTGGAGGAATGTTTATCATTTGAAGAAATAAAGGTTTTAGAACATAAAATAAATAGGAATTGGTGTCCACCATTTAGCCCTTCAAACCTACTCCACGATTCTACAAGGTCATGTCTGATCTTCTCCCTCAATGCTATATTCCTGCCATTGCCTCACATTTCTTGATTTCTGTAATACCTTTAAAAAAAACCATGTCTGTCTTGAATATTATCAACGAATTGGGATGGAGATTCCAATGACTCACCATTCTCAGAGGGGATTTTTTTTAAAAGTTCAATCCCAAATAGCTTGCCCCACATTTTAAGGTTGTGATCCTTATTCTGTTTTTTTTTGCTATGGAAAACACCGGCACCCTTTAGACCCCCAGAAGAATGTGTTGTCATTTCTGAACAAAGTCTGAAGAATAGAAGACAAGCCATATTTGCTGAACACCCGTGCTTTGTCATACCGATCTCCCAGTTGAATGTCATTTCAATTCACCTTCCCATTCCCAAACCGACCTGAAGTCCTCGGCCTTCTCCATTTCCATGGTGAGGCAAGATACAGACTAGAAGAACAACACCTCATATTTGCTGGGAAGTCTACAATGCAGCAGTGAGGACATTGAGTTTTCCAGTTTCAGGTAATTCCCCCCCCCCCCCTTTCTGCTTGTCACATTTTTGTTCTTTTCCCCCAGTATCTCCATCACCCGATTTTTGCACTCTCTATGTCCCACCACCCACCAGAACCCTCCCCCATCTGGTGCCACCATCCTCTTCTCTTCCACTTAACTGGTTCCCTGTATTACCTTTATGGATTCCAGCACTGGTAGCCCTTGTATTCCACTTAGTCACCCTCCAGCCTCTAACTCAACATTCACCCTGCCCTCCCTCCACCTGCCCTTTGTCACACCTGTCACCCACCCACTTGTCTCTCACCTCTACCACTCCCTCTTCTCCAGCTGGCTCCATCTACCCATCTTCCTTCACCCTTCCTTGACACACCTTTGCCTTGCCCCTCTCCTCGTCACACCGCCTATCTTCCCTTTCATCAGTCCTTGCACAGGGCATAGACCAGAAACATTGACACGGTGTGGACCTCCAGCGGTTTGTACATTTTGCTTTCCTCGTGACGGATTAATGGTCCTAGGGACCAACCTTAGATCTGTCCTGCAGTCACCCTCTAAAATGCCTGCTTCTGATTTCCTGACCCTAACTGTACACAGTACTACAGGTGCAGCATCACCAGGCCTCAGGTAACTTGGATCTCTTGTCTCTGTACTCAGTCCTGTATCAATAAAAGCTAACATACCATCAGTCATGTCAGTCCATGGCCTCCTCTATTGCTGTGACGAGGCCACATTCAGGTTGGAGGAGCAACACCTTGTATTCCGTATGAGTAGCCTCCAACCTGATGGCATAAACATTGATTTCTCAAACTTACAGTAATTGTTCTTCCCCATTCCCCATCTCCATTTCCCTCTCTCACCTTATCTCTTTACCTGCCTATCACCTCCCTCTGGTGCTCCTCCCCCTTCCTTCCATGGTCTTTAGTCCACTCCCTTCAGATTTGTCCAGCCCTTTGTCTCTTTCACCAACCTCCCAGCTCTTTACTTCGCGCCTCCCCCTCTCCAGCTTTCACCTATCCCCTACCAATTTGTGCTTCTTCCTCCCCCCCACCTTCTTACTCTAACTTCTCAACTCCCCCCCCCCCCCCCCGTCCTGATGAAGGTTCTCAGCCCGAAACGTCAACTGTTTATATATTTTCCTGGCCTTTTGAGTTCTTCCAGCATGCTGTGTGTGTTGCTTACAATTTTCCTTCCTAACTAACAGCTGCATCCACATACTAGCTTTCAAAGGCTGTGTGCTGCAAATTCAGATCCACTGGCTCAGCAGCATTTCCAATTAGCTTCATTTGTCACGTTACGTTGAAACATACGGTGAAATGTGTTGCTTGCTTCAACTCAAATCAGTGAGGATTGTGCCACACTTCCGGTGCCAATGTAGCATGCCCACAACTTACTAACCCTAACCATGGGCGTCTTTGGAACGTGGGAAGAAAGCAGAGCACCTGGGGTGAATGTGCAGACTCCTCACAGGCAGTGGCAGGAATCGAACCCTGACTGGTGATCACTAGCACTGTGAAACTGTTACACTAACTGCTATGCCACCATACCGCCCCGTAATTTCTCAGTATTGTTTTAAATACTCAAGATTTCAGAACAAAATGCTAAAATGTTAGTGGTGACAGAAGAAATGTGGGTGCTGGAATCTGAAGCAATAGCGGTCTGCTGAAGGAACCCAGCGGGGGTTGAGGGGGGTGGGTAGGGAAGGGTGTGCTTCAGGGTTTTTGACCATTCCTCCCCCACCCAATAGATAGTGCTTGACCTGCTGCGTTCCTTGAGCAGACTGCTGTTTTTCTTGCAAAAAATGCACGTGGTGGGATGAAGAAGTACCCTTTTATGCGGTGGAGGCACAACACAGAAAGGGATCCTTCAGTCCACCAAGTCAGCTCCAACCATTCACAATAATACTTGACCCCCCGCCCCATTCCCGTCCCCTCCCAGTTTCCACCAGTCACCTACGAGTGAGGACTGACCTCCCAGCTTGCCTGCCTTTGGGATGTGTTTGGAAAGTGGAGAATGTGGAGGAAACCCACACTGTGACAGAAGAACATGCAGATTGCACACGGACAGCGGGGGGTTGAGACTTGGGTAGTAGCTCTGCCCTCTACACTACTTGCTGTCCAAACTGCACTGTTTGAAGGGTGATAAAGTAGATTCAATTGGGCTGAATTTTTCAGTTCCATGGCATGTTTATCCACCTAAATGTACACAAGCTTAAGATCTCAGAGCAGGCATATCCAAACATGGAACTCCTCAAATAAAATAATCTGTCTCTAGAACTGACTCTGGTTACCTACCAGGCCAACTAGAACCTTAAGACTGGTAGATCCTTGAACTAGGAGAATTTTCAGGGCTTTGGAAGTAAGTGGCAAGCTTTCACAGAGCCAGCACAGGTGAATGGGCTGAAGGGCTCCACAGCGGTATAGTGGAAGAAATAAATGTTTGGTTTGTGAATGGGCTTTCAACCGAACTTGTCCTGGCTGCTGGTGACCTTCTTGAGAGGTGGGGAGTACTCCTGTGCTTTATTCGAAGTAAAATTTATTATCGGAGTACGTAGTGGGTATAAAGGCTTTGGGTTGAGTCATTTAACAGAGGGATACGCAAATTCTTACTCTCCCTTGCAGGCAAAGTATTCGTGTGACTGGTCTAATTGTGTTTTTAGTTCAAAGGTCTCCCAGGCAACCGGTAGGCCAGCCTTTTGTCAACAGCCAGTGGGTGAGTGTCATTGGCAACCAGGAGTGTATTATAACTGAGCCCAGTCGCATCATAGAGCTTGTGGCAATCTCCCATTGCGGTGGTCATCAAAAATCACGTCTGGTGGCTTTACCCCCCACCTTCCCTCCAAAAATAACACCTGCTGATAGCATTATTAGACCACCTCTCTCATAATATAAGTAACATTTCAAAAATATATTACAAACTGAAGTATTTTAAAAATTCTGTTTTATTGGGATATTTTGCAATGTAACTTTAGAGGTGGCACTTGTGTTAACTATCCAGTAGCTTTCACAGTGGACCAGGGAATAAACAGGGTCATTTATTGGACCAGAGGAATTCTGATTGAGGTGTTGAACATCATCAATGGTGATTTGCTGGAGTAAACAGGGAGAAACGATTTCCATTGGTAGAAGGGTTCATGACCGGGGGACACGGGTTGAAAGGGATTGGCAAAAGAACCAGAAGGGAGAGAAAGAAATGTTTTACACGGTGGGTTGTTGAAATCACAATGCTCTGCTTGGCAGTGGATGCAGTTTCAAGAAAAAGAACCTCCTGCACGGAACTCGATAAATTCTTGAAGGGGAAAATTGTGAGGGCTTAGGGAGTCTGTTCCCTAAAGCCAGTCATTGACTCTCTCCCTAATGGCCAAGGATACTCTACACTATCTTATTCATTGAATCTCCTACCAGACCCACGGACGACATTCTCCCGTAGAATCTTTTGATGGCAAACTGTTAAAATAATCAGACTTTTCTGTGTGCAGAGATTGCCCAGTGCCCCAGGCGTGGTCTTTGGCTCTCAGCTACAGTGATGTGCCGTTGTTATGGTCCAGCTTCTGTTGAAGGTTCATCAGTCTCTGCTCCAGCAGTTGCTGCTGGGCAGCCTGGCGTTCAGACATGGCATCCACCTGTGACTCCAGTTTGCTCAGCTGGTTCTCGTACTTTTTCTTGGTCCTTCTGAAGGCTGCGCACAAGTTGCTGCACAAAGAAACCATGCATTTTAATCACAAACACGAGAAGTCTGCAGATTCTAGAAATCCAAAGCAGCACACACAAAAATGCTGGAGGAACTCAACAGGCTGGGCAGCATCAATGGAAATGAATAAACAGCTGACATATTGGGCCTGGACCTTTTTCCAGGACTGAGCTCAGTCCTAAAGAAAGGTCTTGGCCCGAACCGTTGACTGTCTATTCAGTTCCATAGATGTTGCCTGGCCTGCTGAGTTCCTCCAGCACTTTGTGTGTGTTGCTTTGCATTTTAATCAGGCTGTTGCTTAACATGAACAGTTAATTCACTGAAAACTTGTGGATGAGTGTGGAGATAGTTTAAAAAAATACCCTGGAATGAACCAGGGGCCAGAATACGAGTTCCGGGCAGAGTTGTGTTTCAGCTGTCCAGAGCCCATTTAGACCATTGTGAAGAGTGGGGTAAGTTTTTGGAATCTCCTGAAGGAGACTGTAGTTGAAGGGGTGTACAGAATATTAAATTATCTTTATTCTTCCATCCTTCACATACATGAGGAGTAAAAATCTTTACATTACGTCTCCATCTAAATGTGCAATGTTCAATCATAGTAATTTATAATAAACAGAACAGTCAATGTAACATAGAAATACACTCAAATCAGTGTGAGTTAATCAGTCTGATGGCCTTGTGGAAAAAGCTGTCTTGGCTTTTATGGTGCGGTACCGTTTCCCGGATGGTAGCAGCCAGAATAGATTGTGGTTGGGTGACTCAGGTCCTCAATGATCCTACGGGCCCTTTGGACACATCTGTTCTTGTAAATGTCCTGAATCGTGGGAAATTCACAACTGCAGTTGCGCTAGACTGTCCGCACCACTCTCTGCAGAGTCCTGCGATTGACTGAAGTACAGTTCCCATACCAGGCAGTGATGCAGCCAGTCAGGATGCTCTCAGTTGTGCCCCTGTAGAAAGTTATTAGGATTTGGGGGCCTATATCAAACTTCCTCAACCGTCTGAAGAGAAAGAGGTGCTGTTTTGCCTTTTTCACCACACAGTTGGTGTGTACAGACCATGAGAGATCCTCAGTGATGTGGATGCTGAGGAACTTAAAGTTGTTCACCCTCTCAACCCCAGATCCATTGATGTCAATAGGGGATAGCCTGTCTCCATTCCTCCCGTAGTCCACAACCAGCTCCTTTGTTTTTGCGACATCGAGGGAGAGGTTGTTTTCTTGAAACCACTGTGTCAGAGAGATGACTTCTTCCCTGTAGGCCACCTCATTATGGTTTGAGATAAGGCCAATCAATGTAGTGTCATCTGCAAATTTAATTAGCAGATTAGAGCTGTGGGTGGCCACAGAGTCATGGGAATACAGAAAGTAAAGCAGGGGACTCAGTACGCAGCCCTGAGGGGCTCCTGTCTTGAGAGTTGGAGGGGTGCCAGTGCTCTGACAGGAAGTCCAGGATCCAGCTGCACAAGGCAGGGTGAAGGCCAAGGGCTCTGAGCTTCCTGACGGGCCTAGATGGAATTATAGTGTTGAATGCTGAACTGTAGTCCAAAAACAGCATTCTCTCATAAGTATTCTTCTCCAGATGTGTAAGGACGGTGTGTAGAGCTGTGGCTATTGCGTCTTCTGTCGATAAGTTGTGTCGGAGAATTGTAAGGTGTCCAGTGTGGGTGGTAGCAAGCTCCAGGTGTAATCCTTGACCAGCCTCTCAAAGCATTTGCTTACTATTGAGGTGAGTGTGACAGGACACCAGTCAGTTATTCCAGGTTGGAAGGGGTTAAAAGTTATTAACACTGGTTGCACAGTCTGGATTTATATCCAGAATGTTGAAAGATGAAAGGGGCTGATTAATGAGCTAATTGGGTAGATAGATCACTCTCTCTGATTTCAAATGGAAGTCGTTAATAAGGGAACCAGCCAGGCTGCTGGTAGATCTTGGCCTGAGTGACTCATTCACTCATTGATTAGTTTAATAGATTTTGTTGGGTAATGAGGATAAATGCTACCTAACAAAAGAGAGTAAATAATCTGGAGATACAAGACTATAGATGCTGCAATCTAGTGTGGAAAAAAAATAAATGAACATGATCTAATTGGAAAGCAAAAAAAAAACTTTTGATCTTGGAAACCTGAAATTAAAATAAAATTCTGGAAATGTTGGTCAGGGAGCATCTGTGGAGAGTAAAACAAACGTAATTGTTCTGATCAATAATCTTCAATCAGAACTAGGAGAAATTAGCAAACAAGCATATTTTAAGTTGCAGAGATAGAGAGGATGAAGAAATTATCTGTGTTACGGTGCAAACCTCGAGCAATGAGAGACTGAAGAGTGTCAGGTGAGAGGGCAGTGAAGTCCTGTAAATGGCAACTAATCTGTCTGCAGGAGGTACAGATAGGAAAGGATGAATCAACCCGGTAACTCTTCTGCCCTTTACTCTCACTCATTTTCAATTTAGAAATCAAAAATGGTGGGAAAATAGATTGAGAATAAATTGGCAAGAAGTAAAATAAAGGCAGTAAGAATCTAAATATGGGTGAAAATAAAGTGAACATTGGTCCCCTGAAAGTGAGACTGGGGAATCAATAAAGGGGGAAAAGGGAGTAGCACAGACTGGACTGATACATCTTACCTATCTTGAAAGTAGATGCTACTTAACGTATCCCAATAATAATAGAAAACCCAGGGGCAATGTGGCAGGATGTACTTAAAATGATCACGATCACAAATAGCAGATAAACTAATGGGACTGAGGGCCGACTCGTCCTCTGGACCTGATGAGTCAGCTGGTCGACATCTCTAAGTCTTAAAAGAAGTGGCGTCTTAATGGTGGGTTTTTTGATTGGACTGGTTCTCATCTGAATTCAGAAGCATGGGGCATCGTCACACTGAAACATGAGATTGATTGTGGACTCTTATAGTAACCACACTGGTGTTTGGAGAATCTGAAGTTAGAGGTCAGTGACAGAATAAGGGGCTTCCCGTCTGACAAGGAGGGGTTGATCCTCTCAGGTGGTCATGAGTATTTGGAATTCTCTGTCCCAGAGAGCTGTGAAGTGTCAATAACTGAGTTATTATTTAACTGAATAGATGTTGAATTGTTATTTAACATTTTATTGAAATCAACGGTTTTTATCTACAGGGAAAGACTAGAACTGTGAGGAATAGGCAGGAAAGTGGAGTCTAGGCCAGGGTAAGGTCAGCCATGATTTTAGTGAACTCAAACGGTTGTTTGACCCATTCCAGCTTCTTACGTTCCTATCGTGCATTAAACACCCCCATTTTAGTTGTTGTTCCCTCGTACCTGTGCGTATTCTTCAGCTCAGTGGCCAGCTCCTCAGACCGGTACTTTTGGGTATTGTTCTTTTCTATTAGCCTGCCAAGTGATGTAGTCAACTCCTCAATATGATCTCTTAGGTGCTTTTCTCTGTAAAACAATTAAGATTGGATTTTCCCTGAAATACTTTGCAACAGATCAAGTTAAAGAACAGCTGCTTTTAGTGAATAGATGTCATCGAGTCACTGCAACAAGCAGGGGCAAACAAACTTTCTACAGAGGCACAATTGAGAGCATCCTGACTGGCTGCATCACTGCCTGGTATGGGAACTGAATTTCCCTCAGTTGCAGGGCTCTGCAGAGAGCCCAGTGCATCTGCAGATGTGAACTTCCCACTATTCAGGACATTTACAGTGACAGTTGCATAAAAAGGGCCCAAAGGATCATTGGGGACCCGAGTCACCCCAACCACAAACTGTTCCAGCTGCTGCCATCCAGGAAACGGTACTGCAGCATAAAAGCCAGGACCAACAGTCTCCAGGACAGCTCCTTCCACCAGGCCATCAGACCGATGAACTCATGCTGACACAATTGTATTTCGAAGCTATATTGACCGTTCTATTGTATATCTTACTGTACACACTATTTACTACAAATCATTATAATTTGCACATTCAGATGGAGATGTAACGTAAAGATTTTTACTCTTCACATATGTGAAGGATGTAAGAAATAAAAGTCAATAAAGCTCTTCAGCTCATCTAGTCTATGCCGAACTGTTATTCTTACTAGTCCTATCGACCTGCACCTGGAACATGGCCTTCCGTACCTCTCCCATCGATGTACTTACCAAACTTCTCTTAAATGTTGCAATCAAACCGACATACAGCACTTGCACTGGCGGCTCATTTCACACTCGCACCTCTCTGAGTGAAGAAGATAACCCCTCAGGTTGTCCTTAAGTATTTCACCTTTCATCCTCAACGTATGACCACTAGTCCTAGCCTCACCCAATCTCAGTGGAAAAAGCCTGCTTGCATTTGCTCTATCGACAACCCTCATAATTTTGTATACTACTATCAAATCTCCCCTATGCTCCAAGGAATAAAATCCTAAACAATTTAATCTTTCCTTATGAGTTCCTCGAGTTCTGACAAAATCTTTGTGAATTCTCTCTGTTCTCTTTCAATCTTATTGGTATCTTTCCTGTAGGCAGGTGAACAATGCCTTGTACAACTTTAACATAACATGCTAACTCCGACAGTATGCCCTAGATATCTGTGAAGAAGGGTGTGACACCTCAGCATTGTATCATCAAATGCTCCAAGACACATCCGGACACCAGACAGCAATGGATGCAGAGGCAACTCTAAACCTGGCACAAACTGTGGAGAGGAGAATGGTGTTTTTCCAACAACATTTTCTGGTAGGTTAGAGGAAAGGAAGAGATTTTAATTTTGAAAATGAAGAACGTCATTTAATACATTATAAGTTGCTGGATGCGGGATGCTTTTGGGAGAGACGAAAGATGCAAGCAAGCTCCCTCCCCACCCAGGTTACCTGCTGCAGATCTGCTGGAACTGTCTGGATTGAGGAAGTTTATTGTTAAACCTTAAACTGTGGAAAGATCCAGAGAATCTCCTGCTGACTTGGGTGAGACTGGGGCTCTCCCAGTTGATCATCTGGCATTTAGAGACAGCCCCCTTCCTTGGTCTCCCTCTCCTGTTCCCAGTCCTAGCCCCATTAAATCAGCCTATTTATTTATTTAGAGATCCAGCTCGGAATCAGCTTCTTCCAGCCCAATGAGCCTGTGGTAACCAGTGTGACCAATTATCTGTTTACCCGTACACTTTTGGAATGTGGGAGGAAACCAGAGGAAATACACATGGAGGACGTACTCACTCTATGGGTAGAGGCTGAATTGAAACCCGGTTGCTGGCACTGTAACAGTATTATGCCAAACTTACAGAAGCCCAAGGAGCTTCTGTACGGGAAGGTTCTGCGTTTTCTGAAGGAGTGGGCAGTGAGTGGCCTTAACCCCACGTAAAGGGCTCCCTGTGGTTTCTGTCCGTGGAAGCCTAGAGAGCAAAATGGACTGGGTCATGTTATCAAACGTTCTGCTCCTCGGTGCTGAGATGGTCATCCTCCCCCGCCTGCACGATGTGGGGTGGAGGCGACGTTAACCATCACCCCAATCCTGTCCATTTTTGCCATCTTCTGATGCCAGCTCTTCTCCAGCTGCTGTGGGAGAATGACCTGACAGGGCACTTCACTCTGCATTCCGGATGTCCGCACGCCACACGTCCCGGACGAGACCCAGGGCCAAGCTATTAGAAGCCGGAGCAGATTGAAATGAGCTACCTCGGTCTTCAGGCCGCCAGTTTCACCGTTGCTGTTCCCTCTACCCCACACCAGAAGCAGTAGTCCTGGGGGTAAAGCCAGAGGTTGGAAAGTGGGGGAGGGCCTAACTGAAAGGAAGACATGTAGGAAAACAAGAGATTTAGAGGTGAATCTCAAGTAAGTGGTGTGCCCTAATGAGCAGGTAGAATGTGAGCTTACCCTGAGTAACCCCAGGACATTTTACCCTGTGAATTC
Source organism: Hypanus sabinus (assembly GCF_030144855.1). NCBI lineage: Eukaryota > Metazoa > Chordata > Chondrichthyes > Myliobatiformes > Dasyatidae > Hypanus > Hypanus sabinus. The sequence continues at coordinate 27,445,667 of NC_082721.1, forward strand.
TGTACTTACGGCAAGGAGACTGCTGTGTGTTCAGACACCAGCTCCGCCTCGCATGTTGCTGACTTGGTTTCCTAAAATTAGAGCAGAATCAAACAAACTTCAGCAGGATTGGCACAGAGAATGTAAAATCCTGATCTAAAAAAAATTATTCTCTCTTTGCTACTGCCGGACTTGGAAGGGAGGTTCCAGTTCCCATCAGGTTACTGGTCCAGCCTGCACTCACAGTGCTTAGAAGAGTGAGAAGTGATTTCACTGGTGCACACGAGGATCCGAGTGGATGCTGAGATGCTCCCTCCCCAGGCTGGGGAGTCTGGGGTCATGGGCATACTTAGGGTAGGGAGGGCAGCCACTCGGGGCTGAGAATTTTTTCTGATGGTAGTCCGTCTTTGGAATTCCCTCCCTCACTGACCCGGGGTGCTCAGTTCTATGAGAACATTTGAGGCTGAGGCTGTTAGATTTTTGGACAGTCACGGAATCAAGGGAAGTGGAATTGTGATTTCAGATCTGGCGAAGTCATACTAAACGCCAGCTGAATAACTCCATTCCGCTCCTATTTCATAACTTCCTCAGTGACCACCATACCCGTGGCTTCAGGAGTGAACACTGACCCCAGCAGAGTGTCAGTGGTCACTGGATTGTGGTCAGGAGCAGGAACACAAACATTCCATATTTAAGGTATCTGCACAGACTGGTCAAAGTCCTTGTATCTATAGACAAAATTCTTGCACTTTGATGGTGACTCTATCCTTGGACATACCTGCCTAACGCAGCCTGTCCTGGGGTCCTCCTGCAACCATTCATCCCGCTGTTCTTGCCAGTGTGTAAGGAGGAGCCTTATGGCTTCATCCTGATGGTCTTGAGATTGCAGCTTCTGCTCCAATCTTCTCTTCTCCTTCTTCATCCAACTCAGTTGACTTTTTAGCCAGGACATATCTTCCTGATAGTCACAGTGATCCAGGGAGATGGAGAATATATTACTATTGGGTTGTTTGACCATAGAATGCATAAGACAATGATTACTGAACCTCTATGGTGTTACTTCAAACCTCAACTGGCCACTGAACTAGCCTTGATCTGGCTGTCACTGTCTTCCACTCCTTCTGGCAGATGTCAGCTGTGGTTCAGTGAACAGTATTCTGCCTCACACCTATGTTAGAAAGTTGTGGGTTCAAAACCCACCAAAGGCTCCCGCCTACAGTCTAAGATTAATGGTGCCTCTGAGGGAATTAATATACTCTCAGATCATATTAACTGAGATTTTAAACTGAGGCCACAGTTCAAACTTTCAGATTTGATGGCCAATATTTTATTCAAGAATAAGATGGGGCCTGCTCCTATGCTGTAATATTTTATAACAAGAGGAGGCCATTCAGATCGACAAACCCTGACCTCCTATTGAGTTACATTATGGGTAATCTGAATTTTAAACCCATTTAACCAACTTTGTCTTATAACTTGTAGAATCCCCTTACAAAAAAAAAGCCGCTGCCTGCCAGTCCAGCCACTCACCCGGACAGCCATCAGATCTTGCTGCAGGTCTTCCTTCCCTTTATTCTGTTGCTGAAGCATCCCAGGAAAACGTGAGCAGAACCCAGGTGAGGGTAGATCCCGCACCACTGGCATGACCTCGCTGTTTCCACTTTGCTGGTAGCGCTTCAGATTGGGTGAAATGTCCCCCAGATTGATGATGGTCTGTTTCATGGCAGTGTAGCTCTGCCTTAGTTTGACAATTTCTCCTCTCAGGCGGGCAATACTGCTGTCAACTTCTGGCTCACCTGAGAATTTTAAAAAAAAGGTAGTAGACCATTCTCCCCTCATGCCTGTACTGTCATCCAATCAATTCATGACTGATCTTTTATCTCAGTGTCATTCTTGTACACATACACCATTTCCCTCAATTTTCTTAAAAAAAATGGTGACAAATCAGCACATAGGAGAGAGATTGAAAATCTGGCTGCATGGTACCACAACAGCCTCTCGCTCAATGTCAGCAAGACCAAGGAGCTGATTATTGACTTCAGGAGGAGAAAACCAGAGGTCCTCATCAGAGGTGGAGAAGGTCAGCGATTTTAAATTCCTTGGTGCTACAATTTCTGAGGAGCTGTCCTGGGCCCAGCACACAAGTGCCATTATGAAGAGAGCATGGCAGCAACTCTACTTTGAGAATTTTGCGAAGATTTGGTATGTTATCTAAAACTTTGGCAAACTTCTAAAGAAGTGTGGTGGAGAGTATATTGACTGATTGCATCATGGCATGGTATGGAAATACCAATGTCCTTGAATAGAAAAGCCCATAAAAAGTTGTGGACACAGTCCGGGTCATCACGGCTAAAGCCCCTCCCACCATTGAGCACATCTACACAGACCTCTGTCGCAGTAAAGCAACATCCATCATCAAAAATCCCCACCACCCAGGTCAAGCTCTCCTCTCACTGCTGCCATCAGGATGAGAGTACAGAAGCCTCAGTACTCACATTACCAGGTTCAGGAACAGTTATTACCCCTCAACCATCAGGCTCTTGAACCAGAGAGGATAATTTTACACACTGAACCGTCCTCACTGCCTATGGACTCACTTTCAAGGACTCTTCATCTCATGTTCTCGATATCTATTGCTTATTTATTTATTATTATTTTTCTCTTGTATTTGCACAGTTTGTTGTTCTTTGCACGTTGGTTGTTTGCCCTGCTGGGTGCGGTCTTTCATTGTATTATGTTTCTACTGTGGATGCCTGCAGGAAAAAGAATCTCTGGGTTGTATATGGTGACATATGTAAATTGATAATAAATTTACTCTGAACCTATCCATCTCTACCATGAAAATATACTTTGTGGTCAGGTCACGATATTAAATACATCTGTACACCTGCTCGATAATGCAAAACTAATCAGCCAATCATGTGGCAGCAACTCAATGCATAAAAGCATGCAGACACGGTCAAGAGGTTCAGTTGTTGTTCAGAAAAAAACATCAGAATGGGGGAAGAAATGTGATCCAAGTGACTTTGACTGTGGAATGATTGTTGGTGTCAGATGGTGTGGTTTCAGTATCTTAGAATTTGCTGATTTCCTGGGATTTTCACGCATGTCTCTGGAGTTTACAGAGAATTGTGTGAAAAACAACAGAAGTCCAGTCAGCAGCAGTTCTGTGGGTGAAAGTGCTTGTTAGTGAGAGAGGTCAGAGGAGAACGGCCAGACAGGTTCAAGCTGACAGGAAGGTGACAGTAACTCAAATAACCACACGTTACAACAGTGGTATGCAGAAAAGCATCCCTGAACGCACAACATATTGAACCTCAAGTGCATGGGCAACAGCAGCAGGAGACCACAGGCATACAGAAATATACTCAGTGTCTCTACACCCTGAGATCTAACAAAGTGGCCACTGATTGTACATTCAATAACTGCATCTCCACTGCACGCTTTATAGAGACTGGCAAAGTTCACTACCCACTTAGTGAAGAAATTTTTGATCTCTATGCTTCTCTAAGTGCGGCCTCTTTACTATTGATATCACTCCGCCGCTGGCAGCTCTGCCTGTTAAGCAATTTTCTCCCTTTATTTCTTTCCCTTTCTCTCTTCCCACTGACGCTCTAAAATCTTGCCCTTATGCCCAATCCTTTGGTTGGCTGCCCAGGGCTCAGTATCAAACTTTGATCGTGAAGGAGTCATAGTCGTAGACTCACAGAGCACTAAGCACAGAAACGGGCCACTGGGCTCATCTATTCCATGCCGAATTGTGATTCTATTGTCCCTCAGCTGGACCATAACCCTCCCATCCATGTACTTACCCAAATTTCTCCTAAATATTGCAATCAAAGCTGCATCCAACAATTCCACTGGCAACATGTTTCACACTCGCACCATGCTCTAAGTGAAGAAATTCCCCTTAAATATTTCACCTTTCACCCTTAATGTATCACCTCTAGGTCTAGTCTCACCCTACCTCAGTGGAAAAAGCCTGCTTGCATTTATCTTGTCTATACCCCTCATAATTTTGTATACTCCACCCCCTCATTCTCCTATGCTCCAGGGAATAAAGTCCTAACCTATTCAACCTTATCCTATAACAAAGCTATTCAAGTCCTGGCAACCTCCTTGTAGATGTTGTCTGTACTCTTTCAATCTGACTGATATCAGGTGACTGAATGTTACCTCATATCTCCACCGACCACTGAACTAGCCTTGATCTGCTTGTCACTGGGACGCCAATTCAGGATGCATCAACTACGTACCACTCCCTCACTCAAGTATCTGTGGGTCAGTGAGCGGCATATTAGCTCACATCTATGGAAGTTGTGGGTTTACACTCCTCCGAAAAACCTCAGCCTGCAGTCTACAACCAAAGGCTTCTTAAATTTGTAAACTGCTCAGAGCATGGGAGGAACTGGCTAACATGGCCGAGTGATCTGAGAGCTGTGATGACAGGGTTCCCTTAGCCCCAGCTTCCTAAGTGTGGTCAGCCCCACTATTCACCCAAGCAAATGTATCACCTGCGTCTGGTTGTCTTCCTATGGTTTCAGCCTTGACCAGAAGTTTTCCATAGGCCTCGATGCAGTCGTCACTATAAAAAACCGATTTACAAAGAGTCATTTCTAGAGAAAGTGAACTGAAATGAAGTACTTGAACATATCTAAACTGGAAGCACCAGGCAGCTCTGGTTTGCTAATATCTTGTTCTGTTTCATTCAGAGTATAGACCATGTCTAGAACATAGTTAAAGCATAGTACTGTTCTTCACATAATAAATAATTTTTAAAAATCAGATACTGTAATAAAAACAACTACAACCTAAAATAGCTATTTTTAAAACTTCTCTTTCCCACTTCAGAGTCTCCGACCTGAAATATTAACATTGTTTTTCTTTCCACAGACACTGCCTGGCCTGTTGAGTATTTCCAGTACTTTCTGTTTCTATTTCAGATTTCAAGCATCTGTAGTTCTTTTAATAAACTTTTCATTAACTGACCTCCATATTTCTTGGCTGGGCCTTACTTGAAGGCAGCCTGGTCCACAGCAGTGTTAAACGTTGCCTGTTCATTGAACACCTGGGCCAGATCTACTGTTCTCACCTCTGTATTGCAGGAGGATGGGAAAACACTGGAGAAGTGCAAAGGGTGATAGCAGAAACAAGAAGTTGTACTTACCAAACAAGTTCAAACAAGAGGGGTAGTTTCTCTTGCAAGATAAACAATGATCCAAGAAGGATCTGTTAGATTATGAAGGGGAACAATAGGATCGATGAAGAGCTCTTTCTATCATGGGAGTAACCAGAAACCAAAAGCCATTAACTATAGGTGAAAACTTTTTAAAAACAGACGTCAGAAATAGAAAATGTTTGAAATACTCAGCAGGTCAAGCTGAATCTGTGGGAGGAGAAAAAGAGCTAATGTTTCAAGTCAAAGATCTGAAGAGAATCGTCCACCTGACAAAGGTTCTTGATCCTAAAATGTGAACTCTGTTTCCCCTCCTACAGATACAGCCTAACCTGATGAGGATTGTCATTTCGGAAATGTGATTTTTTCCTAAATCCCCAGACAGAAATTCAGGAAAAAAAAATCCTTTTCTTGAGAGAGCCAGAAAAATGTGGCACTCAGGGGGCAGTGTCGAGTTCCTGAGCCTCAGCACCTATCCTGGGCCCACCATGTTGATGCAATCATGGTGAAGGCATGCCAGCGGCTGTAATTCATTAGGAGTTTGAGGAGATCTGGTGTGTCACCAAAGACTCAAGCAAATTTCAATAGATGTTTCACTTGGCTATAGGGGACCAGTCCGTAATCTGTTCAGTATTATATTTACCTCCTTAAACCATTTACCTCAAATTGAAGGAGGTAGTGGAGGGAGAGAGAGCTCTATAACAAAGTCATAGAAAACTACAATGCAGAAACAGGCCACTCAGCCTATTTAGTCCATGCTGAACCATTTAAACTGCCTAGTCCCATCGACCTGCACCCAAATCATAACCCTCCATACCCCTCCCATCCATGTACTTATCCAAACTTCTCTTAAATGTTGAAATCAAAATTGCATCCACTGGCAGCCCATTCCACACTCTCACGTCCCTCTGAGTGAAAGAGTTTCCCCTCACCCTTAAAGATTTCACATTTAATCGTTAACCCATGAACTTTAGTTGTAGTTCACGCAACCTCAGTGGAAAAAGCCTGCTTGCATTTACCCTGCCTATACCCCTCATAATTTTGTGTGCCTCTATCAAATCTGCTCTCAATCTTCTATGTTCTAGGGCATAAAATTCTAACCTGTTCAATCTTCCCTTATAACTCAATCCCTCCAGTCCCAGCAACATTCTTGTAAATTTTCTCTGTACTCGTTCAACCTTATTTACTTCTTTCTTGTAGGTAGGTAAACTGTACACAATACTTCAAATTAGGGCTACTGTGCCTATTGTCTTGTTTATTATTTATTTATTAATTATCATACTGCCCTGCACTGTTTTGTGCACTTTATGTAGTCCTGTGTAGGTCTGTAGTCTAGTGTAGTTTTTGTGTTGTTTAGTGTAGCCTTGAGTTGTCTCACTTAGTCTAGTGTAGTTTTGTGTTGTTTCATGTAGCACCAGGGTCCTGGAGGAACGTTGTTTCATTTTTACTGTGTACTGTACCAGCAGTTGATGATTGAAATGACAATAAAAAGCGACTTGACTTGATTTTCCAATGTCTCATACAACTTCAAAATAATAGCACAACTCCTGTCCTCAATATTTTGATCTATGAAGGCCAATGTGTCAAAGGCTTTCTTTATGAACCTATCTACCTCTAATGTCACTTTAAATGAATTATGGACCTGTCTTTCCCCTATCCTTTTGTTCTACTGCACTCCTCAGTGCCCTACCACTCACTGTGTAAGATCTAGACTGGTTGGTCCTCCTCACACTTGTCTACATTAAATTCCATCTGCCATTTTTCCAGCTGGTCCAAATCTTGCTGCAAGCTTTAATAGTCGTCCTCGCTGTCCACTACACCCTCAATCTTAGTGTCATTTGCAAATTTGCTGATCCAGTTAACCACATTATCATCCACATCATTGATATAGATGACGAACAACAATGGACCCAGTACCAATCCCAGTGGCACTACAATAGTCACAGGCCTCCAGAGAGGCAATCATCCTCTACCACTCTCTGGCTTCTCCCACAAAGCCAATGCCTAATTTAATTTACTACCTCATCTTCAATGCAAACAACTGAACCTTCTTGACCAACCTCCCATGTGGGACCTTGTCAAAAGCCTTGCTGAAGTCCATGTAGACAACATCCACTGCCTTACCTTCATCAAATCTCCTAGTAACTTACTCAAAAAACTCCATAAGATTGGTTATACACGATCTACCGTGCACAAAGCCATGCTAACTATCTCTAATCAGTCCCTGTCTATTCAAATACACATGTTTCCAGTCCCTTTGAATACCTTCCAATAACTTTCCCTCTGACTCACTGGCCTATAATTCCCTCGCTTATTCTTAGAGCCTTTCTTAAACAGCGGAGCAACATTAGATATCCTCCCGTACTCTAGTACCTCACCTGTCACTGAGGATGATTTCTATTTCTCTGCTAGAACCCCTGCAGTTTCTGCACTAGCCTTCCACAGGGTCTGAGGGAACGTATTGTCCACCCTAATATACCTCAAGACAACAAACACCTCCTCCTCTGTGATTTGTATAAAGTCCAGGACCTCGCTGCTGCTTCGCCTCATTTATAGACTCTATGTCTGTCTCCTGAGTAAAGACAAATGCAAAAAATCCATTATGATTTCCCTCATCTGGCTCCATGCACAGCTTACTATTCTAATCTTCCAGAGGACCAATTTTGTCTCTTGCAATGCTTAAGCTCTTAACGTGTCTGAAGAATCCGTTAAGGTTCTCCTTTATCTTGTACAATCTGTGCATAGAAGTTTCAAACCCTTACAGGTTCACAGTTTGAGGGGCAATCGGTCTCACCTGTACTGCACAGCAAGGCTCAGTGCAGTGCTGTTTGATTCGTGCTTTCCCAGTAAAATGGTCAGCCTCTCGCAGTCACCCTTGCACTCCTGAAGAACCCCGGACAGCAGGTTATTGCGTTCCTTCCACTCATCGATGGAACTACAGAAAGAAAAGGGGCAAAGCAGCCATCAAAATGGACATCTTTCACCCCTCCAAGTCACCTTGACTGGAGACATCCCGCCCTACAAACTACCTTTTCCCAAAGCTCCATTCTGGAAAGTGCTAATAGGACTATTAAGAGAAAAATGTCATGCCATCTTAAAAGTTTCTTCCCTGTGCAGTTAATCTGATCAACCATCTTAGTTAGCCTCCACTCCCACCTCACTCTATCTATTACTGTCACTGCACTGCTGTTTGCATGCCAGTATTTACGTATTTATGCACATTTTATTCCACCTCAGCATTCTAACTTTATTTTTATATAATTCTTTACTCTTTATAATAGTTGAATGTTGTTTTTTGTTGCGTGTTGCATCCTAACCATCACACCACAGAAAGTTTCTAATCCATAAAAATGTATGCAAATGGTAAACAAAATTGATCCTTGTTCCTCGATGAATTTTGCAGTAAAGGCACATGGGAAATGGCCGGGATAGCTCCCTCCAACATCTTAAGGTAATAACTACCAGCCATGCCAAAAATATCCACATCCAAGAATGAAATGATTAAACTATCTTACTCCAAATTATTCATCAAGAAAAATACAAGAGTGGGTGAGATTCCAAAGTACATGGTTCATTGGGATTTTTACAATGTCGGTCCAATGGCTTACTTCCTCAGCTGATCCACTTCCATTTCTGAGTCTTGAATCCTGACTCCGACCACATTGGATTCGTGTGTTAGAAGGAATCGGGAGAACTCCTGCACACCTGAACAATTCTGGAATGACTGCATCAATCGTTCAAGGGCAAAGCCAGGATCCTGCAGTGGAGATGAGGGCAGGGATGAAGATGCTGATTCTCAAATGGAGGAAGAACCCCTCTTACAGAGACCAACACTACCCACTGCTTTGGATCAGGTCTGGGGAGTATCCATGGCAACAGCACCCCAGACTGGTGTGCAAAGCTATGATCGTCATCTATAGAATGGAATTCACAGATGCACACCTGGTTAAGTATTGAAACCCTGTACCCTGAGAATTACTTTGTGCACTGACGCCTCGATCTCATTGCCGATGGTGTCAGATCCAGGGCTGCCCGTAACCCTGGGAGGTGAGGAGTCTCTCTCAGTCCGCTGCACGTTCTGGAGCGACGACAGCAATTCATCAGCCTAATGCAGGGACAAAAAGGATCAGGATGTAATCAAATGGAATATCTCTGCTGCCCAGTCAAGAGCACAATAAATGCATGCAGCTAGACACAAACATGCACAAAAACTACCTCTTATGCACATACATAGATGCTTGTAAACACTTCTGTGAACAACTATCACCCACAAGCATGTGCACATATGCACACATAAACATAATACACTGCTAGAAATAAAAAAAACAATCCAAAGCCATGAAGGACTGGTTTTAACAGAGTACAGTACAGGCCCCTAAGCCCACAATGTTGTGCCAACTTTTTAACCTACTTTAAGATCAATCTAATCTTTCCTTCCCACACAGCCCTCCATTTTTCTTTCATCCATGTCCCCTTAAATGTCCCTAATGTATCTGCCTCTACCATCGCCCCGACATCATGTATCATGCATAAAATGCATATAACTCTGACATCGCACCTCTACTTTCCTCCAGAGTTATGCCCCCTCATATTAATAATTCCCACCCTGGGAGAAAGGCAATTGATGCACACACATCAGCCACTGCGCAGAGTAAGTTTTACTCTCTATATAGCTTCAGCTGTCCCTGTTCTGTGAATGATTGATGGGATATTGATAGGGAGCTTCGCTCTGTATCTAGCCTCTGCTGCCCCGTTTGCAATATTTGATGGGTCCGTTTAGATGGAGGTTGACTCCATAACCGCAGAGTGATTGATGGGATTGCATATAGGAAGCCTTGCTCTGTATACAGCTCATGCTGTCCTTGTCCAGGGACAAGAATATTTGATGGGTCAATGTACAGGGAGTTCCGCTCTGAATCTAACTCAAGTTGTACCTGGTCTGGGAGCGTTCAGCATTGATGCTCTTTTTCTGGTACAAGCTCATGTGGAAAGTTAAGCTTTTGTTTCTTGAATGGATCAAGTATACCTAAGATGTTCTGGAGTACTCTGTAAGTTACTGGACCCTTTCAAAGTACAACAGAGCAGGCACCGATCCCAACCATTGGGAGCCAGGAGCCATGTTGGCTGGTGGGGGGGGGGGGGGGCAGAGTGCACTCACCTTTAGACGGAGCTTGTCCCTCTCCCGTTGAATCCTGCCAACAGCCATCATGGTAGACTGCAGCTCCTGCTCCCTCCCGTGGAGCTGGTCTCTGAGCTGCTGGTTCTTCTCCCTCAGGCACTCCATGTCCAACTCCCACTGCGTCCTCTCCTCCCGTAGCTCCGGGCTCAGGTCGATGTCCAGCTCCCGTTCCACTTCCTCGATTGTCTGTGCGGTGGAGGAGAGGTTATGGCAGACATGGTAACATGGATATACTGAGCGAGGGTGGGGGCTACTAGGTAACGCATTCACTGAACCTTAGGGTGTCCTGCATATCTCTCTACTGCTACCTCCCTCGCACCATGACTCAATGACGTCTGATTTAGAGACCCATGTGAAAGCACATTCCACATTCTTACCAGTCACTGTGGGACCAAACTGCTACTGAATTTCACGTTAGTGACTGGGTAACAGTTACGTCCTTTTGTTCCAGACCCCACCGTAGGAGGAAACAGTTTCTCCACAGTTGTCCAATCAACTGAATTAATCAACTTAAATAGATTTCTCAGCTCTCCTTTTTTACTCGGCTTCAACAACAACATTAGGACACAGACAAATTCCATCCTCGGAAGTAGTCTTTTCCCAATGACCATTCCCTGATCCACCATCCAGTCTCTGAGACAACCTCCATGGTCTGTATCAATTCCCATGGTCTACTCTGTGGACAAGTGTCTAGCTTTTGGGGCAGCGGTTGGTTTTTGGATCCCTACTTGAGCGACCAGCTCCCAGCGTGCAAAGGTAGCCTCCTCTTCCTCAGAGATGTCACCACGGCGTGGGATTTCAGCTTTCCACGTGTGCACGGTGTCCTCGATTTCCGTCAGCACCTTGTGCAGAGCCCCCGAGAGGTCGCAGGGTTCACCTGCAGAAGGAAATGGAGCAGCAGTGAGCATGGGTGGTATTGATTGAGACTCGTGCTTCTGATCAGTGCCCTGCACAGTGGGCCGCAATCTCAAGTCAACGAGCCTTGCATTTATACACCTCTAGGTATCCTCAGGACGTTATGAAACTAAATTAGACACCAGGCTGCTAAAGGGGTTGTTAGGGCTGAAAACCAAAATCTTGGATGAAGTATTTGGTTTCAAGGAGTATGTTAATTAAGGAATTGGTGGAGAGAGGATTAGGGAGGGAATTTCAGAGCCTAGGGCTCAGGCAGATGAAGACACAGTCACCATTCAAAGAGCAATTATTGTATGTGAGCAGAGCTTTCAGTTTGATTTTTTGATTTTTTGGATGTGGACATCAAACAAAAAGCCAGCATTGCTTGTCCGTGTCTAAGTAGTTGGAGGCAATGATGATGAGCTGCCTTTTCGAGACCCTAGAGCCCATCTGGTGATGATGTTCCCATGTACTGTTAGTTAGGGATTAGAACAGAGCAGGGAGCTGGTAAAGCTTATGGAGGGCCAGAGCATGACTACACGTAAACAGCTCTGTAGGTGCTGGAAGTATTGATCAACACAAACTCAGCAAATCAGGAAGCATCAATGGAATGAAATAAACTATCAATGTTTCGGGCCTAGATACATCATCAGGAAACACACACAAAATGCTGGTAGAACGCAGCAGGCCAGGCAGCATCTATAGGAAGAAGCATAGTCGACGTTTCAGGCCGAGACCCTTCGCCAGGACTAACTGCAAGATGAGATAGTAAGAGATTTGAAAGTGGGAGGGGGAGAGGGAGCTCCAGAATGATAGGAGAAGACAGGAGGGGGAGGGATGAAGCCAAGAGCTAGAAAGGTGATTGGCAAAAGGAATACAGAGCTGGAGAAGGGAAAGGATCATGGTTCGGGAGGCCTAGGGAGAGAGAAAGGGGGAGGGAGCATCAGAGGGAGATGGAGAGCAGGCAAGGAGTTATTGTGAAAGGGGCAGTTCCACCAGCATTTTGTGTGTGTTGCTTGTATTTCCAGCATCTGCAAATTTCCTCGTAAATACATTATCAGGAGTCCTGATGAAGGGTCTTGGCTTGAAATGTCAACTGCTTACTTGTCTCCATGGCTGCTACCTCATTTGCTGAGTTCCTCAAGCATTCAGAACATGATTAAGACTGAGTACGCAGCGGCCCCTTGTTACTGGGGCACCATGCCAGTCCAGACACTTGAGCTGATTATACTCTCTGATGTTGTACCAGAGGTGACATTCAATACCTAGTACTCAGCAATGCTTTTCCTACTAACCTGCTAGTAATGAGGTTGGACAAGGCGGTCCAGGGCAGTGGGAATCTGTGGAGAGGCCCTGGTCTGGAAATTGACACATCCTGCTCTCTGGGTATTGGTTGTCACTGAGATCAGAGCAAGTTTCCAGATATTCATCATCTACCCTGCAAGGAGAATAAAACCATAAGGTATAGGAGCAGAATGAGGCCATTTGGCCCATCAAGTCTGCTCTACCATTTCATCATGGCCAATCCAATTTTCCTCTCGGCTCAATCTCCCGATTTCCCCCCAGATCCCTTCATACCCTGACCAGTCAAGAATCTAATAACCTCTGCCTTAAATACACATAAAGACTTTTGCCTCCACAGCAGGTGGCAAGGAATTCCACAGATTCATCACCCTCCGGCTAAAAAAATTCCTCCTCATCTCCTTTCTAAAAGGACGCCCCTCTATTCTGAGGCTGTGTCCTCTGGTCTTCAACTCTCCCACCACAGGAAACATCTCCACATCCAACTCTATCGAGGCCTTTCACCATTCGATAGGTTTCAATGAGATCACCCCAAATAAGTGGTTTGAGGAACCCGCAAGTGACCGAGGCCAGGTTAATGAGCAGCCAGATGGTCCAGAAGGAAAACGGAAGGAATAACACATCTGAAACAGTAGGTGGAGGAACGTCATACAGCTTGACCCTGCTGAGGTTAACAGCTACCATCTATGGGCAGGGGATAGTGGTCGTCCAGCTGTAGTCAAACTTGTCTAGTCACTCCATGCTGACTTGGCCCTCCTGACTGGCCACTCAGAGCCAATTACGCCAAGCAGGTGGCAAGCAGATACACGGAGTGAGAGTAGCAGACCTGACATGATCTCGTAGAATGTTGGAACAGTCTGAAGGGACTAAGTGACCTCATCTTCTTATATTTCAGCAGCTGTGCACTTCAGGAAGCATCTCACTGGCTGGAAATCTTTGAAAGGAATGCAAAACATGTTGCAGAAATGCATCTTCTTAAATGATTGACATTATCTGTCAATAGGGGCGATGGAGAATTGCCCATCTGTTTGATCTGTTTGGGGGGCGGTTGCTGGAATGAAAGGTGGGAGCTTCAAAGCTTTCTCGATAGCTGATTAATTGAAAGGAACTCTCCTTACTGCCATTCACAGTAACAATGGGAAAATCAGGAATCCTTAGCTAGGCCTACCTGCTGGTGGTGAGAGTCAATCTGTCGATCTTTCTGTTCAGCTTGAGAATAACAACAAGTAACTCTGTGATCTGCCTCTCATAACGCAGGATAGCCACTTCCTCTTGCTCGTCCTCCTCATCCTCCTCCTCCTCCTTCAATACCCCCAGCTGTGAGACAGAACAAAAGGGGTCAAGTAATGTTCACAACACAAAATGTGTAAGATTTTGAGTGCCCTGGACACTGTACATAGAATGACTTTTTTTTCTTTCTTTCAGGTGGTCAATCTTTAGGAGTATAGATTTTGGTTAATTAGTAGTGGATGGGGGGGGGGTGAAATAAAATTATTTCATTGAATGAATGGTGAAGCTCTTTTACTCACTGTCAGAGAGGCTAATGGAGGTAGAAATCCTCATTAAATGGAAGGCCGACTGCCTTCCTTTTGTGGGGTCGATGTTCCTGATCCAATTTGTTGTGCGAGGGGAGTGTTTTTGGGGGGGGAGAGAGAGGGAGGGGAGAGGGAGAGAGAGAGGGAGGGAAAGGGCAAGAGCGGGGGGGGGGAGTGGAAGAAGGAGGGAGGGTGTGGGAGAGGGAGGAAGTGTGAGGGAAGAGGGAGAGGGAGGAAGGGAGAGGGAGGAAGGGAGGGTGGGGGAGAGAATTTCATTTTGTAGAGCTTTCACATACTAGTATTGGGTGAAAACTACAGGCAACAGAGTTGTTCTTGAAACAATAGCACTGCTATGATGTTGGAATATGACAGGTCCAACATAGTAAAATAATGTGATTTATTGAGATGATGAAGCCGGAGTTGTTTGTTCTCTTTAAAACAGAGAAGATTTTAGGGTGAGGTTTTCAAATAATGAGGGGTTCTGCCAGATTAATTTGGGTTTGGAGCGGCAGGGGGGGTTGGTGACAAGGATTTGGAGTGATTGGTAGGAGGAGGGGGATGAATAGAAATGCAGTGAGTGATGTGGAACATGCCGCTTGCACAGGCAGGGGAAGAGGTTCAATGCGAACCTTCAAAAGGAGCTGAAGAAGGAGTTGAGGAACACCCTGACTGAGAGAGCACGGCATAGAAACAGGCCCAATCTGTCCGCCGTGATCACCAAGTACTGATCCACACTAATCCCATCTACCACCATTTGATCTGCAGCCTGTTATGTCTTCAGGGTCAGTTTGAGTGACAGAGAGTAACACTATAAGACCATACCTCCATTCCTGAGCAGAAATTCCAACTCCTTTCGTTCTGGAGAAAGGTAAAGGAGGGGTTGGCCTTTTATGGATTCTTGCTGTTTGTTGCTCTGCCCGGGTGTCACTCTCTTATGGGTTGCAACCTCAATTTAGAGGTTTGTTGAGTTTGTGAAACAAAAGGCTAGTTGTTGGCCGTCCCTGGGATTTCCTGTCTCAGCGAAGCTCGGAAGCGCCCTTCCTCTGGTGCTGCTTTCAAGTCAACAATCTCTGGATTTTAACATCCTCTTTCAGATTAACCCTCAAAGAGCAAGGGGCAACACATGAGGAATTGCCGAGTGAGTAGAGTTACATGACATGTACTGCACAGAAACATCATTCTTCGAGCTGATGTACTATATATGGCGTGCATGAGTTTTGTGAAACTCCTCCATTCAAACCCTAAGCTTCCAGTTACCATTCACTTCAATTCTCCACCCCCCTGCAGTCTGACCTCTTTGTCTTTGGCCTCTTAGACAATTCCAATGAAGCCCAACTTGAGTTCAAGGAACAGCTTCATTTCTTCCAAGTAGGCACATCAGACCTTAGGACTAAACAATGAATTCTGATATCCTGCCTTTTCATTTTGGTCACATTAAACCTATTCTAATAAAATACTCTCCCTCTACTAGATGAGTATTTCCCTGCACTTTCTCTTGTTATTTCAGGTTTCAGCATCTGCAGGATTTTGAATTTGAACATATCATGTGACTTCTCTGCTCCATGCCTATCCCACACTAATCTTCTCCCTTCCCTTCACATCGTCACTACTGCCTCCTATCCCTTTCCCCTCACGTGTTTATTCAACTCAAGCTACAACACACGGTTTGATCCTCGCAGCCCGGGGATGTGGACCTGGAAGAAGATGCAGGCATCCTCCCAATGGATTTGAAGCATTTTGCAGAGACAACTTCGGCAGCGCATCTCTTGCACATTGAACTATGACTCACAAGTACGCAGCAGTTTTGGAATCACTTCCTTTGAGTAGACCATGACTTTAAATCTTGATCTTTGATCTCCCTGTTTATTAGCCAGCCAAAGGTAATCCATAGATCATTACACCATAAGATTTAGGAACAGAAATAGGCCAATTAACCCATTGAGTCTGCTCCATCATTTCATCCTGGTTGATCCATTTCCCTCTTAGCCCCAATCTCTCACCATCATGCCCTGACTAATCAAGAATCTATCAACTCTGCCTTAAATATACCCAGTGACCTGGCCTCCACAGCCACCTGTGGCAATGTATCCCACAGATTTACCACTCTCTGGCTAAAGAAATTCTTTCTAATCTCTGTCTAAATGGACGTCCCCCAATTCTGAGACTGTCCTCTGGTGCTAGACTCCCCTTCTATAAAAAACATTCTCTCCAAATCTACTCTATTGAGGCATTTCAACATTTGATAGTGTTACATACCCCAAAACTGGGTTGTCAAACCAGCAGAAATGGAACACTCGTTGGAGTCTGTAGTTACTAGAAACTAATAAAGTTTATTAGTAAATGAAGTAATACAGTACACTAAATGCAAGGATATAAATGTAACAGGTAAGCAATGATAATATACACATATACGTAGAAATATAGGAATCAGCCAAGCTCTATCGGTCTCGGAGTAAATGATCAGTCTTCAAGTGAAGCAGAGTTCAGTTCAGTTTAGTCTAGTTCAAGGTAGTTGTTGTGGTACCATTGGAGAAAGTGAGATATAGCTGAAATTTCAGGCAAACCTTCCGTTGTCTTCTTGTCCCGTTGTGGTCACCGACTGTGACCCCTCCATTCCAGGTGCGACCGTTCTTCCGTGGTGAACCCGTCACCCAGCCAAGGGTGGACACACAACAGGTCCCCACTGTTCGTACCTTTACACCCTGTAAGCCTCTGGCCGAGTCCCGCGAATCAGTCCTGCAAACTCCCACCAACTTGTGGGGGCACAGTGCTCTCTCCAGGGTCTTGTGACGTGTCTGCCTGTGTCTTAGCAAATCCGCTATTTTATTCCCTCCCCCCACCCCGATGGGGTACCACCAGTCCATCAAACTTCACCACTTCCTGTTGTCTCAGTAACGAGCAGTTCATGTTCAAAGCAGAATGTCCGTGGCAGTATCAGTGCAGACGCCAAAATACTGAATATTTTCTCTCTCTCTCTCTCTCTCTCCCTCTCTCTCTCCCCTTTATTGGCAGCATCCATTCTGCAGCTCTGTTTGGCTTCACACATAACAATAGGTTTCAATGAGATCCCCCCCCCCCATTCTTCTGAATTGTAGTGAGTACAGGCCCAGAGCCATCAAACACTCCCCATCTGATAAACCCTTCAATCCCAGAATCGTTTTTGTGAACCTCTTTTGAACCCTCTCCAAGACGTCAATGACAAGCTCTAATCCTAGCAGGTGGCTCCCAAGAAACTGGATAATTTCCAGGTTTTAAAGGGGTTCATTGAGAATATTAATTGTTTGGGGTTGGTGTTGTGATGTGGTGGGAAAGGGCTTCTGGATTACAAAGAGAAAGGACTCCACAGATCAAGTTCCATCTGTGGAAAAGAAAATTAATGTTTCAAGTTGATGACCTTTTGTCAGAACTGAGAGAACTTTGAATTAAAATTTTGTTTTTAGGTGCAAAGGAAGTGGGGAGAGCAAAAGGAAAGATCTGTGTTAAGTTGGAGACCAAAAGAAGCAGTGCTAGTGCTGGTGATTTAGTGATGAAAGTGGAGGTGATGCCTGCTGGACAAGGTTGGTAAAGGTGGGTAAGAAACTAAAGGTATGCCTGCAGGATGTATGTATAAGAAGGGAAGTATGAAATCTGAAATTAGCAGAAGAAAGAAACCCGAATGCTAGAAATGTACACGATTGAAAAGAGAGATTAAAGTTGTTGAATATATCATTCACTCCCAAGGGCTGTAACGTGCCATGCTGGAAGACCTTGAACTTATGTTGTGCTTCAGTGGAATCAGTAAAAAATGAAAGATAGAAAGGTCAGAACAGGAGTGGGATGGAAAATCAAAGTGACAAGACAACCAGGAATTCTGGGTCTCTCATAATGCCAATGGCTTCCTCAGATGAAGATCACACCATGGACATGATACACAGGTAGTCATTTGGCTATCTGGCAGGAAGGCAGGTGTTGCTTCTCCAGCAGTTCTCTGGGAAGTAGATGTAAGAGTGAACCAAAGAGTTGGGAAGGGAATGATGCCATCTAGCTGCTGAAAGGGGGAGGGGATGGAAGAAATAAACTATTAGAAATTATGCAGTTGTGTATTTAACATTTCAGCAATATTTGAGCAATTTTGTATACATATTGGTTGATTAAGCATCCTTGCTCATTTAAATAATTAATTACAGGTTATCTGTCAAATACGTTAAATGCATACGTCATCACGCTGCCACATGATGCGTGCGAGCCTCCACCAAGTTACACCCGCATTCCCAGACTCCTGGGTTTCTCCTTTGACTTAGTTTAACGTTGGCGGCAAGGTATTTTTAGAATGAACCCGACACAGCTGCCGACCTGTTAAAGTGCATTGAGACGCTCAAACTAAAAGAGAAATGCAGCAAGTAAAAATAAAATCAGCCCAGCACGTGCAGAGTCGGTCTTTGGAAGGGAAGACACGATCAAGTTAAACAAAAAAGGTAGTAACTGGAATAATTCAGGGTTCATAAAGAGTGAGTACAGACAGACAGACATACTTTATTGGTCCCAGGGAAATTGGGTTTCGTTACAGCCGCACCAACCAAGATAGTGTAGAGATATAGCAATATAAAACCATAAATAATTAAATAATAATAAGTAAATTATGCCAAGTGGAAATAAGTCCAGGACCAGCCTATTGGCTCAGGGTGTCTGACACTCCGAGGGAGGAGTTATAAAGTTTGATGGCCACAGGCAGGAATGACTTCCTATGATGCTCAGTGTTACATCTCGGTGGAATGAGTCTCTGGCTGAATGTACTCCTGTGCCTAACCAGTACATTATGGAATGGATGGGAGACATTGTCCAAGATGGCATGCAACTTGGACAGCATCCTCTTTCCAGACACCACCGTCAGAGAGTCCAGTTCCATCCCCATAACATCACTGGCCTTACAAATGAGTATCGGATGATAATCACTTAATAAAAGCAGAAGTGGCTGGATACATCAGAAAGATGAGTTTGATTAATTGGTTCATGTGTACTGAGCTATTGGAACAGTATTTTGAAGCAAATGAAATAACCAAACAGAAACGAGTACCAATTTTGCCAAATGCATTGGATATAAAGGCTTAGTTTGCTTCTACACTTGACTACTCCAACCAAACCACTGCTCTTGTCAAAGTAATGCAGGAACACTTAAAACCAAAGCCATTGTTGATTGCAGAACGCTGTAGATTTCATAAGTGCAATCGAAAGGAAGGTGAGTCCAGTTCAGCATAGATGACTGAATTGAAGAGATTATCTAAGCATTGTCAGTTTGGTAGTGGACTTAATGATACACTAAGAGATCGTTTAGTTTGTGGAATCTTAAAAGAAAGCATTCAAAAACAGCTCCTAACTGAGCACAACTTACATTTAAAAGAGCAGTGAAGATTGCTGTATCAATGCAAACAGCAGACGGAGATGCAACTGAGTTGCAGTCAGGAACGAAAGTGAGCATGAACAAAGTTGCAACTTCTAAACAGAAACCATCCTGGCCGAACAAATTGTGTTACCTCAATGGCAGGCACTCACATATACGAAACAAATGCAGATTTATAGGTGAAACTTGCAGAAAATGCAACAAAGTAGGATGCATAAAGAGTATGTCAGGCAGACAAAAGTACAGAGACCGCTTAGGGAAGACAAAAAGTTAAAAAGTCAAGTTGCAGTTTCAAAAAGAGCTCTGATCTGCATGCTGTTGATGAAAAATCTGATAATGATGAGAGTGACCCAGGACTAAGGAGCCTTACCATTTACAATGTGAAAACTAACAATAGGCAAGCAATATGTCGTCCACTAGAGGTGAACTGCAAATTAATTAAAATGGAATTGGACTCTGGTTGTGCTGTTTCAGTCATTCCTCAAAATGAATTTGAGTGGCATTTCAAAGATACTAAACTGAAGCCTGCAGATATCCAACTAAGGACTAACACTGGAGAAAAGACAATTGCTGTGGGAATGACATTTGTAACAGTGAAATACAACAACCAACAAGCCACATTGTGTGTGGTAAGAACAGAAGGACCAGCATTGTGGGGGCACGATTGGCAGAAAAAACTACAATTTGATCGGAGATCCATCTACCATTTACATGCCACAGGGTCTGCAATGAACCCAACTGAGAGTGAATTAAGAAAGATACAGGATGATGCCACAACTGTCTCCATGCCAATGAACCTTCGCCCAAACGAGAGCAAACAGGTGTTGGTGCTAACCTCCGTGCCTCTGGATGGAAGGCATATTGGACCAAGCAACAATCATGCTGCTCAAAGGAAGCACGTACGTGACGAAAGCACTGGCCCAACTACAACAGTTTTCGTAGTCAACCTGTCTGCGAAAGCTTCTGATACGTTAATCAGGCAGATACTTGCAAAATGGGACTTGGTTTTAAGCTGGAAGAGAGTTCAAGAAGCTTCAGGAAAGTTGCAAGCATCTGGCTTTTGTGAGTGTAAAGAACCAGACTCTATTCTGAGTGCATTAAGGTTATTGGATGACCTTCAAATGGGAGACAAAAAACTGCTTGTTAAAGTAGATGCAAAGACCAGCTAGATCAGGCACGGGCAAACTATGGCCCGTATGCGGCCCGTTAAGCTTTTTAATCCGGCCCGCAGAACTTGATGAAATTATATTAATAAACCTTGTTAACGTTTTTTCCCCACAATTCTGGCGTTTTCCCAATAGATGACGCCCTCTGTATATACATTGACCTTTGTTGAGGAGCGGCATATTACTCCACATTTGCGCTTTACTCTTTGACCTCTCACCCCTTCTGTAAAGATGAGTGGAGCTAAGAAAAGAAAAGTGGATAGAGAATGTCGGGTGTTTAATAAGGAGTGGACAACTAAATATCTTTTTACCGAACACCGATCAACTGCTGTATGCCTGATATGCCAAGAGACTGTGGCGGTTTTTAAAGAATATAATATCAGCCGTCACTTTGCCACAAAACATGCCAACTATGCTAGCAACCAGTCAACGAAAGAACGAGAAGCTAATGCTCAGAGGTTGGCAGCTAATTTACAGGCTCAATAAAATTTTTTTCACCGTCAAACTGCCATTCATGAGTCAAGTACCAAGGCGAGTTTTATGCTGTCATTCAAATTAGCAAAGGCCAGCAAGCCTCTGTCTGAAGGTGAGTTTTTAAAAGAATGTATGGTGGAGACAGCAGGTGTATTGTGTCCGGAGAGCAAAGACAAATTTGAAAAATCAGTTTATCACGCAGGACAACGACTCGCCGTGTGGAACTGATAGATGAAGATATAACCAGCGACTTAAATAAAAAGGCAGAGTCGTTCACGTTATATTCATTAGCACTGGATGAAAGCAACGATGTAAAAGACACTGCTCAGCTCCTCATTTTTATCCGAGGAATTAACAATACTTTTGAAATAACGGAGGAGTTTTTGACAATGGAGTCTCTGAAAGGAAAAACACGGGGAGAGGACTTGTATGACCGGGTGTCTGCTGTCATCGAAAATATGAAGCTCCCTTGGAGTAAACTTATCAACGTCACCACAGATGGATCTCCTAATTTGACGGGGAAAAATGTCGGCCTGCTGAGGAGAATACAGAATAAAGTGAAAGCTGAAAATCCTGACCAGGATGTTATTTTCCTTCACTGCATCATCCACCAGGAATCTCTATGTAAATCGGTATTACAGCTGAATCATGTTGTGAATCCTGTCGTAAAACTTGTCAACTTTATACGTGCAAGGGGACTTCAGCACCGTCAGTTCATCACGTTCCTGGAGGAAACTGATGCGGATCACCAGGACCTACTTTATCACTCCCGTGTCCGCTGGTTAAGTTTGGGCAAAGTGTTTCAACGAGTATGGGAGCTCAAAGAGGAGATCGGTGCATTTTTGGAGTTACTGAGGAAGGCCGGCGAATTTCCTGAGCTGAGCAACAAGAGCTGGCTTTGTGACTTTGCGTTTGCTGTGGATATATTTTCACACATGAATGAACTGAACGTGAAGCTACAGGGGAAGGATCAGTTTGTGCATGACATGTTCACAAACGTGAAAGCCTTTAAATCCAAGCTGGCTTTTTTTTCCAGGCAAATTTTGAATAAGTTATTCACTCATTTTCCCACACTAGCCACACTGGAAGAGGCCGGTGCAAATGTGAAAAAATACAGCGAGTCACTGGATGCGCTGCACAGAGAATTCTGCCGTCGCTTTTCTGATTTTGAAAAAAATGACAAGTCACTTCAGTTGGTGGCCTGTCCCCTGTCACAAGATCCTGAAACAGCACCAGAGGAGCTACAGCTGTAACTGATCGACCTTCAGTCTGACCCCGTCTTAAAAGAGAAGTTCAACTCTCTTAAACTGAATGACTTTTATGCTTCACTTGGTAAAGAGGTGTTTCCAAACCTCCGGAGGACGGCACAGAAGATGCTGGCGTTGTTCGGCTCGACCTATTTGTGTGAACAGGCGTTCAGCGTCATGAACATCAACAAAGCCAGCCACAGATCCAAGTTAACTGACCAACACCTCAGATCCATCCTGAGAATTGCCACAACAAAACTAAATCCAGACTTTGATGCGCTGGCTAAAACGGGAGACCAACAACACTGTTCCTACTGAAATTAAAAATAAGTTTCTTTGTTGTGTTATGTAAAAAATGCATTTGAGAATATTTTTTTCAATAAGCCTTACATGTTACATGTCATTTCTGTTAAGTGATGGACATGAGTAGTGCGCAGGTGCACGTACGTTCTCAAAATAAAAAATGCGCTCCAGATCAAATAACGCGCTCCGCACACTGGCGCGCTGTCACTGTTCTGTCCTTGTGCTGGTCGTCGTTGAGTTTTGGCACAGGGGACAATTGAGTAAGAAGGAGCAGGACAAGTAGACCTGCATCTCCTACCGTTTTTGAAATAAAGACAGTCAGGAGGAGAGTGATGATGATAATATCTTGAAGGATAACAGAATTTTCAGTGCTTTAAAATAATAACTGTTACTATTAAAAAAAGCTGTATTTTATTCATTTAATTTTCATTGTTTTAAAAGTCATTTCAATAAATAGCTAAATACCATGGGACTTCAAAGACAGATATTTTGTTGTAATGCATTTGTTCATTTTCAATTGAAATTAAAGCTCATGTTTTCTACATATCCCATGATATTTTATTTTCTCTTATGATGTGTATTACCAAAACACTCCGTCCATCTGCTCCTGGTCCGGCCCCCCTGTCAAATTTTAGAACCCTTTGTGGCCCACAAGTCAAAAAGTTTGCCCACCCCTGAGCTAGATGAATGAAAGGCCTAAAAGAAAGGAGTCAATGGAAAAATGAAAACAAAGGATTTGTCAGATGATGTTGTGGATGCAGAAACAAACCAGATCATAAAGGGAATAATAAAGTATATAAGAGAATACTCCAGTGAACTAAATAGACCTTCTCAAGATCAAGATGGACAAGTGAGAAGAACAAAAAGTAAGGAAGAGATGGAAAGAAGGGATGTGAGAAAGAAAAAGAAAGGGATCAAAGTAGACCCAGAGAGAGAAAAGAAGAAGAAAGGAGTCCAGGGCTGTCAGAACCACTTCCTACAGTCTCAGAGTCAACTCTTACAATCACCATAGAGGAGGCCCCAGAACCTGAGATTGTTTCACAGCCACAACTCTCACCTGCCAAGCAGAGAGATCCCCTTATCAGGAAGAACGTAATCCCACAAGAGTAAGAAAACCTCCACAATGATAAAATCTTCCGGCTTGAAAGGGACAATTTAAAATTTACTAAGCTGTGGATATCTGTATATAGTACTTGTATTATATAGTACACTGTGTATATAGTTGAGATGCATTCTATATTGAGTTGGAGTTTATAGCTAAGCAGGGAGGATTGTTGTTTATTTAATATTTCAGTTATATTTGAGTACTATCATAAATGTATCATTTGATTAAGCATTCTTGTTTGTTTAACTAATTCATTATGGGCTACATGTAAAAGTACATGAATGGCATACGTCATCACACCACCTTGTGTTTACATGCACGCCTCACTTAAAATGAAGACAAAGTTACACCTGTGTTCCTGGGCTTTTGTGTCTTCCTTTGAATTAGTTTAACATTTCGAAGGTACAAAACATAACATGTATGATACCTGTAAAATGTGGGTGCTATGGAGCAGGTAAATGAGGACACCAGAAAACTTTGATCTGGTGAGGTTGAGTTAAAAATCGGACTTTTGTTGAGAGACCTGTCAACTCGAGCAGAGAAGAAACCACAATTGTGGAAAAAGGAATTTCAAATTGGAAGCACCGAGTGAGAGAGACAAAGGCACTTGTGGTATAGTATAGGAATCATAGAAACAGGCTACAGAGCTGCGGCCTGCAATAGATTATCTAGTTGTTAACCTATCCCTGAACTGGAGTCAGAATTCAAGAAAGAGTCGGAGATAGAAGGTGTGAAAGGGAAAGTAGAATGAAAATTAACAGCAAAGATAACAATTTTTATTGCAGGGCAAGTGAAAGAGTTAATGATTTTTCCAATGAAAGGATTAATAACTTGCAGCTCCAATTATGCACTTATGCAAATAAGTATAGTCTGTATACTATAAATGAGATTGGCTAATGGTTCTGGAGTAGTGTTAACAAAATTTAAACGATGTCCAGCTCACCCAGTATATCAGTTCCAGTCCAGTAGGATACTTGTTGAAGGTAAGGTGTACAGTGAGGAAGACGGTGAAGAAGATTGGAACACTGATACAGCCTTGTTTGACCCCAGTCTGTATGTGGGATATAATCAACAATGGGTTTAATTTTTTGGAATCATAGTTTACACATCATCAAATAGCGGAAATAGAACAGTGGAATTTCTAAAATTCTAACATGGATTTCTGAAGCAGCCAAATTTAGGAGAGACTTCCACGTATAGAATAGAAGTAACAGCTACAATTAAAGATATACTTGCCCTCCCTGACCATAATTCACTACAATAAAAGTTGAGAAACAAAAAATCGTTCCCTTCTCGTAAGTAAGAAAGGAAATAAATTAGTATTTTCTGGTTATCCATGAGTTGTCATACATTGTGTTGGAATGGATGAGCGTTTTAGAAATAGATTGATTTACGGTAGTCATTTAACAAGATAGATGATGAAACAAAAATATGCTCTGGCGAAGTTTCACGCAGCATTCTGTGAGATGTAGTTTATTTCTCGTTGACTGCACTGGGAAAGAGGCATCAGGAACTACAAAATAGCGGAGCCACTGTTTCCTCTGGGATTGTAGTCTTTATTTTGATTACACAGGCGGAAACTGCAGTACCTGGAACTACATCTCCCAGAAACCATTAAGGAAGAGTTCCGCCCTGGTGTTTATAGTGGAGAAATGTCGGCGCCCGCTGAGGAAGGCCGAGAGGCGCCGGCCGGTTCTGAACCCGAGCCCCAGGCTTCGGGCCCGAGCGTTCAGCGGCCGAGTACCCGGTCCAACCCCGAGGGCGCAGAGGACAGACAGGATCCGCCCGGCCAGGGGGCGCAGACGGGCGGTAGAGAAGGAGATGGAGAGGCTGGGACTGAGAGCCCAGGAGTCGGGGGAAGGACCAGGGGTAGTCGGAGGAGGCAGCAGGAACAGGAGGCCCAGGCCCAAACTCAAACCCACAGTCTGCCCTCGTTCCAGACCCAGAACCAGTCTCAACCCCAGTCCCAATCTCAAAGCCAGTTCCAGCCCCAGTCCCTAACCCAAACCCAATCCCAGAGTAAATTCCAGTCCCAGCCTTCAAACCAGTCCCCCAATCCACCCCAAACCGCAGATCAAACCCAAAGTCAGTCCCAACCTGCACCCCCGTGTCCAACCCAATCACTGCCCCAGTCTCAGTCTCAATCCCAATTTCAGCCCAAACCTCAGTCACTGCCCCAGTCTCAAAGCCAACCTCAGCTTCAAAACCAGACCCTGCCACAAGGTCAGTCTTCAGCCCTTCCCCAATCCCAGAGTCAGCCCCAATTCCAATCTCAACTGCAGTTCCAAAGTCAACCCCAGCCTGAGATTCAGATCAGGACCCCAAAGGTTAACTGCCCAGAGAAAGTGGTAAGTTCTGTTGTGGTTGCTTTTTAAAAAAAAACAGTGGTCACTTACTTTTCCTCGCCCTGCCTTTTTTGAACTAAAATATATAATTAGGGAAAATTATTGTAGTGCATGTTGACAGAATCAGTTACTGTTGTGATGGTGGACTTCTGTTTTGCAGGAAACTTTGTTATAAAGTCTGAAGAGTGTGTAATGTAGAATCAAAAGCTGGAGACATTTTAATATATGATTATCTGGAAAGCAGGGGAAGTTTTGAATGATTGATAAATTTATTTTGGTTGTCTTGTGAGAGGGAATTAGTTAGATTTGAAATGGCATTTTGTGTATAAAGAGAGGAAGCTAATACACTCATTACATTATAATTGAGTTATAAGAAATAAACTTAGGAATAAGGATTATGTAACATGGATTATGTACAGTATCTCTCTGTAGGTATAAAGCTGGTCTGTTGAGTGCTCAATCATTATGTGACCCAAACTACTTCCATCCTGGCTCCTAACCTAATTCTATAAATGGAAATATCCAAATTATGACTAATATTTCTCCATAATCCCAATGGGTGTTGTAGGTGGGGAGGGGGAAAAGCCAGGTTTGATGGTGTATATGATGACAGTATAGCAAACTTTCAGGGAAAGGATTTAGAGCCCAAGGTCCTGTAACTGGGGTTCTGGTCATCACAGATGGCTGTTGCAAAGAAGGGTGTATACAGAGAGATGAAGGGGATACATTAGAAGGGACAATCTACAATGAGATTGGGATATTTTTAAATGTATTAGGACAGTGAGAATGAAGGACTGAAGATAGCCCAAGTGACAGTTTATCCTGGATTACTAGCAAAGTTGCAGTTTATGGAGAGTGCCACTAACAAGGAAGATGGTTTCTGTGTGTATTGTAGACATTATTAAGGTGTAATTTCTTTTGAGCACCAGTTTTGTGTGTCATGGTGTGATGGTCCTAGTTACATTAGAATAAGGTTTTAAGCATTACAGTGTTTTGCTGAGTGAGTTAGATCTGGTTCGTGGGTCAGCGATTTGTCTATCGTGTAGACTCGGACTGCAAGAAGCCTGGCTTCAAGTCTTGTCTCATTCTCTTCACAGATCATCTGCTTGGATCTTTCAGAGGAGATGTCACTACAGAAATTAGAGTCGATGAATGGGTTAGGATACTTAATGTTATTATTTTGACACTTGCCATCTATGAACATCTGCCAGAAAATTGTGCAGACTGGGGCTTTCTTTCTACAGGAAAACTGAATGCTGAAGACTTTATGAGGCTATTTAATGTGCTGATTTAGAGGAGGTACAGATAAGATAGGTCCTTAATAAGTAGAATCAGTGGAAACATTTGCCTCAGTGGTGAAAATGTACCATTTGTTCCCCCAGGGAGTAGTTGAGGGAACAAGCAGAGATGTATTTAAAATGAAACTGCTTTAAAAACAATAGAGTATATTCCTAAGGTTAGGTGAGACTGAGTGAGAGGAGGCTTGTGTAGCTGAGATGGGATGAGGCAAATGTCATGTGAATCAAGTGTAGCTGCCATTCTTTTCTATGTGATTTGGAAGTCAACCTTTTAGATAAGCTTGTTCTTGTGTCCAAGTGCAGGTTGTAATATTTGATGACTAATCGAGAATTGTAGTTTTAGCAGAATCCATGCAGAGTGAGTGGAGTGGATGTCTCGGAAGACTGCAGTGCAGGTGAGGAGGAAGAAGGAGAGGTTTTACATTGAGGGTAGGTTGAGTTGATGTTGATTGGGTTTTTAGAGTTTAGAGTAGAGCTGAGTTCCAGCCTCTGGATGTGAGGAATTTTAGTTTTGTCATAACATTTTGTTTGGTGGAGTGGCCAGTAAGGCAGGGTTTTGGATTTTATTCTGTATTGACTTTGAGAATGCAATTAGACTCTTCAAGTTTTATCCCTTTGGGATTGATCTGGCAGCAAAAGGCTGAGAGGAGAATTTATATTTTCAGAGAACTTTAAAGATTAATATGGTCTTTATGGAGAAACTGAGGACTTCTATTTCCAGGAGTTAGCAAAAAAAAATACCAAAGACCACACAGATATGTCATAATTGGTAAAAGGAAAGATTAGAATGTATTTGTACAGTGAGTTGTGATGTGGAATGTGAAAGCAAGTTTAATAGCTGAATTGGATAAATACTCGATGGGGCTGTGGGTGGTTATAGCTGTGGAATAGTAAAAAATTGGCAACTAATTACATAGTTAAAAAAATTCCAGCCATGTACAGTAGGCCAAGTGGAGACACAAGAGACAGTAGGTACAGGGATCTGGAGAATCACACAAGTTTGCGGAAGAACTCGGTGGGTCAGGAAGCTTCTATGGAGGGAAATGGACAGTTGACTTCTTTGTGACACACACAAAATGCTGAAAGAACTCAGCAGGCCAGGCAGCAGTCCTGAAGAAGGGTCTCAGCTTGAAATGTCAACTGTCCTCTTTTTTTTCCATAGATGCTGCCTGGCCTACTGAGTTCCTCTAGCATTTTGTGTGTGTGTGGCTTGGATTTCCAGCACCTGCAGATTTTTCCTTGTTTGTGGGTTGACATTTTGGGTTGAGACCCTTGCTATGGACTGAAAGATAGAGGGGAGAGAGCTGGTTTAAAGAGATGGAGGGAAGCGGTGTAGCAAGAGCAGATACAGGGAGGTAGATTGAAAGCAGCAGTGGAAACTGGGAGGTGACAAAAGGGAGGAAACGGGGGAGGAAGGTGGATCATGGAACGGCAGGTAGATGAGAACAGTGGAGGATTGTGTGGGTGATGGGAAGATCGAGTGGCTCAAGGAAGGGGAAGAAAAGAAAGTGATGGTGGCTGATGTGAGTAGATCAGGAGGAGAGTAGTTTACTGGAAGCTGGAGAATTCAGTAGTCTTGCCATTGGGTACCTACTTCGGCAGAATATGAGGTGCTATTCCTTTGCATTGTCTTTAGCCTCACCCTGGCAGAGGAAAATGCTGAGGGCAGTCATATCAACATGGAAATAGGAAGAATAACAACTGAGAGATCCAGACATGGAGTACAGCAGCTCAGCAAAGCTGTTATCTGGTCTATACCTGGTCTTGTCAATGTGAAAGAGACCACGTCAGGAAGGCTAGATTTAATAATTAAGCAGTGTGAATGTCTGCCTCACCGAGAAGGGCTGTTTAGAGCCCTGGATGATGGTAGGAGAGGAGGTGTAAGTGTAACATCTCTTATTGTTGAGCGGAAAGTGCTTGGGGGAAGGATGAGCAGATGAAGAACCATAGAGCGAGTGATCCATGTGGAAAGGGGTGGGGAGGGGAAGTTGTGGCTGGTGGCAGAAGTTATGAAGCTTGATGTAGTGGAGATGTAGGGTGGTGAGGTGGGAAGACCAGGGGAACTCTATCCCTCTTCTGTCTTTGGGGGGGGGGGGTTGTGGTGTGGTGGGAGGGTGAGTAGGAACAGTGGGCTAAGTGACTGTCCCATTCAATGCAAGTTTCTGTGGTACTAGATGATAGTTGGGTTGATAGTTCATTTATTGAATTGGCTGTGACTCAGGTATTGGGATTTGATTTTGATTAGGAACTGGGAATTGCTGAATTTGATTTTATTCTTTTGTTTTTTTTTACTTAGTTCCAAAACCAACGCATTAAACATTGCTCAGAAAATGATAGAAATGTTTGTCAGGACAAAGCACAAGATCGATAAGCGGCACGAGTTTGCTCTCGTGGTGGTGAATGATGAAGTCACTTGGGTAAGAACAATGTACAGTCTACAGCCGAGGTAGGAGGGAAGAAAGTGTGCTTATTTGATACCATTCAAACCACTGGAATTACCCCGTGAGGCCAAAATAGCATTGATCCTTGACTGTTCATATCGGGATCAGAAACCAAATCACTGGAGTGATTTTAGACCGTTTTTCCTGCATGCATGTTTAAAATTTGCACACTGGCCCTTGTTGGCCCATGCCAACAGCCATTGTGTAGTGCCAGAAGTAAGCCAGGTGATGGCACTAGAATATAATTCAGTCCATGTACTAACCAAGCAGATGCTTGATTGGAAATATTGTAGCATTGATCGGAATTATTAGCTGATTTCTCTTTTTAGCTGATTCCATTTCTCTTTCCTTCATTCCAGCTGTCTGGCTTCACCTCTGACCCCCGGGAAGTTTGCAGCTGTCTGTATGACCTAGATACAAATGTCTGTGAATCTTTCGGTATCCTTTTCTCATGGAGGTCCACGAGTCCTGATTTGGATTGCATGTGCTGTAATGGACTGTGTTACTGTAAGATTGCAGGGCATGTTCTGTGCCTGCTGCAGGGATGTTTGGGCATGAATAAACAAGACCGAGGATGCCAGGTCCAATTTTAAGAGCTTAGTAAACTGTAATAGAAGAGGAAGTTTCATATTGTATTTCACTTGAACTGTCGAAGCTCTCCAGTAATATGATTAGAGATACGCATCTTCTAAAGTTGGCTTGAGTCAGAACTGATCGTATTTAGCTGTTTACAAAACTGGGGTTTTGTGATAGTGGCACTGCGCAGTGATAGTGAGAAATGTCTGTCACTCTAATGCTGATGTAGTACTGTTAGATAGCCTGGCCCTGTACAAAACAGGATTAAGGGACTGATGGGGCAAGTTGGCCAGTTGCAACATGGAAAGTGTAGGGAAGATTTACAAAGGTGTTGTCACAGCTAGAAGATTACAGCAAGATGAAGAAAACGAAGAGGAAATCAGCTAGTGATCTTCAAAATTGAGAAAATAGGCTTTTCGGAAACAATTTCCTCATGTGAAAGTTGAAATCAAGAATTACGAATGACCGCTACACAGTCATCAGAAATCAACTTATGAGGCATCCTTCAGATGTCAGATGGTGAGTATGCAGGGACTGATTGCAAAAGTCTTTGATAGAATAAAAGGCAGGCTTGATATTTATGATAAAAGAGAAAGAAATGGTAGGTTATTGGTGACTGGGCGGAGGCTTGTGTAGGGCATAATCCCATTTGGTCTAGTGATCTCTCTGTACTGTTATACTATATAATACTTCATTCTTTTCCTTAAAGTCTAATTCCAGATCTGGATGGGCTCTTTAACCTTGTGTAAGTAGCTGTTACTCCAACTTTTTTTTTAAATGGGTTCTATCTTGAGATGATGCATCCAAAAAAATGTATTTGAGAAAGATCTCAGTGAGTGGGGAGTTCCAGACCAGGTTGAGTAATCTTTGAATCGGAAACATTCCTCTGTAAAATATTAAAATAAGCTTGGTAGTACTTTGCATCAGTTTGGTATGCAGTAAGCAAGTAAGTGCTGCTTCAGAGCACCGTGCTGTCTGAGGATTCACTGTAAATGTGCACAGGACATTCCATTTCTACAGTGCCTTTCGTAATCATTTGACATCAGAAGAGCAGTACAGCTAATGAGTAACTTTAATGTTTAGTCACTGTTGTGTTGTAAATGTCGCAGTGTGCATGAAAAGATCCCACAACATCAATATGATACAGACTGCAAAAAAACTCCTTTAGTGATGCAGCTAAAAGGAATAAAGTTTGTCCCAGCACCAAATGTAGTTGCCCTGCTCCTCAATCGATGGGAGTGTTTGTGTTCACCTGAGAGGGAGGGCGAGGGTTTAATTAAATGTTTCACCTGAAAGTTGACACCTCTATTAGAGCTGCACACCCTTCCTTCCTGCACTGGAAGTGCCAAACTGTGTTTTTGCATTGGATTTTGGAGTAGTATTGAATCCTCAACCTGATTTTGAGCTGAGGTGCTAACCAGTGAATCACAGCTGAATGTGAATGCAATTGTGGTTCCTCATTGAATTGCAAGTGCTATACACATTCCAGACAGTAAACTGGCAGAATCCTCCACATCTTGGGAAGGCCTTTGAATTTTTGTGACCTTTCATAACCTTGCTAGGCTGAGCTTATTACTCAGATTAATTCATTTTAGCATCTGATCCCAGACAACAGAAAATTGAATTGCCAGTGACAGAAAATGTGCAGACAATCCCGCCTCCATACATCGTACGGATGATACTGGTCTACATTCGAACACCCTGCAACCCGCAGTCAGTTTCAGTGGAGCATTTCAGCGTAAGTACCATGATTCTTTGCCTCCTGTTTGAATTTGTAACTCCTCCAACCTTTGCAATAATGGGGACAAAGATACTGCTTGCTGTGTGCATATGGGCTGCAGCCTTTGGCTACTTTGATCCATTTTAGAAAATGTTTTTGGTCAGCCACCAGGAGGAGAAATTCCTTCAAAGGATCACAACTACTTGAGCATCCTGTTCCTCAAAGGGTTTGGAATGTGGTCAGTACACTCAAAATTGGGGTAATGGATTTTTGTAATTTAAGGTGCATTGATCAGATGAAAAATCTAAATTGAAGAAGAATGGGAAAAGGTATCCATATTTGTGATGAATTCAAATAATTCTTGGGTTGGGAAGAAAAAGGCAGAGCCTGTGGAATAACTGGGGAACATGACCAAAAACAATAGTGTATTTCTGGATTGAGAGATAAAATGGGAAATGGAATTGGGGCATCTGGGATTTTGGAAATGAAGGGATGGTGGGGTTGAGGGTGAAAGAGTTCTAGATTGTTGGGGTAATTTTTTTTTTGTTTTGTTTAATAATCTGCAAGTTGTCAGAAGCTCATCATTCCGGAGAGGTCTGGTTTGGGCATTTGAGAGTGTGAGGTAGTCTCTACCTTGAGCCATTTTGGGTGGATTGCCAACTTTCTGAAGCCTTTGACGCTCATACTTGGTCCTGTAGTCATTCTCTTCCCACTTTCTCAATTCCTTCATGTCCCTCCAACTTCCTGCACTTTTGCATTTGTCCTCAACTGTTCCAGGGCCTGGAACAGGTTTTTTTTCCCCCAACTGATTGTCTCTAGCTCTTCATCTGTACTCTTTCACATTGCTTTATCTATTTCTGCCTTAAAGCCTCTCGAGTACCTGCCAACTTAATTTCTACTTAGCTTCATTTTGCTGTTTGCATCCACTCCAGATGGATAATGGTTCACTTTATACCTCAACAGACTTACTTCCATAATTGCTCAATATTCCTCCCTAACAAATATCCATCAGTTTTCCATCTGGATTTGTTCCATCCTGTGGGGTGTAATGTGCTGAGAAAGATTATATTTCAAAGTCAATATGCAGTTTTACTTGTTGCCCAGTATAATCAATGTGTTTCTACACCTCTCCCCACAGAAAATTCTGCAATCCCCTTATTTTTTCTTCGATGTGATTTATATTTACAACAGAACTGAAGAAATGGAAGAGGAGCCTGGTTCCAAGGTAGTGTTGTACTTTCTCCTACCCCCCCCCCCACCCTCCCAACATCTCCAATGTTTGTCTTGCTCATTTTGTCCACCTTTCTCGTAAAGTGCGGTGCAGCTACTGTTGTAAAGAAAATATGGCAGATAGTTTGCACACTGGGGGGGGGGGCAGCACATTTACCTATGTGGGGAGGGGGAAGTAATAAAGTGGGACAGGTATACATTGGGTCTAAAGGTAATCAATAAAAACAGTTTGTGCTACCTAATTTGCTCCATATAAATTCTTATTGATTAAGGCATAAGTTGTAAGAATGTATAAAGCGTTAGCGCACTTTATTTTGGCCACACCCATTTTGAGAAAAGCCTGTGATATTTTCTGTGTAACAGAAGAATATGAGGACACAATTCATAAATAGCAGTGATGAGATGAGTAACAAGAACTTATGTTATCAGAGGTTGTTTTATTCAGAGAATAAAGGTTTACACTACTTAGTGGTAGGGTCAGAGTTCAGTGGGGTGGGGAGGAAAGCAATGGTCTTCCTCCAAAAGAATAGTTGGAATTCTTTGCCTGTAAGTGTGATAAGAGGCAAGTTTAAAATAAGTACCTAGATCATCATTTGCCTGGGATACAATTGGCCTCAATAGCTACTTTTCGATGATGGGCTGTGTATATATGCAGAGAGCAAGAACAACAATGGAGTAGTAGGATTAACCATTTGTACTGAATCACGCTAGTAACAGTACACAGTGGGCAACTTAGCAGTTTGGTAGTGACAAACTGGGCCCGCTGAGACAAAAAAACATGTGCACTTGAAAGCCCAGGCAAAAAAGAGAGAGCTTTCTGTGTGTAGGAGGCCCAGTCAATTCACCGCACGATCAATCAGCCACATGCGCTCCTGCCACATTTTCGCAATTGATCTGATACAGTTCATACTGAGCAATCTTGTTCAGTAAAATAAAGTACTATCATTCTGTTTAAAATCATGTATCTTTTTTTTCTACAATCTTTCTCTAGCACTTAAGATAATGAATGTGTAGTTGGTGAGCTGGCTTTTCATTACCCCCTCAAGGTCTTGACTGCTTCAGATATTACAAGCAGTGTTTAATTGGATAGGTAATACAAATGCAGCAAACAGACAAAAGATCAATTTGCATCTTGGTAAGCAGATTATTCAAAACTGTCAGGAAGAGCCAGTATTTCTGTAGTGTTGCTTTAACACAATCAAAATAACTACTTTTGAATGGACGTAATATTTTTCATTCTTCTTGGAGTAGTTGCCTTCCTGACCGGTTTTGATGTTTATTGCCGATCTGTAATCCCCCTCAGGTTGTGATGAGCCACAACCCTAACCCACGGCGCTGTTGGGATGAGTGTACTCAGTTGAAGAAGGAACAGTGACATATTTCCAAGTCAGGGTGGTATAATGTTCAAACAGGTTTGCAGGTCTGGCAAGTGGGACAGAAAACAATGAAAACATGAATAAGTATATTAACTATTTATTTACAAACAGTGAAAATTCGACTAAACATCCATATTCCCCAAGTTACATTCACTACCAAGCTGAATGCTCAACCAATATATGTGCATTTAACAAACATACTTAGCTAAAAGCGCACACAGAGCATACCTTCCCAATGGTCATGTGCACTGCTTGCCTTAAACAAAAGAAGAGAGAGAAGGAACCTCCCACACGTGCTCTCTATATACCCAGGATATTTGAAACTGGACACCAGGCAGCTAATCAATGGGAAAAGCAGTGCAGTGTCTAAACTAACCAATCACTAGGAAACGATTTTAGACAGGCAGAATTAAGCTATGCCCCCCCCCCCCCACAGGAGAGGTGGTGTACGGCTTTGGAGGAAAATTTATGGGTAGCGGTGCTCTTGTGCATTTCTGAGCTTGCTCTTCTAGCTGCTGAAGTTTTGAGAGATGTCATCAAAGAAACCTCAGCAAGCCGTACTTTCTAAAGTCAAAGTCAAGTTTATTTATTGAGGTACAGCGTGGAGTAGGCCCTTTGAGCCATGCCACCCAGTAACCCCCTAATCACTTGACCAATTAACCTACCAGCAGACTGTGGGTGGAAACCGGAGCACACAAAGGAAACCCACGTGGCCACGAGGAGAATGTACAAACTCTTTACAGACACCAGCGGGAATTGAACCCAAGTCGCTGGGACTGTAAAGCATTGTGCTAACCACTACGCTACCAGACCGCAAAACACATGTGAAACATAAACTATATACAAGAGAGAACAAAACAAATTCCTTTTTCATTGTGGAATGTGCAGTAGTGAACTTTCACCAGAACTCTCAATTGTCAGAAATTGGGATGTTTCAAGTTGTATTAAGAGATGAGGGGGAAGAGGACAAAAGAGGAGAGGATAGCTGTAGTAGGTTAGAGCTCGAGAGAATGAATGATAGGTGGCATTAAAGATTTAGTAACAGCTGATCTGTGTGAAAGAGAGGTAAATAGAAAGAGCTGAATGTTTCCTATTGTCAGAGAAATAAGAAATCACGAAATACAAAGTACTACATCTTCTGGAGCACTGGAGTGAAAGGGAAGATGGAAGTACAGGTGTCCCCCGCTTTACGAATGTTCACTTTACACCACTTCGCTTTTACAAAAGACCTACATTAGTAACCTGTTTTTGCATTACAAAGGGGATTTTCACTTAAAAAAATTTTTTCCCATATAAATTAATGGTTATTGGCTTTACGCCATTTCGGCTTAAGAAAGGTTTCATAGGAATGCTCTACCTTTGTAAAGTTGGGGGGAGACACCTGGTATTCAGGTCAGGCGGTATTTTTCACGAGTTTGGCTGGTGTTGGATGCTGTGAGTGGAAACGTGGCCGTGGTGGTGAAGGAAGTGTGTTGGAACCGGTAATGGAGGACATCTGGATTCTAGGCCCTCTGTTCTGTGCTCAAAGGCCAGCCATGTAGATGAGAGACAAAGTACGCCTGTGCATGTTGTGCGGTCCCAGGTTGTTGGGTCCTGGGATCAGATGTTTGTGTGAGGACGCTGAGTTGGTGTGCCCAGAGTTTGGATTCTTGTCTGACAGTTGACACTGCAGATCAAGGCCCAAAGGTCAATTGGAAGGCAAAGCCCAATGGCTGAAGCCTGGAGACTGGAGGCCTGCCCTGGAGTTGCAGGACTGTCCGTGTGTGTGGAAGGAGAAAAGAGGCTTGTTCTGCTGTTGATGTTTTGTTACTTGTTCCATTCTGTATTATTCTGCCAAGCATTGTGGGCTTGCCACGTTGGCATCAGAATGTGTGGTGACCCCAGCACATCCTCGGGTGTGTCATTTGTTAACAGAAATGACGCATTTCGCTGCATGTTTCTATCTATGTACGCGTGATAAATAAATGTGAATAGGAATCTGAATCTAGAAGAGTGTACTCTGAAGTTGCAGAGGAAATGGTCTTTTAGGATGTTAAAGGAAGGGAAGGTGTGTCTGGCTGTAGGCTACATTAGTGGCAATTAGGGAATATCATTCCCTGAATGTGATGGCTAATGGGATGGAAGGTGTGGACAATTGGAATCATAGAGAGAGAGTAGCAGTACTGCAAACAGAACAGATGTGCTTGAGAGCTCTGTCAGCTGTGATGGCTGAGAAGCCATAGGTAACAGATAAGTAAAAGGTCTTTGTGAAAGTCCTTCTTCTGACTTTATAGAGGGAAGGTGACTGAAGCAGCCAAAGCTACTGTGAGTAGGAAATGCAGCAGTCAAACTTCACGCAGCAAGGTCTTGCAGACAATGGAGTTGCAAGCGACTGCAGGTGCTGAAATCTGGAGCGACAAACAATCTGCTGCAAAAACTCAGCAGGCTGAGCAGTATCTGTGGAGGAAATAAATTGTCATTGTTTCCACCCAAAATGTTGGCAACTCCCTTCCTCCCAAAGGTGCTGTTCAACCTGCTAAGTTCTTTCAACAGATTGTTGCCTGTAGGATCAATAAGTAATGTGATTAAGGCTCACGTATTTTACTTAATATTGTCTATAAAGGAAATTAGCTGAGAGACTAGGTAACTGTTCCCTTTCTGTCTCTGGGCAGAAGGTTCTTGTTTACAAGACCACACATGTAATATACAGCATTCTATCTGAGTATACTATCAGCGTAGTTTTCATTCTTTAAAAGCTTTGAATAGGTTCAAGTTCCTCTGGAATATTCTGACTTTGACCAGGATGATGAATGGAATAATTAAATATACATTAAAGTACTTTCTATTTTTATTCTGTTTTTAGATTCCAGAGTGATATTAATTTTTTTTTCTTCACACAGGAAGCTCATTCATTTTTCAATAACTTGGACACAAAGGGAACCAGTTACAAATATGACGTGTCACTCACTGGACAAGCTGTGGAACTACACAACTGCATGGCCAAGTTACTCGCACATCCACTGCAGAGGCCAGTCCAGGTCCACGCAGTTTATAGTCTTCTGGAGGATGAAGATTCAGTGGAAGTGGAAGCAACTGTCTGATGAAAGGATGTTTCTGGGAGAAGTAAAATTCTTTCTCAATTGTCTCAGTCTCTTCATCTCTATTTCTCCTTTCACACAGTGTCTGTCTTTCTCTCTTGTTCTTACGCTCATGCCCTACAGTAAATGACTACCATCTCAATCCATGTTTTTGAAGTTCTACACCTGCTGTCTTGTCCTATAGCTCCAGTCTAGTTTAGCTCTGACTGTAAAATGGAGAATATAGGATCCTGTTCAGCATTTTGAAATGAGCACAATCTTGCATGGTGGCAAACTATTAAGTTTTTGTGGTTGTTGGAAAACGAGGGCTGTATCTCCAACTCTTGCACCATGTGCTATTGAAGATCAACTGCATTGCTTTAAGACCAGACATATGGGATCTCACTTGCCTCTTCCATTCAGCACTGGCAATTCCATGTTGCTTTTGAAGAACCGGTTCTTCTGTCATCCAAAGCACAAGATCAATTTACGTTCCTGCCGAATTTGTTACTTGTTTGTTCCTTTGGTGTTACTGTGCCTAATGGCTGCTGTATGTCAGTCTTTGCACTTCATGTCAATTCATGAGAGTTCAAAAGCATTCAGTGCTTTCAAATGCGTAACATATTATGTAAATACAACTCTTAAACCCCAGTCAGCAACACTGGCAAGAGAATTCTTTATTGAAAGCTTGTATTGAAGCAAAACATTTTTGCTGATTTTTTGTTTGCTTTAAAAGAAATAAAACTACTTAAAGAAATTTCTGTATTTTTTAAAATTGGGGATTTCTAGATCGTACAGCACAGAAATAGGATGCTTGAATTACCTAGTCCCTGCTACTTCCGAAAGAAATTGGTGGTCACATGGACCCTTAACTGATTTAACCTGCCTGATCTCTATATTCCCTGTTTCACTCTGTTGCTATTATATATGTTTCCAGGGAGCTTCCTGCTGCCCCTCTTCATCTCAGATCAATTGGCATGTCCTGTTTGAAAACTTCTCATCCATCTTGCTGATGATTTGTTTGCTCAATCACAACCACTGTCAATGTTGATCATGGATACAACACAGAAACAGAGGATCAGTTTAACCTCCTCTGTTAAACTGTCATTTTTTTATTGCACAAATCCTACTCTAATTCATTTAATTTTCCTCAGCTATGCCCCCAACCTATTCTGTGTATATACCATTCACGTACACACTAGGGCCTATTTGCTACAGCCAATTAATCTACCAATCTGCATATTTGGGACGCAGAAGCAAACTGGACCATCGACAGTAAGCCCATGCTGGGCCGGAACCTGGGTAGCTGAAACCATGAGGCAGCAGATCTACTTGACCTGTAAATTGAGGTTTGAGAGAAGGTGTAATGTTGAAAAGAGTTGTAGCGCTAAGATGGGGGCAAAGCAACAGTGAAATGGGAAGATTTTTTTTGTTGAGGAAATCTAGCTTCTGTTGAGAATACTTAGGGGACACTAGGAATCAGGAAGTTCAGACAAAACGCCAGCAGGCCAGCTCCCAAAATCAGAAACATAAGGAAAGCACAATGAATTTCACAATATATGTCAGTGATCCTAGTTCACATTGTGAAGCACCCTAAGATTTCTTTATTCTGAGCTACCAAATTAGTTTTAAACTACTTAAGGTTTTTCTTTGCCTTCACCGTGAATCAGCGTAAGATGGTGCTCAATCTATGAACGTGAATGCTACTTGCAATTTGAAATGAGTTTCTCTATTTGCCTTGTATAATCTTAGCCTTCGCTCAGTGTGGTATTTTCAACAGTACATTACCCTGTTCCCTAACAAAGCCTGAGACTCCTGTGTAGCCCTGTCGGAGCTCTCATCTTTTGGAGCTTACGTTAAATTAAGGTCCTGTTATAGATTGTTAAAACACTCCAGGGTAGAAGAACAGAGAGCATTCTACCAAAGCTAATTAGCTCTCAAGAACATCACTAAAAGTGTGTCATCCTGATTATTTATTAACTTGTAGTATGGATTTGGTGCAGAACACTTTTGCAGGAAGAGATGTGTTTAAAATCAAAATATTGTGGAATGAGCTGCCAGATGACGTGGTAAATGCGGGCTCACTTCTAACATTTAAGAAAAATTTGGACAGGTACATGGATGAGAGGGGTATGGAGGGATATGGGCTGGGTGCAGGTCAGCGGGACTAGGCAGAAAAATGGTTTGGCACAGCCAAGGAGGACCAAAAGGCTTGTTTCTGTGCTGTAATGTTCTATGGTTCTAATTTGGCATGATAGAATGGGGAAATCTTGGGGTCTTTCATAACGTGAGCATCTTGTGTTTCCCTCATGTTTCTGATACTGGATCTGGACCGGTGACAGGTCTCCAAACTTCCCAATGCCCAGTGCCCCAAAGTATTCCGAACAGAAGCAGGACTTCCTGAACCAAACTTAATGTTCTTCCCATCCCAACACACTACCTTGCTCTGATGTACGATTCCACATGGAGTCCAGCTGCAGAGCAACAGCTTCTTGTTCCCCTGTAGTGGCATCAGGTTTTCTCCTGGTGAAATCTGTGGTGTGTTAGATGATGCAGATGAATGGTCTTGAAAGAGGGGAGTAATGTCCAAGTAAATTTCGTTTTTTGGAGGGAAAAATGTTTTAAGTGCTTTCTCGTGCCTGTAGGCACCTTATTTTTAATCATTAAAATGTTAGACATGTTGATTAAATTTATTTCTAAAGGCTTGAGAATATCAGTCATTGATAATTGTTCCTCTGTTTTATCAGTTGGTACATCTAGGCCAACCATCAGAACATTTCTGGGAGTGGGGCAGTGCATTGTGCAAGAATTCACTGATCAGGAGCCAGCTTTAAGAACCTGCCATTTGCTGATTTAAGTAATAGAGAGATGGAATACGTATCTTTAATTGATGCAGACCGTATGTGGCTGCGGCTGGTATATTGTTCAGCATTGCTGAGGACAAACTGTTGGCTTTGCCAATACTTTAATGACTGTATGTTCTGTGGAATTTTCACAGATTATGAGAGATGTTAAATAAAAAGGACATTTTTGTTAGTACTTGGAGATGGGTTGGCCATCTGTAATTTACTCCAGAAGTAGTACTTTGACAGCTCAAATCATTGATAATTCCTCCCTCTCTGCTACCCTATGGTTGCTGTTTAAGTCGCTGGCTTCCTCCAGCAGATTGTTCCTTTAGATGCCAGCATCTGCAGACTCGCATCTCTAATTTCAGAATGCTCTACCTGCCACATCCTATGAATGGTTACTTCATTACTCAGGTGTTTTCAGTCAAACATCTTTCCCTTACAACCTTGCACTGTCTGCCCTCCCTATGGGTCTGGGAAAATCCAGGATGGCTTTATAATTTTTACTTGCCATGCAAAAAAAAAGCATTATGAAGAGGCAGTGCGAATTATAAATAGCTTTATGAGTTTCAATGCCCAGGGATAATCTTAAGAGTTTCTGATACAAAGCCTGGAGCAGCTGGAACAGTCTCACAGTCTCAGCACCGTGGAGAGAGGAGTAAATGTAGTAGAACAGCAAGCAAAATTGGCCTGATCCATAGATATTTAGGTTTATTAATATGTGAGATCTAATAGTTGCAAAAAATGCTTAATAGAATGTTTGCCTTTACAGGTCAAAGATCAAGATATTCAGTGGGGTGAGGATAAGTTTTATCATAGCCTTCCAAAACCAGAATAGATAACACTGAAGCATTGTATTGTTTGCCAATGCAAAGTCAGATGTCCTAGGTTTGGGAGGGAAGATGTGCAGGGCACATAGAACATAGCACAAAAAAAGCTGTAGATGCTACTGTTTAGATGTGCAGAATTTTGCTAGTTTGTAGAATAACCTAGATGGATGCTTTCCTGTCAGCAAGGAGCATACTACATATTGGAAAGGCTGATTGAGACCAATAGAAATAGAAGGAATAGGCTAGGCTTGTTCTATCAATCAATAAGATCGTGTATGAACCTTGGGCAATTTTCACACTTGGTTCTCAAGATCTGTGGTTTTTCCCTGCCATCCAGAAAACAGACGAGTTACTGAGCCATTTTGCGTTTAAAGCTCACGAGTAGAGGACTGTAAAGATTCATAATCTTTGGAGAGAATACATTTCTTATTTAATTCTTAAACACTGAGGTTATGCCCGTTAGATGTGGATAGGGAAGCAGAGAGAAAATACAAACGGTCAACGCTCCTTGAGGGTCTTTTTGTATTTGAACTCTGCATCCTTTTTTCTGTCTGCCCTTAAAGTAAATTGTCTCAAGCTACTGATGAAATTATTCATGCAGTTGTCTGGGAGAGTAGTTCCTCGCCGGTGCTGGAGACTAGAGGAAAATCCCCTAACCGTCCAGCTAAATAAAATCAGCAAATGAATGCACGCTAGAGCTTTCAGTGGGCGAGGAGGGTGAGCACGACAATTTTCAGCTGAACTACACATCCCAGGAAATCCACCACCACCAGCACCTTGTTCATATCGCGGGGTGTGGGGAGAATGGTCGGCCGCAGCGCCCCCTGGGAGTTGTAGTGTGACATGAATTGTTCTCGTCGAATTCCTCCTGTAGGAACTACAATTTCCAGAATGCCATGCGCTCACCAATGGTGAGGCGTTTGTAAGTCACCTGCTGCAACGGAAATGCCGTCACTGCGGCTCAACTAAACTTAGTGGCGGAAGACTGCGTTTGATTGACAGGGTTAGTAACTAATCAGCGAGAAAACATTTTCCGTCCTCTGCGATTTGAGCAATAGCGAGTAGGAAGGCGGGAGTAAACGGGGTAGCAGGTTTGTGTGAGAGGTGGAGTGATGCGGAGCTGGAGAAGATGGTGAGTGAGGGAGTCGCGGGAGGGAGACTCAGTTCTTGGGCCTTTCTCTGCTGACAGGGTTGGACGAGTCGGAGTGGAAGACGCGGTGTCTGGGGAAATCGCAACGCGGGATAGTGGGAGTCGGCGGAGGGGACGGGACTGAGTAGTGGAAGACGGTGGGTGGGGTGGGAGGAAGGAAGGAAGAGTGGTTTTGCAGGTGGGGTGTGGAAGGGTAACGGGGGAATGGAGGCATAGTGGCTGAAGGGTAGGATTGGCCGGAGGAATAGGGGAATGGTTGTGGTGTAAATTGTCATGATATGGTTGGGGATGTGGGGTAGGGGCGTTGGATTGGGGATTGGGTGGGGCTGGAGTGTGGGGGGTTGGGTGTTGGACATGGCGTTAGTGTGGTGCTGGAGTGGGTGGAATGGGGTAAAGTTGGGGCTGGAGTGGACTAGATTGGTGTATTTTGTCGGGGCGTGGTGAATAAGGGCGTAACTGGGCTGAAAAGTGGGTTGAATGGGTGGGGGAGGAGTGTGGGTGTAGTTGGTGGGTAGAGAGTGACGAGGTTGAACCGGTATGGGTGAGTAGGTGGGCGAGTGGTGATGGTGAGGAATGCTGTATATGTGGGTAAGTGCCGTGAAAATGTGAGTAAGGGAAGGGAATAGGTGGGAAGTATCAGGGGAAAAAAAAGGGCTAGGAGTACAGGAAATCTGGGCAAAGGTTGGGTATAGTTTTTGATTCTGATATCTTGTACAGTGTCAGATCTGTGCCTTCAATATTGTACAACACTGATAACATATTGGGTAGATAATTAAAGTTTTGAAACCATCCACTAAATGAAATAATTCTCAACTGCTGAATCCAATTTAAAGTCACAAGGAGAAATCTCAAAAAATGTATTCCAATATTCAGAGTCATATGGGTCTTTGTTTTCAAGAAGTGGAGGGAATTATAGAAGATGACACCCCAAGCTATCACACAAATGGCTACAAAGCCATGGGACAAACCTACTCCATTAATACTATTCTATTGCCATGTAGTGGCAGATGTCTCTTTAAGTACTGCACCCCTGTTATACAGTAAAAGACTTGTATCTGTGAGGACTACTCCAGTGATGGACCTGTACCTACCAGTACTGTACTCTGATGTTACCACTATCATTTGCAACTTTGTTGAAATGCTAGTGAAATGTCGAGGGTTGAAACATTCAGGGTTGACTATGGTTTTTAACCGTTTGGGGAAATGTAAGCACAATGGTACCTCTGCTGTAATCTCTTCATACTGCTATTACTTGTGATTTTTTTTTTGCATTGCATTATCTAAGGATACTTTTGCAGCAGACAATTTTCCTTGTGGAGTATCACTTGCCACATGGAAAGAACAAGGCTCAGTTTTTTAGTAGGCTGTACTCAAGTGTGTCTTAGGAAATCTTTGTTCAGGTTATAATCACTGCCTGCTTACATCTGCAAGAATCTGTGTTTATGGGAACTTTTCCCCATTTTCATTTGTAGGAACCTGTACTTAGGAACAAATCAGTAGCCACTTCCTACTATCAAACAACATCCAAGAAGTCCTTACTTTCCATCTCATCCTAGAAACTCCTCTGAAAATTTAACTTAAGATAGAATTACTCAAATTCCACTCTTGCAATGTGCTTTCTAGCAATTCTACGTTTTTATTGATGGATTTTTTTTTCTGCTCTGTGAAAGTTGACACCCATATGACTGAACCAAATAATGCCTTTTTGATTTTTCTTTTAAATCAGATTCAGCTGTTAAACCTTTGGGAGATTCTACGTAATAAACTCTTTCAATGCTTTATGTATATTCAGAGTTTTTTTATAGGTTTTTGAATCTTACTGGATAACCTGTCATAGCTGCAAAAAAAATTCATTGTTTATGTAAATTAGTCAAAGC
Source organism: Hypanus sabinus (assembly GCF_030144855.1). Taxonomy (NCBI): domain Eukaryota; kingdom Metazoa; phylum Chordata; class Chondrichthyes; order Myliobatiformes; family Dasyatidae; genus Hypanus; species Hypanus sabinus. Next base: position 27,490,149 of record NC_082721.1, read on the forward strand.
AACAGTAACACATTTACATGATTTACTGAACATTTGTTACTGATATGATGTCCTTTCCAGCTTAGAATCGGCTGAGGTTCAGAGGATTCCAGTCTAAATTTAATCTCTTGCCATCACTTGCCAGAATCAGTGAATTATCTAGCTTAATAACCTTTTGCAAGGCTCTCCCACTTGTTTGCCAGCCATGACCTCAACTTTCTACTAATGGCTACATCTGCTTTCTTCTTGGTTTGAAGCAGTGTCTGTATCTTCTGAGTTAGAGGAAAACAGCACAGAAACAGTTCCTACAGCCCATCTGGTCTGTGCCAACACAGTACCCTCTCTATTAGTCCCAGTTGCCCATGTTTGACTCTTAACCCTCCAAGCCTCTCCCCTCCATGTACCTATCCAGATGTCTCTTGGATGTTGCATTTGTACCTGCCTAGACGGCTTTCTTTAGCATGGGTCCCAACATTTTCTGTGCAGTGGAGCCTAGGTTGGGAGCCACTGCTCTAGAAGCTTATTGCAATAACTTAGTACCCTCTATGTAAAGACATTGCCTTTCAAGTTTCTAAATCTCTCACCTCTTGTATTTGTGCCCTCTTGTTTTGAACACCCCAACCCTGGGGAAAAGTCTATGGCTGTCCTTTTAATCTATACCCCTCATAATTTTATAAACCTCCATGAGGTCACTCCTCCTGAAGTGTAAATAGAACTTTTATTGGTACTTTGAGGCTGGATCCCACTTTATATTGTTTTTGTCTCTCCATCTCCAGAACTCTGCACTTCTGATTATTCACAATTGTCATCATTCTGTCATTGGCAGTTTTGCCTTCAGCTGCTAAGCTCAGAATACCATCTCTCAACCTGTCAGAACTCCCAAAAGCTTCTTTGCTAACTTGGGATCAGCTGTTCTAATATCTCCTGACTGGGCACTAAATTATGTTGAAGAAAATTTTGAGACAACTTGCTATGTTAAAGGTTCCCTGTAAGTGAAAAATGTACAAACAAGTTGGATGAACTCAGCAGGTCAGGCAGCATCCTTGGAAATGAGCAGTCAACATTTCGGGCCGAGACCCGTCGTCAGGACTGAAGAGGAAGGGGGCAGGGGCCCTATAAAGAAGGTGGGGGGAGGGTGGGAAGGAGAGGGCTGGTGGGTGTCAGGTTAAAAACCAATCAGAGGAAAGACCAAGGGAGGGGATAGGCAGGAAAGGTGAAGAAGGAATGTAAGGTGAAAGCATTGTGTAGTAGAAGGAGGCAGAATCATGAGAGGCAGCTGGAGGAAATGGCAGAGTGAAACTGGGATGGGGGAAGGGAGAGGGCAGGAATTACCGGAAGTTGGAGAATTCGATGTTCATGCCAAGGGGCTGGAGACTACCCAGACAGTATATAAGGTGTTGCTGCTCCAACCTGAGTTTGGCCTCATCATGGCAGTAGAGGAGGCCATGTCTGGACATATCTGAATGGGAATGTCAAACAGGGTTGAAGTGGGTGGCAACCGGGAGATTGGGTCCCCCAATCTGCGTCGGGTCTCGCCGATGTAGAGGAGGGAGCACCGGATGCAATAGATGACCCCAACAGACTCACAAGTGAAGTGTTGCCTTGACATATCCAAATGGAATGTGAAGCATGTGGGTGGCAACACTTCACTTGTGAGTCTGTTGGGGTCGTCTATTGCATCCGGTGCGGCCTCCTCTACATCGGCGAGACCCGACGCAGATTGGGGGACCACTTCGCCGAGCACCTCCACTCCAACCGCCACAACTGACAGGATCTCCCGGTTGCCACCCACTTCAACTGCTTCACATTCCCATTCAGATATGTCCATACATGGCCTCCTCTACTGCCATGATGAGGCCAAACTCAGGTTGGAGGAGCAACACCTCGTATACCGTCTGGGTAGTCTCCAGCCACTTGGCATGAACTTCAAATTCTCCCAACTCCTGGTAATTCCCTCCCTCTCCCTTCCCCCATCCCAGTTTCACTCTGCCTCCTCCTCCAGCTGCCTATCACCTCCCTCATGATTCTGCCTCCTTCTACTACACAATGCTTTCACCTTACATTCCTTCTTCACCTTTCCTGCCTATCCCCTCCCTTGGTCTTTCCTCAGATTGGTTTTTAACCTGACACCCACCAGCCTTCTCCTTCCCACCCTCCCCCCACCTACTTTATAGGGCCCCTGCCCCTCCCTCTTCAGTCCGGACAAAGGGTCTCGGCCTGAAATGTTGACTGCTCATTTCCACAGATGCTGCCCGACCTGCTGAGTTCATCCAACTTGTTTGTACATGTTTTTTGACTACAGCATCTGCAGTGTACTTTGTGTTCCCTATAAGTGAACTTGTTGGAAATAGCCTTCACCTGCTCTGATGATTCCTCCTCTGTCCGACAAAGGACGAATGTTTTGTTCTCGCTGTGAGCTTGAACCTGTCTCTCTTCAGGTTAGTTCAGAATTTGGAGTCACTGTTACTACCTGATTGCCTTCACCTACCTTTGCATCATCGGCTATTGGTGAACAATGCTTTCTAATCTCATGTTGTGATGGTTTTCCATCTCTTTTCAGAGATAATTTTGACTCTCTAATAATGACTTTTTTTCCCTTTAAGTAAATTTGTCTGATGCAGTCTGTCCAATAGAGGTGCATTTGCCTTTATCTCCGTTAATTACTGCATATTGTAACTGACAATCATTTGACTCACTTCACCCCTTTTTTTTAAGGCAATGGATGGAGGCTGTTGATTGTGGTTCCAGTTTTGTAACTTAAGGAAGGGCCATGGCTTTCCGATTCCCTGCCCATCAGATTGTAAATGATGTTTTCTTCCGTTGCTTTTAGTTGAGTAGGCTTGGTTCCTTCTACAGCTTGCTCTGGCTTGAAAATTGGCATTTCATGGTTTGGAATCACTCTGCCTGAAGTGTTAACTGTTTATTCATTTTTATAGACCTGAGTTCCTCCAGCATTTTGTGTGTTGCTTTGGTTTCAGAGATTCAAAGTACATTTATTATCAAAGAATGTATAAATGATACACCTGCAGACTTTCTCATGTTTTTGGTTATTTATGTGTGTTTATTTGCAGGCGGACTTCTTGAAAGGACTGCCAGTCTATAACGAAAGCAATTTCAGCCGGTTTCACGCAGATTCGGTTTGCAAAGCTTCGGTGAGTGCTTGCCAAAGGCTGATGAAGATCAGCAGCATTCCAGGGTAAAGCTCGCTGAGGTAGATTGTGTCCCAAATGTGGGTTTGGCATATCGAACCAAGTATATCAGTATTCCTCTATGAAAGTGATAAAAAAATTAAACACAGCTGAGAAGTAATGTAACTGTTGATAATTTTGGGCTTTGTGTAGTTAACCTGTGGTGTTAATAGTGTGCCAAACAGCATTTGTTTGTGATAATAATGGGTGTGCACTATTGGGTCGTATTGAGTTTGCATCTATAGATATCTCTGAAGACATTAACCCATTCAGGGCCCTGAATGCAAATATTATAGCAGCGCATTTAGCCTGTTCCACTACAAAGGGCAAAGGAGTTTTTTTTATTTGGTACATTTTACCTTGGTTCCCTGAAGTCACCAAGGATTCCACAGTCCTTCTGGTTCCTTGCCAGGTGTGAGTTTCAGTCAGCCTGGACAAGTAAGTGCCTGTTGTACCTTGAAGCCATCTTCATTTGCCATCCATGTATCTACTTGTTGCCAGAAGTCACTTCCCTTCAGTTTCGACAAAGGGTAGTCCCTGCTTCCCGTTCAGTATAGACTGGGATTTAAGAAAATCACCTGTATGATGATCTGATTGAATGATTCGACAGTTGCCACACAAATATTTAGCATGCAACCATCCCAGAGTGGAGTCTACGCAAAGCTGCAGTTTATTCAGTACATGGCCTCATCCATTTTCTTAATGTTCATTCTTTTTATTTGCTTTGCTCCTCTTTAATTTACCGAGATTGTACCCTGCATCCAATCAGGAAGAGTGACAGCAAGGTTTGAGTGTCCATTCTTATCAAAAGCTGTGTAGAAACTCAAATGTGCATAGCAAAGTCTCTCCTTGTTCCCAAAATGAGGACTGCAGTGACATTTGTTCTAAATCTTTTGATCCACCCTTTATCCATTTTTATTCACATTAGTGTAGATAAACGAGGTCTATCCCCAGATGTTAAAGGAAATAAAGGGGGAAACTGTTAATGCTTTGGAAATGTTTGTATCATTGAGTGTACCATTCAGGACCAGCTTCCCCCTGCCATCAAATTTTTGAATGTGTGTTAAACCCATGAACACTGCCTCAATACTTGCTTAATGCTGTTTTTGCACTATGTGATTTAACTAATTAATATTTTCTGTAATTCATGTTTTTTTCTATTGTGTATTGCATTGTACTGCTGCAAAGACAACAAATTTCACGACATAATCCAGTGATTTTAATACTAGTTCTGACTCTAAAGATGAGTAAAATACCAGAAGACTGGAGGATGCTTAATATTGATCCCTTATTTAAAAAGGACGGTAGGGGCAAGCCTGGAAACAACTAAATGGCGATTCTTGTCTCTGTGGTAGGATAAGTTGTTGAAGATTCTGAGGGACAGGTTTTATGTACATTTAGAAAGGCAGGGACTGAGTAGGAGGATTCGGCTTTTTACGCAGGGAAGATATTGACTTGCAAATCTGACTGAGTTTTTCTTTTGAGGAAAATTGATAAAGGCAGAGTGGTAGATGTGGATTACGTTGTCTTTAGTTCCCAGGTCTGACAGGATCTTTGCCTGTTCATTGAGAGAGGCGATAGAGGAAATTGCTGGAGCTTTGAAGATGTTTGAATCCTCTTTACCCTCAAGTGAAGTCCCTTTGTTTAAGAAGGGAAATAAGGGTATTCCAGGAAATTGTGGGTCATTGAGCCTCACATCAGTAGCAGGGAAGCTATTGGAAAGGATTCTTGGGAAAAGGGTTAACTGGCTTTTGGAAAAGCATGGGCTAATATGGGGCTGATCATACCTTACAAATTTGATTTGGCTTTTGAAGTATTGAAGAGGGTAGGACAGTGACTTTGTCTACATGGACTTAGTAAGGCATTTGATGCGGTCCCTCATAGGCTGACCCAGAAGATTAAGATGCATGGAATCCATGGTGACTTGGCCATTTGGATTCAGAACTGACTTGTCCACAGAAGACAGGATAGAGGTGGATGGAAGTCCATGACCAGTGGCGGTCTGCAAAGATTAGTTCTGAGACCTCTGTTGTTTGTAATATTCATAAATGATGTGGAGAAAAATGTAGACAGGTTAGTAACTTTGAAAATGGCACAAAAGTTAGTGAAATTGTGGAAGTTCAGCAAAGGATAGCAGAATATAGATCATTAACTTGGATGGGAAAGGTGTAGAGGGGCTTAGGCCTAATGAAGATGAGGTTGGGCATCATGGTTGGCATGGGTGAGATAGGCTGTGTGGGCCCACTTTTGTGCTATACAATACTATTCTCTCTATCCATACTATCCTTTGGCCCTAACAGTCACATACTTATGGGTACTGACTGCAACATTTCAATGGTAAACCTGACCATCTTCCTCAGGCACAAGATAGTTAAATGACAAGTCCCCCAGAGACATACTTGTGAGTGAGCAGAGCATGGGTGAGGCATAATGCTTGATTCTATTGGCTGGATCTGAACTATCTATTCCTGATTAGTTAGTTTGAATTGGCCTTGTTCTGATTGGCTAATTTTTAGGCCAAAACCTCTTTAGGAATGTGTGGTTCCAGACTGGAGCTATTTCTGCACTCTTAGAACCTACATTTAGGTTCCCCACATGCTCCATCTCTAGTGATTCCCTAATCTTTCTCTTGCCAAGGATGTTGGCCTCATCAAACCACAGTCTGAAATGAACATGATAGGCTGTGTTGAGCGATCCCACTTCGTTCTGCTCCAGGTTTTTTAAGGCACTCTGTCCTGCTGTTCTGCTCTGTTCTGCTGTCCTGGTCTTCAGCGGTCTTCCAGTCTCACCAATATACACTTTTTGGCATGATGTTAGAGGTCTGGAGTATACGACTCACTGACACAGTTCTTTAGGTCTTCTAGGTGCCACTTTGCTTAGCCTTTTTCGAATTATGTCCTCACTTTTTGCTATTAACTGGACACCATATTTTTGGCAAAATATTGCTATGTCTGTCTGATTCACTTCCCTCTTTGCGAGACTAAGTGAATCTCTAAGTGAGACTATGAAATTTAAATATTGAAAGTGTTGATCCACCATTTCCGTGTAGATGCAGTACTCACTTTATTGGGTACACCCGTACACCTCATTATTGCAAACATCTAATCAGCCAATCATGTGGCAGCAACTCAGAATTTTTGTCAAAGTACATTTATGTCACCATATACAGCCCTGAAACTCATTTTCTTGCAGCATTCACAGTAAGCATAATGTAAAACTAAATAATAAATAAATAAGCAGTAAATATTGTGACATGACAGAGTTCTTGAAAGCGAGTCCATAGTTTGTGGGAACAGTTCTGTGATGGGGTGAATGAAGTTCTCTGCTCTTTGAAGGGTAGTAGCTGTTCCTGAACCTGGTGGTGTAGCGTCCTGAGACTCCTGTACCTTCTTCCTGATAGCAGTAGTGTGAAGATGGCATGGTGGTGGTCCTTGATGATAGATACTGCTTTCCTGTGACAGCATGTAAGTTTGCTCATTATTGGGGAGGGCTTTACCCACGATGGATTGTGCTGTATCTAACCTTTTTGGTAGGCTTTTATGTTCAAAGGCATTGGTGTTTGCATTTCATTTCATAGCTTGTCACACCAGTCAGTTAGCCATTCTTGTTTGGCACGTAGCGCCAGGATTGGTCTCCTTTTGATATGAACGTTCCTGGCTCGACCCTTGTTTTTACGAGGCTGAGTGGCTGGCTCGATGCTCAACCCGGCATGGATGGAAAGCGTGCTCAGGGGTGTCCCAACTTGGATTCAAACTCAGGAAGCTTTGCTCTGAAGTCCGGCGCTGATGCCACTGCGCCACCAGCGTGGTGTTTGCATACAAGGCTGTGATGCAGCCGGTCAATATCCTCTCCACTGCATGTCTATAGAAATTTGTCTTAAGTTTCAGATGACATACCAAATCTTTGCAAACTTCGAAGAAGGTAGTGGAGCTGCTGTTTTCTCTTTGTAATGGCACTTAAGTGCTGAAGTTAGGACAGATCCTCTGAAATGATAACACCGAGGCATTTAAAGTTGCTGACCCTCTCCATCTCTGATCCCCCAATGAGGACTGGCTCATGGATCTCCATTTTCCTCCTCCTGTAGTCAATAATAACTCCTTGGTCTTGCTGACAGTGAGTGAGGGGTTGTTGTTGTGGCACCACTCAGCCAGATTTTCAGTCTCCCTCCTATATGCTGATCCATCACCACCTTTGATTTGGCCAATGACAATGGTGTTGTCAGCAAACTTAGATATGGCATTGAAGCTGTGCTTTGCCTCTCAGTCATAAGTATAAAGTGAGTAAAGCAGAGGGCTAAGCACACAGCCTTGTGGTGCACCTGTGCAGATGGAGATTGCGGAAGAAATGTTGCCAGTCCAAACTGACTGGGATCTGCATTTGAGGAAATTAAGGTTCCCCATTTGGTCTAGGTGATTTCCGTGGGTTCATCTTCTTGAAGGATGCTCTCACGTCGGCCTGTGAGACTGAAGTCACAGAATTGTCGTGGGCTGTGGGAGTTTGTGAAGGTACTGCATGTTTTGACGGTCAAAGTGAACATAAAAGGCATCGAGCTCACCTGGGACCAAAACTGTGCTGTCATCTGTGTCAGTTCTGGTTTAAGATAGTGCTGGTGAAGCTTAGTGAGTACTTGCTGGTGGCAAATAAAACAAATATTAATTGTAGTTTTTCTGGTAAGTGATTACTGCAGACAATAAACTGTAAATTCCCTGTCAGAGCTGAGCTTTTGAAGTGCCTGTGCAACCTGGTAGTTTTGCAGTCCTGAAGGTGCAGGGTGGTTGCTGTGTTGTGTGGTCTGGACTGAAGCGGGGTGTGGGTCTGAAGCGAGTTGGAGGCAATGTGATGCAGCAGAACCGAGTCGAGGTGGGGCGCATGCCGAAGAGTTTGATTCAAGTGCTGAGCCAAATTGGAAAGGTTGGGTATGGACTGAATCAAGACAGCGGAGCACAGGCTCAAGAGCGTATCGATGCGGCAGGGCCGGGGTCTGACAACAAGGAACGAGGTTTGGACAGTTTAAGTGCCGTGCCAGATTGAAAATGTCAGGGTGTCTGGGCTAGAGGTGATTGGTGGGTTAGTTCAAATTACTGCTCCACGAGCTTTACTCGACTATGCACTGAACTTCAGCTCGCTGCTCCATACGGTTTACTCCCCTCTGTTCAAAACTTGAGCCCACTGCGAGGTTTACTCCTCTCTGTTCTGAACTTGAGCTCGCTACTCTGCGAGGTTTACTCATCTCTGCTCTGAAATTCAGCTCTCTGCTCCATGAGGTTTACTCGTCTCTGCTCTGAACTGAGGCTGTGGCCTGCAACGGGCTTCTGAATTGGCTGTGGACTCACTTTCATTAACTTCAGTTCTGAATGCTATTTGCTTACCTTTACTGTTTGCATGATTCAGGTTCGGTCCAGAATTGTCACTTTGCATGTGAAATTCATTCTGGAGGTTGTACACCTACGCTCTGTCCGCCAGAGAAAGCAGGATCTCCCAGTGGCCACATTTTAATTCCACGTCCCATTCCCGTTCTGATATGTCTATCCATGGCCTCCTCTACTGTCAAGATGAAGCCACACTCAGGTTGGAGGAACAACACCTTATATTCCTGCTGGGTAGCCTCCAACCTGATGGCATGAACATTGATTTCTCTAACTTTAGTTAATGCCCCTCCACTCCTTCTTACCCCATCCTTTATCTATCTATCTATCTATCTATCTATCTATCTATCTATTTTCCCCCTTTTTTTCTCTCTTTGTCCCTCTCACAATCACTCCTTGCCTGCTCTCCATCTCCCTCTGGTGCTTCCATCCCCCTTTCTTTCTCCCTAGGCCTCCCATCCCATGATCCTTTCCCTTCTCCAGCTCTGTATCCCTTTTGCCAGTCACCTTTCCAGCTCTCAGCTTCACCCCACCCCCTCCAGTCTTCTATCATTTTGGACTCCCCCCTCCCCCTCCCACTTTCAAATCTCTTACTACAGGTTTCCCCCGCTATCTGAAGGTAGAGCGTCGCTATGAAACTGTAAGCGGAAATGTAGTAAAACGAAGAAGCAATTACCTCTAACTTATATGGGAAAAATTTTTGAGTGTTCCCAGACCCAAAAAAAAACCTACCAAATCATACCAAATAACGCACAAAACCTAAAATAACACTAACATATAGTAAAAGCAGGAAAGATATGATAAATATACAGCCTGTATATGTATATTGTATGTACATTCTAGTTTTACTTATCAAAATTGGGAAGACAGTGAGCCAAATTCGATTTGGAGAAAAAAAATCGGTAAGTACATACATGCGTATGCACGTACACGCGTACGCACATACATGCATACGCACACAACGTCTCGCACAAGGCGTCATGGTAGTCTTTCTCGGGGTAAACACACATATAAAGCGGGCGTCTTTTTTCATAGAAGTGAAAATCCTCTTTGGTTAGCAAATGTAGGTCTTTCGTAACAGCGAGCTGTCATAAAGCGGGGGCCACCTGTATCTCTTCTTTCAGTTAGTCCTGACGAAGGGTCTCGGCCCAAAACGTCGACAGTGCTTCTCCCTATAGATGCTGCCTGGCCTGCTGTGTTCCTCCAGCATCTTGTGTGTGTTGCCTGGACCTTTTGTATTTTACTTGGTGGGCAGATCTAAATGCCACTGATCTGACTCTTTGCAGATTGCTGATTTCTTGGATAATGCAGAGCATCTGGTTGGGGAAGACTCAGAATCCCTTTGCTCTTGTGACCATCTCTTTCTTTTGTCCTTGTCCCTTTATCCTCTGCCTGTGTGCAGGTAGGAGAGTGGCTAGATGATCAGGTACCCGGAAATGCGGTCTGGGGATGGAACGGTAGGCATTCCAAGTTGTAGTATAGCCGTGGTCAAGTGGGCAGAGATTTCTTCAGATAAGCCTGACTGAAGTCTGCGACAATGATTTGAAAAACATTGGGGTAAGCTGTTTCTTCTTTGCATAAAAGCGTGTGGACAAGGTCAAGAGGTTCAGTTGTTTGGACCAAACAGAATGGGGAAGAAATGTAATCTAAGTGACTTTGAATGTAGAATGTTTGTTGGTGCTGGAAAGGGTGGTTTGAGTATCTCAGAAACTGTTGATCTCCTGTGATTTTCATGCACAAAACTCTCCAGAGTTTACAGAGAATAGTGCGAGAAACAAAAAATATCCAGTAAGTGACAGTTAGAAACATAGAAAACTTGCAGCACAATACAGGCCCTTCGGCTCACAAAGGTGTGCTGAACATGTACTTACTTTAGAAATTACATAGGCTTACCCATAGCCCTCTATTTTTCAAAGCTGCATGTACATATCCAGGAGTCTGTTAAAAGACCCTATCATATCCGCCTCCACCACTGTCGCTGGCAGCCCATTCCACACACTCACCACTCTTCGTGTAAAAAAAACTTACCTCTTGTATCTCCTCTGTACCTACTTCAAAGCACCTTAAAACTGTGCCCTCTCGTGTTAGCCATTTCAGCCCTGGGAAAAAGTCTCTGACTATCCACGTGATCAATGCCTCCCATCATCCTGTACACCTCTATCAGGTCACCTCTCATCTTCCACCTCTCTAAGGAGAAAAGGCCAAGTTCACTCAACCTATTCTCATAAGGCATGCTCTCCAATCCAGGCAACATCCTTGTAAATCTCCTCTGCACCCTTTCTATGGCTTCCACATCCTTCCTGTAGTGAGGCAACCCAGAACTGAGCACAGTACCCCCAATATAGCTGCAATATTACCTCTTGGCTCTTAAATTCAATCCCAAAGTTGATGAAGGTCAATGAACCGTATGCCTTCTTATTCACAGAGTCAACCTGCATAGCAGCTTTGAGTGTCCTATGGACTCGGACCCCAAGATCCCTCTGATCCTCCACACTGTCAAGAATATTACCATTAATACTATATTCTAACATTGTATTTGACCTACCAAAATGAACCACCTCACACTTATCTGGGTTGAACTCCATCTGCCATTTCTCAGCCGAGTTTTGCATCCTATTGATATCCTGCTGACAGCCCCTCCCCCCACACTATTCACAACATCCCCAACCTTTGTGTCATCAGCAAATTTACTAACCCATCCTTCTACTTCCTCGTCCAGGTCATTTATAAAAATCACGAGGAGTAAGTGTCCCAGAACAGATCCCTAAGGCACACCACTAGTCACTGACCACCAAACAGAATATGACCCGTCTACAACCACTCTTTGCCTTGGATCCCATGCCTCCTTATTTTCTCAATAAGGCTTGCACAGGGTACCTTAGCAAAAGGTACTGTGGGCAAAAATGCCTTGTTAATGATGGTGGTCAGAGGAGAATAGTCAGACTGGTTCGAGCTCACAGGAAGGTGACAGTAACTCAAATAACTAAGCTTTACAACATGGTATGCAGAAGAGCATCTCTGAGTACACAACACGTTGAACCTTGAAGTGGATGGGCTACAGCAGCAGAAGACTACGAACATGCACTCAGTTGCCTCAGGAGGTACCTAATAAAGTGGGCACTAAGTGTATCTTTCTATTTGTATCTTTGTATCTTTCTATTTATTCCCCTGTGATAGATACCATACCAAACTCCTTTGTAATTTTCATTACTTTTGTCAGATCACTCCTGTCTTTTATTTTTGCACCCCATCTTTCCAGATCATTGTGACTTCAGTTCCACTTCACCTTTGGAAAAGAAGTTCTCACCTCCTTCATTGCCCTTACTTTAATGTTTCATGTAGGCAGACTTCCCAAGCACTTTACAGAGTTAATTGCCCAACTGCAATTTTCAAACTAGAGGAGATGTTAAGGTGAGAAGAAACTTGAATAGAGAAGAGACGATGGACTCAGGGCAAAAGTTTCAAAACGTGTGTCTCGGCAGGTGAAGGCACAGTCATCTGGGTTGTATCTGGAGGAGATGAACAAGAGCTGAAGTCAGGCGAGTGTGGGCTTCCTAATGAACTCTGGGGTTAAGAAGGCTGGAGGTGGAAAACGAATCTCAGGGTTGTGTGTGGTGACATGTATGTACTCTAATAAATTTTACTTTGAGCTGCTGAGTTCCTCCTACATTGTGTTGAATAAGATATAGCTTATCTGCCTTTGAGATAGCTTTTTGTTTGTGTGTGTCTGTCAGAAATGCAGTAGTAAGAGCTGTATTTGTGGTGGTATAGATTAGGATATGAAATGGTGGTGGACTATGGATCATAACAAATGAACACAGCCAGCAACAAGAGCAAATGGTCATGCAAAACAATTTCCCCAGTGTACATGAATTATTGAATTTTAAAATCTCTTGCAGAATAGAAGACCATCTGTATACCTCCCAACACGAGAATACCCATCGGAACAGAGTGAGTGCTCCCTTTTTCATATAGATATAGCTATCAAAATTGCCACAACGCTGGGTAAATATAGTATTGTGGCGGTGTGCTACACGCAGCGCTAGAATAACGACACGGAGTCGGTAAACTGCAGTTACAGAAAGATTTTATTCGAACTCCACAGCCTTGCTTTAAAGCCTCCCTGATCCCGCCCTCCCCGGGCGCGGATGCTGTAGGGGACACGTACTCACAATCCCCTGCAGGCTTTTCCCTTTGTTGGTGAAGCAGACCTAGCGCCCTTTTGGGACTGGCTTTTGTGCTGGCGCGCTGGCTATTTGTGAGCCGGTTCGAGTGCGCTAGGAAGTGGGTCGCCACGGTATTATTGGTGTCTCTACTTCCCTGTACAGGAAAGGAGGATGAATGTCTATGATGTCCTCTAAATGATGTGATGGGACATACATCGTCCACATCTATCTTTATTTCTCACTTCACTTCTGGTCATCTACCACTAAGACTTAGTTTCAGTCTGTGTTTACTTCCAGGTTCTTCTCTTTACAATCCCTTATGGAAATGTCCCTGGGTAAATGCAGTTTCACAGTCTGGGTTAGTATTGTTAGACCAAGTAAGATTCACTGCCAGAAAGCTCCACCCCAGTTTCTTGAGTGAATTTGAATCTTAGCTTAGAGTTGATTGCCAAAATAGGTACGGTGTTTTTCTTTAAATAGCTGTTGTTATTGTATTAACCTGTTGTGGACAACTTCCCTTTACAAGTCTTTTCTTCTGTTTCACAGTCATTGTGACAGAAAAAACCAATATTTTGCTTCGATATCTCCATCAGCAGTGGGACAAAAAGGTGAGTGGCTGTGTAGTAGCTTCTTTCTCGGATGCATGTGAGGATGTGCAAAGAGTTGGGTGGGGGGGGGGGTCCTCCACAGTGATCTGGCTTTGATAGGTGGTGGGTGGCTGGGATATTGCAGAATTCAGGCATTATTGAGGCTTTATCTACCTCAACAGAGGAAGTTCAGGATACAACTGCTGTGCCTTAAGAAGCCTTTCCTGGACATTGGAACATCCAGGGATGGGGGACAGCTCTTTGGAATTAGAACATGCAGAGAAGCAAGGCAATACATGGGGGTGGAGAGGGGGGCTTTGGTATAGAGAAAGCCTTGACAGGTGAGATTGACAGGGGTTCCACTGAAATAGGATACTGATGACTTCTGGGTCTTCCAGAGCTGGCAGTAGGGACAGATCCAATTACAATCTGTGGAAGTAAAAACCTTTGGATGGGGATATGGATAAATAAATATTTTAGAGGGATTTGGGCCAAAGGCAGGCAAGTGGGAGTAACTTATGGAACAAGTATAACATCATATAGTATCTTGTTTCAGCATGGCTAAGTTGGGCTGAAAGGCCTATTTGTGTATAATTAAATCTATGAGCCTTCACTTGATTGCAGGGACAATCTGTACAAGCTAAACAGAAAGACAAACCCTTGCTTCCACATTCCCTACACCCTCCCAACGTGCATACACACACAGTCAGGCCAGCAAATTCAATACAGATGATTAATCAAGCTGGGAACTGCTTTGGCTTGCTTCAGAAGTGTCTCCATGGGTGCTTTTCTCTGCTGAAATGTTATTTTCATTCCTAATCCTTGCAGAATGCAGCAAAGAAACGAGATCAAGAGCAAGTGGACATTGAAGGCGAGAGCTCCGCACCGCCAAGGAAAATCGCCCGCACAGACAGCCAGGATATGATTGAAGACACCTAGTTCTCCGAACTGCAGATGCAAGTGCTTCCCTTTTCATCATGTAATGTCTTACCGTCTCTCCACCGTACAGTCCTTCATTTGTATATCATAGGAGCACCTTTATTTATTTACATGTAATTTAAGGCCTGGGGGAGGGGAAGTGAGGAGGCAGGTGGGGATTTCAAGTACAACAAACAGAAGGCCTGCACATGTCCAGTTGGTGTCAGTGAAATGACTTAACTGCTCCAGGTTTTACTTGGGTCTGGGGCAAAGACTGGATGAGTGTAATGAGAAATCCGTGGTGAAACATTGTAATAGTGTGAGCTTCCGGAATGGTAATATTTTTGCAGTGCACATTTCTCTAATTGGTACTGACCCCAATGTCTAAATTAGCGTCTCCCTTGTCCATCACCAGACAGTTTTAAGCCCCCATTGGGTTCAATGTGGCACAATTTGCTACTGAGGTGCTTGTCTTGATATTTAGGCAGAAGCAGACATGCCTGCTTCACTAGTTATTGTTAAAACCCTCCTGATCTCATTATAATTGAGGATCATCCAGTAGCTGCTTCTTGTTTTATGTTTTACATGACTTCTGCCCCATCTTCCTCTCAATAGTTCTTGCTTAGAGCATCAGAATGCAAGATAATGAGAACTATCTGGGCTGATCTGCCCCAGACCACCCTCAGCTCTTTAGCAAACATTGCAGGAGTTGCCTGGCAACCTAGGAGACCTTTGGCAATTACAGCGTTGCTGGGTGTGCTGGGCCCTTGTCATTCATGGCCCTCGCAGATTAAACATTTGATTTTGGGACTGTTAACGAGCCTCGTGGGACCTTCAGTTTTATGCTTTAGTTTAAGAAAGGGAAGCCATTTGTATAGGTTTGTTTTTTTTAAAGAATAAACGATTTTGAAGTCCAAAGAGTTACTGTCAGGCATGCTGGCAAATCGCTGATTCTAACTCTCTGCATGCCGAGGAATCGCTTCCAGGGAGCCTCAGTAGGATATCCCAGCCCTGAAATGAAGTACTGGTGTTTAATGCATTTGTATAACATTGTGTTTCTTTCTCCCCCCGCCCCCCCCCCCCCCCACAATTTTAACATAGGCATTGACTTTTTAAGTGCCAGACTGGAGAGAGCAGAATGCAGCGTAGCTTAAGAAAATGTTACGTTGTTCTTGTGTTGATTTTACATGTTACAACTTTTGTTCAGGGTGCAGTATACTGTTTCTAAGCAATTTTTTAACTACTGGCGGGGGGGGGGGGGGGGGGGGGGTGGTGGAAGAAAAACAATCTTCCACGTGTGACATCTTCACTGAAACTCAGCTTCAGAAACCAGTTTTTGCTTGATCCGTAACCAATTTTGCTGAACTGAAATCTTAGCAATATCAGAGTGAAAGTTGGGGAAAACATACCAACCTTAGGAAAGGAAGAGGTGCTACTGCTTTTCATGTTGGTCTGAATATGTATAACACACTGAGGCAAAAATTGGATAGACACTTAAAATTAAACCTGATGCACAGAGGTGCAAAGTTGTGTTATGTCTCATGCATGGGCCGTTATGATGGAGAGTTATTTTGCTTCCAGCTTGAGCAGGTTTTCCAGTATTACTCTTTTCTCCACACTTCATCTATTCCTGCTCTCTTGCTAAGATATCAGGCTATTCAGTTTCTTTAAGGAACGAGAGGAATTTTGGGCTTGGCAAAACATTGTGTCCTGTATAGCAATTACACATTGTGTCAATTTTTTTCTGTACATTCACAACCACTTTTCTGCTTTACCCCCCCCCCCCCAAGCACCTCACACCAAAACAGAATTACTACTTCATTTCCTTTGCAAGCAGTGCTCCTTGCTGTGACAATCTTTCTGATCCTTGCTATTCTTTGTTGATTAGCAGCAAAGGGAATTGTTTAGTTGAGTTGTTTCAGTCTTTCATACCTATTCAAATTTTGCCAAAATGCCTCGCTTTCAATCAAGTTCTGCTCTGCAGTTCTGGGTTAATATGTGTTACTACATTTGCCTTGAGACTGCTGCTCTCTGAAGTTCTATTGTCATGTGACTGAGGAAAAATTATCACTTGCCCTTTTATTATCAACCAAGTTAAGCCTCCAATCCAAGTGACTAATTACATGGAAACTTGAGGGCAAAGTGTTTTTTAATCAGGAGCTGTTGTGTGTCATCCAGCACTTTCATTTTCCATACTCCTGCGATAGTCTCGTTACTCTGCGTGATCTTTTCTAAGGAACTATGAAGTTTTGTTTAGTGGCGAATGTGAGTGAGGGTGATGTTTAATTAAGAACTGCTTTCAGAGCCTTCAGCCTGAAGGTAGATTGGTGCTTCTGCATTCCCAGGGTCAACATTGCTTTCACTGAGGAGGGTGAGTGATGGGCCTTAGTTTTAGACCAAAGGACACAGTGAAATGAAGTGCTTGGTGCTTCAGGGCCATTAGACCCCATCACTAGGTGTGTTTGACCTTGATTTGGAGCTAGCAGGTGTGCCCCATTAGCAGATAATGTTATGCTGAGGCTTTGCTGATAAAACTGTGCAAACCGTACACAAGCTGAGACTATTTATGTGGTTTTCCAACAGGTGTTAGTTGCTTTAATCACATTTCTTTCCTCCTTCCTCATATTTTCGAAAAGACCCTTCCTTAGAATTTCAACAAAAACTTGCTGATGAAGTTGCAAAGTTTTCTGTCTGATGGATGGTAAAACTTATTCAGACAGATGTCTTCGTACCACACAGTGAATGAAACACAGTGTTGGTAATACTTCAATGTGGCATTATCTGGATTTTGATCCTTATTTGCCAAAGACCTACTGAGGGTTGTCAAGTTAAACATTGAATTAATTTTCCCACATTTAAATCTGTCTAAAATCACTATGTTAATAAAATCAAAGGTCATGGTCTAGAGAGGGTTTCATTGTCAGGAAAACATGATAGGTTTCAGAGAAACACAGGTCCTTTCTAAAGCTGTAATAAGAACAGAGGAAGTACTAGAAATACTAAGCTGGTCATGCGGAATCCACGAGGAGCAAATTAAATGTTTTGTGTTGATTATGTAAAACTTCAATCTGAATTAATAACTGTTCCTTTGTCCTTCACTTTTGCCTGCTTGTGTTTTCAGCAGTTTCATTTTTCTATTTCCAATCGGGATTTGGCTTTCATGAACATATTTTTGGATGTGTTCTGTTCATTT
The DNA here is from genome assembly GCF_030144855.1 of Hypanus sabinus. Lineage (NCBI taxonomy): Eukaryota > Metazoa > Chordata > Chondrichthyes > Myliobatiformes > Dasyatidae > Hypanus > Hypanus sabinus. The sequence continues at coordinate 27,507,546 of NC_082721.1, forward strand.
GAGTGGCATGACTTCAAATGTGGTTCATACTGTTCAGCATTTCTTAGCTCTCTGGAGATGACCGCTTAGATGCTTACACATCTATAGCACCAAAAAGTGGTCTTAATTTCACTAATTAACCAGCCTGGTGTAGGCCATCCAAAAGAGATGGGGAGGGTGGGGTGAAGAGGGTTGGGTACTGTATCTAGTTTAGTGAAGTGGGGGTAGTGGGATTCCACCCCTAGAATTTAAAACAGTAAGCTGCAGTTTGCATTTTCATTTAAAGCACTGAATACAAACAAAAACAGAAGCAGTTTTCTTCCCTTCTAGCAGGTTACTTGCTGAAGATTGTAATCTCAGCATTGGCAGCGTTGAGAAGCCAAGCACGTAATTTCTACAGTGTGTCTCCTTTCCATTCCAGATTGGGCCAATGCTCCTCACTCCTGAAAATTATACTAAGCACTCAGAAATGAGATATCTGGAGTGTTAAGTGGGTTTCTGTCATTCACTGAAGGGCAATGAATTGGTTGCAGAGTATTCAAGTGTGTGCTGTTACTGAGGGGCTATTCCAATCCATACTCTTAGATCTCCTAGCTCCTTTGGGCAAGATTACGGTAGATCATGCTTCCCTCAACCAGCTGGTGCTTTCAGGCACAATGTGAAATTATTATTGGTCAAGCAAGATAAGGGTGTGAAGAGGAAGCCTGGATTTCAGTGTGTCCTTTCTCTCTCTGCAGTGAATTGCTTTCTGAACTTGGACGAAGTGCTTATGATGCTCCTGGTCTGAAAATGTCGCACCAATTGTGAGAGTGTTTGATTTGACTGTGTTTTCTCGCACACATCCACATGCGTGCACACACAGACACACACACACCCCCCTACAAACATGCGCGCACACACGCACCTACCTGCTGGCATGAAATCTTTAATCATGGACAGTGCTTTGGGGTATTATCTTTGGATATGCTTATTATTTCTAAATTTTAAGCATCAGCCCTCCTGTTCACTGGCACTGGAGTGAATGGAACCTTGCTTTTTATAATTTGCTGTCTGGTGCAGTCCTCTGCCAGTACAAAAATATTCCTGTGGCCACAGGAGATGGACAATGAACCAACTCTTGTTCAAATATCATTGCCCATCGCTGTATTAGCACATTATACAAAGTTGCTCTTCCCTGCTTGTTCCGTTGATCACTTTTAAATTTGCTCTGCATGGACTATGTGAGCTGCTACCAATCAATCACTAGCTTTTATTGAATTTTTTAAATAAATAAAATGCCACAGAAGCCTTGTAATAAAGGTGTTTGTAAGTGTGAAGGATGTAAACATTTTTTGTATTACTGGGTCCAGACCAGTGTGATTACCAAGCTCATCAAAGCTGTTGATGGATTATAGACTGATGACTTAACAAGTCTGCGCAACAGCCTGCTAACAGGAAGGGAGAGCGTTCCCAGATTTATCTACATTGAACTGAATGGTTCTCTCTGACCTCCCACTTCCTTCCCCATCAAAAGCTACAGACTCCTGTAAGAGGGTTTAGTTAAACAGCCATTAGATGTCACTCTGAGATGCTGGGGATTGTTTAGGTGGTGGCAAAGTGATGATGCAAGATAGTAATAATACTAATGTAAGATTGAACCAACTGATAGCCCGATGATTGATACTGAATGTGGCTGAGAAGGATCTGATTTGTGAGGCAGGAACTTTGAAAGGGTGTGGCTGCTAGGAGTCTAGAGAAGTGGTGGCGAGCAATCTGGGTGGCAGGCCCTCAGTGCTGAGTGTTCATTTTGTTAGCTTTATTTCTGATCACTAGTACTCGTGGTGTTCATATCATTTGATTTTTGCTGTATAGTTCCATTGAACTTGCAGACTTATTTACCCTATTGACAGTCAATAGGGTCCCAGAACTACTTCACAAACTTTTTTTTTCTCCAGTCATAACTATTTTGTTTTGATCTTTTTATTTTCCCCAAAGTATTATAAATTATTTTTGTTCTGTGACTGTAGCCTAGACTCAGGCTACACTCTCACTTAAGTCAGAATGTTGAGTGGTCAAGCCCCCTTAGTGTTTTGACCAGGAATATTTTGGCTTGATGTTTCAGTACAGCACTGAGGGAGTGGTGCACTGCTAAGAGTGTTACCTTTCAAGTGGGATATTAAATCAAGGAGGTTCTAATGTGGGAAAAAGAAAGCCAAGTTTCTCCCTGGTGAATTTTGCTAGACTTTTTAATCCCTTGAACATCATCACTGAATAATAATCTGTTTGCTGAGTGCAGGTTACCAGTTGCATTTCCTACATTACATCAGTGACTACACTTCAAAATGTACTTCTTTGGTTCTGAAGTACTGTGGCAGTGTAAGGTGCTATAGAAATGCAGTTATTTTCACTGATCAATACCTTTTCTTGCTTTGAACAAATGGGAAAGCCTTTATTAGATATTAGAGTAGGAAAATTTTGGAATGAGTGTGGGGATGGGTGGGTTTTCCTTGGAAAATGTCAAGATATAGACTGAGGTCATTTGCTGGGAAGTAGAAATGTTTGAAGACTACAGCACTTGTGTAGTGGGAACCTTCCTTAAGCTCAGTTTACTACAAAGAGAAGCTGGGCCCGTAAGTTCAGTTATTTATTGCTTTAGGAAAACCTGGAGGGGTTTCCAGGAAACAACATGTAACAGCTCAACTGTGTAGAAGAAATGTGAAGATCAGTCAACCTCTGATCACCACCTTTATCCCTCCCTTTAAGTTGGCTACTGCTTGTGGTGGTGGTTTCTTTGACTGTGGGGAATTGCAAACAAAGCTGGAATTCTGTTTTCATCATATGCATGCATTTCCCAGCAGGGGTGACTGGTATTGAACAGGGGCAGTAAACACAGATTTCCTGATTTTTTTTTTAAACATGTATATAAGTGCCCCTATCTCCCTTCCTTTGCTCCCACTTCAATTTCTTTGCTTTAAGCTGGAGTACATTATTTCTACACAGCCTTGGTCCTGTTCTAATATGTGTGGCTCAGGAGCACACAATGATGTGGGACACAATGGTAAAGAGGGAAGTGAAGATTCCTCCTAATTCCCCTTTTAAAAGATGTAGTGAATTGGAAAAGATGTGAGCTGGTGAGATCACCGTCAGTAATTACCTTGATCTGGTCTATTGCTGCTCTCAATTTGTACAAATTTTTTTGAGCTCTCTATTGTGAATTTAGCAAACAAAAGCTAATGTACCTTCTAGATGCAAATTAAAATATTTTGACAAATACCATTTACCGCTGTTTACCTTTTGTTTTAACTGTGTTTGAATCTGTGACTTGCTTATTTTACAGAATGATTATACAGATCACTTGATCCTCTGGTCCATGTTCCATTTGATCCTTCTCCCACTGCTTATTGAGCGGGCGCTTTCTAATCCTTTCTACCTTGTGCGTATGCAGTTCCTATTGGAATACATTCACTCTCAACTGTTCAGTAGTGGCAAATTCACTTTCTCAGCTCTAATCCACTTTGTCATTCATAATGTTAAATAGTCTTAGGACCTTTGAACTTTCTGCCTGTACTCAGTAGCATCGGTCCCACTGGGAGGCAAAGTTATGGCTTCAATGTCCACTTGAGCATGAAATTCAGGCTAACGTTGTGAATTTGCAGCAAATGTCCTGTCCCTGTTAATCTCTTCCATTTCTCTTCCCTCCATCTCCAGAATAAACTGAGAGGCCAGTTTGGATGATAGTTTCAGCATGGCCAGTATTTCTTCCCTGAGCTGGCCAACATTTGACTGTCAAGTCCCATCATCACCCTGTGTTCCTTTTTTCACACCTTGTGAACCATTGGGTGGCATTTTTGCCATTTGACTGATTTTATGAGTTGCTCGCTCAACACTGAGCCCAGCACGGATGAAAAGCATGCAAGGAGCTGGCTGGCCTCGAAGTTCACTGCTGATGCTGCTGCACCACCGGCCACTGTATGCGAAAAGGACTAATTCTGGCTCCTGATCGTCAAATAGTGAAGTTTTCTGTTTTCAAATCCCTGTTTTTTTGGCCCACCCTACTTTTATCATCTCTGCCATGCTGATAACCTCATGATGTCTAGTCTCCTTCAGTACTTGCCTCTTATGTAATCATCTCCACGGTACGAAGAGTAACATCCCTGCCTTTTCATTTGAAACATCTTAAAAACCGTTGCTGGATTTAGGTCACTGGTAGAGTGTCTGGAAGGTTAATTGATGAAGGTAGGATAAAATCAGAGTCATTTCTGTGCACAGTTTTATTGTTCTTTATGCAGCATTACAAAAATATGACAAAATAAATAAACCCTTTTGCATGAAGTAGAAACTAATTAAAAACCTCTGTACATCAGTAAAATGGAAGATGCAGTGATGATGAGACTTGTCTCGCTGGTACTTTGTTTCTGTAAATGTGCCAGAAGAGTACATATTTACATTGCATCCTTATTTGTTTTGTACAATGGCCCTTCTCCTTTATTCATCCTGAGCAATTTTTAGCACAATCCTAACTAACCACAGGACAAATTGTAATCCTACATTATGACAACACTGGTCTTAGACTGGGTCCACAATGAGTACAATCTGCTACATAGGCTGTTCCTGTCAACAGTTGCATAGATGTGACTCCTGTAGCCATTCCATAATATGCAACTTGCATTATAATCAAGTCAGTCACGATCCCTTTGGAAGGTGAAGCAGCAGAGTAGCCTAGACTTACTCCTAATTTGTGTGCTTTTATCCATCCAACAGCTCCATATATTCCTTGGGCATAATTATCTTTGAAAGCGATACTGTTGAGGACAAATACTTGTAGGGGCTGGACTGTAACACTAACTGGAAATAGAGCATTTTTGATCAAGAAGAATTAATGCTGTTCATTAAAATAAACTTTAGGGTGAGAAGTCAAGGCCTGCCTGGCATCTTGGGTGGATGGAAAGAACCTGCAGCCAATATTTTGAAGAGTGGGGTATTTCACCCAACATTTCTGTCTATAAAGCTTAAAACAGGATCACAGTATTTAATTGTACAATCTTGCTCTGTACAGATTGATTTTACAATGTATTTCATTGCTGTGATGCACTTCAAGATATTCCAAAGTAAAAGGTGCCATAGAAATGGAAATCTAACAGCAAATGCATTTCTTTATTTTTAGAAACTATTTCTCCTGACTGCCCCTTAGCGGCATGCTAACTAACCGCAGGACAAATCACAGTTCTATGTGGTACTGTCATTTGGTTGAGTTTCCTCATGCCCTTCCAAATAAAGTTCAAGCTTTATTTATGTGCCCCCTTTAGAAATGTCAGCAAACAGCCCATAATTTAGTAACAATGGAAGCTTATACACTGACCTAATATTTACAGTGTCACTTCATCCTCCAGTACTTGAACTGGTTACAAGTAATGGAATGTCTGAACAGAGTTAACATTACAAGGTGATGACATATTGTCAGAACTGACCACCTCTGACAACTTGGAAAAACTAGTTACTGGAAATTGTTGAGCCTTAATATATAATTTACCTAGTCAGTGGCTGAGACGCTGTTCCTCAAAGCAGCCTTTCTTCATGGGACTAACTATGGCTTCAATGGTCACACAGATTTGTAAGGCTAAACATGGTTGAGGAAAATACATTGTGTTCCTGGTCCCATCATAGTTACTCCTTCCTTTGGAAGCCAGTGGAAGAAGATGAGATGAGGAAGAAACATCAGTCAAGTTATCAAGATTCAAAGTTGAATTCAACTATTTCAGTTAACCAGCCTTTACAGTTTGTCAGAAATAGTCAGTTCTAACAGACCATCAACCTGCAATTTAACTCCATATTTAACCTGCTGAGTGTGCTATTTTAGATTGCAGCAACTGCAATATTTTGCACATCACAGTTCCAGCATTTTCCCTTTCTATCTTCCCTTTCACCTCCTCTTGGCTGACACCAACACTGTTACCTCTTGGTCTCAAACCTATCACAGACATTCCCTTTGTTCTCTTTACCCTGCACCTTCTCTGAAGCTTTGTAATGTCCTCCAAGTCAGGAATTCCCAACCTGGGGTTGATGGACCCCTCAATTAATGATAGGAATCCATGGCATAAAAAAGGTTGGGAACCCCTACTCCTAAGTGCCAATGAAAGGTAAAATACCTTAAACATTTACCTAGTTTCTCCCTCCATAAATACTGCCCGCTTAGCTGAATATTTCCAGCATTGTCTACTTTCAATCTTCCTGCAACTGCGATTTATTTTTTGTTCTTGTGTATCTCTGAAGTTTAGTCGCACAGGTCGACAGATCCACATAGTGACATGCTAATTTACTGCAGGAGCACTTAAAGGATGGCCCCTGAATATGAATGTTCCTGTGGTTGGGGCTTTGCCTGAAAGATTGTGATTGTTGGAATTCAACCATCCCAGTCCCAGAATGTAACCACAGGAATACTTCATGGCAGTGTCACAGGCCCAGTCAACTTCAGCTTCATCAGTGATCTTTATTCCAGCATAAGGGAACAACAATGTTCTCAATGATTGTTCCATGTTCAGTTCCACTGAGAAATCAGCAAATGCAACAATTCGTACCTGCATAGAGCAAGACTAGACCACATTCAAGCTTAGGCTGATATGTGGCAAGAAACATTCACGCCTCAAAAGACCCAACAAATGACTTCCTACTGCCCTATAACTTTCAGTAGCATTACAATGCTAAATCATCATGACCTCAACTGTGGTTACAAGGGCAGATCAGGGGCTGGATATACTGTGATGTGACCCATCTCCTGGTGCAATTCTCCTATCTGCAAAACACCACTCCTGGATGAATGCGTTCAGAAGGCTGACCACCATGTGGACAAAGCAGCCAGCTGGGCTGTTACCCCATCCACCATTTCATTCATTCCCTTACTCAGCGAGGATGCCAAAACAACACTTGCAGAACTTGTAACCTCTGTCACGTAGGACAAAGTAAGTACAGCAACACAAACATCTATCAGAACCACCCCCATCCCCACTCTCTAAGCAACACAACACAGAAATATAGCACTGTCCTTCATTCAACTCGGTATCCAATATCTGCAGAATGATTCCAGTGGCTCACCATCATCTTAAGAACAAGAAATAAGACACTCCCCTTGCTGATGCTTCCAGATCCTGAAAAATTATTTCTTTAAAAAAATGTATAGCATACTGGAAGAAAACAAGCCCCTCTAGCTTCCAGCAGATATTTGAGTGAGGCAGGCAGGCAGGCAGCTCAGCCTCTGGGGATAGAATTCACCAGTTAAAAGTTCATGGGATCTTGTCCCACTCCTGACAACTGAGCAGTACTGTTCCAACAATTGTTTCTGGTCTCCATTCCTATTCTGGGCCAACCTAACCCTTACTTCTCAAATAGGAGAGTATCTCAACATGCTAACTCACCTTGTAAGAAACTTCCTGTTACCATGTGATAGTTACCAAAGTGTCTTCCTTTATTAAATACTAAGTCATTAAGATACAAAGTGCCCCTTTAAGAATATTCCAAAGAACAATTACTCAGTTCTCATTTCTAGAACCATCTGTGTGCCAATGCCAAAGGGAGTAGCTCGGTTACTGAGAGAATTCCAGGTGCAGAACACTGCCAGTAAAACCAGGAGTGCTCAGGCCTGCCACCAACCTCTGTTCTTGGTGCATCACATCTACCTGCAAACAGGAACATTTTTAAATCACTTTCCTTTTCCAGAACTGCTTACTAAGTGTGGTGGGAGTGAGGTGCTTGAGCTTGCCTGCAAGGCTGCTGTGGCTGAATAGCTTGTTGCATTCAGCAATACTATTTCTGGCAAAGTCTCAATGGGGCAGCAACATCCATTAGAAGCAGGACAAGAGAAGACAGGTGAAATAAATTAGAACTAAATCCCAAGGAGCAGAGCTGTAATCATCTCTTAAGTTTGTTGAGAGTGAGATTCTCTCTACCTGTAATGCCTCTGTGCACTTTGGCACAGAATCTCACGTTAAAGAACAAAGCTCACAAAATGTTAACAAGAATAAAATGAGACAATAGAAACAGGGAACTCTATGGCTGTTTGCCAGGATGCATGTCTTGCTTAAAATTTGCTCATGTGCCCTTTACAGTTAAGGCCACTTTGAAGTTAAATTTCCACTCTTAATTCCCTTGCCTCTCATTGTTAGGTTCAGACCTTTCAACTTGCCTTTCTAACTGGGATGGACGGGGAGAGAATTTTTCAATGAGATTTCAGCTATAGATTAGCCACTGTGATGACAGTACTTCCAAACAATGTGGCAGTGGACATAAAGTGCGGCTTTATTGATGTAGACTGAACACAACTGACTGTATCTTCAAACACCAATATTAGCCACGGCTCAGTAGATTACTCAAGTCAGCAGACTGTGGGTTCACTTCTCTCAGGACTTGAGAAAAATCCCAGCCTAAGTTGCAGCATCATTGTTGATCATTCAGGAGCGAGACTCCATGCTGTCTTCTCAGAGAGATATAAAAGACCCTGAGATTCTCAAGAGTTTTCTCAGTCTCCTGACCGATATGGTGAGAGATCATAATACTGAAACATTAACTATTTCTCACACCATAGATTGTGTTCAACCTGCTGAATATTTCCAACATCTCCATATTCATCCAAACCAATATTCCACAATCAGCATTACTCAAAAATTGACCCTTTACCCAGCTGATGTTTGTGGAATATTGCAGTGCTGCTTTTAGTCTATCAGGAATTCACCCTTAAAGCAAGCCAAAAGCGACTTTTTGAGGTTGTGAAAAATGCAAATCCTTTCTTGGAAAGATGAACGGAATGGGAGTTCACCAGAGGGCACAATTCTGCTGTAGTAATTCCCTTACCCAATAAACAGAGGGTGTCATTTAATACAAAATTCAATATAAGCATTTCCATTTAGATCCAAGTGATATATTTAATCCATTCTACACTGGAACACTTTAAACATATATGCTGAAAGTGTTTCTTGGTGCACAGACCATTATACATACTAATATACATTTATATATAGAACCATAAGAAACCACGTTCACCATATATTGATAAAGGATAATAAATATCTCAGTCTGAAGTGTTAAGTTACACTATTTCTATCAACTTTATTCTCATCAGGAATGGTGCAGTAATACTTCTTGGGTTTGATTTGTAATTTAAATCACATAAAAGGTCAGATTTGCAGACCAGGGCTTCCTGTAATTTACATAAAGGGGATCACACAGTGGGACAGGGAAGGTAGGGATGGGGAGAACACACGATTATATCCTAAAAACTCTCTCCTGTCTAGTAAAACCTCATCTCAATGTGTGCTATTATGCTGTCTTTGTAGTCAGTATCGTAATGCTTCCCGTACTGTCACTCAAGACCAAACAATACAGTGCAAGACCCCACAGAAATGTTGCCAGGCGGGCATGTTTGACAGAGCGGGAGTTTGTAGGACAGGAGACAACATGGTGAAGTGGGGTTTAAAGACAGCGAATCCTGTGAGTGTAGCGAAAAGGGTGCAGAACATTGAATACGTCCTGCACAAATGCCCACTCTCACCTGATTTAGCTGACACTGACCTGCTCAACGTCAACCAAACAACACTAGAGTGGCTGGCTGTCTGGTGTGATGACGACTCAAGAAGGATACAAGCCTTGTGGTTGCACAGAGGCACAGCTGGTAGAGTTGCTGCCTCACAGTGCCAGAGACCCAGGTTCAACCTTGATCTCAGGAGCTGCGGGCTTGGAGCTTGCACTTTCTCATGACTGGGTGGGTTCTCTCCTGTCTCCTCCCACATAAGGATATGCGGGTAAGTTAATTAGCCTATGTAAAACCTATCCCTTGTGGTTAGATCTGTGGAAGTTGGTGGGGGGGGGGGGGAGAGAGAGCTGATAATAATGTGGGGTGGTGAATAAAATGGAATTAATGTAAGATTAGCATAAATGGTGGGCAGTGTAGGCTCAAGGGGCCAAAGGGCCTGCTTCTGTGTTGCTTCTCTCTATGACTATACCATTATTAAAGAAAATAGTGGGAGAAGACTTGAAGTTACTTGGCAGCAAAGACTTGAATGTTTTTCTGATTTTGTAGCTGGCTTTCTACAATAAAGCTTCTGATTCTCTGAACATATTTCTCAGTTGTTTCATACCACAGGAGGCCATCCTGCCTATGATGTCCATGCCAACTCTGATTTAGTTGCTCACTCTGGACTTTCCCCACAGGCTTGCAAACATTTCCTTTCAAGTATTTATGCAATTCACTTTGGAATTCATTACTGAACCTGTTTCATTGCCCTTTCAAGCAGCAGGTTCCTGATCACGGCCCACTGTGAAAACAAAAATGCTTTAAAGCATTTTTCTTTTGCTGATAATCTAAAATCTGTGGTGAGTATTAATGCTAATGCAAGTAGAAGTCTTTTGTCATTATTTAATCTACAAAAACCTATTGAAACATAAAAATCTTATTATTAAATCTTCTCTTCTAAGAACAAACCATCATTTCAACTAAAATTCAAGTATACCCTCTCCAAGCTCTTGTCATCCTTAAAATATGGAGCCCAGACCATAATTCCCAAGCTAAAGCCTAATCAGAGTTTACATTTTTTTCATAACTTCGTAACCAGCTTTTAAGTTCAAGACTCAAATCTCTGACTTGAATGCCGTATAATCTGAATAATCATATTCTGATCATTTTCCCCTCAGTAATCACTCACTCCAAGATTACTAATTCAGTTTAGTTCATTATATGAAACACTACAGTGGGCTGTTCCTTGGTTGACTCTTATATGACTGATTGTTATATGGTTATGTCATTCTGGTAAACTAAACCAAATCCAGTCTTGAATATTTTCCTTCAATTTGCAGTCCTTATGAAAAATAAACTCTTCCATGCTAGTGTATTAGCTTTTCTACAAGCTCATCTTACCACTTAACTCTCCAAAATGCACTCAGTGGCCACTTTATTAGGTGCAACTGCTTGCAAATGCAAATACCCAATCAGCCAGTCATGTGGCAGCAACTCAATGCATAAAAGCATGCAGACATGGTCAAGAGGTTCAGCTGTTGCTCAGAGTGGGGAAGAAGTTGATCTAAGTAACTTTGACTGTAGAATGATTGGTGGTGTCAGATGGTTTTAGTATCTCAGAAACTGCAGATCTTTTAGAATTTAGATGCAAAACAGTCTCTGGAATTTACAAAGAATGTGATGGAAAGCCAAAAAAAAATGGAATGAGCAGCAGTTCTGAGGGTGAAAATGCTTGTTAATGTGAGAGGATCGAGGAGAACCGGTACAAGCTGACCTGAAGCAGACAGTAACTCAAATAACCACATGTTACAACAGTGGTGTGCAGAAGAGCATCTCTGAACACACAACACATCAAACCTTGAAGTGGATGGGCTACAGCAGCAGAAGACCACAGCAGGTTCCACTCCTAATAAAGTGGTCACTGTGTGTAACTGGTATTCTGGGTCGGTTAACTATTCTGTCTCTTACATCAATCAACTTCCCAGCTCTTTACTTCATCCCTCCCCCTCCAGGTTTCACCTACCACCTGGTGTTTCTCTCTCCCTCCTTCCCTCCCTTTTAAATTTACCCCTCAGCTTTTTTCTCCAGTCCTACCCAAGGGTCTCAGCCCGAAACGTTGACTGTACTTATTTCCACAGATGCTGCCTGGCCTGCTGAGCTCCTCCAGCATTTTGTGTGTGTTGCTTGGATTTCCAGCATCTGCAGATTTTCTCCTTTGCTACCTGTGTTTTCTGTTCCTTTTCATATCTTACCTCAACTACACTGATTCTACTTACTGACTGTTCTGAGCCAGATCATTTCTCCCTACTGCTTTTGTGAAATCCTTTATTATTCAGGACCACACTACATGCCCTTCCTTCCCAATTCCCGAACAAACTTGTTGGAATTCCCATCCTGCGTTGCTGCATGACCATATCCCAGAAAAACCTGTTAAATCAAAATCATTATTATTTACACCTTTAATCTGCCATCCTCGTTACATTGTCTATGCATTTACATGCAACTCCTCCCAGTTTTGTTTGTGATGGTGCATGTTTACTGATTCGCCTACCATTACGCAAAGTGCTGTGTGTCTTTCACTTTAACTGCAGTTTTCCCCTCACCCGAGCCTATTGACCACTCTTTTTTCCTTTAAAGCCGTACCTGGTTATTCAATTTGCCAAGGTGGCGATCCCTATTCAGTTTCATTGAACACAACAGAATGACTTCCTCTTAACCAATGTCCCATGAATGGAAAAGCCTGATGTTCCTTTCCGAAGACAGCGTTCCCATGTTAGTCTCAGCCATCAGCCTGGCATGCTCACAAAGTGTGATCCAGCAAATGGAACTGTCTGTCAACACCAATAGTCCATCCATTTCCTTAATTAGCTCAGTATTCATTCCTCTTCTCTAAAATGACAATACTTTAAACATTCCCCAGGCCGTGCTGCAAAATAGAGAAAGTCCAGCATGGGGATCCTATAATTCTTTTTCTTTATATCTCTTGATCACTTAAGATAACGCAGTTATGAAAATACTGTGGACAGATGCAGGAAAAATAGAAGGGGTTGTGGTGGTGTGCAGAAAATACATGGTATCTACCTACACCTAGTGGGAGCCAGCAACCCAAGGCTCTCCTCCTGTTCACTTCAGAGTGCAGTTCATGGTGGAAGGGTCTCCTGAACCTTTCGTCCTTTCCCCTGCAGTCACAAACAATACGCAAGACCACCATATATACCAGGAAACGATTCAGCCCCTCAAACCTACCATTCAAGATTGTGATCAATCCTCTACATCCATTTGACAACCCAAAGCATCAAAAACATTTGCTCTCAGCTTGGAGAACACTTAATAGCAGAAAAGTCTAAGGATCAGGTCCAGTCTCTCCAGCCTGAGGAAACAGCCTTTGGGCATCATGCTGCCCATCCTCCTCAGCCTTTCAATCAAATCCTTTCATTATTTACCTAACCAGTGAAATGAAGTCTTCACAGTCCCAATTGCCCCTCCCGTCTGAAATCTCCAGGAGGTTTGTTGCCTTTGTCTCGGGGCAGACAGCTAGGCTCTGCAAACCCAGGAGCCCATTACTAACAGCTCTGGCCACACGCTCTACAGAAGCAACACCTGTTTCCCAACCTTGAAATGGTGACAAGGGATTCAAATGCAATTTTTTTTTTTACAACTGGTCGTAGACGGGTTCACTGGGACTGGAATCACTGCCTGATTTGCGAAATGCAAAATGAGAGGTGGCTTGTGTGATTAATCGTGTCCCTCTAGTAACCGTGACCTGCCGAGATGGGAAGATTGACACAAAAGTCTCCAGTGTCCGTGGACAACTTAAAAAAGCAGATTGCGGTATTGGTAAATCAAAGGGTCTACCCTCAACCATGTTGTATAAAAACCTGAAGATGATGAGAATTCTGTTTTTCAAACACAGATTTCTATCCCTGAATATTATTATTTTTTTTACAAAGTAATAACGAGAGAAGGGAAAACTTCTGCAGGAGATTTCAAACACCTCCAGCTGGCTACAAACCCTTCGGGCTGAGTTAACGCTTGGGGCTGGTAGACTCCGGGCCAGGGGCAGTGGTCTCCTCCGGCAGCCCGTTCAGGTCAGCTCTGCTGGCGGGAGCTTTCTCGCCTCCTTCTCCGGGGGCGCTCCCGCTTGCTGCCCCCTTGGGCTGGGGCTGGGGCTGGGACGGGGCGGCGCCGTTGCTGCCGGAGTCGGACTTGCCGAAGTTGAAGAGTTTGCCCGGGTTGAAGGGCTTGGTGGGCGACTGTACCTTCTCGGCCGTCCCTTCCTTGCGCCCGTCCGCCGGCGACTTTAGGAACCTGAAGGTGAGGAAGCCGGGTAGCTTGCTCTCGCTGCCGGTGGGGGACTGCGGGGATTTGGCCCCCACCCCGCCGCCTGCCGTCCCCCCGCCGCCACCGGCCCCCGACAGGAACTTGCCCTGCAGCGGGATGATCTGCTTCAGCTTCAGCACGTTGTTGGATGCCAGCAGGGAGCTGGGCCGCTTGGGTTTGTCGCCGGGCGGCGCTGCCGCCGTCTTGGGCCGGCCCCCGGAGCGGCCCTGGGGCTGGTCGGAGGGCGCGGCGCCGACCCTGCCCTCCTCCCGGCCCGCCGCCTCCCTCTCCCGGCGGCTCTGCGCGCTCTCCCGCTGCTCCTGCCGCTGCTTCTCCTCCTCCCTCCGGCGCCGCTGCTGCTGCTGGTACCGCTGCTGTGCCTGGCGTTCGTGCTTCTGCTCGGGGGGCAAGAACAGCATTAGGAGCTGCCGTCAACCCCTGCGGCTCCCGAACATTTACCACAGCCCCCCACGCCCACTACAATTACCTTAAAAGCTCTTTTTTATTCCTTAATTTTTATTGAACACAAAAACACTGAACATTTGCTAACAAAGCCAGGGAATCACACATTAGCAGTAACAAATATCTAACCATTAACTTTAAATATACAAATAAAAAAGAAAATCCACTGTTGGGCAGAAGCAGCTACATCTAAAAAGGAGTCACAAAACAGAAACATCTAGAGAAGTAACCCGGAACATTAATTACCTTGAAGGCTTCCCGCCGCTGGTATTCCAGCTTCGCCATTTCCTCAGCCACCCAGGTGGGAACATCTGGGATAGCGATCTGGAGCACGTACTTCAGCAGGAAAGCGAAGTGCTGCCGAAAACAAGCCCACACCACCAGTCAGTTCACGGGTGAAAGCCCTCGCTGTCACACCGCATCCCCACTGCAACCACATGCTGTAACAATTTGGCACTTTCAGAGACAGCGCACTGAATATCCCGCACACACATGGCAACTGTTCAACAGGGGTCTGCGCTGGGACCGCTTCGTTTTACAATTTACCTCAGTGATTTGGATGATGAAATCGATGGCTTTGTTGCAAAGTTTGCAGGCAATACGAAGATAGATGGAGGGGCAGGTAGTTTTGAGGAAGGAGGCTACAGAGGGACTTAGATTAGGAGAATGGGCAAAAAAGTGGCAGATAGAATGTACTGTTGGGAAGTGTATGGCCATGCATTTTGCTAGAATAAATGGAAGGGTTGAGTATTTTCTAAGTGGAGAAACAATACAAAAAATCTGAGGCGCAAAATGACGCAGGAGTCCTTTTGCAGGATTTCCTAAAGTTTAATTTACCCAGTGTTGAGGAAGGCAAGTGCAGTGTTAGCATTCATTTCAAGAGGACTAGAATATAACAACAAGGATGTAATGTTGAGACTTTATAAAGCCCTGACGAGGGCTCACTTGGAGTATTGTGAGCAGTTCTGGGCCACTTATCTTAGAAAGGATGTGCTGAAACAGGAGAGGTTTCAAAGGAGGGTCACAAAAGTGATTCTGGGATTGAATGGCTTGTTGTATGAAGAGCGTTTGATGGTTCTGTGCCTGTATTCACTGGAATTCAGATAAATGAGGGGTGACCTCATTGAAACCTATCAAAAGGTGAAAGGCCTTAATGGAGTGGGTGTGGAGAGGATGTTTCCTATGGTGGGAGAGTCTAAGACCAGAGGACACTGCCTCAAAATAGAAGGGTGTCCTTTTAGAATGGTGAGGAGGAGGAGGAATTTCTTCAACCAGAGAATAGTGAGTCTGTGGAATTCTTTGTCACAGGCAGCTGTGGAGGCCAAATCTTTATGTATATTTAAGGCAGAGGATGATGGATTCTTGACTGGTTGAGGCATGAAGGAATATGGGGGAGGTGGAGGCAAGAGATTGGGGCTGAGAGGGAAAGTGGATCAGCCTTGATGAAATGGCAGGGCAGACTCAATGCGCCAAATGGCTTAATTCTACTCTATGTTATGGTCTTATGCTGATATACACCACACAGTAATATATGAATGCACCTAATTCAGATACATACCAGTAAACCCTCTACGGTAACATGACACACTAATATAAACCCCTGCTGTTCTTTGCATCTCTGACAGTAATCTGATCTGTCCTGCACCCCTCACCATGATGTTCTGCCAAACAACAGATTTTTAAAAATGTCTCACAGCCCTCACTGTAACGCTTTGATATAATCTTTGCTCTTCATCGCCTTGAATCATCCCTGCACACCTCTCACCCCATCTGCCCCCCTACCTCGAGAATGACCACGAGGACAATGGCCATCTCTGAGCTGAGCGATGGGAATAGGCGTTGCAGCTGTCCACACTGACCAATCAGGTAGCAGTTGACGATGATGGCCAGAACTCCCATGGCTTCCATCACGTTCTGTGGAGGAAGAATGAACAATGGAGCTCAGCAGAAAGGCAGCCTCGGTATCTGCCCTCGGCCCAGGGGCTACAGGAATATAAGGGTCTCCATGGCCACAGACAGTCAATCACCACAGAAAAATGGTCCTCAGTCACACTTACAACATAAACACCAGGGCAAGGGACTCTATACTGCAGTGTTGGCGCGTGGCCAAGTGGTTAAGGCGTTCGTCTAGTGATCTGAAGGTCGCTAGTTCGAGCCTTGGCTGAGGCTGCGAGTGTCCTTGAGCAAGGTACTCAACCACATTGACGACACCGGTGCCAAGCTGTATGGGTCCTAATGCCCTTCCCTTGGACAACATCGGTGGTGTGGAGAGGGGAAACTTGCAGCTTGGGCAACTGCCGGTCTTCCATAAAAAAAAAACTTCACAAGGCACAAATCCATTGTCTATCGAGACTAACGGAGGCCTACACACACACACACACTGCAGAAGAAAACCTGGTTTGTTATCACATCGGTGGTATACATGACATATAGCATATTATGAGAACCATCCATCACCGTATGTAGTCAGGCAAACTGTGAATGCCATAACTATATTCAAGGAAAGCATTATCAAATGGTCGTGCAGGTATTTGCCCTACCTGCCACTGGCCAATACTGTCCACTCTCTGGCCAAACGGCCTCTGGGATCCCGTGCACAGTTTGAAGGCATCGCTGCGGATCTCGATGACGTTGTTGATGAGGGCACACATTGCAGCAAGGGGGAAGGCGGAGGAGAAGAGTACCACGTACCCAAACTGGATGAACATCTCCTGGTAGTCCTGGAAAGTGTCCTGAAGAGGAAAGGAAGTTAAGTGTCAGAAAAGGAGAGGATGGAGGAACAAAAGTGAAGTGAAAGAAGGATGAATAGAACATGTTAAGTGAATCAGAATCAGGTTTATTATCACTGTGATGCAATTTGTGGCAGCAGTACAATAGAAAATATATAAGATTGCCGTAAATTACAAAATAAATAAGTAGTGCAAAAATGAAGAGGAATAATGAGGTAGAGTTCATGAGTTCATGGACTATTAAGAAATCTGGGACGCTGCCTTCAGAATGACTCTAAGGTCAGCAGGAGCTGTGCTCCCCCATTCTATCAGGAAGGCAGAGTGCGAGAACGCGCAGAAAGTTCAGAGGCACCTTTGTGGCACATGTGACAAGGTACACAAATCATAACAGATTACAAATCCACCCTGCGTGTTAACAACAGCAACACCTCCCTTCCTGATAGGTCCGGTGCCTTCTATGCACGATTTGATGCCAGGAACAATGTGACATCAGGTAAAGCCACCACCCCCCCCCGCGAAACAGGCACCGTGTCTGGCCACAGCCGAGGTGATGATGATCATTGCAAAGGTGCAGGGCTGGACAACATAGCTTGTCAGGTGCTGCGGGATTGCGTGACCCAGCTAACAGAGGTCTTAATGGATATCTTTAATATCTCTCTGAAACAGTCCACTGTCCCTGCAGGCTTTAAGGCAGCCACCATCATTCCAGTGCCCAAGAGAGCGATGGTAACTGGCCTAAATGATTACCACCCAGTGGCACTGACGTCAACAGTCATGAAGTGCTCCCAGTGGCTTGTAATGGGCTGTATAAAATCCCACATTTCAGCTACATTGAATCCTTGCCAGCTCGGCTATGACTCAAACCAGAGCACTGACAATTCCACAGCCTCACTGCTCCACTCCATCCTGTCCCACCTACAAAATGATGCCTCACACGCCAGGATGCTGCTTATTAGCTCAGAGGCTGGTGGGTAAACTGTCCTCACTGGGGCTCAACACTCCTCTCTATAACTAGTTCTTGACAGAAGGAGCCCAGTCAGTCTGAATTGGCAGCAACATCTCAAGCTCCATCACACTGAGCACTGGTACCCCCACCGCTCCGCGCTACCTGCTCAGCCCACTGCTGTTCACGCTGCTGATTCACGCCTGCACTGCCAGATCCAGCTCAAACCGCATCATCAGGTTCTCTGACAATACAACAGTGGTTGTTCTCATCAGCGACAATGATGAACTGGCATACAGAGAGGGGCTAGAGAGGCTTGTCAGATGGTGCAAGGACAACTACCTGAGTCTCCACGTGGAGAAGACAAGAGAGATTATTGTGGACTTCAGGAAGGCCAGTGTGCCCATCAATGGCTTTGCCATGGAGAGAGTGAAGAGCACAAAGATCCTTGGTGTGCATATAACAGACGATCTAACCTGGACCCCCAACACCTCCTCAGTAGTCAAGAAAGCACAGCAGCACCTACACTTCCTGAGGAGAGTGAGGAGTGCCCTCATTCTATCAGATTCTACAGGAGCAACACTGAGAGTGTCCTGTCTGGCTGCATCATTGGGTGGCAGGGAAGTGGCTGGGCATCGGACCACAAGACCCGTCAGAGGACAGTAAAACCTGCTGAGAGGATCAGCGGATCTCCCTCACCCCGATTTGTGACATCTTCCTGGGGCATTGTAGGTGAAGGGCCTGAAGCACTGTTGAGGATCTCTACCACCTAGCCCATAAACCTTTTGACCCACTACCAGCTGGAAAGAAGTAGAGGAGCATCAGGACTGGGACCATCAGACTGGGCAACAGCTTCTTCCCTCCGACTGTGAGACCAATGAATACCCTGTCATCCCCAGGGTCTCGTTAATAGGACAGCAGGCTGTTTACATTTTACTGTTCTGTTTACACTAAATGAACTGTTTGTTTACTGCACACTATATGCATTTTGAATTATATTTCTATTATTTATGGTAATATTTTGTTTTATGTGCTGTGTGTGGTATATGTTTTGTGGGTGACCGTGGTCCAGTGGAATGTTGTTTCATTTGGTTGTATACGTGTATAGTCAGATGACAATGAACTTGAACTTGGTGGAGGAGGGAAAAAAGCTGTTTCAAAGTTCAAAGTAAATGTATTATCAAAATACACAAATGTCACCTTGCACTAACCATTTTCTTGTGGACATTCATGGCAAATACAAAGAAACACAATAGAGCCAATGAAAAAGGCTTACAAAGACAGGCAGACAACCAATGTGTAAAAGACAACAAATCAAACCAATACAAAAAAGAAAAAAAACAATAAAAGAAAATATTGAGAGTCCTTGAAAGTGAGTCCATAGATAGTGGGTGGGACCTAAGGCTCTTATACCTCCTTCCTGATTGCAGCAGCAAGATCATACCAGCATGCTGATGGACCCTGCTTTCAGTGACAGTTACTGTAGATGCACTCAATGGTAGGGAATCATTAAGGCCACTGTAGCTCCTCCCTGATGAGAAGAGGGCAAGTCCTGGGTGGCGAGGGTCCTCACTGATGGATGATGCCTTCTATGAAAATGCCCTCAATGGTAGGGAGGGTTGTGCCCGTGGTGGAGCTGGCTGAGTCTATAAGCTCTGCAGCCCCTTGTGATCGTGTACAGTGGAGCCTCCATACCTGTGACTGACCCAGTCAGAACACTCTCCATGGTACATCTGTAGAAGAATGTTAGAGTCTTTGTGATACACCATATCTCCTCAAATGCCAAACAAAGTAGGGCCCAGGGTAGATCTTCTGAGATAATGACACCCAAGAACTTAAAGCTGTCCATCCTTTCCATTACTGACCCCTAAATGAGAATGGTGTGCTTTCTACTGACTCCCTCCCTGGAGTCCACCATCAATTTCTTGGTCTTACTGACATTGTGTGTGATGTCATTGTGACACCACTCAACCTGTTGATCCATCTCATTTCTTTCTCAATCTTTTTATTAAATTTCATATATAAAAAAACATAACATAATATTATATTAAATAGGTTATGAATACACTAGACTTGAAGTTAAATTAGTAATAAGATAACAATATCTTATTAAAATATCAGCAAAAAAAATCATACAATAATCAAACCTATATTGATTATACATGAAAAAGAATAAGAATAGTCATCAAAAGAAAAATAAAAATGCAAGAAAAAATGTATATTAAAAAAAATAAACCTAAACTAACATGGGCAATAATAATAGTTTATATGTATATGATGGTGTCAAAACCTCCGGAACTCCATACCAGAACAAGAATAAAAAGAGAAAAGGTCTGGAAGAGGTCAAATTAATTCATATGAAAGTGTCAAATGAACGGTCCCCAAGTTTCTTCAAATTTAATTGATGAATCGAAAATAGTACTTCTAATTTTTTCTAAGCTCAGACAAGAGATAGTTTGAGAGAACCACTGAAACGTGGTAGGAGGATTTACTTCTTTCCAATTTTGTAATATAGACCTTCTGGCCATTAATGTTGCAAAGGCGAACAATCTCATTTCTGTATGCCTCCTCATTGCCATCTGAGATTTTACAACAGTTGTGTCATCTATTAATTCATAAATGGCATTTAAAACCTGCTCAGCCACACAGTCACGAGGGTAGAGAAATTTGGAATGGTGGGATATTAGATTGAGGGATATCTAGGAAAAAGGAAGAAGAGGGGCAGGAGAAAGAGAGTGGAAGAGTGGGATGGGATAGGGTAACAGAAAAGAGAAGAGAAATGGAGAGAAATCAGGGAAGGGGAGAGATTGATTAACTAGAACAAGCTAGAAGGAAGGAAAGGGAAAATTGGGATGGTATACTCCAGACATAGTAAGGAAAGAAAAGGCAAGAGAGGGAGAGAGGAAGGATGAGACAACAATTAGGAGGAGAGTGGAGAATACTGAAATGGAAAATACAAGACTGGGAAAAGGATGGGAGAGATTTTCATTGACTCATGGAGACCCTATGGATAGGGTTTTCGTGCCAAGATACAGAAGGAGATTGCCAGCCCTTCCTTCTGCACAGATACTGCTGCTGCCCAGGCTGGAACCCGGCCGGAATGGTACTCGGGACCATCTGCCTCGAAGTCCAGTGCTGAGGCCACTACACAGTGGCTGGCCGGGAAAGGTTAGCAGGGAGGAAAAATAGTGAGGCAGCGTGTGTGATACAGGTCTTAATCCTTACTAAGTATGTAGGTAGCTCTCCCCAGTCGTCATTACCTGTCCCCTCCACACACACTCCTCAGTTGAGTATTTTGCACAGTCACTTCTCCCTTCTGCCCTCTACCCCTTCAGTTTTGGAAGTATCTCTCTCCTTGCTGCATTACAACACAACCCCGAGTCAGTGTGCCAAGGCAGGACCTTTCATGACTTTTAGGGTGATTTAATTTCAACTCTGGAGACTTGAGGACATGGACAGATAGTGTCGGCCTGAGTAGGAAGGGAGCACACACTGGGGCGTTGTCAAACTGAGGCCCCAAGTGATCATTTAAAAGAGACCCCTTTTAAGAGGAGGAACAGCAGGGTTCTTCTCACGGAGAGACAGAGGAGGCTCCAGGACACTGTTATTACTAACCGACATTGTCTGGTCATTATCACGTTGCTGTTTGCTCTGTATTTATATTTCCTGCAAAGGAAGAGAAGCTACCCGTCTGAAGGACTCCAATGGGTGCAGGGCAACCTGGGATATTCCTTCAGTGACCCATCATCGCAAAACTTCCTTTTCCTTAAAACACAGCCTTTGGATTAACTCAGTAAGGACAGAGAAAGCAGATTCAATTGGAACTTTTAAAAGTGAATTCCTGAATGGCTATGAGGAAAATGTTTAACGCTCGTAGGAAGAAAAGTGAAGATAAGTCTTTCAAATGATGGCACAGGCATGGTGAGCTAACTGGCCTTCTCCACACTGCGGAGTATTGTGGCGCAGTTTAAGGAAATAACTGGATGTTTGAAAAAAAAACATTTCAATGTGTACATTGAAACTCGGGGTGTAGCGAACAACAGATTGAAAATGGAATGTAGAATCAGCTCTGCTTCCTGTCATCAAATTCCTGACACTGGAATTATTTTACTCAGAGGACTATATTTGGAATGAGTGAAGTTCTTATTGTGTGAATATTGACGTACTGGTGTATAAACATATTTAAAGCTGCCTAGCAAACAGTCTGGTTCAGTATTCTATATTAAAAGTATTTTTAAAGAAACCCTTGAATTAAAAGTGTCTTTCATCAGCTCAGGATATGTCCCAGTGAATGAAAGACTTTCTGAAGCGTTGTCATCTTTGTATGTGGCAATTAGAGTGGTCAAATTATACCCTTAAATAGCAAAATGTGTATCTCCAGGTATTCAGTTCTAGGAAAACTTGCTTCACTCGATTATTGTCACTTTAACGTTTCTTTTTGCTCTAAATTCTTTGCACCGTTCTCCCGCTGGGCATTCGTATTTTTTATTACCATGTATACTGTTTACATGAGCTTCTTGTGAGCAAGGAATTTCACTGCATGACCTAATCTGGATCTGAATCCCACACCCTTACTCAGAGTAATGACAAGATGCTGTATATTTACACTCAGCCCAGGTGGCAGAAAGATCCTCAATTGAAAATCAGGTGCATTATGTCTGACTGTGCAGAGGCATCTCAGTAATGACACAGGATATGTATATAAATCCACAATGCTGTTGGTAAGAATGAAAGAAATAGGAAGCAGGAGAACAATGTACCGAAAATGGAAAGGGGAAAACAAAGCAAGGGTTCAGGCTGTTGACCAGGATGATGTTGGTTAAACATCTTGTAAACTCCAGCCATCCGGTCATTGTAGTCCATCTTTCACAAGTCAAAGTAAATTTATTATCAAAGTATGTATATATCCCCATAAAGTACCCTGAGTTTTATTTGTGGCAGGTATTTACAGGAAAATAAAGGATTGCACAATTAAACTATACCTACATAAAGAATGACAAGTGAGCAATGTGTAGGATACATTATGCGATATAAATAAATACTGGAGAACATATGTTGTAGTGAGCTTGCAGGTGGAGGGTGTGTCCTGCCCCGTGGTAGATGCAAGAAGACAGCATGACCTGGGTGGTAGGGGTCCTTGAATGATGGACACTGCTCTCCTGTGGCAGCGCTCCTGGTAAATGTGCTCAGTAGTGGGGGGAGCTTTGCCTGTGATGGACTGGACAGCAGTCCTGGTTATCTTCTAGCAAACAGCAGAGATTTTAAACGTTAAACTGTAATCCTGCAGTTGTCCTTTCTGTAAGGCAGAGATAAGAGCAGGCACCATGTTCCTCCAGCAGAGGGCGCAATTGGAGAGATACTGCAATGACCTTGAGGCCCTCCGTTGGTCAGAACAGACCATGGATGTTGTGCCCTAGCTGTCTACCTGATAAAGCAAGCCAGGGCAGTACGATAGGGAGAGCAAGCTGTTGCTCATGTTGCTCCCCCTCTCATGCAGCTGATGAATCCAAAGGAGCGGCAGAGACCGATACAATTTGACGTCAGTGGCATTGCAGGAGTTGTCCGTCATGTTCAACCTACGGCCTCTTTACGGACTCCAGCTCTAGATTGCTCTTCAGGGTTCAACTCCCAAAGCCTTCCCCCTGAGAGGGTATACCGCAAGGCAGCGGAGGTTTCTGATCAGAGCATTTCCTCTCTAAATTTGCTGCCAAGCATGGCTGTCGAGTGGTGGTTTTAAGGAGCCAGTAACCCGCCTTTGCCCCTTCCCCTGTCCAAGGCCATTGAGCTGATTCTTGACTGCAGGAGGATGCCCATGAGCCAGACCTCAATAGGTGGAGAGGGTTGGGAAGTTTAAATTCCTTGGCGTTATCATATCAGAAGATCTGTCCCGGGACCAGCAGGTAAGCGCTGCCACAAAGAGGGCGGGCCAGCACCTCTATTTTCTTGGAAGTTTGTGCAGACTTGGCATGCCATATAAAATTTGGACAAACTTCTGTAGGCGTGCAGGGGAGTGTACCCTGACTGGTATCACCACAGCCTGGCATGGCAACACAAATGCCCAGGAACAGGAAACCTACAGTAAATGATGGGCACAGCTCAGTCCGTCACAGGAAAAGCCCTCCACATCATTGAGTACATCTGTAAAGATGCCATGAGAAAGCAGCATCCATCGTCCAGGACCCCCACCATCCAGACCACTGCTCTTGAGAAGGTTCCACACCGCCAGGTTCAGGAACAATTATTACCCTTCAGAACAAGTGTAGATAACTTCACTCACCTCATCTGTGAACTGACTCCACAACCTATGGATCGGACTCACTTTCAACGGCTCTACAACTCGTGACCTCAGCATTATTTATTTGCCTGGTTAGTTCCCTTTTGTACATTGGTCGGTTGTCAGCCTTTGTGTGTGGTTTTTTATTGATCCTATTGAATTTCTCAGTTCTGCTGTGAATGCCTGCAAGAAAATGAATCTCAGAGATATGTGCTTTTGTTAATAAATTCATTTTGAAATTTGAAATATGTGTGTATAACAGGGATTGGGGCTCCCAGCGCTGTTTGTATATAATGGAGACTTCATGTGTGTGTGTAACCAGGACAAAGATTCTAGCACTAACTAAGTGTACAGTATGGTGAGAGGTCTGCTCTCTAACTGATTGTATATAATCACGACCGAGAATATGGACTAACCTCGTATTTCTGCATTAAGCTCTCAATTTCTCCTTGTGTAAGTGGGGCGTCTTCATAGTCATCAGGGGGGTCCATCCAGGACAACCTGTTTGCTGTAGATTCGGTGTCCTCCCCTTGCTCTGAGTTCTTGTCCTTCCTCCTCTGCCTCAGCGTGACGCTCAGCTCCTTGTTCTCCTCTGCCATGTGGCCGTAGTCGGCCTCGATCTTTGCGTCGTGCTCACACAGCTCGAACATGAGTCCTCCCTCGGCGCCCCGCTCCACCAGGATGGGGCTGCCCTCCTCCATCAGCATGCCGTCCAGGATGCCCTCCATCTCACAGCTCCTCTCCTCCTTGGCGGGGCCTTGGCCACCCCCGGCGAAGCTCACCTTCTTGGAGAGCCGCAGCCCGCAGTCCAGGATGCTCTCCTCATCGCCATCCTCCTCCCTCTGCTCCTCCTCCTCTTCAGGTGCTCCACACGCCCCGTTCTCACACTTGGTTTCCCCCTTCTCATTGCCCTGATCAATGGCCAGCTCTTCGGGTTCCTGCTCGACTGGGTCGCTGGGGGGTATCCCTTCCCCTCTGAACCGATCCGGGACGTTTTTGAACAGATTCCTCACGGTGCTGGCCAATGCTTGAAGTGTGAGGTCTCC
Source organism: Hypanus sabinus (assembly GCF_030144855.1). NCBI lineage: Eukaryota > Metazoa > Chordata > Chondrichthyes > Myliobatiformes > Dasyatidae > Hypanus > Hypanus sabinus. The sequence goes on from NC_082721.1 coordinate 27,532,777, forward strand.
CTGCTTGTACTTTTCGTAGAAGAGTGGCTGGAGAACCTCCTTCATGTTCAAGATAATCTGCCTGGTGATCAGAAGTGTGGCCAACATCTGTCAGCAGAAAGACAATCTGGTCAACACCTCCCTTATATTTTAATCTTCCACCATTCACTCTTATGCCCCACCCTTACGAGTCCTCACAAAGTACATCACCTTGCATTTATCAGGATTAAATTGGTGAGTATTTATTAGTAGCCTGAACACTCTCCCTGCTATCAACACCAGTAATCATCTGCAATCTCACTAATCACGTTCCATAAACTCATATCCAAATCATTAGTGTAGATATTAATAAGTAAGGTCCCAGCATCAAATTTTGGTCACAAGTTTGTAACCACAGAAAAACCCTCCAGAATCACACTAGACCTCCTTTCGTCAAGCCGTTTTTGGATTTAATGCCCATGGGCTCTAACCTTTTGGATCTGTCCCTCATGCGAGATTTTGTTAAATGCTTTATTAAAGTTCATGTAGAACGCATCACAGCACTACTCTCGATGAAACACTTTATTCGTTCATTGGTTATGTCCCGTGTCGTAAGACGTGGGCGATCGTGATTGCTCCTGGCAAATCTTTCTGCAGAGGTGGTTTGCTATTGCCCTCTCCTGGGCATTGTCTTTATATGACAGGTGACCTCAGCCATAATACTCTTAAGAGATTGTCTGCCTGATGTCAGTGGTCACATAACCAGAACTTGTGATATGCACCAGCTGCTCGTACAACCATCCATCTCCTGCTCCAATGGCTTCATGTGAGTGTCTTTGGGAAGGGTGTTGGGTCTAATGAGATCCTACACCTCGGGTAAGGGTGACCTGCAGGCTAGTGGAGGGAAGGGGCACCTTACACCTCCCTTAGTAGAGACGCATCTCCACCCCGCCACACTTTACTTCTTCAATAAATTCAGTTAAGTGGATCAAACAGGATCTTCCCCCCAACAAAGAGGTCGCACTGAATATCCTTGATTAATCCTGTCCCTCAGAACTTTTTCTGATAACTCCCCTAACAACGACATTCGATTCTGAGGCCTTTTCCTGATGCTCTTCTTGAACAAAGGGACATTTGCCGTCCTTCAGCCATCTGGCACCTCGCGTCTTTCCTGCTACTGTCAAATCTCCCTTGCCTCCAGTAGCTGGCCTGGATACATCTCCAAGCCCTTCCCTTGGGACTTATCAGCTTTTAAGTCTCTGTTACACATCCAGTCGTTACTGGAACTCTTACGTCCCTGTAAAGTATACAGATGTACACACAAAGTCAGCTCCTGTTACACACTCACTCACGATGGAGCTCTCAGTCCCTGTACGTGCACATGCACACACACTAACACGCAGGTGTGCACACACGCTCACTCTCTTTCCCATGACTTGCGTCCTTACTGAGCCTATTCAAACTGTTCAACTCTGTCCCTGTGCGACTGATTTCTCAATGTTGTCACTTGGTAAATCTACAGCTGTTCTTTCAACAGAGGAAGAACCTGTTGTCAAGAACCTTTCTTCTGGTCGCTGGCATTGTCAGCTCTTGCTGTCTGGAACAGTTAGGCATCAACATCAACTCAGTATCAAGTCAGTCACTCTCTGCAGTTCCCTAGCGTGAAGGAAGCAATCCCCACTGCAGAGGGAATCTCCCTTCTCCACCTCAGCACACCCCTGCCCACTCACTGAATGTGAACCACAATCAGGTTTTGTGCTGTGACAAAATACGAGGGGTGATTAGCAAGTTCGTGGCCTAAGGTAGAAGGGATCAATTTTGGAAAACCTAGCACATTTATTTTTCAACATAGTCCCCTCCTACATTTACACACTTAGTCCAGTGGTCGTGGAGCATGAAGATCTTGGACCTCCAGAAAGTGTCCACAGATGGGTGATTGATAAGTTTGTGGCCTAAGGTAGAAGGAGATGAGTTACACAGCTCTCGTTACATGCACGTGCAGTTCAACTCTTTGAGTGAAAATGCAGTAAGTTTGAAGTTAATAACTCATCTCCTGATTTATTAACCCTCTCAAACCCATTCTCCACAGCTGTCTGTGGTAATGAACTCCACAGATCCAACACCCTCTGACTAAAGAAATTCCTCCTCATCTCTGTTCTAAAGGGGCGTCCTTACATTCTGAGGCTGTGCGTCTGATCTTAGTCTCCCCCACTATAGAAAGCATCCTCCCTACATTCACTTGACCCAGGCCTTTCAATACCCGTTAGGTTTCAATGAGATCTCCTCCCTCATTCTAAGTTCCAGCGAGTACAGCCCAAGAGCCAGCAAACGCTCCTCATACATTAACCCTGTCATCCCCTGGACCCTTTCAATGCCCGCACATCCTTTCTTAGATAAGAGGCCCAAAACTGCTCACAATACTCCAAGTGCGGTCTGATCAACGCCTTACAAAGCCACGTCTTTGTAATCCTGCTCTCAGAGCTGTCCTGAGAGAATGCTACAGTGTCAGAGATGCCAGTTCTAGTTGCTGTGCTGACCCTGGCTCTGCCTGCCCTCTCAGGCGGGTGAGGGTGAGGGTTTCTACGCCAGGCCACAATCCAGGGGCTTGGCGCAAAAACTCAGGGACGCGTTTTAAATCCAACCCACCCTCCCAATGGCAATGGGAAATCCGCAGTGTAACGCGAGTCTCAGGAACGGTTGCCATGAACTAATCATGAACTAAACCCTGTCTAGTTCACCAACGCTCTTCAGGGAGGGAAATCTGCTCTCCTGAAGACCCACAGTGGTTCGAGAAGGTGACTCAACTTCCACTTCCTGCCATCACATTCCTGAGGAGAGCAGATGTCAGACTTAAATGATCCGCAGTTTCTGAAAAATAAATGAATTTTTTAAAATTTGAGAAGAATCATAGAGTGATTAGGCTTTTTCCACTGTGGCTAGGGGAGAAAAAAAAACAGAGGTCATGGGTTAAGGGTGAAGGGGGAAAAGTTTAAAGGGAACATTGGGGGGGGGCTTCTTCACGCAGAGAGTGGTGGGAGTGTGGAATGAGCTGTCAGATGAAGAGGTAAATGTGGGCTCACTTTTAACATTTAAGAAAAACTTGGGACAGGTACATGGATGAGAGATGTACGGAGGGATATGGTCCAGGTGCAGGTCAGTGGGACTAGGCATAAAAATGGTTCGGCACAGCCAAAAAGGGCCAAAAGGCCTGTATCTGTGCTCTAATGTTCTATGGTTCTATGATATGGCACAGAATTAGGCCCTTCAGCCCATCATGACAATGCTAACCAGCAAGCACCTGTTTTCACTAATCCCATTTTATTATCCTCCCCCTCCCCCCCATTGCCATGAACTCCCCTCAGAATCTGTCACTCACTTGTATACCAGGAGCCAATTAACCAATGGAGCTGTAGGTTACTGGGATGTGGAGGAAAAACATGTTGGTTACGGGGTGAACGTGCAAACTCCACACACAGACCGGGGTTAAGACTGAATCTGGACCACGGGAGCTGTGAAGTAGCAGCTCCACCAACTGCAAAACTGCGCCTGAGCCTGTCATCCAGCTGAGCGGCAGTTAGAGGTGGACAGCAAATACTGATCTCATTAACCATGCTGACATCCCATAAGTGAATATGGTTCCATTTCACCGTTTGGTGTCCTGAGGATCTGTGCCCCCTCCTCTTATAGAGACTATTGACTAATTTAATTCTGTGCTGAACCTTGCTTTGTGTACACTGTCTATCTTGTTTTAAGTGGCTGTTGTACTTCCAACATCACAGCTCTGCCTATATTTTTCTAAACTTTATCGTTTGTGACTGGACACGGGACATCCTGAGGTAGTGCATTTATGCAAGTCTCCTGATTCCTCACTCCTCACTCCTCACCTCAACAGCCTCATTACTGGAACTTCCTCCAGCCATGCTAGCTTCCAACATCTCTGTCCAGAGTAGATCCGAATCTCATATTTCCTGATGTCACAGCCCTCGTCAAGCGCTAAAGAATTCATTCTGTTGGAATTTTAGTCAGACTTCTTGTGAAAGCACACCAGGAGAGCGGAGGGGAGAGGGTGTGGAAGGAAGATCTGCATTGTCCTGTTTGAGAGGGAAGGGGGGAGGCAGCTGGGAGACGAGTGAGCAGATGTGACATAGCATGAGTAAATTCAGTGTTGAAAGAGGGAGAGCCTGAATTGAGTGACGACGTCGGTCAGCGGCCAGACACACTCCTCCCCAGTGCTGTAGCCCACTGACTGCCTGCAGGCATCAACTCTGTGCAAGGACACTTCGAATGGCAATCTGCTCTCCTCCCCCTCCACCATTCTCCCAAGCCTGGGCTGCTTGTGCTGATTTAGGCTAATCTTTCTCCACACCGCAGTTGCCTGCCAGAAGCTGGCTTCTCTGATGTGCCGCAGCAGCGAGACATGCAGGCGAGGTGGGTTAACTCTGGTTATTAAACATCCAGTAGGATTCTGGGAATCTTTCCCACACAACCTCTGTGCAGGAAGCTTCATTTTCTTTCGTTTTCAGGGTGTGGGTGTTGCAGAAAAAGACCAATGTACATTACTGTCCTTGAGAAGGTACTGGTGAGCCATGTTCTTGATCTGCTGCAGTCCTCCACCTACGGTTGTTGCGGAGGGTTTACACCCAGTGCTAATGAGGGATCAAGATTTAAAAGTCAAGGTGGTGGGTGACCTGGAGTGGAAAATGTTGGTTGTTTCTGTGCCTGCTCTTGTCCTGCCTGGTGCTAAAACTGAATGGACTTGGGAGGTGCTATTGAACCAATCCTAACAATTAATCATGGTGCACCTCGTGGATGGGATGCTTTGCAGCCACTGTTGTCTTACAGTCAAATGGACTGCTTTGTCCTGAATGCTGTTGAGCTTCTCAAGTGCTGCTGGAGCTGCCATCATTCAGGCAAACAGACAGTACTCCATCACATTCCTGTCTTCTGTCCTGGAGATGGGGGATCTGCAAGATGCTCTTCTGGTTTCAGTGGGATGGGTTAGGTTCTGATGTATGGAGAGTTGGCCATTGTATCACCTGGCATCTCATCTCCAATGACATCACCCAGCTCACATCTCTTCCTCAGCCCCATTCTTCTTGTAACTTACTTGTTACTTCTGGTCTTCACTTACTCATGGTCTTTATCTAGAAATAATATTCCAAATTTACTAACACTTATTGAAGATCTTGTATCATATAAAGACCTTGGTTTGGACAGTCTTCTCCAAAAACGCACTTCATCAATTAGAAGACAGTACAGTATCTATTGACTGGCTGAGATACAGCGTGCAATATGTCTTTCCAGCCCTTCAAATTACACCACCCTGTCACCCCCATCCACAATCAACTCTGAGCATTATCACAGGACAATTTACACTGACCAACCAGTACTGTCTTTGGTCTGTGGGAGGAAACTGGAGCACCCAGAAGAAATTCACAGGAGAAAAGAAAATGGGAAACCATTCCCTGCTCGACAACAGCAGGTTTTCCACACAGCAGTGACTCGGAAATTCAGCGATAATTCTTAGTCTGAAGGTCTTGCCTGCTTGGCCTTCCTTTGGTTGCGCTTTCTCATCCACGACCCCCACCCCCTCCTCCTCACTCCACCCTACACCGTGTCCTCGCTGCATGGGAACGTGAGCAGGTAGCATCTTGTACCTGGGCAGATTGACCCTCACTCAATCTTCACTTCACCACATCAACGCTGGGGCCATCCAGTATCCCCCAAGAACCAAATAAACAAAACACCAGCAGGACATCCCAAACCATTTCTGATGCGTTGTCACTTTTGCCGTGTTGGAAACGTTTGCAGTTTTAAGCAGAACAAGCTCCCATAGATAACAGTAACAACCAGATAACCAGGTTTAATGATTTTTGCCACCAGGGCTCTTCTCTTACGTCAGAAATTTGTAAGGCCAGGAGGGAGTGGACATCAGCAAGTAAGAATTGAGGAAGCTAATCGTGGTCGGGATGAATTGGATTGGGTCACCTACTTCCTGAGGACTGCTTGCTTCCTCTCTGGTGCTGTGGGTTCCGAGGTGACTAATGAGGTTGGTGCAAGGTATGCCACAGGAAGGGTTAGGGTGTTTGCTGGGGCAATGTGTATGTGGAGAGGTAGAGCGATCGTTATGCAGACTCCGTTAGGCGTCTGAGTGCCGAGATGGAGAGGCTAGGGGTTCACAGTGCCATCTGGGTGCTCCCAGTCTATGTTGAGCAGCTGGCCACGGTTTTCCATGAGTCAGTGAGGATGTTATATACACTTGGTCATATCCTGCTGTGCTTGAGTCTGTGGTCCAACAAAACTGACAGGGTGCGACTAGAACCTTGTTGCTGGGTGTGTTGGTCCCAGAAAGGAACCTGGCATTGATTTGCTCAACCTACTAGTCTCGTTAGAGGAGTTTGCAAAGATGACATTGGGGGCTCGACTCCAGTGCTTTGAGGTACCTGCTGTGGGTGGGGCAAATCAGTGCCCAAATGGAAGCAAGTTACTAGCCACCGTCCCTCTGAGCTGACATCACAAATAGTACAAGCGGAGAGGGTGCAGGGAGAGCTACGTGTTTCTGCTGTTGCCTAGAGCAACGTGTCAGAGAGCTCACGGTGCTGAGAGACAGAAAATCTAGAGCAAACCTTGTTTAGGGAGGCGTTTGCAGCACAGATTCTGTGTGCTCAGGAGTTCCCCAAAATGTCTGTGACCCCGAGTCTCTCTAAGCATTCATCTACCCCCTGAACTGCCTCACTCTGTGCCATCTCATTGGTCCTATAACATTTAACTGCAGGGAATTTACTGCATTGCTCCTGTTTCGCAAACACAGAAGATAGATTTGCTTTTTCTTAGCATCCATCCCATCCTCGGTATGTCCCAAAGTCTGCTAATTAAAGACGTGCTTGTGAAATTTACTCACTGCTCTATTGTGGGGAACAGAGGAGCCTCTATCTATGCACAGTAAGATCCCACAAGCATCGTTGCCTCTGTGACCAAATGATCCGCTTTTCCGTGCCAGCTGAGGGGTACATATTGGGCAAGGACCCAGGTGAGAATGCAGTCATTGTCCAAGTAGTGGCCATGGGGATCTTCAAGACGTCAGAATCCTTGCATCACCTCTGACACTGGAGTACTCTCCCAGAACTGCACTGGATGCAACCAACCCCTGGAGAGTGTTTCAAACTCACACCTACCAAAACCAAAATTTTCAGTTTCTGAAATCACTGCTGTCCTGCTTTCCAAGATTTTGTTCACCTCCCCAAATCATGCCCAAACTTCCTTCAATTTTTTGCCATGTGCACTTAGCCAGCCCACTCTCCCTCATACCAGTGGAGAACTCACGTGGTCACACAAAACAACTTCATACTCCATCAAACAATCATGCTTTATGCAGCTAACAGTGGTTAGGTCTGAGAGAAGGCCAGTGTTAGAAAATGCAAGTTCAGCGACACAGGACAAAGGATGCCTTCACATGCAACAATGTGCCCCAAACTGTCGGAGATGCTGCTTTCCACTTACTCGTTCTGTGACACCCGCAGCCTAGTACTGTTCTGCATAAACAGGCCCTGAAATTGAACAAATAGCCCACACCACACCAGGAGTCTGACTCCTCCTTGCTGGCTCCCTATCGCACAAGGAGCTCGCCAAAATCACACACCCACTCAGATGCATATCAAGCAGCGTTCAATCTCAAGTGTACCCTATCCTGGATAGGAGCAAGGGAAAGAGGGAATGAGATGAAGAGAGACAGAAACTGGGCTCAGGAGGCTGGACCAGGTGGGATCTGTGGCTGCAGATGCCTCTAGGTTTTGTTCTGAGTTAATGGATTATTGTAAGGATAAGGTAGGAATTTTACAGGGATGAGAGTCCATCTGTCAGTCTCCGATCAGCTGCTGATCTCCTGAAATCCAAATCTACTGATGATTTGTTCATAAAAAAGGACACTGGTCCTCACTGGGGTGTAGGTCCCACAATCAATGACCCTCACTTGGGTGTAGGTCCCACAGACACTGATCTTCTCTGGGGTACAGATTTCAAAGACACTGACCTTCACGCACAGGGTACATCTCCCACAGAAGACCACAAGACAGAATTAGGCCATTCAGCCCACTGAGTCTGCTCCACCAATTCATCATGAATGATTCCGGATCCCACTCATCTCATTTCTTCACCAAAACTTTTAATGCCCTGACCAATCAGTAAACTCAATTTTCGCTTTAAATATACCCACTGTCTTGGCCTCCACAGCTGTCTGTAGCTGAGCATTTCAGATTCAAAACTCCTGGCTAAAAAAATTTCTCCTTACCTCTGTTCTAAAGGATTACTCCTCAATTTTGAGCCCTGGATACCCCTGCCACTGCCATTGGAAACATCCTCTCCACATCCACCCTATCTAGTCCTTTCCACATTCATAGGTTTCAATGAGATCCCCCCCCCCCTGCATTCTTCTAAATTCCAGTGAGTACAGGCCCAAAGCTGCCAAAAGATCCTCACATGTTAACCCCTTCATTCCTGGAATCATCCTCATGAACCTCCTCTGGACTCTCTCCAATGACAACACATTGTTTCTGAGATATGGGGCCCAAAACTGTTGACATACTCTGTGCAGCCTAACTAGTGTCTTATAAAGCCTCAGCATTATCTCCTTGTTTTTATATTCTATCTCCCTTGAAATGTATGCCAACACTGCATTTGCCTTCTTTATCACAGACTCAACCTGTAAGTTAACCTTCTGGGAGTTTTGAACAAAGACTCCCAAGTCCCTCTGCACATCTGATGTTTGAATTTTCTCCCCATTTAGATAACAGTCTACATTTTTGTTCCTTTTACTAAAATGCATTATCATACATTTCCCAACACTGTATTCCATCTGCCCATTCTTCCAATTTGTCCAGATCCTTCTGCAATCACATTGCTTCCTCAGCACTACCTACCCCTCCAACCTATCTTCACTGAACACCGATAAGTTCCATCAACACTGACCCTCACTGAAGTAGGGGTCCCACAGACACTGATGTTCACTAGGGTGTGGGTCCCACAGACATTGACTCTTGATGGAGTGAGGGGGATACTAATTCTGGGTCCCACTGACACTGGTTAACCATTTGTTTCTAGATTATGAAACGCTGGGCCCGAACTGCTCCCCAAAAATAGTCGGCTAGCAGTAATCGGAGCTGTGGCTTGGAATTCCAGAGTTCCCACCCACAGGAATATTCACATCTAGGGTGCGTGGGCTAAGGATTCCACAAACCCTTCTCTCTGCTTTAGGTTTCCTTCTGCAGCTGCACGTCTTTCTGAGGTGAAGACTGCCAAGGCAGAAAAGAATAATGGTGCCAACCCTACTTTTATTTTGCTAGTCCCTCTAGGGAAGTGTGTAAAGTTACAACGCAAAGGGACTTAAAGCATTAAAACAGCTAATTAGTTCCCTGTCTCTCTCATTCCACTCAATGCCCTCTTGGGCATTTGTTAAGCAGCTCCTCAGGGCAATAGAAGCAGCATTTTTTAAGGTGTTATCTAGGTGGGCAGTAGAAGTGGCACGTAGCAACATCGCCAGAAGTCACATTTGTTAGTGGCATGGCCTAGATTGGCCCAGCCTGTATCACAGCATGCAGTGGCAAGCCAAGGACATCTGTACTTTGCCAATAAACCACCGGGAGCAGACAGTGGAGGTTCTCATCAACAGGTTTCGCTTGAAGATGAGGAAGAGATAGACTTTGAGAAGGAAGTACGGGAGGAGGGCATCTTTAGCCTGCCGCAAAAGGCTTTTACTCAGAGAGAAGATTAGTAACATCTGCAGAGGAGAGAGGAGAGAGAAACATGAGGGAAACAAAGACGAACCACGGCAACTTTCAACCGTTTGCCACCACTCCCCTGGGCGAAGGAACAAACAGCAATACCACAGCTTGCAACAACCTCACAGACTGCTGACTGCAAATGCACAGCCTCTGGCTGTCATTACCTAGTTTTACAGCGCGGGAGCAGGCCACTCAGCCATTCATCCCCATGCTAGCCAGTTCACCCAGAGGTGGACATGTGCAGTGCGAAATGTGTGAATCGAGGCCTTACCTCCTTGAGACGCTCCATGTCTTTGAGGTAGAATCCAATGTAGAAAAGGCTGAGATAGGAATTTACAAACTGAAACTGGGGGGGAAGAAATGAAATAAAAGATTATGCCGAGTTCTGCCCAGGTATTAACCATAGAGATTAACCCCGCCCTCACTTATTACCCCACCCACTAAGAGTGAATGTATTATCCAGAACTGGCAGTCATTTCCGCAACATCTTTCACAAAGAACTTTTTAAAGTATAGTCACTTTGATTTTGAAATTCTGAGATTTACGTCATTATTGGTTGTAGTTTATATCGGCCTCTCAGTTTCCTGTGATTTTCTTTCTTGTTGCTGATTGGTGGGTGGGTGATGTGTTACTTTTTGCATGAGGGAGGGTTTGGAGATCTGGGGCCTGATGTCTTTGTTGCTGTTTTCCTGTGCCAGCGACCTGTTCGTTTGTGTGTGCGAGGGTGGGGTTGGGGACTTGCTGCTATTGTCACAACTCTTTTTTGTGAAGGAGAGGGCCGGGGCAGGGGTGGTGTTTGATGTTATTGTCGCTGCTCTTTATTGCGAGGGTGGGGGTTTGGGCTAATTGATGTTCTAGCTGCCGTTTTCTGGGTGGGTGATCAGTTAGTTTTTGTGCAAGAGCGCGGGTTAGGGGTTTGGGGTCTGATGTTCCAGTTGCTATTATTTGTGTGGGCAAGGTGTTTCTTTCTGTGCAAGGGAGGAGTTGTACAGTTTTTCTTTTTTCGTTTTCTGTTGGGGGTGCTGACATCTTTTCTTTGAACAACTCACATCGTTTTCTGTATTTCATGACTATTTGGAGAAGTTGAATATCAGAGTGTATCGTACATGCATATTTTGACAATAAAATGATCATTTGAATCTTTGTTGTATAAATCTGTATATGAATCTGTCAAATTGAAAATACACAGACAATTATACAAATAAAGCTGTCATACTCAGTGAGAAGCTACCAGGTGATGCATCTTTTTTTACGATGGGATAACACTTGGGTTTTCAGCTGTAAACCCAGGTACACATTCAGTACAGACATTGTGCATCTCAGCAGTGAGGTCTAATTTATCAAGGGTGTTAGAGCTAGAATCCAGAAGCAGTCAGATACAACAGCAAGATAATCATGAGGAGGGGTCGTAAGGGTCAGCCAGCCAGAACACAGTGTGTAATGGAGACTGAAGGAGAGGCAAAGTCGGTGCAGACAGGGTCACTGACAGGGTCAGTGGTGGTGGGAGTGACATGGAAACATGCCAAAGGCTGAAACAAGGAAAGCACAGTGCAGAATGTGACATATTCACAGACTCTACCCCACCAGTCTGTGAGATTTTCACAGACTCTGTCTTACCACAGTGTGGGATAATCACATACTCTGTCCCACCACCACGTGTGTGAGATTATCACAGACATTGTCCCAGCACCATGCGGGATATTCACAGACTCTGTCCAAAGATTGTGTGAGACATTCACAGGCTCTGTCCCACCACCACGTGTGTGAGATTATCACAGACATTGTCCCAGCACCATGCGGGATATTCACAGACTCTGTCCAAAGATTGTGTGAGACATTCACAGGCTCTGTCTCTGATTGTTCCACACTGTGGTGGGACAGAGTCTGTGAATGTCTCACACGGTCGTAGGACATAGTATCTGATTATTCCACACTGTGGTGGGACAATGTCCTATGACCGTGTGAGATTTTCACAGACTCTGCCCCAGCATCGTGTGCGGAATCACAGACTCTGCCCCAGCACTGTGTGTGGAATCACAGACTCTGTCCCACCACTGTGTGTGGAATCACAGACTCTGTCCCACCACTGTGTGTGGAATCACAGACTCTGTCCCACCACTGTGTGTGGAATCACAGACTCTGTCCCACCACTGTGTGTGGAATCACAGACTCTGTCCCACCACCGTGTGTGGAATCACAGACTCTGTCCCACCACCGTATGTGGAATCAGACTCTGCCCCAGCATCGTGTGCGGAATCACAGACTCTGCCCCAGCATCGTGTGCGGAATCACAGACTCTGTCCCACCACTGTGTGTGGAATCACAGACTCTGCCCCAGCACTGTGTGTGGAATCACAGACTCTGTCCCACCACTGTGTGTGGAATCACAGACTCTGCCCCAGCACTGTGTGTGGAATCACAGACTCTGTCCCACCACCGTGTGGGATAATAACTAGCAAGAAATAACAAGATAAAAGAGTCCTTAAATAAGTATAGTTATCCCGTTTTGTTCAGAGGCCTGTTGGTTGAGGGGTAGTAATTGTTCTTGAACCTGGTTGTGGGAGTCCTGAGGCACTTCTATCTTTTACCCATTGGCAGCAGTGAGAAATAAGCATGTCCCGGGTTGAGACAATCTTTGATGCTGCTTAGAACTGCACACAATACTCCAAATTAGATCTCACCAATGTCTTATACAACTTCAACATACAATCCCAACTCCTGTACTCAATACTGATTTATGAAGGCCAACATCCCCAAAGCTCCCTTTGCGACCCTATCAACCTGTGACACCACTTTCAAGGAATTAAAGATCTCTATTCCCAGATCCCTCAGTGCCACCGCATTCCTCAGTACCCTATCACTCTCCTGTTACGTTCTACCTGGTTTGTCCTCCCAAAGTTCAACATCTCACACTTGTTTGTCTTAAATTCTATCTGCCATTTTCAGCCCATTTTTCCAGCTGGTCCAGATGAAGTGTCTAGGCCTGAAATGTTGAGTGTTTATTCTTTCCCATAGATGCTGCCTGGCTTGCCAAGTTCCTCCATTTAATAACCTCCTTTGCTGTCACTACACCCCCACTAGCCTTGGTGCTATCTGCAAATCTGCTGATCTAACTTACCACATTATTATCCAGATCGTTGACGTAGATGACAAATAACAACTGACCCAGCACTGATCCCTGTGGCACTCCACTAGTCACAGGCCTCCAGTCAGAGAGACAACCCTCTACTACCAATCTCTGGCTTCTCCCACAAAGGCAAAATCTAATCCAATTTACCAAGCGACGGAACCTTCTTGTGGGAGTCCCAGTCAATATGTGAAAAGTTAAATTCACCTATGTTTCTTGCAACAGTCTGCAATCTTTCTACAAATTTGGTTCTCTGAATCCGTCAGACTGTCGGCTGGTCTATAATATAATCCCATTAACGTGGTCACCCTGTTTTTATTTTTCAGTTCCACCCATATAGCCTCAGTGGATGAATTCCCCAGCCAGTCCTGGTTAGTAATGTCACCTCTCCCGCTTTAATCCCTCCCACTGTATCACAGCCAAAATAACAGAATCCTGCAACAGTGAGCTGCTGGTCCTACCCATCCTGCAACCAAGTCTTACTAATGGCTACAATGTCATAATTTCACATGCCGATCCAGGCCCTAAATTCATTCACCTTTCCTCCAATACTCCTTCCATTGAAATATACCCAACAATATACACAAAAGGATGACAGGGAGATCTCATTGAAACCTTTCGAATGTTGAAAGGCCTGGACAGAGTCGATGTGGAAACGATATTTCCCATGGTAGGGGAGTCTAAGACAGGAGGGCACAGCCTCAGAGGGTTGCCCTTTCAAAACAAATGTGGATAAATTTCTTTTGCCAAAGGGTGATGAATTTGTAGGATTTGTTGCCACAGGCAGCATGGAGGCCAGGCCGCAGGGTGTATTTAAGGCAGAGATTGATCAGTTCTTGATTGGACGTGGCATTGAAGGTTGTGGGAAGAATACCAGTAACTGGGGTTGAGGAGGAGAAAAGAAAAGGATCAGCCATGATTGAATGGCAGGGCAGACTCGGTGGGACAGATGACCTAATTCTGCTCCTATGCTTCATGGTCTAACTCAGATCATTAGTTCCCCCATGCTCAATCTTTCAATTCCTAGAGGCTTGACAACATCTTTGCCCAAAACCATTCCGCTATCTGTCATGGTCCACTGGTTCCCATCTGCCTGCAACTCTACTGTAACCACCCCGCCCCCATGTAAACCCTTCTGCCAGGATATTCGTCCCCCTCTAGTTCAGGTGCAAACCATCCCTTCTGCACAGGTTCCACCTCCCCTGGGAGAGAGCCTAAAGATCCTAAGATCTGAAGCCCTCCCTCCTGCACCATCCCCTTAGCCACGTGTTAAACTGTATGATCTTCCTAATTCTTGGGACACTAGCACGTGGTATGGGTAGCAATGCTGAGGTCATAACCCTGGAGGTCCTTTCCTTTAACTGGGCACCTAACACCCTGACCTCACTTTGCAGGATTTTGTCACCTTTCTTACCCCACGTCATTGGCACTGACATGGGCCACCACCTTACTGCTCCTCTCCTCACGTAAGAATGCTGTGGATCCAATCGGAGATGTCCCTGACCCTGGCACCTAGGGGGCAACATACCACCCAGGAATCTCGTTCTTTCCCACAGAACCTCCTACCTTTCCTTTAACCAACGAGTCCCCATCACTACAGCTCACCTCTTATTCCCACTTTCCTTCTGAGCCACAGAGCTAGACTCAGTGCCAGAAACCCGATCACTGTGGATTTCTGCTGCTCAGCTATCCTCCCCCAGCAGTACCAAAAATGGAGGGGAAAGGCCTCCACAGGGGTAGCTCTGCACTGGCTGCCTATCTCCTTTCCCCTGGCTGGCAGTCACCTGCATCCTACACCTTGGGTGCAACCAACTCCCTGTATCACCTGTGATCAACCCCTCAGCCTCCTGAATGATCTGGAGTTTATCCAACTCCAGCTCCATTTCCTTAACGTGGTGTGAAAGTAGCTGCAGCTGAATGCACTTCTTGCAGGTGTAGTCATCAGGGAGAGTGGAGGTCTCCCTGCCTTCCCACATCACGAATGAGCAGCATTCTACCATCCTGCCTGGTATCCCTACTGTTCTAACTGTGCAACAGGAAAGAAAAACTAAACTAGAAAAACAAATCACTGCCTCTACGACCCAAAGCCTGAACTCCCTGCTCTAACACTGGTCCACTCAAACAATGACCACTCCCACAATGACTGCTTCACTTAAACTTACTTTTATTGGTCCTTGCCAGGTGCCTGGGGTGCACAATCCAATGTCTCCAAGGAAACTGCAATGCGCAGAATGTCTCGACTGCCCCCACTCGCTTCTTTTGAAATCTCTCTCCCGCAACACAATTCAATGTCACCAAGCAAACTGCGGCATGCAGGATATCTCAACTGCCCCCACTTGTTCCTTTACTTTCATCAGACACATTCATGGAGGCAGGGGTGAATTTCTCAGCCCGAGGTCACAGCGGGCAGCGCTCTGGGAGTTATTAGGTCTGATCATAGCTTCACATCTTCTATTGGCTGGGCTGAATGTCAAATGCCTTTAATTTTATCCAAAGCAGTAACTGACACTGCTGCCTTGCCACGCCCAGATCAGAATTACAGGGTCACCGGGGAACCATCTCCTTTCATCCCTTTGACCCAAAGAGATGAAATTAAACCCTTCTCTCTGCACCACCAATTTCCTCACCCATCCTCTATCCCCCCCACCCCCCCAATTTCCTCTGGCACTCTAGCAGGACTTCGTTACTGTTCCTGCTGTGACCCTGTCACCACTGCTCTGAGCTTTGGGAAGTGACCAGGATCAGAGCAGGTATTTGGGCAGAGGAGATTTAAATTCACTTCTCGGCAGGTTGGAGTTGGTATCACGGGCAGAGTCAGAGATAGAGCATAGACAGGGGCTCTTCAGCCCACCGAATCAGCCACTCCACTTACACTTTCCTTAAACAAACCCTATTTTTTAGCTCTCTCAACTTCCCTTATATTCCACCATTCGGGACAATTTGCAGCTGCCAGCTGCACAGCCTTGGCATGTGGGAGGAAACCGGAACTCCTGCGGGAAATCCACTCGGTCACAGGGAAAACCTGCAAACTCCACACAGACAGCACCCAAGGGCGGGACTGAACCTGGGACCCTGGTCTCTGGTGCTGTGAAGCAGCAACTCCGCTGGCTGTGGCACTCCAACCTTCCCAATCACGCTGACAGCAGGTGCCCTAGAAAATCGGGAGGGGAAGGGGGCAGTTATGAGGTGAGTTGCAAGGGCTCCACGCATCGTACCGGAAAGCGAGAGCCTTGTGCCAAAGATTTTCCTCTGTCTCAGACTCACTCCAGCTGGTCCTCACTCAGCCTTGCTCCTACCCCCAGCCCTACCTGTCAGCTGTCGGTGGGGCAGACTCACTCCAACTGGTCCTCACTCAGCCTTGCTCCTACCCCCAGCCCTACCTGTCAGCTGTCGGTGGGGCAGACTCACTCCAACTGGTCCTCACTCAGCCTTGCTCCTACCCCCAGCCCTACCTGTCAGCTGTCGGTGGGGCAGACTCACTCCAACTGGTCCTCACTCAGCCTTGCTCCTACCCCCAGCCCTACCTGTCAGCTGTCGGTGGGAAAGGTAATAACTATAGTTAACAAAATCACTTTTAAGACCAATGGTGGGTCAATGCTCTCCAAGTGCCTATTTTTCTTCAGGAAGATGTCAAGACTTCAGGTCCAGCCATCAATTCTCCAGACATTTTATAAATCCTTCATTGAGTCAATATGAACCTACAACATCACGGCACGGTTCGGAACAATGAGCATCGTCAACCTCAGCTCACTCGACGGAGTAGTCAGAATCAGTAGTAAAATCGTTGGCCAGGAACAAGAATCACTCCGCAGCATCCATAAGAGAAGGACAATAAAGGTGGCCCAGCAAAGAGTAGAGGGCATTACACACACACTACACTCTCTTGCCATTTGGACGCCGCTACAGGTCTCTGTCCACCAGTAGCAGACACCCTCATCCAGTTTGTGCCTTCCTCCATTTGCCTCAACACCCAAATTTGAATCTATAGTCTGTATACAGTAAAACAGTCAGCTTTATTATGTGTATTTGTATTTTAAATCACATGCATTAATTTTTAGTACTTATTATCTATTGTGAGTATTTTATATAGTGTTTTATTATATGTTGTGTGGTGGTGTGTATCATAAGCTCTGTGATGTTGTTTTTACCACTGCACAAAGTTCCTCACGGAAAATAAAGTGAATTGAATTGAATTAGTATCCACGCCTGACCTGCACCACATAGGAACAGTCTGTCAGCTGTGGGAGGAACTAGAGATCGCACTGCACTGTCCCAAAATCCAAAGCATTTACATTCTTTCAGATCCTTTCACATCCTCAGGATATCCCAAGTCACTTTACAGCCAAGGGAGGACTGTTGAAATGTGGTGCTGGTGTAATTCAGGAATCTTCCAATCCCATAACATCTACTGCCAAGGAGGACAAGAGCAGCAGACACAAGGGAATACCCACGTACAAGTCACAGGCCATGCTGACTGGGATACACATCATCAGTCTTACACATCACCGGGTCTAAATGCCACAACGCCCTCCCTAAAGCCTTCTCAAGGACAATTAGGGGTGGGCAATGAATGTTGACTTTCTGGCCAATGCCTACATCATTTGGATGAACAAACTGGCAGCCTACACGTAGAGCGAACAACCAGACAGCCACATTATAATGACCAGAATCGCCCCCGTTTGTTTTAGAACCTTGATTGATGTATAAATGTTGACTGGGACACCAGAAGAAGCCCCTGATCCTCTTTATGATAAAGTACCAGGGATATTTATGCCGACTTGAATGAACTTTTAGAAAGCGAATACTTACCAAAACTAGTTTAATGATGAGGTGTTTCTCATAGGCACTCTGTAAACGGTAATTCTCTGCAAAGAAAGGAGATAGAAGAACACGACTGAGAGATGGTTGGGGAGACAAGACTGTGAATCATTGGAAACAGTAGCTGTAATAATGAGACAAAGCCTAGTGCAACAGCCAATCTCCCTGCAATATTTCCTCTATAACCACTCAGACCATGAGATGACAGAATAGTCTGCTCAGTCCTAATAGTTCAGACGTATGACCAAGACAAGGTGAGATGCTGCATGGTTTAAAGATGAGCAGATACCCAAAATCACCACAAACTAACGAAAACAAGCTGAGTTTGTGGTCTAAAAGGCAGGAGGTGCAATTAAGACTTCAGGGACCTGACTGCTCTGTAAAACAGGCAGAGGCCATTTGACTGTCTAACCTTCTTCCATCATTCACACTGATCCCCATAACTAATAGAACTTCAGGGCCTGTGGTCAGCCCCCTTATTCCACAGAATTCTCTGAAACTGATTCCCAGCACCTACAACCAAACAAGGACCAGGGAAGAGATTCCAATTATCACACTTTTAGTGGGAGCAGCCTGCCTTTAGTTTCCAGTCACGCCCCTTTGGGATGGTGGGGTAGTAGTTAGAGTGATGGTAGTACAGCGGCTGCGAGCAGTGATCAGGGTTCAATTCCCACTGCTGCCTATGTACTACCCTGAGATTCATTTTCTTGAAGGCATTCACAGCAGAACAATGAAAAATAGCAGCATCAATGAAAAACTACACGCAAAGGCTGACAATGTGAAAGAGTCGACAAACGATAAAAAAAAATAAATAAATGAGTAAATAAATACTGAGAACATGAGTTGTAGAGTCTTGAAAGTGAGTCCAGAGGTTGTGTTCAGAGATTAGGTCAGTGTTGTGAAGTTGTCCACACTAATTCAACAGCTCAATGGTTGATGGGAACTTTAGTTGTGCTCTCCAATAGTCCATCTTTGCTGGAACCCAGTAATACTTTCCTCCAGCTGAAGTAGCCCATTCAGGTGGCCACAACTCATGGTGGACTCTTCATCACCCGCCTATCCTGTCCCAGTCACCTTCAATCCATGTCCTCGGCCACTGACTGCCCAGCCATTGGAAAAGATACTCCTTCTTTATTGAACTAAACCCCTGTGATTTGGACACTTGATTACATCTCCCCTTGGCTCTCCCTCCGTCGAGAAGACGTCCGTCCAGCTTCTCCATTCTCTTTGTCACTAAAATATAATGCGACATTTTGGAAATACTAAGCTAGCCAGGCAGCATCTACAGGAAGAGAAACAGATTTAATAATTCAGGTCAAAGACCCTTCTGCAACATTAACCGTTTCCCTTTCCACATGACATGTTGGCCTAACATGTTGACTTCTTCCAGCACTTTGGGTGTTGTTTCCTAAAGACCATAAGACCATTAGATATAGAAGCAGAAGTAGGCCATTCGGCCCATCGAGTCTCCTCCGCCATTCAATCATAGGCTGGTCCAATTCTTCCAGTCATCTCCACTCCCATGCTTTCACACCATATCCTTTGATGCCCTGGTTAATCAAGAATCTATCTCTGCCTTAAATGCACCCAATGACTTGGCCTCCACAGCCGCTCGTGGCGACAAATTCCACAGATTTACCACCGTCTGACTAGAGTAATTTCTCCGCATCTCAGTTCTAAATGGACATCCTTCAATCCTGAAGTGTTGCCCTCTTGTCCTAGAATCCCCTACATGGGAAATAACTTTGCCATATCTAATCCGTTCAGGCCTTTTAACATTTGGAATGTTTCAATGAGATTCCCCCTCATTCTCCTGTACTCCAGGGAATACAGTCCAAGAGCTGCCAGACGTTCCTCATAGGGTAACCCTTTCACTCCTGGAATCATTCTCATGAATCTTCTCTGAACTCTCTCCAATGTCAGTATATCCTTTCTAAAATAAGGAGCCCAAAACTGCACACAATACTCCAAGTGTGGTCTCACGAGTGCCTTATAGAGCCTCAATATCACATCCCTGCTCTTATATTCTATACCTCTAGAAATGAATGCCAACATTGCATTTGCGTTCTTCACAACCGACTCAACCTGCAGGTTAACTTTTAGGGTATCTTGCACAAGGACTCCCAAATCTCTTTGCATCTCTGAATTTTGAATTCTCTCCCCATCTAAATAATAGTCTGTCCATTTATTTCTTCCACTAAAGTGTATGACCATACACTTTCCAACATTGTATTTCATTTGGCACTTCTTTGCCCATTCCCCTAAACTACCTAAGTCCTCTCTGCAGGCTCTCTGTTTTCTCAACACTACCCGCTCCTCCACCTATCTTTGTATCATTGGCGCGTGGCCAAATGGATAAGGCATCAGTCTAGTTATCTGAAGGTTGCTAGTTCCAGCCTTAGCTGAGGCAGCATGTTATGTCCTTGAGCAAGGCACTTAACCACATATCGCTCTGCGACAACACTGGTGTCAAGTTGTATGGGTCCTTACGCCCTTCCCTTGGACAACTTTGGTGGTGTGGAGAGGGGAGACTTGCAGCTTGGGGTCAGGCCAGGTCTTCCATACAACCTTGCCCAGGCCTCAGTCATCATCGAAAATTGACGGACAGCCCAAGAAAGAAAGAAAGATCATAGGCAAATTTAGCCACAAATCCCTTAATACCGTAGTCCAAATCATTGTAAAATCACTGTAAATACATCATAAAAAATAACGGTCCCAACACCGACCCCTGTAGAGCTCCACTGGTAACCGGCAGCCAGCCAGAACAGGATCCCTTTATTCCCACTCTCTGTTTTCTGCCAATCCACCAATGCTCCACCCATGCATGTAACTTCCTTGTAATTCTATGGGCTTTTATCTTGTTAAGCAGCCTCATGTGCGGCACCTTGTCAAAGGCCTTCTGAAAATCCAAGTACACCATGTCTACTGTATCTCCTTTGTCTACCCTGCTTGTAATTTCCTCAAAGAATTGCAGTAGGTTTGTCAGGCAGGATCTTCCTTTCAGGGAACCATGCTGGCCTTGGCCTATCTAAAATAGAACTCTTTTCTCTTTCGACAACTGTTGCTTGTCCTGCTGAGAGCTTCCAGTGTTGTTCCACTTTCAGATTTGCAGCACCTGTAGTGTTGTTCTTCAATTAAATTCTAACTTTGATTCAAAACTAAAATTGCAAAAATTACACCTTCAAAGAGAGCATATGCCCTAGGAAGTGGAAGGAGTGAGTTTGCACTTACCCATGTCATTTAACCAATAGGCAATTTTCTTGTAAACATCATCGAGAACTGTAACCACAATAGCCAGTAAGACTTTAGGAAAGTAGGTGACAATTCGAGGCAGTTCTTCGATACTGATCACAAATTCCTGGAATAGAGGAGAACAAAAGGTGTATAAATAAAGGCAACAGGACGTGCATTCTCACAGGTTGTGCATGGTGTGGTTTCAGGCACTGTACCCAGTGCATTACTGTTGATAAATTAATACTAAATGTTTTTTATTTTCCATGGAATGCAAGGACACTGAAAAGTGGTCACAGCCACCAAGTTACTACTTGAGCTGTTGTCACTTTTGTAGAAAACATGGCAACTAATTTGTAAACAGACAGACGACACTATTATCACGAACGCAAGCGATCCTGGAGATGCTGGAAATCCAGAGTAACACACACAAAATTCTGGAGGAACTTAGCAGGTCAGGCAGCATCTCTGGAGAGGAATAAACAATCAATGCTTGTTATGCTTTGTAACTCCAAGACATAAAACTAATTGAAAGTAAAACATGGAGCCAGGGATAACATGTCTACTTCGCTCTTACTTCAGTGAGATGCACACATATGATGTGGCAGCTTAATGACGTATGCCATTTACATACTTTTACATTAAACAATTACTTAAATTAACAAGAATGCCTAATCAAATAACATAGTTACAATATTTCTCAGAAGTTACCCACACATCTATAATATTATACAATACAACTACTATATAGATATCCACAGCATAGTAAATTTTAAATTGTCCCATTTGGGCCTAAAGATTTATTCACTGTGGAGGATTTCTTATTCTTGTGGGATAACATCTTTCCTGACAAGGGAGATCCTTCTGCTTGTCAGGTGAGGCTTATGGTTATGAATCAGTCTCTGTGTTGGTTGTAGGAGTTGACTCTGGGACTGCAGGAAGTAGTTCTGACAGCTCTGGACACCTTTCTTCTGGATGTGTTGGCATCCTGAATAGGGCACGGCAAGCTGCTCGATCTGCCGATCTACCCCAGGCCACCAGACAAAGCTTTCAGCCAACACTTCCACTTTGACCATGTCTAGATGACCATCATGTAGCTCCTTCAACACCCTCACCTTGGATAGTACAACTACTCTCAATCCCCACACAAGACAAGCCTCATCAAGGGCAAGTTCATCCGGGGGCTGGTAAAAATGGGGGAATTGCAATTTCCAGCTATTTTGAGTTGCCATGTAGACCTGAGAGCATGTGGGGTCTTTTCTGTTTTCCCCTTTGATTATCTCTGCTGTAATAGGGAGAATATGTCAATTTGTAAATTTTTCAGTTATTTCCTTATCCAAGGATAAATAGGATAACTCCATCAGCATTTCTCTGATTAGTCATCCTCTCAAATGTTATCTTGTAATTGTCCCCTCCAAGAAACAGAGTCCATTTCTGCATTCATGTTGCCACAGTTAATGGAAAACATTTCTATGGACAGAAAATGGACACCAGTGGTTGATGATCAATAATGAGGGTAAACTCTCCCCCATACAAGTACTGGTTGAAATGTTTTACACCCCAAGCCAGACTCAAGGCCTTTCTGTCAATCTGTGTGTAACTTTCCACTGCCATGGTAAGGGAACGTGATGCAAAGACTACAGGGCGTTCACTTCCATCACTCATAACATGTGACATAACTGCACCTATGTCATTAGGCGAGGTGTCATAGGCAAACTCCACTCGACGATGGGGGTCATAATGTGTAAATACAGTGTCTGATGCCACCAGAGGGCGCAGTTTTCAGGTGCTTGGAAGTGGGTACAGAGGAGATGTTAGGGGTCAATGTTTTACTCAGAGTGGTGAGTGCGTGGAATGGGCTGCTGGTGATGGTGGTGAAGGTGGATACGATAGGGTCTTTTAATAGGCTCCTGGATAGGTAAACGAGCTTAGAAAAACAGAGGGCTATTGGTAACCCTAGGTAATTTCTAAAGTAAATAAATGTTTAGCACAGCATTGTGGGCCCAAGGGCCTGTATTATGCTGTAGGTTTTCTATGTTTCTATGTTTCCTTTGTCTTTTGGAAAGCTACCTCACACTGTTTAATCCACTGCCATTTCTTCCCAATCTGCAGTAATGAGTTCAAGGGGTGGAGCACAGTAGCCAAGATTGTAAGGAACCTGTTATAGTAATTGACAAACCCTAAAAATGACCACAGCTATGGCGTGTCCTTTGGCCTTGGGGCATCCACTACAGCTTGAAATTGTCAGCATACTTGTGTAATTCCTGTGTGTCAATGGTGTGACCACAGAAAATAATGCTTAGATTAAAGAATTCATACCTGTTACATCATGCTTTGAGCACATAATCTTATAATCTTTTTAACACTGTCTTCAGATTTTGTAAATGTTCCTTGTCATATTCACAAGTTACAATGATGTCATCCAGGTAACACTGAGTGCCTGGGCAACTTTGCAGCACCTGGTCCATGGCTTTCTGCCAGAGTGCAGGTGCAGATGCTACTCCACAAATAAGGCTACTATTGAGATAAAGCCTTTGGAGAGACTGAAAGACAAGAAACACTTTGTACTCTTCTTCCACCTCCGTCTGTAGGTGGGCCTCAGCTAAGTTCGCTTTGCTTTCTCCCTCCAGAAAGGTTTGCAGAGATATCCTCTATCCTGGGCAGAGGGTATTGATCTACATTCAGTACTGGGTTGATGGTGACCCCAAAGATCCTGACGGACTCATTCTTCTTGGCTACTAGGACCACGGCGTTGCCCATGGGTTCCGCTCAACCTGGGAAAGAATTTCTTCAGTCTCCATGTGGATCTAACTGACTGGCTACTTTATCACAGATGGTATAAGGAACCAAACAGGCTTTGTAAGACTTGAGTATGGCATTTTCATTTAACACTATTTTACCCTTGATATGTTCAAGTTTTCCAATCCCATCCTTGAACATTGCTGTGGTATCATCCAGTGGCTTTCTTAATTCACCTTTGGTTGACTCTGTTGCAGGGGATGTGGCAGGCAACTGGTGGATGATTCTCCAATCAAGTTGTAGTTGTGGCAGGCAACTGGTGGATGATTCTCCAATCAAGTTGTAGTTGTGGCAGGCAACTAGTGGATGATTCTCCAATCAAGTTGTAGTTGTGTCAGGCAACTAGTGGATGATTCTCCAATCAAGTTGTAGTTGTGTCAGGCAATCACCCGCCCACAATACTGGCTCTCCTGTTTTTACTACATTCAAGTTCAATGTGGCTTGCTGCTGGTTGTATTTCACTGTTACGAATGTTACGGGAGTCATCTTTTCTCCAGTATATCTTCTTAGACATCTGCAGGCTTCAGTTCACTATCTTTCAAATGCCATTCAAATTCATTTTTGGAAAGAATAAAACAGCTAACCCAGTGTCTGATACCATTTTAATTAATTTGCCATTCTTTTCTGGTGTAAGCCATATTGCTTGTCTCCTGTAACTCATTGTAACTCTCAAGGCTACATAGACCTATGTCACTCTCATCATTATCAGACTTTTCATCAACAGCATGCAGATTGGTGCTCTTTTTGAAACTGCATCTTGACTTTTTATCTTACTCTTTCCTGTGCAGTCCATTTATTTTTGTCTGCCCGACATGCACTTTGTATGTGCCCACTTTGTTGCATTTTCTGACCAAGGTTTAAATATACCTTTAAACCTGAGTTGGCCTGGTGTATGTGAGCTCCTGCCACAATGGTAACACAATTTGTTCAGCCAGGCAGGTTTCTGTTTAGATGTTGCATTTCTGTGCATGCTCACTTTCATTTCTGATGGCAACTCAATTGTCTCTCTGGTTGATGTTTCCATAGATACAGTAATTTCAACTGCTCTTTTAAATATGAGTTGTGCTTCAGTTAGGTGCTGTTTTTGAATGCTTTCTTGTAATGTACTACAAACTACACAATCTCTCAGATCATCATCAAGCCCATTACCAAACTGGCAATGCTCAGATAATTTCTTCAATTCAGCCATGTAAGCTCCCCTTCCTTTTAATTCCACTTATGAAACCTAAAGTGTCTTATAATCAACAGCGGTTTTGGTTCTAGATGCACCTATATTATGTTCATGATATCAGCAAAGCTCATTTCAGCTGGTTTGGTTGGAGCAGTCAAACTTCTAAGCAAACTGAATGCTCTTCCACTCATTGCACTTGTTTCTCATCAGCTATTCCATTTCCTTTAAAATATTGCTCAATTTGTTCAGGAAACGTCAACCATTTATCTGTTGTGTAATGTAGCTTGCTATTTCTGCATTTTATTGTTTATTACCCGGTACTCACTGTTTATGAATCACTGAATTTCTCCATTTTCTTCCGTTTTTAAAACTTAAATGTCTCTCTCCCCTTCCAACGAGAAAAACGGCTGAGCTGTTTTTTTAAATTCCACTCACTGCACTTCAGCAGGTAGACAGTCATCTTGTGTTTGTTTTAAAACCTCCTTGTCACCACAGTTACGTTTTGTAATTCCAAAACAAAACTAATCAAAAGTAAAACATGGAGCCAGGAGATGTGTATGTCTAAATTCTTACTTTAGTGAGGCGTGTACATACGCTCTGGCTGTGTAATGACATATACCATTCATGCACTTCTTACATGTAACCCGTAATGAATTATCAAAAAAAGAAAGAATGCTAAATCAAACAATATTTTTACAATATTACTCAAATATTCCTGAAATACTAAAAACACATGTTTCAGGCCTGTCCTGATGAAGGTTTTCAGCCTGAAATATCAACTGTTTATTCCTTTCCATGAATGTTCCCTGACCTGCTGAGTTCCTCCAGCATTTTCCATGTGTTACTCTTGATAACTCCATGATAAAGACCAGATGTTGACTGAATGAAGAATATTGACCTCAGTAGAATATTCAAGATTAGGACTTTCAGGTTTAAATCTCATCTCAAAGTTGACACCTCTCACACTGAAATAAATGGGATGGTGTCTGGTTCACTTTCCTTTAAAAAAAGACAGCTGCTTTAACCCACTGAAAAGTCATTATTTAACTGGGTTTGTAGAGACAAAGCAATTATGCCTGTGAGTTGTACTATTCTTTAATTCCGACAATTGACATTTTTATAAACAGAAGCTGGTTGAATTTTTTTCCATATATATCACTGTATCCCATGAGGAATGTGGTTGCAATTTTCTCAGTGAGTGTTGATGCTTACAATTGACCTTTACACACCACAGAGTCTCCTTGCCTACAATAACCAGATACTGCTATACAATCACTTGGTCACAAACCCTCATCGTAAGACTAGTACTGACCTGCAGTTCAAAGCAGATAAACATGGTCAGGAACACAACGCAGAGACAGAAGAGACAGACAGGAAGACTGACAAAGTACTGGAACAACCTCCGTTTCCACGGTGAGTAATAGAAGTCCTCACAACCCGTAACTGGACTGACTCGTTTGACACCCTGAAAGAGAGAAAGAAAGGAAGTTGCCACTGTAACATAGCGGTTAGCGCGACACAATTGCAGCTCTAAGCATCAGAGTTAAGAGTTCAATTCTAACACCGTTGGACGTGAGGAGTTTGTACGTTCTCTCCATGACCAAGTTTCCTCCGGATGCTCCGGTTTCCTCCCACAGTCCAAAGATGTACTGGTTAGTAGGTGAATTGGTCATTGCAAGTTGTCTTGTGATTAGGCTAGTGTTGAGTAGGTGGGTTATTTGGGCAGAAGGGCCTGTTCCACACTGTATCTCTAAATAAATCATATAAATGAAATAAATGATATAAATAAAAACAAAATTAAAATATGAGTTTATCACGTTGCAGACCACGGGCTCATCACCGGCTAATATACACAGTCTTGCACTTTTGACATAATCTTTCAGAACCTCAGGTGCCCCACTGTGTTTTCCACCCAGTCCCTCTTGGATGGAGCAAACACAGCAGCCAACTTGACTGTCAAGATCCCACCAACTACAATGTGACAATCAACTGTGAAAGCGATAGTGAATAAAAGGTTAGATATTAGGTTGGGTCAGTCACTGGACTGGGTCTTTTCAAAATAACAGTGCTGTGAAACCTTAGTCCTTCTGAGTGAGGAGCTGGAACCTCAGTTTCATCAGCAAGTTCAAAGTTAATTTATTATCAAAGTACATATATGCCACCATATACAACCCTGAGATTCATTTTCTTACAGGCATTTACATAGGACAAAGAAATACCATTGAATCAATGAAAAATTACACACAAAGTCTGATGGGAGGGAAGGAAGAGAGGAAAGGGAGGGAAGGAAGAGAGGAAAGGGAGGGAAGGAAGAGAGGAAAGGGAGGGAAGGAAGGGGAGAAGAGAGAGAGAACCTGAGTTATTGGGTCCTTGAAAGTGAGGTCAAGGGTTGTTGTGTTTGTTCAACAGTTCAGTGTTGAGGTGAGTGAAGTTATTCACGCTGGTTCAGGAGCCTAATGATTGAAGGATAATAACTGTTCCTGAACCTGCTGGTGTGGGACCCAAGGCTCCTGTACCTCCTTCCTGATTGCTCAGGGGCAGGGAGGACTTTTCCTGTGATGGACTGGGCAGCATCCACCACTTTTAGTAGGCTTTTTCAAGGCAGTGCCTCTGACTGTTCAGCAAATTCTCATGTGCAGGCACTGTGGCAATTTCAACCTGGATTATGGGGTGTTTAAAAAGTGAATATGGCATGATAAGAGTAAGATAATAACTAATAATTCCAACAGATAATCTGGAGAAAGTTCTAAACCAGAATGCGTGGGGAACATAAGTCTCACTCCCGCAAGGAACAGTGGAGGCGGGAACGATAGGCCTGGCTTTATAGGTGGATATATGTGTGGAAGGCAAGAATGGAAGGAGATGGAGATGGGGGAAACAGAGGGGGAGTGGGAAGAGGCTGACATGGAGCAGTTGTTTCTATGGCATACGTTCGCTGGTTCTTTACAAGTTTTCACGCTTGTACCTCATTCACACCACTGCCACCACAATACTTGAGCTGCCTCACCCTGAACTGGGACCTGGGCTCCTCCAGCAGCTCTGCTGGCCGGTCCAAAGTGCCCCACTTGTAGGCCAGCTCTGCGCTCTGCCGCTTCCAGCCCTCCAGAAACAAGGTGGTCCACACAACGTTAAACAGGGCAAAGGCCACACAAATCACATCACGGCTCATCTGATAAAGAGAGAAAGAGCTGAATTTATTTTTGTACCTTTCACGTGTCTTGTACTGTAGTACGGTTACCGGCGAGGCAGGCTTTTGCAGCTCGGGCAGCACAATAAGGTAACAGTTAGTGTAACGCTTCGCGGTGTAAGCGATTAGAATTCGATTTCCGCCCCTGTCTGTTAGTTTTCCCTGTAACCGTGTGGGTTTCCTCCCACGTTCCGAACCCATACGGGTTAATAAGTTGTGGGCATGCTACATTGGTGCTGGAAGCCTGGCAAAGCCTGCGGGCTGCCCCCAAACACATCCTCGGACATTGCTGCAGATGCCACATTTCAGATTCCATCAATACTTTGTCATGCATGTGAAAAATAAAGGTGATCTCTATCTTACACCTCATGAGCAGGACGGTGATGCTCTCATCAGTGACGTTGTTGAGCGATAACTGTTGACTTTGGATCACTGGGGCTGTTCCTCAAATGTTGTGGGATTTTTAACATCCACTTGGGAAGGCAGATAGGATCCAGGATGGAAGTCTGCTCTGACAGTGCAGCACTCTCTCAGGTCTGCAACAGAGTGTCTGTATGGTCCACCTGACTGTCTAATGTAGAGCCTAAAGCATTAGCTCTTAAGGCTGTACTGACTGCCATGATCCTCGGCCTGCCAATGGACCTGACCAAATTGCTTGAATCTCAGAGGATTAAGGACAATACTTGATCTTCACATTCCCGAGCGATCGAAACTGGGCTGGTGAGATCATTCATCGAAGACCTTACCTGGTCAGACTCTGTAAACGCCCAGAGTCCAAAACCGATCACAGCTGGGTAGATCATGCACCACGTGTAGTACCCGAGCCACGAGAAGTACATTGCTATTTTAACCCCAAAATAGTCACAGATATCGTCTGGAACAGAAGAAAGAGAAGGCAAATTAAAGAGATGAAATTACCGGGGAAATCTTAGGAACGGGGAGGCGTCAGGAAACTGCTTGAGTTCTAAGGCTCTGCATAACAGTGGAGGACTAATGGTGCAGCAGACAAGAAGGACTGCACAATGCTGGACAAAAAGAAGGCCCCACAACGCAGGACAAAATGAGGGCCGCACAACGCAGGACAGAAGGAGGGGCCCACAGCACAGAACAAAAGAACCTCACAGCACAGAACAATGGGATACAACGGTGCAGGACACCGGGATAGCCCTCCATCACATGAAGTCTCCACAATGAATGGCAGAACACAGATGATGGTGCAAAGGAGAAGGCGTCCCTATATTGCAGGGGACAGGGAAGACCCCATAAACACTTGGAGGAAGGAAGTGAGAGCACAGTAGTCAATTATGTGTACAACAAAATAAATTGCTAGGAAATGGACTATGAGGAGACTGCAAATAGTTTATAGAGAGAAAAATAAAAAAAAAAGCTGCAGATGCTATAAATCTGAAACAAAAACAAAATGCTGGAATAGCTGCAGGTCAGGCAGCAGCCGCGGAAAAGGAACACTTACCGTTTTGGATCTGTCGGAACTCAGAGCGAGATATTGTCAGCTCAGGTAAGTGGACATTAAAGTTAGTGAGTGCACTAAAGCGTAGCATTGTTCAGAGATTTGTAGAAAGCTGCAGCACAAGAGGGATTTGTGAGCCTTCCACATGAAATATAGAAAGCTGAACCACAAGTGCACTGAACTCATGCAACACTCACCTTTATTTCAAGCGTTTGAGAATAAACATAGGGAAATCCTGTTGTACACAGCTGGCATCCTGGGAAAACAATCTGGTTCTCCTTTTCTATCATTGGAGGTGGTTCAGGGCAGATTCATCAGGATGACCCTGGCCCTGGGAGGTTGTTCTACTACAAGGAAAGGTTCACCTGACTGGGACTCTACTCAGTGGATTGAGAGGCCTTACTGAAATGCATGCAATTACAAGAGGGTAGGACATCTCAAATACTGAGAGGGAACCAATGTTTTTGGAAAAGGGCAGGAAAGTGGACGAGGAATGTCAGGTCAGCCATGATCCTACTAAATGGCAGAGCAGGCTTAAGGGCTGAATGGCCTACACCTACCTCCTGCGATGGAGGGTGGCAGGAGTGCCCCATGGTGCAGGGCAGCAGGGGGTCCCAGGGCACAGGGGGACCCCAAGGTGTAGGGCAGCAGGGGAGTTCCCAGGGTGCAGGGCGGCAGAAGGACCCCAGGGTTCAGGGCGGGAAGGGGGCCCCAGGGTGCAGGGTGGCAGGATGTTTGAAGAAGAGGAATAATGCAATTGGATATAGTGCTGAGCCCGTGAATTTCGCAGCCCCACGGCCCTTCCCCACATTTGTATCTCTTCCTTTTGCAACTCATTCTAACGCACGAGTAAAGCAGCATGGGCAGGCATTCCGTACCTACTGGCTGTGACTCGCAGACGGCCTGAACCCACGACTTCACCAAGCGGTTAAGCATTCGCTGCTCGTGGAGGGGGAGGACCTGCTGAATGATCCCTCGAGTCATGAGCTCTGCAACTGGACACAGCACCGGTGGTCAGTGACAAGACGGACATTCAGCCACTCCCTCCATTTTCTGTACACGTCACCATCCTTCCCCAGCACCCTGTAGTCTCAAACAGTCCACCTCTTCCCCTGACATCCTCCTGAAGAACATCCGTTCACCCTTCAGTCCCTCGTGCACTGGGACAGCGTTTTACACTCCGGCCTGACATTCGAACTTGAGATCTACAGGATTCCGCACTGCCCTCTGAGCTGTGGTTCATAGGGGGAGATTCAGTCAGGAGAGTGACGAGGACCCCTGGGGTCTGGAGTCAGGGCACAGAGATGGAGTTAGGAAGAAGTCCCATTCCCATTCTGATATGTCCATCAATGACCTCCTCTGCTGTCGAGATGAAGCCACACTCAGGTTGGGGGAACAACACCTTATATTCCATCTGGGTAGCCTCCAACCTGATGGCATGAACATTGATTTCTCTAACTTCCGTTAATGCCCCCTCCCCTTCTTACCCCATCCCTTTTTTTTATTTATTCTTCCCCCGCCCCCCTTTTTTCTCTGTCCCTCTCACAATCACTCCTTGCCTGTTCTCCACCTTCCTCTGGTGCTCCCCTCCCCCTTTCTTCCTTTCTTTCTCCCCAGGCCTCCCATCCCATGATCCTTTCCCTTCTCCAGCTCTGTATCCCTTTTGCCAAACACCTTCCCGGCTCTTAGCTTCATCCCACCCCCTCCGGTCTTCTCCTATCATTTCGCATTTCCCCCTCCCCTCCTACTTTCAAATCTCTTACTATCTTTCCTTTCAGTTAGTCCTGATGAAGGGTCTCGGCCCGAAACATTGCCTGTACTGCTCCCTATAGATGCTGCCTGGCCTGCTGTGTTCCACCAGCACTTTGTGTGTGTTACTTGAATTTCCAGCATCTGCAGATTTCCTCGTGTTTGCGCAGGAGGAAGAAAGTGGTTTATGTTAAAGGATCAACTCTAATATCCTCAGGGCACCTTCTAGGAAGGAGTCCTTATGTGACATCACTAAATTATCAAAACACAGTAAATTTGCAGATGCTGGAAATCTTGAGCAACACACACAAGATGCTGGAAGCACTCAAGAAGTCAGGCAGCATCTATGGAGAGAAAAAAAACTGTTGCTTTGGGCTGAGATCCTTCATCAGGACTGGAAAGAAAGGGGGCAGATGTCACAGTAAGTAGATGGGGGAGGGAAGGAGTGCAAGCTGGAGGTGATAGATGAAACCAGGTGTGAGGGTGGGTAGGTGGGGAGGGAGGGAGGATGATAAGAGAAGCTGGGAGGTGGAAGAGGTAAAGGGCTGAACATAGAACATAGAAATCTACAGCACATTACAGGCCCTTCGGCCCACAATGTTGTGCTGACCATGTAACCTACTCTAGGGACTGCCTAGAATTTTGCTAGCTCATAGCCCTTTATTTTTCTCAGCTAAAGAACCTATTGTATCCACCTCCACCACCGTCGTCAGCAGCGCATTCCACACATTCGCCACTCGTCTGTGTGAAAAACTTACCCCTGACATCCCCTCGGTACCCATTTCCAAGCACCTTAAAACTATGCCCCCTCGTGTTAGCCAGTTCAGCCCTTGGAAAAAGCATGTGGCTATCCACACGATCAATGCCCCTCATCATTATACAAAAGGAATGAAGAGAGAAACTGACAGGAGAGGGCTGTGGACCAGAAAAGAAAGGGAAGGAGAAGGGACGCCAGGGGGAAATAATGGGCAGGTGAAGAGAAGAGAAGGGGCGAGAGGGGAATGGAATAAAAGAGGAGGGAGTGGGTAGAAATTACTGGAGGTTGGAGAAATCGATGTTCACGACATTAGGTTGGAGGCTACCCAGATGGAATATGAGGTCTTGCACCTGCATCCTGAGAATGGCCTCATTGTGGCAGTGGAGGAGGCCATGGAAATGCCGAAATGGGAATGCGAAGTTGGATTGAAATGGTTTCCCACTGGGAAACCTCAACATTTTGTGCTGGAAGGTGCTTGACAAAGTGTTCCCCAGCCTACCTCAGGTCTCACCAATGTAGCGGAGGGCACACCATGAGCATCAGATACTGTAGGTGACTCCACAGACTCACAGGTGAAGTGTCACTTCACCTGGAAGGATTACTTGGGGCCCTGAATTGTGGCAAGGAAGGTGAAGTGGCAGATGTAGCACTTGTCCTGCTCACAGGGATCAGTGCCGGGAGGAAGATCAGTGGGGAGGGTTGAGGGGACAAGTGTGTCATGTAGGGAGAGAGAGCACTGTCTGCAGAAGCCACTCTGCACAATATTACCACTGACAGCATTGTGACAATGATCCAATAATTTTTATCAGGGATATCTGCTGTGGGGGTAAACACTGTTCTTACTGACGAAGACCAGTATTTACCCCGATCTTCTTCAGATTATGGGATACATCAGGCCTGTCCCAGAGGGCAGGCTAGACACCACTTGAAGACATAACAGTGCAGGGAGTGTCAACTTGACTTGGGCAGGATAGACCGACCCGGAATCAGCAGCCGCAGGACTTGCGCCACCCTCCCCCGAACCTGCTTCTGCTTGTACGATTTAAACAGGCCTTACTGATTGGCTGCCCCTCCAGGAAGTGGATGTTGTGCAGGCTCTCTCCCTGCTTGGCCCGCAGGTTGTCCAGCCAGTGCTTGATGATACTCTGCCGTTCCTGCAAAACACACACCGGCTCATTTCATCTCCTGATGCTTTCAGTTGCATGCAACGTACAGTGCCCAAGGAGCTGCAATGGCTCCACGCCGAGGTTTCTGCTCCAGCCTAGCCTCCTCCGTCCTCTCCCTGCTTTCCCCGATCCCTCTATTCCCCTCTCCCAAACACCGCTTCCCTTTGCTCAGCAGTGGATTATTCTTCTCCGGAACTACCTGAGCTGCTTTCACTCAGAAAAATGTTCAGCATCCCTACATTTGTCCCATTCTGTCATCTCAGCTTCGCCCCATCTCCTCCCTTCCCTCTGCCACTTGCTCCTCGGTTTCACTTTCCTCTTCTTCCGCTCTCTGCTCACTTTTCCCTCTCTCCTTATTACCCCTCCTCGCTTGTTCCCTGTATCTCTTCCACTCTCCCCCTTCTCTCGGTACTCATTCCCTCCCACTCTGTCTCTCTCTAGCTTACGCCTGCCTTCTCTATGTCCCCCTTGTTCTCTCCCTCTCTCTCCAGCTTTCGTAAGTCTTTGCCACCCCTCTCCAACACCCCCGCCTGGATTTTGTGCCCGAGTCTCTGTCGACCTTTGTGTAGCCCCCCCTGTGAGCAATGGGACAGCCGGTGTAAGAAGAGACCCCTGGCCAGTCTCACCTGAGAAGTGAAGAAATAGATTTCATTTTCAATGTTTTCATAGATGTAATCCTCGTCACAGCACAGCACCCTGGTCCCGCCGCCGAACTCCTGCTTCACTGGCTTACGCAGACCCATTTCCTCAGCTCCTCGTAGCAAGCTGCCCATGACACCAAGACAGAGGAGTCACACTCCAGCTGCTGAGAGGAGCCAGCCAAGCGGGAAGGCAATCGCGGACTGAGGCTCACGCGGGTACACGAAGCACAGTGAGTGTACACGGACTGAGGCTCATGCAGGCACTCAAAGCACAATCAGCATGTGTACATGGACTGTGGCTCGCGCGGGTACACAAAGCACAATCAGCATGCGTACACGGACTGTGGCTCGCGCGGGTACAGGGAGTGCGATCAGCGCACATACACGGACTACAATCAGCATGTGTACAGAGACTGAGACTGAGCCTGTATGTACAGGGACTGCAATCGGTGTTTAAGCAAGGACTGGAGATGCTGCAAGGACACACACTGGAACCATGTGCACAAACAGAGGCAATGCTCCTTCGCTGTAATGGGCTGGAGCACATAGATGGACACAATGGAACAGATATCAGCAAGTGCACAGGACCCACCAGTACCCCAGGTCCCCATCCCACTTCCCATTAATCCCAGCATGATAATCCAGGGCCGTGCCCCCCTCCCCCAAACTCTAACCCCTTACTGCAGCCCACTGAATTCCTGTGCCTGTTTACAACCTTCAGCACTCAGCCTCCATCTCACTGTAGGGCCCACAAGGCCAGGCTCCCACCTACTTCTCATAAGTGGCCGTGATGAAGAATGCGTAGACGCTGGTGTGCTTATGATGCCGAATCTGAATGATCAGCTCTGGGATTCCCAGCCGGATGTGATTCAGCAGCCATAGCAACGTGTGGTCATCAGTTGTATCTGTGGAAAGAACATGAAAGAGATCTCCCTTCAGCGGTAACACAGGCACAACGCTGGAAGAACTCAGTAGTCAGGCAGCATCTATGGAAAGGAGTAAACAGCTGCTGTTTCCTGCCAAGGTCCCCTTGCTTTATGATTTACTACTCCCCTCAATGGCTTTTGTTTAGATCTCAGGATGTTTACCACCACAAAGGCACTTTTCCCCCAGCTACCCTTGAGAAGGTGCTGCCTTCTTGAACCATTG
This sequence comes from Hypanus sabinus, assembly GCF_030144855.1. Lineage (NCBI taxonomy): Eukaryota > Metazoa > Chordata > Chondrichthyes > Myliobatiformes > Dasyatidae > Hypanus > Hypanus sabinus. The sequence continues at coordinate 27,567,774 of NC_082721.1, forward strand.
CAGTTCTGATCTCCAGTGCGGTCTATGCGGAGTTATCATGTTCTCCCTACCGTCACGTGGGTTTCCTCCGGGAAATCCGTTTTCCTCCTATATCTCAGGGAGGTATGGGTCAGCTTGTGAAAGGGCCACTGGGGAAAGGACTACTGACATCCAGCTTATCCATGTACTGTATATTGTAATTTCAAACTCTTTTACAAGGTTGGCCCTCATACTCCTACAGTCCAAGGAATAAAGAGCCAGTCTGGCCAACCTCTCCCCAGTCCTGACAACATCCCGGTAAGTCTTCTCTGCACTCTTTTCCATTTAACAACCTCTTTGCTATAGTAGGGTCACTACAACTGTACACAATTATACAACAGTAACACAATGACCCACCTCCTAAACTCAGTGTCTGGACTTACAAAGCCAGTGTGCCAAACATCTTTTCCGCCACCCTGTCTGCCTATGATGTCGCCTTCAACAAGCTATGCACTTAGTACTTGTAGGTCTCTCTATTCCAGTGTCCTACCATTGACAGTTGAATCCGACGTATGTTGGTTTGACTTTCCAAAGTGCATCACTCCTACTTATTGGTATTGAAATCCATTTGCCACTCCTTGGCCCACTTCCCAAACTAATCAATATCCCCCTGCAATCAGGTCTTCTCCTGACACTGCTTTTCCATCCTTTGCTTAACAAGTTAAGAGCCCCTGGTATTACTGGAAAGATATGAGCATGGATAAAGCAGAGGCTGATTGGCAGGAGGCAAAGACTGGAAACAAAGGGAGCCTTTTCTGGTTGGCTGCCAGTGACTAATAGTGTTCCTCAAATGTTTGTGTTGGGACCACTTATTTTTACATATCAAAGACTTAGATGATGGAATTGATGGATTTGTTGCAAAGTTTGTAGACAATATGAAGATAGGTGGAGGGGCAGGTAGTTTTAAGGAAGTAGAAGCTACAAGAGGACATAGACAGATTATAAGAATGGGCAAAGAAGTGACAGATGGAATACAGTGTTGGGAAGTGTATGGTCATGCACTTTGATAGAAGAAATAAAAGGGCAGACAATTTTCTAAATGGAGAGAATATTCAAAAATATGAGGTGCAAAGGGATTTGTGAGTCCTCATGTAGGATTCCCAAAAGGTTAAATTGCTGGGTGAATCGGTGGTGAGGAAGGCAAATGTGATGTTAGGATTCATTTCAAGAGGACTAGAATATAAAAGCCAGGGTGTAATGTTGAGGCTTTATAAAGCACTGGTGAGGCCTCACTTGGAGTATTGTGAGCAGGCTTGGGCCCCTAATCTAAGAAAGAATGTATTGATGTTGGAAAGGGTTCAAAGGAAGTTCACAAAAGTGATTCTGGGATTGAAAGGCTTGTCATGTGAAGAGTGTTTGATGGTTCTGGGCCTGTATTCACTGGAATTCAGAAGAATGAGGGGTGACCTAAATGAAACCTATCAAATACTGAAAGGCCTTGATAGAGTGGATGTGGAGAAGGTGTTTCCTCTGGTGGGAGAGTCTAAGACCAGAATAGAAGGACTTCCTTTTAGAATGGAGATGAGAAGAAATTTCTTTTGCCAGAGAGTGGTGAAACTGTGGAATTTGTTGCCAGAGGTGGCTTTGAAGGCCAAGTCTTTAGGTTTATTCAAGGCAGATGTTGATAGATTCTCGATTGGTCAGGGCACGACCTACCACGGCCTTCTGTTCAGTCAGCTCTGCTCTGGTGATGAAATAACTTGAAATTCTGGGGTTACTGTATATGTTCATCTGGCCTGGGAAGATGTGAGCGGATGATCAGCTTTCCGTGGTCTTTGTGTGTGGGTTCGATAAACTCGTACCAACTCTATGCTTGGAGCCCTGTGAACAATTGAAAGATCCGTATTGTAGGCAGGAGGTAAAGGCAATGGGAAGGCTCAGAAAAAGATTCATAGATGCCAAAAGTGGGAGGTTGCAAACATCAGGAATTATGTTCTTTTTTACTCTCTCCAGTAACAGAAAGTCGAGCTAGAATGAGAGAGGTCCTGAAAATTAAGAAATAAAAAAAAGCAGAACGTGTGGCAACAGTGGAAAGAGAAACAGTTAACATTTCTTCTAGTGTTCTGGTTTTCTGGTTTCCTCCCATAGTCCAAAGATGTTCTGGTTAGTAGGTTAATTGGTCATTGTAAGTTGTCGTGTGATGAGGCAAGGTTAAATTGAGGGTTCCTGGGCCAATTCGACACTGTATCTCGAAATAAGTAATAAGGAAGATATTCGTATTTGTAGGTGAGACTTGTAGTTAGACCATAAGACTTAGGAGCAGAATTAGGTGATTTGGCCCATCGAGTCTACTCTGTCATTCCATCATGGCTGATTTATGACCATTAACCTCGGTCATTGATAAATCTTGCAGGATGCTTCATTTCTTAGAGAGGTGGCGAGTGTGGTTCATTCCCTCACCAAGTGTAACAGCAAAACGTAGAATCCAGAGCAACACACACAAAATGCTGGAGGACCTCAGCAGGTCCAGCAGCAACTATGGAAATAAATAAAGTCGACATTTATTCAGGACCAGCAGAAAATACAACATCAAAATCTGGAAGGGTGTGAACATCAGAATCTGCTGAGCAGTGTTATTGGATTAAAGTCAACGACCTTACCAACAGCAGGGAAAGGTGCAAGGGGAAACAGGATAAGCACACAAGGTAGAAAGGGGAAGGTGATTTTCAGCATACGGTATGGAACAGGCTCTTTCAGCCCAACAAGCTGTTCTGCCCAGCAACCCAACTATTTAACCCTGGCCTAATCACAGGACAATTTACAATGAACAATTAACCTACTAGCCGGTACATCTTTGGACTGTGGGAGGAAACCAGAGCGCCCAGAGGAAACCCATGCGCACACAGGAAGAATGTATAAACTTTCTTACAGAGGACGTTGGAATTGAACTCTGAACTCTTGACACCTGAGCAGTTACAGCGTCGTGCTATATGCTACCATGGTGACCCCACTGATGGGGGGGAGGAGGGACTTGAGGAGGTTGCTGAGGAATAGAAATACCAGCAAGACCAGAAGGGTCAAAAGGCTTGTTTCAATGCTCGACACTCTACATAATCTATGTATTGGTTAACCACTTACTGTTGGATAAACGTACAGACAAAGGGAGCAAACTGAGTTGGGATACAAATCCCGCATGATGGGAAGAATTATGAAATAGGCTGGCGGGGTAGAGTAACTGCCTCCTGCTTTTCTAGGCCCCATGATGAACTCTGTTGAGATTTGCATTTCTGAACCTCCAGACTCCTTCATTCCTCTAGTCCTTCTGAGAGTGCAGAAAGCAAGCTACTGAGCAGAACTCAAGAGCGTGGAGCAGGGGGATGGTTGCCGTTTTGGGTCAGGTCCCTGCAGTCTCCATCCTTTTGCCTCCAGAGGTGCTGATTGACCCAATGTGCTCTTCCAGCAGTTTGTTTTTCACTCCAAGGTCCAGTAGCTGCAGCCTTTTGCGTCTCCTTTCTGTTGGAGGTCGTGAATGTGTGGCCACGGAGGCAGAATTCACTGAGTGAGGTGTGTGTTGTGGCTCCCAGTTCATTAGCTGCTCACTGTCTGGCCTCGAGGAGTGGTTGCTGATAGCAACCCTCTTCCACCAACCTGACTCTGATAGGCACTATTTTTAGATCTAAGGTTTAGCATGGAATTACTTGGCAATTATTTCAGGGAGGAATACATGGTTCACAGCCATTTCTCCTTACCTGGGCCCTTCAGGTACTGTGCCCACCTCTGGAACTGAAGACATACACTAAACATTTTAAAAACAACTTCTTCCCCTCTGCCATCAGGTTTCTGAATGCACAGTGAATTCATGAATACTATCTCACTACTTCTGCTGTCTTTTTGCACTATGCATTTAATTTATTTTTAAGTATATATTTCATATTGTAATTTATAGTGTGGTTCATGTACTGCTGCCACAAATTTACAAATTTCGTGACACGTGTCAATGATATAAAACCTGATTCCGATTCTGAAAAGGGTCGGCAGTGAATGTTTGAACGACCCAGAGTGGCCTGAAAAACCCAGTCCTGCTCCTGTTTGTTATGCTCAGTGTCCGAGCTAAGAGTCACAGCAGAGACTCAATGGCCTCCCCTTCATCGAAGGAGGGTGTTCACCCCCTGGCACATACTCCACCGTTCAATAAGATCTCGGTCGATTTTCATCTCAGTACCACTTTATAATTCCTTTGATATCCAAAGATGTTCCTCTCTGGCTCAAATAATGACAGAGCATCACCACTGTCCCAAGATTCACTATTCTCAGAGCAAAGATCTTTGTAGTCCTCACTACCCTGAATAGTTGATCCTTTATTTTAGACATGTGACCCCCCCAGTTCTAGACATCTCAGCAATGTCTCCCCTGTCAAGTCCTATAAAAAATTGTATTCTTTGATGAGATCAGACATTATTCTTCTAAACGAGAGAATACAGGCCCAGCCCACTTACTTTCCCCTCACAGGATAACCCTGTCATCCTTTTTCAATCTCCATCAGTGGTTCCCAAAGTGGACCATATCGTGCCACCCCTGGAGTTGGTGGGAATTTCTAGGGGGGGGGGGTGATAAACATAATGGGGGCAGTGGGGGAGCTCGGTAGCAAGGGGAGGAGCTGAGGAATTACAGGCTTAATTTAAGAAATTAGTTACTTATTGTAAGCATTTGATCTTCAGTGCCTCAGAATTGATTACAATGATCACATAATCTCTTTACAGTTTTTATGATTGGCCGGAAAGGGCGAGTGGACACTGGGGCTGTGGTCTGGGAATTAAGGGGACAGTAACCCAAAAAGGTTTGGGAACCACTGCCCTATATCCTTCCGAGGCAAGGAAACCAGAAGTGTGCACAATATTCTCAGTCCCACCAAATTTCTTTAGTACTGTGCTTCCCCTGACTCTGGTACCTGTACAAATTCTCACACTATTCCAAATTTCACAGTCCTCAGGTTCACCTCTGCAGTGTCCCTCCAACCCTCATTCTAGAGTCCTCAGTTGCCTCCAATTCTCCACCTTGATCCACCTCCTCCTACTCTGCCAACATCTCCACTCTCTGTATCCTTCCACGTAAAACCATTACTTACTGCCTCCCCCCCAACTAAAGATTCCCTGAAGCCACCAGACCATTTAAATTCCCTCTCTAATACTTTGTATAACCAACTAACCTCATCCCTTCCCCTCCTCTGGGTAGAAGGTTGGTGTCCTTTCATTCCTCTCAGTTCTAAATGTCATCATTGCTGAGCAGTTAACATTGGCCCTATGTATTTAGGAGCAAAACACTGAAGATGCCAGTAATGAGAAAAATACTGGAAGCACTCCATAGGTCAGTCTCATCTGTGGAGAGAAGCAGTTAAGCTTTCAAGCTGATGTGACTGCAGTTGTTTAAGAAGGCAGCTCACCACTGCCTTCACAAGGTCAATTAGAAATGGACAATTAAATGCTGCCTCAGTCTGCAGAGCCTACATCCCTTGAATGAATAAAAAAAGAGCATATTTTCATCAAAACTGTGATGTCAGATATGCAACAAGCTCAAAGGAGCAGACAAAGGGAGGAGGGTGAGAGCGTGATGAAGAGAGAGGCACCGGGTGGGGTCAGCTGAAAGGGGATGGGTGACCAGGCGTCCGGGGAGGTGCGAGAAGAAAACCTAGTATGAGGGAGAAAGCTGGAATGGCTGGGTCCTGAAATTGTCAAATTCACCGTTAAAAACGCATCAGTATTTATTTGTTTTTTTTTTACAATAACCCGGCACCAGGCAACACCATGACCTTCACATAAGACAAACAGCATCCTGATTTGGAAATAGATTGAGGTCTTTTGTGGTTACTTGGTCTAAATTCTGGAGGTCCCTCCTCAACAGCTTCACCAGAACGGCAGCAGTTTACAAGGATTGTCCAGCACCACCTTCTCAAGGACAATTAGTGACGGGCAGTCAATAGCATCTTGAGTGCCCACCACCTGAAAGTGAATGGAAAGCTGGGCTAAGCCTTTCACCATGAATTGATACTGTTCATCAACACTCATTTGTGTGGATTTCCATACCAGTTGTATAGGATACACCACGTACAGTACCTTGCTTTAAGAATGCAGCTTTCAAAATGAGATCATTGGCTAATTTGCTTGTGGACTTGTAACAGAATCTGCTGGTTGGGCAAGGTGACTGGCTAACTCCAGAATAACTCAGTGATGACAACACGGTTGGAGTCAGATTGCAGCGACTGTGCAGGGGTTACTACCATTCCCAATTTAGTTGCATCAAACAAAATCAGGGAGATTAGCTAACTTTTTTTGATAGTTAAGTTAATGAAAAGATTAACTCAAAAGGATGAACCAAAATAACAAACTGGACATTAATAATAACTCTAAATAATTATCTGCACAGTCAATGGTGTACCAAATAGATACGTTTACCTTTCACAAGCCTTACATGTCAGTCTATCATCAAAGATCACCACTATCCACACCATGGCAATTTTTCACAGCCACTTGCAGGTAGGCGGTCCGGAAGTGTGAAGTCCCACATCACTAGCTTCAAGAGCAGGCACTCCTTTCAACCATTCACTTCAGAATGAAACTGGCAAAACCCAGATCACTGCAGTTCAGCAATGCTTTGACTAAAATGGACGTTTTTTTGTTCTGTGCACAAGTTATGTTTCTCTTGTGAATGCTGCTTAAATGAAGTGACATGCCTGCAATGCCTCTGCAAGTAAGCTTTTCTTTGCATCTGTGTGGAATTGTACTGGTGCATACGACAATAAATTCACGTTTGACTTTGAATTTATCTATACTGTTCCTCTAACATAACTCTCCATATTTTTATCTGCAGATAAAAAGGTTAAATTGATCTTGGAGTAGGTTGAAATGCCAGCACAATATTGTGGGCTGAAGGGCCTGTACTGTGCTACAGTGTCCTATTAAAACTTACACTTACATATATTTAACCAAATTAATACTTGCAAACTTATCCTATGCACATGTACCCTGTATTTATCAATTTGTATTTATAACTTACCCTCTATATATCCATATTACAAAGTATTATGCAGTACAGCACCGGACAGGTTATTCAGCACCTGCTCTGTTTTACTGTGTGTGCCCACACACACACACACACACACACACACCCTCCCCCTGACACCCTACTTCCTCTCTTCCCATCAGCAGTGGCTTTAATAGTGTAACAACTGCTTCAACAGAAAACCTCCAACAGTTTTGCACTCACATGGTATGCACCTTTCTGAGAAAGCAGCACTCCAATACTGGCCCAGGGGCAGTGCAGCTCTCCTTCAGTTCTGACACAATAACAACACACTCTCAATGCTGACACAACAGTGCGACACTCCCACAATACTGACAAATAAGTGCAATGTTCCTTCAATACTGACACTCCAAAAGTGCAACGCTTCGTCAGTACTGGCACACCCACAGTGCAACTCTGCCTTAGTACTATACAACAGTGTGACACTCCCTCAGTACTGACAAAAAAGTGCAATGTTCCTTCAATACTGACACACCAACAGTGCAACACTTTGTCAATACTGACACACCAAAAGTGCAACACTCCCTCAGTACTTGCACAGCAACAGTGCAACTCTGCCTTAGTACTGATACAACAGTGCAACACTCCCTCAGTATTGACACAACAGCAGTGCAATGCTCCCTCAATAATGCCTCTGTAACAGTGGGTATTCCTTCAGTGCTGCCACATTAAATGTGCTTTTTTCCTCACTGTCCCCTCCTACCCTACAGTACCCCCTCATATAACACAGCAACAAATCTATACCACGTAGTGTTCAGAAGAACGAGAGGTGATCTTTTTGAAGGTACCAATCTCTGACCCTCGATATCCAACTTTACCAGAGTAGGTTCTCAGTATGAAACTGCTGAGACAGATCACCAATTATCTTAAAACAGGACAAGGACATACCTGCAAATGTCATCAGTACATCACAATTCTCAGTCGGAACTGTCTTCATCCATGATTTATGGGACATGATGTAGCGCCCTGCCTGGAGGAAACTTTTCCCGAATAGTTTATCTGCATGGAGACACAAAAACAGCATCAGCAGGCAAGGAATCGAGTGAGGAGGAGAGAGGCACTAAAGCATTACACTTCTGCTTTAAATGCAAATTTAGTCTCAAACACATCAGCATTCTTCTGAATTCATCTTTCCTCCCCAGTGAAAACTAACTCCAGTGCAATCTCACACAAAATGCTGGAGGAGCTCAGCAGGCCAGGCAGCACCTATGGAAAAAAGTACAGTCGATGTTTTGGGCCGAGACCCTTTGGCAGGACTTCCAGCATCTGCAGACTTTCTCTTGTTCGTGGTCTTCCCTTTGCTGTAACCTCACCACCACTGTACCCCAAGTGCAACTTCACTCCTCCCAGTGCAGCCTCAGTCTCCAATCGCTAAAGCGCATGTAATTAAAACACTTCTCCCTCCTCATCCGATGAACCTTTGCTGCACCCTATCTTAAGTCTCCACATCCTTCCTGTCGTGCAGCAACTGGATCGAAAGAAAACATTCCAAATTTAGCCTAGCAAAAGCTATATTTCTCTCCTTTATGATATGCCATCTTTTATCACCCTGTCCATTTGTGTTGTCACTTTCAGAAAACTGCGACCCACGACCCGTCTGCACATCAGTGCTTCAAACAATACAAAAGGGCTTTGCAGATTCCTCTTGCATCTGACCTCCCAAGTTTCAACATCTCACCCTTTTCCAGACTGCTCTTTCTCTCTGCAGAATGCTGGCGCAACTCAGAAAGTCAGGCAACATCTAAGGAAGAGAACAGTCAATGTTTCGGGCCAAGTCCTTTCTCCAGGAAGGGGGCAGAAGCCAGACCAAAAGGTAGTGGAAGGGGAGGAGTGAAAGCTGGGAGGGGATAGGTGAGACCAGGTGAGAAGGAAGGTGAGAGGGTAGAGGAGGAGGGATGAAGCTGGGAGGGGATAGGTGAAACGTGAGAGGGTGGAGGAGGAGGGATGAAGCTGGGAGGGGATAGGTGAAACGTGAGAGGGTAGAGGAGGAGGGATGAAGCTGGGAGGGGATAGGTGAGACCAGGGTGGAGGAGGAGGGATGAAGCTGGGAGGGGATAGGTGAAACGTGAGAGGGTGGAGGAGGAGGGATGAAGCTGGGAGGGGATAGGTGAAACGTGAGAGGGTAGAGGAGGAGGGATGAAGCTGGGAGGGGATAGGTGAGACCAGGGTGGAGGAGGAGGAGGGATGAAGCTGGGAGGGGATAGGTGAAACGTGAGAGGGTGGAGGAGGAGGGATGAAGCTGGGAGGGGATAGGTGAAACGTGAGAGGGTAGAGGAGGAGGGATGAAGCTGGGAGGGGATAGGTGAGACCAGGGTGGAGGAGGAGGGATGAAGCTGGGAGGGGATAGGTGAAACGTGAGAGGGTGGAGGAGGAGGGATGAAGCTGGGAGGGGATAGGTGAAACGTGAGAGGGTAGAGGAGGAGGGATGAAGCTGGGAGGGGATAGGTGAAATGTGAGAGGGTGGAGGAGGAGGGATGAAGCTGGGAGGGGATAGGTGAAACGTGAGAGGGTAGAGGAGGAGGGATGAAGCTGGGAGGGGATAGGTGAAACGTGAGAGGGTAGAGGAGGAGGGATGAAGCTGGGAGGGGATAGGTGAAACGTGAGAGGGTGGAGGAGGAGGGATGAAGCTGGGAGGGGATAGGTGAGACCAGGGTGGAGGAGGAGGGATGAAGCTGGGAGGGGATAGGTGAGACGTGAGAGGGTGGAGGAGGAGGGATGAAGGTGGGAGGGGATGGCTGGAAAAGGTAAAGGGCTGAGAGCAGAAGAGATCACAAAGGAGGAGCAATGAGAGATGGTCTCACTGAATTCCCTTCCAAGAGAGGACAAACTTCTTCAGAGCCTGCCTTGAAAAGACTTCACAGTGAAGCAGCTGAACTCCTCTGCCCCCTTCGTAGCAACACCTTCGGCATGCTGCCTGGCCTGCTGAGTTCCTCCAGCATTTTGTGTGTGTTGCTCGGATTTCCAGCATCTGCAGATTTTCTCTTGTCTGCCCCCTTCCTTTCCAGTCCTGATGAAGGGCCTTGGCCTGAAACATCATTATTTACTCCCTCACATAGACACTGCCTGACTTGCCGAGCTCCTACAGAATTTTGAGCGAGCTGCTCAAGATTTCTGCATCTGCCATGTCTCTGACTAAATTTGTAACTGATTACAAATCAAATTCCTGCTTTATTCTTTGACAACCTTCCAAACTATGCACAACTCCACCAGAGGTGTGAATAGTTGTGAAGATCTGCGTTATAAGCAAAGATTGAATAGGTTAGGATTTTATTCCTGAGAATGTAGAAGATTGAGAGGAAATTTGATAGAGGTATAAAACATTATGTGAGATAGAGTTAAAGTAAATACAAGCAGAATTTTTCCACTGCAGTTCGGTGCGACTACAACCAGAGGTCATGGGTTAAGGGTGAAAGGTGAAAAGTTTAAGGGGAACATGAGAGGGAACTTCTTCACTCAAAGGGCTATGAGAGTGTGGAATGAGTTGCCAGCACCAGTGGAACATGCAAGCTCAACTTCAACACTTAAGAGAAGTCTGGATAGGTACATGGATGATCGGGGTATGGAGGGCCACGGTCACAGAACAGGTCAATGGGAGTAGGCAGTTTAACTGTTTTGGCATGGACTAGATGGGCCGAATGGCCTGTTTCTGTGCTGTACTTTTCTATGACTCTAATCTTTGAGTCATCTGAAAATTTACTAATCAGATCACCTAAATTTCCATACAAATTATTTACAGTGCCTTGCAAAAGCATTCAGCGCCCAACCCTTTGTTCACATGTGAATTACAACCAGGGATTTTGATCAATATAATTGAGAATTTTTATTTGTGAATCACATGCTCCTTTTTACACAGCAGAGCCCACAAAACAGGAAAAATAGTAAAGCATGAAAAACTAAAAATTCAAAATTGAAATGTCAGCAGTTCAAAATTATTCATCCCCCTTTGCTCAGTAATTAGTTGAGCCAGCAGTCTGCAGTCTTCCTGGCCAGTAGTCTTTTTGGATAAGTCTCTTTTAGCTTTGTACACTGTGATGCAGCAAGATTTGCCCATTCCTCCATGCAAAATTGCTCAAGCTTTGCCCGTTTGTCGAGGAACAGTTGTGATCGACGATCTTGACTGAGGTCTTGCCAGAGATGCTTGATCGGGTGAAGGTCAGGTTTCTGACTGGACCACCCAAGGACATCAATTTTCCTCATTTGAAGCCACTCAGTGGTTGCCCTGGTCATTGTCTTTCTGTAAGACAAACTTCCTCCCCAGTTTAAGCTTTCTGGCAGAGGCTAGCAGAGTTTTTATTCAGGATCTCCTGTATTTAGCAGCATTCATCTTCCCATCAATCCTGACCAGATTTCTAATCTCTGCTGCTGAAAGGCATCCCCATCTCATGATGCTACCTCCACCATACTTACCAGTAGGGATGGTGTTATCTGGCTGATGCAAAGTATTAGATTTATGGCTCATGTATCACTTAGTATTGAGGCGAAAAAGTTCCATTTTAGTTTCATCTGACCAAAGGATCTTCTTCTACATCTTTACAGTATTGTCTCATTGACATTTTGCCAAGTCTTTAGGGGCAAGGGTATGCTTTTGATTTTTTTTAAGACAGGGCCTTTTCTTTGCCACTCCTCCATAAATACCCTTATTGTACAAGACCTTAGAGATTGTAGAGCCATGAACTTCACCTCCAGTTGCAGCTGCTGATTTCTGCAGCTCACTCAGAGTGACTGTTGGTATCACAGTAACCTCTCTTACAAGTACTGTTCTTCAATGGCGATTAAGTTTAGAAGGACAGTCTGACCTAAGCAGCTAGCTGTGTTTTCATATAATTTCCACTTTTTCATGGCAGGCTGTTCTGAGCTCTGAGGTACGTTCAGTGCCTTTGAGATGGTCTTGCACCCTTCCCCAGATCTGGGCTTCACTATTATCATTTCCTGACTTGTCTTGAATGTTCTTTTGTCTTCCTTTTGATTTGGTTTGTTGAAAATCTACCATAATGTTGGACCTTACAGAGATAGTGGGTATTTATTCTTATGAATTCATTGAAAACAGGTGATCCTCCAATTTTCTACATCAACAATTTAGGTGAGTTGTAAGATAATATATGGTATTGCACCTGAGGAAAGTTAGCGTAGTTATTACAAAAGGGATGAATACTTTTTCAGCCTCAGAATTTTGGTTTATAATTTTTAATAAATTGTTGACATATTTTGGAAATTTTCTTTTTACTTGACATGATGCATAATTGTTACCTGGTTATAATGTTTTGAGGAATACTTAATACTACTTCAATATGTTTTAAATGCATTAAATGAGAGAGTAACTTGTGAAAATAGTTGTGAGGACTGAATAATTTTTGAAGGCACTGTATAAACTGTATACGACAAACAGTTGAGATGTCGTTGAGGAACACTGTTGGTCACAAACCAGCCATCAGAGCAGCATTACCTCCTCCCCCAATTGCCGCACAACCCAGTACCTTCTATGACCAAGCCAATTTACTAACGAAGAAGACTTAATCTCTGGACAGTCTACTAAGAGAGTCCACGTAGTCAGTGTTCACTACCCTACACCCATCAACCACCTTGGTCACCTCCGGAAAGAATTCGATCAAATTTGTAAGACAGACTGAACGACACGCACTCCTTGCAGAGACATGGCCAGTCTGTCTGCCAGGGGAGGAACGTGATCCATCAGTGGAGGTGCTGATCTCAGCACAGAATGCTTGCAACAAGCAGATAATTCAGAGGCTGGGGCTCTGAGTGAGACAGAGACATAGGTATGTGAGACACGCGTGAGAGTGGGGTGTGAAAGGGTATGGAGGATGGGAAGGCTCAAGAGGGGCCACGCAGTGAACGATGGTGCAAGGTGTGATCTCGGTGCTCGCAAGTGGTAGTGAGGGTGCTTGGTTGAGTGAGTGCTCGGGGCATGAGGTTACACAGGGATGTGAGGACGCAGCTAGCTGTAGAAGGGTTAAAGGGATGGGCCTGCAAAGGTGGGTGAGGGGGCTGGGGTGTGTGACGTTGCACAGGAGTCTGAGCGGGTGAATGACTTGTGTGCATGTATACAGGGGATGTGATTTTTGTATATGGGTGTGAGGTTACATGGGACAGTGGGTGTAGGGTGTGTGTGAGTGGCAAACATTGGGCAGGGAAGGCATCTGCACCCTGATCATTGAAGTGAATGTAATCTCAGGATCTCGACATAACAGGGATGAAATAAACTGATAATACAGCAGTGCAATATAAAGCAATAAGCCCAGGGATCTTGGTATTAATGAGTCTTCTGGTAACAGGCTGAAGCTAGTTTGTGCTCTGAACAAGCTGAAACCCTCACCCTTAAGCCCAGAGCAACACTTGTCAATCCTGGACATGCTTCTTGGATTACCTCCCACACTTCCCGGGAATTGGGCTTCACGGGCAGCTGGCTCCCGATGTTCCTTCCACAAGTGCCAGCCACAGAAAGGGGCATCGGACTCGCCCTCAACAAGAGCGTCTACTTCTTGGGTACCTCTTATCACAGGGCTGCATCAGGAGCTGACGTCGAGCCTCAGAAAGTCAGGTGGGTTAACAAGGAGAACTTCGGAGGAGGAGTGGTAGAGAGAATGAAGGAGGCGGCCACGAGGACCCAACAGCTGGAGGCACAGCCATCAATGGTGCAGTCATTGGAATCACCTAATCAAGAAGCTGGAACTGGAAGTGTCCTTGGTGGGTTACATGGCAGAGGGAGATTCCCAAGGTAGGGGCCAGGTGAGATAATGCAAAGATCTGAAAGTAGGGGAGATTATTTTAAAAGCAGGGGTTTGCTGGACCGTAAGTGAGGGGTGATGGTTGGAAAAGGAACCTGTAGAGTGGAATTGAATGGTGCTTACAGGTGGGAGGGCTGGGAGGAGGGAATGCTGAGCATTGGGATGGTGGAGCCTCAAAGCAACATTAGCCACAATATAATGAACTGATGATTCACTGATGTAGAGTGGGCCTGAAGGGCCAAATTAACCCCGGCCAATTTATCTCTTACCCCCTCTTTGAGAGCAACAATGATTGAGTTACTGCCAAGGAAACAACAGTTCTTCCTTCTGAGCTTTCAGCCTTACCAAAGACTCTAAAAAGGTTAAATATGCAACATGAAGCTAGAACAGACTAAAAAGATGTCCCTTTAGAACAGAGATGAGGAGGAATTTCTTTAACCAGCAGGTGATAAATCTGTGGAATTCACTGCCATAGATGGCTGTGGAGGTCTTATTGTTGGGGATATTTAAAACAATGATTAATAGATTCTTGATTAGTGAGGGTCTTAAAGGTTCTGGAGAGAAGGCACAAGAATGGGGTTGAAAGAGAATAATAAATCGGCCACAATCAAATGGCAGAGCAGCCTCAGTAGGTTGAGCGGCCTAATTCTGCTTCCATGTCTCATGGTCTAACATCAGTTTACATTGAACTAGAAATGTACGATGCTGGGTACTAAATGGAGAAATAATGTTCAATGGATGCTAGAGAAACTTTTTTCCCCCCCAGGCAGGGTAAGTAGACAGGAGAGATGGTATTGGATGGGAGGGGACTGAAAGGATTGCCTTTGAGGGATTGTGGCGGAATTATTGGGATTGGGGACGTTTATGTGAGGGAAGGAGAGGGGTGGCATTTAATCAGCCATATTTTTGGGTTTTCATTCTATGGAATCCTGTGATTCTACCCCCCTAAGATCAAATATATCTTTCTTCAAAGGTTCCAAAGAGTGCATTCCTAATGCAAAGCCATTCGGACAGCAACAGGACATATAGATGATTGAAAGCCGCCTCTCACCCCACCCTTTCATAAATGTCTCTCCTGCCGCCCAGCAATTTTTGTCACCATCCCTCAAAGGCAATCCTTTCAGCTCCCTCTCACTGAATCCTGTCTCTCCAGTCTAATTACCCTTCCCTTGGAAAAAGAAGTCTTTCTAGCGTTCCGGTAAAACTATTTCTCAGCAAACCCTTAGAATGGCAGGAACCCTAGCCTAAACCCTGACCCCAAATGCTCCCTAATCACAACCCAGTGATACTGATTGCAATCAGTTTACTGCAAAAGCCTTTGTTAACCTTGGACAGCAGTTTAAGTTCAATCCACCCATCACACCAGAACTACAGTGTTCATCCATCAAACCTGAGCAATGTTTTATTCCAAGTTCATTCCCATTGTCTTATACTGACTTCACCTGAAGTAGGTACGGGGAAGGCCCCCAATTTTAACTCTGGGCTCTGTCACTGGACTACAAGTGGCTGTGGCAGATTACAGCCAACATAAGGCACAGTCAGCTCTGACCCTCCCATAGTTCACCAGCTGTTTAAACCCTCATATATCTCCAGAATACGGAAGTCCAACCTCCTCCCTGCCACCTTGTTCAACCTTCTTGAAGCTTCAACGCTCTTGAAGCCTCAGTCATCAGAAGCTCTGGAGCCTGTGTGCTGGCTCATGTAGTGTCCCATCTCACATCACTCAGGTTGGCAAGCAGATGGGCCAGCTTTTAAAATGCTCAAACATTTTCAAATCCCAAAGTGAGCTGGAACTGCCTTTCTCCAAACCTGTGTATACCCTCCAAGATCCCCTAACTCCTCCTATCCTAACCTGAATTTTATTGCTTTTCCAATGGTGGCCACAAACTCTAGAATTCCCTCAGCTTGTTTGCCTTCTTTAAAACTCTTGGGTGTTTAAAAACACTCTTGGACCTTGATATCTTCTGATGTGACTCATCATAACATTCTGGAGAGATGTTCTGAGAGGAAAGGATGTTGAGGAGCTGTTTCCTCAGGATGGAGAATCTAGGCCCAGGGCCTACAACCTCAGGACATGGGCCCCTTGAACTGAGAGAAAGAGTAATTGCTCTAGAGGGTTGGGGCTCTTCAGGGTTTGATGCTGGTGAATTTAAAAAATATATATATACAATTACTTATTTTAATATAATTCTTTTTAATTGTTGAATGTTGTTGGTTTTTGTTGCATGTCCTGCACTGACCAACACACCACAGTTATATATGGGACATATTCAAAACAGCAGCCTCCTATAATGACCATATAGACATTGAGGAGTATGCGGAGGCAGTAATCAGCTACATAGCCAAATGCACGGAGGATGTCACTGTGATGAAAACCTTCACCACACGTGGTTATAAAAAGCCATGGATGACAACAGAGGTGCGTTCACTACTGAAGGCCCGTGACACAGCCTACAGATCTGGGGACAGGAGTGCGCTTCGCTCAGCCAGGTCTGCGCTTTCACTAGGGATCAGGAAAGCAAAAAGGGCCTACGCGGGCAAAATACATGGACACTTCTGTGACACAGGTGACACTAGATGGATGTGGCAGGGAATTAAAGCTCTGACAGACTACAAGATCAGGCAGAAAACTGATGACAGCGACACCTCTCTTCCTAACAGGCTTAACAAATTCTTTGCACGCTTTGAAGCATCAAACACTACAGCAAGGGGGAGGGCCAGTCCCTTCTTACCATTTGACCAGCCGGCTCCCATCATTGATCCAGAGCAAACATGGAGGACCCTTGCCAGGGTTAACCCATGAAAAGCAGGAGGTCCCGACAACATCCCTGGACGTGTGCTCAAGGAATGTGCTGATGTATTAGCAGATGTCCTGACAGACATTTTCAACATCTCCCTTAGTCAAGCCATTGTCCCGATGCTTCAAAACCTCCACAATCATCCCTGTAGCAAAGAAATCAGTTGTAGCCTGTCTGAATGATTACCGTCCCGTCGCCCTGACCCCCACAGTGATGAAATGTTTTGAATGGCTTGTCAAGTCTCATATCACAGCCAGCCTCCCCTTATCGCTGAATCCTCTACAGTTTGCTTATCGTCCAAATCGCTCTACGGAGGACACAATATCCACCACACTGCACACAGTTCTCTCTCACTTGGACAACAAAGACACTTATGCCAGAATCCTATACATTGATTTTAGTTCAGCGTTCAATACCATCATCCCGCAGAGACTAGTGGAGAAACTGTCGCTGCTTGGCCTTAACACTGCCATGTGTCGCTGGATTCTGGATTTCTTGACAGAGAGACCACAGCCAGTCCGTGTTGGCAGGAACATCTCTGACTCCATCACACTGAGCACTGGATCCCCACAAGGCTGTGTGCTCAGCCCATTGCTGTTTACACTGCTAACACATGACTGTGCAGCCAGATTCAAGGAGAACCTGATAATTAAATTTGCTGATGATACCACAGTGGTGGGGCTCATCAGCAAAAATGATGAAATGATGTACAGGGAGGGGGGTCAAACACCTAGAGAGCTGGTGCAATGACAACAACTTGATGCTTAATGTCACCAAAACCAAGGAGGTGAGCGCCGATTTCAGACGTTCTCAGCCTGAGCACACACCCCTCAGCATCAGTGGCTCCACAGTGAAGAGAGTGGAAAACATCAAGTTCCTTGGAGTGCAGATCTCCGACAATCTCACCTGGTCCAGGAACACCACGAGGATTGTGAAACGAGCCCAGCAGAGATTGCACTTTCTGAGGAAGCTTAAACAAGCATCACTCCCCACTAACATCTTAACTACATTCTACAGAGGCGTGGTTGAGAGTGTGCTGACCTTTTGCATCACAACCTGGTACTCCAGCTGCAGTGCTGCCAACAAAAAAGCCTTGCAGAGGGTGGTTAGGGGAGCAGAGAAGGTTATTGGGGTCTCCCTACCTTCTGTCCAAGACCTCTTTCAGAGTCGATGCCTCCAGAAGACATGGTACATCATTAAAGACCCCCCACACCCTCTCCATGAACTGTTTGTTTTTCTGCCATCAGGTAAACGTTACAGGAGCATCAAAACTAAAACCACAAGGCTACTAAACAACTTCCTCCCACAGGCAGTCAGACTGCTAAATAGCTGCTCTACCTGACTCTGTTTTGGACACTTTTAACTTGCACTGTACACTTATAACTTGATTTTAACTGACATGTGGCTGTTGTGTTTTACTATTTATTGTTATGTTTATTATTTAGTGTTGCGTTTGTTATGTTATGACTGTACTTGCTCCTGGGAAATGCTGTCTAATTCTGCCCTGCAGAGTTGATGTACGGTTAGAATGACAATAAAGTTTTTGCATCTTGAATCTTAATTACTTATTTGTGTAAATGTACAAGGTGAATAAATTTGATCCTTGAGCTCATGCAGGAATTTGCAGGATGTCTTCTCAGTTACTGAGTATATTCAAGACTGGGATCGTAATGGGACACAGAGGGAATTGAGGAAATGGGGATCAGGTGAGAACATGGATGAATGGGGACACCCGGGATTTTACTTAATGTCTGTTCCTGTTCCAGTTCTCGGTGGGGGTTAATATAGTGCATTTTTGTTTAAGATGCTTTAGAAATGCAAGCTGATGATCTTGTGCCTGAGTTAAAGCAGGGCTCAGGCTTAGCACATTGCAGCCTCTGCTTGTCACCGAGGCCAGCTCTGGAAAGAAACAGATCCAGCTTGAGTCAGTGCCAGGAGCTTTAAGCTGCCCATGAAACCACTGCTGCCTCAGCTTTGACTCTAGCCAGCAGTTGCCAAAGGAATTCTCGGCAGGGAATCAACTTACAAACTTTCTTCAGTCCTGCAGTCTGTTCACTAAACAGTCCTTTATAAGGAAGGTACCTCCACGGGGCACAAACCTTTTCTTCCCCTGACATACCAATAGACTACTGGCCTCTGGGGTTTTACCAGTTTAGAGTCCAAGTTTATTATTTATTGTAATGCCTGCACTGTTTTGTACACTTTATGCAGTCCTGGGTAGGTCTGTAGTCTAGTGTAGTTGTTGTGTGTTTTTTTTTCCTCTGTGTTGTTTTTTATTTAGTTCAGTCTAGTTTTTGTACTGTGTCATGTAACACTATGGTCCTGAAAAACGCTGTCTCATTTTTACTATGTACTGTACCAGCAGTTATGGTCGAAATGACAATAAAACTGACGACTTGAAGTTTGTGATCATCACCATGAAGAGCGCTTACAAACTAGGACAGATTCAGATTATTCATCCCCGTGGTTCCTGTTTTACAACTCTTCCTCAAGAGCCAGAGGATGCCGAGTCTTCGAATATTTTTACAGTAGAATTTGATGGGTTCTTGATAATAAGAAAAGGTGTGTGGACAGGAAAGCCAAACTGAGATTGCAATCAGATCAACTAAAGGCTTATTAAACAGTCCAGCAGGTCTGAGAGGTCAGGCCGGCCCTCCTGTCCCTAAGGTGGTGTTTCTTGCCTGCAAAGGCCATGGGTACAGCTTCTGCAGGAACTCTTGGCTAAATGAGGGGTGCAGGACTGTGTGGGCAAAGAGCCACGGGTGGATCTCTCTTTCAAAGAGACAGCACAGGCGTGATGGGCCAAGTGTCCCTTCCTGTGTTGTATTGTTTTAAGATTCTACCCCAGAAGAGCTTCTCCCCACACATACTTGCTACCCGCAGTGGCCACCCAGCCTTCTACACCTGCTCTTTCCTATTATCTACAGGGCTTGAATTTTGGTTCAGTTCAGAGTTATTTGAATTTTTATCCTTGATTTTTGATAACTATACATAAAAATGAGAATAATGTGATGATATTTGGCACATCCCCTTCGACCCTTACCAATTTTTTCCGATGCGCCGTAGAAAGCATCTAATCAGGATGCAGCAAGGCTCGGTATGGGAACTGCTCTGCACCCGACTGCGAGAAACTGCAGCAAGTTGTGGACTCAGCTCAGCTCACCATCTTCGTGGGCTCTGTTTGTACTTCTTGGTGTCTCAGTAAAACAGCCACCATAATCAAAGGCCCCGCCCACCCCAGTCATTTCCTCTTCTCCCCTTGCCCATCAGGCAGAAAGTACGTACCACCAGGCTCAAGGCCAGCTTCTAACCCTGCTGTTATATTATTATTAAATAGTTCCCTGGTATAATAAGTCGGATTCTCGACCTCACAGCTTATCGCATTAAAAACATAAGAAACAGGAGCAGGAGTAGGCCTTCCAGCCCATCGAGCCTGCCCCGCCATTCAACAAGATCATGGCTGATCTGGCCATGGACTCATCTCCACCTACCTGCCTTTTCCCATAACCCTTAATTCCCCTACTATGCAAAAATCTATCCAACCTTGTCTTAAATATATTTACTGAGGTAGCCTCCACTGCTTCATTGGGCAGCAAATTCCATAGATTAACCAATCTCTGAGAGAAGCAGTTCCTCCTCATCACCATCCTAAATTTACTCCCCTGAATCTTGAGGCTATGTTCCCTAGTTCTAGTCTCACCTACCAGTGGAAACAACTTTCCTGCCTCTACCTTATCTATCCCTTTCATGATCTTATGTTTCTATAAGATCTCCTCTCATTCTTCTGAATTCCAGCAAGGACAGTTGCAGGCGACACAATCTTTTCTCAGAGTCTAAACCCTCATCTCTGTAATCAAACTGGTGAACCTCTTCTGCACCGCCTCCAAAACCTGTTTTGTACCTCATTGTTCACCTGCTCTGTGCTTCCTCTGTAGCTGTCATACTTCATTCTCTGTGTTACTGTTTTACCTCATTCCAACTCAATGCACAGTAAAATAAATCTGATCTGTATGAACAGTATGCAAGATGAGCTTTTCGCTGTACCTCTGTACATGTGACAAACAATTCCAAAATAAACTAGTCAAGACTGACCAGTCAGTTTTCGACCTACATAAAAGTTAACCATATCAAGTCAATGGTAGTAACCTACACACATTCAAAGTCATACAAACTTGTTAATGTTTCTTGCCAACACGCCACTGACCAACACGACCCACAACCACACGGGATTGGCTCCATTTTATCTTTAAAGAAAAACAAAGAAAACTGGACACTCTTGGTGGCTGATGGTGAAATCCAAGAGGTGCAGTTGACAGGAAAATGGGGAGAATAGGTTAGTGCGGAATGGGGTTGTTCTCTGAACTGACATAAACCCGATGGGCCAAATAGTCCCCTCGTCATCCTGAAGAAAATATGGTGTCAACAAAGTATTTTGCAAGCAGGCTTTGAAGATTTGCTTTGTTATTTATTGGTTAAATACGTAAAAGAAATGGAAGGCCCAGTTACACATCCTGCTCTGAAATGCCACTCTTGACAGTCAGCTGCACGCCTTCAGCACTCACTGACCTGACAGTTCTCTCCCGTCCCTTCCTGGACTCTGTTTATATTTGCCTCCCTCCAAATGGAAGCAGATTCTTCCCCCCCCCCCCATTTTACAAACCTCTCAGGCGTCAATTTTATTTTTGGCAGCAATGACTAATCTTAATTTACATGTTCACATATTTAAATATGTACTTGGCAGCTCCCTCAGGACAGCATCACTTCAGTACATGCATACTAAAGGTGACAGGGTGGCTAATAACGTACGGTGTATCACAGCCCGGGGGGGGGGGGGGGGGGGAGGGTGTGAGAGAGAGAATAAGCATTTCCGCTTATCAGCTTGATGGAACGCAAGAATTTTACATTTGTGTTTCTGTGAATGTGTGCACATATACATCATGTATATCTGAGAGAGTCTGACAGAATGTAGCTATCAATTCAGACAGGGACAGGCCCAGCTGTACTGCCATTCCCTCACCCCCCCCCCCCCACCTCATCCTCTAGGCCCCACGCATGATAAATAGGCCTGAGGTTATGAGTTGCTGGTGTTTGTCCACTCACAGCCCTTTCAGAGACAGAAAGTTAAAAACACACAAACCTGGGAGTGTTTGGGATAGGACCTGGTGTCCAGCTTGTGTCTGATCCCCTTCTGTAAAAGCCAAAAGATTCCAACAGAGAGCCACACATTTTCAGCTGTTATTAACACTGAGCAAACACAGGTTGGTCAGCAGTCACCATGTTCTCAGCAGCAATTTTAAGGCTGTCTCTTTCCTTTGCTCTTCTCTAACCTCTCTCTCCTCTCTCTCTCTCCCTCTCTCACACACACACACCCACAGCCCCTTTTCCTCACCTGTTGCAGCTTTTACACATCTCTCACATTTCCCTCTCTTCCCTCTATGCTCTTTCTCCCTTACACTTTCCAACTTTCTGTGAACTTCCTCTCTACCCAGCTGTGCCTTTTCTTCTTCTCTTCCCCTGCTCCCTCTGAACCTCTACCTCTATCTGTCTCTCTATTCCCCCTCTGTCTGTCCTGTTCTGTCTTTCTCCCCTAATTTTGTCTGCTCCCACAATCTTGCCCTCTGCACTCACACTCTCCCCATTTTCTTTCCCTCTCTCCACCCTGTCTCTCTTTTGTACTCTAAGCACTCCGTTCCCTCTCTGCTCCCTCCCTATTGCTTTCTGTCTGTTTGCCTCTCTCTTCTCTTCACTTCCACCCCCTCTCTCAGCCTTGCTCTAGCTTT
Source organism: Hypanus sabinus (assembly GCF_030144855.1). Classification (NCBI taxonomy): domain Eukaryota; kingdom Metazoa; phylum Chordata; class Chondrichthyes; order Myliobatiformes; family Dasyatidae; genus Hypanus; species Hypanus sabinus. Next base: position 27,590,130 of record NC_082721.1, read on the forward strand.
ATGCTTAGGAGAGTTCAGCTACTGTACGAATCCATCGGTTGCCAGAGTCCAAGCAAATGCTCCCCGATGCAGCATTCAGAGAACAGGCTCCTTGTCGGTCCCCTCAAAGTCCCTGGTCACCATGGATCCATAGACTGTTCCCATTTCAAGGACTCTTGCACTCTAAGCACCTGACGAGGGATGGGTCAGTGGGGTGAAAGGTCAGTTCTCAGGTTACCTTGATACCAATTTAGGCTACTGGCTCAAAATTCATTGGCTGCCTGTGCTGCAGCTGGTGCTCGCTCTGGTTGAAACTTCATCTGGTGTCGTCAAAGGTCCGTCTCTACTTGCCCCTCATTGGTACCTCCTCCTAATCAACAAACTTCCTGCAGCCAGTTTTAAGGAAGGCAGATCCATTATTCCAAATGGGCAACTTTATCTTAATCTCCAACAAAAGCAAGAAATATGTTGAAAAATAAATAAACCCCTTCAGGTCCTGGTGGTTTCCACAACAGAAGTTGCTCTGATTTTAAGCTTCAAACCCCAGTGGTCGGCGAGGGAGAGTCAAACCTGCAACATGGACCCACAGTCTATACTGTGTGAACTTCCGGGATACCTGTGCCACATTCGGAATTGAAAACCAGCCTGCATCTTAAATGCAGATGAGGGCTGAATGCAGATTGGGACTCAAGTCTAGGCAAAACCTAACTTGCATGACCACAGAACTAGGATTAAAACCAACTTGACCCTGCTGCTTGAGTTGCTCCTTTTATTTGACATGCCAAATTCCAAGAATCCATGGGGATCATATTCAGTAAACTCCAAGATCACTTTTCGTCCATCTGACAAATGTTTGAAGAAAAAGTGAATTATAGGAATTGCCTCTAATTGGATATGCAGAAACCACAAACATTAGTGTTCCATATCCCCTATAGCAGAGTAAAACCACCCTCTGAATTTCATAGGCGTGTCAACCAGACACAATTATAACACTAAAATAGACGCCAGAAAACTCAATCATGAACTCTGGAAGAACTTATTTTTCTGGAGTGTGGGAAGAATGCGGAGCTCACTCCCATGGGAAGATTTGAGGGTGAAGAGGAGAGATGGGTTGAAAAGAAAACTGATAAAAGCGAGAGAATCAACCATAAAGGACAGGAGCAGAATTAGGCCATTCAGCCTATCAAGCCTGCTCCACCATTCCAACAAGGCTGATTTACTATCCCTGTCACCCCCATGCTCTTGCCTTCTCTCTGTAACCTTTGGGTGCCCTTACAAATCACAAACCTGTCAACCTCCATTAAATATACCCAATGGCTTAGCCTCCACAGCTGAATGTGGCATTGAATTCCACAGATTCACTACCCTCTGCTAAAGAAATTTGTCCTCATATTCTAAAGGGACAGTCCCTTTTCTCTTTATTCTGAGGATGTGCCCTCTGGTCCTAAAGCCCCTCACTATGGGAATCATCCTCCGCATCCACTCTATCAAGGCCTTTCAATATTTGATAGATTTCAATGATATCCCTCCCCCCCACCTTTCTTCTAAACTCCAGGGAGTACAGGCCCAGAGCCATCAAATGCTCTTCATATGTTAACCTTTTCATTCCCAGAATCATCTCATAAACCTCCTCTGGACCCTCTCAAATGCCAGCACACCTTTTCTTTTGAGAAGGGGCCCAAAACTTCTCACAATTCTTTAAGAATGGTCTGACCAATACATTATAAAGACTCAACATTATATCCCTGCTTTTATGTTCTAGTCCTCTCAAAATGAATGCGAACATTTCACTTGCCTTCCTTACTCAACCTGCAAATTAATCTTTCGGGAATCCTACACGAGGACTCCCAAGTCCCTTTGCATGCCTGATTTTTAAAATTTTCTCCCCATTTACAAAATTGATTACACCTTCATTGTCTCTACCAAAATGTATGACCATATACTTTCCTACACTTTATCCCTTCTGCAGCTTCATTGCCCATTGTCCTAATCTGTACAAGCCTTCCTGTAGACTTCCTGCTTCCTCAACACGACCTTTCCCTCCACCTAGCTTCATATCATCTGCAAATTTGATCACAAAACCATAATTTCCGTCATACAAATCACTGATATATAAAGTGAAAAAAAAAGTCCCAACACCAACCCCTACGGAACACCGCTAGTCACCAGCAACGAAGCAGAAAAGACCCCCTTTATTCCCACTCTGCCTCCTGCCACTCCACAAATCTACAATCCATGCTAGTATCTTCCCTGTAATACCATGAGATCTTACCTCGTTTAGCAGCCTCATGTGTGACATCATGTTAAAAGTCTCTTGAAAATCCAAGCAAACACTGACTCTCCTTTCTCTATCCTGCCCGTTATTTCCTCAAAGAGCTCCAACAGATTTGTCAGGCAACATTTCCCTTTAAAAAAACAATGTCAACTTTGGCCTTTTAGATAGTGACTCCGAGTACACCAAAACTTTATCCTCAGTAATCACCCGACAACAGAAGGCAAGCTAACTGGCCTATAAGTTCCTTTCTTTTGCCTCCCTCCCTTCTTAAAGGATGAAGAGTCATGTGCAATTTTCCAGTCCTCTGGAAACATTTCAGAATTTTATGATTCTTAAAAGATTACTATTAATGCCTCCACAATCTCTTCAGCTATCTCATTCAAAACCTTGGAATGCAGTACATCAGGTCCAGGTGATTTATCTGCTTTCGGATCCTTCAGCTTCCCAAGCACCTTCTCCTTAGTAATAGCAACTACACTCACTTCTGCCCCGACGCTTGAATTTCTGGCACACTTCTGGTGCCTTCCACAGTGAAAACAGACACAGAATACTTACTAAGATTTGAAATAGATTATGGTGGAGCTGTCTGATCAGGCATAGAGCAGAATGGCCTGATTCTGTTCTGCAAGAAATCTGATTATCAGGCCACCTAGTTCAAAGGTAGGCCAAAGAGGGAGGCTTATGGAATATCAGGGCTCTGGTGCAATGTTATGGGTGCTGCTGAGAACACAGCTGAAATGCTTCAAACAGTTTTGCTCTCTTCTTGTAGTAAAGAGTATACAGTACTTGCTTTTGGAGGTAGTGAAAAGGTTCACCAGGTTAGGCACTCTAGACATCTCTGTCATTCTGTATCATCTTAGCTGATTTGATCTTGGTCCCAGCTACATATTCTGCCCACTCCCCATCATCAGCTCTTACAAAGGGTGTTTGATTTTAAATGTTAAATCTGTCTTTCAACAGATGCTGCCTGACCTTCAATGTTCTCAGCAGCTTCCCACCCCCACACGATTATGCATAATGTGCTTACCTTCACAGCTCTCTGAATTCCAGGAATTGTGATTCCTGAGAGAGGAAGTTCCTTCACATCTCCTCCTTAAATGGGTGACCTGCTATTGTGTAGGAGCGTAACCCAGTTCTACATTTCTCTGCCTGGGAACCGTCCTCTCAGTATCTACCCTGTCAAACCTTTCAGAATAACATCACCTCCTTTTCTTCAGACTTCCCATAAATACGGGATAAACCCATCCAAGGTTCCCCATGAGATGACAGTTCAACCCAGGATTCAACCTTGTGAGCTTCCTGAACTGCTAATATTAGTAGTGCAAAAAGTGCTGGGATCTATGCATAATTAATGTTATAATAATAGAACATCTTTAAAAGAATAATAGAAGTGTGCATAAAATTATCAAAGGAAAATTGAGTTTAACTACTGACTGGAGATGATTACAGAAACACGACCTGTATAACAGATAAACGGGAACAATTGGGGATGTGATGTAAATGGATTTTCAGAAAGATTTCAATATAAGTGGACCTTAGTAAAAAGGTTAAATTATCTGCAATGGGGCAATATACTGTCATGGATTGTTAACTGGTTGTTGCAGATCCCTCAATCTCATGGAGATACTCCCTTAAGACGGGGAGGGACCAGAGCAGCATGGGATGCTCCAGTTTCATTAATACCAAAGGCTTATATCACTGCCTGAGCAAGGACTTGATGTAATTTGCTTACCACTACAGGAGGTCTATAGTGGACTCAGTCTTGGTCACTTTTCACTCAGATTCAGAGCACCTGGACAACAGCTACACATACGCCAGGCTGCTGTTTATTACAGCTCAGTGTTCGTTCTCTCAATAGGTAACCTCTGAATTGTTTTCCATAAGCCACCTCTTGGCACACTCACCTGGCCTATCTACAACACTCTGAAGCAACTCTTCACCTTGCTCACAACTCACACTGCAACCCAACTTTGTCCCATCACCAAATTTGGACATGTTATACTTGGCTTCCATTTGTAAATTATTACCGTCTACGGTGCCCAGCTTAGGTGGCTGCGCTGATAACTCTGCCACCCTATCAATCTTGGCTTTCAGTCCAAAATAATACATCTATTCACATATTTCTGTCTGTAACTCATGGCAGGATTGGAAATGGAAATGTGATTGGGTATGATCGGGAAATATACTTAACATGCCAGCGTGGTAGAGGGTGGCAACCTTTTGTGCGCTAGTAGCCAAAGATGTGTGTGCGTGCTCACACCACACCTTAGGGGGAACACTGGTGCCATCTTATTGAATCCACCATTTTGCTAATTTATTCTGCTAGTTATAACTTCAAACTGTTCTTACAGGTCTGTGAAACATAAACTCCCTTTCAGAACTCCATGTTCAACGGCCCACTGCTATTATCATCTCGGTGAACACTGTTACCACTTTCCTACTGCTGGTAAGATGTCGGTAGTTTCCCATTTTCTCCCTCCCTCTTTGCTTATATAATGGAGTTTTATTTGTTATTGTTGTATAAAATTCTGTCATTAAATCCATTCTCTTCCCTAAAGGTTCAACTACCAGCTTATTAATTAGCCATTTCTCATTGCACATTACTGGGTCTAAAATAGACCATTCCCTTGTTGGCTTCTCAACACTGGTATCCTGTAATACCATCTCTTATACACTCCACACTATTTCCATGTCCTTGGTTTGCCCAGCACACAAAAGAAAAAGTCCTGTATGATTATTATTCTTGTTATATATTTTAATCTCCTGATTTATTACCCCAAATGACCACAACTGCTTGAGGGTCTATATACAACTCCCATGCTCTGCTGTTTCACAAACTGATTTGACTGAACTTTCCAATGGAAGATCTTTCCTCTCCATTGTCTTTATCCCATCATTTATTTTTGGAACCTCCCCTTCACCCTTTCCATTTTGTCTATCTCCTCTGAAAGTTAACTATCCGGGAATATTTAATTCTCCGCCTTGCTTAATTTGCAACCGCATCTCAATAACGGCCACAGGAAGTTTCCCATTTACTTCCATTTAGAACATATGTTTTTGACATCCTTCCCATAATGGGGCAACCAGTACTGTACGCAATACTCCAGATGTGGCCTAACTGGAGTTTTGTAAAACTGCAACATAACTTCCTGACTTTTGAAGTCAGTGTCTCGATAAATAAAGGCAAGCATGCCATATACCTTCTTAATCACCCTATCAACCTGTAGCCACTTTCAACAGGCTGTGAATCTGGATCCAACAATCCCTCTGCTCATCAACATTCAGAATCAGAATACAGAATTCTGTTTAAAACCAGTGGCATAGGTCATGAAATCTGTTGTTTTGCAGCAGAAGTACAGTGCAATAATTATTTTATTACATAATGATTTTAATAATATCTTTGAAACTATTAATTACAATAAATAGATACTGTATATAAATTAAGTAGTGCAAGAAGAGAGCAAAAAGTAAAAAAATTGTGAGGTAGTCTTCATGGGTTCATTGTCCATTCAGAAATCTGGTGGTGGAGCAATTCCTGAAACTTTGGGTGTGTGTTTTTAGGATCCTGTCGCTCCTTTATGGGGTAGCAATCAGAAGAGGGCATGTCCTGGGAGATGGAGATCCTTCATAACTGATGCCAACTTCTTGAGGCATCGCCTCTTGAAGATGTCCTTGGTTCTGGGAAGGTTAGTACCACTGATCGAGCTGGCTAAGCTTACAGCTTTTTCCGATCCTGTGCAGTAGCCCCTCTATACCAGATGGTGAAGCAACTAGTTAGAATGCTCTCCACCATAAATCTGCAGAAATTTGTCAGCGTCTTTGAGAAATAGCAAGTCTCCTCAAACTCCTAATGAAATACAGCTGCTGTTGTAATTGTATCAATATTTTGGGGCCCAGGATTGATCTGCAGAGATAGTGACACACAGGAGCTTGAAGCTGCTCACCCTTTCCACTTCTGATCCCTCAATGAGGACTGGTGTGTGTTCCCTCGATTTCCCCTTTCTAAAGTCCACAGTCATTTCCTTGGTCTTACTGATGTTGAGTGCAGGTGGAGTTTTACTCTCCTTTTCAAAGCATGCGTAAGAGGCATTGAATTCATCTGGAATGCGTAGAAGTCTGGCAAAGAATACACTGGGATAATGATCATTTGCAGATATGGAAAGAGAAATGGGAGATGGAGTTTAACCTGGCCAAATGCGGGGTGTTGCACCTTGGTAGGTCAAATGCAAAGGGACAATATATTGTTAAGGACAAGATCCTGTTAAGCTCCATCCGCCATTTGTCCGCTCATATCTGCAACTGATCTATATCCTGTTGTATTCTTTGCCAGTCTTTTACGCTATCTACAATACCGCAATATTTGTATCATCTGCAAACTTACTAACCCAGTTGTCTACATTTTCATCCAAGTCATTTATATACACCACAAACAGCAGAGGTCCCAGTACAGATCACCGTGGAACACCACTAATCACAGACCTCCCGCTAGAATAAGTCCCTTTCTCCACTACTCTCTGTCTTCTATGGGCACACCAGCTCTGAACCCAAATGGCCAATTCACCATGGGTCACATAAATCTTAACCTTCTGGATTAGCCTCCCAAGAGGGACCTTATAGACAGCATCCACAGCTCTAACTTCATCGATCACCCTCGTCACCTCATAAAAAAACTCAATTAAGTGAGGGACATGACTCGCCTTGAACAAAGCAATGCTGGCTCTCCCTCACTGGACCAAAGTTTTCCAAGCGCTCATAAATCCTATACCTAAAAATTCTTTCCAGTATCTTTCTTAGCAGTAGCATGAGACTCACTGGTCTATAGTTTCCAGGATTACTTCTGGTTCCCTTCTTGAATAACAGGACAACGTTAGCAACTCGCCTGTCCTCTGAGAAATTGCCTGTGGCTAGAGGGAATATGAAGATATTGGTCAAGGTCCCAGCAATCTCATCTCTTGCCTCTCTCAACAAGCTGGGGTATAGACCATCCGGCTCTGGATACATCTACCTTAATGCTCTTTAAGAGGATTAATATTATCTCCACTTTAACCTAGCACAGGGGTCAGCAACCCGCGGCTCCGGAGCCGCATGCGTCTCTTTCATCTCTGTGCTGCGGCTCCCCGTGGTTTGTTAGTTTTTGAAATGTAATTCGAAATTTGAAGATTATGGTGATCTTGTACAATCTAAAAACGTTGTGGAGACCCCATTTCCTGGCACATCCGAACCAGCTCACAATTAGCCACCGTTCTGGCTAAGGGAGATAGCCTACGGGGGTTTGTGAGTACGTGTCTTTTGGAGCATCTGCGCCCACGGGGACGGGTTGAGGGAGGCTTTAAAGCAAGGCTGTTTAGTTCGAATAAAGTTACCTTTGACTGCAGTGTCTTTATTTTAGCACTGAGTGTAGCGCTACACCGCTACAACGTGTTTTTTATCGCTATTAATATACATCACCACTGCCAATGCCTGACACCCGCCAGTGCGCGCTTTCTTTTAATTCTTCGATCCAAGGTAGGCTAACTATGGAGTAACCTTCAACCCAACGTCTTTTTTTCGGAGTCCAAAATGTTTTTGTTGCATGCAGAAATGTAATTTCATTTTCTCTGCAGGAGTTCATCAATTTCATAAATGCAACACATTATAGTTTGTTTATACATAGCATAAAGGCAAAAAAAACCCGTTGTATGCAGTGTTATTTCATTTTGTGGGAAATGGGTCCATATTGGCTCTTTCAGTGGTAAACGTTGCCGACCCCTGACAGCATATCGACATGCTCAGCAGCAATCTTTCCATCCTCTACTTTTTCTTCTTCCCTTGGTAAATACTAACATAAAGTACTGATTAAGGACTTCATTCACTTCCTCTACATCCAAGCAAATGTTTCCCCCTTTAACTTTGAGTGTTCCCATCCTCTCCCCAGTTACCCTCTTGCTTCTGATGTTTGTACAGAATGCCTTGGAACCCTCTCTAATCCTACTTGCCAAGGAGTTTTCATGGCCCCATCTGGCTTTCCGAGTTCCCTTCTTGAGATCTTTTCTAGCTTTTTGAATTCCGCAAGGGCTCTATTTGATTGTAGCTTCCTAAGTTTTACATACTTTTCCTTTAGCTTCTTGACTAAATTCATCACCTCTCTCGACATCCAACGTTCTCTTGCCTTGACATCCTTTTCCTTCCTTCTAATGGGAACATACCTGTGCTGCACTCTGTGCTAATGGTCTTTAAACAACATCTACATGTCAGATGTGGACTTACCTAAACACGGCTGTTCCCAATTAACTTTCCCCAGTTCCTGCCTAACACTCTTGTAATTTGCCCTGCTCCAATTTAATATTCTCCCACAAGGTCCATACTTACGGTATCTATAGCTATCTCAGCACTTAAGGAGTTGTGGTCATTGTTCCCTAACTGCTCACCCACAGAAAGGTCAATCACTTGACCAGGCTCACTACCCAACCCCAAGTCTAGAGCAGCTCCTGCTCTTGTTGGAGTATTTACATGTTGATTTAAGAGACCCTACGGGGTGCACTTAACAAGTACTGCCCCATATCAACTTGCACTTAGGAGGTCCCAGTTTACATTGGGGAAGTTGAAGCCTCTTTGACAACAATCCTATCACAAACAAGAGGAAACGTGCAGATGCTGAAAATCCAAGCAGCACATACAAAATTCTGGAGGAAATTAGCAGACCAGGTAGTGTCTATGGAAAAGAGTACAATCGATGTTTCGGGCTGAGACCCTTCAGCAGTCCCGTACCCCAATTTTCTCTGCACTCTTTCAATCTTATTTACATCTTTTTTGTAATGTTATGCATGCACCACAGCTCTGAGAGGCCGAAGGGTGCGGGTTAGCCCCCTCCTTTGTGAGAATCGCAAGATCACTATTGATTTGGGTCAGGAGCCCCAGGAAATGAGAGAGAGAGAGACGTGCGGAATGTCTCGTTCCCCGGTGATATAAAGCTACGGGACACGGCCATTGTCTCTTGAAGACGAACTTGTGTATTGCAATACTTGGAAGCTCTCAGGCAAAGTGGGCTGGTTGAGGGGGGGACTGCATCAACCCCAACCTGATTGACATCTGAGACCCTGTGAGTCAGGATAAAAGAGGGTCTGTGGGAACAGCCCCTCAGACGCACCAGAAGAAACGCTAGCGATCCCGTAATAGCGGAAGCCGGTGGGGAGGCCACGTGCGTTCGGTTCCATTTTGCCCCGGAAACCGGTGCCCTCACCACAGGAAAACGGTTTTTAGCTAACAACGGGGAAACCAACTCCCCACGACTTGAAGGATTGGCATCATAAAAGAACTGGGCAAGTTTAACCCGTCTCTCTCTCAAACCCAAAACGCTGCAGCTTGAACGAACTAACAGTGACTTTTATATTTCCATCGGACAATACATTATCCCCTAGACAACGATAGAGCTATTTCTCATTATACCCGCGCTTTTAGATTTAGTATTGATGACGTATATTATCTGTATGTTTGCATTGATCTTATTTTTGTGCCCCTTTATCAATAAATACTGTTAAAAATAGTACCATCAGACTTCAACGGACCTCTCTATCTTTGTTGGTAAGTGACCCAGTTACGATGTTCTTAACGGTAAGCAGATGACCAAAACTGCACACAATACTCCAAATTAGGCCTCATTAATGTCTTATGGAACTTCAACAAAACATACTCACAAAGTGCCAAAAGCTTTCTTTACAACCCTATCTACCTGTGGCACCATTTTCAATGATTTGTGGACCTGTATTCTCAGATTCCTTTATTCTACTGCAGTCTTCAGTGCCCTACCACACACTCTGCAAACCTTGGTTGGTCCTTCCAAAGTGCATCACCTCACACTCGTCTGCATTAAATTCCATCTGCCATTCTTCAGTCCATTTTTCCAGCTGGCCCAGATCCAGCTGCAAGATTTGACAGTATTCCTCGCTGTCCACCATACTCCCAATCTTGGTGTCATCCACAAATTTGCTCATCTAGTTAAACACATTATCATCCAGATAATTGAAATAGATGACAAACAACAACAGACCCAGCACCGATCCCTGAGGCACTCCGCTAATCGTAGGCCTCCAGTCAGAGAGGCAACCAGCTACTACCACTCTGGCTTCTCCCACAAAGCCAATTTACCTCCTCATCTTGAATGCAAAGCAACTGAACCTTCTTGACCAACCTCCCTTGTAGGACTTTGTTAAATGCCTTGGGAAAGGCATTTCCCAATTTCCCAATCACAACATTCACTGCCTTACGTTCACCAACTTTCCTGACAACTTCCTCAAAAAACTCTATAAGTTTGGTTAGACCTACCATACACAAAGCCATGCTGACAATCCTTATAAATACTCATATATCCACACCCTTAGAATACCTTCCAATAACTTTCCCACTGCTGATGTCAAGCTCACAGGCCTATAATTTCCTTATTTTAAGCATTGATTCTTAATCCTTTCTTACAAGGTGGAACAACATTAGCTATCTCTGGTTCTTCACCTGTTGCTAAGGATGATTTAAATATCTTTGCTACAGCCCTTGTGATTGGGAGAACTGCCCACAGTAGATGACCACGGCAGATTCACAGGGGAAGTGTTGCCTCACCTGGAAGGACTGGAGGCCCTTACTGGAGGTGAATGGGCAGGTCTAGTACTTAGGCAGCTTGTAGGGATATGCGGTCTCCTCTGCATTGGTGAGACCTGTCGCAAACTGGGGGACTGCTCCATCAAGCACCTCTGCACCATTTGTCACAAGCAGGACTTCCTGGTTGCCGAACATGTTCATTCCCATTCCCTTTCTCATGTGCTGATCCATGGCCTCCTCTTGTGTCAACAAATTCCCCTGACACTGCTTTCCTCTGTTCCCCCTCTTCTCACCTGCCTATTACCTCCCCCTGGATCCCCTCCTCCTTCCCCTTCTCCATTGGTCCACTCTCCTCTCCTGCAAGATGTATTACACACCCTGTCATCGGTAACGAGAAAGGAGTGAGAGGCTAACATTCCTCTTTTTCAAGTAAAGATGACTAGGGTAGATTTAATAGTGGGGTGGAGATACCATTCCTCATTGCAGGAAACACATTTGCTTAGAAATGAAAACTCTAGAATTGAACAGTTTGATATCCTCAGCTGCCCTTAGCTTATTTGAGGGTTTAGCTCTGAGAAACGTATTAGTATAAGACAAAAACCCCAAAACCCTCCTAATCCTGCTCTCCTCAGGAAGGCTATCAATTCCTAACGAAATTCCAATAAAATCTAGCCACAGAATTAGGCCATTCAGCCCATCAAGTCTGCTCTGTCACTCAATCATCAGGGGCCATCTGGAACCATCACGGCTTCCTCCCTCCGGCCCTCTCTTCCTTGTAATTACTCCCAACTTATCAATTATGGGCTGGCAGGAAAGATTGTGTGCAGGCTGGTGACTGGTGGGGCTTTTGGACAAAGGCCAGCAGTCAATGGGAAGGCAGAGGATGGGGACTGGGCTGAGGTAGAGATGGACAAATGACACGAATGAAGGGAGACCTCAGGCAGAGTGGAGGCCCACTGTGGCAGTAGCCAGGCCAGCCATGTGGCTGGAAATTCCTTCAAGGAGGGGAATGGACCAGAACATCCACAGTAAGTGTACAGACAGAGGCAGGCACCAGGAATCCTACTTTTCCTTTTCATTTGCATTTCCCTGAATCACATCGCAGAGTAAAGCAGGGGGCCTCGGGACCCATTCTCCAGGTATCCTGCTGACCTAGATGGTTGTGCGTGAGAGTCATGCTGATTTTTGATCGGTCCTTGTCCGCACAGCCCAGCTCCTCCTCTCCCACCGCTGCAATTGACAGCTGTCAATCATTTCACTGCTGCTACCTTCCCTGTTCCCCTGACACTGCTCCACCCGTAGCTGGCGCAGGGTGTCTGTTTGGGAGGAGGGTTCTCAGACCTCCGCCAGTACTTTGGATGTCACTGTACCTCCAAATCATAAGGTTTGGGCTCAGATCCCTCTCCCGTCTCTGTATCCCAACACCCCAGGCCCAGAGCCTGCGCGATCCTATGAGTTGCTTGTCAGATGCAGCAGAACCTGAGACAGCTTCTCTCTTATGTGGTCAGAAAGATCCTTTGGCACTTCAGAAAAAGACTCAGAGAGGTTGGCCCGGTGTGTATTCCCCAACCAACTGGCCATGGGAGCTCACTATGCACAAACTGGCTATGACGACACTTCAAAAAGCATCTCATTGGCTGTCAATTAGTGCTCTACGCTTTGTATTTTGGCGCTGGTTGAGTCTCCAGATATAGTGTGCAGAGACCGTGCTGGTGCAGGGAATTCACTGCTCACACTGAGATTGTCAAGCTCTGGTTCAGCTCCTCCGCATAGACAGAACTGAGCATAAATTTCTCCAGGGTGCTCCGGCTACAGTGATCATTTGAACTGTCTCCTCAGAGGTGATTCACATGGCAACAGGAGAAGGCTAATCAGCACGTCAAGCCAATTCCATTGTTCAATAGGATCATGACCTAACTCACTAACCCTATCCCTCCCCCCTCCATCCCCACTGTTACTTCACTTCACTTTGAAGAAGTCTTCAAATAACTTATTTCCTATCCCACTTCCATGCTGTTCTTTCTGATCCTGATCCCCTGCACTGCCCCACTCACCCAACATCACCCAAACACTGGCTTCTGTGTTTCCAGACCTTCCCACTTGCCCCCTCCACTATTCTCTGTAAGCCCCACCAGTCCTCGTACAAATTCTGTCACACAAGTCAGTGATGATAACCTGACTTTGAGCTGGCCTCTTTTCCCCCCCCCCCCCCCCACCCCCAACCTTTCTAATCTGGCATCTTGCCCTTTCCTTTTCAGTCTTGAAGAACATTTTGGGCCCAAAACATAATTTGTTTCAAGCAACACACACAAAATGCTGGTGGAACACAGCAGGCTAGGCAGCATCTATAGGAAGAAGCACAGTTGACATTTTGGGCCGTGACCCTTTGTCAGGACTAACTGAAAGAAAAGATAATAAGAGATTTGAAAGTAGGAAGGGGAGGGGGAAATCCAAAATGATAGAAGACAGAGGGGGTGGGGTGAAGCTAAGAGCTGGAAAGGTGATTGGCAAAAGGGATACAGAGCTGGAGAAGGGAAAGGATCATGGGACGGGAGGCCTAGGGAGAAAGAAAGCGGGAGGGGAGCACCAGAGAGAGATAGAGAACAGGCAAAGAGTGATTGTGAGAGGGACAGAGAGAAAGGAGAAAAAGGAAGGGGAATAAATAAATAAATAAATAAATAAATAAGGGATGGGGTAAGAAGGGGAGGGGGCATTAACGGAAGTTAGAGAAATCAATGTTCATACCATCAGGTTGGAGGCTACCCAGATGGAATATAAGGTGTTGTTCCTCCAACCTGAGTGTGGCTTCATCTTGACAACAGAGGAGGCCATGGATAGACATATCAGAATGGGAATGGGACATGGAATTGAAATGTGTGGCCACTGGGAGATCCTGCTTTCTCTGGCAGACAGTGCGTAGGTGTTCAGTGAAACGGTCTCCTAGTCTGTGTCAATTGTTTACTCTTTTCCACAGATGCTGCCAGACCTGCTGAGTTCCTCCGGCGATCTGTGTGTGTTGCTCTGGATTTCCAGCATCTACAGACTTGCTCCTGTTTGTGGTTAACCACCTCGTTATTCCTCTTTTGCATTTTTTTTTATTATAGTAATTTTTATGTCTTACACTTTACTGCTGCCACAAAACAGCAATTTTCACGGCATATGTCAGCAATAATAAACCTGATTCTGATCCAATTGTGATATTCAGTTTCAGAGAGTTCACGTGAAAATCCTGGCTATATTCTGATGCACCAAGGTGCTACACAAGACGCAGGGTTCCGGGCGTGAGGAACTCTGAGTCAGTTCTCAGCCTGTGTAATTGCGGAACGGATTACTCGGGCTGTTCCGTGCCTGGGATCATGTGATGTTTCACAAAACCATAGATAGAATTCCCATTAAAGATAAATGAGAAATTCAATCCTGCTCAGCAGAGTGGTGCAGTAAAATCAATACAAGAAGTTTCACAGGCGGGGTCCACAAACTAAGGCCTCTATTTAGTGTGTTTAGAACTGGACAGGGATAACTTGCCAGGTAGAGAGGGCATCCAGGGTTAGTGCGGGTCTGGATGCTAGAGGATACTCTGTTAAACTCCATCCCAGGTACATGAGGCACAGATAGAAGAGAGATGGGACTCCAGGGCCACCCATGATGGCATTGGGCAGCACAGCAGCGTAGTACGAGCGAGCCGGGTTCAATTCCCGCCGCTGTCCTTAAGGAGTTTGTACATTCTCCCCGTGACTGTGTGGGTTTCCTCCAGGTGCTCCTAGTCCAAAGACGTCCGGTCGGTGTGTTAATTGGTCATTGTAAACTGTCTCATGATTAGGCTAGGGTTAAATTGGGCTGGGTGGTGCAGTTTGAAGGGCCAGATGGACCTCAAAAATAAATAACTAGATGGATAAATAAATAAATAGATAATATCCAAGGACCAAGCAGGTGAGCTGTACACCAAAGGATTCCATGGCACAAGGAACTGGACCAGATAGTTGCAGAGATAGTGCGCATCAGAAATCACGGAACTGGAACGGGAGCATGCCATTCCCCATCCTGAGTGAAGGCCTGAGAATAAGCAGATGTAGAGATGGTGTTTCTAACTCCAAGAGAGACCAGCATTCAGGGTCCTCAACTAAGACAGTCACTAATGAATCGAACAAGGAATTCAGGTGAAACATTTCCCCCGAGGAGCAAGGAGAAAGTGGAACTCACACCAACAGGTCCTGGTGGGGATAAACAACAAAGGTGATTTAAAAAGCAGGTGAATCAATACAGGGGAAAAAGAAGAGATTGAGTGGTTAAGGGGGTGGGAGGAGGGAGGTGCAGAGCAGAAACACTAGCCTGGTCTGGAGTTGCTGAATGGCTTGATGTCATTATGGGATATTACTGCATCATCAATAAATGCATTTAAGGTGAATCATGTTGTCTGCTATTAACTGAAAACCTCACAGTGTCAGTTTTAGAAGATATTTAACAGAGCAGTTGAAATTGCTGTACCAATGGAAACAGCAGACGGGCACAATTGAGTTGTCGTCAGGAATGAAAGTGAGCGTGAACAAAATTGCATCGTCTAAACAGAAACCTGGATGGCTGAACAAACCGTGGCAGGAGATCACATACACCAGATCAATGCAGGTTTACAGGCGAAACTTGCAGAAAAAGGTGCAACAAAGCAGGAGGCAAAAAGCTTATCAGGAAGGCAAAAATAACCGGCTTCCACAGGAAAGAAGATAAAAAAGTCAAGTTGCAGTTCCAGAAAGAGAACTAATCTGCATAACATCAATGAAAAATCTGATAATGATGGGAGTGGCACAGAAATGGGCATCCATGTAAAACCTAACAATAGATAAGCAATACGGTTTACACCAGAAGTGAACAGCAAATTAATTAAAATGGAATTGGACACTGGTTCATCTGTTTCAGTCATTCCACAAAATGAGTTTGAATGGCATTTCAAAGATACCGAACTGAAGCCTGCAGAACCGGAGGAATCCAACTAGGAATTTATACTGGAGGAAAGTTAATTCCTGTGGGAATGACATCTGTAACTGTGAAATACAACAAACGACAAATCACATTGTGCTTGAATGTGGTAAAAACAGGAGGGCCAGCATGGTGCTGATGTGATTGGCAGAGACAACTACAACTTGACTGGTGATCGATCCACCATTTGCATGCCGCATCCACTGCAAAAGAGTCAACTAAAAGGGAATTAAGCTACGGGGTGACGCCAGAGCAGCGTCAGGAATGGCAATGGAAAACTCAATCATATCAAGGGTAAAATAGTGTTAAATAAAAATACCACACACAAGTTTGACAAAGCCCACCTGGTTCCTAATACCATATGTGATAAGGTAGCCAGTGAGTTAGATCTCATGGAGGCTGAAGGAGTTCTTTCCAAGGTTGAGTGGAGCCTGCGGACAGCACCAGTGGTCCCAGTTGCCAAGAACAATGGGTCAGTCAGGACCTGTGTTGATTTTAAGGTTCCCGTCAACCAAGTCATGAAAGTAGACCAATACTCTCTAATAGAGGATATTTTTGCAAATCTTTCTGGAGGAAAACACTTTAGCAACTGGTCCTAGTTGAGAACTACCTACAGATGGAGATGGAAGAAGAGTCTAAATTGTTTCTCACCATAAGCACTCACAAATAGCTCTACCTGTACAATAGGCTTAATTTTGGAGTAACATCTACACCTGCACTCTGATAGAAAGCTATGGACCAGGTGCGGCAAGCCTGCCCCGGGCACTCGGTTCTACCTGGATGACATCATTGTTCTGGGTGAGGATGACGAGGAACATCTCCAAAATCTCAAGACAGTGTTGAAAAGGTAAGATTATGGGGTTAGAGCACAACACGACTAGTGTGAATTCTGTAAACCAAGCATTACTTACTATGGTCACACTATTAACAAACAAGATTTACCCGAGTGTGCAAAAGTATACACAAGTGTCAAGCAGTGGTTGATGCCCCAAGGCCAAAGGGCGTGTCACATATGCCGTCCTTTCAGGGTTTGTCAATTACTATAATAGGATTCTACCAAACCTGGCTGCTGTGCTCCACCCCTTGAACTCATTACTGCAGATCAGGAAGAAATGGCAATGGACAAAGCAGAGGGAGGTGGCTTTCCAAAAGACAAAGGAAATGGTGAGATCAGACATGTACTCACACATCATCCAGTGAAACCTGCCTGTGGTGCCTCACCTAATGGGATAGGCACAGTCTAGTCAGATGTTATGAGTGAATGAAGTCAATTCCCCAAAGTGTTTGCATCACATTCCCTTACCACTGCAGAGAAAATTTACACACAGAATGTCAGAGAGGCTTTGAGTCTAGTTAAGGGTGTAAAACATTTCAACTAGTACTTGCATGGGAGAGAGTTTACCCTCGTTACTGATCATCAACCACTGGTGTCCATTTTCAATCCACAGAAGGGTGTTCCACTAACAGCACAAATGCAGAGATGGGCTCTGTTTCTTGGAGGACACAAGTACAAGATCAAATTCAAGAGAATATCTAATCATGGGAATGCTGATTATTGTCCTGCTTACCCTTGGAAAAGGAAATAACTGAAAAATTTACAAAAGTTGACACTCACCTTGAAACTTACTCCTCAAAGCAAATCGAAGGTCTCTGTATTACGACAAAGATGAACCAAAGGGAAACTAGAAAAGATTCCACACTGTCTCAGGACCACATGGACCCCAAAGTGGCTGGAATGTGCAGCAGAATTTCCAGCTGCCCCATTCTTACCAGTGCTAGAATCAACCTGCCCTCGACAGAGGTTGTGAAATGTGGGAATTGAGAGTTGTACAATCCAACTACACAGACTGGTGTTCCAGAACTCTTAGTCAGTGACAATGGAACAGTTTCAGCCATTCCTGAACTCGAATGGAATAAGGAATATTACATCCGCACTGTACCACCCAGCTACAAATGGCTTGGTGGAAAGATTTGTCTAGAGTCCAAAGAACACACAATGAATAATATCAGCAGAGCACACTATGCTGACACTAAATCAGATGCTCAGTGATTTCCTCCTTGCATGTTGTAACGGAGCACACTCCACAACCAGCAACTCTCCAGCCAAGCTTTTCCTGGGTCATTCCCAGCCTTCACATTTGGGTCTCCTCAATCCCAGTCTTAAAAGTAGCAGGCAGGACAACCAGCTGAGACAAATTAAGGGCTCCTCAAACAAGGATCTTTGATCTTTCACTCCTGGACAAGCAGTCCTGGTGAAGGACTATGGGGGTGATCAATAGTGGGTGGTTGGAAAGAACTGGACCACACAGTGGAGACTGTGCCTGATGCCATCTAAAGACAATATGTCAATCAGTTGAGGAGAGCAAAGTCAAATGTTAGACAAGAAAGATGTCCAGAGCTTTCAGAACCACTTCCTGCAGTCTTAGAGTTAACACCGACAATCTCCACGGAGGAAGCCTCCGAATCTGAGATTGTTTCACAGCCACAAGTCTCACCGGACACGCAGAGAGATCCCCTTGTCAGGAAGGACTTTATTCCACAAGAGGAAGAAACCTCTGCAGTGATTAAACCACAAACAGGAGAAAATCTGCAGATGCTAGGAATCCAAGCAACACACACAAAATGCTGGAGGAACTCAACAGGCCAGGCAGCATCAATGGACTGTCGACATTTCAGGCCAAGACCCTTCAGCAGGACTGGAGAAAAAAAAGATGAGGAGTAGATTTAAAAGATGGGGGAAGGGAGGGAGAAACACAAGGTGATAGGTGAAACCGGGAGGGGAGGGGTGAAGTAAAGAGCTGGGAAGTCGATTGGTGAAATAGATACAGGGTTGGAGAAGGAGGAATCTAATAGGAGAGGACATTTCAGAAGGCATTTGATAAGGTCCCACATAGGAGATTGGTGGGTAAAATCAGAGCTCATGGCATTGGGGGGGGGAAGATATTGACATGGATAGAAAACTGGTTGGCAGATAGAAAGCAAAGGGTAACAGTGAATGGGTGTTTCTCGGAATGGCAGGTGGTGACAAGTGGGGTGCCACAAGGCTCGGTATTGGGACCACAGCTGTTTACGATTTACATCAACGATTTAGATGAAGGCATTGAGAATAGCATCAACAAGTTTGCTGATGATACTAAGCTGGGTGGCAGTGTGACATGTGATGAGGATGTTAGGAGAATTCAGGGTGACTTGGATAGGCTGAGTGAGTGGGCAGATACTCGGCAGATGACGTTTAATGTGAATAAGTGTGAGGTTATCCACTTCGGGAGTAAGAACAGGAAAGCAGATTATTATCTGAACGGTGTAGAGCTAGGTAATACAAGGAGATCTAGGAGTCCCTTGTTCATCAGTCACTGAAGGTGAATGAGCAAGTGCAGCAGGCAGTGAAGAAGGCTAATGGAATGTTGACCTTTATTACAGAGGGAATTGAGTACAAGAGCAAGGAAATCCTTTTGCATTTGTACAGGGCCCTGGTGAGACCACACCTGGAGTATAGTGTACAGTTTTGGTCTCCAGGATTAAGGAAGGACATCCTAGCTGTAGAGGAAGTGCAGCGTATATTCACAAGGTTAATTCCTGGGTTGTCCAGACTGTCTTAAGCAAAGAGGTTAGAGAGACTGGGCTTGTACACGTTGGAATTAAGGAGATTGAAAGGGGATCTGATTGAAACATATAAGATTATTAAGGGATTGGACAAGAAAGAGGCAGGAAATACGTTCCAGATGCTGGGAGAGTCCAGTACCAGAGGGCATGGTTTGAGAATAAGGGGTAGGTCATTTAGGACAGAGTTAAGGAAAAACTTCTTCTCCCAGAGAGTTGTGGGGGTCTGGAATGCACTGCCTCGGAAGACAGTGGAGGCTAATTCTCTGGATGCTTTCAAGAAGGAGCTAGATAGGTATCTTATGGAAAGGGGAATCAAGGGATATGGGGACAAGGCAGGAACTGGGTATTGATAGTAGATGATCAGCCATGATCTCAGAATGGCGGTGCAGGCTCGAAGGGCTGAATGGTCTACTTCTGCACCTATTGTCTATTGACAGAAGGCCATGGAAGAAAGGAAAAGGGGACTTAGCACCAGAGGGAGGTGATGGGCAGGCAAGGTGATAAGGTTAGAGAGGGAAAAGGAGTTGGGGAATTGTGAAGGAGAGGAGGGAGGGCATTACCAGAAGACTGAGAAATCGATGTTCAATTCCATCAGGTTGGAGGCTACCCAAATGGAATACAAGGTGTTGTTTCTCTAACGTAAGTGTGGTCTCATCACACAGAGGAGGCCATGGATGGACATATAGGAATGGGAATGGGAAGTGGAATTTCAATGGGTGGCCACTGAGAGATCCTGCTTCTTCTGGCGGATGGAGCATAGGTGTTCAGTGAAGCGGTCTCCCAATCTACGTCGGGTCTCACCGACATACAGGAGGCCACACCGAGAGCATCGGACACCGCATTCAATCACACCAGGCCACATTGGTGAGGTGTCACCTCACCTGGAAGGACTGTTTGGAGCCCTGAATGGTAGTGAGAGAGGTGGTGTAGGGGCAGGTGTAGCACTTGTTCCACTTTCAAGGACAAATACAGGAGGGAGATCAATGGGGAGGGATGAATGGATATGGAGTTTGGTAGGGTGGTAGGTGAGGACAAGAGGAACCCTATCCCTGGTGTGGTGGTGGAAGAATAGAGTAAGAGTAGACATGCATGAAATGGAAGAGATGCTGTTGAGGGCAGCATTGATGGTGGAGGAAAGGAAACCCCTTTCTTTGAAAAAAGGACATCCCCCTCTTTCTGGAATGAAAAGCCTCATCCAGAGAGTAGATGCAGCGGAGTCAGAGGAATTGAGATAAGTGGATGGCATTTTTACAAGTAACAGGGTGGGAAGAGGTATAGTCCAAGTAGATGTGAGAATCTGTGGGTTTATGATACACATCAGTAGACAAGTATCCAGAGATAGAGAAAGGGGAGGGAGGTGTTGGAAATGGACCAAAGTGGAAGTTGGAGGCAAAGTTAATGAGGTCGATGAGCTCTACATGGGTGCAGGAAGCAGCACCAACGTAGTTGCTGATGTAGCGTAGGAAAAGTTGGGGAGTGATACCAGTGTGGCTTGGAATATGGGCTGTTCCACATAGCCGACAAAAGGCAGGCATAGCTGGGACCTATGGGAGTGCCCATGGCTACATCTTTTCTTTACAGGAAGTGGAAGGAGCCAAAGGAGAAATTATTAAGAGTGAGGACAAGTTCCGTTAAACGGAGGAGAGTGGTGGTGGAGGGGAACTGGTTGGAATTAAACTTTTAGGGCTGAATAGGACAATTTAAATTTATTAATCTGTGGAGGTCTATACAGTAGTTGTGTTATATGGTGTATATTTGACCATAAGATATAGGAGCAGAAGTAGGCCTATCAGCCCATTGAGTCTGCTCTGCCATTTCATCATGGCTGATCCATTTCCCTCTTCAGCACATTCTCTTGCCTTCTGCCCATAACCTTTCATACCCTGACTAAGCAAGAACCCATCAAACTCCACCTTAAATGCATGCAGCCACCTGAGGCAATAAATACCACAGATTCATCACTGTCTGGCTAAAGAAATTCCTCCTCATCTCTGTTCTAAATGGATGTCCCTCTATTTTGAGACAGTGTCCTCTGGTCTTATAGGAAATATCTTCTCTACATCCACACTCTCTAGGCCTTTCTATATTCAATCAGTTTCAATGAGATGCCCCCTCATTCTTCTAAACTCCAGCAAGTACAGGCCTTCCTCACCACTGATTCAACCTGCAAATGAATCTTTAGGGAATCCTGCACCAGAACTCCCAAATCCCTTTGCACCTCAGAATTTGAATTTTCTCTCCTTTTGGAAAATAATATATGCTTTTATTTCTTGTATCAAAGTGCATGATCATACACTTTCCAACACTGTATTCCATCTGCTGCCTCTTTGCCCATTCTCCTAAACTGTCCAAGCCTTTCTGCAGTTTCTCTGATTAAACAACACCACCTGCCTCTCAACCTATCTTCGTATCCTCTGCAGACGTGGCGACAAAGCCATCAATTACATCATCCAAGTCATTGACGTACAATGTAAAAAGAAGCGGTCCCAACGTAGACTCCCGTGGAACTCCACTAGTCACCGGCAGTCTCCTTTATTTCCACTCTTTGCCTGCTGCCATGCTAGTATCTTTCCTGTAATACCCTGGGCTCTTATGTTGTTTAGCCACCTCATGTGTGACACCTTGTCAAAGGCCTTCTGAAAATCCAAGTACACATCAACCAATTCTCCCTTGTCTGTTCTGCTTGTTATTTCTTCAAGAATTCAAGCAAAATTTCCCCTTTAGGAAACCATGCTGATTTCAGACTATTATGTCCCGTACCTCCAACTACCCTGAAACCACATCCTTAACAATTGATTCCAGCATCTTCCCAGCTGCCTAACAGATGAGGCCAGGCTAACAGATCTAAAAATTCCTTTCTTCTGCCTCCCTCCCTTCTTGAAGAGTGGAGTGACATCTGCAATTTTCCAGTCCTCTGGAACCATTCCAGAATCTATTGATTCTTGAAAGATCATTACTAATGCCTCCACAATCTCTTCAGCCACCTCTTTCAGAACCCTGGGATTAGTCCATCAGGCGACTTTATATACCCTCAGACCTTTTAGTTTCCTAAGTGCCATCTCCCTACTAATAGCAGCTGCACTCACTTCTGCCCCTCGACACTCTTGAACTTCAAGCACACTACTAGCATCTTCCACAGTGAGGACTGATGCAAAAGACTTAATCGGTTCATCCACCATTTCCTTGTCTCCCATTACTATCTCTTGAACGTCATTTTCCAGTGGTCCAGTATCTACTCTCGACTCACTTTTACTCCTTATATGTCTGAAGGAGCTTTTGAATTCATTTTTGATACCATTAGCCAGCTTACCTTCATATTTAATCTTTCCACCCTTACAGCTTTTTAGTTGCCTTCTACTGGTTTTCAGGATGGAAAGGCTTGTCATACGAGGAGCGTTTGGTGGTTCTAGGTCTGTACACACTGGAATTCAGAAGAATGAGGGGTGACCTCATTGAAACCTATCAAATGTTGAAAGGCCCTTGACAGAGAGGATGTTTCCCATTTTGGGAGAGTCTAAGACCAGAACACAGAGCCTCAGAACAGAGCAGTGTCCTTTTAGAACGGAGATGAGGAGGAATTCCTTTTGCCAGAGTGTGGTGCATCTGTTGAATTTGTTGTCACAGGCATCTGTGGAGGCCAGGTCGTTATGTATTTTTAAGGCACAGGTTGATAGATTCTTGATTAGTCAGGGGATGAAGGGATACAGGGGATTGGGGCTGAGAGGAAAACTCATGATGAATTGGCAGAACAGACTTGATGGGCCAAACAGCCTAATTCTGCTCCTGTACCTTATGGTTTTAAAATATTCCCAATCCTCTAACTTCCAACGAATTTCTGTTCTATTACATGCCCTGTCTTTTGCTTTTATGTTGGCTTTGACTTCCCTTGTCAGCCACGATGGCGTCATCCTGCCTTTTCTTCTTTGGGATGTATCTATCCTGCACCTTCTGAATTGCTCCAGAAACTCCAGCCACTGCTACTTAGCTGTCATCCCTGCTAGTGTCCCCTTCCAATCAACTTTGGCCAGCTCCACTCTCATGGCTCTGTAATTCTGTTAACTCCACTGTAATACTGAGACATCTGACCTTAGCTTCTCCTTCTCAAATTGTAGGGTGAATTCTATCCTGTTATGATCACTGTTATCCAAGGAGCCCATTACCTTAAGTTCCCTAATCACGTCCGTTTCATTATACAACACCCAATCCAGAATAGCTGATCCCCTCGTGGCTCAACAACAAGCTGCTCCAAAAACCATCTGGGAGGCATTCTACAAATTTTCTCTCTTGGGATCCAGCACCAACTTGGTTTTCCCAATGAATCTGCATGTTGAAATCCCCATCAGTAATATAACATTGCCTTTTTGATATGCTTTTTCTATCTTGTGTTGTAATTTGTAAACCACATTCTGGCTAATTTTCAGAGGCACGTTAAAGGCTCCCATCAAGGTCTCCTTACCCTTAGCTCCACCCACAAGGATTCTACATTCTCTGATCCTGTGTCACCTCTTTCTCAGAATTTGATTTAAATTTTTACCAGCGAAGCCACTCCTCTTCCGTTTACCTGCCTGTCTTTTCGATAGACGATGTCTCCTTGTGTATCCCCAACTATGTTCGCCTTTCAGCATGGCTTTGTGATACCCACAGCATCATTCTTGCCAATCTCTAACTGCGCTACAAGATCATCTTCCTTATTTCGTATCCTGCATGAATTCAAATATAACACCTTCAGTCCTGCATTCATCACCTTTTCCAATTCTGTATGCACGTTGAAATGCATTCTATATTGAGTTGGTTTATAGCTAAGCGGGAGGAGTGTATTGCATTTAATATTTCAGCAATATTGTAAACATATTGTTTGATTAAGCATTCTTTGTTGCTTACACAATGTATTGTGCGAAATATATAAAAGTACGTAAGTGGCAGAAGTCATTACACCACGATGTCATTCGTATGCTCTTTGCTTAAAGAAAAAATGAAGTAAGACTTGCATTCCTGGCTTCCTCGTTTTCCTTTCAATTAGTTTTTAGAATGGAAATAATTCGGAAAATGTGTATCTCAGTTGGTCGATGGTTGGGTTGAGTTGAGTTATTCTCTGAGCTTGGCAACTTTCAATTGCCAAGAGCGGAGAATAACTCAACCCAACCAGTTACAAAACATAACAGTATTCACGGCTCCAATTACACAGACAAGAGTAGTTTGTTACTCAGGCTTCCTCTTAAATCCCATAACTATCAGCATTATTACACTCTGAGACCGCTGCACTTCTCCTGAATCTAATCCCTCCAACCACTGATGGCTGTGCTCTCAAATTCCCGGGCACTGAGCTCTGATGTTCCCTCTGTAAGCCTAGTCACTTCCCATCTCATCGCAGAAACACATTAACACTTGCCTCTGGAACAAGGTCATACAAACATGAAAATTAAAAGCAAGAACAAGCCACTTGGCCTCTTGAACTTGCTCCATCATTTACTGAGATCCCAGCTGATCCGCTGTAATCTCAGGTTTGCTTTCCTAGCTAGCCAACGTCACCTTTCACCCATTTGCTTAACATCTACTATATCTGTCAAGCTCTGCCTTAAAAATATCCAAACACTGCTTCCACAGCCTATTGAGAAAGTTCCACACTCACAATCCTTTCAGGAAAAAGCCCATCATCCTTGTCTTAAATGGGTGACCCCTTATTTTTAATCTTTGATTTCTGTTCTAGATTCTCCCGCTGAAGGAAGCATCCTTTCTACACCCACCTTTTCAAGACCCCTGGAGATTTCATATGTTTTAATCACGTCATCTCTCTTTCTCCTAAACTCCAGGGGATACAAGCCCAGCCAAGTTACCTGCCTGAGTACCTTTGTTTAAGACAAGTGTCAGTTTACACTCAGCTGGGTTCAAGTCCAATGCCACAGGCAACATTTTAATATGATGCTCCTGTGCACTATAAGGGGTGTTAGCTCTGTCCAAGGGGCAGCACTGAGGGAGTTGCCTTTCCGAGGGGCAGCACCGATGGAATGCAACAATGTTAGATGGGCAGGATTAGGAGAGGACTGTGCTATCTTAACAGCAGCACTGAGAGGCAAGACTGATGGAACGGCCCACCACCAGAAAGGCTACACTGAGGGAGTGCCTCACCCACAGTGGGGTAGTATTGAGGAAATACCACTGCTTTGGAAAAGGTGTTATCATCTGGAATCAATCATCACTTGTTATCACTAATGATACAGAATTCCACAGTACCAGAACAGTGGATCTACCCGGTGTCAATGACTGCCAACATTTATCAGTCAATGAACATCATTAAAACCGATTATCTGATGATATCACATTTCTATTAGTGAGATCATGCTGTGTGGTGTATTTGCTGTTTGCTTCAATGGGCCGTACCGCTACTCAGTCTTTAGTGAGTGTGGCACTAAGGGATAAAGAGATAGAGACCCCAGAGCAGAAGTGGAGAACACAAAACACATTTGAGAGCGTGGGCCCAAATGGGTGATAATCTTCTAAAAACTTCTCTCACTTGCCATGGCAAGTTTGAGCCGAGATCATCACTGATTACTGAATTAGTAACAATAATTATGGACATTTTTAAGGAAAAAGGTTGAGCTTATACGTGCACATTCATTGTTTTACTATTAATAAAGTATAACAGAGACTGATTGAAATTAATGCAGCATTTTAGAAAATTATCTCTAAAATCATTTAAAAAGACATTTGAAAAATAACATCATTTTTAAATAGTACTGTTTTTGTACCTCATATATAACACGAGAAAGGTGAATGTGAAATTAGCAGTTTTGGTACAAATTCATTAAAGATCAAGGAAAGTTAAATAAATACAATTTAGTCTCAGTGAGACTTTCGTTGCTGCACTAATGATGACAAATATTTATATCCGGCTTGGAATTGGTCAACTGTGAGAATTTCAAAACGTATTATGCAACGTCAAGTCTTCTTGCAACTGACTAGCTGGCGCCAATCCAGCGCGAGATGTTTCCTGTGAAAGCATCTCACTGCTCTCTGGTTGTAAAAAAAATCATTTGCTGCTTCATTCAGCAGTAAAGGTAATCATTATCTGGATTTTATTATGGCTGGGTTTAAAGAATTGAGGGGCAGCACTGCATGCCATGGGCCAGCAGAATATTTGTACATGTGATCTTGGGCACAGGTACCATGGAAATGAAACTGAGAAAGTGCCACCCTGTTCAGGGGCTAGTACCGAGGGTGTGCCACTTTGTCAGTACTACCACACTGTCAGAGAGGCAACACTGTGGGTATGCCGCACTCTCGGAGGGGTAGTACTGAGGGAGCACTGCACAGTCAGAGAGGCAGTGCCGAGAGAGTACATCTTGCTGGAAAGATAGTGACTGCGTTTTCAAGAGGGACTGTATAACGCTTGGGGATGCCTATGGTTGGAAACAATCTATATTTGGTTTTAAATGATATTAGAAAATTTTCCGCTGAAACTCTGTGGTACAACAGATACAACACCTCCAGAAGGAGGCCACTACTGTCATTCAATAAACACACGACATAGAACAGGACAGCACAGCACGGGCCCTTCAGCCGAAAATGATGCACCAACCGCAAAATCAATCTAACTCTTCCCTCCCACATAACCCTTCATTTTTCTTTCATCCATATACCTATTAAGAGTCTCTAAAGTGCCCCTAATGTATTTGCCTCTAACATCAACCCTGGCAAAGCCTTCCGGGGCACCTGCAACTTTTGTGTAATAAAAAATGCCTCTGACATCCTCCCCCATGCTTTCCCTCCAATCCGTAAAGTTATGCCCCCTTGAATTAGTCATAAGGATTAGCTCGATTTGTCACAACTACATCAAAACATACAGTGAAATGTGTTGTTTGCGTCAACAGCCAACACAGTCCAATGATTTGCAGGCCTCAGGTATTGCCACACTTCTGATGTTAATACAGCGGGCCCACGACTTACCAACCCCAATATCTTCGGAATGTGCAAGGAATCTGGAGCACCTAGATGAAACTCACAGGGTCTCAGGGACAACATACAAACTCCTTACAGACAGCAGTAAGGTGACAGCCTACCTTGTGCATTAACTCACTCTTTGAGTACACCAACTCTGTTCCCCCCCCCCCCCCACCGCCTTATTCTTTGCTTCCCTTGGAGTCCAAAATTCTTTCATTTCAGCTTTGAATGTTGCCAGTGACTGAGCACCCACAGCCCCAAAGATTGACAAGCCTTCGAGTGATGCAATTCCTCCTGAATATCCAACCGCTTATCCTGAGACTGCCTCTGATCTGGATTCGGCCACCCTGAGGAAAAAGCCTCGTTAAAGTATTAAAGATACTACGTATATTAAACCAATTTCTTGGTCTGCACACCAGTCCCTTGAAGGTCGTTGCTGAATCTACTTCCAACATGTGGAATTTTACAAAAACAATTACGTAAACACAAAGGGAAGATAATGGCACTGCCCTTATCTCCTGACTGGAATGACAGCTGGGTTAGAATGCGAGGAAAGGAAATTTGAAGTGTCACTACTGTTAGGGCTGGTGATTCAATCATCTCCGATATATCAGCTGTCTGACAGATACTGTGGGGTATGTCAGCTTTTGTTTGTCCCTGCCTCTCACATCACAGTACTCGATCCACTGCAACTACGCGCACCCAGGCTACTCCGTCAGCACTTTCCAAATCCACAACCTCTATCATGAAGGACAAGAGCACCACCATCTTCAGGTTCCCCTCCAAGACACTCACCACCTTGACTTGGAAATATATCGCCGTTCCTTCATTGTCAGTGGGCGGAAGTTCTGGGGAGTTCTTCAACAACACCATGGATGTGTCCTCAGCACGGGGACTGACGCTGCTCACCACCTCCTCCTCAAAGGCAATTAGGGACGGGCAATAAATGCTGAACTTGTCGGTGATACCCGCAGCCCATGAGACAAGAGCCTTTACACAGCAAATTATGTCCATTCAGTTTGGGAAAGAACTTATACCCTGGCAATACCTTTCACAATTCCAGCTAGTCACAGAGTCCTGCAGCACAGAGAGAGGCCCTTCAGCCCATCTAGTCCATGCCAAACTATTATTCTATCTAGTCCCATCGATCTGCACCCAAACCATTCCCCCTCTTCCATACCCCTCCCACCCACTTATTTATCCAAACTACTCTTAAATGTTGAAATCGAGCCCACATCCACCACTTCTGCTGGCAGCTCAGTCCACACTCCGAGTGAAGAAGATCTCCCCCATATTCCCTTTAAACATTTCACCTTCTACCCTTAACCCATGACTTCTAGTACTAGTCTCATCCAACCTCAGTGAAAAAAGCTTGCTTGCATTTATTCTCTCTACACCTCGAATAATATTGTATACCTCTATCAAATCTCCCTCATTCTCTTACACTCCAGGGAATAAAAGTCTTAACCTATTCAACCTTTCCAAATATTTCAGATCCTCAAGTCCTGGCAATGTCAGCGTATGATTTATCTGCACACTTTCAGACTTACTGATATCTTTACTGAGATTATTGATGCACTATAACAAATGCAGCAGCCATTTTCTGCAAATCAAGCTCCACGAACTGTATTACTATTGGCCCAGTTGACTTGTGATGCTGCTCAAGTGATGACCATGGACCAGGTCATGAGACAGCTCAGCTGCACGCCATCAGATTTGATTGCGCCAGTCAGAGAGACACACTGAAGCGGGGTTACACATATAGACATTGGATTTGTTGCCTTGAGGTGGTTTGTGGTTGAGGGAGGAGAAGCATTGCACATTGAGCTTTTGACTTTTACATCCTGAACACCTTTCCCCATCAAGCATCTTCCCTGCCAGCCTCCTTCCTCAATATGACTTTTCTTGAGAATGGTGCTCATTCACTCGTACTCAACACCTAGTTTCCACTTCCAATACAAGAGCAGGGATGGGCCATTTGGCTCTTCAAATCTATTCCACCATTCGGTACGATCACAGCTAATCTTCTACATCAACCATTTTCCTGCCTTATCCATTTGCCCCTGGAACCTCAGATACCCAGGCGTCTACTGATCTTTGCATTGAATGAACCTACAAATCCACGGGATAGAGAATTGCAAAGTGTTTGCAAGTGTAAAATGAATTTCTGGAACAAATTCCAAAGGATATCTGGTAAAAGCAATGGAGGACAAATTACTAGGCCCTGTTTGACACACAGAACAAACAGTCATCACCCAGCCATGGCAGAGGCTGCCACATTCCTTAAAACATCCTCACTCCTTGCTGAAATGCTAAGAGGAACTGATCAAACCCTGGAGAACACCATTAAACACAACCCTCCAAGGAAACCTTTTCACAATTTCACACAGGGAGCTAAGTCAGTGGCTCACTCAGGTACTGATATTTGATTTGACTTGTATTTAACTCTTAAGAGAGAGCACAAGATCATCCCAGGCATATCAGACATGGGGCTCACTCATTCCTCACCACTGCCCTGAGGATGTCACTCTTTCATGAAGGCTGAGAAACTGCCAAACTGGGAAGGGCTTCACATAGTAGTTATCTGGGCAGAGGGAGTAAGTGGCAGCAACACTGTTCCACAATGTTCTAGAATTCAACAGAATTGGAATGCTCTCACTTTTGGAAGAAAGTTAAGCAGCCTGCAGAATTTTGGTGTGATACCTGTCACATAACATCCTGGCGGTTTCTGTCATGAAATGTGTTAACTTTACGGTAGCAGTACAATGAAATACATGATAAATAAATATAAAGGAAAAAAAAACTGAGCTACATTAAGTATATACATGTCTATTAAACAGTTAAGTCAAAATAAGTAATGCAAAAGGCAGAAGTAAGAAAGTAGTGAGGTAGTGTTCAATGTCTATTTAGAAATCGGACAGCAAAGGGGAAGGAGCTGTTCCTGAATCACTGAGTGTGTGCCTCCATCCCGATGGTAACAGTGTGAAGAGGGCATGTCCTGGGTGGTGGGGATCCTTAATGATGGACACCGCCTTCCTAAGGTAGCATCCTTGAAGATGCTACAGAGGCCAGTACCCATGATGGAGCTGACTAATTTTACACGTTTCTGCAACTTGTTTTGAGCTTTGCTCTGTATCTAACCCACTTTAGCCCTACCCTGGAAGTGTCAGGTTAGTCAGCGAAGGGAAGCTTTGCTCTGTATCAAACCCACTTAGTCCCTGTACCAGGAATGCTTGATGGGTTAGTGTAAAGGAGCTTTACTCTGTATTTAAGCCACTCTGACCCAGCCTGGGAGTGTGCGATGTTACTTAGGGGAAATTATTCATCTGTGGCATTAATGTCCCTCAATTTAATAAAGAGAAAATTCCAATGTATTTGCTTTTGAAATTAATTATTTTTTGTGGAAGTGTAACACTTCGGCAGAAACCTAGCAGTGAATATTTTGCAGTAGTGAAAGTAGTCTGGATAAATCATGCGGATCTGTTGATAATACCCCTTGAACTGATTATTTTGTGAAGTCAAAACAATGGCAGCAGGCATGTTATTTACTCTGTGGGAAGTGGCTCTTTTATAATTAGTATTTCAGTAAATGATTGCCCTGTCCAATAGGATTTATTTAACTTTAAATTTCACCATCCCACTCCTCACTCTACATGTCTGAGGTCTGGTTACCAATAACCGTGCACCATTTATGGATGAAAGTAAAATGGAGGGCCAAGTGGGAGGGAATGGTTCTATTGATCTTGCAGCAGGTTTGAAGGCTGGCACAACATTTGTGGGCCAAAGGGCCTGTACAGTGCTATTCTATGTTCTGTTACTGAGCCGCAAAGGACAGCACCCCCTCAGGGCTCTCCGAATGGAGCTGAGGCATCAGTGACAGTAATACACAGGAACGCAGCATCCTGGGGTGGGAGGTGTATCATCCTCCTGAGTGCATGTGACCGAGATCCTCCTTGTGTTTGTGTGTATGTATCTGGATGTGTGTGTGCAGGTTTATGCCTGTAAGTGTACATGTAGTTATGTGCGTGCCTTTATAAGACCATATGATGTTGGTTCCACCTTGGAGCCAAATGAATCTTGGCTGATCCATTTTCCTTCTCAGCCCCAATCACCTGCCTTCTCCCTGTATCCCTTCATGCCCTGACCAATCAAGAATCTATCACCCTCTGCCTTAAATATATCCAATGACTTGGGCTCCCCAACACAGGCCTCAGCACAGTCACCGGCAGCCAACCCTTTACTTCCACTCTTTGCCTCCTGCCAATCAGCCACTGCTCATATCTTTCCTGTAATAACAAACGCTCAGCCTCAGGTGTGGCAGCTTGTCAAAGGACTTCTGAAATTCCAGGTACACAACATCCACTGACTCTCTTTTGTCTATTTGCTTGTTATTTCTTCAAAGAATTCCAACAGATTTGTCTGGCAAGATTTTGCCTTGCGGAAACCATACTCACAACGGCCTATTTTATCATGCTCCTCCAAGTAGCCGGAAACCACATCCCTAACAATCGACTCCAACATCTTCCCAACCACTGAGGTCAGACTAAATGGCCTTTAATTTCCTTTCTTCTATCTCCCTCCCTTTTTGAAGAATGGAGTGACATTTTCAATTTTCCAGTCCTCCGGTACCATGCCAGAATCAATTGATTCTTGGAAGATCACTACTAATGCCGCCACAATATCTTCAGCCTCCTCTTTCAGAACCCTGGTGTGTACACCACCTGGTTCAGGTGACCTCTCTACCTTCAGACCATTCAGTTTCCTGAACACCTTCTCCCTAGTGATGGCAACTTCACACACTCTTCTGCCCCCTGACACTCCTGAACGTCCGGCATACTGCTGGTGTCTCCCACCACGAAGTACATTTGCCAGAGCGTGTTTGCGTATTTTTTCTGTAGGTCTGTTTACGAGTCGACGCACGCATACGTGCATGCGTCTGAGCTCCAGTTAGTCTGCGTGTGGGTGTGCGTTTACGTTCCTGTGACTGTCTATATGCACTCCTGGGTAAAGGTGTGTGCATTCAGAGCCGTGAATTTATAGAATGTAGAGCCAGACAGTGCATGAACAGACTGGTCAGGCCATCAAGCATTCTCCCCACACTAAGGAGCTCTCACACACACACAATGCTGGAGGATCTCAGCCGGTCAGGCAGCGTCTGCAGAGAGGAGTCAACACGCCACGTTTCCCTACTAATTTCATTTACACCACTTAGTCTCTGCCTCTGCAATTCAAGGGCTTGTCTCAATAATTCTGAAGATGTGGGAGTCACTGCCACCACCACCCACTCAAGCAGTGTCATCCAGATTCCACCATACCTGTGTGTGTGTGTCTGGGGAGGGGGGCAAATTCTTCTTTCCATCCCCTCTGAACCCCTTACCCTAAATATCTGATTTCATCCACTACAGGGATAAGTTTCCGACCATACACTCTACTTGTGGCCCCTCATAATTTTGTATCAGCATTTGCACGTGATTACACGTGCGGCAGGTGTGACCGTGAATTGGTGTCTGCACACGCGTGTCCGCGGGCCGGCGGCACAAAGATGGACAACTGCGAAGCACCTGGCCGGATGTGAGGGAGACGCAGCCTATCAGCGAGCGGTGCCGACTGCATTGGGTATCGCTGGGAGTGGAATTTACCACCCGACTGAGGCAAACGTGTACCCTTCACAGCTGGTGCACAGCCAGCCCTGGGATCCGGTGCATTTGTAGGATCAATAAATTAATGCATCACGGAGTCACTGGGAGTCCGCAGTGATCAGACCCGCTCCGATCAATATTATAATACAGCTTTGAAAACACACACACTCGGCATCCCTCTCCCCCCCCCCCCCCCCCCAAAAAAAGGCTCGAATTTCTGCAGAAAGAAATCACCGGAGCCAATACCATTTGTCTCCTGACTGGGAATGCAGATGATCCCGTGATGCAAGGCAAGATCCCACAAAAGATGAGGGAGTCCCATGCCTCCTTTCATCAGTTTACCCCTGGATGTCGGGCAGACCCCGTCTCCTTCACTTTACGCGACCGTTGTACTTCATTTTTTTGTGGCAAACTGCATGAGGGATTAGCGTCCCCCTCCCCCCAGTAAGCTGCAATGTGACTTTGCTCCTTTCCCGGAGAAACCCGCTTCTCCACTCACCCAGGACTCCGGCGGTGGCCGCCCGGTTCTCGGTCGCCTCTTCCATCTCCTTCTCGGGCTGAGGTCGCTTGTTCCCCTCGGTGCTCTCCTTGTCCGTGGCTTTCCTCATCTCCGGCATGTCCAGTTCAAGAGGAGCCGATGCTGCTTTCTACACGGGTCGCATTGGGATGAAGGGGGGCGTGGGGTCTGTCTCCTAATCCCCCCCCCCCAGCGCACCTCGTCTTTTGCTTTCTTTTGGCTTTCTGCAATGCTTGCGAGCTCTTTCTGACCATAACCCCCCCTCCCTCCCTCCCCAACCACTCTCTCTCACACTCAAACACACAGACACCAGTAAAGCACGGCAAGGCTCGAGGATAAAATGCACCAGCCGATTAATCATCCGGTTCATGTCCCCGCCCGAGCCTCGAACAAAGACGGAGGGAGGGAGTGATAGAGAGGGAGAGAGGGGGGGGGGTGTTTGGGGAAATGAGTGACAGAGATTGACGGAAGGGTGGATGGTCGGAGGAATGGTGATATTGTGAGACAGCTGACGCAGGTATTGTGCACAAATTAGCAAACAGGGATAGGCAGGGGAAATCACAGAGGTGACAAGCGACTGCTCGGCAGAGAGGGCGATGGGGCAGTAACGGAGAAGGCGAAAGAAAAAGTTAGAACAGAGGCCGGGCCAAGTTAACTCACTCTCGGTCAGGAATGGAGGAGGTTAGGGGGAGAAGATGGGGGCCTTTAAACTGCAGGTTGCAGATGTCTTGCCTGCTGTCAGAACAGTGGGTATCTGTTGGCGGTGTCGCCTCCAAGGCTCAAGTTGGTGTTGAAGTTTGCATTAATTGGTGGAGCAGGACTGAGAGAGTGCTACAGTGTTGGGGGTAGTGACCTTAAACAGATGGACCAGCTTGTCACTGATGTGGACATAATTCGAATGGCACAAAGAAGAACAGGAGAGTTTCACTCTGTCTCCTGGACAACCTTTATTCCTGAGTCAGGGATCCAGGAACAACAGTATCCGCCATTTAGGAACTTGCTGTGGTGTGCTGGTCAGCAGGCAGAACCTGCAACCCAAAACAACAACATTCAAAAATTATGAAGACTTAAGAACTATATAAAAAATAAAGTACGATGTTAAGATATAAGCTTGAGTGCTCGGTTAAGGGTGCTGATGCTTGTTTACTTGTGAGGGTGGGGGGGGGTTGTTGCTCTGCTGCTGCTTGTGCGTGGGAGGGTGGGAGCTGGGGGGCTTTGGGGTTCTAACATTTAACTGTCATTCATTCGCTGGGGCACTCCTCTGTTTTTGTGGATGTCTGTGAAGAAAAACAATTTCAGGATGTATATTGTATACGTTTCTCTGACATTAAATGTACCTATTGAAACCTATAGATTAAATGTGGACAAATACACAAATATCAGCATGTATCTACAATGTAAAGCAATAGATTACAGTGAGGGAGCAGCCTCTTTTAGAACTGATAATTTCCAGTTCATTAATTCTGTTACATAGAATAGACATTAGAAAGAAGTACTTCATTTAGCCATGAGCCTAGTCCTTCTTTCCTGCATCTGACCAGTGTACCGGATCATTTGCCATGTCATCTGCTGCCCCTCCATTAATATCCCTCACCAAGGGGAGAGGTGTCACTGACTATCATCATCACATCATGTTTGAGGAAAATTATTGAGTAGATATTGCTGCTGCATTTCTGTTTTACAATGGTGGCCTCACATCACAAGTATCTTGTTAATACCATAAGATAAAGGGGCAGAATTGGGCCATTTGGCCCTTCAAGTCTTCTTCATCATGGGTGATTTATCATGGTGATTTATTATCCTTCTCAAACCCTTTCTCCTGCCTTCTCCCTGTACCCTTTGACAGCCTGATTAATAATGAACCTATCAATATCCACTTTAAATGTACCTAATGACTTGGCCTCCGTGGCTGTCTGTGGTAATGAATTCCATGGATTGACTACCCCCTGGCTAAAGAAACTCTTTCTCAGCTCTGTTCTAAATGGATATCCGCCCATTCAGAGGCTGTGCCTGCTGGTCCTAGTCTTCCTCTCTATAGGTAACATCCTCTCCACATCCACTTTATCTAGGGCTTTCAATATTTTATAGGTTTCAATGACATCCCCTCTCATTCTTCTAAACTCCAGCGAGTACAGGGTCAGAGCTTAAAACGCTCCTCATATGTTAATCTTTCCTCTGGATCCTCTCCAGTGCCAGCATATATTTTCTTTGATAAGGGGCCCAAAACCGTTCAGAATACCCCAAGTTTCATCTGACCAATGTCTTATAAAGCCTCAGCATAACATCGTTGCTTTTATATCCCAGTCCTCTTGGAATTAATGCTGACATTGAATTTGCCTTCCTAACCACCAACTCAATCTGCAAGTTATCCTTCAGGGAATGCTGCACCAGGAGTCCCAAGAACATGGTTAAGGAGCAGTAGACCAGTGGAAACCATGGAGGGGAGGCAGTGAGAGAGGGTCTCATAGATCTCCTGTCAGAGAGGAGAAACAAAGCCAGCATACCTTGAAGAGACTTCGCAGTGGAGTTGTAAAATGGAGACACAAGAGATTGCAGATGACCAAAATCTTAACAATTCCTCCCGCACCCCCAACGGATGGTGCTCAAACCATTGAGTTTATAGGACTTAGAACATTACAGCCCAGTACAGGTCCCTTGGTCCACAATTTTGTTCCAGTCTTGGATTTCATCCAGCAGGTTGTTGATTGCTTGCAATTCCAACATCTGCAGTATTTTGTGCCTCTTCACAAATACAATAGCTTGTTTGGTGCAAAGGGAAATGCTTCATCTGGACTTGATGGAAGAAGCTCCCACATCCACTTTCTGGCAAGAAGAGATAACAAGACAGTGACACCGAGTTTGAATCTGTACAATCTTCTCCTAGTAACACACACAAATGTTGGAGGAACTCAGCAGGCCAGGCAGCATCTATGGAAAAGAGTAAGCAGTTGACATTTTGGGCAGTTCTAATGAAGGGTCTCGGCCCGAAACATTGACTGTTTACTCTTTTCTATAGATGCTGTCTAACCTGCTGAGTTCCTCCAGCATTTTGTGTGTGTTGCTTTGGATTTCCAGCATCTGTAGATATTCTTGTGTGAATCTTCTCCTAGAGAGCATTTCATGCCACCTATGCTGACCCTGCCCTAAGAGTCCTTGATGGGGCAGTGAACAGAGAGTTCTTTTGTGTATCCAAATGCATCTGCTGTTACCAACATGAGGACATAGTTACAATATAAGGGGTCAGTCATTTAAAGCTCTCAGAGGGTAGTGGATCTTTAGAATTCTCACCTAGAAGGTGGTGGAGGCCAGGTCATTAGATATATTTAGGGCAGAGACAGATAAATATTTGAAGGATCAAGGAATTAAATGTTATGAGAGAGAAGCTGAGGCCAGCATAGATCAGCCATGGTCATATTGAACAGTGGGGCAGACTTTGGAGAACTGGTAGCCATCTCCGGCATATGTTTTTGTGTTCTTGTGCTAATTTTAAAAAATAACTTTATTTACTTATTTACAATTTTTACAGCATTTTTAGATTAAAACGAGATCTTCACTGAACAGGATGCACACTACCCCTGAGAGTGTTTGAAGTTATGATGCAGAGGGAACTTTATTCTCTATCTAACTCATGAGAAATAGTCACAAAATGCCAGTGGGGCCATTCCTATGCAAAGAAGGGTACAACAAACCCGGCATGGATTGGATACAACACACACAAAATGCTGGAGGAACTCAACAGGCCAGGCAGCTTTCTATGGAAAAAGAGTACAGTTGATGTTTCAGGCCGAGACCCTGAGCCTGCTGAGTATTTTAAAAACATAGAAAACCTACAGCACAATACAGGCCCTTCGGCCCACAAAATTGTACCGAATATGTCCCTACCTTAGAAATTACTAGGCTTGCCAAGAGCCCTCTATTTTTCTAAGCTCCATGTACCTATCAAAAAGCCTCTTAAAAGACCTTATTGTATCCTCCTCTACCACCGTTACCGGCAGCCCATTCCACATACTTATCACTCTCTGAGTAAAAAACTTACCCCGGACATCTCTATCTACTCCCAAGCACCTTAAAACTGTGTCCTCTTGTGGCAACCATTTCAGCCCTGGGAAAAAGCCTCTGACTATCCACACGATCAATGCCTCTCATCATCTTATACACCTCTATCAGGTCACCTCTCAATCTCCTCCACTCCAAGGAGAAAAGGCTGAGTTCACTCAACCTATTCTCATAAGGCATGCTCCCCAATCCAGGCAACATCCTTGTAAATCTCCTCTGCACCCTTTCTATGGCTTCCACATCCTTCCTGTAGTGAGGTGACCAGAACTGAGCACAATACTCTAAATGGGGTCTGACCAGGGTCCTATATAGCTGCAACATCACCTCTCGGCTCCTAAATTCAATTCCAACATTGATGAAGGCCAATACACGGTACGCCTTCTTAACCACAGAGTCAACCTGCGCAGCTGCTTTGAGCGTCCTATGGACTCGGACCCCAAGATGCCTCTGATCCTCCACACTGCCAAGAGTCTTACCATTAATACTATATTTTGTGTGTGTTGCTTGGATTTCCAGCACCTGCAGATTTTCTCTTGTTTGTGAATGAATTTTATGTTCTTTGTTTGATGTATATCATTTGTTGGGATGGGTTGTTCTGCCCTCTCCTGGCTCTGTTTGGAATTCCCTTTCATCCTCACTGCAAAGCAACAAATACTCAGCAAAATTCAACGGAGCTGTCATGGTGTAAACTGTACCCATGGCCACTGGTTTCTCTAAACTGCACGGGTGCACAGTAACTGAAATGTTCCTTTGTAAATAGCCTTTGTTGCTGTGCAGCTGGAATTTTATTTTCTATGATGTTAGCACGAGTAAATCTGCAGATGCTGGAAATAAATAAAAACACAAAATGCTGGCAGAACTCAGCAGGCCAGACAGCATCTATGGGAGGAGGTAGTGACGACGTTTCGGGCTGAAACCCGTCATCAGGAGTCAATGTTTCGGGTCGAAACTCCTGATGAAGGGTTTCGGCCTGAAACGTCACTACCTCCTCCCATAGATGCTGTCTGGCCTGCTGAGTTCTGCCAGTATTTTGTGTTTTTATTCTATGATGTTAATATAGTTTTGAAATTATGCTAATATAATTTTGAAATCTGTATATGTGCCTAAGACTTTTTCACAGTACTGTAGTAATCTTATGTATTGCACTGTACTGCTTTGCAGGCCGGTGGTGTAGTGACATCCGCACTGGACTTCGAGGCGAGTGGTCCTCGTTTCGAATCCAGCCAGTTCCGTGCATACTTTCCATCTGTCAAGCATTGAGCTAGCAACTTGGCCTTGTTGCAAGCAGAAAAATGCTAAAGAAATGGCAAGGTTGCCACCTGATGCTCCACAAGAGGATGAAAGGAACAACAACTGTACTCCTTACACAAAAAAAAAAATTCTGACATGGGTATGTCTAAACCTGTGGCATCCCACCCACCCCTTGACACTCCTACTCTGCTACCTGTCCCACACCCCTCGCCATTCCCAACATCCTTTGCTCCCGCTAGATGTGCAAATTTGATCGCCACTCCACGTTGACAAATACAGTATTGTGCAAAAGTTTTAGGCACCAATATATAGCAAAGTTAAAAGTAAAATTTATTTTCAAAGTCCATATATGTTACCATATACAACCCTGAGATTTATTTTCTTGTAGGCATTCTCAACAAATCTATAGAATAGTAACTACAACAGATCAACCAGAGTGTAGAAGACAACAAACTGTGCAAATGCAGGGTGTGGATAGTCAGAGGCTTTTTCCCAGGGCTGGAATGGCTAGCATGTGAGGGCATTGTTTTAAGGTGGTTGGAAGTAGGTACAGAGGAGATAACATGGGTAAGTTTTTTTACGCAGAGAGTGGTTTACGCCGGGCTGCCGACGGTGGTGGAATCAGAAATAGGGTCTTTTAAAGAGACTCCTGGATAGGTACATGGAACTTAGAAAAATAGAGGGCTTTGGGTAACCCTAGGTAATTTTTAAAATAAGTGAATGTTTGGCACAGCATTGTGGGCCGAAGGGTCTGTATTGTGCTGTAGGTTTTCTGTGTTTCTAAGGTAATAAGATACAGATTCCTTAAAATGAGATAATTGGTTGTAGGAACATTTCAATGATGGAGCAAGTGACCGTAGTTATCCCCTTTTATTCAAGAGCCTGATGGTTAAAGTTGCTAACCCTTTCCACCTCTGATCCTCAGATGAGGACCTATTCTTAGACCTCTGGTTTCCTTCTCCTGAAGTCTACAATCATTTCCTTGGTCTTGCTGACGTTGAGTGAGAGGTTGTTGTGAAGATACCTCGCAGCCAAATTTTCAATTTCCTATGTGCCTAAGATTTTTGCACAGTACTGACTGTTAATATAATTTTGAAATGCCCTGTATTAATTATGTGTTATTGAATATAATCCATAAATGGTCTAAATAATAAACATAGCACAACCTTTACTTTGAAACTTTTTAGAGCTTCAACCTAGTTACATTTTCAATGTTTTTAAGTTACAACACGGCAAATTGTGACAATAAACACAGAATGGAAGTTGTAAGCATACAACAAAACTACATTTAAAGTTCTGCACAGTTTTCAGGTCATGTGAGAATTCCCTACTCACAGGAACAGTTGGTCTGCACAGCTGTTAAACAACATTAGAGGGATCATTGGCCATGGCCACAGGAATACAATATCTTCCACTTATTACCATGGTAAAATGTCCAAAGGTATTTCACAAGAATAATTATTAGGTCTGGCTCTGAGATATGGAAGATGATATTAAGACAAGTGATCAGAGCAGTAGGTATTTGAGAGCATATTAAAAGAGGTAAGAGAGTTGAGAGTTGGAGAGTTTTAGGGAAGAAATTCCAAAGACTGAATCCCAGGCCAATGAAAATAATCTGTCGAAGGCAGAGCAATGAAAATCAGGGATTCGCAAATAGTCAGAATTGGAAGAAACACTTGAAAACTTCCATAGATGTACCTGTGGTGAACTACATATACCTGTCTGGACACGCCCCCGCTGACTGCTCCTGTGGCTCCTCCCACTGACCCCTGCATAAAGGCGATCAAGGCCTGAGCCCGGCCTCTCAGTCTCCGGATGTAGTATGGTGGTCACTCACTGCTTGTTCCTTCTTCCAGTCAATAAAAGCCGATATCTCGCCTTCACATCTCAGAGTGAGTTATTGATGGTGCATCAGTACCATAGAGAGCATACCGTCTGGTATGGGATGGCTACTGCACAGGATTGAAAGAAGCTACAACAGGTTGTTAAATTAATCAGCTCCATCTTGGGTACCAGCCTCCCTAGTATCCAAGACATCTTCAAGGAGTGGTGCCTCCGAAAGGCAGCGTCCATTATTAAGGACCCCATCACCCACAATATGCTCTCTTCTCATTGCCACCATCAGGAAGGAGGTACAGAAGCCTGAGGGCACACACTCAGTGATTCAGGAACAGCTTCTTCCCCTTTGCCATCCAGTTCCTAAATGGACATTGAACCTATGAACCCTACCTCACTTCTTTAAAGATATTATTTCTTTTTTTGCCCAATTTTTTATTTAACTATTTAATATACTATACATATATACTTACTGTAATTGACTTATATTTTCTCTGTGTTGTCACGTATTGCATTGTACAGCTGCTGCTAAGTTAACAAATTTCACGACGTGTGCCAGTGATACTAAACCTGATTCTGATTCTGATCCTGATGCAGAGAACAAGAACAATTTGAAAGGGTTTTCAAGATCAGAGAGACCTAGAACTATAGACCCATAGTACACCACAGCACAGAAAACAGGCCATTCAGCCCTTCTAGTCTGTGCCAAAACTTTATTCCGCTAGTCCCATTTGCCTGCACCCAGTCCATAACCCTCCAGTCCTCTCCCATCCATGTATCTCTCCAATTTGTACACAAATACTTCATATCTCAGGTTAACAAAGGACTTAATAAATCACATGGGATACTGAACTTTATAAATAGCAGCAGAGACCATAAATGCCAGGAAATGAAGTTATATCTTTATAAACTACAGGTTCTACTTCAGTTGATGTATGGGGCTGTACTCAACTCTGGGCATCACATCTTAGGAAAGCTACAAAGGTTTTCAAGAGAGTTCAAAGGAGACTTAATAGAATAAAACCAAGGAAGAGGAAATTCAGTAAAATGGAGAGATGAGATAAACTGTGATCATTCTCTTTAAAGTTTAGGTGGAAATTTAATCGACCATTTAATTTAAGATCATGAGAGGTTTTGATGTAGTAAAGAAGAAAAAAATTGTTTCCACTGGAAGGTGACCTGTGATCTGAGTTCATGGATGGAGTTGACTGGCAGTGGGATCAGGAGAAAGTGAAAAAAAGAATAGTTTGCATTTGGGACATGATCTGAATAGTGTTCTATTGCTCTATAGTTAACGAAAGCAGATTCATTACAAGCTTTCCAAAGAATAAAGTCTTACAAAGTAAAAGAGTTCTAGGGATACAGGGAAAGTCTGTGTGTGTGGGAGGGGAGGGAGGGAGGTGGAGGAAAATCTAGATCAGTTCAGAAGAGAGCCAACATGCTTGCAATGGTTAAGATTGCTTCTTTGAGTGTTGTACTAACTCTGTGATTCTATGATCTCAGAGGATTGTTGAGCTGCAGGAAGCTTTGAAGGTAAAGGAGGGCAATAGGTAGGGATTTCAAAACAAGGATAAGAATGTTTAAATTGATGTTCATATCTGCTAGAGCCAGCCGTCTAAGTTTTTTTTTCAATTACATGCCTGTGAAAAGTTTTGGACAATACGACTGCATTAAAGGTGCCAGTGGATGCAAGCAAGCAGCGCTGATTTCAGCAATTTCTGTTTTTATTCCTCTCTAATTAGTATCTCCTCCCAGATACTTCTGTCATCATTTGCCCCTCTTCACTACCCACTCTCCCATAGCGCCAGTGTTTGTATCTCTCAGTTTCTCCGGATCTCCCTCCTATCACAGAACTTTGCTTGATTAACTCCTCTTCTGTTCTCACCTTTCCCTTAAGCATTGTTT
This sequence comes from Hypanus sabinus, assembly GCF_030144855.1. Classification (NCBI taxonomy): domain Eukaryota; kingdom Metazoa; phylum Chordata; class Chondrichthyes; order Myliobatiformes; family Dasyatidae; genus Hypanus; species Hypanus sabinus. The sequence goes on from NC_082721.1 coordinate 27,632,668, forward strand.
CATTTCTAACTGTTTCCATTTCTGTTGAAAGTTAATCAAGCTGAAACATCAACTCTGTTCCTCCTGCACAGGTGCTGCCTGTCCGGCTGAGTATTTTCAGCTTATTCTAATCTTATCGGAAACAAAACAACAGATCCCAGCATAGCAGAGTCAGGGCTGAAGCTGACGACATCATCATCTTCTTTAAAGGGCAAAAACATTCCAGGGGACTTCACAGGAGGTTTATTAATTGAGAAAAATAGTCCGAGAAGTGCTAGTGGTGGCGAGGTGGGTGAGGAGTCAAGGCTTAAGGAGTAACTTCAAATAGGACAGAGGGATGGAGATCTTTTTATTTCCTTTATTCGATTTTCAGATGCAAATGTGTTTGGGATGGCAAGTACTCAACATCCATCCCTGATTGCCAGTGCGAAGGTGGTAGTGGTGGTGGTGGCGAGCTGGCTTCCCAAGATGCCTCACACTAACAGCTACATCTGAATGTCTTGCTAGGCTGTTTCAGAGAGATGTTCAGAGCTAACCATGTTTGCTGTCATTTCAGCATCACTCCTAGACGAGAATAACTGTATCCAAATTCAAGATAGTGGTGACAACATGCTTGGATTTTCAGACAGCCTGCAGTAAAATTAAAACTCTAGGTTTGGGGCTAATAGATTGAGGATTGACTAACAGACAAAAAAACAGAGAGTAGGAGTGAATGGGTCATTTTTTGGTTGGGAGGCAATGACTACTGGGGCATAACTGCAATCAGTGTTGGGACTCAGCTGTTCACTCTCCTTATCAAAGACTTGGACGAGGGGATCAAGTGTAGCAGATCCAAGTTTGTAGAAACAAATGTGAGTTGTGAGGAAGATGGCACAAAGTCTCAGGGAGATGTTACCAGGATAAGTGAATGGGCAGGAACTTGGCTGATGGAACGTAAGGAGACAATAATGAGCTTGTTTGTCTTGGTAGGAAAAAAAATTAAAAGGAATATTTTTAGATGGTAAGAGTTTGAAAGATCTGGATGTCCTGGACACAAATCAAGACAGTCAACGAGCAAGTGAAGCAAGCAATTAGAAAGGCAAATAATATATTAGACATTATTGCCAGCGTAAGAGTAAAAAACATCTCACTGCAATCAACCATCAATCCAGTACTGAAAGTAGACCAATCTCCTCTGATATTGAGTCCTGACAAAGGGTCTCAGCCCGAAACGTCGACAGTGCTTCTCCCTATAGATGCTGCCTGGCCTGCTGCGTTCCACCAGCATTTTGTGTGTGTTGTTTTAATTTCCAGCATCTGCAGATTTCCTCATGTTTGCTCTAATATCCTCTGCCCAGGATAGAGGATACTTTTTCAAACTTTTCTGGAGGAAAACACTTCAGCAAAATGGACTTAGCTGAGTCCTACCTAGATTTGTAATGAGAGTGTTTACCCTCATTACTGATCTTCAGCATTTATGGTCCATTTTCAATCCACAGACAGGCATTCCACTAACAGCAACGGCACAAATGCAGGGATGGGCTTTGTTTCTTGGAGGATTCAATTACAAGCTCGAATTCAAACGGACCACTAATCATGGAAATGCTGATGGATTGTCCCGATTATGCTTGGAAAAGCAAATACCTGAAAAATGTGCAAATGAGGACACTCCTCTTTATGTATTCTCCCAAATGCAAATCAAAAGTCTCCTTATTATGGCAGAGATGATCCAAAGGGATATCTGAAAAAAACCTCACACTGTCTCCGGTTCACCGAGCCACCCGAAATGGCTGGAATTTGCAGCGGAAACTCCAGTTTCCCCATTTTTACCAGCGCTGGGATGACCTTGCCCTTGACAGGGGTTGTCTTCTGTGGGGAATGAGAGTTGTTGTACCCCACTCACGCAGAGAGCTAACGTGCCAGTAATTTAGGCGATCAAAATGAAAGCATTGCCCCAGAGCATTTACTGATGGCCTGTGATAAATCAGCGGACTGAGCAGTTCATCTGGATTCCAGCACATCCAGAAGATGCCAAGGGCAGCACCTCTCCATCCCTGGAGATGGCCTGCATTGTCCTGGCAGAGGATTCACCTGGATTTTGTCAGGTCGTTCATGGGCACGAATTTCTTGGTAGTAGTGAAAGCAGATACAACATGGCCAGAAGTGTCCCCAATAGCCTCCACTACAGCCTGGCACACTGCTGGTGTGTTGAGAAGCCTCTTCTCAAGGACTGGTGTTCCAGAACATTTAATCAGTTACTACTGACCACAGTTTGTTGCAGAACAGTTTCAGTCATTCCTGAACATGAATGGAATAAGACATGTTGTCCCATGCAGCTACAAATTACTTGGAGGAAAGGTTTGTCCAGACACTAAAGAACACTCCGTGAGCAATGTCAGCAGACACACTACACTGACACTGAACCAGAAGCTCCTTGGATGTCACAATGCAGTCACTCCACAACCAACAACTCACCAGTGATGCTGTCCCTGCGTTGTCCCTTGTACCCATGCTTGGATCTCCTCAAACCCAATCTCAGAAGGGGTATGCAGGACAAACAGTTGAGGCAAATTGAGGGCTCCTCAAACAAGGAGGTTTGATGTTGCACTCCTGGGCAAACAGTTCCGATGAGGGACGGCAGAGGTGATCAAAACTGGCTCCTTGGCAAAATCAAGGATAGAAATGGACCCCACTTCTACGCAGTGGTGATTGAGTCTGATGCTATCTGGAGATGACACACCTTTCACTTGAGGACAGCGGCATAAATAGAAGACAAGTATCTAGAGCTGTCAGAACCACCTACTGCAGTCCCCGAGTCACGGAGGAAGCCCAGAGCCTGAGTCTGTTTCACAGCCACAAGTCTCACCTGCCAGGCAGAGTGGCCTACCTTGTCAGGAGAGCCATTATCCCAGGAGAGTAAGAAATGTTCCACAGCAATTAAATCTTTAGGCCTGAATGGGACAATTAAAAATTTACTATGCTGTGGATGCCTAGATAGTAGTTGTATTAACATCTAGCATACTGTGTATGTAGTTGAGATGCGTTCCACATTGAGTTGGGGTTTATAGCTAAGCAGGCAAGAGTGTTGTGTATTTAATATTAAAATAATATTGAGTGATATTGTAAATATACTGTTTGATTAAGCATTCTTCGCTAATTCATTACGAGTTATATGTAAAAGTATGCAAATAACATACGTCATACGCCGTTAGGTCATAATTGCATGCCTTGCTTGAAGTAAACATGAAGTTTACACACATCTCTTGGGCTCCCTTGTTTTTCTTTTGATTAGTTTTATGTTTTGGAGTTATAACACAATACCCTCCCTTCTGCACAGCCCATAACCCTCCATATTTTTACATCCATGTGCCTATCCGGAAGTCTCTTAAGCGCCCACAGTGTAGCATCCTCTAACGCCAACCCCGCCAGTGCATTCCAGGCAACTACCATACTGTGTAAAAATGTAACTTTGACATCACCTTTAAACATTCCTCCTCTCATCTTTAAAGGATGTTCTCTAGTATTGACCATTGTCCTGGAGGAAAAAGATGCTGTTCTTCGCTCTGTCTGTGTATTCCTCTCATTCACCTCTATCAGGTTTCCTCTCAACCTCCTTCAGTCCAAAAAGAAAAGCCCTAGCTCACTCAACCTTTCCTCATGAGACATGTTCTCTAATCCAGGCAACATCTTTGTAAATTTCTGCTCACCCTCTCTAAAGTTTCTGCATCCTTCCTATAGTCAGGTGATCAGAACTGATCACAATATTCCAAGTGTGGTCTAACTGGAATTTTATAGAGCTGCAATGTTACCTGGCAGCTCTTGAGCTCAATCCACTGACGAATGAGGGCCAACACACCATATGCCTTCGTAAGCATCTTAGTAACTTGCATGGCACTTTGACGGATACTTGGACCAGAATCCAAAACCCTTCTTTTCCTCTATGTTGCCAAGAAACCTTCTATTCTGTTTTCAAGTTCGATCTTCCAAAGTGTATCACTTCACACATTTTCAGATTGAAATCCATCTGCCGTTTCTCTACCCAACTCTGCATCTTGTCTATATCCTTTTGTCACCCACAATAGTCTTCCACACTATCCACAACACCGCCAATGTTCCTGTCATTTGCAAACTTACTTTACCACCCTTCCACTTCCTCATCCAAGCCACTGACAAAGAGCAGGGGTCCCAGATCAGTCCGCTACGGAGCACTGCTTACTGACCTCCAGGCAGAGTACACTCCATTTACATTTGCAATATTTATTTTTATATGTAACCCTCTCACCATGGCTCATAACAAATTAGGCTCATTAGCTACCTCTGGCTAACAGCTACGTGACTCAGCAATGTATGGGTAACGGTGAGATGACCATCTCCAATAAGCCACACATGTCTAGGGTCGGTATGTTTCAGGTTCAACCGAACAGGAAAGTTGGAATGTTCCACAGTGAGAACAAAGGCTATGGTGAATGCTGTCTAAATGCAAAAGTTATCGCTCTCCAGGAAATAATGGAACTTACAGCAGCATAAACTTAATGTGGAAGTATACTTTTCATCTTCAAGTCAAGTCAAGTCACTTTTATTGTCATTTTGACCATAACTGCTGGTACAGTACATAATAAAAATGAGACAACTTTTTTCAGGACCATGGTGTTACATGACACAGTACAAAAACTAGACTGAACTACGTAAAAAACAACACAGAGGGAAAAAAAACACACAGTGTATATGTCCATGATGGCAGGAAGAGAGACCCCGATCTTCTCAGCTGACTTCACTATCCGCTGCGATCTGAGATGGTGCAATTTCCGAACCAGGCAGTGATGCAGCTGCTCAGGATGCTCTCAATACAACCCCTGTAGAATGTGATGAGGATGGGGGTGGGAGATGGACTTTCCTCAGCCTTCGCAGAAAGTAGAGACACTGCTGGGCTTTCTTTGCTATGGAGCTGGTGTTGAGGGACCAGGTGAGATTCTCCACCAGGTGAACACCAAGAAATTTGGTGCTCTTTACGATCTCTACCGAGGAGCCATCGATGTTCAGCGGGGAGTGGTCGCCCCCTGCCCTCCTGAAGTCAACAACCATCTCTTTTGTTCACATTTAAGAGACAGGTTTTTGGCTCTGCACCAGTCCATTAGCCGCTGCACCTCCTCTCTGTAAGCTGACTCGTCGTTCTTGCTGATGAGACCCACCACGGTCGTGTCGTTGGCGAACTTGATGATGTGGTTCGAGCTGAGTGTTGCAGCACAGTCGTGGGTTGGCAGAGTGAACAGCAGTGGACTGAGCACACAGCCCTGGGGGGCCCCCGTGCTCAGTGTGATGGTGTTGGAGATGCTGCTCCCGATCCAGACTGACTGAGGTCTCCCAGTCAGGAAGTCTAGGATCCAGTTGCAGAGGGAGGTGTTCAGGCCTAGTAGGCTCAGCTTTCCAATCAGTTTCTGAGGAATGATTGTGTTGAATGCTGAACTGAAGTCTATGAACAGCATCCAAACGTATATGTCTTTTTTTGTCCAGGTGGGTTAGGGCCAGGTGGAGGGTGATGGCAATGGCGTCATCTGTTGAGTGGTTGGGATGGTACGCAAACTGCGGGGGGTCCAGTGAGGGGGGCAGCAGGGTCTTGATATGCCTCATGACAAGCCTCTCAAAACACTTCATGATGATGGATGTGAGTGCAACGGGACTGTAGTCATTTAGACAGGACACTGAAGACTTCTTCGGCACGGGGACGATGGTGGCGGCCTTGAAGCACGTTGGAACGGTGGTGCTGCTCAGGGAGATGTTGAAGATGTCAGTGAGAACATCTGCTAGCTGGTCTGTACATCCTCTGAGCACTCTACCAGGGATGTTGTCTGGTCCAGCAGCCTTCCGTGGGTTGACACTGCACAGGGTTCTTCTCACATTGGCCACGGAGAGACACAGCACCTGGTCATTCATAGGAGGGGTGGACTTCCTTGCCGCCATGTCATTTTCCGTCTCAAACCAGGCATAGAAGTTATTCAGCGCATTTGGGAGGGAGGCATCACCTGCACAGCCAGGTGATGTTGTCCTGTAATTGGTGATGTCCTGGATGCCCTTTCACATGAGCCACGTGTCGCCGCTGTCCTGGAAGTAATTATGGATTAGCTGGGCGTGTGCACGCTTTGATAGCTCGGGACAGTTTGGCCCTTGCTGTTGTTAAAGCTGCCTTGTTGCCTGCTCTGAAGGCAGAGTCGCGTGACCTCAGCAGTGCACACACCTCCGTGGTCATCCATGGCTTCTGGTTGGACCGTGCAGTGATGGTCTTGGACAGAGTAACATCATCAATGTACTTGCTGATGTAGCTGGTCACTGATGCTGTGTACTCCTCTCAGTTGGTAGAGTCGCCATCGGTTGCAGCCTCCCTGAACATGTGCCAGTCAGAATTCTCAAAGCAGTCTTGAAGAGCAGAGATGGCTCCCGCTGGCCAGGTTTTCACCTGCTTCTGAACTGGTCTGGAGCACCTGACGAGCGGTTTGTATGCTGGGATTAGCATAACAGAGATGTGGTCTGAGTATCTGAGGGGCGGGCCTCTGCCCAGTAAGCATCGGGAATGTTTGTGTAAACCATCTTTAACAAACAGTTAACAGAAAAAAGAGCCCATTACGGTTAACCCCGTCTATAATGGGCACATAAACACTGGAACTCATTGCTGGGTAGTCGCGTGCTTCACTTTAATTACTCACAGTGCTGAACCCATGCACTGCAGGAAAGGCAGCAGCCACAATTCCAACTTCCCTCCAAGTCCATTACAAACGAACTGGCTAACTCAGCAGTACTGGCACTTCCTCCGTGGACCCCTTTGCCTGCACAAAGAAATCCTTACAACGGTATCTGTTCTTCGGGCAGGGTTCTGCAATTCTTCCATTGTGCTCTTCCCTGGTCTCCACTTTCCCTCAACTCCTGCAAAAAGACCCAAAACCAGCCAGGGTTCTCCTCGAAATGTGATGCTGCCAATCTCTCTCGAATGTTCCACGGCAGCCGGCTGGCCAGAATGTTATCGAGACCAACCTGACTGATTGGCTGACACATCATTCCTAAGTGGATCAAATGACTCCTTATCTTACCAGAAACCAAAATACTGGACTGTAAAGTTTGATTAGCAGAACGCACTAGGTTTTACAGAAAAGCTGCAGAAAATAAAATAATAGCGTAGCTGTACTAATACAATAAAACATCTTCTTAACCAGGGTATTACAAATTTTTCCCCACCTCCATCAAAAATAGTCATGCTCTCATGACTTGTAAGGCTTTGGAACTTATCAATCAGTTATTAATAATACAGTATTCAAATAAATCTTGTGATTACAGGACCTCCAATCCATTTGTAAATGGAAATACCATATCTCACCACTGGGATTGACACAACACTTTCCCCAGATGCATCATATGCCAGCCTATCTGGAGGACTCCTTGTGACCGTTTCTGTTTACTTGGGGATGCCTCACCCTGTCTATCAGTCGTACCTTCTGGCAGCTCAGTTCCTCCTGCCCCCCCCCCCAACCCCGATTGAACTCATCTTTATCTCCAATTATATTTGAGCCCAGTTCCCTTCACTGTCTAATATCACATCTGGCTGTCCATCAATTGTCCTCCCCATTATATCCAGGTCAGGACTGAAAGACTCATAAGTATCTTCATCAGCTCTTGGGAAATTTGCATAAGGTAAAGCATACCACACTGCCAAACGTTTCTGCATTCTCTGAGTCTGTACACCATTCAGTGGGTTTCTCTTCAGGTCTTTCCGCTGAAATCACACTGTTGTCTGGCTTATCCTCAGCTTGTTGCCTTTCTTTTCTCCTGCTCTTTTACTAGATGAAGGCTCCATATCAGGCTCCCTGCCCTAGGGGTAAAAGATGATTCTGATGGAGAATTTTGACGGGACTATTCCCATCTTCTGGCTTCAAATGGAAAACTGGCAAATTTGGCATCTAGCTCTCCACTATATATGTCGTAGAAACACAGTGGTCAGGCAACTTTATACTTCCTTTGTAGTCCCAAATTTCTTATTAGAACTCTGTCTCCAGGGATCAGTAGAGAGAACTTGATTTTTGGATCCTGTCTCTTCTTGTTTCCCTGGTTTTGTTTGGTAGCTGAAACACCTGCTAGCTCATAAGCTTTTTGCAGTTCTTTCCTCATATCAGACACATACTTGAGATACGTCTTCTGTGGCAAGTCCTCGTCAGCGGTTCCAAAGCAAAGGTCCGCAGACTTTGTGTCTGAACATGGAATAGTATGGTGAGTAGCCAGTGGCTTCATTATGAGCACAGTGTAGCAATGTACCGAATGTCCAATCTGCTGGCTCCACTTGCGCTTTGTGTTGGCATCCAGAGTTCCAAGCATGTGTCGCAAAGGCTTGTTGAATCTATCAGGCTAGGGATCATCTTGAGGGTGATATGGCATCGTCCTTGACTTCTCAACTCCAAGCTTGCTCATTCATGTGGGGGCAAATACTCCCATTATAAGAAGTCTCGTGGGAGCGTGTGAGGAAGGAAATGGAGAGAATTATTTGAAATCCTTGTCCATTCACCCAGTGTTCAGAGCTGCTTTTGAGAAGGTGCGAGTTCTCCTCAGCAGGAACTGTGTGGTGCACCCAGTCTAAACGTGTCATCTTACGCCCTGGGGGGGGGGGGGTAGCTAAAGTGACAGAAATCCCCAAATGTGCCAGAATGGCGCCTAGGTGAGTGCTCCAGAAGTTCAGGAAGAAGAGTCGCACTTAGGTGCAGGACTGCTGGTGAGACCTGAACTGCAGAAACCGTCAGCTGCCCACTCGCACAGGGTGAGAGTGATTGCCAGGAACCCCTCAGGAAGAAGTGTTACTGTCCAACACGGAATGCAAATTACACATCTCTTTCCTGTGAGGAAAATGGAAGAGACATAAATCTCCTGGATCATGTAATTTATAATAGTTCTTAAAATGTTGAATAAAGATAGTGTTGCAGTTAGTGTCACACTTTACAAGACCAGCTGTTTGTAAGGAGATTGCACATTCTCTCCATGATCATGTGGATTTCCTCCAGAAACTCTCGTTTGCTTCTACATTCCAAAGATGTGTGGGCTAATAGGTTAATCGCTCACATCGGTGTCATTGGGTGTCACGGGCTTTTGGGCCAATAGGGCCTGTTACCATACTGTATTACTAAATAAAGATAAAACATAAATAATTTTATGTCCTGCTACAAAACAACAGATTTCATGTCATCTATGTCAGTGATAATAAATCTGATTCTGATTTTGAAAGGTAACAAATTCTTAAGAGGGCTTTTTACATGTTGATAATATTTCCCTATTGTGGAGTTTCGAAATGAGGCCACAGACTCAAAATGATAGTATGGCCATTTTGGACAGGAGTGAGGCCACGAGGGTGAGATTCCAATTAGTCTGTACTCTTGGGCTGAGTCCGATGACCTTAAGGTTAAATTTCAAAGTATCAGGTTACAACAACAACAACAACAACAATAATAATAATAATAATAATATCAGGTGATTTCAGTGGAATTGACTTATTTCAGATTGCAATTCTGGGGAACTTGCTTCCCCTGGATAGTGTATCCAGGAAACACAGGCTTTTAATAAGGCCTTGGGCAATAGTGACTGAGGGAGTTTACCCAGGGAGTAGACATTTCTAGAAGTTCAGTGCATTCCAGACACAGAATTTTAATATAATTATGGATCCAAGGGAAGATAGGGAGATGGTGTGGGACTGTGGAGCTGAGCTGGAAAATTGACCACAATCTTGCTAAATGTCTGTTTCTTATGTTCTGCCCAGGTTAGATAGGTTTTGCCCATGAAAGCTTTGTCAGACCAGGTGTGTTTTTGATTCAATAATCTGCCAACTCTGAGCTCACCATATATTTTTGTGTACCAACTACAATTTTTAAAAATGTAATTCCCGAATTAAACATTTAATTCAGAAGTACGAGCCTTGTAATTGAAATCCTGAGGCACTACAAAGTCCGTTGCACTGCTGCTTAAAGGATCAAAACATTTCCTTCAGTCTTTTGAAAAGTTGACACCATCCAAGACAAAGCAGCTGCATGGTTGGTTAAGGAAGGAAATTGGAATTCGTTTATTATTACCACATGTACTGAGATACATTGAAAAGCTCGCCTTGTATATTGCTCATACAGATCAAACCATTACACAGTGCGTTGAGGTAGAAAAAAGTAAAACAGAATGCAAAATAAAGAAAAGTTACAGAGAAAATGAGTGCGCGTAAACAATGAGGTACAAGATAATAATGAGGTAGATTGTGAAGGCAAGAGTCTGCCTCGTTGGACTAGGGAACAATTCAATCAAAAATTCCAGTGGTTGGAACTGAAATTGATGAAGATGTGATTTTGTGTGGTGGAGTGACTTTGGATATGAGCAAAAGGACAGAGTTGGAGGAGCTTAGAGATCTTCAGTGACTGTAATGCTAAAGGGAGAGAGGTCATGGTAGAAGTAACCTTAGTGATGTCAAGAATACAGGGAAGGAAAGTTAGATGAGAACTGTAATCTCAAGTCTGTGAACAAGGTGGTGCTGCCTGTGGCTGTGGGAAGAGACAGTAATGGAATCGTAGCTGGGAACTGCAGTTTGTAGTGGATTGGTCACCCATGATAACATCAGATGGTCTGCTTTCCTCATTGTAACTGGAGGGGCTCTTCCCCTACCAGTCCTGGCTAGTAGGCATGCTCTGTGACAATGGGAGTCAATGGAGAAGATGTGAGTATTGAGGGAATGCAAAAACAGATTTCACCCCTTCAGATAATATTGTGTAAGAGCAGTATTAAAGGATCCTAAAGTACAACCATTTCTAGATATACCACTCATAAAAGACCACTTTATATTGAGACTGCTACTCTCTGCAATATGAACTAGGACTGTTGTTCATAAACGCGAGAAATTCTGCAGACGCTGGAAATCCAAAGCAACACACACAAAATGCTGGAGGAGCTCAGCAGGTCAGGCAGCATCGATGGAAATGAATAAACGGTCGACATTTTGGGCCGAGACTCTTCTTCAGGACTGAAAATGTAGGGGGAAGGTGCCAGACTAAAAAGGTGGGGGAGCGGGAGAAGGAAAGCTAAAAGGTGATAGGTGAAGCCAGGCGGGTAGGAAAAGTAAAGGGCTGGAGATGAAGGAATGTGATAGGAGAGGAGAGAGGACCTAGGGGGAGATGATAGGCAGGTGAGCAGAGGTAAGAGGACAAAGTGGAGAATAGAAGAAGAGAGGGGGGACCCATTAGGTGGGAGGCTACCTAGATGGAATATAAGAGGTTGCTCCTCCACCCCGAGGGTGGCCTCAGCATGGCATAAGAAGAGGCCCTGGACCAACCTGTCAGCACAGGAATGAGAATGGGAATTAAAATATTTGGCCACCAGGAAGTTCTGCTTTTGGCAGATGGAGCGGAGGTTCTTGATGAAATGGTCCCCCAGTTTACAATGGGTCTCAGCAGTGTGGAGGAGGCCTCATTGGGAGCACCGGACACAATAGACGACCCCAGCAGATTCACAGGCCTCACTTGGAACGACTGTTTGGGGCCCTGGATGGAGGCGAGGGAGGGAGTGAATGGGCAGGTGTAGCGATCCGGCCACTTGCGGGAGGGGGGATTACTGGGGAGGGACGAGTGAAGAAAGGAACCATGGAGGAAGTGATCCCTGCGTAAAACGGAGAGAGGGGTGGGAGCAAAGATGTGCTTTTGGTGGTAGGATCTCTCTGGAACTGCTGTTCTCTGTAATGTACGTTAGGATGATGATACAGTTCAGTCAGGATGGTGAGTGAGTGAAGAAAAACCTGCCAGGCGTGGCACTCCCATGCACCCCAACCCCTCAGTGGTGGAGTAGCCTGGATGAGTAACTGTAGAGCATGGTACATAGTACACGCAGATTCTACACGGTACATGTACATGGTACACGTAGATGGCACATGGTACATGTAGATGGTACACGCAGATTCTACACAGTACATGTACATGGTACACGTAGATGGCACATGGTACATGTAGATGGTACACGCAGATTCTACACGGTACATGTAGATGGTACACACAGATTCTACACGGTACATGTACATGGTACACATAAATGACACATGGTACATGTAGATGGTACACGCAGATTCTACACGGTACATGTACATGGTACACGTAAATGACACATGGTACATGTAGATGGTACACGCAGATTCTACACGGTACATGTACATGGTACACGTAGATGACACATGGTACATGTAGATGGTACACGTAGATTGTACATGGTACACGGTGCAGCCAAGAGGTCCCAATGGTGCAGGGTATGAATGTTTGGTGTGGACAGAGATGCCAATCACATGGACTACTTTGTCTTTGATAGCGTCTTTAGTCATTTTAAAGAAACGTTTGGGTCCTTTAAGCATGGTTTCATTTGGTTTTAATTCTGACCATTTCCAACAAGTGCCCTTCTCCTGACTTTTCATCCATTTCCTGATCACTGAAATGGTTGGAACTCGGCTGACTGGAGCAGCTTTCTAAAACAGAAATCTCTGGTTCTATTTGCTGCTTCCTGTTTTGCACTTGGGATTAAAAAAAATCCCCTCACTTCAGTCTGCATGAGCTTTGACGCTCCCAATGAGACGGGCTGTGTTTACTTAGCATCTCCTATACCGGTTATTACCTCAGAGTTAGCAATCAAAAGACAAGAGGTGTTGTTTTGATTTTAGTAAACACTGACTTGAGGAAGAGATATTTTCTTGGGAATGTTGGTGTTGGCCACTGTTCAGGCCCGTTTCATTGTTTTTGCTTCAAAAGCAGAGATCTACCATCCCATTGAGTACCTCATCACTGTCACCTTCTGTACCAAGCTAAGCTTCTTATCTCCCTGCACAATGTGCTGGGTCAGATACAGTACGTACACCAACCCAAAGGGCCTGTGTTTGTTCATACGCTCGGATTTATGAAAGGAAAGGCAGGTTTGTCAGAGGTATTTTGATATCGTATTGAGGAGATACCATAGGGGAAACCCAAGGGGAGGGTACATTTGTACTTTCAGTAGGCCTTCAGTGAGGTGCGGAGAACAATCTGTTGGAGGAACGGAGCAGGTCGTAAAGCCATGGAGTAATACAACGTGGAAGTGGGCCCTTTATCCATGCTGAGGGAAATGGATGTTTCAAGTTGAGTCCAGATGAAGTGTGTCCGGCTGAAATCTGTCAAACGGCCATTTCCCTTACATTGGCTGTCCAACCCGTTGAGTTCCTCCAGCAGTTCATGTCTAGATCCAGATTCCAGTACCTGCAGTCCCTTGCGTCACTCTCCACAAGCTGCACGCAAGCGGTTATTCAAGGAAAGGGGGATTGCGGTGATAAATTAGCATGAATATTGGAATGCCTACATAGAGTGGAAATGGAGAGATGGTTTCACATAGTGGGGGAGTCTAGGACCAGAGGGCGCAGCCTCAGAATGTAAGATCGATCCATTTGGAACAGAGGTGAGGAGGAATTCCTTCAGACCTGGAGTGGACTTTATTACCACACACGGCTGTGGAGGAGAAGTCATTGGGTATATTGGGTATAGAAGTTGACAGGTTCTTCATTAGTAAAGGTGTCAAGGGTTACAGGGAGAAGACAGGAGAACGGGGCTGAAAGGGATAATAAATCACCCATGACAAAATGGCTGAGCAGACTCGATAGGCCGCTTGGCCTAATTCTTGGCTCCTATGTCTTATGGTCTTTTGGACTGGAGGTTGCTTAGCTGAGAGAAATCAGAGAGAAGGAAGAACTAAGTTAGGTTCAGCCTGTGAGGCTGTGGCTGGATGACCGGTGCTGGGGGCAAGAGTGTTTCACAATCTTTACCTGTGACTTGAATGAGGGGGATCAAGTGTAACATATCCAAGTCTGCCGAAGATGTGGATCTGGGTGACAGCTTGGGTTGTCAGGCGGATACACTGACAGGTTGAGAGGCTGCAGGCAGGTGTGTGATTGGGTAGTGAAATGGCAAATGGAAGGTAATGTTAACAAGTACGAAGGAGAAAAATAGAAGAACTTTGTTTTAAGCGTTGAGGGACTGAAGAGTTCTGGCCATAGATTTATAGAATTGGACAGCATTGTCCCCTTAAAGTGGCCATGCATGTATTTAAGGTGGGGAAGAAGGCTCATGGATCTCAGGTCGGGACATAGCTCCGGGGTGTTCCCTTGACTGGGATGTCCAAAACCTGAGATACTGTCTTGAAGTAAGGATTTGCCCACCGAGGAGTGTGATGAACAGATACTTCTTCACTCCAAGGATGGTGAACCTTGGGAATTCTCTGTCAAGAAGCCTGATTCATTGAGTACATCTCCATCAGTCATTGACAGATTTTTGGATATTAATTTAATCAAAGTTAGTGCAGGAAATTTACTCTGGGGTAAAACTTCAGCCAGATCTTACTTAAGTCAAAGTCAATGTGAAATTTATTATCAAAGTACATATTTGTTACCATGTACTACCTTGTGATTCATTTTCTTGCAGGCATTTACATGAGAATAAAGAAATACAATAGAATTTCGGAAAAACTATATATAAACAAGAGCCAAGCTGATTGGTGAATTTGAGAATGACTTCAGGCTGGGCGGCCTGAGTGTATTGTGGCACCGGGCTCCAGGTCCCAGGGTGAGGCAGTACCTGAAGCTTGGGCAATTGAAACACCAGCACAGGTAGACTGGAAGCCCAAGCATTGGGAATGGAGGCAAAGGATGGGTTGATATCACTGGCTGTCCTGTGAGTGTTCATTCTCTCTCTGCGGAGCTGAGGCTGTGAACTGACCTGGCTGCTCAGCAGTTTTGCCCCGCTGGTGTGATGAACTGGGGATCGAGGCTTGGGCCCCCTCCCGCTGCAGCGGGAGCGGATCTGGGGGCTCAGTCTGGTTTGGAATGCTGTTAGCCGGCTTCTGTTGTTTCCATGAATTGTGTGTTTTTTCTCTCCCTTTCTCTACGCACCGGTTTTTGGTCTGTCTTCTATTAAAATTGGGTTACTTGCATTTCTTGCTTTGCGGCTTCCATGTAAGCAGCCAAATGTCAAGGTGTATAATTTATAAATTCTTTGATAATAAATGTGCTTTGAATCTTTGAATGAACATAAGCCCAGTGGAACCATTCTAAGGGCAGGAGTAGGGGCAAAGGAGGGTGACAGCTGCCTTAAAACCAGTCACTTCGGTCAGATGGGGTTGGTCAGCCATGGTTGGCAGGAAAACTCGGATCTCAAACTTACGCAGCCTATACCCCCACTTGGGGAGGGCTTTGGAAGTAAACTCTCTAAGGCAGTCCTACATTGCTTTCAATGATGATACAATTTCTGCAACACCGCCGGTGCCAAACTGCATCAGTCATTGCCGTTCCTTTGGACTCATTCGCTGTGTGGAGAGGGGGAGCCCGCTACATGGGCAACAACTCACCCTCCATTTTATACTGGCATAACAAGTGTCAGGAAGGATGCAACATTTATGGTCGACCTGACCAACAGAGGGCCTCAAGTTACACAAAATAGACCGATAATGTACAAAAGAAGATACACCGTGTGAATTTAATAATACTGGAAACCGAAGTTGTAGAATCCTTAAAAGCGAGGCTGAGGATTGTGGAATCAGTTGAGGGTTGTGGTGAGTGGATTTATCCTTGCTGGGTCTGCAGCCTGATGGTTGTGGGTTAATAACTGGCGGTTGGTTTATTATTGCCACGTGTCCAGAGGTACAGTGAAAAATTTGACAGACAGGTCAATTTATACCGTCAGTAAGTTAAGCTAGTGCAAGGGCAAAGCGATAATAGAATGCAGGACTTAATGTCAGACAGCAGAAGCAAGAGATCCGCCCCTGAGTCTGTTTCTTCTCAGGTCTGGGGCTGTGGAGGGAGGAGGAAGAACAAAGGAGATGGCTACCTGTCAACAGTGGAGAAAGAGGTGGTGACTATCGTAAAGAATGGGATAACAGGGTCATAGAGAAATAGCAACAAAATTAAACAACTGCAACGTGGATTTCCGCAAGAGTAATTATGTTTGATAAAGCTACCTCAATATTTTCAGGATGTAGCAGTGTTGTATGTGGATTTTCTGAAAGCTTTTTGTAACGTCCCTCATAAAAGCTTAGTGCGCAAGGTTAACGCATATGGCTTGGGGGGGAGGGGGGAAACCTATTGGCCTGAAATGAATATTGATTAGCAGAAAGGAAACGGAGAAAGCACCTTTTTAAAGATTGCTGGTGTCGCTGCTTTGGCCTCAGTTAACGGTGATTTGAATGGGGGAATCACATGTAGCAGTTTGAAGTTCATTGGTGACGCTAATTGGGACTGGGTGCGATTGTGACTTGTGAAATTGAGCGAGTGTGCAAAAAGTAGCAGACCGTACTATGTGGATAAATGTGTTATCCGTTTAGTGTGTAAAGCAGAAAGACAGTATGATTTAAATTGTGTTAGATGTACAAAATCAATCGAGTGCTGGTGCACAAAGTGAGGTGAGTGTTCTTGTACACCCACCAAAAGCTCGAAGTAAATTTCATGATCAGAGTACATATCTGTCACCACATATAACCCGAGATTCATTTTCCTGCTGGCATTCTCAGAATAGTAACGATAAAAGGATCAATGAAAGACAAACCAGGAGCAAAATTCTGTGCAAATACTAACATAAATAAATAGCAATAAATCATGAGAACATGAAATAACAAGATAAAGTGACTTCATTAGTTGTGGGAAACAATGCAATGGATGGGCCAGTGACTGAAGTTATTCCCTTTTGTTCGAGAACCTGATGGCTGAGGGGTAGTAACTGTTCCTGGACCTGGTGGTGCTCCTGTATCTTCTACCTGGTGGCAGCAGCAAGAAAAGAGCTTGGCCTGGGTGGTGAGCATCTCGGATGATGGATGCTGCTTTCTTATAGCAGTGTTTCATGTAGATGTGCTCAATGGTTGGCAGGACTTTACCTGTGATGTACTGGGCCAAATCCGCTACCTTTTGTAGGATTTTCTATTCAAAGGCTCCAAAACAGTTTCTTCCACCAGGCCATCAGACTGATTAATTCATGCTGACACAATGGCATTTCTAGGCTATACTGACTGACCTGTTGTACATACTATTACAAATTAGTATAATTTGCACATTGCACATTCAGACGGAGGCGTAACATAAAGCTTTTTACTCGGCACACACTTAAGAAATAAAGTCAATTCAGTTCAGTCCTCTGGTCCTACACGTGCTCTCCCATCTCTGCACCTTATTGACAGAAACAGGTACCACAGTAGCGTAGCAGTAAGTGGAATGCTATTACAGCCCAGGGTGTCAGAGTTCAGAGGTCAATCCCAGTGCTCCCTGTAAGGAGTCTGTATATCCTCCCCATGGAATGTGTGGGGTTTCTCCAGGTGCTCTGGTTTCCTCCCACAGTCCAAAGACGTACCAGTTAGCAGGTTAATAGGCCATTGTAAATTGACCCATGACCAGGCAGCGGTTAATCGAGGGCTGGTGGCCTATTCCGTGTTGTATCTTGAAATAAATAAGGAAAAATAAATAAAGCCAACTTATATTGACAGATCTGTAAGACTGGTTAAGTAGTTGAAGGGGGAAATGTTTCTCGATTATGCTGATAAAGGAGGAGAGGAAGACAAGCTGGAATGCTCTTTGAGTCCTGCTGAATGGGTTTTGGCCTGAAACATCGACTGTACTTTTTTCCATAGATGCTGCCTGGCCTGCTGAGTTCCTCCAGCACTTTGTGTGCGTAGCTCTTTGTAACCTGAGATGTCAAGTGTCCCACCAGGCTCGGTGAGCAGAGCTCTCTCCGCTGAGGAGCTGGCTGAAGATAGCATCTGACAGAGTCAAGGACCAGGATAGGGTCTGGATGCAAGATAAACTAACCTTCAGGACTGTGTGGGAGGAAGAACAATTAAATGCTGTCAGGAGGGAACAAATGTGGAGGAAGTAAAATGAGAAAAAAATTGAAGGGATCTGTTCACCTCCGGTGATCGAGGACAAGAGGACTGGGGTAGAAGAAACATGTTGAAGACATCGGGAGCAACAATCCCAGAGGCCAACCATCACAGGGAAGTGGTTAAACCCCCCCAGTCTGGTGGTGGGGGAAGCCCCTCAATGTGAACCTATCCACTTCACAAGTGTGCGGCTAACATGCCAGCTTAGCAAATAAAATGCATCTAACAGAGCATGGTAAAATAGTTCATGTCACGTGGGTTAATAAAGATGTGTAGAAATAGAACCCTGGTGAGTGATTACTTGCTTGGAAGTGTTGTCACTGTGAGAGAATGAGAGAGACAGAGAAAAAGACAGACAGACAGACAGAGACAGACAGCAAGAGAGAGGGAGGAAGAGAAGTAGACAGAGAGAGAAACTGAGAGACAGAGAAAAGAGAGAGGAGAGACTGATGGACAGTCAGACAGAGAGAGACAGGTAGTGAGAATGAGAGGGAAAGAGAGAGAGAGGAAGAAAGAAGAAGAAAGAAGGAATAAGACCGGCTGAATGAAAGCTGAGAAACTGCGGTGAACTGACAGATAGTCAAACAAGCAGAACCAGCAGCAGGAAGCCTGGGAATAATAGCTGAGTTAAAAACGGAATGTGGTAATTCCCGGGAAATTATTGTTTATGAATATGTAGGAAAGAATCGGCCTTCTCTTTTATAATGTTTGGATTCTTTTCTAAACAAACAAGGGTTATGGTACCTAATTACCAAACAGAAGGCCGAGAAGGGGCAGGAAAAGATAGATAATTGTTTGGAGGAATTATGTACAAAAAAAAAGGAGACTAGATAATTCAAGGGGTCGTTAAAGAAAAGAGATAAAGAAGTAGCTGAGATAAAGTTACATCTGGATGGATGCTGGAGTGATTGCACCAGAAATATAAGCAGTTTTATCTAAGAAAAGATGTATTGGCATCGAAGAAGGTCTGGAGGAGAGTCACAAGAATGATTCTGGGAATGAAAGGGTTAATGTGTGAGCAGTACTTGATTGCTCCGGAGTTTAGAAGAATGAGGGGGGATTGCACTGAAATGCATCAAATATTGAAAGATCTAGACAGAGTGGATGAGGAGAAGATGTTTTCTACAGTCGGGGAGTCTAGGACCAGAGGGGTCAGCCTCAGAATAGAGAGACATCCCTCTAGGACAGAGATGATGAGGAATTTATTCACTTTATTTTGATTATTTAGTAATACAACACAGAGTAGGCTGTTCTGACCCTTCGAGCCACACCGTATCAGCAACCCCACTGCGGCCTTTTTGAGGCATCATCAGGATGTCCGTGATGCTGGGGAGGCTGGTGCCCAAGATGGAGCTGGCCGAGTTTGCAACTTTCTGCAGCTTCTTCTGGTCCTGTGCAGTGGCCCCTCCATACCCGACGGTGATGCAGCCAGTTAAAATGCTCAGATGGTACATCTGTAGAAATTTACAAGAGTCTTACCAATTCTCCTCAAATTCTTAATGAAATATAACTGCTGTTGTGCCTTCTTTGTAATTGCATCAATATGTTCCACGTAGGATAGTTCCTCAGAGATGTCGACACCCAGGAACTTGAAACTGCTCAGCCTTTCCACTTCTGATCCCTCAATGGGGACTGGTGCATGTTCCCTCGCCTTAGGCTTCCATGATAATTTCCTTGGTCTTAACAAAGTTGAGAGCAAGGTTCTTTCTGTGAGATCCCTCAACCAGCTGATCTCACTCCTGTATACCATCTCATCACCATCTGAAATTCTGCCAACAATAGTTGTGTTATTGGCAAATTTATAGATGGTATTTGAACAATGCCTAGAAAAAAAGTTATGGGTGTAGAGAGAGTAGAGCAGTGGGCTAAGCATGCATCCTCGATGCACGCCAGTGTTGATTGTCAGTGAGGGGGAGATGTTATTTCCAATCCGCACAGATTGTGATCTGCCGATGGGGGAAGTCAGACAGAGGTACATAGGCACAGGTTTGGAGCTTTTTGATTAGAACTGGGTGTATTGTTACGTATTCAGGCAACAATAAATATATGAGATCGGCAAGGGTTTCTTATAACAAACAACACGTTTATTAAACACAGAAAACAAACCCCCCAAAAGTAAACAAACACTACCGTAACCGGAAACAGCTGCTGAGCGGCTGTTCAAACAGTTCGTAAAGTGGTATTCCAAAACAGTTCTTTAAAGTGGTATTGCCAAAAGTTCGATATGCTCACAGTCCATTTAAAAGGAGAGACTTTACAGGACGATTTAAATTCTCTTTCACGTCGCTTGGCTTCGATCCCTGACGTCGAACTTCCCACGAAGAATTCACGAAGCAGAACGGCTTAAAGGCACTGACCTTTCCTTCTCCACTACCTTCAATCCTTTCAAGGTAAACCTAGGGATTAACACGAAGATAGTCAACGAAATCCTTCCAAATAAGGATCAAACAAAGGTCGCCCCCGTTTCACCGTAGAAAGCGATTCTCCTCGATCTTTAACTTCCGAACTTCGAATCTTCACTCTCCTCTAATTGCAAACTAACAGAATCATAAAGAACCTGCTGGCAATGACCTTTTAAACTTTAGACATTAAATAAAAACTTCATCCTTCAACTAAACTGCGTCATCTCTTAAAACACGCAGTGGCATGAAGTCAACCTGGCAAATCCAGCCACGAACTGCCCCTCCTCACAGGGTGGGGTCTACCTTTTATAACCTGTAAAAAAAACCCTTCACATGATCTCTACTGGTGGGAAAATGACGTCACCACCATCACAAAACCATCACCTCAAGTCCAGTACAGCTTCAACCCCAGTCACGTGACAAGGGCTCCACTGTCATGTGTCACGAGTACGTAACAGTATAATTATGATAGACATTGAGCTGTGGTCAGTAAACAGCAGCCTGGCATAAGTCTTACTACTGTCCAGGTGAACCAAGGCTAAATGGTGAGCCAGTGAGTTTGCATCCACTGTAGACCTATTGTGGCGATAGACAAATGGCAGTGAGTCTAGGTCCTTGCTTAGGCAGGAGTTGATTCTAGCCATGACCTACATCTCAAAGCATTTCATCACTGTAGATGTGAGTGTCACTGAGTGATAGCCATTGAGGCAGCTCACCCTGCTCTAACCTGAATTGAAGTTGTCTTCCATAGGTCGTACCTGGATTTCTTGTATAATTCTGGATCACTGTTCTTGAATAACACAGACCTCAGCAGGCTATGAATCTCCTGGTTCATTCACCGTGCCTCATTTGGTTATGTTCTTGAAGGCACACACCCATCCACACATGTTTTGATGAAGTCGGTGACAACTGTGACATATACATTCAGACTCAAAGATGAATCCCTAAATGTTGCTCAGTCCATCGACTCAAAGCAGTCCTGTAAGTGCTCCTCCATCTACCTTGACCGTGCTTTCCTGGCCCTCATCATGGTGCTGTAGTCTTTATGTTGGGAGTAGAAGGACAGCCAGGTGATCAGGCTTTCCGAAGGGATAGCATGGTATGCGTTCTTGATGGTGGTATAACAGTGGTCGAGTGTGTTGACAGCTGATGTGTTGGTGGAAGTCGTTCAGAGACTACTTCAAGCTGGCATGGTTGATATCCCCAAAGTGATAGGGAAGCTATCAGGGAGTGTAGTTTCATGCCTGCTGATTACAGAGCTTTGCTCCTCCAGTGCACACTTGCTGCTAACCCAAGGTGGAAAATACACCGCTACGAGGATGATGGCAGAAAATTCCGCAGCAGATGAAAAAGGAAAACATTTGACCACTAGATGTTCCAGGTCGGGTCAACAGGGCTGAGGCAGAACCGTCACATCTCTGCACTACAATGACTTAATTTTGAAGCATACTCCACCTCCTCTGCCTTTAAAGGACTGAGATGTCCTGTCTTTATGGTGAAATATGAAGCCATGGAGCTGCAGCTTTGCATCCTAAGTGCTAGTTGTTAGGCATGTTTCAGTGAAGCAAAGTACACAGCAGTCCCTGATGTTCCTCTGATACTGCAATCTTGGTCTGAGGACTTCAATTTTATTTTCTAGAGACTTTACATTTGCCAGAAGGATAATTGGCAGTGTGAGGAGTCTAAAGCATTTCCAACCTACTCGCAGCCCAGCACGTTTCTCTTGCTTTCTTTTTCTTAAAGGGAAACAGCACTTACAACCCGAGTCTACAGTCCGGGATCGGTCAATTTTAAGTATCAGTAGACTCCTTGAATGTCTTAAAATGATGGGGAGGGAGGGAGAGAGGGAGAGAGAGAGAGAATTTGAAGAACCTCCTATGCTTCAAGAGGCAACTAGACAACCGGGTGACACCCTTTGAGAGGTTGGGGCACCCTTTGAGAGAAAGTTTGTGCAGTCTGATGCGATGTGCTTTGGAAATTAAAGAAGAAAGACATGTAGCAAGACAAATATAGGTCCTCCTCATTTAAGAAAGAACAGTTTTGAGGACTACCTTTCTGGTTGATCTGCCACCCTCAAGAACTGATCAGTTTTGTTGTATTTTTTGTGTGGGAGGAGGGAGCTGGGGGTTAGAAACGTAGAGCATAGAAAACCTACAGCTCAATACAGGCCCTTCGGCCCTCAAAGTTGTGCCAAACACGTCCCTATCCTAGAAACTATTAGGCTTACCCATAGCCCTCTATTTTTCTAAGCTCCATATACCTATCCAAAGTCTCTTAAAAGACCCTATCGTATCTGCCTCCACCACCATTGCCAGCAGCCCATTCCACTCACTCACTACCCTCGGCGTAAAAAACTTGTCCCTGACATCTGCTCTGTACCTGCTCCCCAGCATCTTAAACCTGTGTCCTCTTTGGCAACCATTTCAGCCCAGGGAAAAAGCCTCTGACTATCCACACGATCAATGCCTCTCATCATCTTATACACCTCTATCAGGTCACCTCTCATCCTCCGTCAAGGAGAAAAGGCTGAGTTCACTCAACCTATTCTCATAAGGCATGCTCCCCAGTCCAGGCAACATCCTTGTCGATCTCCTCTGCACCCTTTCTATGGCTTCCACATCCTTCCTGTAGTGAGGTGATCAGAACTGAGCACAATACTCCAGGTGGGGTCTGACCAGGGTCCTACATAGCTGCAACATTACCTCTCAGCTCCTAAATTCAATTCCACAATTGATGAAGGCCAATACACCATACACCTTCTTAACCACAGGGTCAACCTGCGCAGCTGCTTTGAGCGTCCTATGGACTCGGACCCCAAGATCCCTCTGATCCTCCACACTGCCAAGAGTCTTACCATTAATACTATATTCTGCTGTTACGAATGTGACGCAACTCTGAGGGGCCGAAGGGTACAAAGTCACCCCCTCCTTTTTGAGAATCGCAAGATCGCTATTAATTCGGGTCTGGGACCCACGAAATGAGAGAGAGAGACGTCCAGAATACACAAGGTTTGGAATTTGTCCTGACCTCAGTGAAATAGAACCGCTGATAACTGCCATTGTCTCTTGGAGATGGAATTGTGTATTGAGTACTGTACTATTCATTGAAACCCCTCAGGGGACAACCAGAGTGGTCTGGTTGAGGGATTACATCATCCCAACCTGATTGACATCTGAAACCCCGTGAGTAAGGATAAAAGAGCGTCTAGGGAACAACCCCTTTAGATGCACCAGGGGAAACGCTAGAAATCCCGTGACAGCGTTTAATAGCTACAGCCGGTGGGGGCTCGTGTGCGTCCTCCCTTACCAGGGTGGCGGGCTCATCACGGAAGAACGGTTTAGCTAAAGGAGAGGCCACAAGTGAACGGCCACGACAACGAGACTCCTGACAGATCGAAATCATAAAAGGAAAGTCGGCAAGTTTTTCTCCAAGTCTCTCTCTCTCTCCAACCATTGCAACACAGCGGTCCCCAAAGGCATGAACTGAGTGAACTTTATATTTCCATCGGATAATACATTATCCCCTAGACAACGATAGAGCTTATTTATTGATTATTATTATACCCACACTTTTAGATTTAGTATTGACGATGTATATTATCTGTATATTTGCATTGATATTATTTTTGTGTATTTTTACTAATAAATACTGTTAAAAATAGTATCATCAGACTTCAACGGACCTCTTTGCTGGTAAGTGACCCAGTTACGGGGTTCGTAACACTGCCATCAATGAACCACTTCACACTTATCTGGGTTGAACTCCACCTGCCACTTCTCAGCCCAGTTTTGCATCCTACCGATGTCCCGCTGTAACCTCTGACAGCCCTGCACACTATCCACAACACCCCCAACCTTTGTGTCATCAGCAAACTTACTAACCCATCCCTCCACTTCCTCATCCAGGTCATTTATAAAAATCACGAAGAGTGAGGGTCCCAGAACAGATTCCTGAGGCACTCCACTGGTGACTGACCTCCCGGCCAAATATAACCCGTTCAGAACCACTCTTTGCCAGTTCTGGATCCACAAAGGAATGGCCCCTTGGATCCCATGCTTCCTTACTTTCTCAATAAGCCTTGCATGGGGTACCTTATCAAATGCCTTGCTGAAATCCATATACACCTCATCTACTGCTCTTCCTTCATCAATGTGTTTAGTCACATCCTCAAAAAAATTCGATCAGGCTCGTAAGGCACGACCTGCCTTTGACAAAGCCATGCTGACTATTCCTAATCATATTATACCTCTCCATATGTTCATAAATCCTGCCTCTCAGGATCTTCTCCATCAACTGAGGTAAGACTCACTGGTCTATAATTTCCTGGGCGATCTCTACTCCCTTTCTTGAAAAAGGGAACAACATCTGAAACCCTCCAGAACCTCTCCCATCCCCATTGATGAGGCAAAGATTATCACCAGTGGCTCAGCAATCTCCTCCCTCACCTCCCACAGGAGCCTGGGGTACATCTCATCCGGTCCTGGTGACTTATCCAACTTGATGCTTTCCAAAAGCTCCAGCACATCCTCTTTCTTAATATCTACATGCTCAAGCTTTTCAGTCTGCTGCAAGTCAGCACTGCAATCACCAAGATCCTTTTCCATAGTGAATACTGAAGTAAAGTATTCATTAAACACCTCTGCTATTTCCTCCGGTTCCATACACACTTTCCTACTGTCACACTTGATAGGTCCTATTCTTTCATGTCGTATCCTCTTGCTCTTTATAAAATTGTAGAATGCCGTGGGGTTTTCCCTAATCCTGCCCGCCAAGGCCTTCTCATTGCATCTTCTGGCTCTCCTAATTTCTTTTTTAAGCTCCTTCCTGTTAGCCTTATAATCTTCTAGATACTTTTCCCTGAGAATATCTGTTTCGAATTTAAGCTTCCAATCTCCTGCCTGATAGCGGCATAATTCCCTTTACTCCAATTAAACGCTTTTCTAACTTGTCTGTTCCTATCTCTCTCCAATGCTATTGTAAAGGAGATAGAATTATGATCACTATCTCCAAAATGCTCTCCTACTGACAGACCTGACACCTGATTGGTGTGCCTGAGCTGTTTTTGTTCCTTTTTTGCATGAAGATAGGATTTGGGGTTGGTGATTGTGCTGCCTTGCTTTTCTTTCTTGGTTTCATGGCTACCAGGAATTGAGGAATTTCAGAGTTGTGTACTTTGAAAATAAGCCGAACCTTTGAATCATCGGGCTCAGTGAGCAGAGCTCCTGCCAGCATTGAACAAAAACCAAAGTGAAAACACCCAGTAAATAGATTTGAGAAGGATGATGGGATTGGCCGAGAAGAAAATTGTATGAAAGAAAGAGTTTTGAAGACAGCAGAGGAGAGGTAAAGCACACATGGGGATTGAGAGAGCCCCTCATTGTTAAATTAGACACTTGGCAAGTGTACAGGTAAGAGCCTAGTTCAGCAATGAAAGGAAATGCATTAGGGATTGTTAAAATTTTGCATGTTAAATAACCAACATACAAAATGATTAATAAATAGTTTGGAAACAGAATTCTGTTAACTGTGATTATTGCATGTGTCAGAGAGGGGTAGAGAGAGAGAGACAACATTTTGCATAGAATCGCACCTTCACTTACCTGCCCATCACCTCTCTCTGGTGCTCCTCCCTTTCCTTTTCTTCCATGGTCTTCTCCCCTCTCCTATCAGGTTCCCCCTTCTCCAGCCCCTTCCACCTATCAGATTCCCAGCTCCCCACCTTCTTAATCAGACTTCTTCCCCCTTCCTTTCCAGTCCTGATAAAGAGCCCTGGCCCAAACCATTGACTGTTTATTCCCCTCCATAGATGCTGCCTGGCCTGCTGAGCTCCTCCAGCACATTGTATGTATTTTGCATGGACCTCGTACAGACCGGATCCATTGAATGGCCTCTTCTGATGGCATCGGATTTGTGTAAGTCCTTGATTTAGTGCAGAAACAGTTAATTGGAGTTGAAGTACAGATTAATCAGGCTAATGTGAAACAAAAGGCAACCGCCCAGATGAATGGACGTAAATACAGACTCACATATGTTCCGGAAGTGCGAACCTATTCTTAATTTTGTATGTGTGAAGTACACTCCAGCAAACAGTGGCATTCAGCATTTGTTTATTAATCCTTTGGTTTGAACAATACAGTGCAGTAGGCAGCCCGGAGCCAAACTTCTTCAATGCCAGTTACAATTGTCGTTAAAGTTAACCTGGGAGCCCTCTCACTGCCCACAGACTCCTTTGAATATAAATCCTCTCCGTTAGAATAAAGGTGGGAGAGGGATACAGCATTAGAAGTGGGAAGGATAATTGGAGAGGGGAAGTGAAGATGCTGTATCCAATACATGGAGGACTGAGAGATTTGTATGTAATAGTATTGCTATCTAAAGAAATATTGTAAGCATATGCAATAAACAAAGAACTGATACAGAATATAAATCTCATAACTGTAATCTACTTCTCCATGGCAGCAGAGCAGTAAGAACATAGTTTATACAGCTCGTGCCATTGGAGTTTAGAGTTCAATTCCGATGTCATCTCTAAGGAGCCTGTACATTCTCCCTGTGGAATGCACGGGGCTTTGCCAGAGTTTCCTCCCACAGTCCTAAAGGCGCATTGGTTAGTAGGCTAATTGCCCTTTATGAATTGTCCCGCGATTAGGCTGGGGTTAAGTCAGGGGCTGCTGGAAGGGGCTGCTCCGCGCTGTATGTCAACAAATAATAAAAATTAGACATAGCAAGCCAAATAGAAAATTAGTCTGTTAGAGGATCAAACTTGTTAATACATCTACCCCTGTTCCCAGATCAGGGGTTGAATTAGCAACTGAAATATTATGTATCTTAGTTAACTGTCTTTGGTTAATAACATTTGGTTAACTATTGTTATTTGGGGGATCTTCATGTGAAGAACTGTATTTGTTCTGGACGACTCACCAGCACTTTCCCGAGAGCACACAGGGATAGGCAGTAATTGTTGGCCTTCCCAACTTTGTCACACCCCAGCTTTGAGTAAAAACCAAGTTAAAAATCCAAAATTAATTAATTAGTTAGTATTTGTTGGTTAATATTTTTGGATTAACATCAATAGGTAATATTTATGTGGTTTGAATCCAGTGATTAACATTTTTTGATTAATGTTTTGCTTATTTCTTTATGTTTGCCATCTTTAAAGTAGAATGAGATGTCAGACTGACTTGAAACTTTAACAGTTTTCTCTCATACCTAAGGAATTGCCACATGAGCAAATGCAACAGAGGAAATCCTCAATCTAGTTATGAAAGCATTATGCACAAACACTGGAATCCTGTTATCCCAATCCTTGCACATCACACACACTGGAATCCTGTTATCCCAATCCTTGCACATCCCACACACTGGCTGCTGTTGGAGATGGATTCTGTTTCCCAAGTTTTTGCCCTGCTTGTGACAGAATGGCAGACCATCTCTTGCAGATTGTCCAATCAGTAACCTGAGGCCAGATAGGGGCATCTTAAGCTCTATTTTGCCAACTTGCACTGCCCAGACCAATCATGTCTATGTTTTGAATCCTTTTTGTTCAGCTTGTTTGGAATGAAGGTTTTTATTGGTATTATCCAACTTCAGATAAATTACAAATCATGATCCTGGGATTTGTTCCTGATTCCTCATGATTGCATATAAATCAAGGTAAAGACCTCAAGTGCAAAGTTCGCTTTCCCAACTTTGATTAAAAGTTTCTCTGATCGAAGCAAGAACATTCCCCAAGCTGAAGGCTTTGCTCTCTGGGTACTCCAAACTAATCCCACTTCCCCCTTCTCTCCCACTTTACTGAATCATCCCTGAGTTAATCCCATACCCCCTTCTCTCTGCCATCCCTGCATAATCCCAAACTAATCCAATGGGACCCCATTCTGCCACACCTCTATACCAAGTATAATTTAACAATGTTTACCCTCTTTTCCCAAACCACTAATTCAATTCCAAATCGGTCCCACCTGCCCATTTCTCTCCAATACCCCTGAACCAATCCCAAAATAATCCCACTGTCTGCTTCTCTCCAAAACATCTATATCCATCCTAAATCAATCTCACTCCTCCCTCTCTTCTGCACCCTTGCATCCCACTGCTTCACAACCATTTCCTCTCCAGGGCTTTGAATCAAATTTCAAGTATTGCCTTTGCCATGTTATCTTGTAGCTGCTTCTGTGCCCTGCAATTATTTTGATTTACCTTATATGATACAATGATTTTTAACTTCCCTTTTGTAACAAAACATAGTTCCAACCACCTCCTTACAGAATATATTGTAACTCTATAACTCATAACTCTACCTTCATTTATCAGACTATTAGACTGTTGGTGGACAGAGCACTGAAGACAATGTGAGAGCTACCAGACACACCAAACCAGCTGGTGGTGTAGTGGCATCAAAACTGGGCTTTGAAGGGAGTGGACTGGGGTTTGAATCCAGCTGGTTCCTTGCACGCTTTCCATCTGTGTTGGGTTGAGTGTTTTTTAAAAAAAAC
The DNA here is from genome assembly GCF_030144855.1 of Hypanus sabinus. Lineage (NCBI taxonomy): Eukaryota > Metazoa > Chordata > Chondrichthyes > Myliobatiformes > Dasyatidae > Hypanus > Hypanus sabinus. The sequence continues at coordinate 27,661,433 of NC_082721.1, forward strand.
AGACAAATGCTAAGGAAACAGAAAAAAAAAGGCACCCGATGTGCCTTAAGCAGTGAAAAGGAACAACAACAGCCACACAAGACACTAAGGAGACATTAGAGTGTGTATCGCAAGTGGCAGAAAAAGAGGATTCCACTGGACGTATTGATACTGATGAGGTTTTCCTCTCTTACTTCATGCAGATCATGGCGTCTTTACCCTGTATGTTCTGGCACCCTGGAGAACAGATCAATATTTAATCGTGAATAATTTTCACTGGTCAATAACTGGTTTTACATGCTCTGTTCACTCATGCCCATCTTAGAAGGGTCTCTCCCAAACACATTTGTAATGGGCTTGTGTGTGACTCCACTACTAAACAACCAGGGCTAGAGAACTGACATTACGCCTTCTTGCCGATCATCTCCTAGGATAAAATAACAAATATTTCCCATCATCCAATACTCCCTACTCTCTATTCTTTTCAACACTTTAAAACCAATGTACTCTTCTGCTATCCATTTCCAAATCACATGTTCTCTTCTTCCCATCAGTTAATCCCATTATTTTCCCTCTGCGTATCACATTTTTCTTGATCACTCATTCCCAGTTCTCCCACTACTTTCCCAATTTTTTTCTATTAGAACAATAGGTCAGCATAGCGCAGTGTGTGCCAATTATAGTACCAGTCTAAACTAATCCCATCTTCCTGCATATGGTCAATACCCATCTATCCATCCTATTCATGTCTCCTGTCTAACATGAATAAGCTCTTTTTGGGCCTTTACACACCATCTCTTACATATTCCAATCATATCTGCTTTTGGCACCTCCCTAGCAACATACTCAAGCAACTATCAATCTAGATGTAAAAATATGTGCTTTGCAAATTTCTGTTAAATCCCCCTTGTTTATCTTAATCCTGCACTCTTTAGTAATTGACATATCCAACAGGGTCAGACTCTATCTATCCTCTGCATGTCTTTTATACGTTTTCATCCTTCTATCAGATGTCAGAGTCCTCAAGATGTCCCGATGCACACCAGTGTGTTCAGTTGAAAACCCTTTCAGAGCATCACCCAGAAATTATGCTGGGTTCTTCCTCCTGATCACTGTGCAGGCAAAGTGTGCAGTTCGCTGCGATATAGATCCAGGCCAGAGCATGATGCCCTCACTGAGAGAGAAACTCTCATCACTTCAGGACAGAGGTGTAAAAGCAGCCATGTGGTAGCATTGCTCTGTAGACCCCAGAAAGAATGATGACAGGGAGAGAGGTTAAGGGTGATTTAGTATAAATAGAGGAGGGGAGTATGAAGTCAAATACATCATCAGCCAGAGATGGCTCTTGATTTTGTATAGGATTAGTTACTTGGGATTACAGATAAGAGTCATCATCATTGACACAGAGAAGAGTTCTGCGTTATGGTTACGTACAACCATGTGGGTGACATCAGGTTACAGTCAGTGACTGGGAGAGAGGCTGAGATGGGTTGGTGAAGGGACAAGAGTGTGTACCATGATCAAGTGTGATATGGTGGTGGGGGTGATAGGGTCAGGTTTATGGTCGGTGATTTGCCAGTAGGGGGGGATGTGGGGTTGAGGTATGTGGTCAGCATTATGGTGTGGGAGCCGGTGTTACAGAGAATGATCAGGGAGGAGGAGATTATCACCAGGAAGAAAGCAACTGTTTCAGCACAAATTTACCTGCAGTTCGAACACCTGGCTTCTTGTTCCTTCAGCTTCAGGTCCATGAATGCTTCTTTGCGCTGCATGGCTAGGATAACATCAGAAACGTGATTTACATGAGCACCTTCTCCATTCTTCTCCTCCTCTCTGTGAGCCTCAAGGCCCAAGGGTGGTGTCTTCCCCTATAATTCTTCCTTTCAAACATTCCCCACCTAGCTCCCCTAAGGGTAATTTGTATCGGCCAATTAGCTGACATGATGAACTAATTAACATGTGATGTGGGAAGATACTGTAGCATCTGGGAGAAAACCCAGAGGGTCACTGGGAGAACATGCAGCCTGCACACAGCTAGCACGGGAGATCAGGCTTGAACCAAGGTTGCCGGAGACATGAGGCAACAGCACTAGCAGTCACACCAGTGAAATGGGTCTAAATGCTTTGTGTGTGTGGTAGGTTGTGTCTAACAATCTTTTATTGGAAGCTTACCAGAAAAGTTGATGAAGGAACGGTGGTGAACCTTATCTACGTAGACTTTAGCAAAACCTCTTACAAAGTCCCATATGCGAGGCTGGTCATGAAGGTTCAGTCACTTGGCATCCAGGATGAAGATATAAAAATTAGATTCAACATTGGCTTAGCAGGAGAAACAAGAGAGTGGTACCAAATGGTTGCCTCTCTGACTGGAGGTAAGTGACTGTTGGTGGTGTGCCGCAGGGATTGGTGCTGGGCCTGTTGTTGTTTGTCATCTATATCACTGATTTAGATGATGTAGTAAACTGGAGCAGCAGCTTTATGGACTCCAGCAAAATTGGGAGTCTAGTGGACAGCAAGGATGGCTATCAAAGCTTGCAGTGGATCTGGACCCATTGGAAAAATGGGATGAAACATGGCAGGTGGAATTTAATGCAGGCAAGTGTGAGATGTTGTACTTTGGCAGGACAAGCTAGGTTGGGACATACACAGTGACAGAAGGGCGTTGAGGGCTATAGAACAGAGGGATCTGGGAACGCAGATCCATAAAACCTTGAAAGTGAAGTCACAGATACAGTAGATCGAGTCATAAAGAGAGCTTTGGGCAAATTGGGCTTCATAAATGAGATGTTATGTTGAAGTTGGTATAAGCAGTGAGGTTGGGTGAGACTAGAACAAAAGGTCATAAGTTAAGGGTGAAAAGTGAAATGTTTTAGAGAAACCTGAGGGGGTTCTTCTTCATTCAAAAGGTGGTGAGAGTGTGGGATGAGATGCTAGCAGAAGAGGTGAATGTGGGTTCAATTACAATATTTAAGAGTAGTACATGGATGGGAGGGGTATGGGGGGGACTATGGCCAAAAAGTGATTGTTGATGGGACTAAGCAGAATAACAGTTTGGCATGAACTAGATGGGTCAAACAGCGTCTTTCTGTACTGTAGTACCCTATGAATCACTTTGATAAGTGAGCCTTGACAACTATGTCAGAGAATTCAAAATGAATTCAGACCACTGAGAAAATAGAGACAACATTAAATTCAGCCAGGAATTTTGGATTTTCCCAGTGTAGAAAGAGTGAAATTTGCTCTCACAAAGGAACTGGGGGTCACTCGGAGTGAGCTTCAGGAAGGTAGGAGAGATAGAAAGATGTGGTGATGGGGAGAGGAGGAAGAAGGCCCATGTGTAGCATAACCATCAATGGAGAGTAAATGGGCTGAAGGGCCTGCTTATCTGTACAACATGCTGATGTAAATTATGTGTAGGTAAATGCATGTAAGTTCAAACTGTAGGTGAAGAATCTTCCGGCTCCTTACCTGCCAGTTGGATGTTTAGTAAATCCACCTTTTTTTTCAAGAGGTCGACATTCTCCTGTTTATATACAAACAAATGATTAGTTACAATATGGCAGCTTTCACCCAGGGCCTGTGTTTGGCCAGGATCTCCTTCACTGTGGGGCAGGATGGCCCAGAGCATTTGTAAATACAGGACAGGCATGGCCTAGTCCCTCTGGAGGCAGCCTAGGATCTACTTAGTGCGGTACAGGAAATTCCCAGTCCTATCCCTGTGGGAGAGGAGTAGGATCTGTGTTAGTTTAGGTAGCGAATCTGCCTCGTTATGATCTTGCATCTTATTGTTTATCTGCACTGCACCTTTGCTGCTGATTCATTCTGCATTCCACTATTGTTTTATCTCAATGTGCTGTGTAATGATTTAATCTGTATGGTCGGTGTGCAAGACAAGCTCTTCACTGCACCACGAGACAATAATAAACTCATTCTGAATCCGGTTCCAGAGATTGGTGATTTGAGAACCAGCCAAATGGGATTCAGATGTGGGGTGTTACACTCGCAGAGGGCAAACAAAATGAGGTAATACAGATGAAAGGTGGCAAACAACCGGCACTGAGGAAAGACCATGGGATGGTATCCACAGATCCCTGAATGTGGGGGACACATGGATAGAGTGGTTAAGAAGGCTTGTGGGATACTTGCCTTTGTTAGCTGGGACATGGTGAGCAGAAAGGTGATGACATGAGTTAGGCCATATCTAAAGCACAGCCCTGGGAGCAGGCTCAGTGGGGAGCAGGCGAGGTAGGCCTCCGAAGCACTCTGTACAGCCCTGGAAGCAGGCTCAGTGGGGAGCAGGCGAGGTAGGCCTCCGAAGCACTCTGTACAGCCCTGGGAGCAGGCTCAGTGGGGAGCAGGCGAGGTAGGCCTCCGAAGCACTCTGTACAGCCCTGGAAGCAGGCTCAGTGGGGAGCAGGCGAGGTAGGCCTCCGAAGCACTCTGTACAGCCCTGGAAGCAGGCTCAGTGGGGAGCAGGCGAGGTAGGCCTCCGAAGCACTCTGTACAGCCCTGGAAGCAGGCTCAGTGGGGAGCAGGCGAGGTAGGCCTCCGAAGCACTCTGTACAGCCCTGGAAGCAGGCTCAGTGGGGAGCAGGTGAGGTAGGCCTCCAAAGCACTCTGTACAGCCCTGGAAGCAGGCTCAGTGGGGAGCCGGCGAGATTTACAAGGATGCAGAGGACTGAGAGGTTCACTGTGTTGTGGTTGGCTCCTTTGGAATAGAAGAAACTGGCGGGAGATTTAATAGAAGTCAGGAAATAATAAGAGGCGAATACAGCATGAAGAGGAATGTGCTTTGGTGCCTAGCAGGGAAGTATATAACTGGCGGGCAATGAATAGACAATGGGTGTAATGGGTGGGAAGCTGGTAGGGTGTTGATAAAGCCTTTTTCTTCAAATAAGAGTCAGGTCTCTGGGAATTCATAAATGCAGGAGATTCTGCCGATGATAGATATCCAAAGCAACACATATAATGCTAGTGGATCTTAGCGAGTCAGGCAGCATCAAGAGAGGGGAATAAGCAGTCAATATTTCAGGCCCTTCAAAAGGAATCTGGGAACTTTCTCCCTGTAAAGTCTATTGATAAAAGTGTGCAATTGAGCACATGAAAAGTTGTATCCCTTAAAGGGACAGACTGAGAAATGGGGAATTGAAAGGTGATGGACAGTTCCTCTTTTTGGCCAGTATGGATGTAATGGTCTGAATGAATTCTTACAATATCATGTAACTGATGTGAGGCCAGAGGCTGCTAATGTTAAACAGTCCCTCATAAAATCAGGTTGAGAATTCTGTGGAATCTTGTGTCCCCTGAAAGCAGTGGGAATGTGCAATCCACTTCCCTCAGGGAAGGGTTGAGGTAAAGAAAAGAGGTGGCTTGAAGCTGAATAAAGACACATGGGGGAGAGGAACTGAAAGAGATGGCAATGTCAGGCGATGGAGAGAGGTGGAAGGAGATTGCTGGACCATACAAACTCCAGCGTGGAGCAGAATCACTTGTTGATAGTTGTTCATCTGCAATCAGCTCATTAGGAAGAGCCTGTCTGGGCTGCTGGGATAAGGGTCACAGGTTAGCTAACAACTGTTGCCAAAAGGAAGCAGGAAGTTTTCAGAGTGGGCGTCAAACCATGAACAAGGATGCAGCAACATTAAACACTGGCACTGATCCCTCGCCCTCCAGGAGCAAGCAAAGGATGAAAGATCCGGCTTCACTGGCAGACTCAAGAGGCAACAATTAGTCACCGGCTTTTCATTCTATTAATAAGTATGACCTTTCCTGTGGGGAGCAGATATAGAAAGAGCCAAGGTTTGTCACTCTGACACCCCAGACCACTTTGATCACCACTGTATAGTTAAAGTGTCAGCTTTGAGTATGATGGACGTGGGTTCAAACCCCTCTCCAGATTATGCCAAGCCGATGAGAATGTCTGTTTTTTGCTACATACTGTCAGGGGAGAGGACAGGAAGTTGCCAACATCCAAACAAATATCAACTGGTCAGTATAGCACATAAGTGAAGAAATATCATGCAGGGGTCCCCAACCTCTCGTTATGCCATTGACCAATACCATTTAGCAAGGGATCCATGGTCCCGTGATAGAGGAAGCCTTCCTGTCACTCAATAATAAGCAGCGTGGTGCCGTAGTGAGTAGTGCAGATGGAACCTCTCCTGTTTCCTCCCCCATCCTAAAGACACGCTGGCTGTTGTTAATTATCTAATGCATATTATTCCCCTAACAGAGGTAGGAGGGTGGTAGGGGAATCCAGGGTCTGTTTTTCAGCATATGAGGGAGAATAGGCTGAAAGGCAATAAGTAGTGGAATGGGGTCGCTCTGGGGGCTAATATAGGTTCACTGGGCAAATGGCCTCCTTTCTTATCATAAGGAATATGAGGAATTTTTTAAGCTCTTTGATTGCAGCCCCGATATCTCTTAATTTCTCCAATATCCAAACACCTCCAACAAACTCAGTAACTGAATCTCCATAAACCGCTCAGTTCAGAATTCCAAAGGCTCGCCATACTCTGGGTGAAGAAGTTTATTTTAATCTTAGTCATGAGCTGCTGTCGACTTATTTAGAGAACATGACTCGCTCCATGGTTCTACTGCCACAATGTGGTCACTCACAGATTGGAGGAGTAAAACTTAATATTCCGTCTGGGTAGCCTCCAACCTGACGGCATGAGCGTAGATTTCCCTAACTTCCAGTAATTTCTCTCCCTCCCCCTTCTCTCTTGTTTCATTCCACAGTCTGGCTCCCCTCTTATAGGATACTTGGAAGTGTGGAGGAGCAGAGGGATCTGGGGGTACATGTCCACAGATCCCTGAAAGTTGCTTCACAGGTAGATAGGGTAGTTAAGAAAACTTATGGGGTGTTAACTTCCATAAGTCGAGGGATAGAGTCGCAATGTAATGATGCAGCTCTATAAAACTCTGGTTAGGCCACACTTGGAGTACTGTGTCCAGTTCTGGTCGCCTCACTATAGGAAGAACGTGGAAGCATTGGAAAGGGTACAGAGGAGATTTACCAGGATGCTGCCTGGTTTAGAGAGTATGGATTGTGATCAGAGATTAAGGGAGCTAGGGCTTTATTCTTTGGAGAGAAGGAGGATGAGAGGAGACATGATAGAGTTATACAAGATATTAAGAGGAGTAGATGGAGTGGACAGCCAGCGCCTCTTCCCCAGGGCACCACTGCTCAATACAAGAGGACATGGCTTTAAGGTAAGGGGAGGGAAGTTCAAGGGGGATATTAGAGGAAGGTTTTTTACTCAGAGAGTGGTTGGTGTGTGGAATGCACTGCCTGAGTCAGTGGTGGAGGCAGATACACTAGTGAAATTTAAGAGACTACTAGACAGGTACATGGAGGAATTTAAGGTGGAGGGTTATATGGGAGGCAGGGTTTAAGGGTCGGCACAACATTGTGGGCTGAAAGGCCTGTAATGTGCTGTACTAGTCTATGTCCTATGTTATGCCTTTTCTTCTCTGCACCTGCCTATCATCACCTTCTAGTGCCACTCCTCCTTTCCTTTCTCCTATGGACAACTTTCCACCCTATCAGATTCCTTCTTTTTCAGTCCTTTACCTTTTCCACCTATCACCTCCAAGCTTCTCACATTTCCCACCCACCCACCTTCTCATCACCTGAACTAATCTATCAGCTTCCAGCCTCTACTCTTTCCCCAACCCCTCCCTTTGTATTCCAGCTTCTACCCACTTCCTTTCCAGTCCTGATGAAAGGTCTTGGCCAAACCGTTGAATGTTTATTCCTCTCCATGGATGCTACATGACCTGCTGTGTTCCTCCAGCAATATGTCTATGTTACTATAGAAATACATGTCCTTTGTCTTATAATAGTGAAGGAAGCAATTGAGAGTAGCTCCAAGGGAGTTAAAGCAATAAAACCCATGCCAAATCAGGTATGGGAAGGAAGTTGTATCTAATAAAGTTATTGGGGCTTGCTTTTTCCCATTGTGTTCCACAGCCTCTCTGGGGCCGTGTGGTGTTTGTACAGATTCCACTTTTAGGTATTGTGACGTGTGTGTGACGTGTGTGTGTGAGTGAGTGTGTGTGTGTGTGTGTGTGTGTGTGTGTGTGTGTGAGTGTGTGAGTGTGTGAGTGTGTGAGTGTGTGAGTGTGTGTGTGTGTGTGTGTGTGTGTGTGTGTGTGTGTGTGAGCGTCGGCTTAGTGGGACGCAGAGAAGGCTAAGGGCTGATAGGTGTTGGGGGCACTGTGGCTAGATATACAGACACTTGAACTTTGTTGTGTAGTTTAGACCTAATTGAAGAGGGCATGGTGAAAATATCTGCAGAGACACAAAAACGTGCCTGTGTCATTGAGAGTGAGGAGGGAAGCTCTGTTCTGTAGATGGCCAGGGCATCTGGCAGAAAATGGCAAATGGAATTTAATCCTGAGAAGTGCAAGACAATTGGTCTGCAGTAGGCGGATAAAAAGTACTTAAAAACATGGAAATACAGGGGGATTTCTGAGTACACATACACAGATTCTTAAAGATGACATTACTGGTAAATAACAAACAAGAGAAAACCTGCAGATGCTGGAAATCAAAGTAATACACGCAAAATGCTGGAGGTACTCAGCAGGCCAGACAATATCTGTGGAAAAGACCAAACAGTTGACGTTTCGGTCCTGATGAAGGGTCTCAGCCCAAAATGTCACCTGTTTACTCTTTTCCATACGTGCTGCCTGTCCTGCTGAGTTCCTCCAGCAGTCTGTGTGCATCACTGGTAAATAAGGTGGCTTAGAAGACATACAAGATGATTTTCTTTATTAAATGAGATGTTAAGTATAAGAACAGAGAGAAATTTCTAGAATTTTATGCGATGCTTGCTTGACCATTACTTGAGTACTGTGTAAATTTAAGGTGACAAGTTACAGGAAAGGTGTGTTAACATGGGAAATTTGTGAGGACGTCACCAAGACTGGAAAAGTTTTAACCCAGAAGGAATGACTCAATAAGGTGGAATTGTTTCCTTTGGAAACAGGCAAGACTGATGGGAGTCTTAACTTTCCATTCTTCCTTTTGCACCGGTTATTGATTTATTGTAAGATATTAATTTTTATGTATTGCGCAATATGGCTTCCACAAAACAATTTCCATGATATACTCTGAGTGGTAATTGTGTCTATACATCTGCTCATTGATGCAAATACCTAATCAGACAATCATGTGGCAGTAACTCAGTGCATAAAGGCATACAGACGTGGTCAAGAATTTCAGTTGCTGTTCAGAATGGGAAAGAATGGGGAAGAAGTTTGATCAAAGTGACTTTGACTGTGGATTGGTACCAGGTGGGGTGTTCAGATTATCTCAGAAATGGCTAATCTCCTGAGGTTTTCATACACTACTTTCTGTTACAGAGAATAGTTCAAAGATCAAAAACCATCCAGTTTGCGGTAGTTCGGTTGGTGCAAGTAGCTGATAATGAGAGGAGTCAGAGGGGAATGGCCAAATTGACCCAAGCTGATAGTAACTCAGATAATCAGTGTGGTGTGCAGAAGAGCATCTCTGAACACACAATGTGTTAAACCTTGAAGTGGCTGGTCTACAGCAGCAGAATTCCACACTGGTTTCCACCCCAGTATCTAAAATATTGGCCTCTGAGTGTATATCAGTGGTAATAAACCTGATTATAATTCTAACCAAGGTGTGTAAAATGATCATGGGCCAGGGAAGAGTGGTCTACAAAGGATATATTGTACAGTCCCTGATAAAGGGAATATTAACTAAGGGGCTTGGATTTAATGTACTGAGGAAAATAGCAAACGAATACTTGAAAATCTATGTCCTGTGAAGGGACTCATCGTATCTTTGCAATTGTGATTCAGCTGTTTAGCGTTTGTTTTGACTGGCACAGATATGATGGGCTGAATGTGCTCTTTCTATGTCACAACTTTTCTGTGACTTGTGATTTTATAGATTCAGGTCAAGACTTTACAGAAGCATAGATTCATAAATACAGGAAGCCACTTGGCCCATTGTGTTTTTGTAATTCTTGCAGCTCAGTAACCTGAATACCCTTGTAGTGTTTTTATGCTGCCAAATGAGAAAGTCTTTCTCTTTTTGCAGTTCCAGAACTTCACAACTCTCCACCTGAAGCCATTTCTCTTCTTTTCCCCTTTGTTGGATTCATTTGCATATCTGTGGGTTCGTTGCTAGGGAAGTGTGGAAAGTATCCTTCCACCAGTAAATTTTGTGACACTGTGAAACTAAGACAAATTGCCACGGGATAAAACACACAATAGCACAAACACACACACACACATACTCACCTGGCAGGAAGATTCAAAGGATGGGATGGCTCTTTTGTTAAACAGGTAATTATATGGTTGGTGTCTGTTCCTCAGGTTATTCAGATAATTTTGTAAGCCCTCCTTCTCCCCCAGAACCTCTATCATCCTTTCCAAGCACTGCTTATTGGACTCCACAAGTTTCTCTAGTTCCTTTGTATTATCATCCAATTTTACGGCTGCACCCTTCTTGCACTCTTCATTTGCCCTTTTCAGGTTATCGATCGTCCTCTGCTGATCAACCTTGGCCCTCTGCATCATTTCGATTTCTCTCTCAGCTCTGGACAGCTGCTGCTGAACTTTCGCTTCGAAACTTAAAGAAAGCGGGCTGCAGTTGGCTTTGATTTGGTTCAATTGATCTCTCATGTCCCATCTGTAGGCAAGCATTCCACTGGCCAGTTTGCTGAAGAATGATTCATAATTTGCTTTGATCTCATTCAGTGTAGTCCTAAAGTCCTTGCTCATAGAGGTACAGTTTCCTCCAAAGTCCCGCAGTTGCTGATACAGTTTTCTTATCTGGTCTTGCACTTCTATCTCTTTCAGTTTCTGCCTCATCTCCATGAGCTGCAGATCAGACGTGCACTTTGCAAGCTTCATTTGGTTGTCAGTGTTGTTTCTCTTCAAGCTGTTACATTCTGTTTATAAGATGGATGGTTGGAGTTACGAAAGATATGGAAACAGCATTAACATTTGCTACTTGCTATTTTCATATTCAGCAGTTACAGTACAGAATTTGTTATGGGAATGGTCAGGCAGAATACATTTGGAGCCCAGTCCGCCAGCGCCTTCGGGGACAGTGTCAGTGCATTGTGGAAGCAAGCTGAGCTGCCACATAGTAGGATTACCACAACTAGCAGATGCAAAGGAATGTGAACACTGCACTACAGTGCTCTCTGATATGTCTGCCATCCAGTGCGATCTAATGACTTCTCACGTGGAAGTAGAAAATACAAAGTATATCAAAGGTTTCTAGGACTACTGTATAGACTGAGGCCATTCACTCTTTGTATTTGCTTGACATCATCAAAGTCAAAGAGTAATAGAGTAATGCAGCATGTACATTGGCCCTTCAGCTCAACTTGTCCGTACTGACCAGGATGTCCATCTAAGCTAATCATATTTGTCTACATTTTGCCCATTTTCCCCTCAGTGTTTCCTATGCATGTACCTTTTAGATGTAGCTGTACCTGCCTGCACCACTTCCTCCAGTAACTCATTCCATTTCAGACCCTTTTGCATGTAGAGGTTGCTCCTCAGGTCCCTTTTAAACCCTTCTTCATGCCTCTACTTTGATATTCCCCATATTCAAAGGACTTATCAATGCCGCTCATGATGTTATACAACTTTGGAAGATCACTCCTCAATCTCCTACGCTCCAAGGACTGAAGTCCCAGTCTGCCAAAGACTCTCCCTATAACTCGGGCCCTTTAGCCTTGGCAACATTCCAGCTGAAGGACGTATTTCCTGTAAAAAGTTAACAGAACTGTACACAGTACTCCAGCTGTAGCCTCACCAGCATCATGTACAGCTGCAACATATTGTCCCAGCTTCTGTCCTCAATGCCCCAACTGACGAAAGCCAGAGTGCCAACAGCCTTCTTCACCATAGTCTACCTGTAGCACCACTTTCAGTGAACTCTGTGCTGCTGTGACAAATGAATGCCCATGCTACTATCTCGCTGGCCACCCTTTCACTCTTAATATACTTGCAGAATCTCTTGGGATTTTTATTTAACTCTTCCTGCTAGATCTATCTCAAGCCCCCATTTTGCCCTCCTCTTTTTTCTCTTGTGTAGTCTTACACTTCTTATATCTTCTGGGTGATTCACTTGATCCTGACTGCTCAAATCTGATGTCTGCTTTTTTTTTCTGACCCGTGAATCAATATCCCTCATTAACCAAGGTTTCCCAAATCTGCCAGACTTGCCATTCTCCCTAACAAGAGCATGCTGTCTCGGAACACTTGATACCCTGCTTATAAACACTTTCCCCATGCCACACAGTCTCATCCAATCAACTTCTGCAAGTTCCAAGATTGGCTAATGGCTCCAAGATTGGCCCTGCCCAAATTTAAGACCTTAACTTGTGGACTGGTCCTGTATACCTCCATAATTATATTTATTGGTCACAAGGTGGCTTTCATTGACACGCCAGTCTCCAGACCTTACCTTCTTCGCTAAGAGAAGGTCTTGTGTTACACCCTGTCTAGTAGGACCTACTGTTTGATTAAAGAGGCTTTTTTAAATACTTTTAACAAATTCCGCACCATCCAAGCATTTTGTATGATGGGTAATTATGTAATGTAATTTTAAATCTCTCACTAATTCTACCCTATCAATGAAATCATGGCTGACCTCAACCTAGTTTTCTGCTGGACTAAATCTTAAACTCCTGGTCTTACTAATCTTCATCTTGAAATTTGTTGGGAAGTATCTCATACTCCCATGACAAAAAGTTTCCTTATATTACCCATGGATTGAGCGGCTGCTAATTACAATGACTTACCTGGAAAATAGGGGTTGAGTGGTAAATAATCCGTGCAATTCTATAAATCAAAAGGAAATAGAATTATTATCATTCAGCACACAATAATGTTTCTGTGCTTTTCCTTTGTCAGATCTTTCATCCAAAGGAAATAACAATGTTGTAAGATCTTCCCTTGATAAAAGCACCAGTGTGATATTTTAGGAAGACACCAGCAAAGAGAGATTGTGTTTGACCTCATTATTGATGAGTAAGCAACAGCCAGGATGGATAGGAGACCTCTTTTCTCTTTTGTGAAGTTGACTCACAAAATCCTCAGCATCCATTTGAGAGGGAAAAATGGTGTTTAAATTGTTGACCATTCATCAACGGAACTAGGTTGGGAAATTAACATATCAATGCAGCTATAAAGAAGGCAAGACAGCGGTTATATTTCATTAGAAGTTTTGAGGAGATTTTGTTTGCTACCTAAAACACTTGAAAACTTCTACAGAGGTACTGTAAAGAGCATTCTGAGAGGCTGCATCACTGTCTGGTATGGGGGGGGGGGGGGGTGCAGGGCTACTGCACAGGATTGAAAGAAACTACAGAGAGGTGTAAAATCAGTCAGCTCCATCTTGGGTGCTAGCTGCCGTAGTATCCAAGACATCATCAAGGACAGGTGCCTTAGAAAGGTGGCATCCATTATTAAGGACCCAGGACATGCCCTCTTCTCATTGTTACCATCAGAAAGGAGGTACAGAAGCCTGAAGGCACATACTCAGTGACTGAGGATCAGCTTCTTCCCCTCTGCCATCCAATTCCTAAATGGACATTGAACTTGTGAACACTACCTCACTTTAAAAAAAATTATTTCTGCTTTTGCACTATTTTGAATTTAACTTTTTAATATACATATATGTACTTACTGTAATAGATTTACTTATATTTTTCTCTATAGTATCATGTTTTGCATTGTACTGCTGCCACTAAGTTAATAAATTTCACGACATATGCCGGTGATATTAAACCTGGTTTTGATTAATCAAAGTTCGCACTTCATTGTCACTGCAGAAACAACAACGAAACTTTGTTGACCCCAGGCCGACAACTTAGAACATAAATTCTACTGTTCTCTTTGTATCAATACTCACTCAGACCACTTCTCCAATTTATAACGCCGAAATAGGGGATCTCTGGCTGGCCAGATGATTGATCCTCCTCCCATCTCCTGGCATGGGGGTTCCTCCTTGAGGTGGTGGGTCTCTGCAGAGAGTTATTGCTATCTTGTATCTGAAAACCTCTGCTTCGATATTCAATCCTTTCCAGTTGTTGCATTTCAGTGTTATTGGCAATGGGTTAACTGACTGACCTTTATCACCTTTTCATTGGCTCCAGTCCAAGCCCGTGTCCATTATTGACCTTCTTCCGCAAGTGACATCTGACAACTGGTAATTTATGGCTCTTTGTTTGAAATCTGTCATAGAACCAGCAACCAGCCTGAATCACTCAGGGCAGACCCAGACCCTACAGTCACAAGCCTGCATGCTATATCCAACCAAAGAACATCTCACAAATAACTTTTTATTTGGAAATGATCTCTGCTCCAGCAGATTATCAGGAATATCATTGTTTCCACTTTAAAACAGTAATCAAGCCAAGCAACACACAAAATGGAAGTCACAGAGCCGCTTCACAAAATGGCAGCCTCCATTCCTTCACCCTCATGGCAAGATCAAAGCCAATGGTTTGTCTGTTTCCACAGTCCTTGACCCAATCAAGTTTGATATTTCCTTCCATATTTTAATTCCTCCATGGCAACAAATTTAAAATATTTATCAAAATATAGTACCTCAATGCACTGCAACACCCCCAGTTCTGGCACTGGGATCAACAGATTAAACTCTGCTTTCAAATCTCTGGAATGGAGCTCAAATATGTGATTTTAATGTCTTCTGCTGTCAATCCTCAAGCCTCCTTTTCTCTCCTTTCAGCCTCAGTCTTTGACTAAATCCTTGGCCACATTTTCATGTGGCCTGATACCAGTGCTTGTGTAATAACTGAACTCATAGTTGGGAAATTCCTGACTCCAAACTGAGAGAGATAGGTCAGGGGTAGCTGGTGAGCTGGATAAGGATCTGACAGGAAAGAATTTGCATGGCTCTGGAAAGAAGGTAACTAAGGGGACTAGTTTAGAATTAGTTACATAAAACTGCTATAGACTTCAAAGCCTCCTTAAGTACTTTCTGTAGTATTGTTGATGCAAAAGGCATGATACGGCACAGTTACAGAATTACTGAGCCATAGACATCAATAGCTCCAAATAAGACCACTTGGCTATTATCCACATTGTCCAACTCAATCCCACTTCCCAAGTTTCAGTCTGTAAACATGAAAGGCTTCTCGCATGCTTATCCCATCCTAATTTAAACATACCCAACGTTTCTACCTCCATCGTCTTTCCAGATCGAGAGTTCCAAGCTTTTGACACATTCTGGGTAAAAGAAAATGTCTCCACAACCCCCCTCTAATTTACACTTATTGATTTAAGTCCTCTGGTAATTCACAGCGCAAAAGAAACTTGTTCCTACCTATCCACACTCTCCAGATCCCTCATAATTTTATGCACCTCATGAATCAAAAAGGACTTGCCTTGTACAAAATGCATCTTCTCATAGTCTTCACTGTATTTTTCATTTGTTCTGTGAGGTTGCCATTCTTGTAATTGCAGCTTGTCAGATTCTTCTTTAGACTTCTTTCGGCACCTTTCAGGTTTTGGACTTCCTTGATCAACTGAACTGACTGGTTCTGACTGGTCTCAAGGTGAGATTGGTGGCTGCTGTAGGTGTTTCCATAGATCATGAAAAGGATAAGCCCCAGAATTATCAGCATCTGGATGAGACTGGTGAACAGGAGACAGTACTTGACATTGGAACCACAGTCGTTGGGTTTCATTGTCTTGTAGTCCTTTGTGTTATAGCCCAGCTTCTTCATTGGGTAGCTGTTGTGGTCCATGGCTGGAGCTCACAAACTGCAAAGCTCCTCTGGAAAACATTCTGAAATACTGAAGAACAGGATGGGTGGGGTGACCTGCTGATGGACAGCTACGAATTACATGTGAACACAATCAACCATCCACACTCAAGATGATTGGTCTTTCAGTCTAATCATCTGTCAGACCATTTCCTGCAAACCATGTATTCTAGGGCCCAGAAATAAACAAGCATTGCCTCCCAGCACAGCACAGGAAGTGCCCTCATTCATAATCCCTGACGAGTGTTTAGTTTAGCTCCAAGTTGAGGAGTGGATCCCCTGACACTGGGAGGAAGCAACAACATTCCTGAAGGAAGCAGACTTTGTCCAAACAAAAGGGAACAAAAAAGAACAGTACGAGAGAGGATGCTGCTTATACCGCACAATATATCATTAACGCAAGAGGTTCTACAGAAGCTCGAAACCAGGAATAGCACACATAAAATGTTGGGCATGCTCAGCGAGTCAGGCGGCGTCTATGGAGGGGAAAGGACAGATGATATTATGACATGAAACCCTTTGTCAGGACTGGGAAGGAATAAGAAAGTGGGGGAGGGGAAGAAGTGCAAGCTGGCAGGTGACAGGAGAGGCCGGGTAAGGGAGGATGTGGGTGGGATGAAGAATGAAATTGGGTGAGGATAGGTGGGGGAGGTAAAGGGTTTAAGAAGGAGGAACATAATAGGAGGACAATGGACAACTGAAGAATAGGAGAGGACAGAGGGCCATCAATACTGCCTCAGCACCAATGCCGAGATAACCAATTTCATCAATATTGCCTCCAACCTCCACTCTGCCCTCAAATTTACTTGGTCCATCTCTAACACTTTATCTTGTCATCCCCATCTCCTCTGACATCTTTTACAAACCTACTGATTTTCACACTATCTTACCTACACCTCTTCTCACACTGTCACTTGTAAAAATTATATTCCCTTTTCACAGTTGATCTGTTTTTTCCTGCACCTATCCTCAGGATGTTGCTTTCTATTCTAGAACATTACATAGATCCTCTTTCTTCAAAGAATGGAGTTTCCCTTCCACTACCATCGATGCTGCATCTCCTCCACATCCATAGGACTATAAAGATATAGGAGCACAGTGAGGCCATTCAGCCCATTGAGTGTACTTTGCCATTTGATCATGCCTGATTAATTTCTCTCTGCACTCTATTCTTCAACTTTCTCCTTGTAACCTTTGAACCTATCAACGCCTGCTTTAAATATATCCAATACGTGGCCCCCACAGTTGTCTGTGACAATGAATTCCACAGATTCACCACCCTTTGGCTAAAAAAATTCCGCTTCATCTCTGTTTTAAAAGGATGTCCTATTCTGAGGCTGTGCCCTCCAGTCCTAGACTCTCTCATCATTGGAAACAACATTTCCATGTCAACTCTGATTAGGTCTGTTAATATTCAGTTGGTTTCAATGAGATTCCCTAACGTTCTTCTACACTCCAGTGGGTACAGGCTCAGAATCATCAAATGCTCCTCACATGTTAACCTTTGCATTCCTGGGATCACTCTGGTAAGCATCCTCTGCACCCTCCCCAATGTAATATTATTGGCTAGCTTACCTTCATATTTCATCTTTTCTCTTTTTATTGTTCTTTTAATTACCTGCAGTTGTTTTAAAAAGCTTCCCAATCCTCCAGTTTCCCACTATTTTTTGCTATATTGTATGTCCTCTCTTTTGCTCTGTTTTGTAAATGGACATTGAGGCTATGAGCATTACCTCACTTTTTATTATTTCTGTTTTTGCAATATCTTTAATTTAACTATTTTATATACATATATTGTTACGAACCCTGTAACTGGGTCACTTACCAGCAAAGATAGAGAGGTCCGTTGAAGTCTGATGGTACTATTTTTAACAGTATTTATTGGTAAAAATACACAAAAATAATATCAATGCAAACATACAGATACTACACGTCATCAATACTAAATCTAAAAGTGCGGGTATACTGATAATCAATAAGAAATAAGCTGTATCATTGTCTAGGGGATAATGTATTGTCCGATGGAAATATAAAAGTCACTTAGTTCATTCAGGCTGCAGCCTTTGGTTGGAGTCAAGAGAGAGATTTTAGAAACTTACCAGCTTTTTCCTTTTTATGATGTCAATCCTTCATTTTTGTAGTCGGTCCTTTAGCTAAGCCGTTCCGTGGAAGTCTCGTCATCCGGGCAAGGATGGACACACACACACAAGTCACCACCGGCTGTCGCTAATAAAACACTGTCACGGGATTTCTAGCGTTTCTCCTGGTGCGTCTGAAGGGGTTGTTCCCCAGACCCTCTTTTATCCTTACTCACGGGGTCTCAGATGTCAGTCAGGTTGGGATGATGCAATCTCTCAACCAGCCCCCTCTGGTCATTCCCTGAGAGCTTCAATGAATAGTACAGTACTCAATACACAATTCCGTCTCCAAGAGACAATGGCCGTTATCCATGGCTTTGTCTGGCTGAGGACAGGACACATTCCAAACCTTGAGGATTCTCTCTCACTCCCTGGGTCCCAGACCCAAATTAATAGCGATCTTGCGATTCTCACAAAGGAGGGGGCTACTTTGTACCCTTCAGCCCCTCAGAGTTGTGGCACATTTGTAACAATATATACTTACTGTAATTTATTTATTTACATTGTTTCTATATTTATCATGTATTGCATCATACCGCTGACACTAAGTTAGCAAATTTCATGACATGTGCCAATGATATTCAACTTGATTCTGATTCAAATTCTGATCTGACTTTGACTTCCCTTGTCAGCCATGGTTTCCTTTACAAAGCTTCTTCTTCATTGGAGTGAACTGGCCCTGCGTCTTCTGAATTACTTCCAGAAGCTCCAGCCATTGCTTCTCTACGTCATCACAGCTAATGAACTTTGGCCAGCCCCTCTCTCATTTTCCTGTAGTTACCTTTACTCAACTGTATTCCCATTACATCCAGTTAGCATCTCCCACTCAAACTGCAGTGTGAATTCTATCACATTGTGATCACTGGCACCTAAGAGTTCCTTTATCTTCCTTTCCCCTTTTCCCTCTCATTTAGATTAAAGCCCCTTTCACAACCCTAGTTATGTGATTCCTTTCTTCTTCTTCAGCACTGGTGTCAATGACCCATGAATTCAAAGCCACATCTCCCACATAATCTTTGAGCCACTCATTTAGCTCTCTGATCTTATTAATCCTGTGCCAATTTGCACGTGGCTCAGGTAACAAATCAGAAACGATTATCCTTTTTGGTTCTGCATTTTAACTTAGTCCCATTTTGCTCAAGTTCCCTCAGCAGAACCTCGCTTCTTGTTATTCCTATATCATTGGCACCCACATCAACCATGACAACGGGATCTTTCCCCTCCCTTTCCAAATTCCTCTGCAGATTAGATGTCCTGAACCCAAGCACTAAGAAGACAACTTAGCTTTTGGGACTCACGATTCTCATGACTGAGAATTGTGTCCATTCCCCTAACTATGCTATCCCAAATACAATTACATTTCTCTTCTCTTCCCCTCTTGAAGAGCTCCATGAACCATAGTGGCATGGTTCAGTTGCTCATCCTTCCTATGGCTCCTGCTCTCATTCTCAAAGGGAGCACTGATTTCAGGACTGTTAGGCAACCTCTATGGCTCAGGCTCCCCTAGCATTACCTCTTGGATCCTCCTACCTACCTCACTTGCCATCACACCCTCCCGTCCCTGGCCGCAGACCAACTTTGAAGTAGTTAATCGAGTGGATGTGATTGCCTTCTGAAACACAGAGTCTGTGCACCTCTCTCCTTCTCAGAGGCATCATTGTGTTTGAAGCTCAGATTCCAGATCTTCAGCTTAGAAACTGAGTTTCTTCAGCAACCAACACTTGCTGCAGATGTGGTCGTGAGGAACTGCAATGGAATCCACCAGTTCCCACATCATGCGGCTACGGCACATCATCCGATTCTGAACCTAATTTATTTAATTAATTGTAATTTGGTAGCTTTTAAGTTAATTATGATTTAAAAAAAACATTTCCTATTCTTACCTCACCTATGCCTGCTTGCAAGAGCCTCTTGAGCCAAAGCCTCTGATCTCAAGCTCCTGTATGGGCTGGCTCACACAATCACAACTCCAAACTGGCCTCCAGGAACTTGGCCTCTTCTCTTTTTGCTGAAGCCTCTGTTCCCCACTCTAACTCTATCCACTCACATTATGGCCCCTTCTGCAGTGGCTGCTCTGCTTAAAACTAACTTCTTTCTATTGGCTCTTGCCAATTGCCTAATAACCAAATTGATCTCAAACTTAGCAGAAAGACTCAGCAGATATTCTCACACTCCTTCCCCAACAACGCATCCTGTCCTAACAGGTTTCCTATGTCCTTAATTGCCAACATATGAACCTCTGGTGTCCAGTATATCATTCACCGAAACTTCTACCATCTTCAAAAGGATCTTTCCCTCCATAGCAATTACTCTCAACACGACCCCTTGTCCACTCATGCCTCACCACTGCTCTCCCTCCTGGCACTTAACCCTGCAAGTGTGACAAGTGCTACCCTTGCCCCCTACACCTCCTCCCTCGCCACCATTCAGGGCTGCAAACAGTCCTTCCAGGTGAAGCAACTCTTCAACTGTGAGTCTGTTGGAGTCCATTGCATTTGATCCTCATGATGTGGTCTCCTCTATGTTGACGAGACCGGATGCACTTTATCGAAAACCATCACTCTGTTTGCCGCAAAGGTCTGGACTTCCCAGTGGCTATTCATTTCAATTCAACCTCCTGTTTCCATTCTGACTTGTCTGTCCTTGGTGTCCATGGCCTCCTCTGCTGTTGTATTGAGACTATACTCATAGTGGAGGAGCAACATGCCAGTGAGGGAAAGAATAGGATGATTTGGGGCTAGGCTTCAGATTTCTGGGTTATTGGGATCTCTTCTGGGGAAGGTATGACATATACAAAAGGGTCAGGTTACACCTGAAGATGAGGGGCACCATGGCTAAAAGGCAGATTTTGAGGATACAATGAACTGATAGAACTGAAACATCAGATTGTCAGGAAATTAATAAGGCATTTTTGGATTTTTACTCTATAAATCTGATTTTCAAGACAACACTACTTTTATGAATACATTAGATGCGCCTATTAAACAAGAGGAAATAGCAAGGGCTCTATCCTCTTTTCAATCAGGTAAAGCTCTGGGACCAGATTTACAGTAGAATTTTTTAAGACGTTTACTGAAATACATACACCTCATTTATGCCAATTTTTCACTGATTCTATATCCTCTGGGATCCTTCCGAAAACTTTCTATGAGGCATCAATTTCATTAATTCTCAAAAAGAGAAAGATTTATCTGAATGTGCCTCTTACAGACCACTTTCCTTATTAAGTGTGGATCCTAAAATTCTTTCTAAGATTTTGGCTAAGAGGCTCAAGAATTTTTACCTAAGGTTAATTCTAAGGATCAAACTGGATTTATTAAGAATAAATATTTATACTTTAATATTCAGAGATTATTGACCATTATTCATTCCTCTCCATCTAAGGAATCCGAATGTGTTGTTTCCCCTGATGCAGAGAAAGCCTTTGATAGGGTAGAATGGTCTTTTTAATTTGAGGTTTTAGAAAGATTTAATTTTGATCCAGGTTTTATTTCCTGGATTAAGCTGATCTATCAGGCTCCTATAGCGGCAGTTATAACTAACAATCAAAAATCTCCTTATTTTATGCTATACAGAGGTACCCGGCAGGGTTGCCCTCTTAGTCTGCTGTTATTCAACCTGGCTTTAGAACCTCTTGCTATTGCTTTCTGGGTCTCCAACAATGTTCAAGGTATTAAGAGAGGAGATAAAGTGCATAAGGTTTTGTTGTATGCAGATGACTTGTTAGTTTATATTTCAGACTCTAAGAAATCTATTCCTTCTATGTTACCTATATTTTCTGAACTTAGTAGTTTTTCTGGATCTAAATTAAATTTGCACAGAAGTAAGTTATTTCCTATTAATAACTACTTGGATCAATGTGATCAAATTCCTTTTAGCTTTGCTAAAAATAACTTTACTTATCTTGGTATTAAAATTACCAAAAATTTTAAGGACCTGTATAAATATAACTTCCTTCCATTAATTGAATACACGCAACAAATACTTTCTAAATGGCCTCCTATGACTTTATCATTAATTGGTCAAATTAATGCTATTAAAATGATAGTGTTACCGAAGTTCTTATATGTATTCCAAGCAATCCCTTCCTTTGTTCCTAAACTGTTTTTTGATAGAATAGACTCTAAAATTATACCTTATATTTGGAATAATAAAAATCCTAGATTGAGTAAACCTCTATCACAGAAAGTAAAAAAAAAAGCATGGTGGTATGGCTTTGCCAAATTTTAGAATGTATTACTGGGCAACTAATATTCGATATATTTCATTTTAGATTCATTATTCAGACATACATGACTATCCTTTATAGGTGGATTATGAAAAAAACTTGGTGAAGGGGTATTCTTTGGCCTCTTTACTGGGAGCTCCTCTTCCTTTTTTGCTTTCTACGATTTGGTAGTCGAGACCTCAATCCCATTATTACACATACATTACAAATTTGGTTTCAGTTTCGTAGATTTTTTGAGTTTAGTAACTTTGTTCTTTCTAGTAAAATCCATCTTAATTATTTTTGTAAACCATCAATTTCCAATCAGACCTTTTTAATTTGGAAAATCAAAGGAATAATAACTTTCTAGACTTGTTTATGGGGGATTATTTAATGTCTTTCACTCAGTTACTGGACAAATATGACTTATCTAATGCACACTTTTTTAGATATTTATGAATTAGATATTTACAAATCTATGTAAATATTCTACATAGTTTACTTCCAAATTTTCCCTCTGTTTATTCACCCAATATGATAGATACTCTTTTTCAGGTTAAACCATTTCAAAAAGGACTGATAGCTATAGTTTACGTGGTTATTGAATTTGCGAAAGGTATCTAACAATAAAATTAAAGGTGCGTGGGAATTGGAATTTCCAGAGTCACTTTCAGATAATCAATGGGGTAAAATTTTTCATTTGGTAAATACTTCATCTATTTGTGCCCGTCATTCCTTGATACAGTTCAAGGTAGTACATCGGGCATGTATGTCAAAGGATAAATTAGCCCGTATCTTTCCCAATATTAATCCTATTTGTGACAGATGTAATATTGAGGTGGCTACTTTAAACTCATATGTTTTGGTCTTGTATCAAGATAGATATTTTTTGGCAAGATGTCTTTAAAACTTTATCAAAAGTCTTGAATTTGGACCTACAACCAAATTTATTTACAGCAATTTTTGGGATCGCTCCACCGGAAGCAGGATGTATTCCTGTTTCTGCTCAACGGATGATAGCTTTTACAACTTCATTAGCTAGAAGAGCCATTTTGCTGAAATGGAAGGACTGTATTCCACCTACTGTTTTTTATTGACTTACCTCCATTATGTTCTGTCCAAGTTTAGAGAAAATAAGAAGTCGGACATTTGATACATCCTTTAAATTTGAAGAAACCTGGCAACCTTTTATTCAATATTTTCATATGGTTTGATTTATTGCTCTTCCAGTTACTTTCTCAAAACTTTGGATTTGATCAGAAAGTTTCTCTTTTCTCTTGCTTTTAATCTCAGTATGAGCTGCCCAGTCCCTTTTTTTATTTTTGTTTATAGTTTTTTATGTATATAAAAATTATAAAAGTTTCATCTTTTTTTTCTTTATATGGAATGATGAGTTAAATTGATTATCTTATTTTTATATGCTATTAGATTAATATTATGTACAATCTTGATAATGTTTATTTTACCTTTTATATGAATTGTTATTGATATAGATATTTGAGATAATTCTCCTCTTGTTTGTATGTATGTAACTTTTTTCAATTAATAAAAAGATTGATAAAGAAAGAAGAAAGAACTATAAATTACAATAAGTATATAAAAAATTAAATAGTGCAAAAATATAGTGTGGTAATGTTCAAGGGTTCAACAACCACTCAGAAATCTAATGGCAGAGGGGAAAATGCTGTTCCTGAAATGTTGAATGTCTCTCTTCAGGTTCCTGATGATGGATGCCACTTTTTTGAGGCATCGTTCCATGTTCATTTCCAGGATGCTTTGGAGGCTAGTGCCCATGACTGATCTGCTTGAGTTTACAACTTCCTGCAGCTTATTTTGATCCCATGCTCCCCCCCCCCCCCAACTCCTTGCCAGATGGTGATACAGCCTGTTAGAATACTCTTCACTGTATATCTGTAGAAACTTGCAAGTGTCTTTTGTGACATACCAAATCTCCTCAAACCTACTTGTAACTGCATTGGCATGTTGGGCCCAGGGTAAATCCTCAGAGATATTGACATCTAGGAACTTGAAATTGCTCACTCTTTTCACTTCTGATCCCTCTATGAAGACTGATGTATTTTCCCTCATCTTGCCCTTCATTAAGCCCACAATCAATTCTTTGGTCTTACTGACATTGAATGCAAGGTTTTTACTGCGACACCGCTCAACCAGATGATCTGTCTCACTGGTCACCATCCGAAGTTCTGCCAACGATGGTTGTGTCATCACCTAATTTACAGATGGCATTTGAGCTGTGCCTAGCCACACAGTCATGGGTGTAGAGAGAGTGGAGAGATGGATGGTAGCAATGAGAAGGTGACACGAAGGAGAATTTCTGTGTGAATGGGGCCATGGCTTGAAGGGCTGAGTTACAGGGAGAGTTTGGGCAAGCTGGGTCTTTATTCCTTGGAATGTAGAAGACTGAAGTGTATAAAATCACAGGTAGGAAAGGTGAGTGCATGGAGTCATTCCTTAGGGAATTGGAATCAAGATCTGGAGGGGAGGAGGGGGAAAGCAGAGGGTTAAGGTGAGTGGAAAGTTTTAAAAGAGACCCAAGAGGCAACTTGAGCATGGCGAGGGTGCTGCAGCTGTTGAATATATGGAACAGGCTGCCAGAGGAGGTAGTCGGGGCAGGTATAATAACAACATTTAAAAGATATACGGAAAGATTTAATGGGATATGAACTGAAAGCAACTAGCTGACCATCCTGGTCAGCATGGACAAGCTGGGTCAAAGGGCTTCCTCTGTGCAACGTTACTCTATGAACCTATCAAAGTTACAATGGGAAACACAGGGAAATCTGAATTTTACCATGAAGGGTTTTGGGAGTGTCAGAGCATTTCACTGTACAGGGACGCGAAGAACACTGGCATGTTAACCACACACATTGGTTTATGGGATTGTGACAATGAGCTTATATCACGGTGCTACAGCAAATCATGCATTGTCTCGGAGTGCGACACTGAGGGGTAGGGGAGTATAGGAGCGTTCCGATGGTGGGTTTGGCTTTTAACAGTGTGACTGACATGAAGGGTGTAGCGAGTATCAGACTGTTATAGAGAGCGGTGCAACATAACAATAAGTTTATAAGCAACACACACAAAATGCTGGAGGAACTCAGCAAGCCAGGCAGCATCTATGGAAAAGAGTATAATTGATATTTCTGGCCGAAACCCTTAAGATCTCATTCAGATCTAGAAGAAGAAATGGATGATTCAAACCTAGGTAGAGCTGATCTTCCTCTTTCTCTATCCCTCTCTTCCGGCCTTTCTGTGCTCTGCTTATCCTCTGCTTCACGTGTGTGGTGGAAAGTGGCTCACTGGCTGAATTAACACCAATGTCTTTGAGCAGAAAATCCTACAAAGGTAGTGTATTTGGCCCAGTACATCACGGGTAAAGCCCTCCCAATCATTGAACACATCTACATGAAACATTGCCGTAGAAAAGCAACATCCATCATCAAAACTCCTCACCACCCGGTCCATGCTCTTTCCTTGCTGCTGCCATCAGGTAGAGGGTACAGGAGCCTCAGGACTCGCACCACCAGGTTCAGGAACAGTTACTACCCCTCAACCATCAGGTAGAGGGTACAGGAGCCTCAGGACTCGCACCACCAGGTTCAGGAACAGTTACTACCCCTCAGCCATCAGGTAGAGGGTACAGGAGCCTCAGGACTCGCACCACCAGGTTCAGGAACAGTTACTACCCCTCAGCCATCAGGTAGAGGGTACAGGAGCCTCAGGACTCGCACCACCAGGTTCAGGAACAGTTACTACCCCTCAGCCATCAGGTAGAGGGTACAGGAGCCTCAGGACTCGCACCACCAGGTTCAGGAACAGTTACTACCCCTCAGCCATCAGGTAGAGGGTACAGGAGCCTCAGGACTCGCACCACCAGGTTCAGGAACAGTTACTACCCCTCAGCCATCAGGTAGAGGGTACAGGAGCCTCAGGACTCGCACCACCAGGTTCAGGAACAGTTACTACCCCTCAACCTCCAGGCTCTTGAACAAAAGGGGACAACTACACTCATTCTATTTCTGGTGTTTCCACAACTAATGGTGTCACTTTGAAGGACTCTGCCTTGTTATTTCATACTGTCATTATTTATTACTATTTATTTATATTTGTATTTACATAGCTTGTCGTTCATTGATCCTGTTTGCAGTTACTGTCCTATAGATTTGCTAAGTATGCCGCAGGAAAAGAATCTCAGGGTCGTATGTGGTGACGTGAATATTCTCTGATAATAAATTTTACTTTGAACTTTGTGTTTGTGTTCTCTGTCTCTTCCTATTGCTGATTCTGTTTTTCTTTCTCTTGCTAGTTTATTCTGATTACATTTTACATTTCCACTTTTCTCTCTCCCGATGTTAATTTGAAACTCATTTTGAAAATTGCCGTCCCTAGTAAATATTTCTAACCATCTGCTTTTATCATCTGAGGTCATTGATTGACGGATACCATGCGGTTGACCTGTCCTATGCTGCCATCTAGTGTCCACGATCACATTTACCATCAAAAAGGACGGGAAGTGGGGAGTGGGAGTGCAATTCAGGCTGTTTAGTTGAGGATGGGTGGACTAGAGTGAGGTGGAGAAGGACAAGTATTAATGGAATGCTGTGTTCTTGACGATTTTTCAGGGCAAGATATTAAATGAGATACTGTATGTACAATGAAGATGCTGGAGATCTTGAGCAGCATGCACAAAATGCAGGAGGAACTGAGCAAGTCAGGCAACATCTACAGATGGGAATATACAATTAATGTTTCAGGTTGAGACAATTCATCAAGACTGGGAAGGAAGGGGCAGAAGCCAGAATAAGATACAGGGGGGGAGAAAGGAGAATGAGTGCTTATGGTTCCCATCCTACCCACGGCCTCCAACCTGATGGCAATAACTTCCATTTCTCTTAATGTCCCTCACTCCCTCCTCTTTCTTCATTACCCATTCTGGTCACCCTCTCAAACTTTCTCTTCTCCTCTCCTGTCCACCTCTTCTCTCCGGTTCCCCTTCTCCCATGGGCTACAGGCATCTATTAGTTTCCTTCTTCAGCCGTTACTTCCCAACTTCTGACTTTATCCTGCTCCACCACCCACCCACCTGCCAGCTTCCCCTGCCCCTACTTTCTTATTCTGGCTTTAGCTCCATTCCTTCCCAGTCCCTAGAAGGGTCTTGGCCTGAAATGTTAATTACTTATTCCCCTCCACAGATGCTGCTTGACTTGCTGAGCTTCTCCAGTGTTCATGTGTGTTAAACGAGATCCTGTACATTGCCACACCAAAGAAAGGGGCCAAGGTGGTTCACTCTGGCAACGTTCAGCCTTCAAGCAGCGTCACTAGAACATATGAACAGAGGCAGGGGCAGGCTTTGAGCATCCTCTACAGTTTGACAACATCATGGCTGATCCTTTATCTCAAAAATGTTCCTGCTTGAGAGCCCTTGATTCCTTTTATGTCCCGAGATCAGTCCCTGACACAGACTATGCTTCACTTCTGTCTGGCGACCATCAAAAGCTCACTCATGACATTCAGCAGGCCAGGTAGCACGAAAAAGTTGATGTTTCAGGCGCATTTCGATCAGGGTTTATCTGATTCATTAACTAGGTTTCTCTCTGCACCTACGCTGCCTGATCCAACAAGAGCATACTTCCAGTGTTTCTGTTTCATTTCAATAGTAATCATGATGGGGAGTGTCACCTTAAATACCCTGGGGCTTTCCGAATCAGAGTCAGGTTTAATATCACCAGCATGCGTTGTGAAATCTGCTGTTATCCAGTAGCAGTTCGATGCAATACATAATTAAAAAACCTGTGAATTAGAGCAAGATGTATTTGTGTGTGTGTATACACGGTGACATGCAAAAGTTTGGGCAAATCTCTGTTACTGTGAATAGCTAAGCGAGTAAAAGACGACCTGATTTCCAAAAGGCATAAAGTTAAAGATGACACATCTCTCTAATACTTTAAGCAAGATTACTTTTTTATTTCCTTCTTTTACAGCTTCAAAATAACAAAAAAGGAAAAGGGCCCGAAGCAAAAGTTTGGGCATCCTGCATGGTCAGTACTTAGTAACACCCTCTTTTCAAGTGTCACAGCTTGTAAACACTTTCTGTAGCCAGTTAAGAATCTTTCAATTCTTGTTTGGGGGGGATTTTCACCCGTTCTTCCTTCCTGATGCATTTTGGAAGCAAGTCCTGTGGACTGATGAAGTTAAAATAGAACTTTTTGGCCGCAGTGAGCAAAGGTATGTTTGGAGAAAAGGGTGCAGAATTTCATGAAAAGAACACCTCTCCAACTGTTAAGCACAGGGGTGGATTGATCATGCTTTGGGCTTGTGTTGCAGCCAGTGGCATGGGGAACATTTCACTGGTAGAGGGAAGAATGTATTCAATTAAATACCAGCAAATTCTGGAAGCAAACATCACACCGTCTGTAAAAAAATCTGAAGATGAAAAGAGGATGGCTTCTACAACAGGATAATGATCCTGAACACACATCAAGATCCCCAATACACTACCTCGAGGCCAAGGTTTTGCCATGGCCCTCACAGTCCCCTGACCTAAACATCATCGAAAATCTGTGGATAGACCTCAAAAGAGCAGTGCATGCAAGACGGCCCCAAAATCTCACAGATGTAGAAGCCATTCGCAAGGAAGAATGGGCGAAAATCCCCCAAACAAGAATTGAAAGACTCTCAGCTGGCTACAGAAAGCGTTTACAAGCTGTGATACTTGCCAAAGGAGGTGTTACTAAGGCAAACATGAGGAAACTAAAGGTATAGCCATGGGCACCCATATGGGTCCCAGCTATGCCTGCCTTTTTGTTGGCTTTGTGGAACAGTCCATGTTCCAAACCTACACTGGTATCCGCCCCCCACTTTCCCTTCGCTACATCGACGACTGCATGCATGCTGAGCTCGTTGACTTCATTAACTTTGCCCTCAAATTTACCTGGTCCATTTCTGACACCTACTTGCTTGATCTTTTCTGTCTCTGTCTCTGGAGTCAGCTTATCTACTGATGTCTAGTGTAAGCCTACAGACTCTCACAGTTACCTGAACTATCCCTCTTCCCACCCTGTCTCCTGCAAAAATGCCACCCCCTTCTCGCAATTCCTCTGTCTCCACCGCATCTGCTCTCAGGATGAGGCTTTTCATTCCAGGACGAAGGAGATGTCTTCTTTTTTTAAAGAAAGGGGCTTTCCTTCATCCACCATCAACTCTGCTCTCAAACGCATCTCTCCCATTTCACGCACATCTGCTCTCACCCCATCTGCCCACCCCCCTCACCTACTACCCCACCAGCCTCTGAGTCCAATATGTAATTCTCCATAACTTCCGCCACCTCCAATGGGATCCCACTACCAAGCACATCTTTCCCTCCCCCCTTTTTCTGCTTTCTGCAGGGATCGCTCCCTACACGACTCCCTTGTCCATTCATCCCCCCCATCTCTTCCCACCAATCTCCCTCTCAGCACTTATCCTTGTAAGCGGAACAAGTGCTACACCTGCCCTTACACTTCCTCCCTCACCACCATTCAGGGTCCCAGACAGTCCTTCCAGGTGAGGCAACACTTCACCTGTGAGTCGGCTGGTGTGATATACTGCGTCCGGTGCTCTGGGTGTGGCCTTTTATATATTGGTGAGACCGACGCAGACTGGGAGACCGTTTAGCTGAACACCTACACTTGGTCCGCCAGAGAAAGCAGCATCTCCCAGTGGCCACTAATTCCACGTCCCATTCCCATTCTGATATGTCTATCCATGGCCTCCTCTACTGTCAAGATGAAGCCACACTCAGGTTGGAGGAACAACACCTGATATTCTGTCTGGGTAGCCTCCAACCTGATAGCATGAATAGTGATTTCTCTAACTTCAGTTAATGCCCCTCCTCCCCTTCTTACCCCATCCTTTATTATTTATTATTCCTCCTCCTCCTTTCTTTTCTCTCTGTCCCTCTCACAATCACTCCTTGCCTGCTCTCCATCTCCCTCTGGTACTCCCTCCCCCTTTCTTTCTCCCTAGGCCTCCTGTCCCATGATCCTTTCCCTTCTCCAGCTCTGTATCACCTTTTGTCAATCAACTTTCCAGCTTTTTGCTTCATCCCTCCCCCTCCTATCTTCTCCTATCATTTCAGATTACCCTGTCCCCCTCCCACTTTCAAATCTCTTACTATTTCTTCTTTCAGTTAGTCCTGACAAAGGGTCTCAGCCCAAAATGTCGACTGTACTTCTTTCTATAGATGCTGCCTGGCCTGCTGCGTTCCACCAGCATTTTGGGGGTGTTACTAAGTACTGACCATGCAGGGTGCCCAAACTTTTGTCTCCGGCCTTTTCCTTTTTTGTTAATTTGAAACTGTAAAAGATGGAAATAAAAAAGTAATCTTGCTTAAAATAGTAAAGAAATGTGTCATCATTAACTTTATGCCTTTTGGATATCAGGTCATCGCTTAGCTATTCACAGTAACAGAAATTTTGACCAGGGGTGCCCAAACTTTTGCATATCACTGTATGTCAAATGTGTGATTTCCTTAATGATGGATGCCCCTTTTTTGAAGCATCACTCCTTCAAGACGTCCAGGGTGCTGGGGAGACTGGTGCCCATAAATAGAGCTGGCCGAGTTTACAACTTTCTGCAGCTTGTTTCAATCTGACCCATTGGACACCCCACTCCCCGTTCCATACAGTGATGCAGCCAGTTAGGATACTCTCTGTGCCACATCTGTAGGAATTTGCAAGAGTCTTTGGTGACATGCCAAACCTCCTCAAACTCCTGATGAGATTATAGGCA
This sequence comes from Hypanus sabinus, assembly GCF_030144855.1. Taxonomy (NCBI): domain Eukaryota; kingdom Metazoa; phylum Chordata; class Chondrichthyes; order Myliobatiformes; family Dasyatidae; genus Hypanus; species Hypanus sabinus. The sequence goes on from NC_082721.1 coordinate 27,692,344, forward strand.
CCATTGTGCCTTCTTTGTAACTGCATCGATATGTTTGGTCCAGGAGAGATCCTAACCCAGGAACTTGAAACTGCTCACTCTTTCCACTTCTAATCCCTCTATGAGGCCTCATCTTACCCTTTCCAAAGTCCACAATCAATCTTTGGTCCTACTGACACTGAGTGCAAGGTTGTTGCTCTGACACCTCTCAACCATCTGATCTATCTTGCTCCTTACACTTTCTGGTCACCTTCTCAAACCCTGCCAACAGCAGTGTTATCAGCAAATTTATAGAAGGCGTTTGAGCTGTGCCTAGCCACGGTCATTGGTGTAGAAAGCCAGTAGCAATGGACTAAGCACATATCCTTGAGGTGCACCAGTGTTGATTATCAGTGAGGGCTTGATGTTGTTTCCCATCTGCACAGACTGTGGTCTTCTGGTGAGGAAGTCAAGAATTCAGTTGCAGAGGCCCAGGTTTCAGATGATCAGGCCTTTAGGAATGATTGTATTAAACACTGAGCTGTATTCGATAAATGGCAGCCTGACACAAGCATGGTCCAGGTGCTCAAAGGCCAGGAAAGCTAGTGGGATCGCACCTGCTGTAGACCTACACTGGAAGTTGCAGCGGATTCAGGTTCTTGCTGGGAGGAGTTGATTCTAGCTACAATCAACCTGTCAACACACTTCATCACAGAAGATACGAATGCCACAGGACTGTAGTGACTAAGGCAGCTCACCACGCTCTTGTTGGGCTCTGGTATGACTCCCTGTGTATCAGCAGACTGTCCTGCCGAAGGCTCTCGGCCCGAAACGTCGCCTGTTCTCTTTTCCACAGACGCTGCCTGGCCTGCCGAGTTCCTCCAGCATTCTGTGTGTGTTTCAGCAGATTTATATTGTCTTTCGCCAAAACCAATCACTTCATTCATTAATCAATAATAATGTTTTATAACACTTAAGCAAATAACTGCCTTAAATGTCAGCCGCTGACGTACCCGGACAACGGGATGTTATTTAAATGTTAATTGGGGCGGAACAGCCGCGCACGAGCGTCATTGGTGAAGAAAGCCGGTAAAACGTGGCGGTGCCGCCTGCTTGTTGGCTAATCCCTGCATCAATCAAGGCAAAGCTGCGATTCTATTGGTCAGAGGGCGGAGTCCTTCCGGAACTGAAGCCGGGGATTCCAGATCCGGATGGAAAATGGAGTGAGGGAGTTGGGGAGACGCTGGTAAATGGGGAAATGGTGCGAGAGGGCCCGGCAGGTGGAGAATCGAGGAGAGTGACGGGGGAGTGAGCAGCGCCGAGGTGGGTCCGCAGAGCAAGCGATCGAGGATACAGTGAAAGGAGGGGGCGAAGTAGGAGTTTCCGTTTGTAAGATTGGGGAGTAGGGGGGAAGGTCATCTTTGTTTGGAACGAAAGAAAATCCGGAGATAGCAAGTGTATTAAATTGGATAGGGAAGGGAGGCGGTAACGTGTGTGAACTGAGGCAAGGATAAAGAGAGAGGAAGACAAGCAGGTGAAGAGTGAGGTCTGAGCTTGTGGTGGCAAATTGAGGCTCAGAAAGATTGACCGTGGAAAGCATCTTTGCAACTGCCCAGGAACGTCTTGAGACTTGCAGCCTCTTTCGCTGAGGCCCGGGATCAATTCCAAATCCGCTTTGTTTGAATCTCGGGGTAGGGGTTTCACGTGATCATGCGCTGAACGTGCTTGCCAAAGCATTTATCACCAAGGAAGAATTTTAATTGTACGTTCATAGAACACAACCATTAGCAATAAAGATTAAATATTTAATCTACGGATTGACTGCTTGCAGTTGTCAAATTTATCAAGGCTAGATTGCAACCTGCAGTTGATGCTGTGAACGGTAGTTGGCCAGATAGTTGGTCGCAGTTTGTGGGCGCAAAGTTCCAGGGTGACCTTGAGAAACTCAAAGTGGAGTTTGGAAGGTACCATTAACAGTAGGATATTGTTTTGAGAGAGGCAACAATTGCTAACAGGCTGTGTCTTCAGTGTCTGAGCATTTGGTTTTGATCTTCACCACCCCCCCCCCCACAACTCTCCTTGGTACCCAGGATGGCGGTGCCCCCAAATCGAAGACTATTTGTGCGCCTGTTTGGCTACTGGAAGCCCCTGTTCAGTGGCAGATTTCTGCTTTTAACCAACACCGTTAGCTGTGGGGGTCTGATGGCAGTGGGCGACATTATCCAGCAAACCCGGGAAATGCGGCGGAACGCTACCTACCAGCGGGATTGGTCTCGGACAGGTAAGGAATGAACTTCTGAAATTTAGCCAGTGGTGTGATAGATGAACCGGGGCGGCCAGCTTCTGAACAGCCATGTAATACTGTCAACGCACACAAAATGCAGGAGGAATTCGGCAAGCCAGGCAGCATCTGTGGAAAAAGAATACAGTCGACGTTTCGGGCCGAGACCCTTCGGTCTTTTCCGTAGAAGCTGCCTGGCCTGCTGAGTTCCTCCAGCAGTTTGTGTGTGTTGCTCAGATTTCCAGCATCTGCATTCTCGTTAGCAATGTAATACTGTCTATTTGGATCACCAGACCATAATCTAGTTTTCTGATGAAATCACTGTTGTGGTGATAAATCAGCAGACGGGGCAGATTGAAAATTTGGCTGAGTGGTGTCGTAACAACAACTTGTCACTCAGTGTCAGCAAGACCAAGGCTAGTTGTAGGTGTGGATGTGGGAAGTCAGGGAGACCTCCGGTGTCCCTGACATTGACACCTGCAAGAAGTACATCCAGCTGCAGCTCCTAACAGACCGCGTTAGGGAACTGGATGAACCTCTGGATCATTCGGGAGAATGAGGAGTTTATAGATAGTGGCTACAGGGAGACAGTTATGCCAAAGGAGCAGCGTGCAGGTAATTGGGTTACCATCAGGCAAGAGAAGGGGAAAGGGCAGGCAGAGCAGGGCTCCTCTGTGGCCATTCCTCTCAACAACAAATATACTGATTTGGATACTGTTGGGGGGGGGGGGGGGATAGCTTACCTGGGACAAGCTGCAGCAGCTGGATCTCTGGCACTGAGTCTGGTTCTGCAGTGCCAGTAGTGATAGGGGACTCGATAGTTAGAGGTACAGACTGGAGGTTCTGTGGTCGCGACAGAGACTCCCGGGTGCCAGGGTCAGGGGTGTCTCTGATCGCGTGCACAGCATCCTGAAGTGGGAGGGTGAGCAGCCAGATGTCAAGGTACACATCGGTACCAATGACATAGAAAGAAAGAGTGAAGAGGTCCTGAAGAGTGAGTATAGAGAGCTTGGCAGGAAGTTAGAACGGAACCTCAAGTCAAAGAACAGGATTGCTACCTGTGCCACGTGCCAGTGAGGGTAAGTATAGGATGCTCTGGAGGATGAACATGTGGCTGAGGAACTGGTGTAGGGGGCAGGGTTTCAGATTTCAGGATCATTGGGACCTCTTCTGGGGCAGGTGGGACCTGTACAAGAGAGACGGGTTACACCTGAACTACAGGGGGACCAATATCCTTGCAGGGAGTTTTGTTAGTGTGATCGGGGGGAGGGTTTAAACTAGATGTGCAGGGGGATGAGAACCATAGTGCCAGAGTAGGTAGTGGAGCGGGGGTGAAAATAAATGATGGTATAGTTTCATGCGAAGTCACAAATAGAAGGGTTGTGTGTGGTGGTAATAATTTTCTGAGGTGTGTCTACTTCAATGCGAGGTGTATTGTGGGGAAGGCTGACGAGCTGAGGGCCTGGATTGACATGTGGAATTATGACATTTTAGCCAGTAGTGAAACTTGGCTACAGGAGGGGCAGGACTAGCAGCTCAATGTTCCAGGGTTCCGATGTTTCAGACATGATAGAGGCAGAGGAATGAAGGGTGGGGAGTGGCATTGCTAGTCGGGGAAAATGTTACAGCAGTGCTCAAGCAGGACAGATTAGAGGGCTTGTCTACTGAGGCCATATAGGTGGAGCTGAGAAACAGGAAAAGTATGACCATATTAATGGGGTTGTATTATAAACCATCCAATAGTCAGCGAGAATTAGAGGAGCAAATCTGCAGAGAGACAGCAGGCACCTGCAGGAGACATAACGTTGTGATAGTAGGGGATTTTAATTTTCCACATATTGAGTGGGACTCCCATACTGTTAAAGGTCTAGATGGGTTAGAATTTGTAAAATGTGTGCAGGAAAGTTTTCTAAATCAATATATAGAGGTACCAACTAGAGAGGATACAATATTAGATCTCTTATTAGGAAACGAGTTAGGACAGGTGACGGAAGAGTGTGTAGGGGAACACTTTGGTTCCAGTGATCACAGCACCATTAGTTTCAACTTGATCATGGCTAAAGATAGATCTGGTCCTCAGGTTGAGGTTCTAAACTGGAAAAAGGCCAAATTTGAAGAAATGAGAAAGGATCTAAAAAGCATGGATTGGGACAGGTTGTTCTCTGGCAAAGATGTCGTTGGTAAGTGGGAGGCCATCAAAGGAGAAATTTTGAGAGTGCAGAGTTTGTATGCACCTGTCAGGATTAAAGGCAAAGTGAATAAGAATAAGGTACCTGGGTTCTCTAGGGATATTGGATCTCTGATAAAGAAGAAGAGAGAGATGTATGACATGTATAGGAAACGGGGAGCAAATAAGGTACTTGAGGAGTATAAAAAGTGCAAAAAAAAAGGGAAAGAAATCAGGAGGGCTAAAAGAAGACATGAGGTAGATTTGGCAGTCAAGGTGAAGGTTAATCCTGAGAGCTTCTATAGGTATATTAAGAGCAAAATGATAGTAAGGGATAAAATTAGTCCTCTTGAAGATCAGAGTGGTCAGCTATGTATGGAACCAAAAGAAATGGAGAAGATCTTAAATGGTTTTTTGTGTCTGTATTTACTAAGGAAACTGGCATGGAGTCAATGGAATTAAGGCAAACAAGCAGTGAGGTCATGGAACCTATACAGATTGAAGAGGAGGAGGTGCTTGCTATCTTGAGTCAAATTAGAGTAGACCTGACAGGGTATTCCCTTGGACCTTGAAGGAGACTAGTTTTGAAATTACAGGGGCCCTGGCAGATATATTTAAAACGTCGGTATCTACGGGTGAGGTGCCGGAGGTTTGGAGGATAGCTCATGTTGTTCCGTTGTTTAAAAAAGGCTCTAAAATTAATCCGGGAAATTATAGGCCAGTAAGTTTGACATCAGTAGTAGGTAAGTTATTGGAAGGAGTACTAAGAGATAGGATCTACAGGTATTTGGATAAGGAGAGTCAACACGGCTTTGTGCATGGTAGGTCATGTTTAACAAATCTATTAGAGTTTTTTGAGGAGGCTACAAGGAAAGTGGATGAAGGGAAGGCAGTGGATGTTGTCTACGTGGACTTTAGTAAAGCCTTTGACAAGGTCCCCCATGGGAAGTTAGTTAGGAAGATTCAGTCACTAGGTATACTTGGTGAGGTAGTAAATTGGATTAGACATTGGCTCAATGGGAGAAGCCAGAGAGTGGTAGTGGAGGATTGCTACTCTGAGTGGAGGCCTGTGACTACTGGAGTGCCACAGGGATCAGTGTTGGGTCCATTGTTATTTGTCATCTATATCAATGATCTAGATGGTAATGTGGTAAATTGGATCAGCAAATTTGCTGATGATACAAGGATTGGAGGTGTAGTGGACAGTGAGGAAGGGTTTCTAAGCTTGCAGAGGGATCTGGACCAGCTGGAAAAATGGACTGAAAAATGGCGGATGGAGTTTAATACAGACAAGAGTGAGGTATTGCACTTTGGAAGGAAAAACCAAGGTAGAACATACAAGGTAAATGGTAGGGCACCGAGGAGTGCAGTAGAACAGAGGGATCTGGGAATATGGATACAAAATTTCCTAAAAGTAGCATCACGGGTAGATAGGGTAGTAAAGAGAGCTTTTGGTATATTGGCCTTTATATATCAAAGTATTGAGTATATGTTGTATAAGGCGTTGGTGAGGCTGAATTTAGAGTATTGTGTGCAGTTTTGGTGACCTAATTACAGGAAGGATATTTATAAGGTTGAAAGAGTGCAGAGAAGGTTTACAAGGATGTTGCCGGGACTTGGGAAGCTGAGTTACCGAGAAAGGTTGAATAGGTTAGGACTTTATTCCCTGGAGCATAGAAGAATGAGGGGGACTTGATAGAGGTATATAAAATTATGATGGGTATAGATAGAATGAATACAAGCAGGCTTTTTCCACTGAGGTTAGGGGAGAAAAAATCCAGAGGACATTGGTTAAGGGGGAAGGGGAAAAAGTTTAAAGGGAACATGCTTCTTCACACAGAGTGGTGGGAGTGTAGAATGAGCTGCCAGATGAAGCGGTAAATGCAGGCTCACTTTTAACATTTAAGAAAAACTTGGACAGGTACATGGATGAGAGGGGTTTGGAGGGACATGGTCCAGGTGCAGGTCAGCAGGACTAGGCGGAAAAATGGTTTGGCACAGCCAAGAAGGGCCAAAAGGCCTGTTTCTGTGCTGTAATGTTCTATGGTTCAATGAGGAGAGAGAAGAAGCCTTGCACACATGCTCTCTATGTACCCAGGATATTTGAAACTCGACATTAGGTAGCTAACCAGTGGGAAGAGCAGCTGCCGTTTCTAAACTAGCCAATCACGACAGAAACCACTTTCGACCATCAGAATAAGCCACGCCTCCCACAAGACAATATTCTGGTACTAGGTTTAGAAAATCAATCAATCTGAAGATCTGGAAATCTGAAATTAAAAATAAAAGCTGAAAGTGCTGTCGGGAAGGGAATGAAGCAGGTCAGGGGGCATCTGTGGAAAGACAGAGGTGGCTGGTATAGCAAACGGGAAAACACGCCAGTGATCCAGCGGCTTCCCACGGTCTTGGGCAGAGCAGTTGCCATATCAAGCTATGGTGCATCCTGATCGGATGCTTTCTATGGTGCATCTGTAAAATTGGGTGAGGCTCATCAGGGGTCAGGCCAAGCGTGCTTGGCCTTCTGAGGGCTTGGTGTGCTTTGGCCACAGCATCTTTGTGGTCGGACTGGGACAAGCTGTTGGGAAATGGCCATCAGTGTGCGTGAGCATGTGATTTTAGCCATGCTCATTGTGGTGTGCTCCTTCCCTCTTTCCCCAGGGCGCATGTTTGCCACTGGTTGTATAATCGGCCCCTTTGGGCACTTCTGGTACAAGGCACTGGATGGGCGGTTCCCGGGACGGACCGCGACCGTGGTGTTGAAGAAGGTGCTGCTGGACCAGCTCATTGCTTCACCCATCTTCGGCTTCATCTACTTCTTTGGTAAGCGTAACAATGCCTCATGTCCAGAGAATTCATACCGTTATCTCAGACATCACCGTCTGTCCACGCTAACTATTTGAAACTCGACATTGGGTAGCTAAACAATGGGAGGAGTAGCTGCAGTTTCTAAACTACCCAATCATGACAAAGATTGTGGGGATAGAGGCTGCAGTGGTACCAACTTTCTGTACCCTACACCATGTAAAACAAACTAAGCCACATAGTGTACCCTTCAGCCCATCTTGTCCATGCCTACTCAGATGTCCTTCTGAGCCATTCCCATTTGCCTTCGTTTTGCTCATATCCCTCTGAACCATGTACCCCTACAAATGCCTTTTTATTTTTGGTTTACTATTGTAATGTGCACTGAGATACAGTAAACGGCTTTGTTTTGCATGCCGTTAGGCAAATCATTTCATGATGTCAGTGTATCGAGGTAGGTCAAGGGGAAAAGCAATAGCAGTCAGAGGAAATGCAGTGGAGGCAGCAAAATGGGGTGCAAGGGCTGTGACAAGATAGACTGAAGTCAGGAGTTGATCACCATTGACAGGAGATCTAGTCACGGGACTGATGGAAGTTTGCAGGCTTGTTTTCAATATTTTATCTCTTCTGCCTGATGGAAGTTGGGGTGGGGGGGGGGAAGAAGAGAGCCTGTAGGAGTTATTTTGCATTGGAATGTACTGCTACTGCAAAACAACAAATTTCACCATGTATGCTGATTCCGATTCTTTGATAACCCTGAGGCAGCAAGAAAAATCCATGAAGGGTATCTGGTTTCCGTGATAGACTGGGTGTTCTCAACTTTGCACAATTTCTTGCATCTTGGGCAGGCTACCAAGCTGTGATGCATTCAATAAGACTGCTTTCTATGCTGCATCTGTAATGTTTGCTGAGAGTCGTCGGGGAATGCTGAATTTCCCTAACTTTTTGAAGTATTGCTGTGCTTTCTTCATCATTGTGTCTACGTGGTTGGACCAGGACAGTCTATTGGTGATGTTTTACACCTAGGAGCTCTCAAACATCTCCAGAGGAAATGTTGTTACTGTTCCTGCCTCAACCGCTATGACAGCTCGTTCTGTATGTTTCAAAAAGAACAGAGGGAGGCAAAAGGGGTGGGGGTGCGGCATTGCTAATTAGGAACAGTGTCACGGCTGCAGAAAAGAAGGTGATGGAGGGATGATCTACTAGGTCAGTGTGAGTGGAAGTCAGAAACAGAAAAGGGGCAATAACTCTACTGGGTGTTTTTTTATAGACGCCACCCCCACCCCCCAAGAGCAACAGGGATATTGAGGATAGGGAGGCAGATTCTGGAACAGTGCAATAATAGTAGGGTTGTTCTGATGGGAGATTTTAACTTTCCTATTAATTGGCATCTCCTTAGTGTAACGGGTTTGGATGGGGTAGAGTTTGTTAGGTCTGTTCAGGAAGATTTCTTGATGCAATATGTAAATAAGTCAATTAGAGGAGAGGCTGTACTTGATCTGGTATTGGGAAATGAACCTGGTCAGGTGTCAGATCACTCAGTGGGAGAGCATTTTGGAGGTAGTGACCACAACTCTATCTCCTTCACCATAGTGCTGGAGAGGGACAGGAGCAGACAACTTGGGAAAACATTAAATTAGGTTAGGGGGAAAATATGATGCTATTAGGCAGGAACTTGGGAGCAGATGTTCAAGGAAATGCACGGCAGAAATGTGGCAAATGTTCAGGAAACATTTGCATGGAGTTCTGCATGGGTGTGTTCCATTGAGGCAGGGAAAGGGTGGTCGAGTTAAAGAACCATGGTGTACAAAAGATGTAGTTAATGTAGTAATATCTAATTAAGAAGAAAAGAAAATCTTATAAAAGGTTAAAGAAGCTAGGTACTGTTAGAGCTCTAGAAAATTATAAGGTTGCTATGAGGCAGTTTCAGAATGGAATTAGGAGAACCAGAAGGGCCATGAGAAGGCCTTGGTGAGCAGGATTAAGGAAAACCCCAAGGCATTTTACAAGTATGTGAAGAGCAAGAGGACGAGCCTTGTGAGAATAGGGCCAATCGGGTGCAATGGTAGAAACGTGCATGGAGTCGGAGGAGGTAGCGAAGGTACTTAATGAATACTGGTGAAAAATACCTTGGCAATTGTGGGAATGACTTGCAGCAGACTGAAATGCTTGAGAATATAGACATTAAGAAACAGGATGTGCTGGAACTTTTGAAGTTTTGAAGTTAGATTAGTCACTGGGACTGGATGAGATATACGCCAGGCTACTGTGAGAAGCGAGGGAGGAGATGCTGAGCCTCTTACAATGATCTTTACATCATCAGTAGGGATTGGAGAAGTACCGGAGGATTGGAGGGTTACAAATATTATTCCCTTGTTCAAGAAAGGGAGTAGAGATAACCCAGGAAATTATAGATCAGTGCGTCTGACTTCAGTGGTGGGTAAGTTGTTGGAGAAGATCCCGAGAGGCAGGATTTATGGGCATTTGGATAGTCAGCATGGCTGTGTCAAGGGCAGGTCGTGTCTTATAAGCCTGATCAAATTCTTTGAAGACATAACAAAACTCATTGATGAAGGTAGAGCAGTGGATGTAGTGTATATGGATTTCAGTAAGGCATTTGATAAGGTTACTCATTCAAGGCTCCTTCAGAAAGTAATGAGGCCTGGATCCAAGGAGGCCTTGCTTTGTGGATCCAGAATTGACTTGCCCACAGAAGACAAAAGGTTTTAGATGGTTCGTATTCTGCATGGAGGTCGGTGACCAATGGTGTCCCGCAGGGATCTGTTTTGGGACACCTCTTTGTGAATTTTATAAATTACCTGGATGAGGAAGTGGAGGGATGGGTTAGTAAGTTTGCTGATGACACACAAGGTTGGAGGTGTTGTGGATAGTGTTGAGGGTTGTCAGAGGTTACAGCAGGACATTGTAGGATATAAAACTGGGCTGAGAAGTGGCAGATGGAGTTCAACCCAGATAAGTGTGAAGTGGTTCATTTTGGTAGGTCAAATTTGAAGACACAATATAGTATTAATAGTAAAGCTCTTGGCAGTGTGGAGGATCTGAGAGATCAGTGTCAAGTGCAAGTTGACACTTGTTGAGAAGGCATACGATGTGTTGGTATTCATCAACCATGGGACTGAGTTCAAGAACCGTGAGGTGATGTTACAGCTATTCAAGACCTTGGTCAGACCCCACTTGGAGTATGGTGTTCAGTTCTGGTCACCTCACTACAGGAAGGTGTTGATACAATAGAGAGAGTGCAGAGGAGATTTACAAAGATATTGCCCGGATCGGAGTGCGTACCTTATGAGGGTAGGTTGAGTAAACTTGACCTTTTCTCCTTGGAGCAATGGAGGGTGATAGGTGACCTGGTAGAGATGTACAAGATGATGAGGGGCATTAATCGTGTGGATAGCCAGAGGCTTTTCCCCAGGGCTGAAATGGCTAGCATGAGGGGGCATAGTTTTAAGGTGCTTGGAAATGTCAGGGGTAAGTTTTTCACACAGAGAGTGATGGGGGCATGAAATGTTCTGCCAGCAGTGGTGGTGGAATTGGATACAATAGGGTCTTTTAAGAGCCTCTTAGATAGGTACATGGAGCTTAGAAAAATAGAGGGCTATGCACTAGGGCAGGGGTCGGCAACGTTTACCACTGAAAGAGCCAATATGGACCCATTTCCCACAGAAAAGAAAACACTGGGAGCCACAAAACCCGTTTGACATTTAAAATGAAATAACACTGCATACAACTGGTTTTTTTTGCCTTTATGCTATGTATAAACAAACTATAATGTGTTGCATTTATGAAATTGATGAACTCCTGCAGAGAAAACGAAATTACATTTCTGCATGCAACAAAAACATTTTGAACTCCGAAAAAAAGACGTTGGGTTGAAGGTTTCTCCATAGTTAGCCTACCTTGGATCGAAGAATTAAAAGAAAGCGCGCACTGGCGGGTGTCAGGCATTGGCAGTGGTGATGTATATTAATAGCAATTAAAAAAAACACGTTGTAGCGGTGTGCTACACGCAGCGCTAAAATAATGACACTGCAGTCAAAGATAACTTTATTCGAACTAAACAGCCTTGCTTTAAAGCCTCCCTCAATCCGTCCCCGTGGGCGCGGATGCTCCAAAAGACACGTACTCACAAACCCCCGTAGGCTATCTCCCTTAGCCGGAATGGTGGCTAATTGTGAGCTGGTTCGGATGTGCCAGGAAATGGGGTCTCCACAACGTTTTATTTAGCTTGTACAAGATCACCATAATCTTCAAATTTCGAATTACATTTCAAAAACTAACAAACCATGGGGAGCCGCAGCACAGAGATGAAAGAGCCGCATGCGGCTCCGGAGCTGCGGGTTGCCGACCCCTGCACTAGGGAAATCCGAGGCAGTTTCTAGAGGAGGTTACGTGGTCGGCGCAACATTGTGGGCTGAAGGGCCTGTAATGTGTGGTGAATTTCTATGTTCTATGTTCATACCTGCTTCCCCGTCTACATGAAGAAACTGTTCCTTGCTTCACTTTTATATCATTCTGTTCTCACCCTAACCCTCATTTTTGATTCCTTTTCCATGGGGAAAGAACTGTGCATTCGCTTTATCTATGCCCTTCATGATTATAGACACACCTTACAGATGTGTATGTATATATATATATATATAATCAGTCTCCTACACTCTGAGCATTAGTCCTAGTCTGCCTAACCCTTCTCTATACTCTATAACTCAGACCTGGCAAGATTCTCGTAAATTTTCTTTGTACTCTTTGCACCTTAATGATGTCTTTCCTATAGCGTGGTAACCAAGCTGTACACAAAATTCCAGGTCTGCTCTCACCAACACCTTGTACGTTTAACAAGCAGAATTGATTACAACATGCCTGACACTGAGTAAATGTACTGATGAGAAGTGTGTGAAAAAATAATTAGTCCATGAGGGTCAAGGATTGTTTGGTAGATGACTTCCTTCGGGCTTTATGGCAGTAACAGCCAGTTAATACAAACCGGAACCAGTCTCCAATGTAAAGTCAGCATAGCTGTGTGAATAAGCACTGTTGTCTCTAGTAAGAGCCATCTTACAATACAGTCTGTTTGGATGTCCACATTAGCAGTAAAAGTGCCCAAATAGACACGTTCTTGTCAGTTGAGAGTCTCTATAATTCAACAGACCCATTTGTTAATACCCAAAATGTTGAAGAAAACTATTGGAACTGTATTAAATCTTCAGCTGGTGACCTTGATACTTAGGGAATGAAAATACTCCTTGTAGTTTGAGTTCAGTGAGATTCTACTGAGGATTCTCCCAGAAGTGGGTTTGTCTTTAGTTCTCCTCAATGTCTGCAATCTCAATCATCTGCAGTGCATTCTCTGTGGCTCAGTTAGTCACGACAGTGTCACGAAAAGGCCCTTTGGCCCACTGAGTCTGTTTTGACCGTCAAGCACCCATTTACACTGATCCCATGCTTATCCCATTTTATTTCCCGCTTCATCATATCTCCCCCATTCGCATCTCCTCCAAACATACTCTGCTGCCCTTAAAATTCGTGGTGGTGGTAGAACCTTGGAGATACGCTGGACGGTGGGGGAGAGATATGGCAGAGGGAAAATAAAATGTAAAGCTTTACAGACCCAGTGATCTGAAGATCGGGGTTCAAATCCCACTGCTGTCTGTGGGGAGTTTGCATGTTCTCCCAGAATGCTCTGGTTTCCTTCCACATTCCACAGAACTTGAGTGTGGGAATGCTACGTTGGCACTAGAAGCTCGTTGACACGCCTGGGCGGTCCCCAGTGCAACCTCAGACGGTGTTCGTCTTTGACACAAACAATACATTTCACTGTATATTTCGAAGTACACGTGACAAATAACGCTAATCTTTATCATTTATGAATGGCAGTTTATCAGAGGTAATTTACAGTGCCCAATTAATTTCCCAACGCAGGTCTTTGGGATGTGGGAGGAAACAAGGACTCTTGGAGAAAACCAGTGCATTCAGAGAGAGAACATGCAAAGTCTGCATGGTGCACGTCCCAAGTGATGTGGTTTTAAAAATGTTAGTTACCAGCTAGCTCAGACTTGAACAGATCTATTACAGTTTATGTATCACGCCTAGGGAAACTGGGATTTGCAGGAGGTGGTACACAACAAACCTACCATAATAAATAGTACTGGGGCTTGTATTGGTTAGAATTTGGTGGACTACATTTGTACTCAGTCAATAGTCAAGACTGAAGGAGGATTCTTTTGATGTGCTCATGAAGTTTAACGGACCGGAACAAGGGGGATGAGCTGTGAAATGGGAGCAGAATGCTTCAGGGATGATTTTAAAGCTGTTCATCAACAGAGGACAGCAGGAAATGGGAGGACACGCCCTCCTGAGTACATGGCCAGTGTTTAGGGGTTCTTGTGGGGGAATGATGGTATTGTTCAGTTCAAATGACTTGAATGTTAAAATCTGTTCTGGCAGGAATGGGAACGTTGGAAGGTCACAGTGCCGCGGAATGCGTGAGAGAATTCAGGAGCAAGTTCTGGGAATTTTACAAGGTACAGTCATGGAATCAAAGATCTGCGTCTTGTGAAGAAAATGTTCTCTGTTTACATGATGCGGTGTGAAGCATTTCTCTCTCTCCCCCCACTTTCTGTGGTTTGGAACAAGGCAAGGATGAATAACATTTACAGTACTTTGCCGAAGTCTTGGGCGCATATCTATAGTTGGGGTGCCTAAGACTTTTGCACAGTACCTGTATTTGTCAATGTGGAGCAGAGAGTGTGTTTGAAAAATCTGACGGGAGCAAAATGTGTTGGGAATGGTGAGGGTGGAGCACCACGGGAGGGGTGTGGGACAGGCGGCAGAGAAGGAGAGCTGGGGCAGGGGTGACGCACCTAGCCTTGAGACTCCAGACAAGGTCATTAGATTCCAAATAATTGGTTTATTGATCATTACAGAATGTCTCTCTGGAGCTTCCCTCTCCCTTCCCCTTTTCCCAACCATGGTTCCCCTCTCCCTGCTCCCTTCCCACTCTCAGTCCACAATAAGAGACCCATATCAGAATCGAGTTTATCATCAGTCACAAATATAGCAAACTTTGTTTTTTTTTTCCTTTGTGGCAGCAGTACAGTGCCACAAAATACATAAAATTACATAAAATTATTACAGTATTGTGCAAAAGTCCTGGGCACCTTAGATCTACACATGTGCCTAAGACTGCACAGTAAGTACTGTGAATTGCAGTTGTCTCCAAAACAGAGTAGCAAGGTCTCTTGTCACATTGCTCTGGGGTCTTGTGTGTTTTTGTTCATGACCATGCTCTTCTTTCTGGGGTGTGAGGTGCTTTGAAACATCTCGTGCTTGGGGAAGAAATGCAGGGGCACTGCAAGTTGTTCGGTGTCAGAGATTAACCTGGTCTTTTATCCTTCCATGGCTGCTTGTTTCTCAGGTCTGCAGCTCAAAGTTCGAAAACTTCAAAGTAGATTTTATTATCAGAGTATGTGTGTGTCACCACATACAACCCTGAGATTATTTTTCCTGCCGGCTTACGCAGAAAATCTGTAAAATAGTAGCTGTAATGAGATTTGGTGAAGGGTCAGCTAGACTGCAGAAAATAACAAACTGCAAATGCAAATATCAATAGCAAAAATAATTAGAACATGAAATAACAGGATAAAGAGTCTTTAAAGTGAGATCATTGGTTGTGGAAACATCTCAATAGGTGGGCAAAGGAGTGTAGTTAACCCCTTTTGTTGAAGCGCCTGATGGTTGAGGGGTAGTAACTGTTCCTGGACCTGGGCTCTTGTACCTTCTACCCAATTGCAGCAGCGGGAAAAGAACAGGGCTTGTGTGGTGAGGACCTCTGATGATGGAGCTGCTTTCCTGCAAAAATGTTTCGTGTAGATGTGCTCCATGGCTGGGAGGGTTTTATCCACGATGTACTTGGGCCGAATCCACTACCTTTTGTAGGATTTTCCATTCAAAAGCATACCCGGCCATGATGCAGCCAGTCAATACACTTTGCACTACACATCTACAGGTTTGTCAAAGTCTGTGATGTCTTGCCGAATCTCAGCAAATTCCTAAGGTTCTGTTGTGTTTTCTTTGCATTTACATTTACATGCTGGTTATAGGACAGATACTCTGAAATAGTAACACCCAGGAATTTAAAGTAACTGATCCTCTCCAGCTCTGATTCTCCAATGAGGACTGGCTAATGGACCTCTGGTTTCCCTCTTCTGAAGTCTTAAGGTGCTCGCTGTCTCCTTGGGAGAGTGCAGCATCATAAATTGACCACCTATGAGATGCAGTCTCGTGTTGGCTCACTGCAGCTGGCAATAAACCCCAACCCCACCCTGCAGTGAGTGCTGCGTCTACTGACCTCCAATCTGTCACGTTCACCTTCAGTCCCCACTTGTGGCTTGGGAAGCAGAAAAGATCCTGCTCCCGTCCCTCCCGGGAGAGTCATGTTCACCCGTGAGTTGGGTGTGGCTGCTGCAGCCGAAGAAATGTAAGCTGTTCAGCCAGCTGAGGCTGTTCCGTGTTCGGTAAGATGAAGGCTGATCCCTATCTGCTCTCTTGCTTTAATCACCCTTTGATAACGTTATCTCTGAACTGTCTTTTAGTTATGAAACCTGATAGATAAACAAGTATGTGAAATGTGACTGGGGTCTGGGCGGGAAGGTAAAGTTGAGGTTAGTCAGTTCAGTCCTGATCATTACCCTGAAGGAATGTATTCAACGGGCACAGCAGCCTGCTCCTATTTGTTGGCATATTCATAATTGTTCTGCCAACCCAGTGCAGAAGACAAGAGAATAGGCCACTCAGCCCCTCGAACCTGTCCTGCCTTTTGACATGATCATGGCTGATCATTGCTAAATGTAATACCTTTTCCTCAGTTCCTCCAATGTTTATCAATTCCACCTTAAATTTATCTAATAATCCAGCCTCCAAACTCAACCCCCCCCCACCCCCAACCCAAGAGCAGAGAATTCTAAAGATCCCCCACCTTCTGAGAGAGGTTCCCAGGCATGTCAGTTTTAAATGACCTCCCCTCCTAGTTTGTAGTGTTGTTGCTTCATTCACATTGAAGCTACTAGAGGGGTTCCCTGCTCCCTGTGTCCTTGGATCACTCCACCCTCGATAATTGTTCTCTCCGTTCCCACATTCTGGTCTTCCCTCAGCAGTACGAGGTTCTGCTTCCACACTTCACCTGTGTCTTTCAGTGCGGTGAGATCTTCCCGACCGGAGACAACACGAGTATACTCAGCACAACCACACCTTGGAATTGAATCCTCTGGAGTCTCAGCGAAAGTCTTCTACCCCTTTCCCGAGGGAAATTGAAACTGATTGAGATGTGCTAACCCAGAGTGAATGCTGGCCGCGCGCTGGCCAGAGCTTTGTACAGCCAAGCACAAGAAATTCTGCAGATGCTGGAAATCTTGAACAATACATATAAAATGGTGGAGAAACTCACTAAATTAGGTGGCACCTATGGAGGGGAATAAACAGTTGTCTTGCAGAATTCCTCTGTGTTTCTACAGCCAAGAATTGTTTCCTCCCTTTTCTTTGCACTCTGGGCCTGAAGCCATGACACTGTTTCCCCAAGGTCAAGGGACGGCTCCAGTCTCCCGATGGGTATTGACAGCTCTGGCCATCGCTAGGAAGGAATGTATCATAAGAAAGCAATCGAGAGAGAGAGAGGCAGCTGCCCTTGTTGGCCTTGTCCGTGTTTACTAGTGCAAAGTAGGGTCACTGCTACAAAACTAACATTTCACTGCACTCGTTTCCAGGCGGATTGGATGGTGTGGCCTGCCGCACAGATAATCAACTTCTATTTCCTCTCTCCGAAGTACCGCGTCCTGTACGTGAATTTTCTAACCATCGGATGGGACACTTTCCTCTCTTACCTTAAGCACGAGGTAGGTGAATTTGTATTGATCACCTGCATGGGGTGGGTGCAGAGAGAGAATAATCTCCTATACTGACCAATCACAAAACCCCAGTCCATGGACAGTATGGATTAGATACCAGACTGTAGCTCCCTCTGTACCAAAAAGGGTTGGATATGGAGTGAAGTTCCATTTACATTGTTCTATCATGTACTCCCAGTGCAGGGACGATGATGCAATGTAAAGGTCACACTGTGCAATCCTCACCCATCTTCCTCACCCTACCTTAAGTACTTGGGTTGTGGGTGAGTTGTACTATGGAGTGAGTGTGTGCAATTATTTTTCAGTAGGTGGCATGCAAAACTGTGATTTGTGACCACACAACTTGGTAAAGATCAACTGACAAACCGCCATAATTCAGGGTGGGTTCAACTCCAAGTCAGATTGAACTCTGCTCACAAAGATGAAAAGCCTTTGCTTAACTTTTGAAGAAATGCACATTGGTACCACTATCGTGTTTTAATGTGCTGTACTAGTCAATTTGGATCAGTCGCCTAATACCACAAGATTTTCATCACCGCTTGTGATTTTTAAACTCAAACTACACTTGAATTTTTTTTTTTAAAAAGTCGTCATTTTCATGTATTTTTGCCCAAAACTTTAAATGAATGTCCCCGAACGATGAGACATCCTGCTGAGGAGAGCATCTTCCTCCACGCATCCTGTCGAAACTTGCTGTGATCATGTTCACTTCTGTCAAATCTCCTTTCAAATGATTTTGCTGATAGGGAAAAAAGCTTCTCCAACCTAACCCCTGCAGCATTTAATCCCTCGTTCCTCAATCTGCTCATTAGTACCACTTAATTCAGTGCTTATCCCTCAAGCAACTTCACTTCAAAATAAAAAGCAGATTACATTGAACAATAAAGATTTTGCTTCCTAAATACATTTGGGTGTATCTTATGGATTCTGGGCTGTTGATCATGAAAATTGCCATGAAGTTGCCCTATCGCGCACCATTTTTTTGAAATTGCCTAAATTTGTTAATTGAAATTCATAATTCAACTCAATTAAAATGTTGCCCACAATGTAAGCTGAAAAGTTTTCTATCTTGTTCAGGCATGCATAGGTGGGGTGGATGGTGCATGGCAGGATAGGTTTTAAAAAACTATAAAAGGATCACGTACACACCGTTCCTTTGCATGCATATTGGTTTGTGCTCACAATGCACATCCTCTACGAGCACAGCATATTGTGAGTACTCAAAATAAAGTAATTGTATTTTCAGCAATGTTTGTGATGACACAATATCTTGCCAATGTTGTAACAGCCATGATACCTTGTTATATTTGTGGTGAGTATACACTTTACTCTCAAAGACAGAGCTTGATTCCTCTTAACAAAACCTCTGAGCCAAGCTTAAAGATCGACAGAACCCGTTGCATAACAAATGTGAGGAGCCCAGGCTTTGACTTGGTTGCTAATTTTATACCCAAAGTAGGGTAATTCTAGACAGTTTCTAAAGTAGGTTACGTGGTCGTCACAACATTATGGACTAAAGGGCCTGTAATGTGCTGTAGATTTCTAAGTTCTAATAATTGATGCCAAGATTAAGGAAGGCATTTTTGTTGGTCCATAAATCAAACGGGTCATCAATGATAGGGAATACAAAGATCTAGTGGGACCAGAGAAAATCACATAGAAGGTATTCAAGGATGTTGTTGAAAATTTTCTTAGCAATGACAGAGCAGCAACTACGTGCAGCTGGTTGACAATATCCTTCAAGCATACAAGTGCAACATGTCACCAAAGATTCATTTCCTGCAACGAAAATCATCAACAAAACATCTTAGCTTCGTTGAACTATTAATTTCTTGATTTCCCCAAATTCGTGTGACACAGGCAGCCTGAAATAATATTTCTGTTCAGCTTCAAGTGGTCTATCTTAACCGAAAAATACTTCCAAGGAAGCAACACTTCACTTTCAAAAAAATTTCCTTTCCGGTGTTATCATGTTGCTGTTTATATGAACTAATTAGCTGTCACATGTGCTTCATTAAGAATGTGGTCAATGGCTGCGAGGTGTTTTAGGATGTGGAAGTTACCAAGTAAGTGCAAATTCTTTCTTCTTCTTTAGATCCCACCTGAGCAAGTGGCCTTGTTGGAGGAGACCGATATTTCAAAGGGGCAGGGGACAGGACTGGGATCTGCGGAAGCTGAGCAGTAACACTGTCTTGGGGCCTTAGCTGGTGGACGAGGCCTGGAGCCTCTCCGGTGTCAGTTGGCCAATGTAAACCAGTCGCACTTTCCCTATTGCTCCACCTCAGGAAGAATTGCTGTATTTCTGGTTGTAGTTATTTTTCAGAGCTATTTTTACCATTCTGAATTATTTGACAAATTAAATTATATTTTAAGTATGCAGCAACTTTGCATTTTGGTGGCTCTATCACTGCCTCAGCTGTCTGATCTAGTAGGGTACATTTTGTGGTAACTGCTGTAATAGGACTCACAAGCCAATTTGCTTACAGCAAAATCTCTCAAATTGAAGATGTACAATCAATCTATTTGTTAAGTAATGTTAACTGAAGGAGAAATATTGACATTTTTCAATACTGTAGAAAGATCTGCCCAGCTCTTTAGATTGGGTCCGTTATCCTTTACATTTACTATTTGAGGGCAGATGAGTTCTTTAGTTCAGGACTCATCCAAAAGCAGAGTTCTGTCCATGCTGACCTCCTTCAGGGCAGCCCCAAGGGTGCTAGCTGGAATTTTATACTGAATTCAGACAAAGGCATAACATTCCGGTCTAGGGGAGAGGGTGCAATATATTGGGCAGCCACTAGATGGAGCAGATTCCTCATTCTACCCTCTGTCCAGTGAAGATTTGGATTCATCGTCTGATTCCAGGTAAATCTGGCAGGAAGCAGAGGGAGGAGAGTGGGCGAGGATTCTCTGGGCAGACAGTGGCACCCCAGCTGCTTTCCCCATCCCTGTAAATACTGAATGTATTGACTATCTAGATTCATCCATCTGCCAACCCTGGATCAAAAGACCCCGTACACCTTCAGACTGTGTATTACACGGTCTCTATAGCCAACTCCAGCCTGGACCTAAGCCGCCACCACCTCCAGACCAAGACTGACCTTGCTGCCGCTGGGCACTGGGCTCCCCTTCCCTCAACGCTCCAACACTGGGGTCTCTAGGCTCCCACATCACCTCTGGGTCCTCAGACCTTCCATTTTCCTCCTACCCTACTTTCTCTGTGCAGTCTGACCATCACCTCTTCTCTGAGGCCACTAACTTTCTTTTTCCCCCTACCCCCCCCCCCCCCCCAAACTGATCCCCGCTCTAATTCTGGCTGTGTCTTCACCATTCCTTCTGACCTTCCCTTCTCTGAGGTGGAGTGTTCTGTCCTCAGCAAGGACTTTACCTTTATCCTCCTTCACCTGCACCTCAGTGAGTTCTGCGCCCACCATGACACCAAGCTCTTCTTCTGTAACTTCCATCTCCACGCCCACTTCTTTGGCGAGAATTCCCCACCCTGCACCAATGACCCCGCACCTGCCTCCAACCCCCTTATCCTTTTTAGAACCCCACTCTGGATCTTTTCATGTTGTTACGAAACCCCATAACTGGGTCACTTACCAGCAAAGATAGAGAGGTCCGTTGAAGTCTGATGGTACTATTTTTAAAAATATTTATTGATAAAGGGGCACAAAAATAAGATTAATGCAAACATACAGATAATATACGTTGTCAATACTAAATCTAAAAGCGCGGGTATAATGAGAAATAGCTCTTATCGTTGTCTAGGGGATAATGCATTGTCTGATGGAAATATAACAGTCACTGTTAGTTCGTTCAAGTTGCAGCGTTTTTGGGTTTAAGAGCGAGGTGGTTTAAACTTGCCCAGGTCATTTATGATGCCAATCCGTTGAGTCAGGGGAGTGGGTTCCCCGTTGTTAGCTAAAAGCCGTTTTCCATGGTTCCAGCCACCAGTTCCAGCAACGGAACTGAACGCACGTGGCCTCCTTCAGATGACTTCCTGCTGTTACGTGGTCGCTTAATGTTTCTTCTGGTGCGTCTGAGGGGCTGTTCCTACAGACCCTCTTTTATCCTGACTCGCAGGGTTGTAGATGTCAATCAGGTTGGGGGTGATGCCTGAGGGCGTTCACGTAGCATAGTCTCCAATCCACACTTCGCCTTCCGGAGACAATGGCCATGTCCCATAGCTTTACATCGCCGGGGAAATGAGACATTCTGCACGTCTCTCTCTCTCTCTCATTTCCTGGGCCCCTTGGCCCAACCCAACAGTGATCTTGCGATTCTCACAAAGGAGGGGGCTACCCCACACCCTTCGGCCCCTCAGAGCTGTGGCACATTCATAACAATGTCTAATTGGCAATGAGACATCAACCGGCTCAACTTCAGCCTTCCTTCCTCCTCCTCTTCCAAATTTACCCCCTCTGAACGCACTGCTCTCCACTCTCTCCAGACCAGTCCTAGCCCTACCATCAAGTTGGAATCCGAAATGAAAGTAAGCCATACCAAACTGCAAGGTCAAAACAAAGTCATCCTGACTGAGCAAATTGTGATACCATTGTGGTAGGAGCTCACGTACACCAGACCAATGCAGGTTTAATGGTGAAACTTGCAAAACATGCTACAAAGAAAAGACGTATCCAAAGAGCATCTTGGGCTGCTTTGGAAATAATGGACTGCACAGGGAAGAGACAAGGATAAAAATTCAAGTTGCAGTTTCAAAAAGAGCACTAATCTGCTGCTGTTGATGAAAAATCTGATAATGATATGAGTTATGCAGAGCTGCGTAGCCTTGAGATTTACAATGTGAAAACTAACAGGAGACAAGAATTATGGCTTACAACAGATTAATTAAAATTGGATTGGACACTGGCTCGGCTGTTTCAGTCATTACACAAAATGAGGTTGAATGGCATTTCAAAGAATCCAAACTGGAGCCTGCAGAAACCCAACTAAGAATTTATGCTAGAGAAACTATAACTCCTGTGGGAATGACATTTGTAACAGTGAAACACAACAGCCACAAACCACACTGGGCTTCTCTGTGGTTAAAAACAGGGCCAGCATTGTGGGGATGTGAGTGGCTGAGACAACTACAACTTGATTGGAGACCCATCCACCATTTGCATGCCACATTCCCTGCACTAGAGTCAACTGAAAGCTTATTAAGCAAGATATTGACTGATGCCATAGCAGTGTTCAAGGATGCATTGGGAAAACTCAGATCTATCAAGGATAAATATAGTGTTAAATGAAAATACCACACTCATTTTAGAAAAGTCAGTCCAGTTCCTTATACCATCCGTGATAAAGTAACCAGTGAGTTATGTCACATGGAGACTTAAGGACTTGTTTCCAAGGTCGAGTGGAGCCCACGGGCAATACCAGTGGTCCCAGTAGCCAAGAAAGATGGGTCTGTCAGGATCTGTGGTGATGTACCTGCACTCTGACAGAAAGCCATGGACAAGGTGCTGCGAGGCTGCCCAGGCACCCAGTGTTAACTGGATGACATCATGTTATTGGTGAGTATGACGAGGAGCATCTGCAAAATATCAAGACAGTGTTAAAAAGATCATGGGCTTAGAACAGGACACACCAAGTTTAAATTCTTTAAATCAAGCATCACTTGCCATGGTTACACCATTGACGCATGAGGATTTTGCAAGTGTGCTGAGAAAATTCAAGCAGTGGTAGATGCACCAAGGCTAAAGGATGTTAACAACACCTACAAAATGCTGGTGGAATGCAGCAGGCCAGGCAGCATCTATAGGAAGAAGCACTGTTGATGTTTTGGGCCAAGACCCTTTGTCAGGACTAACTGAAAGAAAAGATAGAAAGGGATTTGAAAGGGGGAGGGGGAAATCTGAAATGATAGGAGAAGACTGGAGGGGGTGGGGTGAAGCTAAGAGCTGGAAAGGTATTGGCGAAAGGGATGGAGAAGGGAAAGGATCATGGGATGGGGGGCCTAGGGAAAAGAAAGGGGGAGGGGAGCACCAGAGGGAGATGGAGAGCAGGCAAGGAGTGATGGGCAGAGAGAGGAAAAAAAAAGGGGAGGGAAAATAAATAAATCAGGGATGGAGTAAGAGGGGTAGGAGGGGCATTGATGGAAGTTAGGGAAGTCAATGTTCATGCCATCAGGTTGGAGGTTACCCAGCCGGTATATAAGGTGTTGTTCCTCCAACCTGAGTGTGACTTCATCTTGACAGTAGAGGAGGCTATGGATAGACACAGTTGTTTTTAGGTTGTCAATTACTATAACAAGTTCTTGCCAAACCTGCTACTGTGCTCCACCTCTTGAACTCATTGCTATAGATTGGGAAGAAATAGCAATGGACAACGTAGCATGAGGTGGCTTTCCAAAAGAAGGGAAAGCTGATGTCACACATTGCACTGACCTATTATGACCACATCGTACAGTGAAGGTCGCCTGTGATGCCCCGAGTAATAGCATAGGTGCCATCACACTACGTTATGAGTGATGGAAATGGATGCTCCATTACTTTTGCATCAAGTTCCCTTAGCATTGCAGAGAGAAGTTATGCACAGATTGACAGAGAAACCTTGAGTCTGGTTTGGGGTGTAAAACATTTCAACCCGTACCTGTATGGGAGAGAATTTGCCCTCGTTACTGATCATCATTTTCAATCCACAGAAGAGTATTTCACTAACAGCAGCAGCATGAGTGCAGAGACGGGCTCTGTTTCTTGGAGGATACATTTACAAGATTGAACTCGAGGACAACTAATCATAGAAATGCTGATGGAATTACCTATTTACCCTTGGAAAAGGAAATTGATGAATAATTTGCAAAGAAGGACAGTCCTCTTGACGCATTCTCCCTAATACAAATCAGATGTCTGCCTTTTATGGCAGGCGTGGTGCAAAGGGGAAACAGCATAGACCCCACACTGCCTCAAGTCTAGATGGCCCATCCAAAATGGCTGGAACATGCAGTAGAAATTCCCGTTCCCCTATTTTTACCAGCGCTGGGACGAACTTGCCCTTGACGAGGATTGCCTTGCGTGAGGATTGAGTTGTACCATGTGAGCTGAGAGCTTGCGTGTTGGAGGAGCTACTGTACGTGCCGGTTATCTAGAAGTGGAGAAAGTGAAGGTGTTGGCTCGAAGCTTTGGCAGCCTGGGATAGATCAGCAGATCGAGCAGCTTGCAGTGCCCTATTCAAGATGCCAACATGTCCAGAAGATGACAAGAGCAGTGCCTCTCCATCCCTGGGAATGGCCTGTTTCCTGGGAATTTCCTGGCAGAGGATCCATGTAGATTTTGCACGATAGTAGCAGATACAGCTGCTAACTGGCCAGAATTGTTCCCAGTGGCCTCCCTCCATTACAGCCTGGCACACTGATGTGTTGAGAAGCCTCTTCTTGAGGACCGGTGTTCCAGAACACCTGGTCAGTGACAATGGACCACAGTTTGTTGTGGAACCGTTTCAGTCATTCCTGAAAATGAACGGAATAAGACATATTACATCTGCACCATACCATCCAGCTTCAAATGGCTTGGTGGAAGGATTTATCAGCAGAACACATTACATTAGGGATTCCCAGCCTGAGGTCCATTGACACCTTATTTAATAGAAGGGGTCCATGCCATAAAAAATGTTGGGAACACCTGCACTGCTTAACACTGAATCAGAAGCTCACAACTTTTCTCCTTGCATTTTGCAATGCAGCTCACTCCACAAACAGCAACTCACCAGCTATAATGTTCCTGGGTTGTTCACGCTTCTCCGACCCAGTCTCAAAAGGAATGTGCAGGATAGACCAGGTCCTCAAACAGGGAGGTTTGGCGTTTCATTCCTGGACAAGCAGTCCTGGCAAGGGATTACAGAGCTGATCAAAAGTGTGTACTTAGAAAGATTAAGGACAGAACAGGACCACTCTCCCACAGAGGGGAGATCGCATATGATGTCATCTGGAGCCGACACATCTTTCAGGAGACTAGAGTCAATTGTTCGAGAAGAAAGGTGTCCGGAGCTGTCAGAACTGCTCCCAAAATCAACTCCTACAACCACTATGGAGTAGCCCCCAAAATCTGAGATTGTTTCATAGCCGCAAGTATCACACGCCAAGTAGAGTGATGCCCCCTGTCAGGAAAGCAGTTATTCCATAAGAGTAAGAAACCTCCACAACTAAATCTTCAAAGGTCGAATTTAATGTCAGAGAAATGTATACAATACACATCCTGAAGTGCTTTTTCTTCGCAAACATCCACAAAAACAGAGAAGTGCCCCAAAAAATGAACAACGGTTAAACGTGAGAACTACAAAGTCCCTTCCCAGCTCCCCGCCCCCCCGCACATAAGTGGCAGCAAGCAATAATCCCCCCCCACCAGCAAATAAAAAGCGCATCGTTACTGTCACTGAGCCCAAGTACGTGCTAAGCATATTAAAGGCACAGACCAAAGTTACCCCAAAGGCTTTGTATTTCATCTGACATTCGACAAACCATAGGTCCTCTCTCTCCCTGGCAAGGGAAAGGGAGGTGTCCCCCATTTTCACAGTGAGCGGGAGACATGACAACAACCCGCTGGTTTACAATGTTAAAAGTATATTTTGTTGCTTTTTACGAGCTCTGTGTCCAAAGATCGCAAAGACCTCTGGTCTTTGGGCCCACAGCGAAAGATTTTCCAGCCTCCCAGACGACACACAAGTCTCCTGCCATGACACTGACCCTCGATCCACCCGTCTCCAGAGCCCCGAGATATTAGGCTTCCAAACACGAGTGAGACTCTCAGGCAGAACCCTTGGCATGTTGAAAAACGTCCAGTTGTGGAATTCCAAGAACCAGCCCCATTCCCGCAAAGAACCAAAGCCTGTGTGTAACTCAGCCTGTGTCTTCATAAGAACCCTGAAAGGGAAAAATAAAAGATATTAAAGGTGGAAATTGAATTGCTTCCGAAGGTGCAAGCAAAGGAGTCGCCATTAGGCGCCTTTAGTCCTCCTAAGCTCCGCCTTTTGGCCTGAATGTGACAATTTAAAATTTACTTATGCTGTAGATGTCTGTATAATTGTATTATATAATATATTGTGTGTGTCTGTAAGTATAATGATTAGAGTAATATGTTATATATTTAAGTTGAGATGCAGTCCATGTTGAGTTGGAGTTTATAGCCAAGCCTGGAAGAATGTTATGTATTTAATATTTAAGTGATGTTTGAATAATCTTGTGAGTATCTTGTTGCATTCTTTACTTACATAATTTATTTTGGGTTATGTGTAAGAAATACATATTACACCACCACATCATATGTGAGTGCCTCACTTAACAATATGAAAATTAACTATTTTCTGGAGTTACAACATAACAGACACCATTGCTAACCTTATCAACTCTAGAGAATTCCCATCCACTGCCATCATCCTCATAGTTCACTTACCCTGCACTGCTCACTTCTACCTCCTATCCAAGATCCACAAACCTGACTGTCTGGGTAGGCCCATTGTCTCTGCCTGTTCCTGCCCCACTGAATACCCATCCTCATAGCTTGGCTCCATCCTATCCCCCTTGGTTCAGTCCCTTCACACCTACGTCCGTGACACTTCTTGCTCTTGATCTCTTCAACAATTTTCAATTCCTTGGCCTTGACCGCCTCATTTTCACCATGGATGTCCAGTCCCTGTACACTTCTATACCCCCATTAAGAAGGGCTTAAAGCTCTCTGTTTCTTTCTCAACAAAAGACCCAGCTAATTCTCTCCACCACCACCCTCTTCTGTCTGGCAGAGCTGGTCCTCACCCTCAACAATTTCTCCTTCAGCTCCCCTCACTTTACTCAGACTCAAGGAGTAGCCAAGGGCACCGACATGGGCCCCAGCCAGGCCTGCTTTTTTTGTTGGCTACGTAGAACAGTTCATGTTCTAAGCCTTCACTGATAAAGCTTCACGCACCCATGCTGAGTTTGTCATTTCATCAACTTTGCCTCCAACTTCCACCCTGCCCTTAAATTCACTTGTTCCATTTCTAACGTTTCCCTCCCCTTCCTTGATCTCTCTGTCTCCATCTCCGGCGACAAACTCTCAACTGATGTCTTTTATAAAGCTGATTCCAATGGTTACCTTGACTATACCTCTTCCCACTCTGTCTTCTTTAAAAACACTATTCCCTTTTCTCAGTTCCTTCACCCCCTCCACATCTATTGCTGGGATTCCAGGACATCAGAGATGGCCTCCTTCTTCAAAGAGTTGGTCTCCCTTCCTCCACCATTGATACTGCCCTCACCCATATCTTTGCCATTTCCTGGATGTCCGTGCTGACCCCCATCTTTCCACTGCCTTATCAGGATAGAGTTCCTCTTATCCTCACCTACCACCTCATGAGCCTCCGCATCCAACATATCATTCTCTACAACTAACGCCATCTTTAATGGGATTCCACCAGCAAACACATCCTTAACTCTCCTCCAATTCATCACTTTCTGCAGTGATTCCCTTGCCCAGTTTTCCCTCCCCACAGATCTCGCTCCTGGTCCATATCCCTGCAATTGAAAGTAATATTACACCTCACACACGAGGAAATCTGCAGATGCTGGAAATTCAAACAACAACACACACAAAATGTTGATGGAATACAGCAGGCCAGGCAGCATCTATAGGAAGAAACGCAGTTCTGACGAAGGGTCTCGGCCTGAAATGTCGACAGCGCTTCTCCCTATAGATGCAGCCTGGCCTGCTGTGTTCCACCAGCATTTTGTGTGTAATACTACACCTGTCCATTTATCTCCTCCCTTACCTCCAAACAGTTCTTCCAGGTGAGCCAACACTTCACCTGCAAACCTGTTGGGGTTGTCTATTGTATCCGGTATATCGATGCGGCTTCCTCTATATCGATGAGACCTGACGTAAATTGGGAGCCTGCTTTATTGAGCACCTCCACTCCAGCTGCCAAAAGTGGAATTTCCTGGTGGCCAGCCATTTTAATTCTTATCCTGTTCATGGCATCATCTTTTGTCACAATGAGACCACTCTCAGAGTGGAGGAGCAACACCTCATATTACTTCAAGGTAGCCTCCAACCTGACGGCATGAACATTGATTTCTCCATCCTGTAATTGTTTTTCCTTACCCCTTCTCTCTTCTATTCCTCACTCTGTCCTCTTGCCTCTTTTCCTTACCTGCATATCACCTTCGCCCTGGTGGCCCCTCCTTCCCTTTCTTCTGAACCTGATGAAGGGTCTCAGCCCGAAACATCGATGGTTTATTCCCCTATATGGACGCTACCCGACCTGCTGAGTTTCACCAGCCTTTTGTGTGTTTCTCTGGATTTCCAGCATCTGTAGAATCTCTGGTGTCTACACTCTAGAGTCCGCTTCTGGTACAATGAGTCTTTTGCACTTATCTGCATTAAAATTCACTTACTACTTCTTTGCCTGTTTCTTGCCCCGTTTGCATCTATCCTTAGTACTGTTTACAGCACCCAGAAGGTTTCTGAATTTTTACCCCACACACCCGAGCCTGAGATTGAACTAGTTTATCATTATACTGCGCACTGCTATGCTGTGGAAAATCTTTTTATCTGCATGCCAACGAGGCAGCTCATGCAATGCACAAGTACATCAAGATAGTGAAAAGCAAATCGAATACTGAGTATAGCGCAGCAGCTGCAAGGAAAGTGCAGGTAATCAAAGTGCAAGGGCCATGATGAGGTAGATTTGGAGATAAGGAATTGACCTACAGTCATTAATCTCTGGCAGTAATATCAGTGGTCCCAACACCAACTTCTGGGAAGCCCCACTTTTCATCAATCTCCTGTTTAAACAAGAACAGTCTACCTTTGTAGCATCCAAAATTCTTACAGTTTCACAGGGTACTTAATGTTCCCTCTGGCAGGTGTATCTAGTGCCAGGGGTCATGGTTATAGAAAAAGAAGTGGGCTTTTCGATGTACTCTCAGTGGCCACGTTATTAGGTGCCTCCTGTACCTAATAAAGTGGCCACTGAGTGTATGTTTGTGGTCTTCTGCTGCTGCAGACTATCCTCTTCGAGATTCAGAGATGATTGTACATTCAGAGATGCTCTCTGCTGTTGTACTGTGTGGTTATTTGAGTTGCTGTCACCTTCATGCCAGCTTGAACTGGTCTGTACTCTGGCATCTCTCATTAACAAGGCACTTTTGCCCACAGAACTGCTGCTCACTGGATGTTCTTTTTCTCTTTGTTTTATGCACCGTTTCTCTGTAAACTCTAGTGTGCGAAAATCCCAGGAGATCAGCAGTTTCTGAGATACTCAAACCACCCCGTCTGGCACCAACAATCATTCCACGGTCAAAATCACTTACATAACATTTCTTCCCCATTCTGGTGTTTGATCTGAACAACAACTGAACCACGACCGTGCCTGCATGTTTTTCTGTGTTGAGTTGCTGCCATGGTTGGTGTTAATGAGCTGGTCTATAAGTATACCCAATAAAATGGTTGTTGACTTTAGGAGGGCACAGACCGACCACTCCCAGCTGAACGTCGACGGCTCCTTGGTAGAGATCGTTAAGAGCACCAGATTTCTTGGTGTTCACCTGGCGGAGAATCTCACCTGGTCCCTCAACACTAGCTCCATAGCAAAGAAAGCCCAGCAGCGTCTCTACTTTCTGCAAAAGTTGAGGAAAGTCCATCTCGCACCTCCTATCCTCATCACATTCTACAGGGGTTGTATTGAGAGCATCCTGAGCAGCTGCATCACAGCCTGGTTCAGAAATTGCACCATCTCGGATCGCAAGACCCCGCAGCGGATAGTGAGGTCAGCTGAGAAGATCATCGGGGTCTCTCTTCCCACCATCACGGACATTTATACTACACGCTGCACCTGCAAAGCAGCATTATGAAGGACCCCATGCACCCCACATACAAACTCTTCTCCCTCCTGCGGTCTAGGAAAAGGCACTGAAGCATTTGGGCTCTCACAACCAGACTATGTAACAGTTTCTTCCCTCAAGCTCTCAGACTCCTCAATACCCAGAGCCTGGACTAACACCTTACTGCCCTATTGTCCTGTTTATTATTTATTGTAATGCCTGCACTGTTTTGTGCACTTTATGCAGTCCTGGGTAGGTCTGTAGTCTAGTGTAGTTGTTTTTTTTCTCTGTGTTGTTTTTTACATAGTTCAGTCTAGTTTTTGTACTGTGTCATGTAACACCATGGTCCAGAAAAACATTGTCTCATTTTTACTATGTACAGTACCAGCAGTTATGGTCAAAATGACAATAAAAGTGACTTGATCACAGAGCGGAGTTCAGCCATGGACTGCGTTACAGACTGAATTGATAGTTTATTACATGTGAAGGGACTTGGGGTCCAGTGTAGGAAAGTGGCACCAAGGTACAGGACTAGCCGTGATATTGAATGACAGAGTTGGCATGAAGGCCCAGATTATCTACACCTTCTGTTTCTGATGTTCTAGTATGTAAATGTCCTTGCTAATTTTTAATTCATTTGCCATATATCCTTTTATGGTTCAACAGCATTTCAATTTATTAACTAACTTTTTTATTCCAAACACTTTTTAAAAATTGGTATAGTTGACAATCCACTACGTTATTTTCATCAAGCCTCTCTATCACCTCATTTAAAAATGTTCAAGTAGACCTTCTGCAAGTGACTTGAAAATTTTCCCCATCAATCATTTCAGAGAACTTCTCCATTGCCAAGTTTAAACTGAGGACCTGTGGAGGCGGGGTTGTTCTTGCGTTCTTAATGACAGGTAGATGGGAAGACAGATAAGAAATGAATGCAAATGGATTCTAATTTGCTTTATAGGTGTGTGACAACTGAGCCTGTATGGCAATGATAATACATTATGGATCATAAAGCTGTTAATGTCTAACCAGGGAATGTTGATGGGAAAGTATTAAGGCATCCTTTTACATTTAACACACGTAGAATGTGTTCTTTACTGGAAGTGTTTGATAGGACATTGTAGTGAACTGTACTCCACTCTAACCTGTGGTTTTTGGCCTTTATATCTCAACTTCCAGTTCCTATATTTTTGTTTTAAAAACAGAAGAAAACTACATTAAAATCTTGCCCCGTATCCATCCTCTGCATTCCATCTTCCCCCCCCCCCCACCAATTTGCACAAAAGCCTCAAGTGAGCCAGTTGGTGTCATGTTCTGTGTGTCCAAGTGTACCCTGTGTCCAGTACATCACAGCTAAAGCCCTCCCAAACACTGAGCACATCTGTGTGTAACATTGCCGCGGAAAAGCAGCATCCATCATCAGAGATCCTCACCACCCAGACCATGCTCTTTTCTCACTGCTGCCGTCAGATAGAAGGTTCAGGACTCGCACCACCAGGTTCAAGATCAGTTACTACCCCTCAGCCATCAGGCTCTTGAACAAAAGGAGATAACTACACTCTGTTTCTGGTGTTCCACAATTGATGGTCTTATGTTCAGTACACTTTATCTTCTGATTTCATGCCCTTTCATTTCATGTTGTTTCATGCTCATTATTTATTGCTATATATTTATATTTGCATTTGCACAGTTTGTTGTTCATTGATCCTGTTTACAGTTTCTGTTCTATAGATTTGCTACGTATGCCCACAGAAAAAGAATCTCAGGGTTGTATGTGGTGACATGTATGTACTCGGATAATAAGTTTGACTTGGACTTTTGACAGTGGAAGAGGACGAGGCTGTAGAATGGACAAATCCTCCGGCAGTCAGTCACCTGGCCTGTGATAGGTCACCTTGTGCCAGGCCCAGGAGCAAACCAGTGACACCTCACACCACATCACCGTGCCTGGATACCCAAAGGTCAGAGGTGTGTCAGTGAAATGAGGTCAGACATGAGGAGCAGACCCTTTATATATTCAAATCAATCCGCTATCCCTCTCTTTCCTTGCTGCTTGAGTTCATCCAAACGATAGAGGGAAGCAAAGCCTGGGAGACTGTGATCTACCGTGGGAAAGTTCCATGCAAGTTGCCCAAAGTAAAAGGGCAGGGGAGGGCGCTTGCATTAAGTGGCCTCCACTTGTGATGATACTTGTCCTAAACTTCCGCCCTAAACCTAAACTGTTCCAGAGTCCTAAACTTAAAACTTTAGACCTTTACAGTTATAGGTCTATCAGTATCCTCACTTTATTATACTGTAACAACGAATAGTACAAAAACTAATTCGGGGTCACCAACCTTTTTTGCACTGTGGACCGATTTAATATTGAAAATATTCTTGCGAGCCAGCCGATGGTGGGGGGGGGGGGGGGTTAATCACGACCGGAATATAGCGATACTCGAAGTGGGTTCCTTATATCCAGTCTATTCCGCAATTTAGTTTACGTGGCTATCAGCACTTGCTTCTGTCCTGCTTACTCACGTTTTCTCCGCTCAAAAAACTCAACAGGTTTGTCTTTAAGTGTAGGGTGCTTGGACTCAAGGTGCCGAAGCAGTTTTGAGGGCTTCATTGCCTCATTAGTCAGCCTCCCAGCCCGAACTCCAGCCTCCCACCTGCCCGCCAGACGCCTTGGCCAGGTGCGACTGGTCGTGGGTGGGGTGAGAGGACAAGGTCAGGGCCGGAGGTCCCCATGCCAGGGCCACCGTGGTCGCAGTCCAGAGAGAGTGACTGACTGGCCGAGTGAGGAGTGCGACAGGCGCGCACCTGCACCCCCCCGCCCCCCAGTGGGATCTATCGGCCAACAAAAGTTTGTCTGGAGGGAGAACTTTCAGTAGATCGCAGCGAGGTAGCGGCTCTGCTACTTAGGAAACCCTGAGCCCGAATTAGGTCGTCTGCGAATATTTCAGCACTGGGTTCTCCACGAACATTCAGTGTGGTAAACAGGTTCAGAGGTGGCACCCGTCTGTCTGCGCTCCAGGCCAGTAGCAACAGCACTTCTCGCCGGCTGTGCGAGGCCAACCAGTGATCCCTGGCGCAAGGGTATCACTGCGTTTAGGCGACTGATGACCTCGCGTGGGTTCAAGTTCAACAGTCAGCGTGACAAGGAATGAGGAAAGGTGCAGCTGACTCATATCATTTCATATCGCCAAATCATATCACTTCCTCGCGGCCCGGTAGCACATGCTTTGTGGCCCGGTGGTTGGGGACCACAAGGTTAATTGACCTAATTACTTTAGTCTCTTTTCTGAAGGGGGTTTAGCTGTCAATGATCACTATTCCAAAGGATGAGACCTCCTCCCGACCAAGGAGGAGATTCTTCCAGCTAATGATTCGTGTTAAATGCAAGTTACTTTATTTATCTCAAGTAGATGGTAACAGAGGTTATAATTCTGTAAAAGAGAGCACTCGGAGCAGTACTCTTCAAAGTCCTCGCTGAGGGGGGATGTTCACAGCCAGGACTTGCTGGTATATCAGCGATGTGTCCTCATCAAGGCTCAGGAGTCTGCCAGGTCATCGAGGATGCAAAACGTCCCATCCCCTCTGGTAAGGAGGCACCTACCTGACACCTTGCCTCAGATGTGGATTTTTCATGAGGCATGGTTCCTGCCTTAGCTGTCAATTTGGAGACTGTTTATGGAGAGAGCAGCAGATTAGACAGAAGTCTGGCCAGCAGTCAGCAGCTCCTGCTGTGGTGAAAGTGATTTGGAGATCGTTCTGATAAAGGTGAGCTTTATTGTCACGTGTCCGTCGAAACGTAAGGTGAAATGTGTAATTTGTGTTGAGGATGTGGTGGGGGCAGCACACAATTGTCGCCATGATTGCAGCACAAAAGTAGCATGCCCACAACTTACCAGCCCCAACCGTTACATCTCTGGAATGTGGGCAGAAAACTGGAGGGCTCAGAGGAAACCCATGTGGTCACTGGGAGAACGTATAAACTGATTACACACAGTAGTGAGAACTGAACCCTGATCTTACAGCCGGTGCTGTGTGGTGTTACACTAACCATCACAAATGAGTCAAAAGTCGCTGTCAGCTCATCCTTTGAAGCACTCAAGCGGATGGGCCCTTTCGGTCAACATCTGAAATACGAAGATCTCCACCCACCTTCCGTTTGGTGTAGAAGAATCCTGGAGGTTTGCTCCCAGGAGGAGCCAGTAAGTTATGCCAACATTCCCAAATCCATTAGGTTGCTGCCTTCGGAGCCAATCTTCATCAGACCCTTCAACAAATCTCTGCATCTTTCATATCTTCTGTGCCTTCCTCCTCCTTGGTAGTTTGCCCTTTTCCCACCCTCTAACTCCAGATTTATGCACGGGAGAAAGGGGGTGCATCAGTATCACCCCGAGCTGCACACGTGGAATTAGTGGCCTAGAGATTGGGGCAACTCTTTGGAACGTGTGCCACCTTCTTGCAGAGATGGGACTGCCATCCCTTTATAAACCCGAAGACATTGTGGGCCATCCCCTGTCTCAGTGTCAGGCCTGCGGTAGATGATGACGTGGCAAGGCTGCTCCCCTTCTCCCTCCCTCCCCCCCGGAGACTCAGTGGCCAGGTGAGGAAGCTCACTTCCTCCAGGTAGTGCAGGAGGGAATGGAGGAGCTCAGCAGGAAAGAAGGGCACCACATTTGATAAAATGGCCCACTCTATGGTGATCTCCAGAGGGCCATCCCAAAGGGAGATCCCATCTACAGTTAGCCCTTGTCCAGGGCCAGGGACAACACCTGCTTGGTCTTCAGAAAACTTTAGCCTTTCCATAAGCTTGTGAAGCTGTAGTAAAGACCAAGTGGCCAAATTGTTTCATTTATTCCAACCATGCTTTCAGTACTCTTAGTCTTCTTCCACCCAAAAGTTTTCACTTACTTGTCCTGTTGGCATTTATCAATACTTCTTGCACTTTTTCCATACTTTTCAATGCTACCTTCCCATGGACAACCCTCACCTCACCAAATTAGTTTAAACTGTGAGGAAGCTTGACTCAGTTCCATTAATTGCAATCTGCTCAGTCTGTGCAGGTGGCACCTCCCCCAGAACAGGTCCCAATGCTCCAGAAATCAAAATCCCTTCAGTTTGCTTAATGCTCCCATTTCAACCCACCCTGGCACAGGAACTAGGCCATGGATTGCTTTCTTTGAAGTTCTATTTCTTATTCTTTCTCCTAACTTCTTAAAATTTGCTTGCAGAACCTCATCCTTGGGTGCCATCATGAGCCATGTCCTCTGATGATCTACCCTTCATCTCCAGAATTGTCTGCTGTTGTCAGCAGCGTCCTTTAACTTGGCACTAAGGAGATGACGCACCATTCTGGAATGACTGCAACAAAAGAAGCATCTGTCTTCTGCCCTAAGTGGAATCCCCAATAATATTGTTCTCTTGACCTATTGCATCCCTCCATGTTGCTAGGTCACTCATGGTGCCATGCAATTAGCTCTGGCTGCACTCTCCATGGCTACAGTCTCTCCATTAATACCCAGCAATCTGATCAGAGAATAAACTGCTCTTTCAGGGATGGGAGTGTCCCTGCACTACCCTCCCTGATGCAATTTGTTTGTCTGACAGTCCCTCATTCACACTCTCTCTGGACTCCCTTGATCTATGGGGTGATCATGCCCCGAAATGTGCTAGACCGGAAACACTCACCTTTGTGGATCGACTGTAGTGACATCAGCTGTTGCTCAAGTTCCACAACTCAGATCTCGCACTCTTGCATCTGATAACTCTTCCTGCTCCTCCGGTTGTCCAGGATAAGAGGAGTTTCCTGGAGTTCCCCGCAAAGCAAAAGGTGTGTATTCGATAGATCTGAAACGTGCTTCTTTTCACCTATTTATTGGATTAACTCAACTAACAAAATAATATATGTTAAATACGACATACACAAAATGCTGGAGGAACTCAACGGGCCAGGCAGCATCTATGGAGAGGAATAAACAGTCAATGTTCTTGACTGAAACCCTTCATCAGAACTCAATAAACTCCATTTAGAACGTGTGTCTTACTAACCCCAGAGAATTATTTTACTCCCTAGCTCTTTGTTTGAGCTATTTACATGTTTAAACTCACCAGGGTCCTGTTTCACATGCTCCTTTTAAACTCTTCATTATTTACAAGATTTCAGTCTCCGTCTTTATTTTCCAACCAGTGCAAGTATTGTCTCCCAGTATCAGCCTCCAGTTTACTAGAGTGCAATTAGCTTGTCCTGATTGGAGATTTACAGTTAACTAACCCGTGCTATCTCCATTCTGCGAGTGTTCAATGTGACATCGCGGTGAAGACTAAAGTCTATTCAGCAGTTCCTATTTCGGCCCTGATTGGAAATGCTAAGCATGATTCGATCTAAACTTAGAAAGCAGAACTGTGACTGAAAACAAAGTAGAGTGTCATCTTAGTGTTGGGAGATCAAACTAGCGTACGACTTACATGGTGAATGGTAGGGTGCTGGGAAGAGTCTGCGACCTAAGAATGCATGTGCACTGTTCACTGAAAGCACTCCACTCACACTCCCGCTTTATGTCAATGGCACTGCAGTGGCAAGCAGTTTCAAACTCCCAGGAGTGGACATCACACAGAACCTCTCATGGTCCCAGGACACATCCTACACAGTCAAAAAAACTCATCAATGCTTCTGCTTTCTGAGGAGGCTGAAGAGAGCTGGACTTTGACACATCTACACCCACATCATTCTACAGAAGCGTAGTAGTGAGCATCCTGACAAGCTGAGTCACTGTTTATTGCAGAAACCGCGCCACAGCAGGCAGCAAGGCTCTACAATGGGTAGTCAAACTGCCCAACGTATCACCAGTGCCTGCCTACCCACCACCAAGGGCATATATACAGAAAAGTGTCAGAAGAGGGCCAGGAACATCATGAAAGATCCCACTCAGCCTGCTCATGGACTGTTTGTCCCACTCCCATCTGGGAGCATCCACACCAGGACCACCAGCTCAAAAACAGTTACAGTACTCTCCGCAAGCAGTAAGGCTGATCCAATACCTGCACCCCCTATTTCCACCACTTCGGTATTATTTCCTGTCAGTCACCTTATGTACAGCCTAGAGTCACTTTATGGATATGCAATCAATCTACATATGTATATAAGCTATCATATGTATTTTTATTTATTGTGTTTTTTAAATTTTGATTGTGTTCTTTATCTTTTGTGGGGTTTTTTTGTGCTGCACCAGATCCAGTGTAGTCGTTATTTCAGTCTCCTTCACACTTGTGTACAGGAAAAGACATTCAATCAACTTGAATCTCGAATAGCGTGGTAATGAAGGCATTTGGTATGCTGGTCTTCATCAGTCAGGGTATTGAGTGTAGGAGTTGAAAAGTTAAGTTGCAGTTGTACACGACGTTAGTGAGACTGCACTTGGAATATTGCGTACATTTGTGAACACCATGCTATAGGAAAGATGTTATTATATTTGAAAGAGTGCAGAAAAGACTTAGCAGGATATTGCCTGAACTTGGAAGCCAGAGTCACAAAGAAAGGTTGCATAGACCATGACTTTAATCCCTAGAACGTAAGTAATCGAAGGGTGACCTGATAAAGGTATATATGATCACGAAGAGCATAGACAGGTGAAGGCACTTAACCCTTTTCCCGCAGGTGGGGTACTAAAACCAAGAGGGGATAGGTTTAAGATTACATGGGCAAGATTTTGAATGGATGTCAAGGGCAGCTTCTTTGTACAAAGGGTGATGTATATTTGGGAAGAATTGTCGGGAACTGTTAGGCAGGCGTATTAGCAATGTTGAGAAACTGTAAGTACAATACATGAATAAGGAGAGGTTTAGAAGGCTAGGGGCCATACACAGACAGATGGGACTAGCTCATTGACCAACACAGTTGGCATGGGTGAGTTGGGCATAAGGGACTGCCTCCTTGCTGTTTGACTCGGTAATGCAGGAGGCTGGGCAGCCAGTCTGTGGACGGGAAGAGCTCGGGAAGATTTCAGTTGTCTCAGCCAGTCTGTGGACGGGAAGAGCTCGGGAAGATTTCAGTTGTCTCAGCCAGTCTGAACGACGGGAAGAGCTCGGGAAGATTTCAGTTGTCTCAGCCAGTCTGTGGACAGGAAGAGCTCAGGAAGATTTCAGTTGTCTCAGCCAGTCTGTGGACAGGAAGAGCTCAGGAGGAAGATCTCAGCTGTGGTTTTGGTCAGTTCAATGGTTGGTGCTGTTGCATTTTGGGATATATGTTGCCCCAGACAGGTGGGGAGAAATAACGGATGAGGAATCATTTATTACAATCGCTCAATTGTTAGCGGTTAGTGCTACACCTTTACGATCCTCGGGTGTTCTAGAGTTCAGAGTTGATACCATATGTAAGGAATTTGTGCGTTCTCCCCGTGACCACGTGGGTTTCCTCTGGGTGCTCCTGTTTCCTCCCATAGTCCAAAGACGCACTAGTTATTAGGCTAATTGGTTATTGTAAATTGTCCTGTGATTAGGCTAGGGGTGGGCTGCTCTGGTGCAACTCGTTGGGCTGGATGGGCCTGTTCCACGCCATATCTCTAAATAAAATAAAATAAATAAAGTATACTTTCTGAATATTTGAGAAGGATCTAGCCAGATAAGGCAACATTTAGTTTGTAATGAAATTGATCATGTACGCTAACTCATTACATCTGGGGCTCTGTCTCTTTTCCTGACCTGCAGGGTCAATTCATTTCCAGCTTTATTTGAATATCACTATTGGCTTCACTGGAAAAGACTTACCACCCATACCTAACTGCCTCTGAAGATGGTGCTGAGCCACTTCTTGAACTGCTGTGATGCCTGGTGAAGGTGGTTCCACTGCACTGTTGGGGTAGGGAGTTCCAAAGGCCAGTAAAGAATGAAGCTGCTGGAGGACTTTGTGGGTCAGACAGCATCCGTGAGAGAACTGGACAGTCAAGACCCTTCATCTGGACTGAATGAGTAGCGGGGTGATGGCGGCAGCAGAAGAAACTGAAGAGTGGAGCAAGAACTGCGGACCCAGGTGAGCAGCCGATGGAGTTGGGTTCCTTTCACTAAACCCCATTCTTCCAACCCGACACCCAGCTTCTTTCTTCTCCCCCACCCACAGCTCTGCCTGAGCTGACCTGATGAGCTCCTCCAACAGCTCACAGGTTGCTGCAGGTTCCCGCAGCTGCAGCCTCTGGTGTCCCCAAGGAATGGCGTTCAAATGGTGTGTGACTTTGAGGAGAACCCAATAGGGGTGGCGTTTCTATGTGTCTGCTGTCTCTGGCCTCATCAGTATTTAGTGGCTGCAGTGTTGAGTAACCATGGTCTGTAGTGGTAGTAAAGGGAATGAATATTTAAAATGGGTGGACCATCAATCAAACAGGCAACATGATTGTCCTTAATCATATCAAAGCTCTTGAGTGGAGTTAGAGCTACATTCATCTAGATAGGTGGAGAAAACCTGATTGTGCTTCACTATGTGCCTTATAGATAGTGGATAGATCAAGGAGTGGGGCATCACATATAAAATACTGAAGGAACTCAGCAGGTCAGGCAACATTAATGGAAAAGAGTAAACAGTCAACGTTTCCGGCTAAGACCCTTCCTTAGGGTTCAGCGGTCCAAAATCCGGAGTGGGGCATTCTACGTTTCAGTTTTGTCTACCATTTTAATGTCGCCGCTCCAGTTACATTTCCAGTGAACATCCGATTCAGTAATGACTTTGAACTTCGTGGAGAGCTAGTTACACTTTTCTGTAGGAGATGGTCTTTGCCTGCCACATGTTTGGAATGAATCTTACTTTCCATAGAAGCCGCCTGACGTGCTGAGTGATTCCAGCATCTTCTGCTTTTATTAGCTTTCATTTATCAGTTGTCCAGCTCTTGCAGTCTGCAGCAAAGCCTGCATTACTCTGAGGCACTGCGTAAGGTTGGATTTAAGTTGGTCTATTTGCGTCATCCTCTAAAACAAGTGACGGATCACGAGCAAGCTTTCCAACTGTTGTGGCAACTGAATCCATATCAAGTCCAATAGAAAAATCATGTATTAGGTAATGGCAGTTAACTCTTCTGTGTATCCTTGACACAATAATAGGAAGGAATTTAAGTTACTGGAAGATCTGAAGTAGCAGATATTTCCTGTTTAATCAATAGGATACGGGGTTGCCTATTAAAATGGAAATGAGAATTTTTTTTGTAAATCTTATGGAATTCTCTACTCCAGAAAGCTGCAGAAGTTCAGTCATTGAGTAAGTTAAAATGGATTTCTGCTCCATGAAGGTAGTGTTACAGGAAGTGGGGCTGAAACTGTGCTCACACTGGCCTTGACTTTATTAAATGTTGGAGTAGGCTCCAGAGACCAATTGGTATCAGTTTATTACCATCAGGTGTACCACCATACAGTGAAAAGCTGATTCTTGGCCCTGTTCCTTATGCACACGTTTTCAACAACTTAAACCACAGCAACAAACTCCAAATGATTAATGCCGCCTTTTATAAGCTGAGGCTATATTTAATCTGGATGGTAAATTTTGGACTTGGATTGTGATTGGACACAGAAATACAAGGCTAAGATGCTCCGCACACAGGTTTTTCCCAAGGTTGTCAGCACAAAGTTTGAGGCTTCCGATGTTATCAGAGTCACCAAGGCAAGATATTCCTCAGATGCTGGAAAACCAAAGCAACAAACACAAAATGGTGGAGGATCTCAGCAGGTCAGACAGCATCTATGGATCAATATTTCAGGCCCAGATCCTTCATCAGGGTCACCTGACATAGTGCTATCAGGATGATGCAGAGACTGGCCAATTGGAAGCTGTTGTACACCTTCCTTATCCTGGTAATATTGCCATCCAAATATTCTCCCATTTTCCTTGTACTAAACATTTGTACTGTGCCATATGAACCACGCCACCCCCACTCTCTTTTTTTAAACTCAGCTTTGACCTTTCTTCAGAAGATTTTGGGAAAGTAATACTCTTTGTTGAAAATATTTTGTGATACCATTTAGAGAGATGACATTTCAGAAAACCCATTATAAGTCTCCAGTGAATTGAGATGTGGGAAAACAGTGAGTTTAACATTTTGACTGGGAAGGGTGTCTCAGACAAAATTTAGTTTGCATCATATTTTAACAGTTGAGTGTTTGTAATGGACTCTGTCAATGATAACTAATCGGATCAACTATTGAGTTCTAGAAACACAATTTAACGACGTACATCTTTGATTACATGTATTTGACATTTAACAAAAAAGGGATAATTGTTACTGAAGCATTGACTCCTGGAATTCCGTCCCAGTTCTTCCTTACTTTGTGAGGAACCATTAATCTCTAGTGTGTGCTGGACAAGCAAACAAGCTCCAGACCAGCTCAAGGACTCCATGTGATTCTCAAGGACAAGGAGGCCATTGATTCTCTTTGGGTCTGTAATACGATCTCCAAGTTCTATCACTTGTTCAGTCCTACTACTGGCCCACAAGAATGAAAGAGAATAAAGACCATTTACTTCAGGGGAGCCAAAGCAAGACCCTTGTGAGCATCATGTCCCAGGGCTGAATGATTCTAGAAGTGTATCCAGTGCAAGGACTGGCTAGCTTTATCTTATTTTAGATTAATTTCAGGAATAACATAGTCACCAGTTTAAAAGTGAAGAAAACATCACTCTAGTTTCATTATCTTCTGTCCCACTGCAGCCTGCTTGTTCCATTGTGATGATATATGGTGTTGCTAGTCTCTTAAGAAAGATTAATGTGGGCTGACACAAATTGGAGACATTTCAATATAATTTATAAATTTTCATGACAACCTTCCCATTCACCCATACTTACAAGACAATAAACTATCTTGCTTTAGAGATCTAAGCACATAATCCAGGCCTTCAATCACTGCAATACTGGGTAAATTCTGCATATCAAAGGTTTTGGCTGAACCGAACCGAAGTTCTACGTGCCAAAAAGATAAAAATAAAAGATCCAACAACCATGCTCTGAGGAGCAGCCAAATAAACCGTTGTCAGTAAAGGAAAATCTCTCATTTGTCTTGGTGCTATTCCTGGAGCCGGCTATGAAAAGTGATCCCAATTAAAGAGCAATGAAATGACTGGAAAACTAGTCATGGGTCAAGAGAGGGTCATAGACACGGAAGTCTCTCTAAGTAAGAGAGATGCTATTGGAACTTACTTGAGACTCTGAGGTCGAAGTGCAGTGTTTGTGTGGATCAGCAAAACCATGGTTCACACACAGCTTTTTTAAAAATAGCACCCAAGATATATTTTTTCCATGTTTTACTAGTGGACATGTTTCACACCATCTGCAGATAGCACACAACATTCCAAATGACACTAATCTAGCACAAAAAGCTCAATG
This sequence comes from Hypanus sabinus, assembly GCF_030144855.1. Classification (NCBI taxonomy): domain Eukaryota; kingdom Metazoa; phylum Chordata; class Chondrichthyes; order Myliobatiformes; family Dasyatidae; genus Hypanus; species Hypanus sabinus. The sequence goes on from NC_082721.1 coordinate 27,734,612, forward strand.
ATTTCTTCTTATTATTTACTATACAGTAATTTAAAAATCGCCTTTCATATGAAACTCTGGTCACTTACTATTTGCAGGTTGGTTTTAAGACACTTGCCTTGGAATGTATCACTAAGATGGAAGTGAAAAGCCACTTGGAAACACCTTGATGTAGACAATGGGTCAATACACCTAACGGTTGGCAAAGCTCAGTCATAAACAGACCCATTGCCACCATCCATTGATAGATCTTACCCCATCCTTCACTACTGTCCTCACATTTGCCTCTAATTCCAGGTTCTTCAGGTTTATCCAGGCACATGCTACTCCTCGGAATTTTCGTGCACACACGCCTGATCCCTGTAGTTCAACAGGAAATCTCAGGTCAGCATAAAAGCTTTAAGTTCCTCGGAGTGAATATCACAAGTGACCTGACTTGGTCGATCCAAGCAGAGTGCACCGCCAAGAAGGCCCACCAGCGTCTTTACTTCCTGAGAAAGCTAAAGAAATTTGGCCTGTCCCCTAAAACTCTCACTAATTTTTGTAGATGAACCATAGAAAGCATTCTTCCAGGGTGTATCACAACCTGGTATGGAAGTTGTCCTGTCCAAGACTGGAAGAAGCTGCAGAAGATCGTGAACATAGCTCAGCACATGACACAAACCAATCTTCCATCCATGGACTCACTTTACACCGCACGCTGTCAGAGTAGCGCTGCCAGGATAATCAAGGATGCAACCCACCCAGCCAACACACTTTTTGTCCCACTTCCCTCTGGGAGAAGGTTCAGGAGCTTGAAGATTTGTACGGCCAGATTTGGGAACAGCTTCTTTCCAACTGTGGTAAGACTGCTGAACAGGTCCTGACCCGGATCTGGGCCGTACCTTCCAAATATCCGGACCTGACTTGCACTATCTTACTTTCCCTTTTCTATTTTTAAATTATGATTTATAATTTAAATTTTTATTATATTTACTTCGATTTGTACTCCAGGGAGCATGAAGCACAGAATCAAATATCACTGTGATGATTGTACACTCTAGTATCAATTGTTTGGTGACAATAAAGTAAAGTAAAATAAAGTAAATGTCATACTGAAAAGCAAAGTAAACCAGCAGTTGCTGGAAGTAGGAAGCAAAGCCAGAAAATGCTGGAAGCACTAAACACTCAGCAAGTTATAAAACTGTAACACATAGGGGCAGAATTAGAGCATTCAGCCCATCGAGCGTGATCTGGCATTCAATTGTCGCACACAAAATGGTGGAGGAACTCAATAGGCCAGGCAGCATCTAGGGAAAAAAATACGGTTGATGTTTTGGGCTGAGACCCTTTGGCAGGTCTGGAGAAGAAAAGGTGAGTAGATTTAAAAAGTAGGGGAGGGGAGACAGAAAGACAAGGTGATAGGTGAAACTGGGGGGGAGGGATGAAGTAAAGAGCTGGGAAGTTGATTGGTAAAAGAGTTACAGGGCTGGAGAAAGGAGAGTCCAATAGGAGAGAACAGAAGGCCATGGAAGAAAGAAAAGGGGGGGAGGAGCACCAGATGGAGGTGATGGCAGGCAAGGAGATAATGGGAGAGAGGGAAAAGGGGATCGGGAGTGGTGACGTTCATGCCATCAGGTTGGAGGCTACCCAGACGGAATATAAGGTGTTGTTCCTCCAGCCTGAGTGTAGCCTCATTGCAACAGTAGAGGAGGCCATGGATTGACATATCGGAATGGGAATGGGAAGAAGAATTAAGATGAGTGGCCACTGGGAGATCACGCTTCCTCTGGTGGACAGAGTGTAGGTGTTCGACAAAACAGTCTCCCAATCTACATCAGGTCTCACTGATATAGAAGAGGCCACACCAGGAGCACCAGACACAGCATATGACCCCAACAGGCTCACAGGTGAAGTGTCGCCTCACCTTATATTCTAACCTGATGACATGAACATCGATTTTTCAAACTTCTGGTAATGGTCCCTCCCTCCCCACTTCCCCATTCCTCATCCCCTTTCCCCTCTCTCACCTTATCTCCTTACCTGCCACTCGCCTCCCTTTGGTGCTCCTCCCCATTTTCTGTTTCTCATGGCCTTCTGTCCTCTCCTATTAGATTCCCTTTTCTCCAGTCCTGTATCTCTTTTACCAATCAACTTCCCAGCTATTTACTTCATCCCTCCCCCTCCTGGTTTCAGCTATAACCTTGTGTTTCTCCCTCCCCCTCCTCCCCCCACCTTTTAAATCTACTCCTCATCTGTTTTTCTCCAGACCTATTGCAGGGTCTTGGCCCAAAACATCAACTGTATTTTTTATCCGTAGATGCTGCCTATCCTGCTGAGTTCCTTCAGCATTTTGTGGGTGTGTGGCTTGGATTTCCAGCATCTGCAGATTTTCCCCTTTGATGCACCATCAATCACTCACTCTGAGACGTAAGGCGAGATACCTGCTTTTATTGACTGGAAGAAGGAACAAGCAGTGAGTGACCACCATACTACATCCTGGAGACTGAGAGGCCGGGCTCAGGCCTTGATCGTCTTTATACAGGGGTCTGTGGGAGGAGCCACAGGGGCAGTCAGCAGGGGGCGTGTCCAGACAGGTATATGTAGTTCACCACACCCTTGTTTGCCGTTCAATTATGGCTGATTTATTATCCCTCTCATCCACATTATCCTGCCTTCTGCCCGTAATCTTTGACGCCCTGACTTATCAACCTCCGGTTTAAATATATGCAATGACTTGGCCTTTGCAGCTGTCTGTGACAGTGAAAACCACAAATTCTGGCTGAAGAACTTCCTCCTGATCTCTTTTCAAAATGGACCTCGCTCTATTGTAATGCTGTGCCCTCTGGTGCTAGACTCCCCCACAAAAGTAAGCATCTATCTACATCCACTACTCGATCTAGGCCTTTCAATATTGAAGTCTTCAACTAGATCCCCCCTCGTTCTCCTGAACTCCAGCAAGTACAGGCTCAGAGCCATCATTCACTCCTCATACTTTAACCCTTTCATTCCTGGAATCATTCTCAACCCCCTCCAATACCAGCACATCTTCTAATAAACAAGGGACCCATAATGGCTTGCTGTACTCCAAATATGGTCTGACCAGTGCCTTATAAATCCTCATTATTAGATCTTTGCTTTTATATTATAATCTGGTCAAAGTGAATGCTAACTTTGCAATTACCTTCCTTCACCAACTTAACTCCCAAATCCCTTTGCACCTCTGAGTTTCGAATTTTCTCCGTTTAGAAAACAGTTTCGCCCTCATTCCTTCTACCAAAGTGTGTGACCATCTGCCACTTCTTTGCCCATTCTCCCAATCTGTCTAAGTCCTTCTGCAGACTCCCTGCTTCTTCAACACAGCCTGAACCACCACCTGTCTTTGTATCATCCAAAACCTTGGCCATAAAGCCATCAATTCTGTCAACCAATTCAATGACATATAATGAGAAAAGAAGCGATCCCAATAACAATCCCTGCGGAACACCATTAGTAACCGGCAGCCAACCAGAAAAGGCTCCTTTTATTCCCACTCTTAGCCTCCTGCCAGTCAGCCAATCTTCTATCCTTGCTAGTCTCTTTCCTGTAATACCATGGGCTCACATATTCTTAAACAGCTTCATGTGTGGCACCTTGTCAAAGTAAACACCATCCACGGACTCTCCTTTGTATATCCTGCTTGTTATTTCCTCAAAGAATTCTAACAGATTTGTCAGGCAAGATTTCGCCTCAAGGAAACCATGCCGACTTTGGCCTTTTTTTGTCATGTGCCTTCAAGTACCCCGAAATCTAATTCTTAATAATGGATTGCAACATCTTCTCAATCACTGAGGTCACTCTTAGTAGTCTATAATTTCCTTTCTTCAGCCTTCCTCCCTTCTTAAAGAGTAGAATGATATTTGTAATTTTTCATTCCTCTGGAGCCATTCCAGAATCTAACAATTCTTCAAAAATTCAAAACACATTTATTATCAAAATATCTATGCAGTATACTACCCTGAGATTCATTCTTCCGTAGGCTGCAACAAAACAGAGAGACTATGGAACATCAAAAACATCAAATGTCCAACATGCAAAATAAAAGAACAAATCGTGCAAATGGCAAAAAACGAGTGAAAAAAAATAAAATGTCAAACCGCAGAGTCCTTGAAACAGTCCGGAATGTTCCATTTGGTTCAGTTCAGTTTAGTGCCAAGGTATTCATTGACTGCAGGCTGCAGAACCAGTCCACGTCAAAGTGTCCCAATCAAAATGGCACAAAATATCAATAACGAAAGGAGTAACCAGAAAGCAAAAGCACATAACATGAACTGCAGAGTCCTCAAAAAATGATTACGATCCACAACATGTGCCAATCAAAACTTGCCCAAGACCCAAAACTCCTACACCTTCCTCTGACAGCAGTGAGCGAGTGGGAGATGGTTAAACACAGGTAGACGGCTTCCGGCTCTCATCCTCATTGATTTCAATCTTGCTTGACACTTTAATCGGTGAGGTTGATGAGAAATGGAACCAGTCATGGGGGTTTTCACTCTGCCATTAGGCCACACACTATGTTCTCAACCATGGAGACAGCAAAGGTGCCAGGTCACTCAGTCAGCCCAAAAATACATTATCAAAATGTAAATTATAGGCTCCAATCACACACAGGTTACTGGAAGAAGTATATTTAAAAGAAGAATAAGTTTTGTGAACTGTCTGCTGGACGTCACTGTTAGTCATGTTGGTTACTGGCGTCATCTTGCAAGATCAAGATGGTCTTGAAAGATCATTACGGATGCCTCCACAATCTCTTCAGCTACCTCCTTCATAATCCTGGGGTGTAGTCCATCTGGGCCAGGTGACTTAGCTGCGTTCAGGCTTTTCAGCTTCCCAAGCATCTTCTCCCTAGGAATAGCAACTACAATCACTTCTTCACCATGGCATTCTCCAATTTCTGGCAAACTACTAGTGTTCTCCACAGTGAAGACTAATGCAACCTACTTAAGTTTTTCCGCCATTTCTTTGTCCCCCTTTACTTACTCTTCAGCGGCATTTTCCAGAGGTCCGATATCCGTCCTCACCTCTCTTTTACTCAATAGGTAGGTACACTTAATGTATGCAATATACATCCTAAAAGTCTTCATATATCTGATCAATTACTTTACCTTATTGTTACCAAGCAATTGATACTAGAGCGTACAATCATCACAGCGATATTTGATTCTGCGCTTCGTGCTCCCAGGAGTACAAATCGAAGTAAATATAATAAAAATTTATATTATAAATCATAATTAGAAAATAGAAAAGGGAAAGTAAGGTAGTGCAAGTGAGGTCTGGATATTTGGAAGGTACGGCCCAGATCCAGGTCAGGATCCGTTCAGCAGTCTTATCACAGTTGGAAAGAAGCTGTTCCCAAATCTGGCCATATGAATCTTCAAGCTCCTGAACCTTCTCCCGGAGGGAAGACGGACAAGAAGTGTGTTGGCTGGGTGGGTTGTGTCCTTGATTATCCTGGCAGCACTGCTCCGACAGCGTGCGGTGTAAAGTGAGTCCAAGGATGGAAGATTGGTTTGTGTCATGTGCTGGGCTACGTTATCTGAAAAAACTTCTGGTATCCTCTTATATTACTAACTAGCTTACCTTCCTGTTTCATCTTGTTTCTCCTTATTGCCTATTAATTGCCCTCTGTCAGTTTTTAAAAGCTTTCCAATCCTCTAATTTCCTCTTCTAATTTTTGCTATATTATATGTTCTCTCTTTCACTTTGATGCTGTCTTTGACTTCCCTTGTCAGCAATGGTTGCGTAATCTGCTTTAGAGTACTCCTTCATCTTTGGAATGTATCAATCCCATGTCTCTTGCATTGCTACCGGAAACTCCAGCCATTGCTGATCTGCCGTCATCCCTACTGGTGACCTCTTCCAATCAACCTTGGCCAGCTTCTCTCTCATGACTGTAATTCCTTTTACTCCACAGTGATATTGATACATCTGACTTTAGCTTCTCCATCCCAAATGGCAGGGTGGATTCTATCATATTATGATCACTGCTTCCTTTACCTTAAGCTCTCTAATCAAATCTGGTTCCTTATTGAGCTCAACCACAAGCTGCTTTAAAAAGGCATTTTGTTGCATTCTACAAAATTCCCTCTCTTGGAATCTCTTTGATTTTGCTCTCATGTTACGTCGCAGCTTATCTCATTGACTGTAGTTTTGCCCGTCATCATTTGTCCTTCCTTCCTCAAAGTCTCACTACCAACAGCCCCATCCTCAGCACTATTGCTCCAGTTTCCACCTCCATGCCAAGTTAGTCTAAACCCTCCTCAACATCTCTAGCAAAGCTGCCCGCAAGGATATTGGACCATCTCGGGTTAAGGTGTAACCCATCATTCTTGTACAGGTCACACCTACCCCAGCAGTGATCCCAGGGATGCAGAAATATGAAACCCTGCCCCTCCCCCACACCAATTCCTGAGTCACACGTTCATCCACCAAATCATCCTATTCTTAGCCTCACTGGCATGTGGCACAGGCAGCAATTCAGAGATTACTACCCTGGAGGTCCTGTTTCTCAGCTTTGTACCTAACTCCCTATATTCTAGCTTCAGGACCTCTTCCCTTTTCCTACCGATGTCACTGTCCACCCTTCCCCTTTATAATGCTGTGGACCTGATCAGAGACATCATGACCTGCTGGGTGTCTCCACAGAATCTGCTTTCTGCTCCTCTAGTTATGAAATCTCCTGCTACTGTTGCACGCCTCTTCACCGCTTTTCCCTTCTGAGCCACAAAGCCACATCAGTGTCAGAGAGCCAGTCATTGCAGTTTCCCCTGTGGGTTTCCCCCCTCAGCAGTACTATAAGCAGTGTGCTTATTATTGAGGGGAACAGTCACAGGGGTTCCCACACTGCCTGCCTATTCCCTTTTCTTCTCTTGACAGTCACCCACCTCCCTGCCTCCTGCAACCTAGGGGTGACTATTTCTCTGTAGCTACTCTCTAGCACCTCATCATTCTCCCGTATGAGCCAAAGGTCATTGAGCTACAGCTCCAGTTCGTTAACACGGTCTCCAGAGAGCTGCAGCTCGATTCCCTTCATGCAGGTGCAGTTATTAGGGATGCTGGAGTTCCCACGTAAAGTGCACACCACTAACCCAGGTCCCATTCTCACTGCACTAGCCACGTACTAATAGAGAAAGGAAGAGGAAGAAAACTTACTGGAGACTTACTTAGAGCCTTCACCCGTTCTTGCCTATGCCTGTTCTCAACTAAGCCTGCTGAGTCAAGTTCAGGCAGCCCCATGAAAAGAGAAACAGAGTTAATGTTTCAGGTTGATGGCCCTTCGTCATTTATGAATCTTTCCGCCATTTGCTGTTTTCTATAACATAAAACCAAGTTCATGGTTTAGTAGTCTTGACCTCTCCCATCTCCTATCTCAAGGTCAATAACGGATTTTTTTTTATCAGAGTCCCACAATGCTCCCAATCCACTTTTTAATTTTCTTAAAGAATTGAATAAATTGACACACAGCTATATCTTCCCCATCCAAAAGACAACGGGAAACAATGACTGAAATCACACTGAGACCAATTCAACAAGCAAGAACACCCTCACCAATAGATTATACACTCTCTGGCCGCTGTTTTCTGCTGCTGTAACCCATCCACTTCAAGGTTCAATGTGTTGTGTGTTCAAGGATGCTCTTCTGCATGCTGCTGTTGTAATGTGTGGTTATTTGAGTTACTGTCGCCTTCCTGTCAGCTTGAACCAGACTGGGCATCCTCCTCTGACCTTTTTCATTAAAAAGGCACTTTTGCCTGCAAAACTGCTGTTCACTGTACTTATTTCATTTCTCATACCATTCTAGGTAAACTCTAAAGACTGTTGTGTGTGAAAATTCTGGGGAGATCAACAATTTTGAGATACTCAAACAATTCCATCTGACACCAACAATCATTCCACGGTCAAATTTCTTCCCCATCTTCCCCATCTGATGTTTGGCCTGAACAACAACTGAACCTCTTGACCATGTCTGCATGTTTTTATGCATTGAGTCTCTGCTGGCTGATTAGATATTTACATTATCATGCAGGTTACCTAGTAAAATGGACAATGGGTGTATACTCTCTATCCTAAAGACCTGCTTCCAGCTGAAGGACATACAGGTGCTTTGTTACTTTCTATGCCATCTGAATATGTTGAAAGTTCTTCCTTGTCAGTTAAAAATAATCTCAATAGAGCAGGGGACATTATTGGTAGAAATTATTAGGGAGTAAGAGCTGTTTAAATTGAAGTTTTATTGTACCACTCAAGTAGGTTTGAGCAGCGTGTTGATTTTCTGGATGGTAACCAAGATTAATGAATGAAAATAAACCGACCTTTCAAATTCAGGTTTAAGCATGCATACTCAGTGAGATTACATAGCAGTCAGCTGGAGAGGAAGATATAAGAATAGCTGATCAGATATTGTGCTAATCACTGTCCGTTCCTCAGTTGTTGTATACCTTCTGCTAAGTGGCTGATAGAGAGACCTAATTTACCGCAGGGTTGGGAGAAATCTGCAACGCTACGGACATCAGAAACCTCAGGCAGAAAACACTGAGAGGTGTTCAGCAGGTCAGGCAGCATTGGCTGAGTAATTACAAGATGGTTAATCTTTGACACAGAAGTCACTCCTCGTAGCAAATCACCAAGAGATGAAAATACGGTGCAAATTAAACACTGGACTTTGCAGCTCTTAAAATTCATGGCAATAAAAGTCACATTTCACTAGAAAATATAGTGACGGAGAAAGAAAGGTATGTTTTAAGCATCTTGCTAATCCATTTTCCATTTCCTGACACATTAGTTGGTTTACAGCTTCACTGAGAAACTCTTCCAGAGCATGTGGATCACACTGGATCTGGCGGAGGCCACTCAGCTGACAGAGGTGAGGTCATACACAAAACAGCCATGGAACCAGCAGTGGAGGGGAAAAACAGCTAAGGCTGTGAATGGATTATTAGTCATGTAATGTTATAGACCAGCCGTGATCTAATTTTGTTACAGAAGAGGCCTGCAATAGATCCTGCTCCTTTATCCATGCCGCCTTGCGATAATCATCCACAGCTCAAAGGGTCTGGGTACGTTTACTATCCCTTAGCTACTTAATGCTGGATACAGCTACTGTGTTTATTAACCAGCCAACAAGGAAACCCACTTATGGAACAAACCATGCCTGTTTTTAGATAAATCAAATTTACTTGGAATAGTTCTCAATGAAATTGAGAACTTCGCAAAATTGGACCAGAGAGAATCTACATCAGCATGGCTGACCTCTGTATTATCAGTTACATAACGGCGCAGTGTGTCATAAGCTCTGCCCCACAGTACTGATCAAAACTGCATCTCTAGTAATTACTAACAAAGTAACGTTCCACTGTCAGACAGAAGGATGTGCTGCAGCCATCAAGCAGTAGCAACGAGGGAGTGTGGCACTACTAAAGGGGCAGCGATAAGGGTGAGCCACATTGTCGGAATGTTTTCCCATCATTTGGCCAGCATTACCTCACTGAATTTACCTCCTCTGACTATGACGTGTTCCTTTGATAAAGTTCTCCGTTAATGCCCACTTTAGAGTGCAGCATTCCCTCAGGGCGACCCCAGAGGCATCAGCCTGGTTTTTATACACAAGCAAGTGGATTAAGGGCTGAATGTACTCCAATGTGAGCTGGAGTGATAAGCCTTCCACAGTCAGGAGCTACTGGGAAAGAATAACAGCAAATGTCAGCATTTGCAAGTTTTGCAGTCAGACTTCCTTAATATTGTGATGTGTAGTAGAGATTATCAGTTGACAATTTAATGTGACAGGAAGTGGTGAAGATACGATCTGTTCCACTTGTGTTTGAATTTCCCACTCCCTCCCACCATGTTCTTTTCGATGAATCTCAAAAAAATAAACCTAAAAATAACCAGAGAAAGCCTCACACTTCTTTCATGTTTCTTATGACATTAGAATGTCTCCAACTGCTTTAGAACTGAAATTGATAAATTCGCTTATTATTGTCACTTGCACGGTGATAAGGTAAAAAACTTGGTTTTACAGAGAGGTCACTCTAGCACATCAATACTTTGATGTACAAGGGACAAGGGAAAAAATAGAACAGAATGCAACATATGGTGGTACTGTTGCAAAGAAGGTGCTGGGCAGACAATAAAGTGCAATGAGTAGATGATAAAGTAGATTGGGTTCAATATAACAGTAGAATAGAAGCTAGTGTTGTGCCTAGTGGTATGTGTGTTCAGACTTGTGTATTGATTGGGGAGGGGGTGAAGAGAGAATGCTCGGGTTGGGTGGGGATCTCTGATTATGCTGTGAGAAATGTAGACAAAGTCCATGGAGGGGAGGCTGCTTTCAGTGACGTGCTGAGCAACACAAAAGCAGTTTCTTACAGTCTCACCAGAGCAGCTGCTGTGATGTGTCCAGGTGGTGTGGTGAACTATGTGCCTGTCGGGACACGCCCCCTGCTGACTGCTCCTGTGGCTCCTCCCACAGGCCCCTGTATAAAGGAGATCTGAGGCCTGACGCTCGGCCTCAGTCTCCAGGACATTGTATGATAGACACTCACTCCTGGTTCCTTCTTCCAGTCAATAAAAGCCGATATCTCGCCTTACGTCTCAGTGTGAGTTATTGATGGTGCATCAGGTGGAATGGCACATCTATAAAAATTGGCAAGGGTCACTGGGGACGTGCCAGATTTCGTTAGCCTCCTGAGGAAGAAGAGGCTGTTGAGCTTTCCTGGCCATGCTGGACTAGGACAGGATTTTAGTGATGTTTTACTCCTAGGAACTTGAAACTCTGAACCATGTTGATCTCATCATCCATCAGATAAACAGGAGTATGTGCACTGTCCCTCTTCCTGAAGTCAATGACCTTGAAGAAAAAGTTGTTGATGTAACACCATGTCACTGGGTTCTCTATCTCCTTCCTATACAGTATTTCTTGTCATCATTATTTGTGATCCAGCCCACAAAGCTGATGTCATCTGCAAACTTGTAAATGGAGTTCTGAGATGAACGTAGAATTAGGGAGAAGGCTTCCACCTTGGACTTGTTTTCAGCAGTAGCAAATTGCAAGGGGCAAAGATTGCCTGGTTGACTGGAGCTGATGTGTGCCATTACCAGTACCCTGAAAAACTTCATGCTGATGGACGTCAAAGCCACTGAGCAGTAGTCATTAACAGAAATTACCTTATTTTTCTTTGGTTTTGAGATGATAATGGTCTTCTTAAAGCAGACAAGAATCTCAGGTTGAATTAGGGAGAGGTTAAAGATGCCTGAAAATATCTTTGCCAGCTTATCTGTGCAGGATCTAAAGACACAGCCAGGGATACCATCTGGGCCAAATGCTTTCCATGGGTTCACTCTCTGGAAGACCTGTTGAATATTTCACTGTCTCCATTGTTACAGTGTACAAAAAGCAGGAATTGATGTTTCCAAAGTAAGGTCCCACAGCAATATGATAATTACCCACTCCTTTATTAATAATATCTGAAGGATGAACAATGATCTCAGCTCACAGGGGGAGAACTCCCATCTTCACCTTCAGAATCGGAATCAGGTTTATTATCACTGACATTGGCCGTGAAATTTGTTGTTTAGTGGCAGCAGTACAGTGCAAGGCTGACAAAGAGAATCTGGGAGAACAGAAAGCTGATGACATACACCAAGATTGCAGTCTACAGGGCCTGCGTCCTCAGCACACTGCTTTACGGCAGCGAGACCTGGAGCCTCTACTCCAGACAAGAGCGGCGTCTCAACGCCTGCCACCTGAGACGCATCCTGAGCATCAAGTGGACTGATCGAGTCACCAACAGTGAGGACCTGGCCCGCGCCCAGATACCCGGCCTCCACCCTGCTCCCAACAACGCCGTCTCCACTGGCTGGGCCACATACACTGCATGCCAGACAGGAGGATCCCGAAAGACCTGCTGTACAGGGAACTGGCCTCTGGCAAGAGAGCACAAGGGCGGCCCCATCTTCGTTTCAAAGATGTCTGCAAGAGAGACAGGAAGTCACTGAACATGAACGTTGAGAGGTGGGAGGACATTGCAGAGCGACCGCTCTCGCTGGAGGCTGGAACTACGCAGAGGTCTAAAAAGAGGAGAAGAGAAGCTGGGGCTTGCTGCTGAAGAAAAATGCACTTGCCGATAAAACAGCTCCAAGACAACACCGGAGGACAGCGCCTTCAAGTGCTGTCGCTGCGGCCGAGACTGTCACTCCTGTGTGGGCCTCTACAGCCACAACAGATGCTGCTCTACTAACACAAACTGAAGCAAGACTTTCCAGGCACAGATCCATGGTCTCGTGAGACTAACGGATGCCACCAGACCAGACAGTGTAAGACATAAAAATTACTATAACTTCCAAAAAAAATTGATAGTGCAAAAGAGGAAGACAGAGGTAACATTCATGGATTCAGGGACCACTCAGAAATCTGATAGTAGACAGGAGGAAGCTGCTCCTAAAATATTAGTGTGGGTCTTCAGGTTTCTGAACTTCCTCCCTGATTTTTATTGGATATTTTTATATTTTCTTGAGACCCAACAGTATAATAGACAGTTGGACAAGTACATGGATTAGAAAGGTTTATAAGGTTATGGGCTAAACACTGGCTTGGACTGGTTGAGCCAAAGAACCTGTTTCTGCTCTATAAGACTCTAGATGTTAGTTTAGTGTTAGATTTAAATGAAGATCCTTACAAAGAGTACCAGTCCATCATTACTGCCACTTGAATGGAGCATTTCTCCAGCATTGCCGCTCTTCTGATAATGCAGCACTGTCTTTCCAACAGTTTGGGCCTTTTTTAATACTGCCCTTCCAACAGTATGGCCCTCCCTTGTTGCTTCCCCTCAGTGCTGTCCCCTGAAGAGTGAAGCACATTCCTCTTGCCACCTCTCTGAGAGTGCAATGTTCTTTTTGACTGCCCCCTTCAAAGTGCTGCATTCCCTTGTTACTCCCACCTGGTGTTAGCAGTGTTGCTGGGAATGGGACATGACCCCTCAGTTATTTGACTTGAGCAGAAATCCTACCACTGAACTTTGCTGACTCAAAAAATGTAGTCGCTTCAAAAAGTAATGTTTCAACTTTATGATCCTGGTCTCAAGAACATTTGAGTCTTGCATTTCTGTTTTCTCAGCCTGAGAAGTCTTCATTTACCCTAAACTGAAGCACTGATGAGAACAGCAAACACTGTCCCACAAGCTTCCTACACCCTTCCTGCAGCCTTATCACCTTTCCTGCTTCAGCTCTCTGTACTATTACTATATACTATACTTTATTGTCACCAAACAATTGATACTAGAGCGTACAATCATCACAGTGGTACTTGTTTCTGCACTTCGCGCTCCCTGAGGTACAAATCGAAGTAAATATAATAAAAATTTAAATTATAAATCGTAATTAGAAAACAGAAAAGGGAAAGTAAGGTAGTGCAAGTCAGGTCCAGATATTTGGAAGGCACGACCCAGATCCGGGTCAGGATCTGTTCCTCCAGTCCCTGTCTCTGAAGCTTCCCAGTCTGATCCTCACTCCACCATGTGCCCTGGCTGTCTGGAATAACATCCCCAGAACTGATCTTCTGCATCTGCTGCTCTTTCTCAAAAACATTCCATAATTTGGATTCCCTATCCTTTCAGTCAAACGTTGGGTCGCTGCTCTTCCTCCGCCATGATACATGGTTGCCTCTCTTTATCTTGGATGTGCCACCGAGCAGCTCTTCACTTCAAGGACAAAGCTCTTGTTGTTTCGATAACGGAATGGGATACGGGGATAAGGGAGAAAGTACATCAGTAGGTTAAAGGATATGGGGAAGAGGGTGGGTTAATGGAGTTAGGAAATACCTGGAGAAGGTGTGGGCTGGTGGATTTGAGGGACATGGGGAGGAAGTGAAATGGTGAGGTGAGATGGGGATTTGGGAGGAATTGTTGGTGCTGGGATTTGGGATGAATTTCCTTGTAAGGTCAATGTGGATCTTTCTTGGTAAAGCAACTAGATGATATGTGTTAACACAGTGACACATTTAGTCCACAAGGGAACCCTGTTATTTCTTGGCTTGCAAGCTTGAAGTGGCCGAGGCAGAGAGTCCAATAAACAGACTGAAGGGTGTCCATAACAGCTGTTAAGGGTGAAAAGGCAAAGAGAGTCTGTAGAGCCACTGATCAAAGGGAGCCATTAAACCTCTCAAATATAAACCAGTGTCTTGCTCATGTTGGTGTTATGATCCTTATTAGATAAACACTGGGATATAATCAGTTCCTTACACAAGAATAATGTGGATTCAATTGCAGTGATAATATCAACCCCACAAACAGCATGTAGCACTTGTGCACTAGGAAGAAGAGATTGGCCTTTCTCTGTCACCTTCACCTAACCACCACGTCTTGGCATACCAATCAGAGTCAGGTTTAATATCACTGGCATACGTCGTGAAATGTGTTGTTTTGTGGCAGCAGTACAGTGCAATACATTATAATATAAACTACAAATTACAGTAAGTACATATATATATCAAAAAGGAAATTAAATTCCATAAGTAGTGCAAAACAAGAGGGAAAAAGTACTGAGGTAGTGTTCATGGGTTCATTGTCCATTCAGAAATCAGAGGGGAAGAAGCTGTTCCTGAAACATTGAGTATGTGTTTTCAGACTCCTGTATCTTCTCCTAGCAATGGGAAGAGGGCATGTTATGGGAGTCCTTAATGATGGATGCCACTTTTTTGAGGCATTGCCTTTTGAAGGTATCCACAATTCTGGGGAAGTTAGTGCCCATGATGGAGCTGACTGAGTTTACAACTTTATGCAGCTTTTTTCTAATCCTGTGCAGTGGTCCCTACATAAGAGACAGTGATGCAACCAGTCAGAATGATCTCCACTGTACACCTGTAGAAATTTCCATGTGTCTTTGTGACACACCAAATCTTCTCAAACTCCTACTGAAATATATAGCTGCTGCTGTGCTTTCTTTGTAATTGCATCAGTATGTTGGGACCAGGATAGATCCTCAGAGGTGTTGACACATAGGAATTTGAAACTGCTCACCCTTTCCACTCCTGATCCCTCAATGAGGACTGGTGTGTGTTC
This sequence comes from Hypanus sabinus, assembly GCF_030144855.1. Lineage (NCBI taxonomy): Eukaryota > Metazoa > Chordata > Chondrichthyes > Myliobatiformes > Dasyatidae > Hypanus > Hypanus sabinus. Next base: position 27,749,665 of record NC_082721.1, read on the forward strand.
CCTCGACTTCTCCTTCCTGAGTTCAACAATCAATTCCTTTGTTTTATTGACGCTAAGTGCCAAGTTGTTGCTGCAACACCATTCAATCAGCTGATCTACCTCACTCATGTACACTTCCTCATCACCATCTGAAATTCTGCCAACAATAGTTGTGATGTTGGCAAATGTATAGATGGTGTTTGAGCTGTGCCTAGCCACACATTTGTGGGTGTAGAGGAAGTAGAGCAGTGGGCTAAGCATGCAACCTTGAGTTGTGCCAGTGTTGATTGTCAGTGAGGAGGAGACTGTGATCTATTGGTGAGGAAGTCAAAGATCCTATTGCAGAGGAAGGTACAGAGGCCCATGTTTTGCAGCTTGTTTATTAGAAATGAGTGTATGATTGTATTGAATGCTGAGTGGTAATCAATAAACATCAGCCTAGCATGGGATTGCTGTTGCCCAGGTGATCCAAAGCCGAGTGGGGAGCCAATGAGATTGCATCCGCTGTAGACTTAATGTGGCTATAAGTTGTAGTGAGCCCTGGTCCTTGCTTTGGCAGGAGCTGATTCCAGCCATGACCAACCTCTTAAAGCACTTCATCACAGTAGAAGTGAGTGCCTCTGAAGGACAGTCACTAAGGCAGCTCTCCCTGCTCTGTTTGGACACTGATATGATTGTTGCCCTCTCAAAGCAGATGGGAACCTCCAATGTGAGAGGCTAAGATGACCACGTTGAGTTGGAAAGTTTGGCAGTCAATTTGGAGACAGCAAGATCCCACGAACATAATATTATCTAAGCAGAACATCTTCTTTTAATGATATAACTTAAAGGTACATACTTGTCCCAGGATGGCAGATGGATTTCATCTGCTCTTCTTCAAAATATTGGTTGTGGGCTTATTTGTAAACATCGTCAGTGGTGGTGTGCAGATATAGCCTATACCTCCGACAACATTTTTCTCAGTACCGTACCGAAGATGACAGCTTTGCACTCGCTGCATTCTTTTATTTGTTCCCTCTTTCTTTCTCTCTCCATTTCTGCCTCACATGCTCTTACTCTCACTCCCTCACTTTCTTATATTGTCTCTCTCCTCTCACTCACTTACACTCCTCTTCTTTTTCATCACTTGATATTCCACCCCCCCAACTCTCATTCTCTTTCACACCCACCCCACACATAATCCTCTCAGAACCATCAGCAACTGTGGAACACACTTTCTATCAGTCACTAAATGAACTGAAGAATCTCACTCTTACTTGAGCAAGATTTGGTAATATGAGGTATGACTTTTATAGATAGGAAGACAAGTGACATATTGGTCTTTGTTGCAATGGAGTTTGAATTAGGAAATAGGGAAGTGTTATTACAATCGTATAGAGCACCCAGAGCTTTAGACAAATTATTCGACCCTTAAGGAAGGATATGTGGAAGCGGTGGTGGGAACAGTCTGAAAGAGCTTCATTAATCCTGGCTTAAAAGGGGTTGTCCTATCAAAGTTGCTGAGGAATTAAGATCTCTATTCTTTGAAATTTGGAAGAATAAGACCAAAAGACATTGGAGCAGATATAGGCCATTTGACTCATCATGTCTGCTCTGCCATTCCATCATGGCTGACTTATTAACACTCTCAACCCATTCGCCCCGTAACCTTTGGTCTCCTTACTAATCAAGAACCTATCAACCTCCCACTGGTATGACCTCCACAGCCATCTGTGGCAATGAATTCCACAGATTCTGGCTAAAGAAGCTCCTCCTCATTATCTCTGTTCTAAGGTAATGTCCTTCTTTTCTGAGGCTGTTCCTTCTGGCTCTAGACTCACACACTTTAAGAAACATAAAAAGAATGAGGAATGATCTCAATAAAACATACAATATCTAGTCACATATAATAGGTGTGATAAGGTAGAGGTTGTGATGATTCCACATGGGAGAATCTCAAACAAGGGATATAGTTGCAAGATTAGGAAGTGGTATGTAAAACTAAGGTGCATATGAACTTCTTCCAGAGGATGGAGAACCTGGAGGGTTGTGGAGTCCAAGTTATAAGAGTAATTAAAGATTTCTAAATGATCCGGGAATTTGCCAACGTGCAAAGAAATGACATAGTGTTGCAGTTGTATAAGTAACTGGTGAGGCTGCACTTGGACTCCTCAGTTAAACTGGAAACAGTGCAGAAAAGATTTATGATGATGTGGCCAGGTGTTGTATATTTTTTTTACAAAATTTCTTTATTACAAATATTGGTGCTATACAATATGTACAAAACAGTGAGGGCCTGGTGTTATAGGGAGAGGTTGGCCAGGCTATATATTGTAGTGCAGAACAATGAGGGCTGACCTTCTCAAAATGTTTAAAATTATGAAAGGCATAAATAAGTAACAACCTTCTCCCCAGGTGGGGGAAGCCCAAAACCAGGGGGCATAAATGAGAGAGGAAAGTTTTACAAGGGACCTGAGTGGTAACTTTTTCTTATAGAGAATGGTGAGTATATAGAATGAACTGCCAGAGGAAGTGGTTGAGGCAGGTCCAGTGACATCAGTTAAGAGGCTCTTGGATAGTTATATAGAAGGATGGGACATAGAGGGAAATGCACAAGAGACAGGAAATTGGACTAGCTGGTTGGGCACCATGGTTGTGATTGACTGATTGTGCCAAAGGATCTGTATCCTTGCTCTGTTGCTCTATAATTATCACTCCATAATGTCTTTACAGATCAGATGTAGGCAGGACAGAATTGAAGAAACCAGTTGGCCTACTCGTTCTCAGCTTTTTATGGCCATTCAAGCCTGCTGCACTATTCAATATGATCATGGCCAATCATTCACTCAGTACCCGTTTCCTGTCAGTTAGGACATCACTACTGCACACGATACTTAAAGTACACATGTAGTAGAAAATACCTGCCCCTGTACTCAATTCCTCTTTAGTTTTGGTTTGTCAACTAAAGCACTTGAAAACTTCTACAAATGTACCATGGAGAGCATTCTGACTGGCTACTTCAGTGTCTGGTCTCTGGGGGAGGGGGAAGGTGGGTAGTGCATAAGATCGATGTAAGTTGCAGAAACTTGTAAAATTACTCTTCTCCATTATGGGTACTAGCCTCTGTAGTACCCAAGACATCTTCAAGGAGTGGTGCCTTAGGAAGCTGGCGTCTATCATTTAGCACCCCCATCACCCAGGGGACGCCGTCTTCTCATTGTTACCATCGGGTAGGAGGTACAGAAGCCTGAAGGCACACACTCGGTGATTCAGGAACACCCTCTTCCCCTCTGCCATCCGATTTCTAAATGGACATTGAACCCATGAACAGTTTTTTGCACTACTAATTTTAACTTTATATACACACACACACACACACACACACACAGTTTTTTTTATATATATAAAGAATAAAGGGTATAAAGGTAGTAAGGTAAAAGGGCTAAAGCGTGTGTACTTCAATGCAAGAAGCATCAGGAACAAAGGTGATGAACTGAGAGCTTGGATACTTACATGGAATTATGATGTAGTGGCCATTACGGAGACTTGGCTGGCACCAGGGCAGGAATGGATTCTCAATATTCCTGGATTTCAGTGCTTTAAAAGGGATAGAGAGGGGGGAAAAGAGGAGGAGGGGTGGCATTATGGTCAGGGATACTATTACAGCTGCAGAAAGGGTGGGTAATGTAGCAGGATTTTCTTTTGAGTCAGTATGGGTGGAAGTCAGGAACAGGAAGGGAGCAGTTACTCTACTGGGGGTATTCTATAGGCCCCCTGGTAGCAGCAGAGATACCGAGGAGCAGATTGGGAGGCAGATTTTGGAAAGGTGCAAAAATGACAGGGTTGTTATCATGGGTGACTTTAACTTCCCTAATATTGATTGGCACTTGATTAGTTCCAAGGGTTTAGATGGGGCAGAGTTTGTTAAGTGTGTCCAGGATGGATTCCTGTCACAGTATGTTGACAGGCCGACTAGGGGGAATGCCATACTAGATCTAGTATTAGGTAACCAACTGGGTCAAGTCACAGATCTGTCAGTGGGTGAGCATCTGGGGGTCAGTGATCACCGCTCCCTGAGCTTTAGCATTATCACGGAAAAAGATCGAATCAGAGAGGACAGGAAAATTTTTAATTGGGGAAGGGCAAATTATGAGGCTATAAGGCTAGAACTTGCGGGTGTGAACTGGGATGATGTTTTTTTAGGGAAATGTACTATGGACATGTGGTTGATGTTTAAGGATCTCTTGCAGGATGTTAGGGATAAATTTGTCCCGGTGAGGAAGATAAAGAATGATAGGGTGAAGGAACCATGGGTGACAAGTGAAGTGGAAAATCTAGTCAGGTGGAAGAAGGCAGCATACATGAGGTTTAGGAAGCAAGGATCAGATGGGTCTATTGAGGAATTTAGGGTAGCAAGAAAGGAGCTTAAGAAGGGGCTGAGAAGAGCAAGAAGGGGGCATGAGAAGGCCTTGGCGAGTAGGGTAAAGGAAAACCCCAAGGCATTCTTCAATTATGTGAAGAACAAAAAGATGACAGGAGTGAAGGTAGGACCAATTAGAGATAAAAGTGGGAAAATGTGCCTGGAGGCTGTGGGAGTGAGCAAGGTCCTCAATGAATACTTCTCTTCAGTATTCACCACTGAGAGGGAACTTGATGATGGTGAGGACAATATGAGTGAGGTTGATGTTCTGGAGCATGTTGATTTTAAAGGAGAGGTGATGTTGGAATTGTTAAAATACATTAGGACAGTTAAGTCCCCGGGGCCTGACGGAATATTCCCCAGGCTGCTCCACGAGACAAGGGAAGAGATTGCTGAACCTCTGGCTAGGATCTTTATGTCCTCGTTGTCCACGGGAATGGTACCGGAGGATTGGAGGGAGGTGTATGTTGTCCCCTTGTTCAAAAAAGGTAGTAGGGATAGTCCAGGTAATTACAGACCAGTGAGCCTTACGTCTGTGGTGGGAAAGCTGTTGGAAAAGATTCTTAGAGATAGGATCTGTGGGCATGTAGAGAATCATGGTCTGGTCAGGGACAGTCAGCATGGCATTGTGAAGGGCAGATCATGCCTAACAAGCCTGATAGAGTTCTTTGAGGAGGTGACCAGGCATATAGATGAGGGTAGTGCAGTGGATGTGATCTATATGGATTTTAGTAAGGCATTTGACAAGGTTCCACATGGTAGGCTTATTCAGAAAGTCAGAAGGCATGGGATCCAGGGAAGTTGGCCAGGTGGATTCAGAATTGGCTTGCCTGCAGAAGGCAGAGGGTTGTGGTGGAGGGAGTACATTCAGATTGGAGGGTTGTGACTAGTGGTGTCCCACAAGGATCTGTTCTGGGACCTCTACTTTTTGTGATTTTTATTAATGACCTGGATATGGGGGTAGAAGGGTGGGTTGGCAAGTTTGCAGACAACACAAAGGTTGGTGGTGTTGTAGATAGTGTAGAGGATTGTCGAAGATTGCAGAGAGACATTGATAGGATGCAGAAGTGGACTGAGAAGTGGCAGATGGAGTTCAACCTGGAGAAGTGTGAGGTGGTACTCTTTGGAAGGGCAAACTCCAAGGCAGAGTACAAAGTAAATGGCAGGATACTTGGTAGTGTGGAGGAGCAGAGAGATCTGGGGGTACATGTCCACAGATCCCTGAAAGTTGCCTCACAGGTAGATAGGGTAGTTAAGAAAGCTTATGGGGTGTTCGCTTTCATAAGTAGAGGGATAGAGTTTAAGAGATGCGATGTAATGATGCAGCTCTATAAAACTCTAGTTAGGCCACACTTGGAGTACTGTGTCCAGTTCTGGTTGCCTCACTATAGGAAGGATGTGGAAGCATTGAAAAGGATACAGAGGAGATTTACCAGGATGCTGCCTGGTTTAGAGTATGGATTATGATCAGAGATTAAGGGAGCTAGGACTTTACTCTTTGGAGAGAAGGAGGATGAGAGGAGACATGATAGAGGTATACAAGATATTAAGAGGAATAGACAGAGTGGACAGCCAGCGCCTCTTCCCCAGGGCACCACTGCTCAGTACAAGAGGACATGACTTTAAGGTAAGGGGAGGGAAGTTCAAGGGGCATATTAGAGGAAGGTTTTTCACTCAGAGAGTGGTTTGTGCGCGGAATGCACTGCCTGAGTCAGTGGTGGAGGCAAATACACTAGTGAAGTTTAAGAGACTACTAGACAGGTAGATGGAGGAATTTAAGGTGGGGGGTTATATGGGAGGCAGGGTTTGAGGGTCGGCACAACATTGTGGGCTGAAGGGCCTGTAATGTGCTGTACTATTGTGTTCTATATACTGTAGTTCAGTTTTTTCTCTGTATTTATTTATAATGCATTTCATTGTACTGCTGCTGTAAAGTTAACAAATTTCACAGCATGTGCCAGTGAAATTAAACTGATTTTGGTTCACCAGGAAGGCCAGTATACATTTTCCTTTCTTAACTACCTGGTGCAGTTGCATGCTTACCATCATTGACTGATGCAGGCCACTCAAGTCTCACTGCACTTCCCCCTTTCCTAATATAGCACCAATCAATCAGACAATCAGTTTTCAATCAGCCTTCTTGGTTTTGCCACCAAATTGGAAAATATTATACTGCATGTGTCATCTTTCAACATATCCAAATGATGTTGGCGTCCTCCGCACAGCTCTCACTCCCACTCGAGAATAAAGGGTTTTGATCATGTAAGTATAGTGGAGCTGGTAACCAGGAGACACAATAAACCAGTGAACGGGAGGCGTACAGGAGTGAGATAGATCTGCTGGCTGAGTGGAGTTGCAACAACAACCTTGCGCACAACATCAGTAAGAGCAAGGAATTGATTATGGACGTAAGGAAGAGGAAGCCAAGGGTCACAGTCCTCACGGAGGAGTCAGCAGTGGAAAGAGTGAGCAGTTTCAAGCTCATGGGTGTCAACATTTCTGAAGTTCTATCCTGGGCCCAACATATTGATGCAATTACAAAGGGGGCATGCTGACAGATATATTTCAAAAGGAGCTTGAGGAGATTTGGCGTGTCACCAAAGACTACCACATTTCTACAGATGCGCTGTGGAGAGCATTCCAATTGGTTCCATCACCACTTAATATGGAGAGGCCAGAACATGGAATGCTGGAGATGGCTATAAAGCCAGCCAGCTCCACCATGGGCACCAGTCTCCCCGCCATCTAGGACATACCCAAAAGGCGACGACTCAGGAAGGCGTCATTAAGGACCCCCACCAACCTCTTTTCATTACTACCATCAGGGAGGTGTTATAGGAGCCTGAAGACACACACTTAACGTTTTACCATCGGATTTCTGAACGGTCTTAGGAATCCATGAACACTACTGCTCAGTTTTCACCACTATTTACAGTATGCATACCTGGAGGTGAAGAAAGGTTCGTTAGCAAACTTTTTTTCAGACCTGTGTTGCAACGCCTCCTTCTGCCACGTGTGTTCTGAGCTGCCCCCGAAATGGTGAAGTGAACGGGAATGTGTGCGGGAGGGGAAACCTTTCAGGGGCCGGGGGGGGGGGTTGAAGGAATCTTGGGTGACAGGGGACTTAAAGGAGGTGTAATCACCCCCTCCCCCAGATGCCCACGCCTCTCTAGCCCCACAACCCTCCGAGACCTCCGCGCCTCCCTTGGCCTCTTGCCCACCTCCGATCCACATCCGAGACTGTGCCTGACTCCGGGCTCTGACACTCCCTTCCGCCTCTCTTTCCTCAGACTGGTTCCTTGAACCCTCCCGCCGATCACTCCCTTCAGCTCGCATTTCCTGACGGGGTTGGGAGTGAAATTCCGCCTCACGGCACTCGCGTCGGTCACCTCAGAACTTGCGTTCTCAGAGGTACTTTCTCGCTGGACACCTTGCTCTGTAAAACTTCGACTTGTGCTGCCGATAATCTACCGTTCTTAAATCAGTGCTGCTTTGTGCGCCGAAATAGTTAATCCGGTGCTGCCCTGCATGTTTAATTTGTCGATAAACATCAGGGTTTGAGGAGTATTTACAGACTCCGATATGTTGTGCACACACATTAGGATCTGGCCGCTGGGAGAAAGCTGTTAGCACTGAACGTCAACGGGTTGTCGACAGCGCCGAGCGGCGGCAGGAAGCAGTCATCCTGTGCGAAGTGAATTCAGCTCTCGTCCACGTCCCGGTGAGCGAAGGCAACTTATCCCGTAACAGCAGATTAGACCGGTAAGAAAACACCATCAAAGTTTTTCTTTAAATTTTAAATTTAAGTCACCAGACGCTGGGGGCTGCCCCCAACTAATGGCCCGAAGTTCACCCAGCCACGGGATAGTGTGCCGTTCGGACCCCCGTTACACGGCAAAGGAGCAAGAACAGTAAAGCCCCTTTGCGGGGTGTGCGCTGAAGGGGGCTGGCCGGTTTTTAAAGGACGCATTTGCCGGGATGGACGTCGACCTGGAAACTGCAGACTGTCAACCAACCACCCGTCAATCTAGTCAGAAATTCTGCAGTAATTACTTTCCCCTGAGGGTGAAATCAGAAATTCTGGAGAAACTTCTTGGCCCTGAGAACTCTTACCTAGGGGAAAGGGGCGGGTGGCAAGCAAAGAGAGGTTGGAGACAAGCTGGATAACATAAGGGAGGGTGAGAAGGATGGGCTGATGTAGAGGGCTGGTAGGTTTGGTGTTAGATTGAATCTGATCCTGACTTCTGTTCAAATTTGAAAGTCTTTGTCTACCTGTCAGCTGCTTAAGAAATAAACCCAGAAAGGACTGTTTCCCTTTGATGGAGGAGCCATGGGGAGAGATGCTCCCACTTTTATTGTGCTGTGTTAGCCCGCCAGATACGCCCATTTAAAGGGATGATGGGCAGGATTGTGTTTCACTGCAGCGAGGTGACTGGACGAAGGCTGAGTCCCAACTTCCACACTGGGTCTCGGAAACTCGATTCTGTTTCAGGCAATCCCCTAGCATTTTCGAGCTGTGCAATGGAGAGAGCAGATTGTCTGCACAGCAGCTAATGACATTTGAAAAGATCAGGGCATTAGCAAAATATCTGTATTACACAAACATTCCCTCTTCCCTTCCCCAGGGGCATCACCCCATGCCCTCAGCCTCCCCTCTATCTCTGAAACCCTTGGCAGATTCACAGTCCTCTCAGATCTCCTGAGGTCTCTCTGATCTCAACTCCATTTCATTTGTTATCAACTCCCAATTTCCATCTTTCTGCCATTCAAGTGCCCCAGATGTCTTCACTCTGTGCTCCCTCACTAAACTTCTTCAGTACTTTAAACTTTGCTCTTTCACCTAGTGTAAGCTCACACCATGGATGTGCCTCTTTAAATTGCCTTTGATATTGCGCCTGTGAGATGCCTTGAGTTGGTTTGACAAGTTGAGGTGCTTTTGCAACACGGATTTTTGTGTGGTGTTGAATAGTGTGACACAGTGACAGGAGATGGGTCAGCGATAAGAAAAATATCTGAGCTGCATGCCACCGGTCGGGGCACTGGCAGCTAAGGCGACTCCTCTGGGCAGTCCTGTTCTCAGCCTGAGCTACTAACTTAAGGTTTTGGCCCTGAGTATAAACAGAAGGCAAGGAAGATCTGAAAGTGACGAAAACATAATGAATTGCATAGGGCCTTTAATGATACAACATTTAGGCTTTTGTAAAAAAATTTAAATCTTTACATAAGGAAGAACGTAATTGCCATAGAAAGAGGGTGTGAAGATTTGCTGTTCTGGTTGCAGCAATGGTGATTTTGCTACATGACAAAAATTGATTAGACTGGGATGGTATCATCAAGCACTCCTTTCCCTCCCTGACCCCCCCCCCCACTTCCTGCTTTCCACAGGGATCACACCCTACGTGACTCCCTTGTCCATTCATCCCTCCCCACTGATCTCCCCTCCTGGCACTTATCCTTGAAAGCAGAACAAGTGCTGCACCTGTCCCTGCACCTCCGCCTTCACTACCATTCAAGGCCCTAAACAGTCCTTCCAGGTGAGATGACACTTCACCTGTGAGTCTGTTGGGGTCATAAACTGTGTCCAATGCTCTTGATGTAGCCTCCTGTATAGCAGTGAGACCCGATGTAGACTGGGAGACCGCTTCGCCAATCACCTACACTCTGTCTGCCAGAGGAAGCTGGATCTCCCAGTGGCCACCGATTTTAATTCCACTTCCTATTTCCATTCCAATTTGTCCATCCATGGCCTCCTCTACTGTTACGATGAGGCCACACTCAGGTTGGAGGGACAACACCTTCTATTCCGTCTGGTGAGCCTCAAACCTGATGGCATAAACATCGATATCTTGAACTTCTGGTAATGTGCCCATCTCTGCTTCCCCATCCCCTCTTTCCTTGCTCACCTTATCTCCTTGCCCGCGAATCGCCTACATTTGATGCTCCTTCCCCCTTTTTCCATGGCCTTCTACCCTCTCCTATTAGATTCCCCTTTCACAGCCCTGTAGCTCTTTCACCAAACAACTCCCAGCTCTTTACTTCACCCCTCCCCCTCCTGGTTTCACTGATCACCTTGTGTTTCTCTCTTCCCCCCACCTTTTAAATATACTCCTCATCTTTCTTCCCCAGTCCTGCCCGAGGGTCTCGGTCCAAAACATTGACTGTACTCTTTTCCATACAAGCTGCCCGGCCTGCTGAGTTCCTCCACCACTTTGTGTGTGTTGCTTTGGATTTCCAGCATCTGCAGATTTTCTCTTGCCTGGGATAGTATTCTCTAATTTTTAAAAGATTGATCGAAGATCTCAATACACAATTCTTACAGGGATTAACAGGCTGGGTGCAGTGACAATGTTTCCTTTGGCTGAGGAATCCAGAACCAAGGGCCACCATCCAAGAACTCAGAGTAGGTTATTCAGAATTCAAATAAGGAGACATTTTTTCACCTACAGACTGAAGAATCCTTGAATTCAGGACCATATATGGAGGCTCAGTGGTTAAGTTAATTCAATACTGAGATTGATAGATTTTTAGATATTAATGTAATCCAAGGGCAAAGTGCATCGGGCATGAAAATGGAGTTGAAGTAGAACGTCAAATATGGCTTGATGAAGAGCTTGGTAGACTCGAAGAACCGGATGACTGTGAGACCATAAGACATAGGAGCAGAACTAAACCACTCGGCCCATGTAGTCTACTGCACCATTTGATCATTTATTTCCCTTTGCAAACAATTTTCCTGCCTTCTCCCTGTCATCTTTGACACCGTGACTACTCCAGAACCTGTCACCCTCTGCTTTAAATATGCCCAATGACTTCACCTCCGCATCCATCTGTGGCAACGAATTCCGCAGATTCACCACCCTCCGGCTAAAGAAATTGATATTCATCTTTTTTGTAAAGAGATGTCATTCTACTCTGAGGCCATGCTCTCTGATCCTAGACTCTCCCACTATTGGAAACACGCTCACTCTATCTAGGACATTTAATATTCTGTAGGTTTCAATGAGATCCCCCCCCCCCCCCCCATTCTTCTAAACCCCATCGAGTACAGGTCCAGAGTCATTAAACACTCCTTCCTAGTCTTTGTCCAGTTGAGTGGTTCAGGCAGCTAACTCCTTTTCCTGTGCTTTATGTTCTTACATTGTATGTTTAGGTAGTGCAGTCTAAGATTATAGGAAATTAAGTATTGATCTAATTTATGATTTAAAATATTGCTTGGTTGGACAGAGAGAGAGAGAGAGAGGGAGAGGGAGAGGGGGAGAGAGATGAGAGAGAGAGAGAGGGAGAGGGGGAGGGAGAGAGAGAGAGAGAGATGATTAATTGATTGATTTCTGGGGGCTTGGGAAAGGTAAGCACAAACTTAAGCCAAGAGCCTCACACAGAGGCTGACAGGATTCTGGAATCCACTCACTCAAAAGAGCTGCTGGACTTGGGTGTTAATTGGAAATCTTAAAACTGACCTGGTTCGATATTTTTGTTCAGGCAAGTGTCATATAAATAAGACACGGAAATGCGTAAAGTATCAGATCATAATGAAATAGATTCTGAGGTTAAGAGTTCATCTTATGACATTAGGAAACCATTCAATAGTCTTATAACAGCTGGGTCGAAGCTATCCTTGAACTTGGTGGTGTCCGCTTTCATGTTTTTTTATCTTCTGCCGAATGGACAAGTGGAGAAGAGAGAGTATCATGGTGGGTGGGGTTTTTGATTATGCTGGCTGCTTTATAACCATATAACAATCACAGCACGGAAACAGGCCATCTCGGCCCTTCTAGTCCATGCCGACGCTTACTCTCACCTAGACCCACTGACCTGCACTCAGCCCATAAACTTCCATTCCTTTCCTGTCCATATACCTATCCAATATTTTATTAAATGACCATATCGAACCTGCCTCTACCACTTCTACTGGAAGCTCGTTCCACACAGCTACCACTCTCTGAGTAAAGAAGTTCCCCCTCGTGTTACCCCTAAACTTTTGCCCCTTAACTCTCAACCCATGTCCTCTTGTTTGAATCTCCTCTACTTTCAATGGAAAAAGCCCATCCACATCAACTCTATCTATCCCCCTCATAATTTTAAATACCTCTATAAAGTCCGCCCTCAACCTTCTGTGCTCCAAAGAAGAAAGACCTAACTTGTTCAGCCTTTACTGGAGTATCGGGAAGTATAGACAGAATCCATAGAAGGAAGGCTGGTTTCCATGATATACTGAACTGTGTCTTTAACTCCCTTCAGTTTTTTGTTATGTGCAGAGCCGCTGCCGTACCAAGCTATCAGATAGGATACCTCACTGATAAAAGGTGGTAGTGGTTGTTGGGGGACATGCTAAATTTCTTTAGCCTCCTGACAAAATAAAAGTGTTGGTGAACTTTCTTGGCCATGGTATCTACATGATTGGACCAGGACAGGCCACTGGTGATATTCACTCCGAGGAGCAAACACCCTGCCTCCTTCCTGAAGTCAATGGGCAACCCTATTGCTTTGTTGACATTGAGGGAAAGTTTGTTGTCATGGCACCATGTCTCTGAGCTTGCCATCTCCTCCCTGTACTGAAGCTCATCATTATTTGAGATAGGGCCCGCTACGGTGGTTTTATTTACAAAACTGTAAATGGAGTTGGAGCAGAATCTGACCACACCATCATGAGTGTACAGGAAGCAGAGTAGAGGGCTGAGGATGCAACCTCATAGAACATCAGTGTTTAGAATAATCATGGAGGAGGTGTTTCCACCCACCTTTACCGATTGTGGAGTGTTGGTTAGGAAGTTAAGGATCCAGTTGCAGAGGTAAGCATTAACTCCCAGGATCTGGAGTTTGGTGAAGAGTTTCCTTGGAGTTACAATATTGAAGGTGAAGCTGTAGTCGATAAACAGCTTGAATGACACTTTAGGCTCTTATGAGTGAGTGACCTCTACTTTCTTTATATTTGCCCAATAGTAGCATCCTCTGATAGTTTTCCAGAATTTTCTTCCATCAAGAGTCACAGGAAGCATTCCTGCAAGGAATAGTCTGGATAAGTGGTGTTCTTTTGAAGGGTTAAATCCCTCTCAGTATGGAGAGCAAGATGATGGATTATTGAAAAATAAATACAAGATGGGACATTGCTGCACTGTGTCTTATTGTGTTAGTTACAAACAATGACTGTCCCAAGGAGAATGGAGAACAGATGTGGTATGTCGGGCTCCAGTTTAACAAATGATGACGAACTACTTCAAAGAGAAACTTCAACCCATATTTTCTAGTTTGATGATAGCTGTAAATGAGGAAAAAATAGATCTTGTGGGAAAGTACTAAATTGGTTGAGGGTAAATTACCAGTGTATAGGGGAGGAGTGAGGGAGAGTTATCAAGAAAGCTCAATTTGGGCAAGTCCACATCTAATACATAGGTGTTACTTAAAAAAAAACGATGGCACAGAGCACAGGACTGGTGTGTTCCACTACGAAAATCAAAGGCATAGTTGGAGGAAAAAATGGAACAGGGGCTTGAGGAACATACAAAGCCAGAAAAGAACTCAGAAAGGAATTAGAAGAGTGAGAAGGGGCCATGAGAATTTTATCTTGTTTATTTTATTTAGAGATACACTGCGGAATGAGTACAGTGTGGAACGGGTACAGTGAGGAATGGGTACAGTGAGGAACGGGTACAGTGAGGAATGGGTACAGTGTGGAACAGGTACAGTGTGGACCAGGTACAGTGAGGAACGGGTACAGTGAGGAATAGGTACAGTGTGGAATGGGTACACTGAGGAACGGGTACACTGTGGAATAGGTACAGTGAGGAATGGGTACAGTGCTGAATGGGTACAGTGAGGAATAGGTACAGTGTGGAATGGGTACAGTGTGGAATGGGTACAGTGAGGAATAGGTACAGTGTGGAACGGGTACAGTGTGGAACGGGTACAGTGAGGAACGGGTATAGTGCAGAATCGGTACAGTGAGGAACGGGTACAGTGTGGAACGGGTACAGTGAGGAACGGGTACAGTGCGGAACGGGTACAGTGAGGAATAAGTACAGTGTGGAATGGGTACAGTGCGGAACGGGTACAGTGTGGAACGGGTACAGTGTGGAACGGGTACAGTGAGGAATAAGTACAGTGTGGAATGGGTACAGTGAGGAACGGGTATAGTGCAGAATCGGTACAGTGAGGAACGGGTACAGTGTGGAACAGGTACAGTGAGGAACGGGTATAGTGAGGAATAAGTACAGTGTGGAATGGGTACAGTGAGGAATGGGTACAGTGAGGAACGGGTACAGTGCTGAATGGGTACAGTGAGGAATGGGTACAGTGTGGAATGGGTACAGTGTGGAACGGGTACAGTGAGGAACGGGTACAGTGAGGAATAGGTACAGTGTGGAACGGGTACAGTGAGGAACGGGTACAGTGAGGAACGGGTACAGTGACAAATAAGTACAGTGTGGAATGGGTACAGTGAGGAATAGGTACAGTGTGGAACAGGTACAGTGCGGAACGGGTACAGTGAGGAATGGGTACAGTGAGGAATAGGCACAGTGAGGAACGGGTACAGTGCGGAACGGGTACAGTGAGGAACGGGTACAATGAGGAACGGGTACAGTGAGGAATAAGTACAGTGTGGAATGGGTACAGTGTGGAACGGGTACAGTGAGGAATAGGCACAGTGAGGAATGGGTACAGTGCGGAACGGGTACAGTGCGGAACGGGTACAGTGAGGAATAAGTACAGTGTGGAATGGGTACAGTGCGGAACGGGTACAGTGCGGAATGGGTACAGTGCGGAACGGGTACAGTGTGGAACGGGTACAGTGAGGAACAGGTACAGTGCTGAATGGGTACAATGTGGAACGGGTACAGTGCGGAACGGGTACAGTGCAGAACGGGTACAGTGAGGAACGGGTACAGTGTGGAACGGGTACAGTGCGGAACGGGTACAGTGCGGAACGGGTACAGTGAGGAACGGGTACAGTGTGGAATAAGTACAGTGAGGAATGGGTACAGTGAGGAATGGGTACAGTGAGGAACGGGTACAGTGAGGAACGGGTACAGTGCGGAATAGGTACAGTGCTGAGTAAGTACAGTGAGGAATAGGCCTTTCTGGCCCAACAAGTCACCCCACTGAGCAAGCAACCTATTTAGCACTAGCCTAATCACAGGACAATTTAGAACTACTGACTGGTACATCTTTGGACTGTGGGGAAGAAAGATATGCAGTCATGGGGAAAACATGCAAGTTCCTTGCGGGCAGTATTGGAACAACACTCCGAACACTGGAAAGCCCTGAGGTGTCATGGCATTGTCAGAACCACTATGCCTCTGTGGCACTTTCCCGAACTCCAACTTATCCCATTTTCCTGCTGCATCTGACTCCGTAGAATTAAAGAGAATCCAAAGGCTCGCTATGCATACCTCAAGTGCAGGAGGATAGCTAGGTAGAGGGTAGAACCCCTCTAAGATCATGAGTTTGGAGGCAGAGCTGTGGGTGAGGTCCTAAATGATTATTTTGTGTCAGTATTCACAATGGCCTGTGCGGAAGATCCACAGTGGCTTGGCCATTTGGATTCAGAATTGGCATGCCCATGGAAGACAGAGGGTGGTGGTCAATGGGTCTCATCCTGGGAGGAAGTCTATGACTAGTGATGTTCTGTACTGGTCCATACTGAGATATACACTCACTGGCCACTTTATTAGGTACCTCTTGTACGTGTGTTCCAAGATTCTCTTCTGCACACCAGTGTTGTAACATCTGGCAATTCGATTTACTGTTGCCTTCCTGTGAACTTGAACCGGACTGGCCATTTTCCTCTGGCCTCTCATCAATAGGGTGTTTTTGCCCATAAAACTGTTGCTCACTGGATGATTTCTTTGTTTTTCTTTGTATCATTCTCTATAAACTCTAAAGACAGTTGTGAGTGAAAATTCCAGGAGATAAGTAGCTTCTGAGATACTCAAACAATCCACGCCTGTCACCAACAACCAAAATCTCTCAGATCACAATCTTCCTCATTCTGATGTTTGGTCTGAGCAAAAAACTGAACCTCTTGACCATGTCTGCATAGTTTCATACATTGAGTTGCTGCCACATGATTGACTAATTAGGTAGTTGTATCATCGAGCAGGTGCACAGATGTACAGACTCTGAGTGTATTTAACTGACTTGAATGAAAATGTGGACGGGTGGGTTGTAAGTTTGCAGATGACACGAAGATTGGTGGTGCTGTGTATAGCGTGGAATGTCACTAGAATATACAGTGTGTTGAGAATCAGTTGGAGATATGGGAGGAGCAATAGCAAGTGGAACTTAATCTTAGCAAGTGTGAAGTGTTCCACTCTGAGCGATAAGATGTAAAGGGAAAGCACAGATTTCTCTTAACAGCATACATGCAGAGGGACCTTGGGTTCTAAGCCCGTAGCATCCTGAAAGTGACCTCTCAGGTTCGGAGGGAGTACAGAAGGCATATAGCTTGCTTGCTTTTATTAGTCAGGGTATTGAGTTCAGGCATCAGAAAGTTATATTGCAGCTTTTCAAGACTTTGGTAAGGCTGTTGTGTGCCCCATTATAGGAAGGAGGTGCAGGCATTGGAGAGAATGCAGAAGAGGTTTTATGGGATGCAGCCTGGATGAGAGAGCATGTGATATAAGGAGAGGTTAGACAAACTTGGGTTGTTTTCTCTGGAGCACAGAGACTACGGGGAGATCTGACAAAGTTTATATGGTTTTGAGGGGGATAGAGCAAGCAGAGAGCTGGGGTTGATTTGGCTAATACTAGAGGTTATGTATTTAATGTGGGGGTGGGAAGGAAGTTCAAAGGAAATGTGTGGGGCAGGTTGTTTACCAGAGAGTGGCAGGTACCTGGAATTTGCTGCCAGGGTTGGTGGTGAAGGCAGATAAAACAGAGGCTTTTAAGAAGCCCTAGATCGGCAGATGAATTTGCAGAGAATGGATTTGGCAGAAAAAATTGGGTACCATAATTAGTTAGACACAATATTACGGGCCAGAGGGCTTGTTCCTGTGGGTGCTTTTTTATGCTTTGTAATCTTGTGAAGATTATCCGGTTAAAACAGCTTGCACTGCAGAATTTTTCATTAGTTTCCTTACTTCAGAGCTCAGTATACAGTATACCTTTGAAAATCGTATTAACAATGTACCATTTTTCAATGCACATTATTGGATTAGGTTTCCTTTTCACCCAGCAACTTGCAGTTACGCCAACAAAGGTCATTGTTCCGTTGTCCTTGCAACACAAAATACTGTGCAGCCTGCATTGTGGCATGTAACAAATTTTGTAAGTACTGCCAAGTATGTATGCCACGGGTTTGTATGGACCACGTGCATTTTACTCACTCTTACTGGACTGAAGAGAACTCCCGCTGCGTTGTTCTAAAGAATCTCGTCCTGTCGAGACATTCAGGCAGGAACAGGTTGAAGCGTCCTACTTCTATCAGTGACAGCAGAAACGAGAGAGAGGCAGAATGAAAAACTGAGTGTTTAATTTACTTTTGCTAGTGGTAGAGTGGAGGGAAATAACTTTATTCTGAGGTTAGTGAAGGATATTGTATAAGCTGGCTGTGTGCAGGAAGATTATTGGGGGATGGTTATAACATCTAGAGACTATAGTACCTTAGAGTCAGAGCTGCATGAGTCATTAGAGAAGCTTGTACTTTGCAATGTGTTTTATGATAAACTTTGCCCCTGCCATCCCAGATGCTGGCTCTGGGCAGCTGGAGAGGCCATGCTGAAAACTGTTTTGAAGCTTGACCTGTGAAGTATTAGGTAGAGCAGGAGGACTCTCTGGTGACCTGGGTGAGATTTTACCAGAAATGTAGAAAGAAAAGAGCGCTGAGGACCCTGCAGTTTGTAAGGTCCTCAGGAAGGCCAAGGATCCACCTTCTTGCACTTGTCCCTCAACGTTGCTCCACTTGCTGAAAAGTAGTGGAAGCTTCATTAGCAGCTTGTGGACTCAAAGACCATCAACAGGTATTCCGTCATGGCTTGGAATTGGAATTGGTTCATTATTGTCACAATGAAAAGCTTACCTTGCATACTGTTCAGATGGGTAATTTCATTACCCAGGCGATTGAGGTAATACAAAGAAGAACAGAATGCAGAATACAATGTAACAGGGAGAGAGGATCTTTAGGGTGGGTGGATGGGTCTTTGATTATGCTGGCTGCTTTACTGAGATATTGAGAAATGTAGACAGAGTCAATGGACATGGGGGATGATTTCTATGATCTGCTGGTCTGTGTCCAGAACATCTCAGAGGATTGTTGCAGTCATGGGCAGAGCAGTTGCCATAGCAAACCATGATGCTTTCTGATAAGATGCTTTTTATGGTGCATCAATAAAAATTGGTGGCCCATTCCCCCTGGATCTGTATAATAAGGATGAGAGCAGATGTTTTTGTTGGTGGACCAACTGGGAGTCACTACTCAGGGCACCAAGTGATTAGATGTTCTGCTGACCCAGGGAAGAAGTAGACAAAGTCCTCCATCATTTCTTGGGATGAATTTTGCTAGGATTAGAGGGACTGAGCATGGATATCCTTGGGTTATCTCTGTATCCTAGGGAAGAAAAGATAACTAGGAAGATACAACCCCCCCCCCCCCCCCCCCAGGAATCAGCACTGGCATCATCACTGCTGCCTAAAAGTGATCATCTCTGCCTTCTAAAGAAATGAGATCTGTTTCTCTCCTGAAGATCTTTCTCCTGGCTATGTCCACAATACTGACCCATATGATCCATTATTTAGGCATGGACTGGTCCATTTCTGGTCTGGGGCAATCTGCTATTCCCAGAACACTGGTCCGTTGGTCACTTTTCTTTCCCTTGACCAGGACAGAGGGTTGAATGGTGTGGGTCACAAGCAGTTATTATTCCTACAAAGCAGAGCCAAAGCAGGGGAAACTCTCTTCATTGTATCTACCCTGTTAAAAACAATACTGAGGCCTCGAGAGATGTAAGGTGCCCAGTTCTGGGCACTGCACTTAAGCTGCAGCACTTACAGAAAGTATTCCAAAGATGAGAGGCTTCAGTATTGGCAGGTGAACAGACTGTAAAGACTTGAATGTTCTCCTCAAGAAACAGAAGGCGTGTGGAGACTTTCAATTTATGAGGAGCTTATGCAAGAGTGCAACTTTCCCATGGGTGGCAGTCAAAAATAAAGGGCATAGAATAAAACCATTGCCAAAACAACTCGGAGTGACATTTAAAAACAAATCCGGTCAACAATACCATGAGTGGTTAACGTTTGGAAGAGCTGGAGACAGATGCAATTGTACTATTCAAACAAAACTTGCATAAGCATTTATAGGGCTATGGGGAGAAGTAGGGGAATATGACCAGCTGGATTGTTCTTTCACTGAGCTGGTACAGACTGGACAGAATGAATGTCTTCCTATCGTGCTCTAGACATTATATGATTGCCTCTTGTAGTTTCCAACTCTAGTTATAGGTATACTCTTCTCAATCGTTCCTCCAAAGGTAACTCCTCACTCAGGAATCAATTGGATGATTGACTGTATGTGGGAGACGTGCAGGCTGTTCACTTTTGAAGATATAGGTTTTTGTCTCATGCGATATCTGTACTATTGCCTGTCTTTGGATCGAATGTGAAGCTACTAATGGGACGGGAATGGCAACCTTGTCCAAGGTGACAGTAACGGGAAAGAGGAAAATTATGTAAAATATTTTAGAAATAAATTTTACATGACTTTTACAAATTGTACATAAATTTTACATAAAACTATGTAAAACAACGTAAGCATGACTAAATAGGAATGGGTTATCTGTTGCTTGAATAACAGGATATGAGTAATTGGAAAGCAATAAATGATTTGTGGATTTGTAGGTTATCAATGACGAGGGGAACTGGAATTCAGGATGTGGATTGAGATGTGAGATGCACTGTTACAGAGATTGTAACTTTAGTTTTGCTGCTCCAGATAGAGAGTAAAGATTGTGTCACCTCAGCGATTAGGAAGGACTGTAACTTTCTATTCAAACCTGACCAGATTAAAGAAAACTGTTATGCTTGCTACACCCACAGCTATTCATGGAGATATTGTAACAATTGAATGTAACACTCAACAAACACTGCTGGCAATTCCAGTCTCTGTCCTTGCCAGAGAAAGGTTAAATCTTGAATCTCCGCCTCTGTTTTGAAATTCCATTTTGGTATGCCAATGTCTTACTAAGCAAGCCCTTCAAATTTGCTGAAGATATCCAAAAATCACCCTCCCAATCTCCCCTCTTTACAGCCTTCCACAATCGGCGTTGTGAGCCTCAGAGATTTCTTTACAGTGACTGGGTTAATCATTTATTGCACATCACGGGTAGAGTCCAAGACAGTCCACAGAATTAACATAACCTGCATATCTCCTTGAAAGTTAACCGGAGTACATGGCTGGTGACTTGAGCCAGTTCTGGCAGATTGAAACACAATGTCTCGTTTTACGGACTGCCTTCATTACAAAGGGAACTTGATTTTAGCTGATTCCTTTAATTGTAACAAAAGATAAACAGAGTCTAATCAGGTAGAAATGCAGACCAAAAAAGAGGAAATATTAGAAAGCATCAAAACCTTCCTAATTAGAGAGGCTTTGTGAACAAGAGAAAGAGGGAGAGAAGCAGAAAGGGAGAGAGGAACAGAGAGAGGGAGGGAGAGAGGGGAGGAAGAGAGAGGGGGAGAGAAGGAGAGAGGAAGGGAGTGGGGGATGGGGAGAGAAGAAGAGAGGGGTGGGCAGAGAGGTAGAGAGAAACTTATAAGTAAAAGCAAAAAAGGTTAGGAAATTTGGTCCTTGAACCTGTTTCACCACTTACTAAGCTTTTGGGATGTCTGACCCTTGACCTCAGTTCTGCTTTCCTGCCTGACCCCTGTAACCCAGAAGTCCTATATGGTCAAGGGTCAAATCTACCTCAGCCCTGGCAATACCTGTCTGCATAACTGTCATTAGTGCAATGAACAAGTTTAAGTAACCCACAGCCACTGATGCGATATTACAAGACATGGCTGATACATTCACCTCACTTCATTATGGGTCATTTCTGTGCAGCTTTTCTTCTTTCTACGTTCCCCCTCCTCGACAATAGTTAAAGCATGAACAGGTGGGAGCCGCGGGGAGTGGCGGGTAACAATGTCAGTCTGTCAGATTAAAATGAGCAAATTCAACGTTTCAGGTCAAATGTCTCTACTCCATAGACAGGCAAAGTCTCCTGTAATCCAACCAAACTGGTTCCAGAACAACAAGGCCAGGAATGGAGAAAGTGGCTCACTGCTGCAGCATGACCTGTTGTTTTAGATTTTAGGCTGGGATAGTTTGGGGGTTATAGAAGAAAGTTGCTCTGCATCCAGCCTGTGCTGTCCCAGGCCTGGGAGCATTTGACAGAATGGTGGAGATGGAGTTTTACTCCGTTTTTAGCTTGCGCTCTTCCTGTCCTGGAAAGTGTAAAATGCGTTTTCTCTTTATCTAACCTGTGCCGTGTGTTTCACACTGATTTTGAATGTGCCTCATTCCTAAGCCAAACATTCCTTCCTCTACTGAGCTGAAAGAAAACTTTTTTTGTTACATTTCCTTCCCTTAAGCCAAGGGTTTCCAACCTCTTATATCCCATGGTCCAATACCATTAAGCACCTGAGGCTGGGAAACCCTGCCTTAAACTTCCTCAGGGGGGTCTCATAACTAAAGAGAACTACTACAGCTTTAGGGTTTCAGTACTTTTGAGCAAGAAACTGCTTGATTCCTTTCTCATAACAATAGTCCAGAGAAAACTTTATGGTATGTGAGTTCAGGCATGTATGCTAGTCCGTGTGTGTGCGTGTGACTGTACTGAATGTATGTTTCTCGTCTGTGCCCCAGATTTATGTTCCTCCATCTGCCCATATGCTCATGTTCTTGTGTGCATGAATGTGGTCTTCAAGACCAAACTCAGCTCCATTCATACTGTCCATTTCCAATCAGCAGCAGCCAAGTGTGGCTTAGCTTAGCAGCGTATGCCTGTGGCATTCCACCGAACCAGACAGAGGCAGAGGCAGAGCTAATTCCAAACAAGGAACTATCAAGCTGATTGTATGTGGCACTTTAAGTTCAGTTGTAAGGAACTAAAAGAGTAATGTCATCGTGATAAAATGAGGGTGTTCACAACTAAAAGTGCTGTCTTGTGAGGACAGGACTCTCACCTGCAAATCAGAAGACTATAGTTTATCCCAACTCCATGTATTTGAGCACGTAATTCTAGCAACATGCTTAAAATAGTATAATTTTCCCCTTAATTTCTTTCCATGCTATGCTGCCTGACCTCATTTTTACAATTGTTCTGGACTCCTCCAACTGAGAGAATAGTTCCTCTCAATTCACCCATTCAATTCTTTGAATTCAAGTTCAAGTTTCAGAAGGCATTTGATAAGGTGCCATATATGAGGCTGCTTAACAAGATAAACCCCTATGGCGTTACAGGAAAGATACTGGCATGGATAGCGGAATAGCGGAATGGCTGACAGGGAGGAGGCAGCAAGTGGGAATAAAAGGAGCCTTTCCTGTTTGGCTGCCGGTGACTAGTGGTGTTCCTCAGGGGTCAGTATTGGGACCGCTACTTTTCACATTGCTTGTCAATGATTCAGATAGTGGAATTGATGCCTTTGTGGCAGAGTTCATGGGTGAATCGAAGATCGGTGGAGGGGAA
This sequence comes from Hypanus sabinus, assembly GCF_030144855.1. NCBI lineage: Eukaryota > Metazoa > Chordata > Chondrichthyes > Myliobatiformes > Dasyatidae > Hypanus > Hypanus sabinus. Next base: position 27,772,702 of record NC_082721.1, read on the forward strand.
AATACGATTGCAGCAGGACTTCGACAAATTGGAAGAATGGGCAAAAAAGGGAATACCGTGTTGGGAGATGTATGATAATGTGTTTTGGTAAAAGAATCAATAGTGCAGACTATTATCTAAATGGGGAGAAGCTTCAAACTTCAGAAGTGCAGGAGTCCTTGTGCAAGACTCCCAGAATGTTAATTTACAAGTTGAATCTGTGGTAAAAAAAAAAGGCAAATGTAGTGTTGGCATTCATTTCAAGGGGAATAGAATATAAAAACAAGGAGATAATGTTGAGCCTTTATAAGACACTAGTCAGGTTGCACTTGGAGTATTGTCAGCAGTTTTGGGCCCCATATCTCAGAAAGGATGTGTTGTCATTGGAGAGTCCAGAGGAGGTTCATGAGGATGATTCTGGAAGTGAAGGTGTTAACATATGAGGAGCATTTGTCAGCTTTGGGCCTGTACATAAGGCAGATATTGATCGTTTCCTGATCCGTCACAACACACTACACACAACTCGCATACAACACATAAAGTAATATTACCACAAATTAGCTAGCAAATGATACAATATATTCCAGAAGATCAACACTTAGCATAAAGTGCATTTATGACTCAAGTTTAAAAGTAAACAGTACTGTGCTGCTGGTGTGTCATATGTTACGAGAGCTGGAAGTTCAGTAGTCACACAAACTGGGGAAGAAGCTGTTCCCCACCCTAACAGTCCTTGTCCTAGTGCTGTGGTACCTCCTGCCTGACGGTAGGGGGTCAAAGAGATTGTGGAACAGATGTGGGGGATTCTTGACATTGTAATAATTATTGTAAACTGTTTATTTTTGAGTATTCTTCAATATTCTAAACTATTCCCTATTCATCTAATTCTTCTTCTCCTTTCTGTTTCTTTGGATAAAACCAGCATGGCCTTGTGAAGGATGGGTGACCAACCTAAGCAAATTTGGAAGAAATAACTGGGGTACTACACTTATGAGAGTGGGGTTGGGAATGATAGATGAGTTGAGTTCAGAAAGGTATTAAAAGGGTAGAAATAAACATTTTCTACCAGCGAGGGGGCAGGGGAAAGAGGATGCCTAGAGCCGATCAGAAGGGAGTTTCAGAAATACTTTTCATAAAAGGCTGGTAAAGTGTCTCCCAAAAACAGCAATAGATGCTTGCTAAATTTAGTGCTGACACTGCTATGATTTTGTTTTATCAGGGTATGAAATGATTTGAAGGCAAGTTGGGCAGGTGGAGTTAAGCTATGGGTTAATTGTTGAATGGCAGACAGCTTTGAGGAGCTGAATAACCTCCTTTTCCAATATTGTGCATGTACTGATCAGCTTCCTCTTAAGGGCATCCGGGTAAAAGACAATTTTAGTGACTAGAGATGTTGGCACTCACTGATCATGATTACCAAACTTGTAAACAAGCATTATAATCCCATCGTACTAAGGAAATGTTTTCATGGAATCATCATCCCTGCCCCATCCATGGGGAATTACTCTGTCTTAAGTGCTTAAGAAAATTTCTGCTATGAAAATTTTCCTAGTCATGTTTGCTTCAGACAGGTTTTAAAGTTCTCTAAAGCTCTTTATGGAGATGTGGCAATTTACAATTTGCAAACTGTCAGGACTTGGTTGATTGTGTGGCAAGAATCGTAATTATACAGCTGAAGCAGTTTTGTTTTCTTTAACCATTTTGCATTGATTTCAACAAGTTGAGTCTCTCAATGTTTTCATCACAATGATTTGCTCTCGGTGTCCTTTACACAGCAGGATCCCAAATCAGGCAAAGGATTAACATGCAAGGCCACTTATCAATTTCTTTCTGTCAGCTTTGTTTTCAAGCTTCTCCGTGGTCCTGCGTCTCCCTTATCTCATAAAATCATAGAGAGAAGAGAATGGGAACAGGCCCTTCTGCCCATCATCCATGCTAACCTCCAACCATCCCATTACATTGATCCTACATAAACTAATATTTTATTTTCCCTCCCCTTTACATTAACTCAACAAGTCAAGGACACGACAGCTCAGAAAATGCCATTCAGCCCATCTAGTCCATGCCAAACTATTAAATTGAGTCCCATCAACTCGTAATTGGAGCATAGTTTTTCATAGCCCTCCCATTCATATACTTAACCTAATTTCTCTTAATTCTTGAATTTGAACCAGCATCCACTGCAGACAGCTTGGACCACATTCTCACCACCCTCTGAGTGAAGGAGTTTTCCCCTTAAACATTCCACCTTTCACCCTTAATCCATGACCACTAGTTCTGGTTTCAGCCAATCTCAGTGAAAAAACCTGCTTACATTTACCCTATCTATACCCCTCGTCATTTTGTATACCTCTGTCAAGTCTCCCGTCATTCTCCTGTGCCCCAAGGGGTGAAGTTCCAGTCTATTCAACCTTTCCATATAATTCAAGCCCTCAAGTGCTGGCAACATACTTGTAAATCTTTCTGCAGTATTTCAATCTTATTAATATCTTTCCTGTAGATAGGTGGCCAGAACTGCACACAATACTCCAAGTTAGGCCTCAGGAATGTTTTATACAACTTCAACATAAGATCCCAACTCCTGTATTCAATACTTTGATTTATGGAGGCCACTGTCCCAAAAGCTGTCTTTACAACCCTATCAACCTGTGACACCACTCTCAAGGAATTATGGATCAGTATTCGTATTCCCAGATCCCTCTGTTCTACCACACTCCTCAGTACCCTATTCTTCACCGTAAAACTCCTATCCTGGTTTATCCTCCCAAAGTGCAACACCTCACATTTGTCAGCATTAAATTCTATCTGCCATTTTACAGTCCATTTTCCTTGCTGGTCCAGATCCTGCTGCAGGCTTTGATAGTCATTGTCATTGTCAACTTTGACCCCCATCTTGGTGTCAATTCCATACCTCTCTCTACCTGTTCAGTCCTACCATCCTTTGAAATCTCTGCACTAATTGTAGCCTCCCTCAATTTCCATTCCTCTGCCAGTACCAACTGGATCTACAGCTGTCAAAGCCCTAAGCTATGGAATTCCCTCCACAAGCATCTCTGCCACTCTGTCACTCTCCTTTTTAAGATCCTCGTTGACCATTTATTCCAGTGTTCCCCAATCATTTTTAACCCCAAAGCAGTTTCATACTTTCCAATACCTCTCTTAGGGACAATATACTTTCCAATGATCCTATAGTGTAAAAACATGTCTACCATATGCTAAAATGAGAAAGATGATTCTGCTTTAAATTTTTATTTGTCTTTAAACCTAGCTTACACAGTACCTGTGCACCGTACAGCAGCTTTGATATCAATGTGATCCTTGAGCTTTATGGTTTTTAGCAAGAGTTGAAATATCTGGTTCAAGTTGTGACAGCAATGTCCAAGCGGTTTACGTTTTTTGTGAGTATGTGGTTCACTGCACTGAAGCTTCTTTCATCAAGGTAGGAGGATGGAAATGCAATGAAGCGCAGTTTGGCTCTTCTGCAAAGACCAGGAAAATACGTATGACAGTGTATAGCCACATACCACAAAAGTTACCATTTTTGAAAAGCATTTTTGCCTATCATTCTGATTTTCGATAATTTCTTCTTGCAAGCTCTCTTCCTGTTCTTCCTCCTTGCAAAGAAATGGGTTAATTACCCACTCTGGAATTTCCAGATCATTCAAATCCTTGAATTGATTCTGAAAATCCTTCTTCAGGGACTGTAGGTATTAGGTATAAGCAGTACTCTTGCAAATCACCATCTGTGAAAGAGAGTGCCATACTTTCCATGCAGGGAAACTCTGTTCTACCACACTCCTCAGTACCCTATTCTTCACCGTAAAACTCCTATCCTGGTTTATCCTCCCAAAGTGCAACACCTCACATTTGTCTGCATTAAATTCTATCTGCCATTTTACAGTCCATTTTCCTTGCTGGTCCAGATCCTGCTGCAGGCTTCTCCCAATATTTTGCTTAAAGATTTTCCAATTTTCTGATAAAAGTGAACAGTGCACTTTTTGCTTAGATTAAATTGAAATTTTCACCCTGCAGTTTCACATTTAGAATATTCATTTTGTAATACAGATCAGCTAGGGATGCCACATCTCCACGTACAAGTTCAATCTTGTTTCCCAAGCTCTCGTCCGCTTTGAGCAAAAATTCAACCACAGTGTCAAAAAGATCCAAGAAACATTTTAAGCAGAAGCCTTTTGACAGGCAACACACTTCAGTGTGAAGAAGCAAGCATTCAAACTTTTCATCATTATCGGCATAACTGATGAAATATTCTGCTATTTAATGGATGAGATTTAATTTTATTGATAGCAGATATTACAAGAATCATACTTGAAAAAAGTCATTGGCTGAGGTTTTTGGCTGTGAGATGTTGATGATGAACTACACAATGGATTGCAACCAGACTTGAAGTTTCTTTTTTCATAAATACCACTAAACTTGCATGGCAATCTGTAATACATGGTGCTCCAACTGTTGCACAAGAAATCATGTCCCTAATTGAAGTACTTTTATTCTCAACATACATTTTGAGCTTGCCGTAGACTGATTTGCCAATGATATTTGTTTTTAGCATTTTACAAAAGAGAATCTCTTCATAAACTTTTCCGTACCTAAGCCATTAGCAATGCTTCATTTTCTCACACAGTTGCCTCATTCAGTTGTATCCCAAATTCTGTTTTTTGTAGCTCTGTACGTAGTTGATACTGAATATCTGCACTCATTTTGTCAATATGACGAGCTACAGAGTTATTACTCAGAAGAATTGATTTTAAGATACTGGTATCCATTTTGAGAACAGTGATGAGCACTTCTGATACAGCAGGTGTTATTAATCTTTCACCGATCTTACACTTTGCTATCATTTTGGGAATGTTATAATAAACAATGAGACCACAATCAAGGTCATTTTTAGCTTTCTTGGCAAATGACTGGAGTGTGCAATGCTTTTCAAATGCTTCTTTCATCTTTTGGAACTGGGTAATACCGTAAGTAGCCTTTTCAGGTTGTCTTTTGTGGACCTGTTCCTGTAATCTTGATCATTTCATGGCTGCATTAGACAGTACGGTATTACAAATAAGATACATGGGGCCTTGCTGATCTGATGGAGATGAAATAAAACCATACTCCAGGTATGTAACATTGTATTGATGCACCTTCTGTAGCTTCTGGTTCTTAGCAGGATTAGAATTCAAGGCTTCACTGCCTTCAGACTCATAGAGATTGCGCTGCACGTATTTGTCCATCATTAATGGAGCTAAATTAAACTTAAAAATTAACACAGACTGGGTCTATCAGATGTTGAGAACGGCAACCAATTGACATGGTCAGTCAGGTCTTGTGCCTCAAGTTAGGGTGTCACTTATCATGCACCCACCTTCAAGAATCTTGAACATCCCCCGACAACCTCTATTTCTCTTAGGACACGTAACTGCCCCTTTTGGGAAGCACTGACTCATCCTAACATTTACACTCATTTGCTACTTTATTAGGTACAGCTGCTCATTAATGCAGATATCTAAGCGGCCTATTGTGGCGGCAACTCAATGCATAAAAGCAGGCAGACATGGTCAAGAGGCTCAGTTGTTATTCAGGCCAAACTTCAGAATGGGGAGGAAATGTGATCTGAGTGACTTTGACCATGAATGATTGTTGGTGACAGATAGGGTGGTTTGAGTATCTCAGAAACTGCTGATTGCCTGGGTTTTCACATGCAACAGCCTCTAGAGTTTACAGAGAATAGTGCGAGAAACAAAAAAAAACACCCAGTGAGGGGCGGTTCTGTGGGTGAAAATGCCTTGTTAATGAGAGAGGTCAGAGGAGAATGGCCAGACTGGTTCAAGCTGACAGGAAGGCAACAGTAATTCAACTAACTATGCGTTACAACAGTGGCGTGCAGAAGAGCATCTCTGAAACCTACAACGTATTGAATCTTGAAGTGGATGGGCTACAGCAGCAGAAGACCACAAACATACACTCAGTGGCCAGTTCTTAGATACAGGAGGTGCCGAATAACGTGGCCACTGTGTGTCTGTCTGTGGCTGGATGTCAAGTTACTGGAAGTACAAATTGTTCAGCTGATATCCTGTGATAACCCGCAGAAAGATTGTCAGTTTACCTCTAAATACCTGGGAGTCTCGGGAAGACAATCCTTCACGAGTGGGAGCCAAAAGTGCTGGGATAAACACTTCCCGATTTCCCTGAACTTAAGGAAGGAAAAAAACCTGTGATTTGATTGTGATTCAGTAAGCTCCCGAAGCTGCTAGCAAATTAAGAAGTTCATTTTGAAAATGCTCTCACCGTTAGTCTTTCCGGGACCCAGGAAGGGGGGAAGCTTCTGCTCTCTGTTGTCCTGTCTCAGCTTCCCAGAGGCAATGAGTTAGTTGCAAATTCAGCTACTGAGCTGTGTAATCAGACCACTGCACAAGAAACATAACTTTTATTATGTGCAGTATAACACAGCTGACTGTTAATAACTGGGGAAAGGGGAGCAAGTTGACAGCAAAGCAGCAACTACACTTTAAGTTCATCATTTAGTCACAAGGACAGATGGATAAGTATCAACTGCAACATTACAATGGAGTTTCTATCATGGATCTTTTTGAACTGTAGCTTTGATTTATTGAAAAATAGCATCTTTAACAGTTTATGGCCAATGTTAGATTGGAATAAGAGCCTGAGGTTTTTGTCCTTAAATATTTGGACGGGATCTTGAACTCATGCCCTCTGACCCAGAGGTGAGAGTTTGAACCAGGGGGCCACCAAGGCCTGTAGCAGTGACTCGCTGGGGTGATTGCATTCCCAAGCTGATAATGCAGATGCAGTACTAAAGGAGCACTGCTCAAATGGAGGTGAAATTACTTTCCAGGTGAGTCTTTAAAATGAGCTCTATTCTCTCCCTGACTGACGCAGAAAGATTTTTTGCAAGTATTTTGTGGAAGAAATTTCTTCAGTATGTTTTCCAATATCTATCCCACACACAATCAGGCCATTGGCACAAGGCTCTTCGTGGGATCATTCTGTGTACAAATTAGATCTAGGAGTGACCACACTTAAAAGTCCGTCATTGACTGTAAAGCTCCTTGCAGTCATCCTGAAGTTGTGAAAGGTGTAACTTTTTTCACTGATTTCCGTCTTAAGCAGCGTAGTAACCTTTCCTTGTCCATGTGAAGAGAGTGAGTGGACCTGTACCATCTCACCAGATGATGAGATCATGGCTGAAAGCCTTCCTTGTTCATGTGAAGAGAGTGAGTGGACCTGTACCATCTCACCAGATGATGAGATCATGGCTGATCTTATCTCCATTCTCCCATGAGCTCCCGTTGCTTGAAACCCAATAAACCTTATTCATTCTTTGTCCTGGAAGTTTCTTGTTTACCCCACCACCTCCATTACATTCGGCATGGTGGGAGAAGTCCGAGTTTGTGTGAGAAACTCTTTCCTCATTTCATGCTTGATTGGATATCAGCAAGTGAATCAATAACGAGAACCCCCACCTCCTCTTCCAAGATCGTTTACCATCACGTGTACAAATCTGGCAAGGCACATGTACAGTGAAAAATGAGCTTGCAGCAGCATCACAGACAGCAGAATGGACATAATTTATACAAGACAATGTTCAAAACAAGACGTAAGTGCAAAAGTACAATTAGAAAACAGACCATAAAAGTACAAAAGGTGGTTCAAAGTGTTCCTTTTGCAGAGGTGGATTAGAATTCCTCAGGTCGCCCCAGGAACCGGTGGTTGTAGAAAAGTAGCTGCTTCCAGATCCAATTTCAGATTTTAGCATTTTCTACTTGATGATAGCAGTAAGACTCAATCAGCAAGATGCTTAACCGGGATAGTGGGATCCTTAATGATGGATGGCACCTTCTTGAAGCAGTGCCTCGCGTAGATGCTGTCAGTGGTAGGGAGGAGTGTGGCTGTAATGGACTGGTTTGTGATCACCACTCTGCAGCCTTTTGTGTCCCTGTGTGTTAGAATTGCTGTACTGGTGCATGAGCAGTCAGTGAAGCTGGTAGACTACCAGGTGAAGTGCAATCTCCTTAAGCTTCAGGGCTGATTTCCCTTCTTCATGATTACATTTATCGCATAAGGGGCTGCTAATTACTAGCTCTCATGATGGCATGTTAAGAACCTACACTTGATGTTCTGCAGTTGTATTGTGACTGATCCCTTACGGTCAACATCATGGGCATCAAGAAATGGACCAGCTAATAAATGCCAGGTCAGAGGATGGACGTTTTGAAGGTTGTGACTCACCTCCTGACTCTTCAAAGAATTATCTTCACCATCTACAATGCATTCAATGTGTGCAGTACAGTACTCTTCATTTCCAGCTTCCATTATACTCAAGGAGATCGACGCCATCTTGGCCAGAGCAGGTTGATTGGTACCTCAACCACTGATCTAAATGTTTGTTCTTTCCACGTTATGGCTGCAGTGCCTTTGTGGGAGGAAGGCTGCATCCTGTAGTCCCAAACCCACAGCCTTTATCACCAAGAAGGACAGGGGCAGCAGACACATGGCAATGCTGTCACCTATTATTTACCCTCCAAGTCGTACCCCATCCTGACCTGGAAGTGCTTTGTTGTTGCTAAATGTACCTGCACTGGAAAGGCCTCAGCAGCTCAAGAAGGCAGCTCACCACCTCCTTCTTCTGAGCAATCAGAACACACAGAACACAGGACAGTACAGCATGGGAACTGGCCCATCAGCTCACAATGTTGTGCTGAAATATCGACACTTAATAAGTGTAGTGGCATTGTTATAAGAGGACGAAGGCCTGGGTGTTATAATGCTACATTGTTGCCCTGCTATAAATAAGGGATGGTCAATAGATACTGGACTTGCTAGTGATGCCCAGATCAGAAGAGCGAATGTATACACCATGCATTTAAATGCTATCCAGCAACAGTTTAAGTAGTGATGATCAGCTCATGGAGCTGCTGTGCTCGAGCTCCAGTGACCTGACTTCAGGTATTGTCTGTGTAGGGGAGTTGCATTTTCTCCCTTGGGCCGTGCTGGTCTTGTTGAGGTGCTCCAGCGTCCTCCTGCTAATTGGCCGCTCTAAATTGTTGCTGGTGTAGATGCGTGATAGAATCTGATGGAGCTACAAAGTAGAAGTATATTTATTATCAAAGTGCATGTATGTCACCATATACAGCCCTGAGATTCATTTTCTTGCAGGCATATGCAGTAGATCCAAGAATCATAACAGAATCAATGAAAGACGCAATCAGCAAGATGGACAAACAACCAAAGTGTAAAAGACAACAAACTGTGCAAATACAAAAGAAAAAAAGAAATAATAATAATAATAATAATAATAATAAATAAGCAATAAGTATCGAGAATATAAGAAACACTGAATCATAGAAAACCTACAGCACAATACAGGCCCTTAGGCCCACAAAGCTGTGCCAAACATGTCCTTACATTAGAAATTACCTAGGGTTACCAATGGCCCTCTGTTTTTTTGAGCTCTATGTACCTGTCCAGGAGTCTCTTAAAATACCCTGTAAGTTGAAGAGTCCTTGAAAGTGAGTCCATAAGTTGTGAGAACAGTTCAGTGATGGGTTGAGTGAAGATGAGTGAAGTTATCCCCACTGGTTAAAGATCCTGATGGCTGAGGGTTACTAACTGTTCCTGAACCTGGTGGTCTGGCTCCTGTACCTTCTTCCTGATGGCAGCAGTAAGAAGAGAGCATGGCCTGGCTTGCGGGGGTCCTTGCTGATGGATGCTGCTTTCCTGCAACAGCGCCCCATGTAGATGTGCTCAGTGATGGGGAGGTCATTACTCATGATGGACGGTGCCATACCCACCACCTTTTGTTCAAGGGGAGCGGTGTTTCCATACCAGCCTGTGATATAACCACACACCTATAGAAGTTTGTCTAAGTATTTGGTGATGGGAATGCAGGGAGAAGAAATTTTAGGGACTAGCACAATGGGAAAGGGATTCCTCTATGTTGGTAAACCAGCACAGACTTAATGGGGCAAATGGCCTCATTTTATGTCATTAGGAAATGTGGAATAATACATTCTAGTTACATTTCAATTCCAGTTGTTACGTTGTGTTGCTGGACTAGATTACCATGGCCTTCTCTGATAACGCAACTGAATGCTATCTTAGATTATTACCAGCGAGTCCTTGGAAATGAGAGTTCTACCAACTGACCAACCACAAGAGGTACAAACCGACTATTTCCTGGGTTCCACAGTGGAGATGCACTATGATAACTGATCTTCTCTGGGAAAGTAGTGGGTAGAGACAACAACACTCAGTATAGGAGTCTTCTTTGTTTGGTTTATACAAGCTGAGAGAAGTGCACTTGCTTTGTCTGCCTTCATCTGGAGCCAATGAGGAAGTTCCTGATGAATGTCAAGGGCACCAGTCTGCGTCTGGGTAACTGGTTCTGCTCTCCAAAGAGTTGTTGGAATGTTGTCAGAAGTCAACAGTCCAGAGACAATTTTCCCATGATCATTTTATAAATATTCTCCTGGGTTCGCAATTATTCTTCCAACAATGTAAATAAAAGACAGATTATCTACTGATTGCCTCATTGTTGGACCTTTACAGAAAGATACCATTCAGCCCATTTGGCATAACTTGGCTCAGCAAAATTACGGACCCATTAGTCCAGGGATTCCTAACTTTTTTTATGCCATGGACTCCTACTATTAACCAAGGGGTCCATGGACTCTAGGTTGGAAACCCCTACTGGTACCGCTCCCCACCACCCCTCACCCCCCTCCAGTCCTTCCAACCTTGAGTCACTGGCAGCTACTTCCCTGGCATTCCAACTGGGAGTCAAGTTCTTTGTTTGTGTAGGGGAATGAATTGTGCCTTTTAATTGACCTTTCTGTATGGTGTGTTTCAGTTTAATCTAGAATGAACAAGCTTATCACCATCCGTAAATATAACATAGACAAGGAAATTGATTTTGCCCTAAAGCAAGCCTCTGCTTTGTGGCATGCTGAATATGAGGACATGGAGAACAGTGAAAGATTTATTGAAACAAAGAGTCACTGAGCCATCACTATTTGACTTGTTGCTGGGTACTGTGTTTGTCATGTGACATTCTATGTACATACTACTGAAGAAGCCTATTGAGCTCCTTGTGCCTGATCTGACTCTTCATAAAAAATCTCTATCATTCTCCTTCTCAGCTCTATGCCCACATCCCTGTCATTTCTTTCATCGCCTTGAATTATTTCTTCATTTCTCTTTTGTTGAACCTGCTTTCATTGCCCTTCAGTCTGGGTGCCCCAAGTCACAACAAATTACTCTGCAACATTTTATGATTCATGAGCTTGTTACTGATGTTCTTGCCAATGGAAACAGCGACTCCTTTCTTAACCTTGATTTATCTTATTTAAAGCCTTCCTGAATTTGAACACTTGGATTAAAACTCCACGCCCTCTTTGCTCTTTGGAGGGAAGCATCATTCCAACTCCTCCACTTTGACCTTGGAATCAAGACCCCTAATGTTTGGGACCTCACTGGTAAACCACCTGACATCATTCCCAATCATCCAAACTGTGTAGGGTTCAAAGGATAATAGTGCAAGTTTACGTAGATACACTTGGAAGACTACTAACCCAGACTGACAACAGTTGGAAGTATAAGACTAATGCTTAAAATTGTCACTTTGCCTTTAAAAATCAAACAGTTCCATTTTCAGAATTGCTAGCCCCATCCGTTTGGGCCTGTATGTAATTCTGGTCTCTCATCAGGAATGGTCGGCTCTCACCAGCTTCTCAACCTACTCCCTAACAATGAGTAACAAGTACTGGCTTTGCCAGTGATGCCCCACTCTGAGACTGAAGTTAAGTGAGCTGGCAACACTATGAATCATCCTTACACCACCAGAGCTGACTGGAATGAGCTAACCTTTCAGCTACATACAACTCTGTTCTCTTCTCCAAACTCAAGTAGGAAACCGGCATTGGGAATGGAGTAGTTGAACTCCTCTTTCTAAATTCTTGTTGGGATATCCACCTTGTTAGAGAACCTACGTGACCATACTTCTATAATCACTGAGTTCATGTGGGGGTGTAGACCTCAGAGGCATGAATAGTGGGAAAAAGGGCATCACAGTGGTGACTAATCCCTAATCCTTCCTTATGCCATTGAGTCTCTCCTGGTCTTCCTCTTAATTCAAATGTTCCATTTTGTGTACTCCACCCCTTTCCCTTCTCCGTAGCTTAAAACATTTTTCACTTCCAGTTGTTCCAGCTCCTAAGAAAGCTCATCAATCTGAAACATTAAGTCTCTCCCTCTGCACTTGCCTCCTGAACAGCTGAATATATTCACCATCCACCATGGTTTGCTTTTGATACATGATCGCAAGACTACTGTACTGTACTCCCAAAATACCCAGCCTAGAACTTGTTTGGTGGAGCATACATTTCATTTTCTCTGGACCGATGTGGTATGTACATGGATTCAAAGTTCGAAGTAAATTTATTATCAAAGTACATGTATGTCACCATATACAACCCTGAGATTTATTTTCTTGTGAGTAATCAAGGAAACACAATAGAACCAATAAAAGCCCGCAACAAACAGGATGGGCAAACAACCAATGTGTAAAAAAAACAAACACACTGTTCAAATGCAGAAAGAAAGAGACTAAAAAGAAATAATAGTAACAATAATAAATAAATAAGCAATAAATATCGAGAACATGAGATGAAGAGTTCGTGAAAGTGAGTCCATAGATTGTGGGAACAGTTCAGTGATGGAGCAAGTGAAGTTATTCCTTCTGGTTCAAGAGCCGAGTGGTTGAAAGGTAATAACTGGTCTTGAATTTGGTGTGAGTCCTGATACCCCTGTACCTCATTCCTGATGGCAGCAGTGAGAAGAGAGCATGGCCTGGATGGAGGGGGATCCTGATGATGGATGCTGGGACAGCGCTCCGTGTAGATGTGCTCAATAGTGGGGAGGGCTTTACCCAAGATGGACTAAGCTGTATCCACTACTTTTTGTAAGTTTTTACGTACAAGGGCATTGGTGTTTTTATACCAGACCGTAATGTAACCAGTCAATATATTCTCCACCACACATCTATCTAAGTTTTGAATGACATGCTGAATTTTCATAAACCTCTAAGAAACACTGGTGTGCTGGATCCAACCTGCTTACCATGACCCCTATCCACCATGTCATTTTGAACAGCTCAAAACTGGCGAGTATGCCTGGCTGCCTTGGGTGTTGGCCCTGTAGCCTGTGCTGTGTATGAGTGAGGTTTAGAATGTGGGTTTCTGCTTCAGGCACAAATCACATTGACTCTGAACAGTTGCCTGTGCCTTGGGTCAGTTTTACAGAGTGCACAGCAGTCACCCTTACCAAGGCTTCTGGAGACGATCGCCAAACAGATACCGCAGATTGCAAGTTTCCCACTCCAGTAATTCATCCCATTTTTCCAGGCAGTTTGGTGAGGGTTGCCTTGACTGAAATGGTGTCTTTTGGACGATGCATTAGACTGAAAGTCCTCCTGGCCTCATCTGTTGATATGAAAGGTGCTATGGACATAATTTTCAAGAGGAGTAGGATAAGTTCCCACAGGCAGTATTTAACTCCAAACCAATACCTCAGTCCTCCGATCATTACTCGTGGGTGAAAATTGACTGCTACATTTCCTTCATTACATTTATCTAACAGTGGGTGTACTTCCAAAAGTTCTTAATTGGTTTTAGAGGCCTTTGGGATATCCTGAAGTTGTGAAAGGAGCTGAATCCCACATTGAAGTATCTGACCTGCCTCCAAACAACATCCTCCTTTCTTGATTGCCCTCGTTGACCCTCACGGCTTCACACATCAGCTAAATCATCCCCTCTCCCAACTCCCCAGATAACTCAGGAGAAAGGACAGGAAATGCCAGCCAACCTCCATCCACATTACTCCTCTCTGTGAATCTGTGTTTTGCGATTCATTGTAACCAGGACCTGGCCACATTTGGAAAATGGACTAAGGGATAAACTGGCACACTTACTGTGCCATAAAAGCCACCCTAACCATTGTTTTACAAGAATTCATGAAGGGGATGGCCTGCTAGACAATCATTACTCTGAGTTCAGTCTTGTTGATACCATATTGGAAAGTCAAGGTGTAGAAATTGTTGCTTGTTCAAGCATTATAATACTGGAGGCCCACTGAATCTCCCCCTCTCCCAATGCAGGCCGTTCCTGAGTAATGAACTAGTTCCACTTTTACAGATGTCTACGTCAAATTTGTCCGTTTAAGTCGGAAAACTTGAAAAAAATCACTCAAAATGGTAACCATACCTCCACAGTATTGCAATGAGTGGCATCAAAAACACATAAAACTGATAAGTATTATTACTACGTGGAGAAAGCAAGGAATTAGTGTTTTCATTTGTAGGAAGGAGCATAATTACCTATGTGGGACTTTAAAATTTACATTATGGGAGTTTGTTCATATGTAGGGGTGTCTTGTAATTAGGAGTTTATAACCCAAGGACTTGTGATGAAAGATTGTGAGTAGGATTATTATGCTGGAAGAGATAAAGTTCTTGGAGAAGTATTGTACTGCGATTCACTCAAGGAGTCTATAAGAGGGTTGAGCGAAATAAGTAAATGTCCACATTAATTACACAGACCCAACTCATCGAAGCATCCATTTTCATCCATTTTGCCTTCATGAACTCATCCAGTTTCCTGCAGGCAGCTTCCAGATTATTTGTTGGACCTTGAGAGTCCTTGTGCAGGATTCCCCAAAGGTTACCTTGCAGGTTGAGTTTGTGGTAAGGAAGGCAGATCCAATGTTAGCATTCATTTTCAGAAGGCTAGAGTACAAAAGTAAGGATGTAATGCTGAGGCTTTATAAGACATTGGTCACACCCCACTGGTGGGCAGTTTTGGGCCTCTTATCTAAGAAAGGATATGTTGGCATTGGAGAGAGTCCAAGAATGAAAGGAGAGGAGCGTTTGATGACCTTGAACCTGTACTCACTGGAGTTTAGAAGAATGGAGGGGGGGGGGGGATCTTATTGAAACCTATAGAATATTGAAAGGCCCAGTTAGAATGGAGGATATTTCCTCTAGTGGGGGAGACTAGGACCACAGGGCACAGCCTCAGAATAGAGTGATGTCCATTTAGTACAGGAGATAAGGAGGAATTTCTTCAGCCAGAGGAAGGTGGATCTGTGGAATGTATTACCACAGACAGCTGTGGAGGCCAAGTCATTAGGTATCTTCAAAGCGGAGGATGATAGGTTCTTGATTAGTAAAGGTATCAAAGGTTACAGGGAAAGGGTGTTTAGAGGGTGTTTAGAGTGTTTAGACATCATCCTTGATGTCGTGGTGAAGCAGACTTGATGGGCTCTGTGGCCTAGTTCTGCTCCTATGTTTCGTGGTCTTATGGTCTACTGTTTATAGCTCTGAGTTTCACCTTCTCACTGCCTCTGGTGTAAAAGTTTCACAGGAATTATTTACCAGATTTGTCTGACATTTTATATTCCGAGCTTTTGACTCATCAAAGAAGTGAAACACTTGTAAGGATTACTCTGGTTCACAAATACTCTTTAGGAATCAACATTTGCAGTCCTTACTCATTTTAAGACTGTGTCACTGCATTGAGTAACATTTCCCTAATCAGGTTTATGACTTTCTCCAGACTTCATAGGGACGGACAATGCCTACCTTGTTAGTGCTGTTGACATTCTGTAATTGTCACCCATCATTGATAATCCAATGGGTATTTACCAACAGCAAGTGAATGGGTGTTTAACAAAATACTGAGAAAGTATCTGATGGGATAGCACTCTGCCATGGTTTTCTAAATAAGTGTAAAAGCATTGTTTCTCCTCTTACCAGGCAAGATCCAGATAATTTCGTTTGGAAGAAAACTGTGAAACGAGGAATCTTAATAATGAAGAAAAGCGTGAGCTCACTCTGTGTCGGCAGCCTGGAGGTAAGAGCGTTTAAACCAAGGTTGTTCAATTGCTGGATGCTTGGACGTGAGTTTTAGGAAGAGATAAAACAGTGGAAAGAGCTGCTCAACTTCCAGTGGAGAGTCTGGCCAACATTTCAAGCTCTGACCCTTTGATGTGATAAATCTGAACATTGGTTCATCTGTCCTCTGATAGTTTGAGGAGAAAATTCAGGTTAACTTTAACTGCATGTAACTCCCTGGGTCGCCTCAGGCTCGCTCAGCTCGTTCCCGTCTAGGGGGAGCAGCCTTCGGCCCCGCCAAACTGGGTAATCAGCTGGTGTGGATGCTGTGTGATGTCCCCGCCTCGCCCAAAAACAGACAGCACACCATATGCGATTAAATGAGTACAATTTATAAAGGTTACTATAACTAAGTGATTAATAACGATACAGTATATATGAAGAGAAAATTAAAGAAAAGGCGCCAAACTTATCAAAGTCCAAACCACTTCGTGCACAACCGTTGGAGCTCAATTACTGAAGTCTTCTGGCCACCATTCGATCCCCTCCGAACTCCTCGACTCGCAGCTCAGGACCCTCCGAACTCCTCGACTCTCCAAACAGCTCAGGACCCTCCGAACTCCTCGACTCTCCAAACAGCTCAGGACCCTCCGAGTGGTCAACCAAGCACATCTAGCTTCAACCCCCCCCCCCCTCCTCGGAGAATCTCCCGGCCTCGGACCCCCCTTTGGGGTCCGATCCTCGCCCAGCTTAGAGCATTGCGTCCTCTCTCTCGACCCCCTCGCGCCGATCTGCCCAAAAGCCCGTCAACAAAAGCTTACAGACTCAGAAGAAAGAAAATTAATCCCCATTTGGTTTACAAAGGAATACCATTCTCGTTATCAGTAAATTAGCATTCCTGCTAGTTAACAAAAAGAAGAAACCCTCTTTACACTCTCCCTCCACCAAATAAAAGTCATGTCCTCATGACTACTAAATAACTCGCCACCTTTCCTGCCAACACACCGGAACCCAAGCACAAACAGGGACATCTCCTCCCCACACAGTAAACCTCACGCCCTGTTTTTCAGGCGCTACTTAGGCCAACTATCTGGGAGTTCCCTAACCCTTCTGAGACCTCCGTACCCCCTCACCTAAACCCTTCAGGCTCGGACACAACTGGGGATACCTTGGGCCCACTACCAACTCCTCTCTCAACCTCTCACTCATGCCTCACACTGCACACAGCTAACCCTCCCCGCTACACCTGACTCAATGGGAGAAGGGCCAAAGGTCTCTTCCTCAATCGAGGGAAAGTCAGCAAAAGGCAGCATGTACCACACATCCAGCACATCATCCATCGAATCTGTATTCTTCCTCATTCCTGTGATCGGTAGCTGCTGTTTGATCTTCTCCAAACGGAAACACGTGGCCTGCACTGCTCCCGCAGTCTCTTCAGCCTCCTGTTCAGTATTCACTGCACTTCTCTCCAGCTTTTTCTTCCTCATGACTTCTTCCAGATCAACTTTCAGGTTTTGCACTTCATTTGAACTGTCGATGGTCATCTTCAGGTTCCCTTCAAGTTTCCGCTTCTCTCTTCTGAGATTCATCTGTAATTTCTTCACCTCCGCAAACTCCCCTCTCCGGGTTCTCAGTTTGCTATTACCCTCAGTCAGACAACTTTCTTCATTCTCTCCAACTTGTAAGTCTTCCGAATGGTTCCAGATCACTTTCTCCAGTCTCTCCGTCTTCATTTCAAACTTGATTCCGTAGAGACAGTCTCTCACGAGCTGCGACCTTCGCCAGCCCTGGCACGTGTCCCGAAAACACTTTAACTCGGTAGTTCTCAGCTGCTCCTGCAACGACCTCACTTCATATTCTCCTGAGGCAAATCCAAATACCAAGAGATCATCCACATACACCAAAACTCCAAACGCCTCCACATCCCCTATGGTCTTCCACCTGCCCCGCAGGAAGGTTGCAAGGGCTCCAGATATGCCCTGTGGCATCTTTTCGGACCCGAAGACTCCTAGGGAACTTATAACGGCCGTCTTCTCCTTGTTGGCCCCACTCATCGGGATCTGGCAACATCCACTCCTCAGATCCAGCACCTTAAACCACTTCACACCACTCAGACAGGCCATCGCCTCTCTGGCCCTCAGGGCCATATTCTGGTCACTGACAGTGCGCCTCTTCAACGCAATATAATCCATACACACGCTGCCTACATCTTCCACGGCTGTAGGGGCCAGTCGCCGCAACCTCTCTCTCTCCGAGGTGTCTTCAGCAGTCAACTCCCCTCCCTTGTGGTATTTCGCAGCGTCCACGAAGAGGGTCTCACCATCAGATACTTCCCCCAGGCCGTACCACCACTGGCTCTTGTTTGAATTCGTTATCAGCCCAATGCTGCTACACACGTCCGCACAAGCAGCTCGAAACCCTGGGTGCATCGACAATGCCTCCAAACAGCGCTCACCCGCCTCCTCCAGGCAGGCCCCCAAGTGCTCCAGCAGGATTTTGGTTCTCTCTAGAACAGAAACGCTGCCCGTCTCAACGGGGTCCGGACACATCAGCATTAACGATTCATGAACCTCAGTCTCCTCCACATTTGCCTCTAAGAACTCCATTTTCACTGACCAACAACCGTTGTCTGGATAATCACCGACACTGGTACCCCGAATCTCCAGTGTCCTCAATGTTGTCAAGGGTAAATGCTTCCAATAACGGTTATGAAACAAACTGTACAGCAACTTAACCGGCGCCCCGGTGCCGAGGATGGCTTTAACTTGACTTCCATCCATCCGTAACAACACCTGTGCGCATGGCCCCTCTAAGCCTTCAGGAATAGGGTCTGCTCCTTTCGGGAGTTCCTTGGTACATTGCTGGGAACGTGCTCCCCCAGAGACCCCAAGCCGTTCCCCACTGGGCCTCCTCTAAGTTTCCCGACACCTCTCGAATCAACGGAACAACTGATCCCCTTGACAGATCCCCTTGGCACCACAAGCAATTTATCTGCCCCCCTAGGCAAAAAAGGATACCCTAAAAACTTCCCACCAATCTCCTGCCACGGATATGATAAGCCCCCCAGCTGCGACATTTGACTTCCAGTCGAACCACACGCATTTTCCCACACTTTCCCAGAACTGGCAGCGGTCACTTCGAGGTAATTGCGCCCGACAGTTCTAACAAAGTCACCAGCCCGCCTACTCAAACTTTCAACCTGTCCCTGTCGCTTTTCCTCAGCCAAGCACTGCCACTCACCCAACAACTGAGGGGTCCGCTCCGCCCACGCTTCCGCCCCTTTAGGGCTGGACATTATTCCAATAACCGGGCGGAGCTCACCACTGCTGAAACATCCCAACCTGTCACTCCTCAATCTCCAAACAGTACGGACAACCCATGGTCCCACCACCATTTCGTCAGCCAACAGAAACCACCCCACCCAGCACACACACCGCGATAACCAGCAATCGCACACCCACAAAGGCACACCAGCTCTTCGCCGCAGACACAATTTAAAGAGGGTGATCACACAGCTTCCACAGAAATCAACCCCGGACGAGCACCCCACAATGTAACTCCCTGGGTCGCCTCAGGCTCGCTCAGCTCGTTCCCGTCTAGGGGGAGCAGCCTTCGGCCCCGCCAAACTGGGTAATCAGCTGGTGTGGATGCTGTGTGATGTCCCCGCCTCGCCCAAAAACAGACAGCACACCATATGCGATTAAATGAGTACAATTTATAAAGGTTACTATAACTAAGTGATTAATAACGATACAGTATATATGAAGAGAAAATTAAAGAAAAGGCGCCAAACTTATCAAAGTCCAAACCACTTCGTGCACAACCGTTGGAGCTCAATTACTGAAGTCTTCTGGCCACCATTCGATCCCCTCCGAACTCCTCGACTCGCAGCTCAGGACCCTCCGAACTCCTCGACTCTCCAAACAGCTCAGGACCCTCCGAACTCCTCGACTCTCCAAACAGCTCAGGACCCTCCGAGTGGTCAACCAAGCACATCTAGCTTCAACCCCCCCCCCCCTCCTCGGAGAATCTCCCGGCCTCGGACCCCCCTTTGGGGTCCGATCCTCGCCCAGCTTAGAGCATTGCGTCCTCTCTCTCGACCCCCTCGCGCCGATCTGCCCAAAAGCCCGTCAACAAAAGCTTACAGACTCAGAAGAAAGAAAATTAATCCCCATTTGGTTTACAAAGGAATACCATTCTCGTTATCAGTAAATTAGCATTCCTGCTAGTTAACAAAAAGAAGAAACCCTCTTTACACGCACAACCACCTTTTCATCACTGAGCAAGTCACTTCATTCCCATCATGACCTCAGTTGAGCACTGGACCCAGTGACCATTCAGGATTTAGGATGCTTCTTGTTGACTATCCCAACACCAAATACAAGATGTCCAAGCCATAATTTTGAGTGAGTGAGTGAGGGAGGGGGGGGGAGGAGGAGGAGGAGGGAGGGAGGGAGGGAGGGGGAGAGGGGAGAGGGGAGAGGGAAGAGGGAAGAGGGAGAGGGAGAGGGAGAGGGAGAGGGAGGGAGGGAGGGAGGGAGGGAGGGAGGGAGAGAGAGAGAGAGAGAGAGAGAGAGAGAGAGAGAGAGAGAGAGAGAGAGAGAGAGAGAGAGAGAGAGAGAGAGAGAGAGAGAGAGAGAGAGAGAGAGAGAGAGAGAGAGAGAGAGAGAGAGAGAGAGAGAGAGAGAGAGAGAGAGAGAGAGAGAGAGAGAGAGAGAGAGAGAGAGAGAGAGAGAGAGAGAGATTGAGATTAACCAGTGCCCCCCCTTTTAATCTGTCTTCACTAATACTTGTTCATTTTCTGCTGAAATAACATCTTGTATTTCTATAGCACCATTAACAACATCTGAGGTGATTCACATGAATATTTCCAAAAATTTGTCTCTGAACAATTGAACAATATGCTGAGTTTCTGCAGCATTTTGTGTGTTGGTTGGTTAATTGGCCTTGGTTAATTGCTTCCGCTATGTAGGGAAATGGTAAAATCAGAGGAGACAATGGGAATGTAGGGAGTTAAGGCTCTGTGGGAAATTAGTAGGGAACAGGATTTCCCTGTGAGCCTGAATGCAGTTCCTTCTATGCCATACACGTATAAGGAAAAAAAAAGCTGGGGCTTCTTCTCAGGAGGGAAAAAGGTAAAAAAAAAAGCGCTAGCTGAATGGCCACTTCCTGTGCTATGCTTCCTAACTCTGAGCTAGTGATGTACAACAGTTCAAAATATTGGACTAACTTCTGGGCGAGAAATCTCAGTCTTGACTAACAACCCGGAGATTCCACCACGGCAGCTGTGGAATTCGATTTAATTAATAACCTGTAATCAGAAAGCAAACTGGTCAATTGTAATGATCACAAAATAATTGGATTTTTGAGGAAGGGCCATCTGGTTCATTCCCTGAGGGGACCGAATATGGTGGCTGGTTAATTCCCTTTGGAAGGGCGAATAAATTACTCACTTGAAGGGCATTTTGTGGGTGGGTAATAATTACCTTAGCAGTGACACTTTAATTCACAGAAAATAAAGAATAAAATAAGTGAGCTGTAGCAATGGGATACCCAGTTTATTGAAGGCCATTCAAATCTCATTGGGAGGTTGGTTGCAGAGTGCAGTATTCCAAGGACGAGGGGAGAAACGTAGTTATCAAAGTGTCAGCCTCCATTTTGTACCTGACCTATCAAACCATCCCTAAACCAACCACTCCCAAAACATGCCTCAACTACCCCTTTCTAGACTTTGATTCTGGTAACAGAACTAAACCTTCCTTAACTTTCCTGGTGGAATATATAACTACGGAGAGTGAAATGCTTCTGAGTTTACTGCTGCTGTATGTGGTCTGTAGGTGGCAGAGTTAGCCCTTGTTTTCTCTGCATGGTTGTGGAAAATTGAAGTTATTTTGCTAGATCAGTTTGTTTTGTTAGAACAATTAATCTGAATGAATAAGGCTACTGTGAACTTTGGAGCCGGAGATTCTCGTGCTCACTCTCTCTGTTTATTTAACAAAGGAGGAAAGTTCATTTGGCCCCTTAAGCCCATCACCTCCATCACATGTCTCACTTCCATTTATCTGCCATGTCTATATAATCCTTTAAGGTGCCTAATAAAATGCGTAAATACCAGTCTTCCAAATACCTCTTCACCCCCAGATTAGTATCTGCTTTTTGGGAGAGAGTTCCGTTGCCTCACTCTCCCTCGTGTGAGGATGTGCCTCCTGACAACATCCCTGGCCAGAATTTGAAGGATCTGCTGCCGCCTTGCTCCCTAAGTAGAAGACAAGGTTTCTCTCCATCTACCCAAGCCCTGATGCAGGGCATTTTGATCCAAAATGTTGACAGTTCCCTCCCACACCCCACCCCACCCCTCACAGACTTTACTCCACGCATGGGTTCGTCCAGCTGATTGTTGCTTCCAGACTCAGCATTCCACCCACACGTCTCCTGTACTGCACCCGAGTGCTTTACTTCTTTATCAGCTTCAACTGGATCACTCCTTCACACATGGAAATACGTACCAAGCTTATAAATTCTTCCTCGCTGTTGATCCATTTGAATTGTATCATTAATCTATTGAATCAGAGCTGTGGTCTATCTACAGCCAGCAATTACATAAACAAGTTTTAAGGCATCTTTAATAATGTGAAACACCTTCAGGTATTTGTAACATTATGCAAAACAAAAATTGACACACAAGAGCGGTGATCAAAATTTTGGCTATTGAGGCGTTTTTGTGGATATTTTAAAGGAGGAGTGATTTAGATGGAAATTCAGCCCAAGGCGTGACTGCCTGTGGTAGATCAATAAAAGGAGTGAATGAGTGAGAGGCTGCTGACGTCTGAGTGGGTTGCAGAGCAGGATAAGGGAGGGGAGAAGCGGTGGAGTGATTTTGAAAGGGAAGCCTGAGGCTCATTGCTAGAACAGAGGTCAGTGCAGGTCAGCAAGAAGGGAATGCCTATTCTGAACTGAACTCCAGGTGGCAGCCCGACCAGGACTGAGCAAAGTGAAGCACCTCATTTCCACTGTCGACCACTGAGAGTTAGCATCCAGGTATAGCAATTAGGGAAGCAAATGGAATGTCGGGCTTTCTTACAAGAGGGATAGTAAACAGAAGTAGAAAAAATCTTGTTGCAACTGTAGAGGACTTTGAGATTGAACCAACATGCAGTTTTGGGTTCATTTTTAACGAGGGGTACACTTGCGTTAGGGACAGTTCAGAGAAATTTTACTAGGCTGATTACTGGATGGAGGGGATGTCTTTTAGACCATAAGACGTAGGAGCAGAATTGACCATTCAACCCATCAAGTCTGCTCTGCCATTCAATTGTGACATTTTTCTTCTCAAGCCTAATCTCCTGCCTTCTCCCGTAAACATTGACACCCTTACGAATGGAGAACCTATCAACTTCTGCTTTAAATATACCCAATGACTTGGCCTCCATAGCTATCTGCAGCAATGAATTCCATAGATTTATCACCCTCTGGCTAAAGAAATTCCTCCTCATCTCTGTTCTAAAGGGACATCTAGGCCTCTTGTCCTAGACTCTCCTACTATTGGAAACATCCTCTTCACGTCCATTTTGTCTAGGCCTTTCAATATTTAGTAGGTTTCAATAAGATTCCCTCTCATTCTTCTAAACTCCAGTGAATACAGGCCCACAGCCATCATATGTTAACCCATTCATTCCTGAGATTATTCATGTAAACCTCCTCTGAAACCTCTCTAACATCAACATATTCATTCTTTGTTACGGAGACCAAACCTGCTCACAATATTCTAAATGTGGTACGACCAGTACCTTATAAAGCCTCAGCATTACATACTTGCTTTTATATTCTGGTCGTCTTGAAATGAGTTTATATTCCAATCCTCTCGAACTGATCTCAATCTGCAAGTTAACCTTTAACAAATCCTGCACTAGGAGTCTCAAGTCCCTTTGCAACTCCAATTTCTGAATTTGCTCCCCATTTGGAAAGTAATCTACACATTTATTCCTACTACTAAAGAGCATCACCATTCACTTCTCTGCACTGTATTGCATCTATCACTTCTTTGGCTGTTCTTCAAAAATGTTCAAGTCATTCTGTAGACTCCTTGCTCGCTCCACCTATCTTTGTATCATCCACAAACTTGGCCACTAAAGCCATCAATTCCGTCATCCATTTCCATCATCAATTCCATCATTATTCTATAGTTGTACCATGGAGAGCATTCTGACAGGCTGCATCACTGTCTGGCATGGAGGGACTACTGCACAGGACCGAAAGAAACTGCAGAAGGTTGTAAATCTAGTCAACTCCATCACGGGCACTAGCCTACAAAGTACCCAAGACATCTTTAGGGAGCGGTGTCTCAGAAAGGCAGTGTCCATTATTAAGGACCTCCAGCACCCAGGGCATGCCCTTTTCTCACTGTTACCGTCAGTTAGGAGATATAGGGTCATGAAAGCACACACTCAGTGATTCAGGATCAGCTTCTTCCCCTCTGCCATCCAATTCCTAAATGGACATTGAACCCATGAACACTACCTCACTTTTTTAATATACAGTATTTCTGTTTTTGCACATTTAAAAAAAATCTATTCAATATACGTAATTGATTTGCTTGTTTATTTATTATTATGTTTTTATTTTATTTTTTTTTCTCTTTCTTCTATATTATGTATTGCATTGAACTACTGGCCCTGAGTTAACAAATTTCACGTCACATGCTGGTGATAATAAACCTGATTCTGATTCTAATATAACGTGAAATGTAGTGGACCAAACACCAACCCCTGTTGAACATCACTATTCATCAGAAGCCAGTCCCACACTTTGCTTTCTACCACACACACTGGTGTCTCTCCTGTAATACCATGGGCTCTTACCTTGTTTAGCAGCTTCATGTGTGGCACCTTCTCAAAATCCAAGTAAACAACTTCCACTGACTCTCCTTTGTCTATCCTACCTGTAATTTCTTCAAAGAATTCCAATAGATTTGTCAGGCAAGATTTCCCCTAAGGAAACCATACTGACTTTGGCTTTTTTTATTGTATGTCTCCAAGTATCCTGAAACCTCATCCTTAATAATGAATTCTAACATCTTGCCAACCACTGAAGTCAACCACTAGCCGGCCTATAATTTCCTATATTTTGCCTCCGTGCCTTCTTAATGAGTGGAGTGACATTTGCATTTGAGGAAAGGTTGTACAGTTGCTCTTCCACTTACTGAAATTTAACAGAATGAACAGTGAGGTGATTTTATTGATACACATAAGATTCTGAGGGAGGTTGGCAGGTAGATGTTGAGAGAAAGTTTTTTTTTACTCCCTTGAGGAATCCAGAAAGGGGAGATATCCTGTAGTTTCAGAATAATTTAAAACAGAGGTGAGGAGGAATTTCTTTTCTGGGGCTTGATAAATCCTTAGAACTCTCTAATTCAAGGACTATGTCACTGAATACTTTCTGTACTGAAATAGACAGAGGTTTGAGCTGTAATGAGGATCAAGCGGCAAGCTGGGGCTGAGGCAGAGATCATATTGGTCAGGACATCACTAAATGGATGAATGAACTTCAGGGTCATTTGGCTGCCCTGCTCCTGATTTGAGGATGATTATCTGAATATAAAACAAATCAGTTTTATGTTGAATCAAATTGATTTGATTTGAGCTAAACTGATTTGTTTCAGATTTGTTTTAGGTGGTTGATTAGTGTATTAAGGGCATTTTGTTCTCATGACCTTGAAATGAGACTCTTCCAGGAGAACTTGCTGAAAACTAAATTCAAGCATTGCCTGTTGGTAAGCTAATAATTTATGTTTTAAGCATGGATCCAGATTGCATTGACTTAAATTCAAAGATGTTTTGGTCTTTTGCCAGTTTTTCTTCAGCGCTTGTATCCTGTTTGCCAAGATTGGAACATGGGACAGAACTTGCAACCAGTATTAACACTGAGTGCAGCGAAAAACTGCATCCACCGTGTCCTATCAAACTCACCAGGAGCAGTCAGTTATGCTCTCTGCAGGTGAGAGAAGGTGAATGGCAGCTCACTTATCTGCTGGGGAACAGTTGTGAGCCTGTGGTCAGAAGGACAATTCCCTTTTTTTGGAATCTACCCAGTTCCCAAACTACTGCCTGGTAAAGTTTGTGGCCTTTTCTTGTGCTAGATGCTAATCACCAGACATACTTTAATTGTCTCATAGAATATTGACATTGCTGGTAAGGTCAGTATTTGTTGTTGAACACTAACAGCCTTTGAGAAACGGAGAATGAACCTTCTTCAACCACTGCCGTTGTACGGTGAAAGTCATCCCACAGTGTAACTATGAGACAGATTCCAGGATTTAAACCCAACAATGACGAAGATTTTGGCATACAATTCCAAGTCAAGGTGGTATGTAAATTGAAGAGTTAGTCATGCACTGCAGCTGTTCTTGGATTTAGGATGGACAGTCAGAATAGTTGAGCTGAGCAGCTGTAGTACATTGTGATGATGTTGCTCGATATAGCCCTTGTGCATTGGAATGGATGGTCAGGCTGATGAATGATGCTCCAGTCAACTGGGCTGCTTCATCCCAGATGATTCACAGACTCTTGAATGTTGTTGGCCCACACACATCCAGGCAAATGAAAGATATTCCATCATTATGCTGACTTGTGCTTCCAAGTGGTGGAAAGGCTTTGGCATACAAAGAGGTGTCTTGGTTCGCCACAGGGTATCTGGCCTCTGACCTGCCCCTGTTCTTTTAACGTGAGTGACTCAGTTGAATTTTTGGTCAATTGAGAATGTTGTCTACCCCTCCTTTCATCTTTTACAGTTTTGCTGAGTTCCAGAAATGGAGATTATGTGATCTTCCAAAGAACATAGTTGAGGTAGTAGAGTGAAGTTGTATTCCAAATAGATCCTCTTTCACCTTAATGATGAGCAGTCAAGTTATGGCCTTGGGCCTGTATTCATCCCTTAATCAATGTTGGCAATTCGAATTATCGGGTCCCTTGTTTCAATATTGTTTGTATTGTGTATATAGACTGAGAATCCTACACCAGAACAGTAATCATATTTCAAAACGTTACTGATTTTCTGTAAAACACTATGGGACTTCCTGGGATTATAAAAAGCACTAGACAAAAGCTAATTAACTTTCCTTTTCCTTGCTAGAATTGCATTTGACCCCGACTGTGCCCCTGTTGTTATTTGAATGACTTTCTTGTGCTTCCTCCGTCTTTGATAATAAATCTGATTGTGACTTGGTGCTGCCTGACTGGATGTGATATCGCGCCTGTGTAAAGTGTTGTCCCAGTCAAGGCTTCTATCTCTCTCAGTTGAATGACTGCAGCCGAGCTATAAACGTTGTCCACCCCCTGACAACAGCTGCCGCTTTGGGCAGTTCACCTGCAAAGGCCTGAATCTCTCTGATGAAAATAACTGCTAAACTCTCACGAGTCTGAACTCTGCAGGGGCCAGCGACCGAATCTTCTCAGGCTAATCGCATCGAGCAATCTTGCCATTCTCACAAGACTGCTGTCATTACTTTAAAAATCAGCTGGTAACCAAATGGTGCAAAATTAATCTGTTCTGCAGTCAGCTGGAGGATTAATTCCTCCCACAGTTTGTAAAGTGTTTGGATTCATGTTATTTTTCCCTCCCCTTCCCCCTATCATTCGTACTCAATCAAAATACATTTAATCTCTTAAACGCAACCCTCTGTGCTGGCCTGTTGTGTGATCTCTTTCTGAGCCACCGCGATTCACTGTCTTGACACGAGTTAGAGATTTTCCTGAGGCTTTGTCTGGGCGGTGCTCCCTCATGCGTCTGACTCAAAACAACCATTCAGAAATCTGTGGGGATTCTAGGGGGCTTTCTCCCTAGAAGATCAGGACATTGCTGGCAAATTCAGTGCTTCAAATACGAGAAAATCTGCAGATGCTGGGGATCCAAAGCAACATACACAAAATGCTGGAGGAAAAGAGTAAACAGTCGGGGTTTGGGGCCGAAGCCCTTCTTTAGGACATTTCAAAAGTGTAACATGCCAGTATTTATTGCCTCTTACTTAAAGGGGAGGGAGAATAAAAATGAGCTGGTTTGGAATCACAGACCAGGTAAGCAGTGTGGAATTCCTCGCCTGCAGAACATCAGTAAGCTGGATCTTTTTAAAAATGACAACTTGGTATTGAGGTAGAGCGTGATCTTGAGGTGCAAGCCCCTAGCTCTCTAAAAGTGACAACACAATAGGGAGGTTTTGTAGAGAAGTTGCATGTCATAGTTGGTTGGGTGGTTGAGTGTAAAATTTGAGAAGTCATGTGGCAGCTGGGTAATCCACTGGTTGGGGCCATTCTGGTCACCACACTACATGAAGGATGCAAAGGCTTTGGAAGGGCTGCAGAAAAATTTCACCAGGATCTTGCCTGAATTTGAAGCTATTAACTATAAGGAGAACTTGGATTGTTTTCATCGGAGCCTGAGGGCATCCTAATCGAAGTAGATACAATTATGAGAGGCATACATAAGATAGCTAGAGGCTTTTTCTGAGGGTGGAAATGTCAAATACTAGACAGCATAGATTTCTGATGACAAGGGGAAAGCGTAAAGGAGATTTCTGATAAGTTTTATTTTACACAAGAGCGTGAGGTACAGGGAACGTTCTGCCGGGGCAGTGGTGGAAGCAGTTGCTATAGCGATGTTTAAGAGTTGTTCAGATAGGCACACGGACAGGCTGTAAGTGAAGGATCAAAGAGCATGTGCAGGCAGACGTATAGTTTAAATTGGCATCATAGTCAACACAAACATAAAGCACTGTAGGGCCTGTCCCTTTGCTGTATGTTCAACATTATAGAGCACAAGAACCGATCCTTTTTGTAACAAATCAGTTGAATTAGGAATCAAGTGCCCTGCTGAACAAATCCCTTCTGTCGACACAGTGTCTGTATGCTGCACGTTCATATATACAGTACATCTGTCTAAAAGCCTCTGGAACCCCCTCCGCTGTATTTCCCTCTACCACCACCACCATGTGATGAACCCACGGGAAGCAAGCAGCCCAGAAGGGGAACCTGGCCAAATACTAAAGACCTGTGCTGGTAAACTGGCTGGAGCTTTGGCGGTCTGAGGTACCCACCTGCTTCAAGCAGGCTTAAGTTACACCGGTGCCCAAGAAGAACGTGCTAACCTGCCTCAGTGACTATTATCCAGGAGCACGTACATCCACTGTTTGAGAGGTTGCTGATAAAACATTAACTCCTGCCTGAGAAGCAACTTAGATCTGTTCCAATTTGCCTACCGGCACAACGGGTCAACTGCAGGTGCCATCTCATTGGCTCTTCCCTCAACCTTGGGACATCTGCACAGCAAAGGTGCATACACCAGGATGCCATTTATTGACTACAGCTTGGCATTCAATACTATCATCCCCTGAAAAGCTAATCAGTAAGCTTCAAGCCTCGATACCTCTTTGTGCAAATGGGTCCTTGATTTCCTCACTTGCAGATCCCAGAATGGCAACAACGTCTCCTCAACGATCTCCATCAGCGCAGGTGCACCATAAGGCCGTGTGCTTAGCCCCCTGCTCTACTCACTTTATACTTACGACTGTGTGGCTAAGCACAGCTCCAATGCTGTATTCAAGTTTGCTGATGATGCCACTGTTGGAGGGAGATTGAAAATCTGACTGGGTGATGCTAAAACAACAACCTCTCACCCAATGTCAGCAAGACCAAGAGGCTGATTATTGACTTCAGGAGGAGGAAAATGGAGGTCCATGAGCCTGTCCTCACAGGGGGATCAGAGGTGGAAAGGGTCAGCAACTTTAAATTCCTCAGTGTTATCGTTTCAGAGGACCTGTCCTAGGCTCAGCACGTAAGAGCAATTTTGAAGAAAGTACAGCAGCACCTCTATTTCCTTAGAAATTTGTGAAGATTTGGTATGATATTTAATACTTTGACAAACTTTGATAGATGTGTAGTGAGGTGTATATTAACTGGTAGTATCATGGCATGGTATGGAAACATCAATACTTTTGAATGAAGAATTCTACAAGAGGTAATAGATACAGCCCAGCCCTCCCCACCAGTGAGCACATCTATACAGAGAACTGTCACAGAAAAGCAGCATCCATCATCAAGGATCTCCACCTCCCAGGCCATGATCTCTTCTCACTGCTGCCATCAGGAAGAAGGTACAGGAGTCTCAGGAGACATACCACCAGGTTCAGGAACAGTTATTACCCCTCAACCATCAAGCTCTTAAACCAGTGGGGATAACTTCAATCATGCCATCACTGAACTGTCCCCACAACCTATGAGCTCACTTTCAAGGACACTTCATCCCATGTTCTGGACATTCATTGCTTATTTTTTTATTTTTCTTTTGTGTTTGCACAATTTTTGTCTTTTGCACATTGGTTGTTTGTCGGTCCTGTTGGTCCTGGTCTTTCATTGATTCTATTGTGTTTCCTGGATTTGCTGTGTTTGCCCGTATGAAAACTAATCTCAGGGTTGTATAGTGGTGACATAAATGTACTTTGAACTACCCAAGACAGCACATTCCAAGTACCCACCAGCCTCTGTATTAAAAACTGCCTCTCACATCTCCCCAGAATTTACTCCCTACCACCCCCCTTCACCTTAAATGCACGCCCTCTAGTATGCATTTCAATGCTGGGGGAAAGAAACTGGATGTCTACTGCATCTATGCCTCCCACAAACATCCATCAGATCTCTCCTCAACATCCGCCACTCCAAAGAAAACAATCCAACCTTGTGCAGACTCCCCGCACAGAACATGCCTTGTAGTCCAGGTGCCATCTGGTAAATCTCATCCTGCATCCTCTCCAAATCCTTAACACCCCCTCCCCCTACAATGGGGTGATCAGAATCAAAAGCAGCACTCCAGATGTGGCCCAGTCAGAACTCTATAAAGCTGCAACATAACTTCCTGACTCCTGAACTCAATTCCTCAGCCAATAAAGTAAAGCATGCCACATGCCTCCCCATTACTGAACCACTGCACATGGCCACTTACAGGGAGCTATGGACTTGGAGCTTAAGATCTGTCGGCACATTAGTACTATTAAGGATATTGCCATTAGCATCCTACTGTCTTGCTACAATTG
The DNA here is from genome assembly GCF_030144855.1 of Hypanus sabinus. NCBI lineage: Eukaryota > Metazoa > Chordata > Chondrichthyes > Myliobatiformes > Dasyatidae > Hypanus > Hypanus sabinus. Next base: position 27,803,670 of record NC_082721.1, read on the forward strand.
ATCTCCCAAAGTGTAAGACTTCACATTTTGGAGGGTTCAACTCCATCTGCCTTTTCTCTGCCCATGTTTGCATCCGATCTATATCCTGCTCTATCCTTTGCCAGCTTTTCAGCTTCAGCTTTTCTGAGACACAGGAACTGTGGTCTTTTCAATAGTTAAGGGGAATGTAAGCAAGAAGTTTAGTTTAAAAATTTCCAGAGGTTTTAGAATCATGATATCAACAGGTATTCCCATTACCTATGTGAGATAACTTAAGAACTTGAAGGTTAATCACAGCGTTTTTAAACACAGGAACAGGCCCCTTTGCCCAGCTCATCCATGTTAACCTGAAATCTAAATCTTTCTTTTCCATTTATCTGTCCAGTTGTTTTTTAAACATTATAATTGTACCCACCTCTACCACTTCTTCTGGCAGCTCATTCCACATCCCACTACTCTCTTTATGAAAGGCATCTCTCAAGCCCCTTATAAATTTTTTCCCTTTCATTCAAACCTCATTTCCTCTACCCTAAAAAAAACTAACATTGAAGTTTTGTAGCCAAGATAGATCTCTTAGAGTCTCACATGGGAAATCTCTTTGTCCTATTTTGACCTTTCATCAATGAAAACCATTCAGGAGATCATTCAGTCTGTGGCTTCATCCAGTCACATCATGTGTGTGACATTAAGTGACCTTAACTCCTTGAACCCTCAGCCAAACAAGGATCCAGTCATATCCATCTCTCATTGACTTCTGGTGCCAGTGATTAATTATGTGGTTCAAACTGTTTGGAAAATTCATCGGAATGAATAATGCCAGTGTGATAACAGGACACATAAACCAATAGTAAGATATATGACAATTAAACTCTACTTGGGCTTCCAGCCGGGCACAGATATTGATAATATCCGATGTTTTGTTGACAAGCTCTGCTATCTTCATCAGGGAGGAGGCTAAGGCTTGTCTAGTCTAGTGGTATTTATATTCCTGTCATCCATCCCTCCTGATTGAACCTCATCCAATCAGGTTCCTGCTGTCCCACCTTATTTACAATCGAATTCTGGCTCTTACTTAGAGTGAGACTTTTGGTCTTTGTTGAAGTTCTTTTCCTCTAGTTTCATTTCAATGACTTCCTTCACCAGGCAGTCCCAAACCCACTGGCGTGGCACAGTAGTTTTTTGCTGTTGAAGTCAATCCTACGGCCAATGCGAATGCAATGTTCTGCTTCCACCAGTTTCTCTGGGTAACCCAAATGGATACACCTCCTGTGCTCCTTGAGGCAGGTTTCCGCCATGTGTCTGGTATATGAAGAGTTTATTTGTCATATACTCCGGAAAAACACTGGATCCTTTTTCAGTACAATATACGTTTGGCATTACTTCTGTTGAGTTCAATCTCAATAGTCTAGGAGGAATCTGGAATACTTACCCAAGTTAGTTTTGATCTTTACAGCTCCCTTGTATCTAGTTAAGATTTGGACAAGAAGAGACAGAGGCAATCCCTTGATTGAACAGAAAGATGTTCCCCCCCCCCCCCCCCCAGTAACACAACACACCTTTGGTAGTAGAATTGAGAATTTCCTTCTGGATGTGTATGTGCTGGGAAGGGATTGTTTCTGATCACTCGTTCCCAATCTGATGTGCATGACCCTCTTGGTTAGGGGAAGGGTTACCCAGCTGCAGGAATATCTGTATAGCTTTAATAACGTTAAGACAATTTAGATGAGTAGGAATTTTCAGGTTAATCTAGGTTTCTTAAAAGGAGTATCTCATGATGTCACCAGGTATTGATTGTTGGTGGCAGTGGTGGGGAATGAGGGTGCAGTGTGTCAGGCTGCTGGCTGCTGTTTTATAAGCTTCACTTGCCATTACAAGTACTGGGAATCACTGCTTCAGATCATAGACAAAAAAGCACAGAAAGTCTTCATTTACCCTTTAAGTCTGTTGGGCCACTCAGTACGGAATCAGCAATTCCACCACATATAATACGAAAACGGAAGATACGGGAACTGGCAGTGAGTGAGGCAGAGAGAAAGTCATAAACAGAAGAGAATGTGAAGATGCTGGAGCACTTGAGGAACACACACAAAGTGCTGGAGGAACTCAGCAGGTCAGGCAGAATCTGTGGAGGGAAATGAACAGTCAAAGTCTCAGGCTGAGACCTTTCATCAGTCTTGGACCGAAACGTCGACAGCGCTTCTCCTTATAGATGCTGCCTGGCCTGCTGTGTTCTACCAGCATTTTGTGTCTATTTCCAGAGAGAAAACCTTTTCATGTCCATGGACTTTCATCAGACTTGAAGAAAAGTTAGAAATTTTTTGGATCTGGAGAACATGGGAGGAGTCTATGACAGGAGAGATGAAAGTATTAAAAGGTTTGACGGTATAAGGTAAAAGGAGAATGAGCCTAGAAATGACGGATTGTTTGTGAGGACATGTAATTGGTAACAGCAAAATCACTACTGTAAGCCACTGTCAGAGATAATGTGAGTGAGAATTATAATTTGCTCTCTATTTCATTAAACATATTTTCCATATTGCTTTCTCTGTCATTCCCTTCTCTTTTACACAATCTCCCACATCCCCTTTCTTCCTCCTCCTGTTTGTCTCTTACCCTCTCTCTCGGTCTCTCTCCCTCTCCCCCTCTTTCTCTTTGTCGTTGTCTTCTCTTTTTCCTGAAAGAATTGGGAAAGGTGAAAATAAGAGATATGAAGAGAGAGAACAGTTAAGGGAAGGGGGAGGACTAGAAATAGTGAAATGAACAAAGGAGAAAATGTGAATTGAGAACGGTCATTTACCTAACCATGACATTGATTCTCCATTGTACTTCCCACCCTGGCCAGACACTTTCTTCCTACCCTGCTGTATCTCTGAACTTCCTGACAACCCTGGTGTTTTCTGTCTGGATCTGCTGTATTTACATCCAGACATTGATCCCTCTCTCATTCCTTATTTTGGCCTAGAGTTGTAATTTCTGACTGGGTGATCAACTATTGGCTTCATCTCAGGTCTCATTTCCAGCTATCCTAGCCCATTGTTCTGACCTTGACCAGCTGCATGACCATACCTGTAACCAATCTTTGATGTTTGTGAAGCATCTTCCATATTATAGCGAATGAATAGGTTGGCAAATAAATTTGCACAGATTAGATCAACTAATGGCAGTACTGAGTCAGGAAACTAAATGCCCTCTTCTCATTCAGTGAGATGGTTCCATTCCACATTTTTCATGGCAGGAAGGAGTTGAGTCCCAATAATCTAAAATGCAAGTGGTGGTAGTTTAATATACTACATGTACAGAATTGAAGGACTAAATGGCCTCATAATCTGACACTTGCAGAGAGAATGACTTAAGTGTCACCATCTTCACTCCTGGACAACCTCCCAAAAAGATCTTTGCAGGACTGCACACAGCAACCTGTTTGCCGGTACACTTTACTTCCCCGCACCTTCCCCACGACATGAGTCATCAATTTGCCTGTTAGCACGGTTCACCTGCCTACTCAAAGTTGTCTGTAGTTTTGTTGCTTTTAATCCACGGTGTCTATCCCCTGGAGGCTGGATAAGACCAGCAGTCCAATGGGTGTGGAAACCATTCAGCCACAGGCAGTTATTTCCAGAATGCAGGCGTTTGCATGTGTTCGTTTAACTAGCCAGTGTGCTAATGAGTTTTCTCCGCCGCCTGTCATGCCTAGCACTGTTGAAAGTGTTTATACTCCCTATCATGACACATGGCCATTGATTTGTCTGTTAATTAGCTTTTTCACTCATTCTGGGCCGCCCACTCAGTGCTGCCCTATAACCTGAACCAGTTGGGAAACGTCACTGCAACACATCATTGCATCGAGAAGTTTAACCCCTTCAGTACCCACTGGTAATTTGGATTTTTTTTTCACCCGAGCTGATTCAGCAGAGATGGACACTAGCAACTGGAACATGGGCTTGCAATGACAGAAGCTCAGAGACTGTGGCAAAAGTACCAACGGTCCTGTCCTTAATCCTAATCCATTGCCGTGACAGGGTAGAGTGAGGTGCAGATAGGTCGCCTGCACAGGATGAGTTGAGAGAAGGGAGGTAGGAGAGGAGCTGGAAAAAAAATGCATATAACCCTCAGGCTGGGAGAAACCTTGTTCTGGAAATGGACTGATGGGCAGGAGAATGGAAAGAAGACTCCTCTGGTAAATGTGTGTCCCTTAAAGATAGAGATGGGACTAATTGTAAAGAGGAACATGGAAATGTTGGAGGCACTACTCTGTGTTTGATCTTACGAAAGAAGACGTCTGAGTCACAAGAGAATCAAAGATCTGGCAAGAATGATGAACTGAAGGCAATAAGTATTATTTCAAGCAAGGATACTGGAGACAATGGTGAGACTAGAAGCCAATAGATCCCAACTGATCTAAATCCCAGAGTTTTGAAAGAGATCATTGCAGACTGGAGGATAGCAGATGTTACCTTACTATTTAAGAAAGGAGGAAGTGGAAAACAATACAATAACCATCAACCTGTTAACCTAATGTTAATGGTAAGGAAAATGATCCAGGCACAAGATAGAATGCAGATGCTGGAAATCTGGAGCAACCTCAGCCTCTTCATTGGCCGGTCCTGATGAAGATCTCAGCCAAAAGCATTGACTCTTTTTTCTTTCCGTAGATGCTGCCTGGCCTGCTGATTTCCTCCAGCATTTTGTGTGCGTGTTCTCTGGATTTCCAGCATCTGCAGAATCTACAGAGTCATAATGGACCTTTTGGCTCACCACGTCCACTTCTACCTTTGTGGCAATCTACACTAATCCCATTTTGCCAGCATTATGAACATACATTCAGTGGCCATTTTAGTAGGTCCCTCCTGTACCGAATAAAGTAGCCACTGAGTTTATATTGATGCCCGATGCATCACTGGTACCAATTCACCTACCACCAGGACATATATACTAAAAGGTGCCGGAAAAAGGTCAGTGACACATTGTAGGATCCCGTCTACCCTGCTTATGGAATGCTTCTCCCACTCCCATCAGAAAAGAGGCTTCACACCATCCATGCCAGGACCACTAGACTCAATAACAGTTTCTTCCCCCAAGCTATCAAGCTGATGAACACTTCCACCTATTAACCCCCCACCATCATTCTATACTGTACATTCATATCACCGAATATCACTTTGTGTATCTAACAGCTACTTGTACATTGCATTTTATAGGATTGCTTTTATATTTATATTTATTGTTTTTTGTGTTATTGTGTTATTTTATGCTGTATCTGATCCAGAGTAACAATTATTTCATTCTCCTTTACTCTTGTGTACTGAAGAATGACAATAAACTACCTTCAATCTTGAATCTAGAGTGCGGCTACCCAAACTGAACACAATACTCCAAATGCAGTCTACCAGTATTTTGTAATTTCTTTCTTTCTTTTTCAATCTTTTTATTAAATTTCATATATAAAAAAAAACAACACAAAATAATGAATAGATTACAGATTCAATAAACTTGAGATTACATTAGTAATAGGATAATAATATCCTATTAAAACATCCATCAACAAAAGGTACATAAATCAATCAAGTCTATATAAATATATATGAAAAACAAAAATAATCGTCGAAAAAAGAAAAAAAAAAAATTGAAATTATATATGAGAAAAAATATATATTGAAAAAAAATACTAAACTAAAACTAACATGGGCAATAATAGCACTTTATAAATATATAAAGGTGTCAAGAAAAGAACTCCAGAACTCCATACCTGAACAAGTATAAGTAGAGAAAAGGATCTGAAATAAGCCAAATTAATTCATATGAAAGTGTCGAATAAATGGTCCCCAGGTTTCTTCAAATTTAATTGAAGAATCAAAGATAGTGCTTCTGATTTTTTCCAAACTCAGATAAGAAATAGTTTGGGAGAACCACTGAAATGTAGTAGGAGGATTTACTTCTTTCCAGTTTTGTAATATAGACCTTCTGGCAATTAATGTTACAAAGGCAATCATTCGTCTGATTGAAGGGGAAAGCTGATTGCCATCTTCATTTGGTATACCGAAAATTGCAGTAATAAAATGGGGTTGTAAATCGATATTCCATACTGAGGAAATGACATCAAAAATGTCCTTCCAATAGTTATGTAAAGTGGGACATGTCCAAAACATGTGAGTCAATGAAGCCACTTCTAAGTGACATCTGTCACATTGAGGATTAATATGCGAATAAAATCGGGCAAGTTTATCTTTAGACATATAAGCTCTATGTACAATTTTAAATTGTATTAAAGCATGTTTAGCACAAATAGAGGAGGAATTAACCATTTGTAAAATTTTTTCCCATTTATCTGTTGATATATTACATCGAAGTTCTTTTTCCCATTCTTGTCTAATTCTATCCGATATTTCTGGCTGTATCTTCATAATCATGTTATAAATAAAAGCTATTTTGTAATTTGTCAATGTTTCATCCCAACTTTTATATTCTATGCCCCAAGTTATAATCCTTCACTATATATTGCAAGCACACCATATGGCTTCATCACAACTCTATTGACCGGCATTGCCACTTTCAGGAAACAATGGACTTCCTCTAAAGTATCCAAGGTCATTACCATTACTTACTGCCCTTCCATTTTCTGTATATGTTGTACCTCTATTTGGCTTCCCAAAATGCATTACCTTGTACTTGTCTGGATTAAATACTCTGCCAGTTCCCCATCCAACTTTCCAACTGATTTATGTCCTATGACCTTGGGTCTTTGATCGGTTTTGTCCACTTGCGTTCAGGTTGGGTTGTAATTTTACGTGTGGGTGGATCACTGGGATATGAGGCTCTTCTCCAGTGTATCCCTGTGTGCCATTGACATAATGGGAATAACGAGGTTTGTGAAACGCTTGGCTGGAGGGGCTCCCTCTAGGCGTAGGCTGGAGGTTTCATGTGGAGGGTAAAGTCTTGGGAGGGTAACAAGCTCAGAGAGTGAGAAGAAGCGGAGGACCAGAAGTGGTGAGGGTCTGCCAAAGACAAATGCAAACTGGTGCGTAGGTGGGTAAAAAATGAGGAAGTGAGGTGACGAATTCCCAGTTGGAGTGAGGGTGCTGAATCAAACTCAGAGTTCAGGGTCTGGACACATATCTGGTGATGGATTAGCGGGCTGCCTTCGTAAAAGGACGCAAGTCGTTCACCTATGGCACTATCTATCAGTTTTCATCATGCCCTGTATTTCAACTGGTGACCTCAGATGTTAGCCCAGTCCTAGAATCACTAACCTATAATTGTCAACTTGGTGGAAGTCTTCTAATGTGTGAGTGCATGTTGTTTTCACAGCTTTTATCCTGCAAAACATCCTTCAGTGTCGTGTCGTACTAGAGATATTTCTTGGCACCACTTCCATTTTCCTCCAAGTTTCTGGGAATCTACTTCATTTCCTTTTCTGACATCACCCGGAGGTTCGGATAATTAGCAATGTATTGCTTTGTATGTGCAATAATGCTCTGTGCACTCTGACCTACGGTTCATCGGGAAGCTTTTCCATTGCTAGTGCGGATCTTGTTTAAAGTGTGCAGAGAGGATATCTGTGTGGGACAACTTGGTGTCTGACATGACCCACTGTTCTCTCACCAGACTGCGACCAACCTCAACGACAGCAACTTGCATTCAAAAGCAACATGATTGTGTGTTATAATCAATGGGAGGAGCACCATAAGATCTAGGGATGTTGTTTAAAGAGTGATTAAATCACGCAACCTTTCTTTGACCTATGAGGGAGTTTATCAGAGGGCACCACAGTAGCGTAGCCGTTAGCGCGACACTCTCACAGCTCAGGGGTGTTCCCGAGTTCAAATCCGCTGCCATTCTGTAAGGAGCCTCTGTGGGTCCTCCCCGTGAAATGCATGGGTTTTCTCTGGTTTCCTCCCACAGTCCAAAAATGTGCTGGGTAGGTTAATTGGTCATTGAAAATAGTCCTGTGATTCGGTTAGGGTTAGTCGTTTTTGTCAGGGCTTGTCAGGGCACCATGGCTCGAAGGACTGGAAGGCCAACTCTGCCTATATTGCCAAATAAATAAATAGCATCTTAAAGCAATGTGGGGGTGGGGGGGGGCGGGTTAGAGTATGGTGAAACTTCAGAGCTTAGGGCATTAGCAGGCAGCTGTCGATCCCAGGGGGTCATGGGTTTGCACCCCTGCTGGACTGTGCCCTCTCCGGGGCACAAGCCTGGGCGGGACGATTTGAAGAACCGGCTGTTGCCCATGCAGCGGGTTCCCCCTCTCCAAGTCACTGATGTAGTCCGAGGGAAGGGCAAGCGCCGATTCAGCTCGGCACCAGTGTCGTTGCAGAGGTTGCCACGGTGAAGTTGTAAACAACATCAAACTGCCTTGGGGACCCCAGCTCCGGATTTCTTCCTCAGGGTTTACTCCCGAAGCCTTTCCCATGGGTGGGTATGGCCACAAGGCAGCGGAGGATTAAAATCAGAGTTTTCCTTCTCCTAGGCGGGCTGCCGTCCAAGGCTGACAAACCTCACCTGCCCGAATTAGGGCATTAATAGCTAAATATAGGAGCCTCCAGCTGTGATTTAAAGTTGGGGGTGCATGAGGGGTGGAATTGGAGCAAAGCTGTCTCAGGAAGTTGTGGGCTGGAGAAATTCAAGTTCAAAGTTCAAAGTACAGGGTAGATTTACAATCGAAGTATGAACATGTACTACCCCGAGATTCATTTGCTTGCATTAAAAGCAGAACAAAGAAATCAATGAAAAGCCACCGACAGACAACTAATGTGTAAAAGAAGACAAATGGTACAAACACAAAAAGCAAACAGTGACAGTAAGTAAATAAATAAACAAATGATAGATAAATAAATAGATAGCCAATACTGAGAACATGAGCAGAAGTACTTTGAAAATGAGTCAGTAGGTTGCAGAATCAGTTCAGTGTTGAGTTGAGGGAAGTTCAGGAGGCAGATGTTTGGTGGTGTGGGCAGCAGCGAGAAGAGGGCGCAGCCTGGATGGTGAAGGTCTTCGTGGATGCTGCTTTCCTGGGGCAGCACTCCTTGTAGATCTCTGAATGGTGGGGAGGACTTTGCCTCTGATGGACTGGGTTGTCTCTGCTATTTTTTGTAGGCTTTTCCATTCTTGCGCCTTTGCGTTTCTATAGCAGGCTGTGATGCAACCGGTCAGGATACGCTCCCTCTGTGCATCTGTAGAAGCTTGTCAGAGTTTTAAATGACATGTGAATCTGTGCAAACTTCTGAGAAAGTAAAGGTGCTTGTCGTGCCCCCTTTTGTAATGGCAGCTGGCTCCCGGACAGAGGTGGGGAACGGGACAAGGTCAGCAAGGCATTTGGAACCAGGGTGAGAATGAGGGTCCACTGAAGCTCAGTGAGCACGTTGGTTACTGGATGCACTGGACTTGGTCAGAGTGTGTTGGATAAGCACTCAAGATGGGAGGTTGGCTAACGGATAACTAGAACTATCAGATCTAAAATTAAAAAAGGCATAAGGAAATTAGTAGGAATATCATACCTAAGAGAGCACCTGATCTTTTTGCCCTTTATAACTGTTAAACAGTGCCTGGTACAGATTCATTGCCGTATGTTTAGATGATGTATCACTCTTCCTAATTTTGAATTTAAATAGATTTGATTAGGCACACAGAAGAGGTCACTTTCCTCTTTTGACAAATTGCTGAGAGATGTGAGTCATCTCAAATATTGCTGGAGTTATCTATTTTTCCTGCTTGCAGGTTCTCTCGGCAGTTAATTGGGTTGTAAATGGATTAAAATGGAAATGATCGAAAGGTGAGGTCTATCAAAGACATTGATTTGCAAAGCACCTTCCTTCCTTTGCCTGTCTGTCCAATATTCTTCCTTAATTCCTGAGGCCAGATAGTGAATGCAGTCTGATCAGTTCATCCAGAGAAGGCATCACATCAAGATTCCCTTCTGTCACCCTCAAGGGGGTTGTACTGAGTAATTGGAAATCTGTCCGGTTTTCCCTCTCCACCCAACCTATATTTCTTTAGAAGTAAGCATAAGATGTAATGGCCATTGATCATACTGTTGTTTTTGGGATCTTGTGTGTGAATTAGCTGCCTTATCTCCTACTGTGGAAAAGTGGCTTCATTTAAAGTGTTTTTTTAAATTATAAAATACTTTCTGCTCCTTCTTCCCCTACCTAACTGTCTTTGATCAAGGGATGAGTAATGTCTTTCCTCCTCTTGTTTGGGGCAAATTAGCAGAATCCATGTGCAGCGTCGGGCTTTAGCACCTGCAGTGCTCTCCACCACAGAGGAATCAATGGGCCATGTCGGTGGTTAAGTTCCCAGATGTAAAGCCTGGGCTCTGAACCATTATCAAGAAGTAGGAGTTTGAATCCCATTGGAACAGTCGGGGAGTTTTAGTTCAAATAATCAGCTTTAATCTCAGATGGATTTAACTGCAATATCTGAGAAGTTAGTGCTCTGCGATCCTTCAGGAAAAAGATCTGCCATTATTACCTACTCTGGCCTGGAGGAAAATACCAACCCCCAATCCGTTTGACTCTCAGCTATCTCCCCGAGTTCAAGGGCAATTAGGGAAAGCCAATAAGTGACAGAATTACCAGTGAAGTCCTGGTCCTATGAAAGAAGAAAACAATCGATTTGCAATCATCTGATCCCAGTAGGAGTCTGGTTCTCTCCAAGGCTCAATCAGCCTGCCTGTGTTGAGTCAGTTCCTGTTAATGATTAAACTTCTGCAAATGTGTTTTCTATTACTAATTACCCAGCGATGGTGTGACCCTGAAGTTTCTGCTCATTCCAGTTGGTAAAAGGAATTGAATTGCAGGCCAAGACACTCTCACTCACCAACCTATCAGCAAATAGTAAGACCCAGAAGAGCTGGAATTCTGGTTGGAATGCCAGAGAAGGAAGAGTACAGTATAATTTGGGAAGGAGGGGAGGGGAGTTTGTATTGTGGGGAGGAGGGGATGGAGAGAGTTGGAGTTTTATATGGAGAGTGAGAGGATTCTACCATGGGGATTGGGGCTGGAGGGGGAAGGAGTTGTATGTGAGGAGGAAGGGATAGAGAGTGAGGGGGTTGAATGTCAAAATGGAGAGTGAGAGGATTCTACTGTGGGGATTGGGGATGGAGAGAGTTGGGTTTGTACCGTCAAACGGGATGGAGCTTGAGGGGATTTTATGTGGAGTTGGAGAGTGATGGGGTTGTGCTGTGGGGGTTTGGAGAGTGATGGGTTGTACTGTGGGGGGTTGGAGAGTGACGGGGTTGTACCGTGGGGGGTTGGAGAGTGATGGGTTGCACTGTGGGGGGTCGGAGAGTGACGGGGTTGTACTGTGGGGGGTTGGAGAGTGATGGGTTGTACTGTGGGGAATTGGAGAGTGATGGGTTGTACTGTGGGGGTTTGGAGAGTGATGGGTTGTACTGTGGGGGGTTGGAGAGTGACGGGGTTGTACTGTGGGGGGTTGGAGAGTGATGGGTTGTACTGTGGGGAATTGGAGAGTGATGGGTTGTACTGTGGGGGGTTGGAGAGTGACGGGGTTGTACTGTGGGGGGTTGGAGAGTGATGGGTTGTGCTGTGGGGGTTTGGAGAGTGATGGGTTGTACTGTGGGGGGTTGGAGAGTGACGGGGTTGTACTGTGGGGGGTTGGAGAGTGATGGGTTGTGCTGTGGGGGTTTGGAGAGTGATGGGTTGTACTGTGGGGGGTTGGAGAGTGACGGGGTTGTACTGTGGGGGGTTGGAGAGTGATGAGTTGTACTGTGGGGGTTTGGAGAGTGATGGGTTGTACTGTGGGGGGTTGGAGAGTGACGGGGTTGTACTGTGGGGGGTTGGAGAGTGATGAGTTGTACTGTGGGGAATTGGAGAGTGATGGGTTGTACTGTGGGGGTTTGGAGAGTGATGGGTTGTACTGTGGGGGGTTGGAGAGTGATGGGTTGTACTGTGGGGGGTTGGAGAGTGATGGGTTGTACTGTGGGGGGTTGGAGAGTGATGGGTTGTACTGTGGGGTTAGAGAGTGATGGGGTTGTACTGTGGGGGGTTGGAGAGTGATGGGTCGTACTGTGAAGTTGGAGAGTGACGGGATTGTACTGTGGGGAATTGGAGAGTGACGGGGTTGCACTGTGGGGAATTGGAGAGTGACGGGGTTGTACTGTGAGGAGGGGTTTGGAGAGTGACAGGGTTGTACTGTGGGGGGGTTTGGAGAGTGACGGGGTTGTACCGTGGGGGGGGGGTTGGAGAGTGACGGGGTTGTACTGTGGGGGGGTTTGGAGAGTGACGGGGTTGTACTGTGGGGAATTGGAGAGTGATGGGTTGTACTGTGGGGGTGTTGGAGAGTGATGGGTTGTATTGTGGGGATGTTGGAGAGTGATGGGGCTGTACTGTGGAGTTGATTCGTGTCGGGGCTGTACTGTGGGGAATTGGAGAGTGACGCGGTTGTACTGTGGGGGTTTGGAGAGTGAGGGTGTCATGCTGTAGGAAGTAGGAGATTGAGAATGATGGGTTGTAGTGTAGAGACAGGGCTGATAGTTCTGTGCTCCAGCCTCCCCCTTGGCTTTCACTCACTTTGAGAGATGGAACATCTGTGTTTGTGTGTTGTCAGTGGGAGCCTGAGGAGGAGGTTGTAACTTGGAAAGATGATAGAATAAAACTGCTGTAAATTGAGTTTTGCTTTCTTTTCCAGTTTAAATACTAGCTTTCTCATGGTCCTTTAGCAGTTTTCTTGTCTCAGGTTCTCTCTGCCCCAACCCCTATTTCCGCCCCACCTCCTCTTGTTCTCTCTCTTTCCCTATTTCTCCTGTTTTTAGATCACAACCTTTTTCTCAGTCCTCTCAAATATTTTCTTTCTCACTATCTCTAAGATTTCTTTAAGTATTGTCACTGTCTAATATCTACATAGTGACAATGTCTGGACCAGAGATAGTTCTATCAGTGGAAAATTTTGATTGCCCACGCCACTGTTCAAGTGTTCACAGGTATCTCTCCCCCTCCCCACCTCTCTCCCCCCCCGAATAAATCTGCCACAAAAGCCTGAGGAAAGTAAAGATTTCTTTGCCCAGCTGATGTTTGCCATCTATCTTTTCAACTAATTCTTGTTTCTAAGTCAAGATGTCATTGATTTTATGAACCTTTTAATCCTCTTGCTGTGTTAAATTAGGTATTGCCGTTCCATTTACCTTGTGATCTGTAGCATTGAATCTCCTCCTGGAGATAGACCTTTGATTGATTATGGCTCCTGGAGATCTCATGATCCAGTCTTAGCTCCCCAGCTTTCCTTAACAAGACCAAGCAACAGCAATAGCCCACAACAGCAGCACGCCACCCTAAGAAGTTGCTCAATGCCACTCACCACTGGAATGGATTCTCTATTCCCTCCCTTCCTGTGCTTTGCCTTTGGTGCCCAGACCTGCTTCCTCTTCCCTGCAGCTTCAGTGGATGAAATCTCCTCATCTGCAATGCATTAGGTTGTGCCTTTCAGCCCACAAGGGTGGTGCTGGGTACTGATACTCCAGGTGCTTCCTGAGCAAGTACTATGTTGATGGGGGCCCACTGTGTATTGGGCAAGGTGTTAAATGGAAGCCCGGTCCAGTCGTCCAATTGTTTGACAGTGATGAGCACATTCCTGGAGCTAACAGTGCTTTTTGAGTATGTTTCTATGTATTGGATGTAAACACCACTTTGTGTATTTGAAGTCAGTAAGTTTCAAGAAGTTTATTTCCATTCAGTATTTTTCCCTCCTGTCAAAACTATTGTACTGTAAGTTCATCCCAGTTTTCCATTTCTCTCATTCCTTTTCCAGAAGCACAGAGACTCTCCTGAACTGCTGACACCAGGCCAGCCCCTCACATTCGGTCTAGTTAAGAGGCGCTCATCCGGAACTCTACAACTCCCCCCGTTGTCTTGGCGACAGTCCAGGCTCTCTGACAGCTTTTGGACGCTGAAGGAAGACTTGGGGTTGAGGATAAGTGTCCCCTTGCAAGGAGAGACATCGCCTCCGCTGACACATGGCAGCAATGCAAGGTAGGCGGGGCTGGTGGTCTAATCCTCCTGGGACCTATTGCCCATGAAATTATGGCTGTGTGTTGGGTTGAAACGTTGCAATTACTTTTGTCTTTTCTGCAAGCGTGCATGCCCGTTGGCCAAATCTATTCATGACACTATGAAGTTACAGGCTCAACTGCCAATAAGATCAGAAGTTACCTGCCTTCTCTATTTCAAAGTAATCCCACGCAGGCATGGTAGGCATACTGTAGGTTCTTCTATGCCTTCCAGAGAGGGCAGACAGCATCTGCATTTAATATCTCCTCTAAGAGGTGGCACCTCTGAAGGCATGGTACTCCTTCAATATTGCCTTAGGAGTCATCCCAGATTATGGAGTCACTTGGTCTAGTGTGCATCTCACTGAAGCACAGTCACAAAATAATGGATTTGGTGAGACAGATTATATCAGAGAGAGTGAAAGTTGTTTGGTAACTCATAAGATTAAGATTAAGAAGCAGGAATGTTTAAATTGATAAATGTTCATGGTTCAATGTCCTAGGAAGCCACACTCCACAAAGAGTGGATTGGAAATGTGCTTTACCCGGTCTTTGGATGGAATGAGTTAAGTTGATTGCATTGTGGCATTCTGTGTAGTACTGAGTATCTGGTGACGTTGGTTGGGTTGTGATGGGCTACTTTATACCAGCCCCATTGAAAACATGGATAAGATGGGTTTACGATACTTGTTTTCTTTTACTTTGATGTAATCCTCTCTGATAGGCTCTGTGCTTGCATGTGATTTCATGGGTTTAAAGCGTGAATTGAAGTGGTTGCTGGAGTTCCATCCAAAAGCCAGACCTCAGTGTGCATAATTGAAGAGGTTCCAGTTACACTTACAATTAACTTTCAACTTCTGAGTTTGAAATGAAAGTATTTAGCTCTTTATTTTCAAATTGGGATAATTTCTAGGAGTCTGGATGGACATCCATTTTTTATTTTGTTGTTGGTTGTTTTTGGAACTATCAGCAGAACAGACCACAACCTTTCCCACTCTCTCACATTGTCAGCATACTCAATTGCCATTCAAACTGCCTCTTGTCACCTTCTTCTCATTCTTTTGCCCAGGGATGCACCCTAATCCCTTGCCTCAACTTCACCACCACCTATCTTAATCTTCCTCAGTCTCACGTCCTCCAATTCAGACATCTTGCACATTTTGGATTTTTTTCACCATTGGTGGACGTGCATCAGATCCCAAGATTTGAAATTGCCACTTTAAATGTCTGGGGTCTTACCACATTTAAATTTCTACCTTTTTGTCACTGGTCGGGGGTATTTTTTTTTTGGAGTAAAAGTTTAATTAATGCAAAGCAGTTTGGGGTAGTTCTTATGCAGGTGGACGTTGTTGTGTTACTGTATTGTGTTATAATGAAATCAGCCTCTAAGAAAAGGGTTTGTTAGAGAAAAGAAAAAGAACGCTGCTTGCAATTACTGTACCCTATAGAAAGTTTATTTGTCTGATGTACCTTCAAATTTTTCATAGTCCTAACTTGTTGAAGTAGTGTAATTGTTTCACTTTCACTCCCAGATGTTTCTGGCATCTTGAAACCACAGTGAGCACAACAGTTCGGGATTGGCTTACTGCTTCTTTCTTGCCAAATATCAGTGACAAAATTCACTGCTTTTTGAACACAAACACACCTAACTAACACTATTTAAAAACTGTTTATTCTAAGTGACGAATAGCTAGCATAAGTCCATGCGACTGATGCTAGTTAGAAACTGTTTGATGGCATTCTCCTGTCCCAATTAAACGTCACAATGTCCCAAATAAACAAAGGGAATTCCGGTTATTTTCTCGATTAGTTTTTGTTCTTTAAAGGCTGTCCCAAATAAGCGGCTGTCCCAATTAACCAATGGCCCAATTTTCCAGAATCCAATGTACTGAGAATATGAATTGTAAAGAGTCTTTGAAAATGAGTCTGTAGATCACAGATTTGGCCCAGGGTAGTGGTGATTGAAGAAATCCATGCAGGTTCGAAAGCCTAATGGTTGTATGATAATAACTGTTCTTGAACCTGGTGGTGTGAGACCCAATGCTTCTATACATCCTGCCTGATGATAGTCGTGAGATGAGGGACAGGATTGTGGGGGTCTTTAATGATGGATTTCTGGGTGTTTTCATATCAGGCCATATTGCAGCCAATTAGGATACTCTCCACTGTGCATCTATAGAAATTTGTCAAAGGTTTTGGTGACATTCTGGATCTATGCAAACTTCTGAGGAAGTAGAAGAGCTGCCATGCATTCTTTGTCAGGGCATATATACCCTAGTCCCAGGTAGATCTTCTGATATATTAATACCAAGGAACTTAAAGCTACTGATCCTGTCCACCTCCATTCCCCTAATGAGGACTGGCTCAAAGACTGCGGGCTTCTTCCTCCTGCTGTCGATAATCAGCTCTTTGGTTTTGCTGTTAGTGTGTGAGAAGGTGTTCTTGTGACACCATGACCAGATTTTCAATCTCCCTCCTATATGCTGATTTGTCACCACCTCTGATTTGGCCATCAGCAATGGTGCCATTAGTGAACTTAAACACAGCATTAGAACTGTACATTGCCACAAGATCTGAGGTATGAAATGAATAGAGCAGGGGGCTGAGCACACAGGCTTGTGGTGCACCTGTGCTGATGGTGAGTGTGGAGGAGATGTTGCTGCCAATCTGTACTGGGGTCTACAAGTGAGGAAATCAAGGACCCAGTTGCACAGGGAGATATTGAGACCCAAGTCTTGGAACTTATTGATTAGATTTGAGGGGATGGTTGTATTGAATGCTGAACTGTAGTCAATAAAGAGCTTCTTGATGTATGCATTTTCATTATCCAGATGTTTCGGAGCTGAGTGAAGACCCAACAAAATGGTATTTGCTGTTAACCTGTTGTGACAGTAGGCAAATAGATCACTCCTCATTTTGGATGAGGTCAGCTGCGCTGTTTATGGATGAGATACGTGTTCACATTCACATTTAATTCCATTACCAGTGAACATGTACCTAATCCATAAAGAGGGCAATTCTGAGGTCTTATGGTCACACTTTCAGGGGCTAAGGGGAACTTGAAAAGTAACCCCTTGAACGTAGTTGTCTCTGGATACAGGCCCCCAACAATAGAAGTAGAAAGAACACCAAGATCAACTAAGAAGATGTGGTTTAAGGGATGATGCAAGGGTGAGGACTTTGGACTCTTGGAGCATTAGGTCTGGTTCTGGGACAGGATGTACCAATTCAAAAAAAGATGGGTCGCTCTGCAAAGAAAATTGTAGGCAATATCCTTGCAGGGAGACTCACTAGAATGGTCGGTAGAGTTTAAGCTAAATACTCAGCAGGATAGATGTAAGTATTTCAGAGCAGTGACGAGGGATGAAGTGAACAAAGAGTCAGAGTAAAAGGGAAATAACACAATGACAATTTTTGAATATTTCCCATGAATGCAAACAATCATTTACTGTTCATTTGTACCCATAAAAGTCTCCCTTAATAACACAGATCTTTTTATGAATGGAGACGATTTCTAGCCCTCTGCTGAATTTCAACATGGTGAATGCTATGTTTCCAGGAAGTATGGATGACTTCTTCATTTTAAGTAAACCTATGCTGCCAGACAGCCAGCACTGTCTGGAGAGTGGTTCCTGGGAACAGTGATCTCTTGCCATTTCCCTGAATCTCATTTCAGTGCCCTCTCCAACCACATGAAAGCTGTGCAAATACCACAATTGCAGTGGAAAGTGCCATGGGTTTCCTGGTGATGAGATTTCATTTCCTGTATTATTCTGCATTCATGCAAAGCAAATGTTCGTACTTCAAAAATTGTGTGCTGAGTATTGCACCCCTGTGTCAGTCAAAGGCAGCTACGGCTGCAAAAGGAAGAGCAAGAAGGCCACAGAGCCTGGAGAATAGAAGGCTGAAGGAAATGCCCTGATTCAGCATCTATAACTTGTCTCCCAGCTGAGCGGGGTGGGCAGGCATTATCCTCATGGAAATGAAGGGCTTCCAAAGAGAGAGAATTTTCATTAGGAGCATTGACCCCCAACACAAGACAGCCTCTTAATTTCAAAGTAGTATGGAGCGTTCAACTGATGCATAATGTTGTTTTGTATTGCTCCGTACATATGGACTAGCACTCAATTCCCTAACCCTGTCACCAGGTTTGAATATGGCCCAAGGGTGGAGTGAGAGACACTGAAGCCGGTCGATAGTTCACCAACTTTAATGCAAACAGTGTTAAAGGGAAGAGAAAACAATAGATGCTGGGCCAAACAAGGCCGTTAACTAAAACTCTCAAATGGAAAACGAAGCCGACACTGCGGCTGAAAAGAACAACTGAGAATAAGATGAATATCGCCAGTGTTCAGAGTCACTCAACAGTCCAGTTTCTCAAGCAAGACAGAACACAGAACACAGGCAGCGAAGTGTTGCTGTGTCCAAGTCTCGACAAATACTATGACGGAATGAATGGAGTTAAATACTATCACATTGAAATAATAAGTAACTGACACGTGTGTATTCATGAGCGCAATTGCCGTAATCTGCTGTGCTGCCAAACCCGTGGTTGTGAAAAACCCTATAATGTCAATGTCTGAAATTAAGTAATCAGCTCCTGATGAGTGACACTTGCCATAATAAATAATGTAATAAATAACGTAATAAATAAATCTCTGCACAAATACATTTTCTTTGAATCTGCTCTATTCTGCAGCTCAAAGTCAAAACAAATTTATTATTGAAATATGTATATATCACCAAATACTACCCTGAGATTCATTTTCTTGCAGGATTTTGCAGTAGAACAAAGAACTACAATAGAATCAATGAAAAATTACACACAAAGACTGGCAAACAGCCAATGTGCAAAAGAAGACAAACTGAGCAAATGCAAAAAAATACAAACAATAATAATAATTAATTAATAAGAAAATAAATAATACTAAGAACATGAATTGTAAACCCCTTGAAAGTGAGTTCATTGGTTGTGGAATCAATTCATTGTTGAAGTGAGTGAAGATATCCACATTGGTTTAGGGGCTTGCTGGATGAAGGGTAAGAACTCTTCCAGAACCTGGTGGCATTGGACCTAAGGCTCCTATACCTCTTTCGCTTTGGCAGCAGTGAGAAGAGAGCAAAGTCCGAATATTGCTCACAATTTTGAAGCCTTGGAACTGCTGCTGAATACCAGTAGTGGTCATTTGAATTAGTAGCCACAGCAGTATAGAGAAATGAGCACAACAAGTACAAGGAAGATCGAACATTTCTATAGGAACAGGGAAATTGAATACGAGACTTGGCTCTCTCCTGAAGGAGCAAAGATGTATTTTCTCCTTCACTTTACCGTGTGGACAGAGAAGAAGCATGAAGGCAGCAGCCACTGGATGCCTGGAACTTGGGTTTTATCCACCAGTCAGCTGGAAACAGTGGTGGAGCAGTCAAAGCACTAGGGCTCAATGAGGTGATGTCTTGGCACATCAGAGATTGGTGAAACCCAATTATAGCCCAGTGAGTTGCACTCTTATCTCTACTGTATAGAGGAGACCAAACACAGACTGGGAAACCATTCAGTCTCCAACAGTGATTCTGAACTTTTTAAATTCCCCACCACACTTCCAATCCTTAAACTCTCCATTGATGGAGGAATGCTACCTTATCTATTGACTTAACGTTGACTTGACCTCAGCACCGAATTCCAAGTACACCTTCTCTTGTATTATCTTAATTACTCATTTTTCAGGCTGCAGTTTATTGCCTACCCCCAATTGCACTTGAGAAAATGACACTGCACAGCCTTCTTGAACCCCTATAATCCTTTTGGTGAAACTGCTCCTCAGTGCCTTTGGGTTGGAAATTTAAGAGATCAGACTCGATGACTGTGAAGGAATGGATATATATTATCACGTCAGGATGGGATTTGAATTGGGGGGTGAGGGGTAACGTGGTGAGTGGAGTTGCCACGTGGTTGTAGTCTTTGTTCCTCTTTGTTGCAAATATTGTAGAGGTGGTTATGACCTACTCAAGTATTTGGAGTGCATTTCATTGATAATATATGTTGCAGTAACTGTGTGTGTGTGTGTCATGGATGGGGCGCCAATCAAGCCAATTGCATGCTCTTCATGAAATATCAACCTTTTTGAATTCTGTTTCTTTATTTCCCTTACCCTCCACCTTTGACCTTGCACAACAATGACTTTTGATATTTATCCTCTCCTGTCATCTTGTTTTGTCTTTTTAAAAGTTCATTTGAGTTATAAAAATGGCGGACAGTGCTGACAAGGCCAGTATTTGTAACCCATTCATTATTCCCTTGATCTGTCTACATTTGGAGTCATAATTAGACTCAAATCAGGTAAAGGCAGCAATATTGCTTCCCTGAAAAGGATTAGAGAAACAAATGAGGTTTAAAATTAAGCTCGTAGTCATCATTACCGGGGGAAAGATTACCGACTGGATTGAATTTGATTTTAGTCTATTCTGTCACTGTAGTGAGACTTGAACTTGTGCCTCAGGGCTATAGTTTGCTTTGTCCACCTCCATACTTGTCTAAAACTAATAACACTGCTAGGAAAGCAGCACCCATCACCAGAGATCGCTACCACTCATGTTGTGCTCTGTTCTCGCTGCTGCCATCAAGTAGAAGGTGCAAGGGCTTTGGGGTTCACACCACCAGGTTCAAATATAGTTACTATCCCTCCCACATCAGGCTCTTGAACAAACGGGGATAACTGCACTCACCTGCTCATCCACTGAGATGTTGCACAACTAATGATCTCACTTTAAGGACTCTTTATCTTGTCTCGTTTTCTCATTATTTATTGCTATTTATTTACTGTTGCAGTTATTGTCTTCTGCACTCTAGTTGATCTATTCTATAGATTTCCTGAATTTGCCCACAGGAAAATGAATCTCAGGGTTATATAAGGTGACATATATGTAATTTGATAATAAATGCACTTTCAACTTTTGAACTTGGGCCCATTTTCTGCACCAGAACATGATTCAAAGGAGTTAACTTTCTTCCCCTTCACAGTTGCCAGACTATTTCTTTTATCGCACAATCTTATTCCTGAAAGTAAGCATTTGGAGGGCACTTACCTGCTGAATTCGCAGAAGGTGACGGCAGGTGTTTCAACATTAATAAATATTGAAGTTCTCTCCTAATCACTTTCAAACACATGGGGAATCTGAAGGTTATTTCATTTTATTTAATTAGTTCTTTTTGTTTTGTTAACTCACAGGTTTGCTGACTGACAAAGCTACTGTTCATACAGTTATGTACTTATGTGATTTACTGGATTCTTTTGCCTCATTTACCCGAGGTTGATTTTAATGGTATGTAAACAGCACAGCCCAATAAAGGTTTATTGAGGACAAAGGTATCTGAACAGCCGAGGATGAACAGTGATACTGTGCTGTGGAGAGGGTGGGGAGGTGAAGAAAGAGGAGCTGATGGTGGGTTGAATAAGGAGGCACAGAAAAAGTGGAAGGGGGCAAAGTGGTGGTAAAAAGGGAGGTGCAGATTCAGATCTCTTCCAAATCCCACTGTGCACTTTATCAACACAGGTGTAGGTCTGAAATGAGCAGAAAGTAAACCTATCAGAGGGGACACACACACACACACACACACACACACACAGACACACACACACACACAATATATCCTTGAAAATATGAGAAAAGATTTGCTGGACTCAAAGAAAATATCTTGAATCATGTTTGTGTAGAGAATAAAGTCACATTAATTGGAGAAAACAGATCACTTTCATTAAGCACGGAATTAAGTTGGATAAAGCCTTTGCTTAGAAATCATACCACACAAATGCAACATCTATTTCCTTTATTAGACCACATCAAAGAAATTGACAATGTTATTAACTAATTGCCTGATGTGATTGGATGGAGGGTTTGCTGTCATAGGCTCCAATCAAACCCATGAAGCAGACCCAAAGTAGGAACTTAGACCGAACTATTCTATCGTCACTGAATAGTGAAGAGCACCAAGAGCAGAAAGAAGAAATGGGAACTTGGCTGAAGGGGATAAGGCATGGAGGCAGGCAACAGGAGCCAGAGGAAGATTTGATCAGGGAGGTAGCATCCAAGGAAGAGGATAGGGATCCAGAGAGTGAGAAGCAGTGAGGATAGGATTGTCTGGTAGAGCAAAGGACAAAAGGATGAGACCTAGAATAGGAAGGGTGAATGATCCAGGAGGGGTTCTTGCATAGTGAGTTTGCAGATTTAGGGTGTGGTAACTCCACAGTGAGACTCACTTGTGGATGTGAGCACTGATGGACCGGTAGTTGTTGAAGCTCAGGAAGGACGTGGATGAGAACAGCACGCTATGCATTTTTCTGTGTGCTCTCAGCATTGGAACCATTAAAAGCTGTTCAGTTTCCTTGTACTCACCTGTGTTGTCACAACAAATTGTTAGTGCTGCTGGTGGAACTATCAAAGTTGAAGTTAAAAATAGATTTTATTATGAAAGTTACCAAATACTACCCTGCAGCATTCACAGTAGAACAGAGAAATACAATGGAATTAATGAAAAGCTACACACAAAGGAGGACAAGCAACCAACGTGCAAAAGAAAACAAACTGTGCAATTAATAAAAATAATGTATAATACTGAGAACATGAGTTGAAGAGTGTTTGAAAGTGAGTTCATGGGTTGTGGAATCAGTTCAGAGTTGAGGTAAGATTATCCATGTTGGTTCAGAAGCCTGATGCTTGAAGGGTAAATAACTGTTCCTGAACCTGGTGGTATGGGACATGTGGGCACTTCCTCCCCTATGACAAAAGCAGTAAGATAGCATTGCCTAGATGATGAGTGTCCTTGATGATGGATGCTGCTTCCTCGTGGCACTGTTCCTCGTAGATATGCTCAATGGCAGAAGGGCTTTGCCTGTGATGGACTACATAGAAGCAGGAGACCTTTCTCCCCTCAACCAATTAGCTGGACCATGGCTAATTATGGTAATATCATCTGCCTGCCTTGCTTGCTATAATATAACCCCACGCTTGGAAGATTTTAGCCATTATCATTTTGAGATTTTCGTTTGACTCTTCTCTCAGGCCAAAAAATAATCTCTATTGCTCATCGTCTCTTAATCCACACTTTACATAGAAACATAGAAAGCCTACAGCACAATATAGGCCCTTCGGCCCACAAAGTTGTGCCGAACATGTCCCTACCTTAGAAATTACTTGGCTTACCTATAGCCCTCTATTTTACTAAGCTCCATGTACCTATCTAAAAGTCTCTTAAAAGACCCTATCTTAACTGCCTCCACCACCATTGCTGGCAGCCCATTCCACATACTCACCACTCTCTGAATAAAAAACTTACCCCTGACATCTCCCCTGTACTTACTCCTCAGCACCTTAAACCTGTGTCTTCTTGTGGCAACCATTTCAGCCCTGGGAAAAAGACTCTGACTATCCACACAAAGAAGACTGGAATATTCAGATAAATTCTGTGTGGGCTTATCTGACTGACCAGTTTAGTGCTTTTAAATAATGGTAGAATGTATCAAATACTTTGAATTCAAACTTAATTTTAAAAATTCAATAACTGAAACTTGTCTGCCTTGGCATGAGTGTGCATAATGCAGAATCGTTGTCTTTAATCAAGTATTGCAGCATTGTCAGTATGTATAGGAAAGTCTGCAGAAGGGCCATAATGATCTCGCTCAGCGATGATTTAATACTTCTGGGAAAAGTTGCCTGTTTAAGTAAATACAGATTCTGACACAAATATCAATAATTTCCCCACTTGTGGATTAATTCCAGTAACACTTGCCGCATTGCACATTTCTGAGTGATTACTAATAAAAATTGTATTTGTGTGGGACCTTTAACAATGTTAAATGCCCCCTAATGCTGGAAAGCTGCTGCCTACAAACAACATTTGACAATGAACTAGATATTAGGGTATGTTAGGATATTAGGGTAAACTAAGTGTAAAGCATTGTCTCAAAGGCAGAGAGTTTTAGGTAGGGAATTCAATGCTTAACATGGCCAACAATGATAAAATGATTTGTGAAAAAAAAACAACTAGAAGACCAAGATTGAGTAAGTAGAGAGATCGGTGTTTCATGGGATTGGAAATGGTTACAAAATAGAGGATGGAGTGAATATGAAATCAAGAATGAGAATTTAAAAGTATGCATTACTACACCAGTCGATTATTGGGTACAGGATGTGGTGGATAATTTAGGATATGGACAGCTGGGGGGGGGGGGGGCTAATTTTAAAAAAAACTGTAGATACTGAAAATCTGAAGTAAAAACAAAAATAAGTGTTGGAAGCAGCAAATGTGGGGAAGGATGGACAGAAGGAAGAGAATATCTCTGATAGACTGAGTTCAAATGTATTAATAGGAGAAGTCAAAAGCACATTATGTCAAGTAGCAGATGAAGGTGGACGTAGAAAACATGGGTCTGAACTTCGCTGTTACAAATAGCTGGAGGTGATCTAAAATTGCAACATCTAGCAATAATCTTAATGAAGATCTGGTATTTATAGATAGAAATTAATGTGGAGAGAAAGCTATAGTTTAATTAACAGCTTAAATTAATTTAGTCATGAAAAAAACAATAGTGCAAAGCCTTTAGCTTAAAATGATGAACACCTTTAATTTGTTATATTGTCACATCTGACTGAATATCAACCTCTTCAGATAGAGACAGAAGAAGCAATAGCAAGTACAGCCGAGACAAACTGACATTGATGTGGGAAAGCAATGACATTAGTATTGTCACCAAGGTTCTGTCTCTTTGGAAGTATCGTCATGAAGGCACCCTAAATGTGCTCCTACCTCTGTTGTAACTGGAAAGGAGTGACTGAGTTCTTTGGAAACAATTATTCCAATACCCTACCCCCAGCCATTTGGGCTTGTAAACTTGAGCTGAATCAAAATTCTCCTGTCCCATATCATAATTTACCATAATCAAACTATCACCTCATTTGCCTTTTGACAACTAAAGCTCAATTTTATAATTCACTTGTTTTTTTATCTCTCCCTGACCTATGACTTCTCTATTATTTTCACCTGTGCTCTTTCCTACTTCTCTTTTATTTTCCTGGGTGTCCAACTGATTCTGTGCTTACATTCATACTAGGGGAACAAGATAAGTCCTACCCGACAAAATCTCATTTTCATTCATTTAATCTTTGAATCAGGGCATCCTTAAAACCTCTTGTGCATCAATCTGTTCAATCTGCTCAGTATGAAACACTGCCAGTTAGCTGGCTTTTATACAGATATAAGTCGGTTTATTTTTTCTGACGTTTTGATTTATTGCCAAGTTATTTTTTTCCAAAAGAAATTTTCCATCATTTTATTATTAGCTGCATCTTTGACCCTCAGTTTTCCTCACTGAATGCTCCTGGGATCCATGTTTTATGTTACCTATTCCAGTAGCCCCACACCAGTGATAGTAACTGCCAGCTGGCTATTTATACAGTATATTAATCCTCCACTACCATGCTGGGGTGTTTTTTTTAAGATTTCTGGTGTGTGATAAATGAATGGGAGCATGAGCTGATTCCTCCCTGGTCGCTCAGCCCTCAAACTGAAGCCTACTTAGGACATCAGCTTCCATAGATTTAAATGGTAGTTCAAGAAAATAAAAGCTCTCAGAGGTTCAGTGTGTAATTGACTTTGTATTCATACAGTGAAATTATAGGACTACTCAGGTTCCGGTTCTATCCCTTCCTTGTTAGGTTGACCATATCTCTAGTCTGTGCTTCCCCAGCAGTAAAGCTGTCATGCTCAACTTGCAGTGACCATTGTCAGCATTCTCCAAATCCAGAACCTCTCCCTTCAACCCAGTCAAGAGCAACAGTGCAGATGAAACTACCTCTGGTAGATTGCCCTCCAAGTCACATACATGGAAATATATTGTCTTTCCTTTATGGTTGCCTCATCCATATCCTAAAACTCTGTCCCTACATCACTTTGGAAGCACCTTCCCAGGAGGACTTTGCTCATCACCACCTTCTGAGAGGTGATTAGGGATAGACAATAAACACCTCTCCTTTGACCCCTTCATCCCATGAATGAATGCCACAAATACCCACTGCCCCCAAATAAGTCATTTATGGCATCTTTTCCTTCTGTTCAAAATCCAAAACATTATTTTTGAATGAGAATATAGTCACATAGAACTTTGATGGAAGACTATTTCTTTATCTATTTAATCTTTATTTGTATATTCGTGGGTGGAGCATAGCTAGATGTGATTTAGAGAGTGTCAGTTCTGTGTTTCAATCAATGGATCAATTGCCAGATTCCACGAATCGGGTTTGAAGCTTAACTCCTGATGTATTTATCTCACTGTGCGTGTCTGAGAAAGTCAGTATCAGTAATTGTGCTCTGCGCGCCCCTGTTCCTGGATCCTCGTACGAAGACTCCTTTGTGGAGTGTTGAGATCGTGGCAACAACTTGATCAATCCCGACTCTGGTTTAGTGTTGCGTTTGGCGGATGAAAATCACACGGAAGAGAGTATATCTTCCCTGCGGTCCAGGACGTCGGGGCTCTTGGTAATCGCTCAACGGGCTGCGGATTATTTATTATTTGAAATTGCACGGCTCGTTCCAACTTCAATCCGATTGAAGCAGAGTACCTTCGGGGTGCTTCGAATTCAAGCCTGTTGCAGATCTGAGCAGCGCCGAACCTTTGCTGCGGAACAGACAATCCTCGCCCAATCCCAACCCCTCCACACCAAATGCGAGGATAAAAATGTGTCAGTTTGAATACAAAAAGCTATAGAGACCCAAAAATCCTTGTTGATATTGTAAATACTCCGTATTCCAGTTTAAAAAGTTTTATTTAACTTTGGCTAAGATTTAAAACGGGATATTTAAAGATTTTTGTTTCTAAAATTTGATCTTTGGAACCATTGATTAGGTCTGATAGACTAAAATCCGTAAATTACTTCCGTCAATAATTCACTAATGCTTTAAAAATATTCATTAGATGCGATCGGCTTCCAAATCTTTTAATAGATGGCTTGAGTACGTATTCGGTTTAGTCATACAGACCTGTGTGTGTGTGTGTTTTTTTTTAATCTGGGTGTCGCTTCCATGGAGATATGTTGGTTTGTCTAAAATTTAATTGGACTGCGTTTCTCGCTGAACTTTCAGAACCTGGGGCTGTGGACAGCGACTTGGAACTTAACCCTTTTATTTAGTTAGCATTTGCCCTCCTCGCCTCAGTTTTAAATGTGTTTAGAGTTGCGCAAAAATTAATCGCCTCCGTTAAATATCAGTTCAGATTTAGACTCCGGTTCGGTCCAACTGGTTTAACTGTTTCATCGAAGGTGCATCGAAAGCTCAAAACCAATTTAGGCTCATTCTCCCTCCGTCACAACGCCCCAAGTCCCCGCATGGAGCCGGGGAAATGTTCGGCTCTGCTCAGAGAAGGGGCCGGTGCAGCCAAACCTCCCAAGCATCTATGGAGGCAACCCCGGACCCACATCAAGATAAAACAGCGGTTCTACTCGGACACGGAGAGGTACATGTACCAGAGAGCGCTGGATAACCACCAACGCCTGGAGAACGGAGACAGACCCGGACTGAAGAAGCCACGGATGTCCTGGCCCTCCTCCTTCCACGGGCTCAGACGGTAAGCAGCCACCGTAAAGATTATTAAATAAATCCCCGAACAAGAAAGACTGCGATCCACTTAAAATACCTGTTTAGATATGCCGTGTGGTTGTTTGTGTGCGCGTATTTAATATTGATATTTGTGTATGTGTTTGTAGGTGGCAGGGAGTGTTTTAATGAGTTGCAAGGTGTCGAAAGTCTATGGGTGTGTGAATGCTTATGTGTGTTGCACGTGTATGTGCCACATACTCCATTATATAAAACGGATTAATCCCAGAGTGTAATTCAGGATAGTGTTATGTCACAAGGCTGTCCTGATAAACAGAGAGGGAAGTGTTTGAGTTTGCTTCATTGTCCAGATCCTCTACATGCACCCATTGTTTATCTGCCTACCTGCAGGTTAAATTCCCTTTCCTCGATTGTATAGTTTCAGTTCATCCCTCACTGACCCCAGTCCATGACCCTTATCTGGGGAGCAGAAGGGGGATGATGGTTGAATGGCTTTTATCATGGGTTGTCTGCTATATCACAACCTACTTACTTATAAAATCCATTAATACATAAAGTAATGTGCAGTGATGTGATGTTTCTCCTATATGGGAGGGGGGAGATTTGTTGTGGAAAAGGTTGAATGCTGGAGATGTGAAGGTGCCACTTAATATGATTGATCACCTTTTAAGGAACAGAAACCTCTGAGAGATTGATTCCATAGCTGGAGTCTTTTATGGGGGTTGACTGTACATGGAAATTCAAAACAAAGTCGCAGTTAAAGGGAGAAGTGGGTGGAGAGGGATAATAAATCAGCTATGGGGATGGTGGAACAGACTTGGTGGGCCAAATGGCCTAATTCTGCTCCTATGTCTTATAGATATTTGAAATCTGAAACGAAAATGCTGGACAAGCTCAGCAGGTCAGATGGCATCTGTGTCACAAAGGATCACAGTCATTTACTGCCTCTCTTTCCATGTTTGTTGCCTGTCATGCTAAATTTTGCCAGCATTTTCTGTTTAGATTATAATGGGCTATGAAGAGGGAATTACATGTTGGAGCTTACAGAATATGAAGGTGGAGAGTTAATGAATAGGTGGAATATGCAAAATCCTGTTTTATATCTAGATAGTTGCACTTGTTTATCAAATATAAATAATTCTTTTTAATTCGGTTAACTTGGAAAAGTGGAAGTCTGAAAGGTTAATTCCACTGTGTAATTGGAGCAATGGGTTGGAGTTATTTAAATTTGAATTCCTATGTTAGAAAGTGAGGAAGAAGAGAAATAATTATATTGATGGCAGATTGTGGCAATGGTTGGATATTGCATCATCACATTTATAAGGCAGCAGATTGTCTGAAAAAAATTCTGTCATCCTGATGAGGTTAGGCTTGATTCAAATATGAGCAAAATGTGCTGGAGACTGAGTCTGTTGCACCATATCACACTTTCTCCCAGTGATTGAAAAATCCCGAAATCTACTCTGACTTTCAAGCTGTTCTCATGCCTTTTCTGTCAGCTTGGTTTTGTAATCATTGAAATGGGGAAAACCCCATTTCTAACATGTTGAATTCATTTTGTAATGTTAAGGACCTCCAGTAGGTCATATCTCAGTCTTTGTTTCTTTAGACACATAAGTCCTTGCCTGTTCAAGATCCTCTCATGACTATGTTCCTACAGTTCTGCCATCCTTGTGAATCTTCTGATTCCATGCACTTTCTGGAGTAGTATAATGTGAAGATCAGAACAGTGCCTAGGATTGATGCAAGAATACTAAACAGTTTCTCTTGTTACTGAATGGGTACCAGATTATCTCAGTAGCTGGAAAAGGACAAACCCAGTGTTTTCTGAATGTGATGGCAGTGCACTAATCTCACTGTTTGATCACTGAGCAGGCGAAGGCAGAGACCAGTAGTGCAGGGTTACAGCACGAGAAATTTTTGCAAGAAGATAAAAGATGATGTACTTAGCAGCTGTTGTTGTACCTAGGAGTCATCCAGCCTTGTATCTACACTGCTTATTGCATGAGAGGTCAGTGTGTGAAACATCCTGCCTGAGGAGACAGTGTTGGGAAATATTGATTCATTTAATTGGAAATTAGATTTCTCTCTACAAATAAAATATATAATTTGAGTCACGATCTCTGGATACTGCAGCTGTTCGAGAGAAATGAACGGATCTCTGATTCCAAATTTGTGCCCCACTTTTCTCATGTCTTGATCTGTTGCAGATACACTTGATATTAGTGAATAGTTAATAACTTCATTATCATTTACCGGGTTGGTAGAGGATGTATCAGATGGACCTTAGATATCAAATCTTATTTTCTGCATCAGAAGATGGACCTCATTTCCATTGTGCCTTACACGTCTTCAGGACACCCCAAGATGTTTTGCACCTTATTTAGAAGTTTATGTACTGATGCAATGTAGGAAATGTGGCAGTTAATTCATGCAAGCAAATTCCCTCAAAGAGAATTGAGATGCTTCACTAGATAAACCTGTTGTAAGTGCTGATTGCAACATAAATACAGACTGGGAAATCGGGAAGAAATTTGTTTCATTTCTAGAAGATAGTCCCTTGCATCAACACTTCCACACCATGCAGGGTCTTGGTTTGACATCTCCTATAAAAGGAAGCACTTCCTGACAGTGTAAAGTTCTTCAGTACTGCCCTGGCCTGTCAGCTTAGACTACATGCTCTGAGTGAGGCTTAACCCCGTGATCTTAAAATCTGAAGCAAGGGGCTACCCACCAAGCCAAACATTACATAGGCGCCTCTATCCTTGTGTTTCTTCAATCAAGAGTGAAGCTTAGAAAAGCAAGAACTTGAATGGATGGAGGAACAAACAAATGTTTACCAGATTGTTAGGCTGCTGTCAGGATCATAGCTGGATGGTCAGAATGAAAGCATATCAGTTATTATGGTGGCAATTGAGATATAGTGCAAAGTTTGTCAAGCAATATTGACAAGTTCATGCAATATTGAAGATTTCAGATGAAGTATATTGAAAATGAGGTTTTACTTCAGTAGGAAGAGAAGAGAACCACAACATTTCCAAGGGATGAAGACAGTAAACATTGGTGTATAAACTGAACAGAGTTTGTTAATTCATGGATATAGAAAGCTAACAGCAACCAAATGGAAATTCAGGTAGAACAGCGACCTTCATGCAAAGGATTAGAGTACAAGAGTAGAGTATTTTGGTGAGTCACACCCGTGTCCATTCACAAGCAAGAGAAAATCTGCAGATGCTGGAAATGCACACACAAAATGCTGGAGGAACCCAGCAGACCAGGCAGCTCCTATGGAAAAGAGTACAGTGGACCTTTTGGGCCGAAACCCTTCATTGGGACTGGAAGAGGAGTCAGAGTTAGAAGGTGGGGGAGGGGAGGAAGAAACACAAGGTGAAAGGTGAAACTGGGGGGAGGGGTGAAGTTGACTGGTGAAAGAGACACAGGGCTGGAGAAGGGGGAATCTGATTGGAGAGGACAGAAGGCCATGGAAGAACAAAAAGTGGGAGGACAACCAGAGGAAGATGATGTGAGGTAGGAAGATGGTGATAGAGAGGGAAAAGGGAATGGTGAAGCAGTCCTTAGACTACTCCCTTGTCCATTTGTCCCTCCCCACTGATCTCCCTCCTGGCACTTATCCTTGCAAGCAGAACAAGTGCTACACCTCCTCCCTCACTACCATTCAGGCCTTCCAGATGAGGCAACACTTCACATGTGAGCCTGTTAGGGTCATCTACTCTTTCTGGTGCTCCCAGTGTGGCCTGTACATCGATGAGCCCCGACGTAGATTGGGAGACCGCTTTGCTAAGCAGCTACATTCGGCCTGCCAGAAAAAGCAGGATCTCCCAGTGACCACCTTCTTTAATTTCACTTCCCATTCTCATTCCGATATATCAGACCATGGCCTCCTGTACTGTCGTGATGAGGCCACACTCAGTTTGGAGGAGCAACACCTTGTATTCCATTTGGGTAGCCTTCGACCTGATGGCATGAATATCGATTTCTGAAAGTTCTGGTAATGTTCCCCCACCCCCACCATTCCCCATCACTTTTTCCCTCTCTCACCTTATCTCCTCACCTGCCTATAACCTCCCTCTGGTGTTCTTCCCCCTTTTCTTTTTTTCCATGGCCTTCAGTCCTCTCCTATCTGATTCCCCCTTCTCCAGCCCTGTATCTCTTTGATCAATCAACTTCCCATCTCTTTACTTCATCCCTCCCCCTCACCTCTCAGTTTCACCTATCACCTTGTGTATTTCCCCCTCTCCCAAATTCTAAGTCTGACTCCTCATCACTTTTTCTTCTCCAGTCCTGATGAAGGGTCTCAGCCCAAAATTGTTAACTATACTCTTTTTTTTCCCCACAAATGCTGCCTGGTCTGATGAGTTCCTCTAGCATGTTGTGTCTGTTACACTCATGTCCATTATTGGTCTTCACATTAAAGATACCATATTTGCCTTGGGGGTAGAGGGATGTAGATTGAAGAGATAGCTTCCTACATTGAGGGAGTTGTACCATCAAAGACATTAAGTTGAATGGGCTGTAGCCTCCAGAGATTTGAAGAATGAGAGCAACTTTCTTTGATATGCAACTTTGTGAAATTGATTCACCGGGCAGAATGTAGGGCCTGCTTCCTCAGGCTGAAAAGTATGGATCTGGGGGACAGAGCTTTAGACATTTAGACATTAGAGTTTTAGAGATTTACCCGATAGAGATCTTTTGAAATTCTTTACAATGGGGTCATGGATGTTCTGTCACTGAGTACCTTCAAGATTGATACAGATTTTTGAACATTAAAGAAGTTGAAGTTTACAGAGACAGGGTAGGAAAGTAAAGGTGAGGTAAATTAAACTGCAGAATGTGCTTGAAGGATGACATAGTCTACATGTGCTTCTGTGTACAAGAGCTGGGATGTTGTGTTGCAACTGTAGAAGGCAACACTTGAAGTATTACACTCAGTTTTAGTTGCTTAGCTGAAGGAAGGATGCCATTAAGCTGGAAAAAAAGCAGGAAAAAAAATCAGAAGGGTGCTACTGGATTTGTAGGGCTTGAGTTAGAAGGAGTGACTGGATAGGCCAGTGTTTTTCATCCGAACACTGGAGGTTGAAGAGTGACCTCGTGTATAAAATTGTGAAGGACATAGTTTAAGTTTATGGTTAGTCTTCTTCCTCAGGGCAGGATAATCTAAAGCTAGAGGATGTGGGGTTAACGTGAGGGGGGAAGGTTTAATGGGAAACTGAGGGGTGTTTTTCATTTAGAGAGTGAAGGGCTTGTGGAATGAGCTGCCAGAAGAAATCGTAGAGGTGTGCCTCTCACTCGCTCTCATCCACTGCTCCTGATGGAAGGTCCCTGCATTCGAATGGTCTCTCCCTCCCTCCCTCTTGAGGCTGCCGGAGGATCGTGCTGGAATCGTGGGTCTTGGGCAAGGTTTAATCGACACAGTTTCTGGATTGGGCTCTGTAGTTCACGTTATGATGTGTTTCTGGTCCCTGGTCGCTTCTGATTTTGTTGCTACAGTGTTTTGGCCTGCAGGTAACCAAAGACACAGTGCTAGGTTGAACTGAGTATGCCTGGACTCTTTCAATTTTGTGTTTTATATTCTGTGTTCGTCACTTTTTTTTTGCCATCGGTGTGACTTTTTTTTGCATATGTTGCGGGGGGCGGGGAGTGGAAGGTTGATGTTTTTCTATGAGTCAAAGCTCAGCTTTAAACCTTTCCTATCCATCAGATCAGCAGTGAATATGGGCAGAGAAAAGGCAGATGGTGGTTAAGCTGGCCAAATATGAAGTGTTGCACTTTGGAAGATCAAACGTAGCAAGCCAGTACACTGTTATTGGCAAGATATTCAACAGTGTTGATGTGCACAGGGATCTAAGAGTCGAAGTCCATAGCGTCCTGAGTCCGTGGGCTTTTGGGAAACTTAAGGCAAACTTACTTTTATTGGTGGGGAATTGAGTTCAGGAGCCAGGACCATGCTGCAGCCTTGTAGAACTCTGCTTGTGCTGCATTTGGGTCTAATCGGCCCATTGTGGGAGGAGTGTCAAGGCTTTGGAGGGAAGGTCAGAGAATTTTGCCAGGATGCCACCTTCATCAGAGGGCATGTACTGTGAGGAGAGTTTGGACAAGCTTGGGCCGTTTCCTCTGGAGCTGCGGAAGCTGCGGGGAGGTCCAATGGAGGTGTGTGCGATTGGGGGAGGCATAGATGGAGAGACTGGTGGTTTCTTTTAACCAGGGTTGAAATGGCTATAACCAGAGGGCATGCACTGAAGGCAGATGGAGAGGGTGGGAGTGAGTTCAGTGGCAAGTCTTTAACACAGGGTGGTGGGCACCTAGAATCTGCTGCCTGGGCTGGTGTTGGAAGCAAATAGAGTAGATGCTCTTAGATTAGCACATGAACGTACAGGAAGTAGAAAGGTATGGACATCGTGGAGGCACAAGGGATTAGTTTAGTTTACAATTTGATTACTAGTTTAAAGAGTTTGTTTCGATGTTGTGGGCTGAAGGGCCTGTTCCTATGCTGTACTATTCTATGTTTAATGTTCATTCGTCACGAGGAATTCTGGTAAATCTTCCAGAATGGTGTCCTTCCTGGAGTTCAATGACCAGTGTTAGATGCAACTTGCATATAAGGATTAACCATTTATTTATAAACAGTGGAAAAGGAAAGAAATTCCATCTCCATTTGGCCATCTGCTGCTGTGAAGTAATTGCGGATTTACAAACAGGAAGCAGTGACATGGTCTGAATAACACGGATTCTAATAACCCGAGGATGCATTCAGAGAAAAACATGTCTGTACTCACAGAACAACTTAAAGAGACACCGTTTAGCAAATGTTTCTTTCTGTTTTATTTGCAAATACAGTGTAATTAATCTCACTCAATCAGCACTTGTCTAGCCTTAGACCCCCTGGGCTCCGCTCCAGATTGCATCTTTTCTCACAGGGAATGGCTTATTCATATTTTATTTGTTTGTTTTAGAACAGCCATTTACACACGGCAAAATAACGAGGAGAACGCAATGTTCTTCCCTTGAATTTCTGGTCAAGCACAAATCATGTTCAGCTTATGCACTGGCAAGGTGTGTGATCCAGTATGATGTGCTGCTTGGGCCGCACATTAGGATGGAGATCTGGCAGGGTTATCGGGCAAGAACTGAAATGAATTGACTTTATTACTTACATCCTTCATATACAAATCTTTACGTTATGTCCCAGTCTAAATATGCAATGTGTAATTTATTTTAATTTCTAATGAATATTATGTACAACAGGATAGTCAATATAATATAGAAATACAGTTGCGTCAACATGAATTAATCAGTCTGATGGCCCGGTGGAAGAAGCTGTCCCGGAGCCTGTTGGTCCTGGTTTCTATGCTGTGATACTGTTTCCCGGATGGCAGAAGCTGGAACAGTTTGTGGTTGGGGTGACTCTGGACAAGGACTACAAATCCAGTGTGCTACCGCCCAGTCTGGACCACCTACAATTCACCTACCGGCACAACCGATCAACAAATGGAGAGTGGAGAATGGGACTGTTGGCTTGCTCTGTTGGTAGCCAGAAGTGATGACATTTACTGGAGTGTGGCTTCCTTCAATGGTGTATCAGGCCAGTTTGAAACCCTATCATAAAGGGACAGGGAAAATTGTAGAGGTGGAGAGATTTGAGGAGAGAGCTTTAGAGCTTGGGACATATGTAGCTGAAGTCATTGCATCACTCTGGCAGTGATGGGACGTACAAGAGGCCAGAATTGAGAAGCAATACGAAGGAAGGTGATTTGTCATGGAAGTGGATGCGGGATTAGGAGTTCTGTTGAAAATCAGATGGGACACAAAGGCTGCAATCTGGCTGAACATCAGGCAGTGACTAAGAAGCAGGGTAGCTGATTAGGATGGATCTGTGGAAAGCACAATTACTCACTGAAGGTCGGATTGGGTTAGCAAATCGCAGCATCGCTGCTGAGTTTCTTTCCAGTATGATTGGATGTAATGGCAACAATTTCTTAAGTGAGAGGCCTGTTAGAAAGCACTTCCATTGACTTGTAATATTGTGAGCTGAATACCTGATGAGCTGACACCTGCAAACTGTGACTAATTCTTTGGTATATTTCTCCAACGTCTTGTACTTTTTTGCTTTGTGTGAAGGGTGTGAAACACATGATACTGAGGCTTTTGTGCATGAACTGCTGCTCAGTAGTCCAGCATTTTGCTCTGTCGTATAAGGAGGAGGTTACGTTTCTAAATGACAGACCCTTTTATGCAGTTTTACATCTTACCAAATCTTCAGATTTATTAATGAATTTTGCAAGCAGTAACTGGGCAATGGGCTCCAACAGGAAAGATATATTAAGAGAAACAAAGCGAGTCATGGGTTTTGCAACAAGATTCTTAAACTTAAAGTTGAGTACAAACTTCCAGACCTCAATGCAGGACTGACAGATGCTATTTAACAGAACCATTTCTGCACTCCCTCACCATTTCTGAAGTCAGACCTGAACCTAACCACCATGAAGAGTTTTTTCTGTCTCTGTCTGTCTGTCTCTCTCTCTCTTTGTGTGTGTGTGTGTGTGTGTATCTCTCTCCCTCTGTGTGTATGTATCTCTCTCTTTGTGTGTGTATCTCTCTGTTTGTGTGTGTGCGTCTCTCTCTGTCTCTCTGTCTCTCTCTCTCTGTGTATCTGTCTCTCTCCCTCTGTGTGTGTGTGTGTGTGTCTGTGTCTGTCTCTCCTTGTGTGTGTGTCTCTCTCTGTCTGTCTCTCCCTCTGTGTGTGTGTGTGTGTGTGTGTGTGTGTGTCTCTCTCTCTCTCTCTCTCTTTGTGTGTGTGTATCTCTCTCTCTGTCTCACCCTCTGTGTGTGTATGTGTCTCTTTCTGTTTCTCTCTCTCTCACACACACACACACACACACACACACACACACACACACACACACACACACACACACACACACACACACACACACACACACACACACACACACACACACACACACACACACACACCCAGACCAGGCAGCCCTTGGGAAAGGAATATTGAGTTCATGTTTTGGGCTGAGCCCCTTCATCATGACCAGAGAGGCAGGGGAAAGAAGCCAGGATAAAAAGGAGCAGAAGGACTATGAGCTGGAAGGTGATGGGTGAAGCCAGGTGAGGGGGAAGGTAGGTGGTTGGTGGAGGGAGGATGAAGTGAGAAGCTGGGAGGTGATAAGTGGAAAAGGTAAAGAACTGAAGAAGAAATGTGATAGGGGGGAGTGGACCGTGGGACAGAGGGAAGAAGGAGGGGCACCAGAGGGGTTGAAAGGCGGCCAAGAAGAGAAGGGGTGAGAGACAAACCGGAGTGGGGAGTGGAATAGGAGAGAAGGGGGATATGCTGGCACCAGTGCTTCAGTTATTCAATATTGTCCAATATTGCCAACTTTGTACCTAAACCCTTTATTTCCAAGGGTAACAAAATTTTTGATTGGACAGTATAACTAATAGTTTGGGGCCCAGACCTGTGAGCTTTCTCATTAGAAATAGATTTCTTTGTTCATTTCCATTCTTTATCTTTGGTAATTGGTTTCTGAGTCACTGGTTATTATTCCAGATTTTCATAAAGCACTTTTCATGTTCTGTGCAGACAAACACGTACACCCTCTGCAGAGGGCTGTAAGAAGTGAGATGGTCCTGATTACATGGGTGGTGACATGCTATCTGCAGACCAGTATGGGTGGATCAGATATTGGAAAATGTTTATTCTTGCTTTCACAAAGTGGGTCATGTGAAATATCAGCTCTAGGTCTAAAAGACCATGAAGGCAAATTTCCTCTACACTGCAATGCAAAATGAACCAAAAACTGGACAATATGGCATAAAGCTTCCTGCATCTTGTTTCCATTTTATAGCCTAGGGCCAGAACAATAAGGGTAAGTTACAGATGTAAGTCCCTCATCACTGCCCTGTCAATCAGAGGCAGGTTTGGGCTGCACAGGTCAGACACACTTTCTTCACTGCCCCAGCTCTAAGTTAATCAGTTTCCTCTATATTGATTAAGTTGAGTTGGAGCCTACCTCTCATGCACGACCAAAGGTGACATGGTATTCTAGGTGTTTGTCTAGGCGACGGAGTTGACAGTTCACACGCTGGTTAAATTGGTTGAGCCTGGAAGGAGGAAGGAGCCAACGCAACTTTCAGATGCACACCTCAAATCTCCTTATATGGGCTTTTGTAGATCCAAAGCATGGTTACCCTGCATAAGGTTGTCCACATCCATATAACCAGCTTCCCGCTTTGGCTCTTCCTCCATGCCTGAACTCAGCTTCCTCCTGAGAGTCAGTGGAAGTATCTGCAGCTTCCACTAGCGGGATGCAATGCAAATAAAACTGGTTCACTCAAACACGCTCAGCACACAGGAACAGCAGGATTTAGTGACAAACCAAATTAGTCCTATCAATTACTGTCAGTGCAAGGTCAGCACGGGTGAGGTAATGATTAGAGCTCCCTCAATGTTAGCAGAATGTGCCTCTAATATACACTATGTCAACAAACAAGCAAAAAAAGCTTAAGGCTCCTCACTATTGGGCTCTTTGCCATTAAGGAGCGGAAATTTGAAAACAGAATTCAACAGAGTTTGAATTGCCTTGGCAACGGCAATATAACAACTGGCACTCAAATGTGATTTTGGGATCTTTTCCCAGGATCATGGCAGATTTGCTGATTAGGCTGCAGAAGTGTGTTTGATGCTAGCAACTAATTAATGAACGAAAGTGAGTGTTGCTCATTAGGTCTCCACGCCTTAGAAAGAAACTTGCCTCCTTTTTGTTATATTAGACTTGGGTAAAATATCTAGGAAGATAGGTATGGGGAATGCAGTGATGTCTTCCAAATCCTCTAGCACTTCTAGCAAATCCTCTAGCAAATGTCTTCCAAATCCTCTAGCAGATGGTTAGATCCCAGTTGACTTATTCCTTGTCTCTCTGTGCTGAAGACCTATTGCTGGGAAGTGGAGCCGGGCCTTTTGGACAGGAGTAGACAAGCTGGGCTGAATGGCTTCCTTCTGTGTTGTGTCTTATTTGATTTCTTTGCTTTTTCTTTCCATATCTCATCATGAAAATATCAGGCAAGATTTCCCCTGCAGTAATGATTTAGTGATGGTGGACTTTGAATCAGAAGACCCCTGGATAGCAGGGGTAAGGAGGCGGTTGCTGGATTTGAAGGACGTGTCATGATCCTTGGAGAAGGAGAGTGAGCTGGGAGATGGTGTAATGTACATGAAGCCTAACAATTATTCCATCCCACTTGGGGTGGATACCTCATAGTTGAAAAGCTCCATTTCACTTGAAGTAACTTGAAATTTGGATACTTCGTAAAAAGGGTATCTAATCTGAACCCAGCCTGGTCCAGATAGACGTATGGTTTAAAAAATGGACTTTTCTTTCAGTTGGATAAAGAAAGAGTCATGGGAAAGAAGTATAGCTCTGTGAACACGAGAGAGTCTGCAGATGCAGGAAAACTTGAGCAACACAAACAAAATGCTGGAGAACTCAACAGGTCATGCAGCATCTATAGAGTGAAGTAAACCAGCTGATGTTTCGGGCCAAGGCCCTTCATCAGGACTGGACTTTATCAAGCAAAGTTCACCAGATGCATAAAGTAGCAAACAGAAGGATGCAACATGGAGAGATCTGAGGCAGCGGATGAGAGAGGGAAACTCCAGAACTTCCAGGGACTGGGATTGTCCTGAATTCAACCAGAACACAGGTCCCACTGTGATCCCATTAGCTGTGGAGAAGAAGCTTTCATATTTCTTTCAACTGTGTTACTCTCTACTCTGCCATTCAGCAATGTTTGCTCACATCTATCACTGTTCCATCAGTCAGTGTTTCATTGCTCCACCCAGGTTTCCTCAGTCCATGGAATCCCCATCCTTAATGAGGCAACTCCAAGTGTGTCAATGACAAAGATATAGCACATCTAATTTCCTTCAGTCACAGATATCAAGTGGATGATCCACCCTCGTTTCAACTGGGGGCTTCCCACTGTCATCATATCGCGAGGTTAACCCCCAGCATTTTGCCGGTACTCGTTTCC
Organism: Hypanus sabinus; assembly: GCF_030144855.1. NCBI lineage: Eukaryota > Metazoa > Chordata > Chondrichthyes > Myliobatiformes > Dasyatidae > Hypanus > Hypanus sabinus. Next base: position 27,843,308 of record NC_082721.1, read on the forward strand.
AGCTGGGTGGACTGGAACGATGTGTGGTTAAGTGCCTTGTTCAAGGAAATAACACGCCGCCTCAGCTGGGGCTCGAACTCACGACCTTCAGTTTGCTAGTCCAACGCCTTAACCACTTGACCATGTGCCACACTACCGTCATCACAGATTGTCTTTAATTTTGAAAGGCAATCTAAATCATTCCACATCCTATCAAAGGAGCACTAATGCACTGGATGCAGCAAGCGCTCTCTCTCTCTCTCTCTCTCTCTATATATATATATATATATATATATGCAACCAGTCGTCGTTGTCCGAACCCTTAGTGCCTAGGTAGCACATGGGGCCTCTTATGCAACTAGACATCCAGCCAATTATGTGCTGGAGATCTGTGCTCGAGAAGTAGCCTGTATCTGAACCGTATATCCCGTCCAAAGTAGGACAAATCTAACTAGGTAATCTAACTAGGCATGGTGTTGCTTGGTTGACCCAATTGAAGTGGCTCAGACAGCAGTGAATGGGCCACCACTTTTACCAGAAATGTAAAGCTCTCATTTATTAAGTAAATAGAAGTCATATATAGGTTTCTGCTTGCACCAGGTCTGAGTGAATGCAAATAGTTCATTCTTTGATTCCTTCAAATGGCTCCAGGAGTATCTGGTTGCTGAATTCATGTAAGCATCGAGTACAGAAGAGTTTGTTGTTCAGTCCCATGACATTTGATCGTAAGATGTTTAAACATGAGGTTCCTGATCACATGATATCCATTTAAGCCTAGAAATTCCTCAGCGCTGGGAAAGGCACAATTAATAGGTGGTACAGACATCAAACACCGTACGTACACCGCAGTGATACTTCACAGCACACGGTGGCTTCTTCTCCAAGTACCCTGCTTCCGCAAAGCAGAGCCCATGGGTTGAGAATCAAGCTTCTGGGCCATGGTGGTATATTGAGGGGTGTTTCAGACATGCCCACTGAAGGGGGTGAATGCTCAGGACATGACTTCTAAGGAAATAGAAGTCATAGTGTGACATAGCACAGAAACAAGGCTTTCAGCACCCTCCTCACCCCAAGTCTATGCCAGTTATAATTCACGCCATCTTACATTAATCCCACATTTTATTCTCCTCCTATTCTCATCAGCTGCTGGGCCCTGGTGCTCAGGCAATGGCTCTACTGGCTGTGCCACTGTGCAATCCGGAGAGATCTCAAGGGCTGGCGTAGAGATGGAGAACGCAGTCACAACATGCTCTTCAGATTCAAGATCAGGTTGAGGGAAAGGTGATGACGATGTCAGGGTTGGGAATGTAAAGGAGAGCCTCTGTGAGATGTAAGTTGCTGAATAATAAGCCTCGCAGGCTGTGAAGGCCTGCCTCCGAATGAGAGGCCCATGGCACCTCCGTGCTACGAGGTGCCAGTGAAAGTCACAAAGCACCATCTGGACTAGCTGTTTGTCTGAACAAATCAGGCATATGGAGAGGACCTAGAAAGAGAATTGCAGGCTCCTGTTATTCAGGTAGTAAGTTAGTTTAATCACAGAAGTAGGTGGTTATATTGTGTCATACAATGTTTGATCACCGCAGCTGTTAATTGTACCTATTTAAGTATCTCAGTGCAAGTTAATGTATGGTGAAACTTAGATCTCATTACCAGTTAAGTGTAAAAGCACATCCAATTAACACATTTCCTAACTTGCTTTTGATTCATTATCAAACTTCTTTCTCAACCAAGACACAACTTACCAGTTGGGTAAAATCATTAAGCTTCAAGAATTGTAGCTTTTCCTCTCACATTCCCTAGGTGGTCCATCATTTCTTACTGCTGCACAAACACAATAAATTCTGCAAATGCTGGAAATCCAGAGCAACACATAAAATGCAGATCAGGCAGCATCTATGGAATGGAATAATCAGTAGATGAGATTCTTTTTACAGCTGTAACCCTTTTCCCGGGAGAGTTTAGGACCGGAGTGCACGGTCTCAGAATAAACATCCCTTTGGAACAGGATTTGTTAAGTTTCTTTAGCCAGAGGGTGATGGAATTCATAGTCACAGATGGGCGTGGACACATTTAAAGTGAAGGTTGATAGGGTCTTGCTTAGTGAGGGTTACTGGGAGAAGGCAGGAGCATGGAGTTGAGAGGGATAATAAACAACTGTGATTGAATTGTAGAGGAGACAGATGGGCTGAATGTCCTAATTCTAGTCCTATGTCATTATTATTATTATTATTATTATTATTATTATTATTATTATTATATCCTCAATCCTTACCTTGTGTCAATTCTCAAGTTGCCAGTGTTGGTGGCATGGATAACATCTGATGTCCATCTCTACTATCTGTCGAGAAGCTGTTGGTGTCTGGTCTTGAGTAATGAAAGTGCTACTGCAGTGAAGGTAGACACTGATAACTGCAATTATTTCTTGACGTAGGAGTCTCAAATGCCAAATGCCTTCCCTCTCTCCCCTGATCTCCAGTTTGGTGCTGATTATATTAACAATATGTAGATAGCTCCTCTGAACATTCCACTTAAATTCCTAAGCTGCATGTTATCTCTATTTCTTCAGTCAAAGTCAAGCCTTCACTTCTCTGGTGATGTATTGGAGCATGAAATTCTAATGGAGCTTGATAGGGTAGAAGTTTCCCATGGCTGGGGTCATAGTCTCAAAATAAAGAATCAGCCATTCTGTTTACCCTCTCCTTAACTGGAGTCATTTCCATGCCAATTATCTGGAAGCAATCCTGTTATCATTGACATTTGAAAGTTTCTGCTTCCAGCAGTACACTGGAGTTAGAGACACACAACCCTCAGCTAATACTACTACAACAATCTGTTGCCCAGCAACCTCAGAAAGAGCCTTAAGTGTAATGCTTTTTATAGACTTGAGCTGTTGGCCATAGTGTCTAGGCATGCAGGGAGCCCCAGCACTGGGCCAAGGCTGGTGGCTCCCCTGGTTAGAAATGAATTGCTTGAAGCCAGTTGAAAAAGATGTTCATTCACATAATGATGTAACATCAGAAGCCATTTAGTTCCTTAAGCCTGCTCCACCATTCATTAAATTCTTAATCTTCTGCCTCATCCACGTTCCTACCCAGTCCTAGCATTCCCGGTTACCCCTTGTGTCCAAAAATCCATTGGCCTCAGCATTGAATTTTCTCCACAGCTAAGCATGCACAGCCCTCTGGGGTGGAAAATTCCAAAGTTCCTCAGATGTCTGTTCTCTTTCTCCTCACAACTGGCAATGTTTTCTCAGAATGAAGCGTTATTTCCCAACGTGAAAGGGTAAGTGCGCCAGATCCACTTTGTTTGTCTGTGTTCAACAAGTTGGCAGTTCGACAGAAAGAATCTAACCTAAAATAGCTCCCACTTTGCATATCCAGCTGGCAAACATCACGTTAACCCTTTCCTTTACCAAGAATGAGTTTCACAACATTATGACTTCATAAAGCAGCTCCCAGCCAGTTCAGTTTTTTGAAATATGTAATCTGTGTTACCGAAAGTATAGCAACTAACCTGCATCAAGCAAGATCCCATAACCAGATCAAGTATTTTGTTTTACGGATGATGATGCCAGCTGAGGTATAAATATTGGTTCCAAGAATTGGCAGGTTCTCCCAGCGCTTATTTGCCACAACGGCCTGTTGATCTTTCACCATCACTTGAGGTGGCAGATGAGGAATTGTTTTGGCAGTCTAGCCATTTTTTCCAGTGCACAGTTGGCAGGGTTGGTTCAAGCTGGATTGGTTTCCTCATCTGGGAAGAGTGGTAGTTCTGCAAAGATTGCCTTTTTAGACACTTGTCGTAGCTCACTGCCAGTGTGGAATGCATGAAATACCGTGGATGGCATGACGACGTAGTGGTTTGTGTAACGCTATTTCAGTGCCAGCTACCTGGGTTCAGTTCCACTGCTGCCTGTAAGGAGTTTGTACGTTCTCCCCATAACCACACGGGTTTCCTCCAGGCGCTACGGTTTCCTCCCACGTTCCACAGACGTCCAGGTTAGCAGGCTAATTGGACAGCACAGGCTTGTTGGGCTGGAAGGACCTGTGGCCATGCTGTATCAATAAATTAATAACTAAATGAGGTCAATTTGGGATCATGGCAATGGAAGCCAAAATGTTAACTGTTTCTCTGTCAACAGGTCCCTGATTTTCTGAATATTTCCAGAATTTTCTCCCTTTGTGCCTTCACCTGAAGGGCAGATGGAAGCTTGTCAGAATCCCAGTGCTTCAGAGCGCACTTGCTTGGTGGTGTGTCCAGTTAGATGAAGATATTGAGGGAAGTAGGGCTAAGGAAGGCAGTTGGAGTTGAGGTATAGAATGAACGTTGCCCGATATTGTTGCAGGCTTGGGGGGGTTGAATAACTTCCTCCTGTGCCTAGATAAGAGAGATACCCCATCGAACAACAGACGGGCTTCACTCATTCTTCAAGTTCTGATGTTAAAGAGTCAGATGCATTAGGGTGAGTTCAGAGGATGTCATGGTCTCTCAGGCTGCAGATCATGGAGGTAGCATTGCTTTCGAGACATGAGGAGAGAAGATCGGAACGAATTATTCAGCCGTTGGAGGTGGATCCAGGAGAGAGCAAAGGCAAGCTACCGTGGTGGGCTGGGGGTGGCGGGGGGGGGGGGGGATGAGGTAGGAGGAGCAAATAATGAAAATGCCACGTGTTTCTGCTGCTGTGTGTGGGAGTGCAAGTCCTTGGATGTCAACACAGCAACCGAGGTAGTTTCTGTTGTGTGTGGGCTAAATCATTGACGTGATTGCAGAGCAAACTCTAAGTGCTTCCCTGCTGTGTGTGGGTGTGAAAGGATTTTACAGAGCATATATATGTGCATATGATACATGTAAATTATGTGCATAGTTACATACAGCTACTCAACACAGACAATTATCTCCATTTCTAAAGCATCTATAATAGGGCAAAACATCCCAAGGCACCTAAATGCTTGGTCATATTGGTAGGTTTTAAATAATGTCTTGGTCTATTTAAATATACACATGCACCATATTGTTTTGATATGATTACTTTAAATTTTACTGAAGATTTAGAATTTAATTTCATTTCATGTCAGCTTTAGTGAGAAGGCCCAGAGTACATTGTGTAATAAATGAAGCTGGCTGTTTTCTTTATGAAATTTTGGATGGATTTTAATGCCATTATTTTGCCTTTGATCTGTTCTATTTCAGAATTAGAATCAGGTTTTAACATCTCCGGCGAATGTCATGAAATTTGTTAACTTTATGGCAGTACTACAATGCAATATTTGATAAATAAATATAGAGAAAAAACTGAATTACAGTAAGTATATATGTGTGTCTATTAAATAGTTCAGTTAAAATCTGTAGTGTAAAAAAAGCAGATATACAAAAAAGTAGTGAGGTAGTGTCCATGGGTTTCTATGTCTACTTAGGAATCGGATGGCAGAGGGTCAGAAGCTGTTCCTGAGTCACTGAGTGTGTGCCTTCAGGCTTCTGTACCTCCTTCCCGACAGTAACATTGAGAAGAAGGCATGCCTTGAGTGATGGGAATACTTAATGACAGATGCCACCTTCCTAAGTTTCTGCTCGTTGAAGATGTCTGGGATATTATGGAGGCTAGAATCCATGATAGAGTTGACTAATTTTTCAAGTTTCTACAACTTACTTTGATCTTGTGCAGTACTCCCCCACTTGATACTGGATGGTGATGCAGCCAGTCAGAATGCTCTCCACAGTACATCTTCCGTCCTTGCCTATCAGATTCCTCCTTCTCCAGCCAACTTTATCACTTTCACCAATCAACTTCCTATCTCCTTACTTCAACCCCCCTCCCTCTCCCCTCCCCACCCTCCCCCCCCCCCAGTTTCACCTATCACTTTGTGTTTCTTCCTCCCCTCTCCCCTTCAACCTCCAACTCCTCAATTTTTTTTTTCTCTCCTGTCCTGCTGAAGGGTCTCAGCCCAAGGTATTGACTGTTTACTCTTTTCCATGGATGCTGCCTGGACTGCTGAGTTCCTCCAGCATTTTGTGTGTGTTGATTGGATTTCCAGCATCTGCAGATTTTCTCTAGTTTGTGATAACTCTGCATTCAGTGGCCACTTTATCAGGTAAAGAATGTACCTAATAAAGTGACCGCTAAGAGCATTTCAGTATGTTTGTGGCCTCCTGCTGCTGTAGGCCATCCACGGTAAGGTTCAACGTGCAGTGGGCTCAGAGATGTTCTGAACACCTCTATGGTAAAGTGCAGTTATCTTGAGTTCCTGTCGCCTTCCTGTCAGTTTGAACCAGTCTGGCCATTCTCCTCTGACCTCTCTCTCTGTTGGTGAAACAAGCCAATTTCCCCTACAAAGCTGCTGCTCACTGGATGTTTTTTGTTTTTCACATCATTCTTTGTAAACTCTAGTGACTGTTGTGCATGAACAACACAGTAATAACCATATAACCATATAACAATCACAGCACGGAAACAGGCCATCTCAGCCCTCCTAGACCGTGCCGAACTCCTAATCTCACCTAGTCCCACCTACCCACACTCAGCCCATAACCCTCCACTCCTTTCCTGTCCATATACCTATCCAATTTTACCTTAAATGACACAACTGAACTGGCCTCTACTACTTCTACAGGAAGCTCATTCCACACAGCTATCACTCTCCGAGTAAAGAAATACCCCCTCGTGTTTCCCTTAAACTTCTGCCCCCTAACTCTCAAATCATGTCCTCTCATTTGAATCTCCCCTACTCTCAATGGAAACAGCCTATTCACGTCAACTCTATCTATCCCTCTCAAAATTTTAAATACCTCGATCAAATCCCCCCTCAACCTTCTACGCTCCAATGAATAGAGACCTAACTTTCTCTGTAACTTAAGTGCTGAAACCTAGGTAACATCCTAGTAAATCGTCTGTGTACTCTCTCTAATTTATTGATATCTTTCCTATAATTCGGTGACCAGAACTGTACACAATATTCCAAATTTGGCCTTACCAATGCCTTGTACAATTTTAACATTACATCCCAACTTCTGTACTCAATGCTCTGATTTATAAAGGCCAGCATTGCAAAAGCCTTCTTCACCACCCTATCTACATGAGACTCCACCTTCAGGGAACTATGCACTGTTATTCCTAGATCTCTCTGTTCCACTGCATTCCTCAGTGCCCTACCATTTACCCTGTATGTTCTATTTGGATTATTCCTGCCAAAATGTAGAACCTCACACTTCTCAGCATTAAACTCCATCTGCCAACGTTCAGCCCATTCTTCTAACTGGCTTAAATCTCCCTGCAAGCTTTGAAAGCCCACCTCATTATCCACAACACCTCCTACCTTAGTATCATCGGCATACTTACTAATCCAATTTACCACCCCATCATCCAGATCATTTATGTATATGACAAACAACATTGGACCCAGTACAGATCCCTGAGGCACACCACTAGTCACCGGCCTCCATCCCGATAAACAATTATCCACCACTACTCTCTGGCATCTCCCATCTAGCCACTGTTGAATCCATTTTATTACTCCAGCATTAATACCTAACGACTGAACCTTCTTAACTAACCTTCCATGTAGAACTTTGTCAAAGGCCTTGCTGAAGTCCATATAGACTACATCCACTGCCTTACCCTCGTCAACTTTCCTCGTAACTTCTTCAAAAAATTCAATAAGGTTTGTCAAACATGACCTTCCACGCACAAATCCATGCTGGCTACTCCTAATCAGATCCTGTCTATCCAGATAATTATATATACCATCTCTAAGAATACTTTACATTAATTTACCCACCACTGACGTCAAACTTACAGGCCAATAATTGCTAGGTTTCCTCTTAGAACCCTTTTTAAACAATGGAACCACATGAGCAATACGCCAATCCTCTGGCACCATCCCCGTTTCCAATGACATTTGAAATATTTCTGTCAGAGCCCCTACACTAACTTCCCTCAAGGTCCTAGGGAATATCCTGTCAGGATCTGGAGACTTATCCACTTTTATATTCTTTAAAAGCGCCAGTACTTTCTCCTCTTCAATCATCATAGTTTCCATAACTTCCCTACTTGTTTCCCTTACCTTACACAATTCAATATCCTTCTCCTTAGGGAATACCGAAGAGAAGAAATTGTTCAAAATCTCTCCCATCTCCCTCGGCTCCACACAAAGCTGACCATACTGATTCTCTAAGGGACTAATTTTATCCCTCACTATCCCCTTGCTTTTAATATAATTGTAGAAACCTTTCGGATTTACTTTCACCTTATTTGCCAAACCAACCTCGTATCTTCTTTTAGCTTTTCTAATCTCTTTCTTAAGATTCCTTTTACATTCTTTATACTCCTCGAGCAATTCCTTTACTCCATGCTGCCTATATCTATTGTAGACATCCCTCTTTTTCTGAACCAAGTTTCTAATATCCCTTGAAAACCATGGTGCTTTCAAACCTTTAACCTTTCCTTTCAACCTAACAGGAACTTAAAGATTCTGTACCCCCATAATTTCACCCTTAAATGACCTCCATTTCTCTATTACATCCTTCCCATAAAACAACTTGACCCAATCCACTCTCTCTAAATCCCTTCGCATCTCCTCAAAGTTAGCCTATCTCCAATCAAAAATCTCAACTCTAGGTCCAGTCCTGTCCTTCTCCATAATTATATTGAAGCTAATGCTATTGTGATCACTGGACCCGAAGTGCTTCCCAACACTTACATCTGTCAGCTGACTTATCACATTCCCTAACAAGAGATCCAACACTGCCCCATCTCTAGTCGGTACTTCTATGTATTGTTGCAAAAAACTATCCTGCACACATTTCACAAACTCTAAACCATCCAGCCCTTTTACAGAATGAGCTTCCCAATCTACGTGTGGAAAATTAAAATCTCCCACAATCACCACCTTGTGTTTACTACAAATATCTGCTATCTCCTTACACATTTGCTCTTCCAACTCATGCTCCCCATAACTTCTCCTCGCCATCTTATTTCTGAATGTACAATGATTCCATGTACGATACCTCTCTTTCTTCTTCTTTTCTTATTGCACTACTCATTTAATTTAAATTTTAAAATATATTTCTTATTGGAATTTATAGGGTTTTTAAAATGTACTACAGCCACAAAACAGCAAATTTCATGACATATACCAGAGATATTAAACCTGTCTTATTCTGATCCCAGAGGGTCAGCAATTTCTGAGATACTCTGTCTAGCATCAGCAATCATTCCACAGTCACAGTCACTGGAATCACATTTCTTCCCATTCTGTTTGGCCTGCACAATAATTAAACCTCTTGACCATGTCTGCATGCTTTTACACATTGAGTTGCTGCCCCTTGATTAGATATTTGTATTAATGAGCAGGTGTACAAGTGTACCTATTAAAGAGGCTTCAGAGCATATATAAAAGATACTCAGTTCTCTCGGCGCCCAACGTCTCCATAAATGTCCAGCCCTGGAACATCAAAACTTCATCCTCATATCCATGAGGAACTAGATACACCGTCAACTGATGCTGGAGTAAAGACTGTGTTCACTGGGATTTAGAGATTGGGATAGGGAGCCACTAACCTGTTAGTACTAATCTATAACAAAGGATGTAAAAACAGAATGCATTGAAAATAATACTGAGCAGGGACTGAGCAGAGGAGCTATGAAATGAAAATCACGTTTGACTAATCTGCTGGACTTTGTGAGACTGTGATTAGTAAAAGAGATCAGACTGAGCCTGTGGGCGTGTTGCATTTGAATTTTCAGAAGTCTTTCAACAAGGTCACGTACAGGGAGTTGCACTACAAGGTTAGAGCACATGGAATAGTGTGTAATCTACTGACATGGACTGAGAATTGGTTGTTGGACTGTAAGCAAAGACTTTTCTCAGGATGGTAAATTGTGACTAATGGCATACCGTAGGGTTCAGTGCTTAACTCTAACTGAATAGAATGTATATCAATGATCTGCTGATGGGATCGAGTGTCTAATTTCAGGTTTTCTGATGATGTGAAATGATACTGAGAGTTGGGAGGAGGATGTTAGGAGGCTTCAAGTGATTACAGACAAGCTAACAGACAAGAACACATGGGTGTCAGCTCTTGTGGTGAAATATTGAGTTGGTAGGGTTGGTATTAAGACAAGCATTTTCTTTTAATGTTGAGGTGTTTGGTAATATTGATGTCCAAAGTGACCCCGGTGTCCTTGGATACATGCTTAAAGACAACATGCAGACACAGCAGCTGATTAGGAAAGCAAAATTGTTGGGATGTTGGATTTCTTCAAGAATTGAACACAGGAGTAAAGAGACCTTGCTGTAATTACATTGGGGCTTAGAGTATTGTGTAGAGATTTGGTCTGTTTAGTTGCCATTGAGAACGTACAGCAAAGATTCACTGGACTGGTTTCAGGGATGGTGGCTTTGGGCAATGAAGAGAGCTTAGGAACTGGCTGTGGTGTTTGCCAAGATGATAGGCATTTCAGAGCATGGCTGCATATATTGGAATGGCGTTTCTGGCCTGGATTAAAATGGCTGGTGCAGATAAGCAATTCTTTTAAAATCTATTTCATTTAATAAAATTTTTAAAAAGATACTTAATTGCACCAACCATTTTAATCCAGGCTAGCAACCCCTTCCAATCTAAATGGTGTTGAGTAATTTATATTACTTACGTATGTTTTTAAGCAACTATTTTTGGAATTTTGTTTTTGCTTTTTTATTACTCAGATCATTTTGAAAAGCTTTAAACTTTCATTTATGACAGAGACTTCTAAAAATTCAACAGCTTCTGTAACTAAATTGCTCAATGATTCTATAGTGTTTGGGTGGAGAATTTCGAAGATTCATGACCTTTGCATACAGAAATCCCTCTTAATCTCTACCCCAAATGTCTGACTTCTTATCATGAGACTGTGACTGTTTCTGGAAGCCCTCAGCTGAGGAAATAGCCCCTCAGCACCTACCCTATCCAGCCCTCTCAGCAAACTAAAATGATTAAGCTTTATCTAAGATAGATGCAGCTGCAGATATTCAGTGGACCATGTGGGATCTATAGAGAGATGAGCAGAATTAATGTTACAGATTTCATTTCAGAACAGAAGGAAGATTATTGATCTGCACATTAACCCTGAAGGCGAGCTTGTGAAGACTGAATGCTTACAGCCATTCTCATTTCACTGGTCAATTTGCTCCAATTGTCAGGGGTAGAGAAGACCAAAGTGAATTGTGACAAAATGATTTGTGGACGTTGAAGGTTGCCTGGGTGACATTGGTACATGGCTTTGAGACATGGCCGTATCAGATGAGTGTTAATAAGCCTTATCTAATTCCATGATTCTGCACCTGGGAGCAAGGGAAGGAGTCAGAGGAAGTACTGGAGGGTTAGCTGGTCAAAATGCCTGCACATGGGGGTAGAGTGAAGTTACTTGCTGCCTATTTGCACACAGCAGGATCCCACAAACAATGAAATGATAATGATGAGATTTTCTTTTATTCATAGACATCAGTTCAAGGATGGAAACCCTTTTAACATTGTAACCAGCGAGTTGTTTGTAATGTCTTCCCTCTCGCTGTGAAACAGGGACAACTCTTTCTGTCTTATTAGGGACAGAGAGAGCCTGTGGTATGTTAATGCTAGGTGAACAACGTAGTGTTTGGAGTATTGCAAGTCTGTGTCTTTGCTGTGGCCTTGCTCATGCTTCAGTGCTCGGTGGCGGGTGCGATGTTTTTTTTGCCAGTGCGGGGAGGGCGAATTGTTGCCCACTGCCGCTTATGCATGGGAGGGAGGGGAGCCGGGTGGGGGGGGGGTTCTTACGTTCAACTGTTGTTCATCCTTTGGAGGCGCTCCCCTGTTTTTGTGGATGTTTGTGAAGAAAAAGCATTTCAGGATGTATATTCTATACGTTTCTCTGACATTAAATTGGACCTTTGAAATGATCCCTGGCACTGGGGAAATACCTTCCTTCTCATAACGATAGCTATGAATGTTTGTCATTCACCTGAAAGAGCAGAAGGTGGCTCATTTTAACATGCGTTCTTCCTGTGTGTGCGCGAGCTTCCTTCCACAGTGCTCGGGTGTCCTTCCACAGTCCAAAGGCATACTGGTACGTAGGTTAATAGGTAAATTGTCCTGTTCCTTAGACCAGGGTTAAATCAGTGGATTGCTGGGTGGCACGATTTGGTGGGCTTGAAGGGCCTGTTCGCGTTGTAGCCCTAAAAATAAAATAAATCTCATCCAAAAAGGCAACTTCTTCAACAGTACAGCACCCCGTCCAATGCTGGTACCAGGAATCTCAACGTGGGCTTTGTGTCCATGTCTGCAGATTGAGAGCTGATTCCATGACCTTGCACCTCAGAGGTGAGGGAGAGTTACTCGAACCAGAGTGAACACAAACTCTTTGGGTGTTTCTGAGGAATGAGGAAGGCAGGTCTCCCAGCAGAAGGTGCAGTTCCAGCTGTTATGAACTTTACATCTGTGGTGTGGTCCTATATAACCCTCGTGTTTTCCTCTCGTTGTTGGCACTTTGCTCTGATGATGCAGTTTAAAACTGAAGAATTTTTCTTTGCCCGTAAGATTTGAGCACAAGAACCTAAGATAACTAGGGATACGGATCAGTTTCTGATCTGTCACAGACTTCTGGGAAAGGTACTTATCAAAGTTCACCCATTCTCTTCCCCTCCTGGGAATATTTGCTGGGACAATGTATAAGGAGCTTCACAGCTTCTAACCCATGCTGACCCTGATTGATAAGATGGTGTAAAGGGAGATTTAGCCTATTAAACATTAAGCTTCCCACCTTTCCTTGGGATAACAGCTGCATTTGCATGTCCTGCTGGGAGAGAAGTACCAAGAAACCTCTCTCCCTTGCTCCTCAAAAATGTCCTGGGAGTTAGTGTTGAGTGGGTTCACCCCAGGGAACACACGTATTGCTGGGAACACTCTGTGCATTGTGTTGTAAGGTTTGTTCTTGGGACATGGCTGTTGCAGGAATGTCTGTTTATGTCCCTTTTCCACCTTCCCCGGCAAGAGTTGTCTTCTGATCGGATGCAACTGAACAGCCATCTCTAAGGGAATTGACCCACAGCCAAATTGCTTTGAGTTGTAAGTGATATTCTTCTATCAGGTCTATAAGTGAAACAAGTGACTTTAAACAATATTCAGGTCCATGCTGTTCCCTCTACTAAAACCTGTTCCTGTATTTTTTTCTAGTCAGTTCAAGTGCTCATATTGACTGAGGGAAAAGGAGCAAAACGCATTGATTTGTTCTGCTCAGGACCGTATTGCCTGAAAGGGGCAGTGGTATCAGCGTTGTCACGAACCTTCTGAGGGAATAAGTTTATTTAAGCAGATTATTACAGGAGCTAGAACGAAAAATAAAACAGAAAATATTAGAAATAGATGGTAGGGGATTGGGGAGAGGAGCAGAGACAATGACCTTTTATTTTAACATGTTTGTGAAGGGAAAAGTCTGCATGGTTTCAAAGAAAGAGCATGGAATAGGAGTAATGGGAGAGTTGTTTCATAGAGTCAGGGAGAGCTGTAAATGAGTCTCCAGGATGGTATGCTGTCTCCCAGGTTCCAGGGTCAGGGAGGTCCTTGAGCCATTGCCAAATATTCTCAAGGGAGTCTATGAGCAGTTGGAGGTCATTGGTACCATAGCATGGGGGTGAGGTTGCGCAGTGTGAATGTAGTGAGTTAGAAAGAAAGTTTTGAAAAGCAAGGTTGATCATCTCTGGATTATTGCTGAGGGCAGGATAGAAGGATAGATCTGATGAATGCATGGCTGAGGAGCTGGTGCATGAGGGCGGGATTCAGGTTCTTGAACAATTACTGGAGTTGCTTGGGAGGGTTTAAGCTAGTCTGGCAAGGATCAGGGCCCAAAGTAGTCATGTGGCAGAAGAGGCAAATAAAGAAGCACGCAAGTCCAGGGAACAGGGAAGATCTTGTGGGCTAAACTGCATTTACTTTCATGGAAGAAGCCTAATTAGGTAAGGCAGATGACCTCCAAGCATGGATCAGCATGTGGGATTGTGAAATAAAAGTTATTGTAGAAATATGGCCGACAGGTGGGCAGGACAACAGCTCAATGTTCCTGGATTCAGGTGCTACAGGTGTAATAGAGTTGGAGGTAAGAGAGGAAGGAAAATTGTGTTTTTGATTAGGAATAACATCATGGCAGTACCTTGAAAGGATATTCTTGTGAGAACAATGAACATGGTAGGAATAAGAACAGAGTGGTCTCCTTCATGGGATTGTATTATAGGCCTCCAACAGTAAGCAAGAACAAATATGTAGGGATGCTGCAGGAATAACAGTTTATTTGTTATGTGCCATGCCATATCAGACGGGCGATCATGGTCTTTCCATGACCATGATTGTTCTTGGCAAATTTTCTCTACAGAAGCGGTTTGCCATTGTCTTCTTCTGGGCAGAGTTTGTTGTCTGGCATCAGTCATCACATAACTATGACTTGTGATATGCACCAGTTGCTCATGTCAACCCACCCACCCACACACATACATGGTCCTCTAACCCAATGACAGGCTGTCTTCATCCTCCAGCAGATTTGTGGACTCGCAGACACTAGATCCCAACTTCCCTAGTGGACTCGCACAGATTCCAGATTCGGGGCTCCTGCCATTGGGCCTCAACTTCTAGACCTCTTGACCTTAGACATTGGTTCGGATCTCTGATCAACCTTCAGGCTTTGATTTGGTCTTCCAATTGACATTTGGGTTTCAATCTTCAGTAATGACCCAGGAATCACAGCTGATGATGAATGAGTACCCTGGATAAGGGCCTCAAATGCCAGACATGCCGATAATGGGACCCCTAAAAACTAGCCCGTGAACTCTGGTCTCGCTGACGATGGGACTCTGTGAGTCCTCATTGGTCTGTTGGCCCAACATCAGACTACACTCGCGCCACTGGCCTTTGAATACAGAGCAGAGGCTTGGGTATCGACCTGTCCTCCAATTCCCCCACATCCTTGTCCATAAACCCTAACGCCTCTCTCTGTCTCAAAAACCAGTCCTACAAACTTAATAAAATACACTTTAAGAAAATCAACTAAGTGTGAGCCATGACCTCAATGGAAGCCGCAGATCAGTGCCATCATGATCAGGTCTGCATGAACTTTAGCAAGGCTTCTGACAAATTTCTGCATGGTGGGCTGGTGAGATCTTATGGGATCCAGGGTGAGCTAGCCAGTTGGATACACAGATGCTTTGCAGGAAGGAGTCAGAGGGTGGTGTTGTGGTAGTGAAGAGTCGTTTTTCAGCTCAGAAGCCTGTGACCAGTGGTGAGCCGTAGGATCGATGATGGGTTCCCTGCTGTTTATTATATAGACTAACAACTTAGATGCAAAAGTAGATGACATGTTTAGACCATTTGCAGATGGCACCAATATTAGTGATGTTCTGTGCAATGGAAGAGGTTGACCAAGATCACAATAAGATCAATATCTGCTGAGAAATTGGGCAAAGGAACAGCAGATGGAATTTAAATCAGTGGTGTGACAAGTGTTGCATTTTGGGAAGTTAAACTGGACAGGATTTGGACAATAAGCAAGAGGGTCCTGGGGAGTTCTGTAAAATGAGATCTTGGGGTACACATATACAATTCTCTGAAAGTGGTGGCAAAGGTGGAAAAAGTGGTGAAGAAGCCACAGGGCATGAATACCTTCATCAGATGGGGCACTGAGCGCACGAGTTGGAACATCTTGTGTTGGATGCTGTTGAGACCACGCCTGGAACATTGTGTGCAGTTCCAGCTGCCATACCATAGAAAGGACGTGATTAGGCTAGAACGGGGGCAGAAAAGATTCACCAGCATGTTGCTGGGACTAAAGAGCTTGAATTAGGAGGAGAGACTGGAGAACCTGTGAGTTTTCCTTTGAGTGTAAAAGGGTGAGGGGTGACTTTACAGAGGTTAAGATCACAAGGAGCATAAATAAAGTAGATGGTTGAAGGGTAAGGGAGTTGAAAACTAGAGGGCATAGGTTTAAAGTAAGAAGGGACAAATTCAAAGGGGTCTTGAGAGGCAATTTGTCAACACTGACCATGGCCAGGTGAAAAGGTAACAGAAGATATAATTACAAAACTTAAAAGTCATTTGGACAAGTTCATGGAGGGAGAAAGGTTTAGAGGGGTTTGGGCCAAACGCAGGCATGAGGAAAGCACCTTGGTTATCATGGACAAGGATGGCCTGCTCTCAGGCTGTGAAACTTTATGATTATGAGCTGACACATGAATGATGGGAATCTTTGTCAAATCTTTCAGATAAAAATACAGAAAGATTGCCAAGAGAACTTAGATTGGAACAACGTAAACACTCCCTGGAGATGATTAACAAAAACACAAGGCTGCAAACTACACAGCACTGTAGATTTATACATTTCTAGATAAAGAACTGATTAGCTTTATTAAATTGGCCTCTATCACTCACTTAGAACTAGGAGAAGCTTGATCACAAGCAGCAAACAACTCCTTCAGTTTTATTTCCAAACGCTCTCTATTGGTTTACAATTCCTACACACACATTGAACTCTCCCAAGGCAGGGACACACCACTGATTAGATAGAGAGTAAAGCTTCCTCATTAGTGTCCTGTCATGTGTTCAGGGAGCTGGGTCAGCAGCCAGTCCTAGCACCAGCTCTGTGCCATTCTCTACTTGGTAGCCTTTGTCTGCAACCAAACCCTTGCCCTCAGGGTCAGATGACAAAATGGACGCTCATGGTGGACATAACCCATTTCATCCCAGGCAAAGCCCTCCCCACCATTGTGCACATCTACAAGGAGCACTGCCACAAGAAAGCAGCATCCATCACCAAGGACTCCTACCATCCAGGCCATGAACTCTTCTCGCTGCTAACGTTGGGCAGACCTTAGTGGCACAACACCAGTGTCAGGAGCAGCTATTACCCTGCAACCATCATGCTCTTGAACCACAGTGGATAACTTCACTCACCTCAACTCCGAACTGAATTCCACTCACTTTCAATGACTTTGCAACCCGTGTTCTCAGCATTATTTATATATTTATTTGCACCATTTGTTTTCTCTTTGCACATTGGTTCTTTGTCAAAAGTTGTCATAAATTCTGTTTTTATTTTCCTACAATTGCTGATAAGGATCTGAATATCAAGGTTTAAGTATACATGCTTTGATAATAAATCTGCTTTCTCTTTGGCCCCTCTGAATGTGGAATCCCTTCCACCTTACATTGGAGACCTGGGTTAAGACTTGTACAAAGTAGTGTCATACAATAGGTTTTATGTGGGTTGGCTCACAGACTTCGGGACCACTACTATTTCTGTGGAGGGCAGGCGTTTGGCGAGCCACTCATCAGCCTGTTCCTGGGCTTGGCCAGTGTGGCGTTCTGCAGGTTCAGATAGCAGGTCATTGGGGGTCCATCCAATCTGACGGCCTGCCCTCCTGGGTGTCCTTAGAGACAGAGCACACAGTGACTCCTGGAGGCCTTCTAGGACTAATGGGAGCTGTAGAGCCTGGGGAGCATCTTGGACAAGAATGATAATATTTTAATTTGAAAGTAATGTTACTTTAGTAAATATTTAAATTAAAATAATGTAAATACTAAAAATATATAAATAAAGACCTTTCTGTTAAAATAGATACAGAGTAAAGCTCCCTCTGCACTTTCTGATCAAATAGCCAATCCCATGTACTTGGATTATGCTCCCAGTTCTAGATTTTCCAGTCTGAAAAAGCAATGCCCTATCACCCCTCCTTAAATCCCTCTCAGAAATTATGGTTCCCTCGTTCTGCTGGAATGAGTCATCGTCACAACAACAAAGTGTCAGCGGCAAGCATCCTTGAACTTGGAATAGATCTATCAGGCTGATGCATGTTTAGATTTTTCATATTGATCATACTTACATTTTACCTCGGAAAAAACAGATCAAATATCACTGAGGAGGAATGAGTAGATGTGTATTTACAAAATGCCTCTGACAAAGTGTTTTCTGGCTGATGGCTGTAAAAGTGTGGTCACTGCTGCTTTGGAAAGAAGTGTTTCATGTTGAAGCCATCAGGTGAATGGCAAGTCTATAGACACTCTCTTTGTGGACTTCAATTCAGAGTGTTATTTGCTTGTGTTTTTTGTGTTTGCATGATTTTTTTTTCTCTCTGCACGTTGGGTGTATGACGGTCATTTTAAAATGTGTTTCTTTGTTTTCTGACTGCCTGTTAGGAGACAAATCTCAAAGCTGTACAATGAATACCTAGTTTGATAATAAACATACTTTGAACTTTGAAGTTTACAGCTGGGGAGAAGGTAGAGTTTGGGAGGAGAAGAGGCAAAAGGGAGATTTTAAAATCAAGACACACTTCTAACATGGAGGCTTTGCTGGATGGGTAGCCCTTGTGGATGGTGACATAGTGGAGTGCAAATGAGCTGGTCAAGCTTGAAAGAATGAGTTAGGCACAGAGCTACAATCTGTACTATCAGCTGGGGGCTCTGTACCTGATCCAACCATTCTCCCGAGGACTGCTCAGTGACCTTTACTCAAAGAGTAGAATCTTTTCCTCTGCCGGGGAATAGTGTGATCAGCGCAGGATTAACTGCAGGAGTGACTGACTCATCCTAGCTCCTGCTCCAACTCCACAGTGTCGAGTACACACAAGGGATGATTCAAGACTTGTGACAAAGAACATACTTGTTTCTTCATTTTGAGTTCACTGGGAAGCCACTCTTTCATCTCAGAGCAATACTATAACCCTCCAGCAACAATCCTGATAAAGAAAATATAGAGTCATCGAGAGAGTTTCCTGCTGCGAATGATGACTAGCCCTAACTCTAACATATACCTTTATGCCAAAGTATGCAAGCGCACAAGAAGATTCCATCTTCTGGAGGGTTGTGAACCTATTACAATCTGCCAAATATCCTCTGTGCTAAAGGAGTCACTCTCTCACAGAAACTCACACTGAATCTGCCCAACAAATTGCCAGGGAGTTCAACAGGACTTCAACCCATCTGGATGGGAATGTGGGTGACATGATTAGCAAGTCTGAAGTTGCTGCTGTGGTGCGGTGGACAATCTAGGTCAGGGGTCGGCAACCTGTGGCTCCGGAGCCGCATGCGCATCTTTCATCTCTGTGCTGCGGCTCCCCGTGGTTTGTTAGTTTTTGAAATGTAATTCGAAATTTGAAGATTATGGTGATCTTGTACAATCTAAATAAAATGTTGTGGAGACCCCATTTCCTGGCACATCTGAACCGGCACACAATTAGCCACCGTTCCGGCTAAGGGAAATAGCCTACAGGGGTTTGTGAGTACGTTTCTTTTGGAGCGTCCGCGCCCACGGGGACGGGTTGAGGGAGGCTTTAAAGCAAGGCTGTTTAGTTCGAATAAAGTTATCTTTGACTGCAGTGTCGTTATTTTAGCGCTGTGTGTAGCACACCGCTACAACGTGTTTTTTTATCGCTATTAATATACATCACCACTGCCAATGCTTGACACCCGCCAGTGCGTGCTTTCTTTTAATTCTTCGATCCAAGGTAGGCTAACTATGGAGTAACCTTCAACCCAATGTCTTTTTTTCGGAGTCCAAAATGTTTTTGTTGCATGCAGAAATGTAATTTTGTTTTCTCTGCAGGAGTTCATCAATTTCATAAATGCAACACATTATAGTTTGTTTATACATAGCATAAAGGCAAAAAAAAACCGTTGTATGCAGTGTTATTTCATTTTAAATGTCAAACGGGTTTTGTGGCTCCCAGTGTTTTCTTTTCTGTGGGAAATGGGTCCATATGGCTCTTTCAGTGGTAACTGGCAAAGTGATCCCAGAACCAACAGAAACACAGAGCTATGGAGTACTACAGTTCAGAGGCCCTTCAGTCCATCTAACCTGTGCTGAACTATTATTCTCCCTAATCTCGAGTATAAAACAGATTAGATTAAAACTCTGTAAAGTCTTGTAAATGTTGCCATTAGTTGCAAGCCTACAGATATGTTACCAGAGTGGATAGCATCTTAAGCTTGGCCTTACTGCCCTGTATTAACCCTACGCCTTGACTACATGGTTCCACTTTGCGTGTACTGTGTAATTTAACTACCTGTTGAATTCACACTGACAAATTACTAGAAGCGATCAATGATTAATATCATGGTTGGACTCAATCACATGGTCTGAGTTTACCGAATCCAGATGTTCTGCTAACCTGTACATTGGCCCAGAACTGCACCGCTGATTTGATCCATATTAGGGCAGATGGAATTTAATTTACATAAGTGCAAAATGATACATTTCTGAAAATTAAGCTAGGGTAGGACATACACAGTAAATGACAGGGCTCTGGAGAGTGTTTTTAAACACAGAAACACTGGGCTACATGCATAGTACATGGGTCCCACAAAGTGGGACCACAGGGAGACAAGGTGGTGGAGAAGGTGTATGGCAGACTCGCCTACATCAGGAACTTGTACTGAGTACAAAGTTTGGATATCTTCTCACAGCTGTACAAGGTGTTGTGAGTCCATACCCGGAATAGTGTGTGTACTTCTGATTCCCAAACTAGCGGATGTGTTAGAGCTGGAGATGAAGGTTCTTTGAAAGTTAAGGTTGAGGTGATGGCAATTGTATTAGATGTTCACCACAGTACCGGTTGGACAGGGTCAGCCTATACCAGCAGGCAAAGCAAATCAAGAAGTCAAAGGGAAGTTGAGCATATGCTTTCATTTGAAACTGCAGACTGGTCTGATCCAGTTCAGATAAGAAACCTGTCAACAGGTACTGACCGAGTCACACTTTGCCTTTGCAAAGTACAGAAATATAGAGCCACAAGTTTACAGTCAAACAGGTGATTATGCAAACATATAAGCAAGCATAAAGAAAGGTAAAGGTACCGATTTATTAGGATGTTACCTGGGTTTCAGCACTTAAGTTACAGAGAAAGGTTGAACAAGTTAGGTCTCTACTCATTGGAGCGTAGAAGGTTGAGGGGGGATTTGATCGAGGTATTTAAAATTTTGAGAGGGATAGATAGAGTTGACGTGAATAGGCTGTTTCCATTGAGAGTAGGGGAAATTCAAATGAGAGGACATGATTTGAGAGTTAGGGGGCAGAAGTTTAAGGGAAACACGAGGGGGTATTTCTTTACTCGGAGAGTGATAGCTGTGTGGAATGAGCTTCCTGTAGAAGTAGTAGAGGCCAGTTCAGTT
This sequence comes from Hypanus sabinus, assembly GCF_030144855.1. NCBI lineage: Eukaryota > Metazoa > Chordata > Chondrichthyes > Myliobatiformes > Dasyatidae > Hypanus > Hypanus sabinus. The sequence continues at coordinate 27,864,443 of NC_082721.1, forward strand.
GTGTCATTTAAGGTAAAATTGGATAGGTATATGGACAGGAAAGGAGTGGAGAGTTATGGGCTGAGTGCGGGTAGGTGGGACTAGGTGAGATTAAGAGTTTGGCACGGACTAGGAGGGCCGAGATGGCCAGTTTCCGTGCTGTGATTGTTATATGGTTACAAGCAAAACACAATAAAAGTGACAATCTGGACTCTAGTCTGATGGAACAATACGATTAAGCTAGAGAGGGGGCAGACAAGATCCACAAGGATGTTTCCACGGTTAGAAGGCTTGAGTTAAAAGGAGAGACTGGATTGACTGGGAATGCTTTTCCCCGGAGTGAAGGAGGCTGAGGAATGACTTTATCAAATCATTAGGTGCATAGACGGAATATTTTTCCCAAACTATGGAAGTCTAACAACAAATAGCATTGGTTAAGGTGAGAGAGCAAAGTTTTAAAGGGGAAACGAGGGACATGTTTTCACATGAGAGTGGTGAGTACAGAGTCACAGAGTACTACAACACAGAAACAGGCCCTCTGGCCTGTCCATCTACTTATCCAAGCTTCTCTTAAATGTTGCAGTTGAATTCACATCTACCACTTTTCCTGTCAGCTTGTTCCTCACTCGCACCACTTTCAGTGAAGAAATTCCACCTCATCTTCCTCTTAAACATTTCACCTTTCGCCCTTAACTATGACCTCTAGTTCATTTCACCTCAGTGGAAAAAGCCTGCTTGCATTTACCCTATCTATACCCCTCATTATTTGTATGCCTTCATTCAATTCTCCTATGCTCCAGAGAACAACGTCCTAACCTGTCTAACATTTCCCTATAACTCAGGACCTCAAGTCCTGGTAACATCCTTGTATATTTTCTCTACACTCTTTCAAACTTACTGATATATTTTCTGTAAGTAGGTGACCAGAACTGCACACAATACTCCAAATTTCACCTTACCAATGTCCAACATAACTTCCAAACTCCTGTACACAATACTTTTGATTTATGAAGGACAATGAGTCAAAAGCTTTCTTTACGACCCTGTCTACAAGTGATGTAACATTCAAGGAATTATGGGCTTAAATTCCCAGATCACTGCACTCTTCAGTGCCCTACCATTTACAATGCAAGTCCTACCCTGGTGTGACCTCGCAGAGTGCAACACCTCATACTTGTGTACGTTAAATTTTATCTGCCATTTTCCCAGCTGGTCATGCAAGCCATGACAACCTTCCTTGCTGCTGCTCACTACTCTCACAGCATTGGTGTCATCTGGAAATTTGCTGATCCAGTTAACCACGATATCACCCAGATCGCCGAGATAGATGACAATCAACAATCGACCCAACACTGATCCCTACGGCACTCCACTAGTCACAGGCCTCCAGTCAGAGAGACAACCATCTACTAACACTCTCTGGCTTCTCCCACAAAGCCAATGTCTAATCCAATTTAATGCTGCATCTTGAACAGCTTCCCATGTGAGACATTGTCAAAAGCCTTGCTGAAGTCCATGTAGACGATATTTACTGCCTTTCCTTCATCAAGTTCCAGGTAGCCTCCTTAAAAACTCTATAAAATTGATTAGATACAACCTACCTCATAACTGGAATGAGCTGCCAGAGGAAGTAGCAGAGGCAGGTACAATTACAATGTTTAAATGACAATTGAATAGATTCATGGAAATGAAATGTTCAAAAGGACATGGGTAATTGGGGCTAACTAAGCAAGGCATCTTGGTTCACATAAAAGTGATGGGCTGAAGGGCCTTTTTCCATGCTAACTAACTCTAAGATTCTATGACTTTATGAGAATTCAAGATAAAAGCTTGAAAGGTAGCTTCCTGTCTTGCCTAACTTTTCCTATATTATTCCTGTTGTCTTCTTGATTTTTCTGTACTTTTAGCTCAACTTTCCACTTCCCTTTCTCTCGAGCTTTTCTTCCACAGTTTATTCATTAAATAGTTTTATTGCCCATTCCATTTCTTCATTAGTCTGCCTCTCACTCTCTGAACGTCTGCCTCAATCTTCTTCCAAGAAACTGCCCACCTTCTCCATCTCTCTTCACTCTTCTCCATGTATTTCTCACTGAGTTTTTTCATCTCTGATGTTTCCCCCTTCACTCTCCCTACTTTCTAGTCTTTCTGTTTCTCTTCTTAGTTTATTCCCAGCTTTTTCATAATTTTTTAAAAACTTTTTCTATCTTTCTTTCTCTAAAGAGAGTCATTGTCTACCTTAGTCTCTCTCACCATCCAGTTCTGTCTTTTGTTCTCTAACGTTTCTCGCTTTGTGTTTCAGTTATCTCTCCAAGTTTATTCTCTCTCTCTTTCTTTTGTATCCTTTTTTTAATCTCTGTGTACTTTCCTCCATTCTCTCTCACAGCCTGGTTCTTTCCGTATCTGTCATCAATTGCTGCTTAGGCAAAGGTCACTGCAACAAGAAAAGCTCCTTTCAAGCCCTGCACAAGCACCAATTGCAGTGCTTGAAGCCAAGAAAGTGAAGTCTGTATGAAAGAATTTCACATGGGATTTCAGAAGTGTTCTTCAAACTGGATATCATCTTGGGCACATTTATAATTTTACCAAAAAGCAGGCTTTCTGTCTGTAAGAGCACTTGACCCTGCTCGGGGTAAGAAGGATTGTGGATATGACTGCATTACCCTTCATTCTCACTAATTGGTTGTATACATTCCAAGGAGGAGTGGGAAAAGGACATGTTTATCAGGAAATAGATGGAAACATATAAAAAAAATTGAATGCTGACAGAAAGTGTCTTTAGAGCTGCTATATTAGGTTGACTGTCTTGGATGACATCACTAGAAGGCAGAGTTTCTTGTCCTCCCTGGGGAAGATGGGCAAGGAACCTGAATTTTTAAATAATCGGTAGTATAGAACCAGGGAGTGGGGGGGGGGGGGGTCAACAATGATTACCCTATCAAGCCAGGTTGCTGTGATCCAGAAGATGATCCTTAAATGTATGAGGGACACAGATTCAAAAGGGAATTGGATAAAAATTTGCAAGGAAAATGCTGATGGGTAGGCCTTCCTAGAAGTTACTGCTTGCCAGTTTTGAGATCATAGTTATCAATATTAGAATCTTTGATGCCCCGTCTAACCAAGAACTTATCAACTTCTGCCTCAGTGACCTAGCCTCCTCAGCCGTCTGTTGCAATGAATTCCTCAGATTCACCTCAGGCTAAAGAATCTCATCTTTGTTCTAATTGAACATCCCTCTATTCTGAGGTTGTGCCTTCTGGTCCTACACTCACCCTCTATAGGAAACATCCTCTCCATATTCACTCTATCTGTGCCTTTCAATATTCAATAGGTTTCAATGAGAACCCCCTGCCCCATTCTTCTAAACTTCAGTGAGTACAGGTTTAGAACCATCAAATGCTCTTCATGCATTAACCCTTTTATTCCCAGAATTATTCTCATGAATTTCTTCTGGATGCTCTCTAATGCCAGCAGCATACCTTTTCTTAGGTAAGGGGTCCAAACTGCTCACAATACTCCAAGTACAGTCTGACCAATGCTTTATAAAGCCTCAGCATCATATCCTTGCTCTTATATTCTTGAAATAAATGCTAACAATGCTTTTGCCTTCCTTACCATCAACTCAATCTGCAAGTTAACCTTTAGAGAATCCTGCACAAGGTCTCCAAAGTCCCTTTGCAACTCTGAAGTTTGGAATGACTCCCGGTTTACAGAGTAGTTTACATCTTTATTTCTTCTACCAAAGTGCATGACCATACACTTTACTGCACTATATTCCATCTGCCACTGCTTTATCCATTCTCCCAATTTGTTTAATTCCTTCTACAGACTCCCTGCTTCCTTAGTTCTACTCGACCCTCCATCTGCCTTTGTATTGTCTTCAAGCTTGGCCATAAACCCATCAATTCTATGATCCAAATCGCTGACATACAACATGAAAAGAAGTGGTTCCAATACCGACATCTGGGGAACACCACCTGTCAGCCGCAGCCAACCAGAATAGGTCCCCTTTATTCCAGCTCTTTGCATCATGCCAGTCAGCCAATTTTCTATTCACGCTAGTACCTTTCCTGTAATTCCATGGGCTCTTACTTGCTAAGCAGCCTCATGTGCAACACTTTAACAAACACCTTCTGAAAATCCAAATAAACAACATCACTTCCTCTTCTTTGTCTATCCTGCCTGCAATTTTCTCAAAGAATTCTAACAGATTTGTCAGGCAATATTTCCCCTTAAGGAAATCATGCTAACTTTGGCTACTTTATCGTATGCCTCCAAGTACCCCAAAACCTCATCTGTAATAATGGACTCCAATGTCTTCCCAACCTCTGAAGTAGGCTAACTGGCCTATAATTTCCCTTTTTTCTCTCTCCCTCCCTTAAAGAATTGAGTGACATTTGCAATTTTCCAGTCCTCTGGAACAATTCCAGAATCTAGTGATTCTTGAAAGATCATTACTAATGCCTCCACAATCTCTTCAGTCACCTCCTTCAGAACTCTGGGCTGTAGTACATCCGATCCAGGTGACTTATCTACCTTCAGACCTTTCAGTTTCCCAAGCACCTTCTCTGTCGTATCAGCAACTACATTCATTTTACCCCCTGATGCTCTTAAATTTCTGGCAGACTACTAGAGTCCTCCACCATGCAGACTGATGCAAAATACATACAAAGTTTGTCTGCTATTTCTTTGTTCCCCTTCTCTAACTCTCCAGCTTAATTTTCCAGCAGTCCAATATCCACTCTCACCTCTCTTTTACTCTTTACATATCTGAAAAACCTTGGTTTCCTCTTTGGTACTTTTGGCTAACTTTGCTACATATTTCATCTTTTCTCTCCTTAATTGATTTTGGTTTCTGTTTGTTATTAAAGTTTTCTAAACCTCTAACTTCCCACTAATTTTTGCTATATTGTGTTCACTCCCTTTTGTTTTTATGCTGTCATTGATTTCCCTTGTCACCCTTGGTTGTTTCATCCTTCCTTTAGAATAGTTTCTCATCTTTGGGATGTATCTATCCTGCACCTTCTGAATTGCTTCCAGAATCTCCAGCTATTACTGTTCTACCATCATCCCTGCTAGTGTCCCCTTCCAATCATCTTTGGCCAGCTCCTCTCTCCTGGCACTGTAACTCCCTTTACTCCACCGTAATATTGACTTTAGCTCATCCACCTCAAACTGCAGGATGATCATTCTATCATGTTATGATCACTGTCTCCCAAGGGTTCCTTTGCCTTAAGCTCACTGATCAAATCTGGTTGCATAACACTCAGTCCAGAATTGCCTTTCCCCTAATGTGCTCAACCACAAGCTGCTCTAAAGAGCCACCTTGTAGGCATCCTCCAGATTCCCTCTCTTGGTATCCAGCACCAACTTGATTTTCCCAATCTACCTCGATATTGAAATCCCCCATGACTATTGTAACATTGCTCTTTTTATGTGCCTTTTCTATTTCCCATTGAAATTTATATCCCACATCCTGTCTACTATTCAGGGGGCTGTGTAAAACTCCCTTTGGGGTATTTTTACCCTTGCAGTTTCTGAACGCTACCCACAAGGATTCTACATCTTCTCTTTCTATTTTACCTCTTTCTAAGGATTTGATTTGATTTTTTAACCAACAGATCCATCCCACCTCTTCTGCCTACCTGCCTGACCTTTCAATACAATGTGTATCCATGGACGTTAAGCTCCTAACTATGATCTTCTTTCAGCCACGTCTCAGTGATGCCCACAGTGTCCTACCTCCCAATCTCTAACTGCAGTATGAGACCGTCTACCTTATTCTGTATACTGCATGCATTCATTTCATTACCTCCAGTCCAGTATTCATCATCCTTTTCAATTTTGCCCCATGTTACATTTCACCTCATCCCACTGACTCAACCCACAGTCACGCAATGTTTATCATGATTTACTTCTGAGTATATATTCCAGCCGGAAGATGTAACTTTCCCATGAGACCTAAAGGAATGGTTAGGCTCCAATCAGCATCAATCCCTCTTTTACCAGAAATGGCTCCAGGACATGTACACATTGATCCAAATGACCTCAGATTTATCTATGATTCTCAATCTTTTAAGTTTCTCAGTTTTTTTTTTGCTATTTATTTTGCTCTTTGGAATCTGAAAGTTGCTGACAATGACAGCCTTTTTTGCCCTGTGTTAATTGTCCTTGAAGAAATAAGGATAAGATGCCTACTTGAACCTCTCTAGTTCCTCTGGTGGATAGGGAATTCCTGGATTTGGACCGAGCAATGATAAAGGAACAATAATTTCCAGTCAGGACCATGTGTGAACTGGTGAAGAACACCCAGGTGGAGGTATCCCTGTGCACCGTAAACCCTTGTCTGCTGTTGGAGAAGTTGTCAATGTGGCCTATGTAAGATGGTACACACTGCACTGTGCTGAAGAGAATGTGGTGGTGGGCTGGGTACTAAACAAGTAAACTGCTTAGCCCCAGATGGTGTCAAGCTTCTGGAGTTTTGCTGGAACTGCACTCTTCCAGCAAGTGTATAGTTGTGCCTTGTAGGTGGTGGAATATCTTTAGATGGTAAAGAAGTGAATTACTCAGTACAGTTTACCAAGTCTCCCACCTCCCCCTGTAGCTGTGGTATTTGTGCAGCTGATCCAGTTGAGCTTGTGGTCAGTGGCTGGAGACAGTCCATGTGGACTTGATGCCTCAGTTTTAAAAAAACAGGTAGGGTCTGTCAGGACTTGTCTGCAGAGTGGAAGAGTGGGTTATTAGCAGCTTAGCAAGGGCCAGCAGAAATAAGCTAGTTATGAATTGTTGGAGTGAGTCAGTGTTAGAGGGGGTTGCTTTAAGAGCATGCAGAGGCTAAGGGTGCTGAGTCACTTGGAATTATTTATTTGATTATAGAACTTAAGCTTAAGAAGACAGAGCCAAGATTAACGAGAAGCTGCTGAGTAGGTGACCTAAATGAGTGCAAAACTCAAAGATTTCAGAGAAAATGCTCAGGCAAGAACGGGCAAGCTTTTTGTCATCTGTAAATCCTTAGTCCTTAATTTAATGTAGACAGGATGTTAGATAAGGCACTGGAATACTCCTCCTGTAAAATGTGGAATTGCAGGGTATCTAACAGGCTCCCTGATGACTACACCTGCAGAAAGTGCACCTAACTTCAGCTTCTGACTGACAAGGTCAGGGAACGGGAGCTGGAGCTGGATGTGCTCCGGACCATCCGGGAGGCTGAAGACCTCAGCTATGAAACCTTTACTGATGTAGTCACACCCAGCGTGCAGTAGACAAGTGACCACCAGGAGAAGTAAGCAGTTGGTGCAGGGTTCCCCTGTGGGCATTCCCCTCAGCAACAAGTAAACCCCTATTGATATTGATGGGATGGGCAGTGGGGGGGATGATCTATCAGGGCAGTAGCCAGGCCAGGGCACTGTGCCCTGCCCTAATGCTCAGCAGGAAAGTGTAAAGTCTCGATAAGAGACTCAATAGTTAGGGGGACGGACAGGAGATTCTGTGAGGTCAGGATAATGTGTAGCCTCCCTGGTGCTAGGGTCCAGGATGTTTCAGAGTGGTTGCATAATACTCTGAAGGGGAAGGGTGAGCAGCTAGAGGTTCTGGTGCACGTGGGTACCAATGACATAGGTAGACAGGGGGAAGAAGTCCTATGCAATGAGTATAGGGAGTAGGAAAGAGGATGCAGTACAGGAACTCCAAGTTACTCCCAGTGCCACGTGCTAAACAGGGCAGGAATAAGATGATAATACAGATGAACTAGTGGCTCAGGTACTGGTACAGGGGACAGGGGTTTAGGATTTTGGATAATTGAAGCCTCTTCTGGGGCATTGGTGACCTGTACAAGAGGGATGGGTTACACCAGTACTGGAGGAAATCAGTATCCTGGCCGGGATGTTTGCTAGTGCTACACGGGAGGGTTTAAACTAGTTTGTCAGGAGGATGGGAACCAGAGTGTTAGGCCAGAAACTGGAGGAATGGAGAGAAAGGTAGATGTCAGGGTCAGAAAAGACCAGCAGGAGCAAAGTAGTACAAACAATGGGATGGATAGTTTAAAGTGTGTGTATTTTAATGCTATGAGTATTATGGATAAAGCCAATGAACTTAGAGCATGGATCAGTACACGGAACTATGATTTTGTGGCCATAACAGAGACAGTTGGGAGGGGAACAGGAATGGGTGCTTAATACCCCAGGGTTTCAAAGTTTTAGAACCAATAGCAAGGGAAGTAAAAGGGGGTGGGGGAGTTGCACTACAAATCAGGGACAGTATCACAGCTGCACTCAGAGGGGACATAATGGAAGGCTCGTATACTGAGTCTATATGGGTAGAACTCAAAATAGGAAGATGCAGTCACTCTGATGGGATTGTACCCCAGGCATACCCCCACCCCCAACCAATGGCCACTGAAACATGCAGATTCAGGAAAGGTGTAAAAACAAATGGTGTAAAAATAACAAAAACTACAATATTGGAGGCTTCAGCTTTCCTAATGTTAACTGGGACCTTCTGCATGCAAGAGATTAGATAGGGCAGAATTTGTTAGGGGCATCCAGTTTCTTAAATATGTAGATAGCCCAACAAGTATTGGACCTATGATGGGTAATGAGCCTGGCCAGGTGACCAACCTTTCAGTGGGTGAACAGTTAGGGAATGGTGACCACAACACCTTAGCTTTCAGGATAGCTAAAGATAAGGATAGGTATGGTCCTTGTAGGAGAGTGTTAAATTGGAGCAGAGCAAATTATGAGGGCATCAGAGAGAAACTAGGGATAGGAAGTTAAGAACATCTGCTTTTGGGCAAATCCACATCTGACAGTGAAAGGTGTTTGAAGACCAACTGCACAGGGTATAGGACAAGCCTGTTCCAGTCAGAAGGAAGGACAAAGGATGGCATGGTAAGTGAACCTTGGATGTTGAGAGAGATGATGAATTTAGTCAAAAAGAATGTAAAGCTTAAGAAGCTAGAATCAAAAAAGCCTTTGAGGATTAAAAAAGAAACTAGAAATGAAGTCAAGAAGGGAATTAGGAATGCGAGGAAGGACTACAAAAAGTCCTGGGCAAGTAGGGTTAAAGAGAATCCCAAGACATTCTCTACATACACCAAGAGCAAGTGGATTACCATGGAGCTGGTAGAACCACTCTAGGATAAAGGGGGAAACACTTGCTTGGGTTTGGAAGATGGGAGTGAGGTCCTTAATACATATTTTACATCAGTATTTACCAAGGAGAAGGGCATGGGGGTAGGGAGATCAGTGCCGAGTATATTTATATGGTAGGGTAAAGGAGGAGATGATGTTGGATCTCTTAAAGAGTATTAAGATGGATAAGTCCCCAGGGCCTGATGGGATATAACTCAGGTTCTTGAGAGAGGCAAAAGAAGAGATTATTGGGGCCTTGACCAATATCTTCACATCCTCTCTAGCCACAGGCGAGGTCCCAGAGGACTGGCAAGGAGCTAATGTTGTTCCATTATTCAAGAAGGGAACCAAGATAATCCTGGAAACTATAGACCAGTGAGTCTCACGTCAGTGGTAGGAAAATTACTGGAGAGATTACTTAAGGATAGTGTTGTGCATTTAATATTGCAGTAATATTTGAGCAATATTGTAAATAAACTGTTTGATTAAGTATTCTTTTTTGTTTACATAATTTATTATGAACTATATGCAGAAGTATGTGAATGGCATACATCATTACACCACATCATAATAATCCATGCCTCGTTAAAAGTAAAAACAAAATGAAGACACTAATCTCCTGGCTCCTATGTTTTTCTTTCAATTAGTTTTACGTCTTGGAGCATTTATGAGCATTTGGAAAACCATGCCCTAATTAAGGAGAGCCAGCATGGCTTTGTGTGGAGCAAGTCGAGCCTTACTAACCTGATTGAGTTTTTTTGACAAGGTGACAGGGGTGGATGTTACCTACAGGGATTTTAATAATGTGTTTGACAAGGACCTTCACAGCGGGCTTATCGAGAAGATTAAGATTCATGGGATTCGTGGTGAATTGTCTGTGTGGGTTCAGAACTGGTTTGCCCATAGAAGACAGTGGGTGGTGTTCGAAGGGACTTATTCAAGCTGATGGTCTGTGATTAGTGGTGTTCTGCAGCGAGCTGTACTGGGACCTCTGCTGTTTGTGGTGTGTATAAATGACCTGGATGAAGATGTACAGTAGATGAGTGAGTTAGCAAGTTTACAGATAATAAGAAATTGGTGGTTCTTGTGGATAGCATAGAACATATGCAAAAAATACAACAGGATATAGATCAGTTGTAGATATGGGTGGAGAAATGGCAGATGGAGTTCAGCTGGGCCAAATGTGAAGTGCTGCACCTTTGTAGGTCAAATATAAAGAGACAGTACACTGTTCAGGCCAAGACTTTTAACAGTGTTGATGGGCAGAGGGATCTTGTGGTCCAAGTTCATAGCTCCCTGAAAATGGCTACACAGGCTAATAAGGTGGTTAAAAATCTTTTTACCTCCCCACCTTTTTATTCTGGCATCTTTCCCCTGCCTTTCCAGTAATGACAAAGCATCACTGCCCAGAACATTGACTCTTTGTTCATTTCCAATGATGCTACCTGACCTGCTGCGTTCCTCAGCATTTTGTGTGTGTTGCTTTGAATTTCCTGTGCATATTTGATGCTTGCCTTTATTAGTCGAGGCACTGAGTTCAAAAGTCGGGAGTTGCATTGCAGCTTTATAAAACTCTAGTTCAGCAGCATCTAGTGTATTGCGAGCAGTTCCAGTCGCCCCATTATAGGAAGGATGTTGAGGCTTTGGAGAGAGGTTTACCAGGTTATTGCATAGATTAGAGGGCATGTGCTACATTGAGAGGTTGGACAAACTTGGGTTGTTTTCTCTGGAGCAGCTGAGACCCAGGGGAAATCTGATGGAGGTTTAGGAGATTACGAGAGGCATAGACAGAGTAGACAGACAGTATATTTTCCCCAGGGTTTGAAATGTCTAATACCAGAGGGCATGCACTTATGTGAGGGAAGTAATTTCAAAGAAGATGTGAAGGGTACATTGTTTACATAGAGAGCAGCGGGTGCCTGGAATGTGCTGCCTGGGACGGTGGTAAAGGCAGATACATTAGGGACTATTAAGAGGTGCGAGGATAGGCACTTGAATGTGTGGAAAATGGAAGGATATGGATGTTTTCCATGCAGAAGCGATTAGTGGGTCATTTAATTATTAATTTAATTGGTATGGCACAGCATAGGGCTTGTACCTGAGCTGTACTGTTCTATGTTCTAATCATAACCACCCAAGATGCTGGTGCTAAGGGATTTGGCAATGGTAGTCCCTCTTGAATGTCATGGTAGGTGATTAAGTTTACTCTGCTGGAAATGTTTATTCAATCTTTTGTTCAGGAATGTTTCTTGCTATTCATAAGCTCATGTCTGATTGTTATCTGGAAGAAGGCATGGCCTGTTTTATTTGCTCAAGAGATGCCATGAAATTGTAACATTGTGCAAACCTTAGTCAGCATCTCCACTCCTGATTTATAATGGAAGGAAGGTCGTAGACGTAGCAGTTAAAGAGTCAGGCAGCTGGATTCAAGACACTGCCTCTTGTAGTAGTATCTGTGGTAATGTCCTGTGCTGGAATGACTGAATAACTACATTCACCTCCTTTAAAGATTCTTTGAAGACAGTGGTCATCAAGGGGAAAACATTTCAATGATAGGACTCAGATGTGACATTAAAGAATTAATTCTTCTTCTTCTTAGGTTTAATGGTAATTGGCAGACCAATATAATGTGCATTACTGTCACCTACTGAGGTGGCTTGTGTGGTAAAGGGACTGGAAGTATCCCCACTAATTCCCCCACACCCCAAAATTAAATAATATCAAAAATATGCACTTATATACATTACGATGGCAGTGATATCCTAACAAACTTTCTATGTTAAACTGTGTCTGTCTCAAAGATTTCAATGTAGCAATTGGATGTTTCATTTCAGCTCACAGGATCTGCTTTCAACCAAGATATGCTGCATCATTTCTAAGTAAGTGGACTCCCTACAAATGCCCGCATCATGCATACAAATTCTGAGCAAGGAATTATTCAACCTAGTATGTCCAACATGTCGATGAATAATTTCTTCTCTCCTGTTATACCCATCTCCTAGTTGAATTCCCACCATCCTCTAAATCTTATATAGATGCCATCCTCTCTTTCCTTATCCCAACTTTGTTGCACAATGATCAAATAGACTCTTTAATTATGGATTCACCTGCCTTTATGCAAAGCCACTACTCAATTTACATTTTAGGTTTTAAGTGATAGAATGCTAGAATGTCTGTCTCCTTGTTTCCTTCAACCCCAACGTGGCAGAGACCTATAATTAACAGAAGAATGTTTGGCTTATAATTTAAAATACCTGTTTTAATTTGTCAAAGCTGAGGATGAATTAGACCACAGAAGTACATAATCAGGGACCCATTCCAACGATAGCAACCATCTCAGAAATAAATACTGATACATTACCTGATAATCTTTTCTTAATAGTCACCTGAAACTTTGTACCATTAATAAGGGTATGTGAATGATCTGTAACTGGATCTTTTGAACCATCTGTATGGATATACAAGGAACCAAGATTTCAGCCTTGTGAATTTTGCTTAGCTATCTGTATCAAATGATATACAATCAATCTTCATCTTGATCTTAGTGACACACACAACACACAAAATGCTGGGGGACCTCAGCAGGCCAGACAACATCAACGGAAAAGAGTAAACAGTCAGTATTTCAGGCCAAAACCCTCTATCAGGATTCTTGATCTTTTCTTGAAGGCTTAAATCAACCAAAGGCAAAAGGAAAAACCATGGAGAAGTGACAGAAAAGGGTACATAGCAACCATATTCCACATTAAAGAACCCAAGATTTCCCATCCATTTCCCATCCACCCAGAACTGAAGACCTTATGAATGAAGTGTTCCCGACACTCTACTGATGTTGCCAATATTGGATGACTAATTTTATGTCCTGTTACATTAACCCAATAAACCATTGCTAACAGTAACCTAAGAAGATATTTGTGATTCTGCTCACATTTTTATATACCAGAGCTCTTCAATGCCACAACAGGTCAAATCTAGTATTGTTCTATAGAGGGCAATTATCAAAATTGCCCTCTTAATAGCTTTACTATCAACACCTTCCATCAGCTGGTTGATGATTGAAAGTACACAGATCGGACAGTTAATTAGCTGAAATGAATTCACTCAGATTTTTGTAAATAGGGCATATCTGTCTTAGAACCTTCTTTGTTCTGCATTGCAAGTCCTTAGAACTACAGAAGGATGTAGCAGTCTGATACAATGGTTTATACTATTTACAGTTTTCTCAGCTATTTCTTTTTATCTATTAATTTATTTATTAATTGAGATAGAACGTGGAATAGGCCCTTCTGGACCTTCGAGCCGCGCTGCCAGCATTTCCCCCAATTTAACCCAATTAACCTAATCATGGGACAATTGACAATGATCAATTAGTTAACCTACATATGTCTTTGGACTGTGGGAGGAAACACACATAAATAAATTATGCAATTATGGAATCGAGATCTGAGGGTTCTGAGAGGGACGGGAGAGGAGACAGTATGGACCTTGACAGACATCTTTGTAACCATGTATCCCCATAAGTGAAGTCCCAGAGGAATGAAGACTATCCATTGTTGTTCCTTTGTTCAAGAAGGGCAATATAGACAAGCTGGGAAATTATAGATCAGTGAGCTTTATAACAGTGGTAGGAAAATTATTAGGGATAGGATCTCATCTCATTTGGAAAAGCACAAGTTTATTAGGGATAGTCAGCATAGCTTTGTGTTGGGGAGACCATGTCTTACAAACTTGATTGGGGTTTTAGATAAGGATAGGGCAGTGGATATTGTCTACCTGCTGTTTAGTAAAGTCATAGGCAAGATCCCTCAGAGTAGGCTGATCCAAAAATTAAGGCACATGGGATTTAAGGGGATTTAAGGAGATTTAGTAGATTAAATTCAAAATGGGCTTCTCTATAGAACACAGAGAGTAGTTGTAGAAAGGTGTTTTTCTGACCAATGGTCTTCCAAAAAGATAGGTGCTTGTAATAGAAATAAATGCTTTGGCTGAGATATAGGTGGCCCAATGATCAAATTTTCAGACAGCTTGGTGGAGTTGTGAATAGTGGAGAAGGTTGCTAAAGGTTATAGCAGGCAATAGATCAGCTGGAAATTTGGGCAGAGAAATAGCAGATGGAACTTAGTCAGGATAGGTGTGAGGTGCTGCATTTTGGGAGATAAGATGCAAGAGGAACGTATAGAGACTATGGCAGGACCTTTGGAGCATTGACATACAGAGGGATCTTGATGTTCAAGTCCAAAGCTCCATGAGGGTGGCAACGCAAGTAAATATATTGTTAGGGAAGGCATAAAACATACTTGCCTTTATCAGTCAGGACACTGAGATTAGAATTTGACAAGACATATTGCAGCTGTGTAAAGTTTTCATTGGAATATTGGTATTGTTGGAGAAAGAGGCATAACTTCGGAGTCATCTGATTTGCATGTATTGGCCTTCATTTCTCTCATGGCTAGGAAGGCGCTGTTGCTTAAATGGAAGGACGTTGCTCCGCCTACTCACGCTCAATGGTTACGTGATGTTATGTCATGCTTAAATTTAGAGAAGATCCGTTGTTCAATTTCTGATTCTAATTAAGACTTTCAAACACTGCGGGGACTTTTTTGAACTATTTTCAAAACCTTTGATCTGGCGTTGAAGTACAGATGTTGGCTATTAACATAAAACACTATGTGATAAGGTTTTTTTTTGTTTTTCTTTTCTTTACCAAACAGCTTCAATCTTGGTAGTGGGTTTAGATTCTTTTTTTAAATAATAAAACTAATAAAATTATTACAATTCAATTTAATTCATTTGTTTGATTATGAACACGGGGTACTGTGATTGCAATAGCATGATTTAAATATACTGCATTTTGTACTATTCTATCTTTTTTTTTGATTAATAATATGTATCCTCAAGAACTCTGTATTTTCCTATGTGAAATTTAATTTAATAAAAATATTGGACCGAATATTGGTTGCCCCGTGACAGAGAGACTATGGAGGCTTAAGAAAGGGTGGAAATAGGATCCACTGTGATTGCCTCGAGAGTATTAATAGTTGGGTAACTTTGCATTGGTTTCTCTGGAGGAAAGGAGGCTGGGGACAGGGCAGGAAATCCTAATAGAAGAAATGTAAAATTGTTGGGGTAGATGGTTAGAATCTTTTTCTGATGGTGCAAATGTCACACACCAAAGAACATGTACTTAAGATGAGTGGGGGGATGTTTAAAGGAAATTTGTGAGGCCAGGTTTTTTTTTACAGAGAGTGACTGCCAGGAAAGATGATGCTTCTATATATGATACAGGCTGAGCAGCCCTTATCCAAAATGCTTGGGGTTGGAAGTGTTTCGGGTTTCAGATGCTGCAATATTTGCACCTGTATAATGAGATACCTTGGGGTGGGACCCAAGTCTAAACACAAAATCCATTTACATTACATATGCAGCTTATACACACATACCCTGAACGTAATTTTATATAACATTTTTAATAATTTTGTACCTGGAATGATAATGTGTACATTGAACCATCAGAAAGGTAAACTATCACTATCTTAGCCGCCCATGTGGACAGTTAGTGACAGTTTGGCATCGCCATCGTTCCTGACTCTGAACTTAAGTGCTACATCTAAGCAGTCTTCATCTTACACTTGTTCTTCACACTTAAGTACTGATGCAGCCATTCAGCATGTTAGATATTCATCAGCGACAATCTTGGCAAACTTATCAATGAATTTCTCCACTGCTTCATGATCAGCAGAAGCTTTATCACCACGAATCTTTAAAAACTTAATGCTGTGCCTTTTCTTAAATTTCTGCAACCAGCCTGCTGAAATTCACAATTCCCTTCAATCTTCAGTTCATTGTGGTAGATCTTTGCTTGTTTCATGATCAGCATACTGTCGAGCAGCACATGTTCACCTTGGCGTTAGTGAATCCATTCTTTCCATACCTGTCCATATCTTCATTTTTCACTTTATACAGTGTCTTTCTGCTTTTTGTTAACTTCTGTTCATTACATATGTGAGGTCACTTCTCAGAACTGTCTGTCTCAGAACCTTCCCAGCGCCTCAAGGAATTTTACACTTGTGACGTCACAACAATACTTAAAAAAAAAAATTGGATTTTGGAATTTCAGATAAGGGGTGCTCAACCTGTAGTAACTTTTAAGAAGCATTCATACAGGCATATAGACAGGTATGTGGAGGGATATGTGCCATGTGTAGGCAAATGGAATTTGCTTAACTTGGCATCATGGTCAGCTCAAACTTTGTGGCAAAAGGACCTGTTCTCATCCTATATAACTTAATGTTCAATATTACTTCTGTTACAAATATATCCTTCCTCATTTCACAAATCACAAGTCACAAGTTCAAAGTTAATTTTCAAGTTTAAAGTTAATTGCCATTCAACCATACACATGAATGCAGCCAAATGAAATAGTGTTCCTCGGGGACCAAGGTGCAAATCACAGAACCAACAGTCACACACAGCACAAGGCACATATAGAACTTTTAATTAGATCTCCAGTAAAATATACAGTCCCAAAAAGTAATAACATAGCCCAAGTTCCTGAGTGCCATGGCCTTTAGATTGAAGGTGCATGGGATGATTGACCCGGAGTCACGTTTCCTTAGGTAGGGAGACCAGATCTGCACATAATATTCTGCATACAATCTCACCAAGGTCCGAATACACCTTTACTCCTGTACTCAAGTCCTTTTGCAATAAAGGCTAACTTAATCTTTGTCTTTTAAATTTCTTGCTAAACTGCACGTTAACTTTCTGTGACGTGTATACAGTATCAGACAGGTCCCTCTGAACATCAACGCATTTCATTCTCTCACCATTTATAAACAAAATGCTTTTCTCATTTGCCTACAAACCTCACAGTTGTCCACTATATAGTACTGTATAATGCCATGTCCTTGTCCATTGGCTCCACCTGCCCAAAGTCCCCTGAAGCTTTCTGCATTCTGTTTGCAGCCCGTACTGCAAGCCAGTTTTGCATCTGTGGCAAATGTTAGTATAATTACATGTTGCACTCACCTAAATTATTGATATAGATTGTGAACAGCTGGAGTCTCAACAGTGATCCCTTTTATACCTCATTAGTCACAGTTCTCCCTCTCAAAAATGATCAATTTGTTCCTCACTGTTTTTCTATCAATCGTCTTCATCCACAACACTGTATTATCCCAATTCCACTAATTTTGTTTAATAACCACTTATGTGGCACCTTAAGTCTAAATACACTACATTCTCTTCTTAGCTATTATACATTCTGCTATGTACAATCTTGCACGACAGATTAGTCAGAAATAATTTTCTTTTTGAGAGCCCTGTTACCACTTCCTGAGTAATAGATTCAAATAGTTTCCGTGTTCCTCCAGTCAGGCTAACTATATTTCTTCACTTTACCTCTCCCTCTTAAGAAGCAAGATGACATGTGCGTCCTTCCATTTATGAGATCCATCCTAGGAATAATGGAATTTTGTAAGGTGACAGCCAGCGCATCAACTAATTCTACACCCACCTCGCTTCTCAGGTCCTAGCAATTTACTGCCCCCCTCACCCCAACAGCATTTTGAAACACATTAATTTATTTCAATCCCACCTTCACTTTAGACTTGTCTGTGCTATTTCCAAGGGGATAGCTCTGTCCTCTTCCATGTTGAAAAAACTCAAGATTGTAGTTGCCCTTATTCCCTGCCATTTTCTTATTCCCCAACATAATTATGCCTGTCTCAACCCCTAATCTTTTGCTTGTTATCTATAACAATAAAAGCTTTTGCAGTCTGATCTGGTTTCTTGCTAGATTCCTCCCATATTCTACATTCCATTTTCCGATCAATTTACTCTTTGACTGAAATCTGAAATTTTCCTAATTTTGGGCTTACTGCACTTTTTTCCTTGACCTAATATCATAAATTACCTTTGTTAGGCTTGGCTGTACAACTTTTCTGTAGGTTTTTATTACTTAATCACAGCCAAATTTTCTCAATTTCAGAATGAACTTTATTAAATCTTTATGTGAAATGTTACTTTTATCTTAAACACCCTTCCTACCCTACCTAGTACCTGGTAAGTACTAGATTATTAATTACTTTCTCACTGCACAATTCTCAATCCATACTTTGTTTTGTCCCTCTTTGTTTCTTCAATATAGTTATCTGAAAACATTTTTAATACAGTACATTTCATGAATTGGTCCCCACTGTTACTGATTTCCTGAGCTTAGATCCCTTTTCTTTACTGAAATACCTTTTTCTTCCTCTACCTTTTCCATTTTTGAATATTACTTTTTAAAGTTAGAATCGTGGAATATTTAATTCACAGCTTGGTCATTTTGTAAATGTATAATGGCTATTAAACCTCACAAATTTATTTCTACTTGTGCCAATATACCTATTCTTGTATGGTGAGGAGAAATGTTGGCCTCACAATCTACTTCATCATGACCTTGTCCTCACCGTCTTCCTGTGTTGCTCGGTGACTAATACTTTTCATTTTTAATTTTTTGCTTTTCTTATGCAGTATCTTAATATGATGAAACAATCTGTGGGATGCAAAACAAAGTTTCTCACTGTACCTCAGTACATGTGACATTAATAATGAATTTACCAAGTTTACTAGTTTAACTCTTATGTGCATCTGGTTACAAACTACAAACTCCAGTTACTCATTGAATCCTCCTTGAACATTTCTGTTTATCCTGAGTGCCAAACATCTTTTCAGACAGAATTGTCAGAACAGTAAAAGAGCAGCAGGAATGGTTATTTTGACTCTTCAGGCCTGTTCCGCCACTCAGTGCCAATCCCTTGTTTCAAAACCATATGCCCCATCTCCTTCACAAATATGTCAGTGAATTAGTATCCAGAGTGTAGTGGAACATTTCATCTGCTCAGTACCTTCAGGCTAAACAAATTTCTCCTCCACTCTGTCCTAAATATCTTAACCTATACCCTGAGAATGTGAATCCTGATTCTAAGATCTCAGCCAAGGGAAATACCCATCTTGTTTTCAGCCTTTTGAATCCATCAAAATTTTGTGCATTTTGATTACATTTTTTCACATTCTCTCAAACTTTAGTGAAGTCAGACCAAGTGAACTTTTTTAAAGGAAAAAAATTATTTCCAAACAAGACTAATTAGTCGAGAAGATGGAGTTTATCCTTTAGCCTTCTTGCCATTGACACACCATGGCTCTTAGTCCAGCCGTTCATTAATTTTAAAAATCCTATCATTATTTTCAAATTTCTCCATGGGTGTATCCCTTTTGCAGTTTCCTCTATTTCATAGCCCTCCAAGATCTCTTCATTACTAATTGGTCCTGATTTTAATCTCTCCAAAAAACCCATGGTCTTAGTTCATTCTCTCTTCTCTCAGACTCTCTCTCTCTTTCAATAAGATATTTCCCAAAATCTGTTCTTTGATCACATATTGGTTATATGTCAATAAGGCCAATTTTGATGGTATCAAAAAGGATTTTGCAAGTATGGATTGGGCAGGCTTTTCTGGCAAAGGTGCTCTTGGTAAAAGGGAGGCCTTCAAAAGTGAAATTTTGAGAGTACAAAGCTTGTGTGCATCTGTTGGAATAAAAGGCAAAGATAATAGGTTTAGGGAACCTTAGTTTTTGAGAGATGTTGAGGTCCTAGTTAAGAAAAAAAGGAGCTGCATAGCAACAAATGAGGTACTTGAGCAGTATGAGAAATGTAAGAGAACACTTAAGAAACAAATTGGGGTGGGGCAGGGGGCTAAAAGAAGGCATGAGATGTCTAGGTGAAGGATAATCCTAAGGGCTTCCAAAGATATGTTAAAAACAAAAGAATTGCAGGGGACAAAGTTGGTTCTCAATAAGATCAGAATGGAGCCAAAAGAGATGGGGAAGATCTGAAATGGATTTTTTGCATCTATGTTTACTCGGGAGACAGACACAAAGTCTATAGAAGTGAAGCAAAGCAGCAGCGAAGTCATGGATCCTATACTGATAACGGGAGAAAGTTTTTGATGTCTTGAGGACAATTAGGGTGGACAAGTTCCTAGGCGTGACAAGTTGTTCCCTCAGACTATGTGGGAGGCAAATGTAGAAAATGCAGGGGCCCTAACAGAAATAATTAAATCATTCTTAGCAAGAGGTGAGGTACTGGAGGATTGGAGGATAGCAAATGTTGTTCCAGGAAATTATCGGCCAGTGAGCCTGACATCAGCAGTGCAAAAGTTATTGGAAAGTATTCTAGAGGACCAGATATATGAGTAATTGGATAAACAGGAACTTGCTGGGGATAGTCAGCATGGCCTTGTGCGTTTTGGGTCATGTCCAACCAATCTTATAGGGCTTTTTGAGAAAGTTACCAGGAAAGTTGATGGAGGCAAGACAGTGGATATTGTCCACATGGACTTTGGCAGGGCATTTGACAAGGTCCTGCATGGAAGGATGGTCAAGAAGGTTCAGTCATTTTGGCATTCAAGATGAGGTAGTAAATTGGATTAGACATTGGTTTTGTGGGAGAAGCTAGAGGGTGCTCCTAGATGGTTGCCTCTCTGACTGGAGGCCCATGACTAGTGGGGTGCGACAGGGATCAGTGCTGGGTCCATTGTTGTTTGTTATCTATATCAACAATCTGGTTGATAATGTGGTTAAGCAGATCAGCAAATCTGAAGACGACACGAAGATTGGGGAGTGTAGAGGACAGTGAGGAAGACTATCAAAGCTCGACCAGCAGGAAAAATGGGCTGAAAAATGACAGATGGAATTTAATGCAGGAAAATGTGATGTGTTGCACCTTGGGAGGACCAGCCAGAGGAGGTCTTACACGGTGAACAGTGGGGCACTGAGGAGTGCAATAGAACAAAGAGATCTGGAAATAATTCATTGAAAAGGGTGTCACAGGTAGATGGGATCATAATGTATGTTTTTGCCACATTGGCCTTCATAGATCGAAGTACTAAGTACAGGAGTAGGGATGTTATGCTGAAGTTGTATAAGATGTTGATGAGGCTTAATTTGGAGTATTGTGCGCAGTTTTAGTCACCTATCTACAGGAAAGATGTAAATAAGATTGAAAGAGTACAGAGGAAATTTACAAGGATGTTGCCCAGACTGGAGGACCTGAGTAAAAGGGAAAGATGGAATAGGTTAGAACTTTATTCCCTAGAACATAGAAGATTGAGAGGAGATTTGATTGGGGTATACAAAATTATGTGGGGTATAGATAGGGTAAGTGCAAGCAGGCCCTTTCCTCTGAGGTTGGGTGAGACTACAACTAGAGGTCATGGGTTACGACCACAAGTTATAAGGATAGAATTAGGCCATTTGACCCATCATTTCATCATGGCTGATCCATTTTCCCTCTCGGCCCCAGTCTCCTGCCTTCTTCTCCCTGTATCCCTTCATGCCCTGACTAATCAAGGATCTATCAATCTCTGCCTTAAGTATACCCAATGACTTGGCCTCCACAATTACCTGTGGCAATAATTCACCACTCTCTGACTAAAGAAGTTCTACTCATCTCCCGGCTCTCTATTCCGAGTTCTCTGATCTTAGACCCCACCATAGGAAACATCCTCTCCATGTTCACTCTATCAAGGCCTTTCAATATTCGATAGGTTTCCATGTGGTCACCCCTCATTCTTCTGAACCATAAAACATTCCTTATATGATAAGCCTTTCAATCTTGGAATCATATTCAGGAACCTCCTTTGAACCCTCTCCAATGTCAGCACATCCTGTCTAAGATAAAGGGGCTAAAACTGCTCACAATACTCCAAGTGAGGCCTCACCAGAGCTTTATAAAGCTTCAACATTACATCCTTGCTTTTATATTCTAGTCCTCTCAAAATGAATGCCAACATTGCATTCACCTTCCTCACCACTGACTCAACCTGCAAATTAACCTTTAGTCCTGCACAAGGACTCCCAAGTTCCTTTGCACCTCAAATTTGTGAACTTTCTTTCCACTGAGAAAACAGTCTATGTTCTGGAAGTTTGGTTGATCGCACTGAGCTTGGCAAAATGTTTGCTGATGTTTCAGCTCCAATCGAGAAGCCATCATGTGCATTTGAGGGTGTTGTCTCCTCAGAATGCCAGCTTATATACCCTTTGTGGTTCCAATTGGACATCATGATCTGATTGTCCTGGTTCAAAACACTGCAAACAGTGTAGCAGTAGAAGATTCTGGTTGGCTGACTTCAAGAGAAGTCTGTTGGAAGTGGTTGCTTTGTTGTTCAGATCACGAGATTGCCGGCCGTTCATTAATTGCAGACATCAAAGTTTCTCTTTTCTCTGTAAGGAGACCACACCCTCAACTACACACTGATGATGGCTTCTCGATTGGAGCTGAAATGTCTGCAAACATTTTACCAAGTTGAGTGATCAACCAAACTTCCCAGTACCCAAGCTGAGCTACCAATCTTCCACAATATAGACTGTGTTTATATTTCTTCTACCAAGGTGCAAGACCATACACTTCCTAACACTGTACTCCATCTCCCACTGTGCCCATTCTCCTTCTGTAGCCTCTCTGCTTCCTCAAAACTACCTGCACCTCCACCTGTCTTCATATCGCCCGCGAACTTGGCCACAAAGCCATCAATTCCATCACCCAACTCATTGACATACAATGTAAAAAGACGTGGTCCCAACACAGATCCCTATGGAACACCAATAGTCACCAGCAGCCAACCAGAAATGGCTCCCTTTATTCCCACTCTTTGCCTCCTGCCAATTAGCCAATGCTCTATCCATGCTAGGATCTTCACTGTAATATAATGGGCTCTTAACTTGTTAAGCAGCCTCATCTGTTGCAGATTGTCAAAGGCCTTCTGAAAATCCAAGTACAGAACATGCACCAATTCTCCTTTGTCTATCCTGTTTGTTATTTTCACAAAGAATGCCAAAAGATTTGTCAGGCAGGATTTTCCCTTGAGGAAACCATGCTGACTGCAGCCTATTTCATCATGTGCCTCCAAGTACCTCAAAATCACATCCTTAAAGGTGAAATGTTTAAGGGTAACATGAGGGGAAAATTCTTCCCTCAGAGGGTGGTGAGAGTGTGAAATGAGCTGCCAGCGAGTGGTGGATGTAATTTCAATTTCAATGTTTGAGAGAATTTTGGATAGGTGCATAGATCAGAGGGGTATGGAGGTCGATGGTCTGAGTGTAGGTCGATGGGGCTAGGCAGATTAAATGATTCAGCATGGTAAAGGGCCTGTTTCTGTGCTGTATGACTCTATTTCCTGATATCACCACAGTGTAAAGTATTATCTGTACAATCTTGTTAAGTGACTTGGGACTTTTGTTAAAAATCCACATTGCTAATATAGATTCGATTTTAGTTGTGTGTCTTCCCCTAAACTCAAGAATGCCTCTTAACAGGGATTAGAGAAGGTACACTGCTAGCTGGAACACTTAGGAGGTAGAGCTAACAGGCACTAAGTGACTATGACTCAGAGGATGAGCAATGGTAGACACACTGTCTACCTGCTTGACCTGGAACCAGCAAAGTCTGACTGTAACAGTAGGTAGCTGGGAGAGGATCATACCCTAGTGAGAGAGATCCGACCATAAGTCCATCACGTTGTGTTGGCCTCAGCTGAAATGAGACCACTCTGTACCACAGTGTGTGGTGCTGTGGTGGGATGATTTCATCCTTTCAGTTTTACAGACTTGGGAGCTGCCTGCAGCACAGGCACGGGCCATTCAACCCATCCGTTCTATACTATGTTACCTCTGAGTCTCCTCTAACCTTTCCATCTCACAGACTCAGCAGCCCTCTCTGTGGTCAGCGGACTTTCCTTCCGGCTGCAGTTTTCTGGTACAAAGTTTTGTAATTTAAACAGATGATGGAACCAAGCAGGGCAATTTGTCATAAAAGTAGAAAATGCTGAAAAACAATCCAAGATTTATGGATGTTTGGAAGACTGAGTGACATAGAAGATCATGTTTATTCCATTTCCTAAACATTTAAATGCGGCCGTAGTTTGGCCAATGATTAAGGAGCGTTCCAACTCCCTCCCTAAGACACCCCTCAGTTGTCTAAACCGTCCTAACCGGCTGGGTGTCGGTTATTCGTTTACTTTTGTCTGATTCTGCCTTCCGTGAAGCATTTAGGACTTTTTGCCAAGCGGTAATGAAATGAAAACTGTAGTTGTCTTTCATCGTATAGACACAGACTGGGGTCGAGACCTCAGGGACACAGGAAGAATCCTCCCTCTTTCACATCCCGCGTTTCACTGAACTTTCCATATCGGCGTCCCCCTTCCGAGTTTGTGCTGCAGCGGTTCGGCGCCTACTGGATTCGCATCGGTTAAGGGCTAATCTCTTTATTTGGAGCGGGGTTGGACCCAGGCAGCAATCCGACCCCTGGACTTCGGAACCTCCTCGGAGGCATCCGTGCAGAGATAGGCAGGGTGAGTGGGGCAACTTCTGAAAAACTTTGCACCCGGTCGCTGCGCTGTCTCGAAGCGGAGCTGGGGTCGGCTCAGATTACAGCCTCTGGTCTGCGGGTGTCTCGTCACTTAGACTCAACTCAACAAAGAGCCAAATGCATCGGAATCAGATGGTGGTAAAATCGGCGCCAACTCCTGACATCAGCTGCAGGCGATGGTTCTGAAGTTCGTCTGAAAGTTCCTCTCTAGAAACCCCGGTCAGTTCTCTGGGGATTTAAGAGCCTAACTTTGTAAGTCCTCCTCTCCGCTCCGGAGGCTGGAGCAGGCGAGAGAGAGAGTGGGCGTCAGGAGACCAGCCCTCCCCATGGCCCGGGCGAAAGAGGAGAGTGACTCGATGACTCCGCTGCGTGACGATGAGCGACCCCACGGCACGAAGAGCCAGATGGCCCCCTCCCTAGCTCCCAGGAAGTCACCGGTCAACTCGCCGAGACCGTCGCCGCGAAATTCCCCTTTGCTCTTCCGCAAGCTGTTAATGAACAGGAGCATTCGCATGCAGCGCCGCTTCACAGTGGCGCAAACCAGGTAAACGGCGCAAGTTTGAAAGCCGCAGCCAGCTACAGGCGGAAAAAGAGCCGTGTGCAGTTTTAAATGGATTCGGTTTGTTGTGTGAATTATGCATTATTCGCGTGTAGCTGCATAAAACAAGAGGTAACATACCTTTGCCACTGGTTACAACACCCCGTGTAAATACATTACCCAATGACACATCGTGGGTCACTAGTATTACACCCTGTGTACAGTATTATACGATAAGACACCCTGTCGCACTGGTTGTAGCAGTATCCACACATCCCAATAATATACCATTTATGTGCTGGGTGTAACACTCAGTGTATCTTATATAATAACACACTGTATATCACTGGGTGTTCTGTGAACAGCACCCCACGTGTCGCAGGGTTACAATGGGTATTAAGTGACACAATTCTTAAATTTTAAATTAATTTTCTATGGAGCGTATTGAATATAATACCCAGTGCATATTATCAAATTGTGCGCGGGGTACCATTGTGTGTAACACCCTAGTTTGTCCTAAAGTATGCAGGTATGTATACACATAGCAGTAACGCACCGTGCATCATTGGCTGTTTGTACTTTCTAAATAATAATTTGTTTCGCCGAGTAGCTCTTTCTCTCTCGCTTCATTCGTTCCTTTTTTTCTCTTTTTCTACTTCTACTTTTCTCTCCTTAGGTTTTCCTCTCTCACCTTTTATTTCTCCCACTTTCTCTCTGTTTCTCTCATTCTCCTGCTCTGTCTTTCGCAGTCACTTTCTTTCTTTCCCTCTCTGTCACGTTCTTCGCCTTTCTGTTTCTTTTCATCCTCAGCGAGATTTGGGGGCATCGGAACACGGGGTGGGGGGGGGGGGGATGACGAGAAGAAGACGATTGTCGGACGCTTAGGCTCAGGAGCAAGCGAATGATTATTAATAGAATAGAGAAGTCGTGGAGCTCTGCGTTCTGTCAACTTGATCCTCCCAGTCTGCAAGAACGATTTTGTTTAACTCTCCACTATCAGACTAAAGCCTGGTGTTTAGATGAAAACGTAACCAAGTTATAAATGTCAGTGAATCACTCCCTTGCCGTTTGTCTGTTATTTTTAGTTTAGACTGTGATTGCGAAGCTTTGTCAACAGCAGGACCTGTGAGTAGGCTTTGTTTCCATTTCTGTCCCCCTTGCTTTCTGGTGTTGAGGTACTGCGGTGAAACGGCGTGGGAAAAAAAGAGTTTGGCCTCTCTGTGGCCGCCTTTCGTTGTTTCTGGATGGGCCACAGTTGAGGAATTTGCTTTTGTTGGAAAGGCATTGATGGGCTGTAGGTAGAATAATCATCCAGTTTCTGCACAGCAAGATTTCAGGTAAAGCCAAGAGATGTCGTGCGGACACTGTGTGGAAATATAGGCCGAGCAATAAGCCCTGTCCTCTTTTTTTTCCAAACAGAGACACTGATTCCTTCTGATCCACCTCGTAGAGCAAATGAGGTACCGGCTTTATGTCGCGTCCCGAAAGCCAGCACCTCTGTCAGCGCTGCACCCGGGGAACCGCGGCCTGGTGGTTCACCTACCGCGCTGGCAACTAAACTTCTGAAGCAGTTAGTCAGAGACAGGAGAGAATCCATCTTGGCAGCAATTAATGTAATTAAATCAATCAACACACTCAAAATGCTGGTGGAACACAGCAAGCCAGACAGCATCTATAGGGAGAAGCACTGTCACGTTTCGGGCCGAGACCCTTCGTCAGGGCTAATGAAACGTCGACAGTGCTTCTCCTTATAGATGCTGCCTGGCCTGCTGCGTCCCACCAGCATTTTTGTTGCTTGAACTTCCAGCATCTGCAGATTTCCTCGTGTTTCCGTAATTAAATCAATTTTGATTTCTTTGAAGAAAAAGTACCGTCAGTGACAACGATCTTTCAGATTGTCATCATAACACACCTGGTTCTCTAATGTACTTCAGTCAGGATATCCCCTTATCCCGTCGGGCCTCTATGAGTCTCCAGGCCCATTCCTAAACATCTTTCAGAGGCTATCAGAGTGCCTGCATTCCCAATGACAAGCTCATCCTTATGTGTAAACATAAAATAGAAACCTCCCCCTGTTCTCCTGTAGAACATCAGCCGCAATTATAAATCTAATTTCTGCAGTGGGGCTTGAAGCCACCACCAAGAGCTGAGGCAGGTGGGGGTCAGCTCTAGAAAACTGACCAGTCCACTTAAAATCAGGGAATGTGTACGGTACACAACCTGAAATTCGTACTCTCCACAGACATCCACAAAAACAGAAGAGAACCCCACAGAATAAACAACAGAACAACATTGGAACCCTAAAGCCCCCTCTCCCTCCTCCCGCACACAGCAAGGCATTAATCTCCCTCCTCCCCCACATTCAGCAGGAAGTGTCAGCACCCACCACCCACCAAGCAAGCAAAAGCAGAGCCCCTAAAGTGCCTCTTGATCTGCAGTCCAACAAAAAGCTAATCTTTACCTGACAGTGTGACATGCCACAGGCTCTCTCGCTTACTAACAAGAGACAGGGAGATATCACCCATTTCATAGCAAGGGGGGAGGGGGATGCTAACAAGTAGACGCTAATTACGGTGTTACAATCTGTTTTATTGTGAGATTCTCCAACCCAGGAACTGGCAACCAACTCTCCCCGCCCTCAAGAGAAAGAGAGGGAGGGAGCAATCACTTGAGTACAGAGACCTCAGACAGCTGCATCCAGCTGCCATGAAATTCTGCTGTTCCTTCTCCGGCGACACTGGCATGGGGTCGCTTGTCCGCAGTGCCGCACCCTGCAGGCGCGCATTCTTCCAGGCCGCTCCTGCGTATATAGAAAAACATCTCCGGGATCCTCAGTTTCTCCATTGGCTCAGCCACGCAGGGGACCAGAGCAATGCCTCACCTTAGGCTGAAGTACATCCTGCCAAGGATGGTACACGTGTGTCACCAGTGGAACTGGTAAGTGTGGACACTGCTTGCAGTGCGTTGAGTCTGGAGAGAATGAAGGTGCTCACTTGTTGTGGCAAATAGCATGAAGCTGTCTGATCCCTCACTGAAAAGTGGGGGCTAGCAGGTTAGTTACTCTGTCATCTCCTCTCACTTTGCCAATCCATGAGTCCGGCAGCTTCAGCTTTCCGGCAGGATGTGAAATTCCCTTGCAGAAAATTCACTGTTATCCCCCTTCCCTAATGAGCCAGCGATTGATAAATCTGCTGAGCAGTTTGAGGCTGACAAATATTACCTTTGTGCAAAAATGTTATAAATCCAGTTGCCAGCACCCTGCTGTAAGGATAGAGTATGAATGCTCATTGCTCACCACCCCATCTCCACACCTTGCCACAGCGAGGAGAGCTTTGAATTACTGGCACTCAATTGAGCTCTTGCTGCCATCCTCCTCAAAATCATTGGGAGAAGAATGGATAGACCCTAGAAGCAGCAACAGCCAACACCTAGATGGACTTCATTGCAACAACCCCTGGAAATTCCAGAGTTCCCTGTGCTGTTGACTGGGACCTCAGTAGGGGCATGACAGTGTCCACAACCTTGGTAGTGATAGATTGTAAGCCCTTCCTTGTCCCGATCTTCTTCTGGGCAGTTGCTGCTAGAGGCTTACACACCCACTTCAAAGAGTCCAGCAAGTGCCTTTGGCTGTCCTATCTGATCCCAACACCAACATGATCACACCTTCGGCTCGATAGTGGAGGACAGTGCACTTCCTGCTCTTGCAGGTAATAAGGTGCTCGGATCCACCTGTGCCTTTGCATCCAGCTTTGAAATCCATCGGGAGCCTGGTTCTGAGAATTTTCCCTATCCGCCCTGTCTGTGCAGGAGATGGGGGATTTGCATAAAGTTTCGGTGGGGTCAGACAGTGGCCGGGCAGCATTGGTGTCAGGTGCGTGTGCCCGACCTATTCCAGTTATGAAACCCTTTCTCAGCCTTGATGCCCAACCCAGCAGAGGAGAGAGAAATGGTGTTTAGGGGGTCTGCAGCCTCTCCCACTGCAGGGTGTCTTCATTTTGCCCGTGGAAAGGTTCACCAGGGAATCCCTGCTAATCTCATCTCAGGGCATCGGACCTTGTAGTTAGGAGTTTTAAGGGAAGAGTGGGAACCCATACCAAGTGTCACCATCTTTCCATCGGGGGGCTGTGCTCCTCCATCACACAGAAGAGGCACATCCTCCTCTTCCTTGAGGGTTGGAGTGGCTTAGAGACCTCTAGCACCGAGCTGGTCTCCTCCATTCAACCCTCTGCCCTCATTCTGCTGGACTCAGTCATCGAACGCTGGCTCTGTTGCCAGTCCCGGAGGTGAGTCAGAGTTAAGCCTGCTCCTCATTGTACAGGGGATATGATCCTCACTGTACACATCAAACTCCTGGTCACCGGCATAGCATGGTGCGAAATCATATTTAGTAAAATTCCTGTGAATTATTCCACAATGTTACAGGTGCTATATAAACCCAGGCTGGAGAGGCAAAAATCAGCAATATTTAATACGAAGCTGAAAACCCAGATGGTACGAGCAAGACTGGCCAATTTTGCCTTTCGTGCCTGTAACGCTAGTCACTAGATTCATGGCTAATCATCCAAACTTAGTACTCTTTTTATGTTTTTTCCCATGTCCATTGATATCTTTAACCCCAGGGTTCCCAACCCTTTTTATGCCATGGGCCAATACCATTAAGCAAGGGGTCCGTGTACCCCTTCTTTAGCAATTGGCACTATATCAATCCCCTTCTTGAATATATTCAATGACCTGCCTTCAACTACTTTCATGGTAGAGACTTCCACAGTTTTATTGAACTCTAGGCAAAGAAATGTCTCTTGCTCTCATTCACAAATACCTCACCCTGAATCCTAGCCTGTGATCCCTATTTCTGGACATCACAACTATGGGGAACATCCTTCCTGCATCCCGTCTGTCCAGTACTTGAGGGGTCTTTATATCTCCTATCAGTCTTCTGAATTCCAGTCAGTATTGGTCCAACAGTCCCAATCTTTCCTCATTCATTAGTACTGTCAATCCACCCATCCCAGTAATCGGTGTGGTGACCCAGGGGGTTCTGCAATGCTGGAGCTCTTGAGCAGTACACCCAAAAATGCTGGAGGAACTCAGCAACCATGGAGGGAAATGAACAGTCAGTATATTGGGCTGACTCAATCAGGACAGATGAATCACTGTGGTGAATCTTCCACTCTACTCATTAGCACAATTATCCTTCCTTAGATAATATGACCAAATCTGCGTGCAAGACTCAAAGTATTATTTCATGAAGGGCCTTTTCTATTGAAGTAAGATGTCCCTGCTCCTACATTGAAAACACTTGCTATGAAGCCAGCGTGTTATTTACCCTCTTTACCATTTGGTGTGCATATATGTTTACTGTCATTGACCAGTGTACAAGGACACCAGGACTTGCTGCACCCCTCCCCAATCTTTCACTGTTTAAAAAAAATACTGTTATTGCCAGCAATGTATAGAGCTTCACGTTTTACCCACCATGCATTTGCCTATCACCCAATCTATCCAATACTGTTGAGTACCAGAAGGATTTTATAATCTTAGAATTTTCAATATCTAAACTCACAGGAGCAACAGCCGTGGTCTCTCACTCCATTCATCGGTCCTGCTCTGCCGGGAATCAGCTTGGTGAACCTTTGCTACTCTCCCTCTATTGCAAGAACTTGGGAATCAAGTCCATTGTAACCTGCAAGTGGCAACACAGTTTGCTAAGGTTGAGAAGGAGATATGCTTGCTTTTGTTGGTCAGGGCGCAGAGTATAAAAGTTAGGACATTATGTTGTATCTTTACAAAATACTGGTTAGACTGCACTTGGAGTACAGTGTTCAGTCCTGGTGGCCACAGTACAAGAACTATGTGCCCGTTCTGGAGAGGTGCAAAGGAGTTTCACCAGAATGTTGCCTGGATTGAAGTTCTTCAGCTGGGGGGAGAGATTGGATAGGCTGGACTCATTACCCTGGACTGAAAGAGTGACCTGATAGAGGTATATAAAATTATAAGGGACATTAGATGGGGTATAACTTTAGAGCATAAATTTAAGGTGAGAGGAAGGAAGTATAAAGGGAACCGGAGGAGTAAGTCTTTTACACAGTGGTTGATATCTGGAAGTTGTGGAATCTGATACAATTGCAATGCTTAAAAGACAGTTAGACAGTATCTTTAATAGGCAAGGCATAGAAGGATATGACCATAATATGGTGAAATGGAAATAACGTTAGTGAGCAAACAAAAGGGTCAGCATGAACATGATGGGCTGAAGGTCCACCTCTACAGTTCTGAATCGCACTCTGCATCCTCCTTACTTGCTCACTCCCAGTTTAAGATTTAGCTTAGCTACCAAAGATGTGCAGCAGCTTACTGGTAGATCATAAGGTAAGAGAATCGACTCAAAACAGTACTTATGACGTCTTTCCTGAAGCAAATTGTGGTGAACTATCACCGCAGACAGTGAGGAGGCAGGCGGAGGCGAGGCTGGTTGGAGGGATGAGCCATGCCGGGGCATCGCGAGGCCCTACGTGTTCGAGCCACCGGGGAAGCAGACGGATTTGTATCGCTGCCGGAGGCGGAGTGAGCAATTTGGGGAGGAGTCGGTGTGGAAGAGCTTCGATACCCGTCCACCTAACCTGAGTGTGAGGTTGGATCACTCCGAGCCGATTTGGTGAGATCGAGAACAGCTTCGGGTGGGGCGACCCAAACGCACAAGGCACCAGGGTCCGGGTCCGAGAACGTGGCACTGCTCGATGCTTGGATAATTTAACCGCTGGCCCAGATAGTCCGAAATCCCAAGTGTCAGGAATAGAGGCAGGGTCAGACTGATTTTGCTTGCTATCCCGTGAATGGTCATTCCTGACTCCGCAGAGTTGAGGCAGTGAACTGATCCAGCTGCTGTGGTGAACTGGGGACTGAGGCCAGGGCCTACTCCGGCTGCTCTGGGAGCGGATCTGGGACTCCGTTTTGTTCGGACTCCCAAAGCTGTTTGGGACATATCTTCAGAGTGTTGTTAATTTGCTATTTGTCATTCCTCCTTGTGGCACTGATGCATGTAACTCCATCT
Organism: Hypanus sabinus; assembly: GCF_030144855.1. NCBI lineage: Eukaryota > Metazoa > Chordata > Chondrichthyes > Myliobatiformes > Dasyatidae > Hypanus > Hypanus sabinus. The sequence continues at coordinate 27,896,542 of NC_082721.1, forward strand.
GGGTTAGAGTGGTGCCAATACCAACGGAGATGCTGAGGTTCTTCCTTCTGCAGTTCAGCTCTTTTCAAAGCCTTTCCCAACTGTGCCACTAGGTGGCAGCAGATTTCCATGCTACCATCCGTCTGTTGGTAAAGGTAAATGCCGGTCCTTGGAACACAGTGAGGCAGGCATTTGATACAACTGCTTGCTGGTCTTTAAGCTCCCCACATCTCTCCATCTTGCCATATCACATTCTGTTATTCTTTTCATTCCCTTTGTTTATCCCGCTTCCATTTGGCCTAGGATGCCAGAGGGAACTTCCCTGTTCTTCAAACCAATGGAATGGGATTTTTTGAGAGGGGGATAGAACTTGTGTAAATGACCTGCCTGAAAAATGGCACTTCCTACGTCTAAATACCAGCATATCTTCAGAGCGTTGTTAATTTGCTATTTGTGGGATCTTGCCCACAAGTATAGATTTCCTGCATTAAGCTTCGAAACGTGTCATTTCACTTTGGTCACGAAGAGCTGAGAGATGTCCAGGGAGTGCAGCCAGAGGAGAGGAAGCCATTTTGTGCTGAAGCTGAGTATCTGATTCTGTTGCGTGAGTACTCCCTGTGACACTGGAACCACAAGAAATAGGAAGAAGATCATTCAGCCCTCACACCTACCCTGCTGTTCAATAAACCACCACTGATCTGTTACTGCAGTAACACTGTCCTGTTCCAACTCCCTATCCCTTGGTTCTCTTCATCTCCAAAAATCAGTTTCTGTCTTGAACATACACGGTAACTGACCCTCCACTGCCATCTTAGATAACCACAACCCCTATGTGCACAATGTACAAGATGGAAGCGTTTCACAGGTGCAGAGAACTATGGGAAATAGAGCCACCATCATTGACAGGGTAGGCATGTTGATTGATTTACAAAGGGAGATGGGAACATGACAATTTGGGGCATGTGCTATAGAGTCTTGGGATACAGCCCATCTACAGCAGGGGTTCCCAACCTTCTTTATGCCATGGACCAATCTCATTAAATAAAGGGTTTGTAGACCTCAGGTTCAGAACCCCTAATCTACGGGACTACAGATACAGGCCAAATCAATAAGGCCTCATATCCTGTCTCTGAGGATATGAAGAAGGTTCCATTGTGGAAAGCACAGTATCGGTTCATTTGTAGAGGTTGGCCACTCTGGTAAGACACCAAAACTAAATACCAATGAAAGGCATCGTCTTCTTAAGGAGAACGTGATACTTTGGAAACCAGAAAAGCACACTTCCTGCCACTCGCTGTTTCGCAAATGCTGTTTTTCCTGTCTGGTTAGTGCAGAATACTTGCAAGACTGATTGAGACAGCAAGAGATCCAGTGGACCAGCACTGTCCAGTGGACGGACAGACAGCCAGCGACGAGGTTTTTGAGGTGGTTCATGAAGCCTCTTTGCCTGACCCAGACTGAAGCAAAAGGTTCCAGTCAGTTCAGTGAGCAGGCGATTGATGATTCTGTTAGACTATCAAAGAGCCACTTTGGATGTTGAGAGAGGCACGGGGTTGGTCTGGGGATGTGGAAGGTGGGAGCCCCATACCCCCACCTCATCACTTCTCAGAGCCAGTTTAACACAACTCACACCCATTGCTGCTCACCTGTCACCCTTGGCCTCAGTGAGCTACAGTGAATAGGCCTCATTTCAGTCAATTCCAGCCCAGCAACAGCTTATTTAAAAAATCCAAATGTCCTAATGTGATATCTATGACTTTGGTGCCTGGGTTTCTCACTCCTTCTTTAAAATACTCTTTAATCCTTCTTGAATAAAGGTTCAATTCCCTACCACCACCACCAAATATTGCCATTAAGGGTTGTTTACTGTATGTTGTTGGATAATGGGTGTTCTGGAAGCTTTACTATATTACAGGTGCTATAAAAATGCAAATTACTATTGTGAGTCAGGCACGACTATCTTTAATTAACAGAGGCTTGCACTGGAGTTTCCAGTGATCAGTAAACTTCAAGGGCAACTGTGACAAAGGTTGATGGAACGTTGTGTTTAATACAATTTTCAATAAAGTTAGAATTACCATACAAAAATATTTAAATTACATGCAGTGTTTTACATCAGTGTTAAATTTCATTGCCAAATGTACACAGCGCCTGAAATGTTTGAACCTGCTTCTGTCACCCGAATTGAATTAATATAAACATTTTCAACTGCCTTAAGTTTCACAAAGCCGCTTGGAAACTTGAACTCCTCTCCAGCAGCCAGGAGGGATTGGGCTGGAACAAGCACTATGGCTGGGAATAGGTGGGACAAACATTGTGGCTAGAAGAGGAAAAGCTGGAATTGGAAGGTGGGAAGAGCAAAGTCAAAGGGACAGATTGGAGGTAGGGAGTGAACAGTAACGGCTTAAAAATGTTGAGGAGAGGGATCTGTGGCATTGGCATAAACTAGGCTCGTACTGAGATAAATATTACGTGGCATAAACCTCTTTCTACATACTTCCACAGTGTTGAATCCCAAACTGGCAGCTGAAGTTGGGTCCTTCCATGTTGGAATGATGTAAACCAACAGTTATGCTCTCTATTCTCCCTTTCTTAGTCAATTTTTTGGTTATTTTTGCTGATTCTTAAACACTCCCATACTTAATGCTTTTAAACATAGACGTAGAACAGTACAGCACAGCACAGGTCCTTCAACCATGATGTTGTAGTGACTTCTTAACCTACTCCAGGATCAAGCTCTTCACACTTTTCTGAATTAAACTGCATCTGCCACTTTTCAGCCCCTCTTTGCATCCTGGCAATGTCCCATTGTAGCCTTCTACACTATCCATGACCAACCTTTATGTCATCTGCAAACTTACTAACCACCACCCCCCCTTCCATTTCCTCTTCTAAATCACGAAGAGCAAGCGTCCCAGAACAGATCCTTGCAGAACATTACTCGTCACAGACCTCAGGCAGGAATTAGCTAGCAAATTTATAAACCTTTCCTTAGCTTTAACACATCCTTAATTTCTCCTGTTATTTATGATTGGACCACTTTTTCTGTTATCTTTGTGCCTTAAAGGAGTGTATGTTTGTTGCAAATCACGTATCATCAGTGTAAGTGTAGTTCAGCAGTCCTTCAGGTGTGGATTTCAGTGAATAGGAGGACAAGTTTAATTTGAGTTCAATTGTTATATTCTGTCAATTTTCTTTAAAAGCTGCATCGTTAACTTTAAGCTGAGCTGGTGACCATGTATTATGGTGAGTCAGTGGGGGAGATGCTACTCTTTTACTCTAGCCTTCTATTCTTTGAGACTGATGCACCATCAATAACTCTCTCTGAGACGGGAGGCGAGATATCGGCTTTTATTGACTGGAAGAAGGAACAAGCAGTGAGTGACCACCATACTACATCCTGGAGACTGAGAGGCCAGGCTCAGGCCTTGATCGTCTTTATACCGGGGTCTGTGGGAGGAGCCACAGGAGCAGTCAGCGGGGGGGGGGTGTCCAGACAGGCACATAGTTCACCACAGAGACATAAAGTCAAACAGCAGGGTAACAGGTCCTTCAGCTACCAAGTTTACACAACCAGCAAGCTCTTTGACATTAATCCTACGCAAATTCCATTATATTCTTACTACGTTCCTTCAGCTCCCTACAGATTCTAACACTCACCTGTACACAAATGGGGATTTACAGTGGCCAGGGTTAACTAACTGGTCTGCAAGCCCGTAGGATGTGGAAGGGAACTAGAACACTGGTTGGAAACCCATAAAACCTGCAGACTCCACACGGACAGCATCTGAGTTCAGAATGGAACTAGGGTCACTAGCGCTGTGAGGCAGCTATTCTACTGATTTTGCACTATGCTGGCCCATGCCTGTTCTCTCCTATTTATTTGAGATTACCTAAATTTATTTGTTGAGCTGCTGAGATGCAGTACGGAATAGACCCTTCTGGCCCTTCGAGCTGCACCGCCTCGCAAACCCCCGATTTAACCCTAGCCTAATCACGGGCCAGTTTACAATGAATTTAACCCTAGCTTAATCACGGGACAATTTGCACCTGAGTGAAATGTGCGGTCATGGGGAGAACGTACAGTCACCTTACGGACAGCGGTGGGAATTGAACCCAGGTAGCCTGCCCTGTAAAGCTTTGTGCTCACCACCATGCTATGAATCTTAGGAACTCCCAGTGCACTTCTGTAGCCAAGAAGTTACCTTTGAATCTTTGCAATGTTTATTATTCTATTCACAGCATTTATTGTTGATCTCTAATTACCCTTGAGAAGGTGCTGGAGGCTGCAGGTGTTGCCTCCTTGTAAAGATATCACTTAAAATTATTTCTTCTTCGGCTGTCCATTGATTTCAATGTTGACTGAGGCCTGGGCAAGGTTGTATGAAAGACTGGCAGTTGCCCATGCTGCAAGTCTCCCCTCTCCATGCCACCGATGTTGCCCAACGGAAGGGCACTAGGCTGATACAGCTTGGCACCGATGTCATCGCAGAACAATGTGTGGTTAAGTGCCTTGCTCAAGGACACAACACACTGCCTCAGCTGAGGCTCGAACCAGTGACCTTCAGATCACTAGACCAATGCCCTAGCCACTTGGCCACGCACCAACGTACATCTCTCATCACTTAAAAAAACAGTGCTGTAATGGATTTCAAGACCAAATAGTTTTTTTTTTCAGATTCCATATTGTATTTAAATTCTACAGATAGAAACAGCACATTCAATACTGCAGAAATCCCTGCAAGTGTCAGTCAGAGATTTGGTCTTAAGCCTGAGTTATGGGACTTGAGTCCATGGCCTTCGGAGTGAAGTGAGAGGACAGGGATGCCCCTACCCACCTGTCCTGATGGTCCTTTCCCTGCCGCCCCTCATTGAGAAGCTTGGGTTCCCACCTACCTTACTGTTTGCAGCCCAACTGCCCATCAGAAGGAATGCCTCAACTTGGATTAGAGCCTGGCAGCTTCATCCACACCATCAAAACCACACACAAAATTATATCTGGATAAGCTCCAAGGCAATGGTGTTCAGGACATCTTCCTCTGTTGCTCAGTGTAAAACCAAACCCAATGCTGCATGGTGGGTGATTTAAGATACAGGTGGCCCCCGTTTTCCGAACTTTCGATTTATGACAACTGGCTGTTATGAAAGACCTACATTAGTACCTGTTTTCGCTAACCAAAGAGGATTTTTGCTTTTACGAGAAAAAGACACCCGCTTTATATGTGTGTTTACCCCGAGAAAGACTACAATGACTGTGAAGCCTTGTGCGGGCAGTTGTTTACGCATGCGTGTATGTGCCGATTTTTCTTCTCCAAATCGATTTTGGCTCGCTGTCTTCCCGAGTTTGATGAGTGAAACTACACCGTAATACAATATTTCTGTTTTACGTAGGGTGTATATTTATCATATCATTCCTGCTTTTACTATATGTTAGTGTTATTTTAGGTTTTATGTGTTATTTGCTTTGAGTTGGTAGGTTTTTTTGGGGGTCTGGGAATGCTCAAAAATTTTTCCCATGTAAATTAACGGTAATTGCTTCTTCGATTTACGACATTTCGGTTTACAAATGGTTTCATAGGAATGCTTTACCTTCGGATTGTGGGGGAAACCTGAGATGTTTAGGTTGAATGGAATAGTCTGTCTAAATTTTTGCATTACACAAGAGATGCTTATATTCCTGGCAAATGTAAGGAGTACATTGCAGAAACATATATTGCAAAAGGGTAGTTTTGCTCTTTGGAGATAGTTGTTCTCCTGGAATACAGAGAGCATTCACAGTCAGATTATTAGTTGCATAAATTCTTTCATGTCTAACGCTATGATTCACTTGGTTGTGCAGCCTGAACAGACATGTCTCCCTCACCATTCATTACCACCCTACAAAATGATAATAGAGCAAACCCTGTCTATTGGATACAATCACAGTGGTCCCATTGCACTCCCCGTTCATCTACAATGGAAACAATGCTTCTTCACTATTAAGATACCAATGCATCTGCGGCCCATGGTACTCAGCAAAGCCACAGTGACCTGGGGATGGAATGCTGTTTAGTGAGCTGTTCTTGCTCTGTTGTCAGAGCTGACTGATGATTAGTGAGTGTGGATAGTGGGCTTGCAGTCGAGCGTTTATATCTGGAATCTGCCTAAGCCAAGCATATCGCTGCAAGAATAACAGTCTAAACTTATCCTTCTCTGCTGATGCTTTTGTTTTGCACAAATAGGCCAGAGCGACTAACAACAGTGTAGTGCCGTCACTGAAGGACATGAATGTACCAGCTGCACTGGCCATTATCAATGACCAGGATTTGTTAATTGTATAATAATAATAATAATAATCCCATGTGGAATTTGAACTCGGGTCTACAGGTTGTGGCTCCAATAATTGAAGTATTGTATTACCACTGTAACCATTGGAAAACTCGGGAAGGCGAGCCTATGGCTACTAATAGTTAAAATTAATCTGTCATTGGTGGGGTGTCAGGCAAGTGTTAGAAGTTAACATTACCATTGCCAAACAGAGAAGGAGTACAGGACAGTGACCAGAGGGAGCGACGGGTGAACGGGATTCATTGCAGGGTAGCCGACAAAGGAGGAGAGCTTCTGATCTGCAAAGATAGACAGTGGCAAAGTGAAATTGCATCCTTCAGCGAGTATGAGGAATGTTCTCTGCTCACGGACCTGTTGACCTCATTTAGAAGCTCAACATATCATTCACCCCCTCCCATCCCAAACACACCACAGAAGTTATAATTGGGAAAGCTCCAAAGTTTTGGCACTGTTGATAGCCCTGTATGAAAGGTGGGCTCATCTGTCTGAGTGTTTACTCTGCACAATCAGGGCAGTACAACTCCTCTACAGCCAATAAACTAACTTGGGCCTCATTTGGCTTTGCAGAGTAGGAAACTCAGCACCCAGTTCATGCACAATAGACTTGCAGGATCAGCGTTGGGAAAATGGTATCTCATGATCTGAGGATAAGTTTCTGCCAGGGTGTCCAGGAAAATCCTGGTAGTTTAGGCCTTGTACCATTCACCTGAAGAGTGTTGAAGGGGGTTCAGATGATCAACTTGTCTGACAGTGCAACATTCCTTGAAGTGTCAGGCAAACATATTCTGGTGTAACAGGAGACCACAGTCTTGGGGACTGAGAAGCCAACAATGAGTGTTTGTAGCATCTGATCCAAAGCCAAGGGAGAACCACCTTGCCCTTGACTGTTGCTTGACCTCATTGACACTTGGGAGTTTATAATTACATTCCGGTGATGGTACTGATCACTCTGTGTTTGAGCTCAGCTCTTCCTGCTGTATGGCTGCTCTGTGCTCAACACACTGGGGGAAAAAAATCCAAAAGGTATCTTGTGACCGAGTACAAGATCTGATGTTCCGGCATCAACTGGAGCTGTTTAAAATTCTGGCTGTGCAGGGGTGGAGTAATTCCAGGTGGCTTAGTGAAAAGCAGTTATATTTGTTCATGGTGAATAATTATTTACCTGGAATTCACCAGATATTATTGTGCCAAATTATCAATTGCACAAACTTGTGCAACCAGTCATCAAATCATGCTATTGTTACAACGCGGAAAGGTGCCATTCAGCCCATTGTCCTTGACGGATCTTTGTACGCTTAGTTGAAAGTGCCCTTAAACATCTCAAAAGGCCAAGAACTTCCCTCCCATGTAAATTTCCCACAGGCCAACTCCCAGCCCATTGCCTACCTGCTGAGTCTATTGGTTGAAGGCATGGACGTAAGTGGTGATGATAGGGTGGCAGGGCTACTCAAATGGCCATAACATGGACCAAGCCACTGACTGTGGGACTGCGAGAGGATAGAGAGCCTGGCCTGACGCTGGGTTTAGGGATGATGCACAGGTGCCCAGATTGGCAGTGGGATACCATCAGAATCAGTGTTTAGATTACAACAGTTATCATATTTATTTAACTTGAATGTTAGCATAGAAAACCACATGTCTAAGCAATATAAAAAAATAGAATTTTAACAGAGTTTTCAATAAGGGGAGGCTGAGGTTCTCAAGAATCTGCAGGAACAGGGGGAGCTGATTGCGCATAAACCTTTAACTTGGCGGGACCTGTGTGAGAGTGGCTGTATGGCATGCGGAATCTGAGGATTCAGAAGCAGATGCATGAAGTGCAAAACCATGGAGGTGAGGTCGAACCTAACCCTCGACGAAATTCTACTTAATGCACAACGGGAGTGTTGGGCCCTATTCAGTCTACCTAACTCTAGGAAGGAGATGAACTTCCCTGGAACGGTGCAGAATAGATTTACTTGAGTGGTTCCTGCCACAAGGTCCCAGATCCAAGGGAAGACTGGAGAAACTGGGACTCTTCTGTGTGGATGTGAGATAGAAATGGACAGGAAAACAAACTTATGAGGGGTACAGATAGGGTAAATGTGAGTGGGCTTTTTCCACTGAGGTTGGGTGGGATACAACAAGAGGTCATGGGTTGAGGGGAGCATGAAGGAAAACTTCTTCACTCAGAAGGTCATAAGAGTGTGTGGAATGAGCTGCCAGCATAAACGGTGCATGCGAGGCTGATTTCATTATTTAAGAGATGTTTGGTAGGTACATGGATAGTAGGGATATATTATGGTCCTGGTGCAGGTTGATGGGAGAAGGCAGTTTCTGTGCCGTACATCTCTATGAGTAAAATCTGGCACTGATAGAGGGAACAGAATATTTTCTAAATGGTGAGAAGATGCTGGTAGCAAAGTACCAAAGGGTAGACGGATCATTTACAGGCAAAGAAAGGAATAAAAGTAACTATACCAATGCCACCATTCAAAACTAAAGGTGATTAAAATGTTGCTATGGTGATGCCAGCCCCAGCTGAACCACAATGGAGCACTCAGTCCAGTTCTTCTCACAAAGGAGAGAACAACCACAGAGTGTTTGCAGAGTACATTTGAGAGGTTAACTTACAAACCATCACATACTGGGGTCTTTTTTTTTGGAAGTTAGATCGATGAGGAGTGAGTAAATTGAAACTTTTTAGAAATTAAAGAGAATCAATGAAGTGGATGGAAAGTGCTAGTTGGCAAGTCTGGGGGTAAGTGGCCATGGTTAAGAGCTGGAGGCTGGGTTCTGAATAAAACTCACACTCTCCTACACACCAGGTACGATAAGGTTGCAACAGCAATTCATGTTAGATCATCTGTTAGTTTTAAGTTTGACCAGAGATCTAACGTAATCATGGGTGTATTGAGTTAAATTGAGGGTTCAATGGGCAGGCTGGCTGCCTTGTATTCCTATGGTTCTTTTACCCCATTTCCCTTGGGACAGTGGCCTTGTTGCCTCACTGAAACAACCAGCAAAAATTCTGAGATTATTTCTGGATTTCAAAGAAGCATTGCTGCTAGCAATTGCTATGTGTGTCAGCTGAACACATTCTGCCAAGTACCTGCCTCTGTGTGGAGGGTAAAATAACAGTATACACATTTCCTTCAGTCTATTCTAACTGAAGCATTTACATGAAAATAACGATCTTGCTTTATTATGAATGACATTAAGCATTTACTTAGTGAAAGAGTTAGCAGTTTCAAATACCACAGCAATTATGTGTTATACAGTTCACTACTCCTGCCTTAAGACCTTTGCACCAAACCTTAATAAAACCCCACATATTCATCAACTACTCCACATCCCAAAGCACAATAATCACCACCCCCTGTAGTCTGCTTGTGATCCTTCCGCTGCTACCAGCCCAGGGGACTCACCCCCACCTGCCTTCCTCCTAAACCACTAACGAAGCACTCCTGGAGTGAACGTGGGAGGCAGCCGATGAAATAATTGTGATCATTCCTGTTGCTGCTAGTAGTTAAACCGGAATTTAGCAAATAGCTTTGGTCAGATTATCTGTTGTGAAATGTCTCGCCAGTGCAGTAATTATGGAGTTGTGTGAATGTTGCAGCACAGAGAAAGCCACGTGGCCAGTCTAGTCTGTGCTGGTTCTTGATAGGCTCCGGTGGCTGTACACTCATTCAAAGCACCTTTACCTTGTCATTGCATACAAACTCTAATGTTCGACCGCTGTTTCTCTTGCTTCCTCATGTAGGACCCCATTGACCATATCCCTTTGCAGTCCCGACTGTTGGGCCTTGACTCATGCAGGGACAATAATCAATGTTGGTACATTTGGCGCCTAGGATTCTTGGTTTCCTAACAGGATGTCCTGGTATGGACTCAGCAAGTAGTGATTCAGACTCAGTGATCCACTCTAAAATTCTCATTTCCACTCCTGCCTGGTTGCACGTCCTCTCTGCAATGTCAAGTGCACCAGCTTGCTCCAGCATCCCAAGTTGGTTTATTGATTACCCCTGGTGTGGGTGGGCGGTAGGTGATGTGTCATTCTGAGAGAGAATAGGTTGCGTGGAAATGAGAGGGAAACGGGATCAATGTTAATGCTGTGAGAGCTGAGCTGACATCAATGGATTGAAAGGTTCAGCCAGTGTCATAAGGACCTGCAGGAAGCATAAGTAGAAGCTGTGGTTGTAGGAGTGTCTAGGACTAAGTAAGAGCACTAAGTACTCAGTGGATATGGCGTGGGATAAGATTAGAGAGTATGTCGAACTGCTGGTGTGCCAAAGTCAGAGCAAGGCATGCTGAGATCTTGGCAACTTAGGATGCAATACTTCCTCACTACTGGGAATGTCGGTTTGCTGCTTGAGTGGGCTTCGAACAACTGACAGATTATTATCATCACATAATTATCATCAAATTTTTATTTCTCTGGAGAGGTCTTTATATGTTTATCATAAAGGACAAAGAGCAAAGCAGAGAAGTTTAAGTAGAAATTGACCATATTCATGTTGGATTTTGTGGAGAGCATTGACAAAGTTTAACGACACTCCACACTCTCATCTTATGTCTGTCTCAACTGTAGATTAAACGGAATTTAAATTCCTTTAGTTAACCACTCCATTAATATAAAATTTCCAGCTGGGAAGTGTACATTTCTGCGAAGCTTTTTGTGACTTGGGATCTTCTAAACCCAACCTCTGAACTGCTACTTGCAACCTGTTGCTGCCCAGCAAGATTACACAAACAGCAATGCAGAAGTGACCAGATTGTTCTTCTTCAGTAACAAGGTTGGCACCATTGGCAGTGCAGTCTGCCCTCAGTCTGGAACTGTGTGCTTGGCAAGGTCATCCTCCCTGGAAACCTCCTGTATTATTGTTTCCTGCAGAACTACCTGACGAGAGACACCAGCAGAACATAGTCCATTTCCCAGTCTCACAGCCACTCCTGAGCCAAGAAGTGAGGGTTTCATTTCATGGTCAACCCATATCTTGTTAGAGAGGTCTTTGTCAGAAAACCATTTAGCACTTATTTTGAATGTATTGGAATGCAGTCAATTGGAAACACATGTTAAAAATAACAGGAGATGGCTGAAGCAGCCAGCTCCATTCCTTATTTAGTCCGACAGCTCCTGAAAGATGCCAAGCATTCCAAATGAAATCATGGAGCTGGCATGGCATCAAAGCCTTCTGCAGAATTCAGAATTCTGTATCTTCTTAATATCAGGCCAGCACTTCGTATGGAAAGGATATGTGGAAAAATTAATCTATCAAAAGTATGTGGCAGCAAACGTGATACACCCACAGCTTAAGGAGTTCACGTTGTGTGATTCTGAAATCAGAGGGAAAGATGTAGCAATCTTGTGTTAATAAACAGGTTCCAATTTAATCCATGTGAGTTGAAAGATAAGCACTGGCCAAGGACAGCGGGAGAACTTTCATGCCATGGGTCAAACAGGTCTGATCTGAAAGGTGTCGATTGGATTGTGTGCTGCCAGCCTTTGGCTGGGGTGGCAGTGCCAGTTGTTGAGTCCAGCCCAAAGTCCAAACCAAGCTGATATAGACAGATGTTCACCTAAACATCTAGCTAGCCTGAGGAATGGCCAGATGTCCAATATTTATTCTTCAACTCCACCGCACTAAAAGAGAACCAGCTACATAGGAGCAGGAGGCCATTCAGTCCAAGAGCCCTTCCTGTCATTCAATGAGATTGTGGCTGATGTAAGAACTCATCCCTTTGCCCCATATCCTTTGTTTTTTTTTTGTTTAATCAAATTGCATTAGATTTAAAATAAGCAATTAATTTGCCATTACTGAGAGAGAATCCTAAATCTCCTTCAAGATTTCTGAATTTCACACCTGAAATCTAGTTTCTAATACTCAAACTCTGTCCAAATCTCTTTCTCAGCAGGAATAGTTCCTATCTAGTCACCATTTCAGCTGCTCTTTATATCTTGAATCTGGGATCAAATCATCTCTTAACTTCGAGCTATTGCCATAGATTGTGCAATCTCGTAACCTAACTTTTGGAGGCTTAATTCTGATAAATCTTCGAAGGTTAATAGATCCTTCCTCATGTGTCCAGGACTGCTTTCTGTATTCCTTGTGGTTTCGGCAGTATCACTGCATTTGCCTCGGCGATTATTTTCTGCAGCCATGACCCATTTTAATGATCTATACATACATGTCTGGCTTTTGGGTGGCCTTTCAACACATTTACCTTTGTGTGGTCTTGCTGTTGGCTGCCACTGCAACTGCAGAAGGTTGGCGGGGTATTCTGTGAAAGCCAAAGCCCAGTGAACGAAAACATCCAGTGAAACTTCATAAATGAACTTGCAATAGAGCCCAAACATGATAGTTCCGCTAGAGTGAGTTTGGTGAACTGGCACCCGAGAATACCTTCTTCTCGGAGAACGAGTTGTCTGGAGTTATCATCTGGGATTCCACAGCAGTGTTGCCCTTAGCTGCTCAGCAACCCGTGAACAGATAGTGGTAGAGTGACAAGTGAGAGGAGGTTGCAAGATTAGCTTTTCATTCCACAGGATCAGTTTACAATAATCACCGACAGTCTGGAACCCGACACCACTAGTATTACACCGTACTGCTGCTGTTTTCCCTGCTGCTTTCAACAGAGGGACATCTGGGGGTCTGATCAAGTTTGTGTCTGGGTGTCCCTTGAGAGGAAGTCCACGATCGCTGTTGGCTCTCTGAAGGTCTTCGTGACAGTGAATGGCGCAGTGCCTGGAATGGATCTTGGACAAGAAGGACAACGCCACAAGTTCAGTTTATGTTTTAATAAATGCATTTTAAAATAAAATAGTGAACAGAGAAAGATCCAACCCAGAGGGATACAGGCGCAGGGATGTCAGCAGTTGGCTAGATAATTGTAGATCAGGGAGGACAAGTGCTGGATATAGAAAATGGTAACTAAGTCCTGGCTTCTGAAAGAGCTTTCAGTCCCCTGCCCTTGAATCTCATGATGTGGCTCAGTGTCTGACTATTAAAACAGTAGGGTTAGATATAAAGCTCTGATTAGAGGCAAATTGCATGCAGAGTAAACCTCCCTTCTTTCTGTTCTGTCAAACACTCCCAGAGGCTGCAGCCCCTTTTTGTGTATCCTGTTCCTCACCTTCAGGTTACATTTTACCCCACCCTCTTTATATACGGTCATCCAGTAAGGGGGGCATGCAGGGATGAGGATCTTCTTGTCAACATGCTCCTGGGGCTGGCGAAAACAGTTTTCTGTGGGTCCTGGAGAGATCTGCCCGGGCAGACTGCTTGGCAATGTTTAAGGGGGTATGTCCGTGCCCAGGTAATCATTGAGAGGGAACACGCACTGTCCATGGCGACTGTAGAGCTGTTCCAGGACCATTGGGCTCTGTGGGAGATTAGCGCCATCATTGGCAGATATGGAAACATTTTAGTTTATTGTCATTTGTCTAGTAGTTGTGTAGCAATTGTCTTAGTCACTGGTTTGTATATATTATAGCACTGAATTTTTAATAAAGATATTTTGTAACGTAGAGCATGGGTTCGATGCAGAGTAAAGGTTCATCTGCACTGTTCCGCCGGTCACTCCCAGGTTACGGACAGCGAGAGCTAGAGGCTGAGTAAGCCTCTCCCTACACTGTCCATTAAACATTCCCAGGGCAGGGACAGCACAGATTGTTCTTTCATCCCTTCTGATTGGACTCCAGCTTCTAGAGAGATGCAGGTTAGGGTTTTCCTTCACACCCTCAGTGAAAATCCCGCAATATCGTGCAGGGTACAATGATACTTAAGTGCGGAGCTGCAGTTGGCCAAGAGCGCTCATTCAACTGAATTGGAGATCTCTGGCATCAACTCCCACTCCAGAAGACAAATGTTATTCAGGTCTTTATTTGAAGACAGGTGGAATGGTATTATACCTTAATTATTAAGGGCTGTGGTGTGGCTGCTCCCAGAAAATAACACACAGATTTGGTCTCCCTGTTAAAAGATGAACAGAGGAGATGCAACACAAATTCACCAAACCAATGACAGGGGTATTACCCTACGAGGAGAGATTGATCAGACTGGCTGTACAGCTCTTGAATTGGGTAATTGCATTTGAACCACAACATTCTGTGGCTTAGCAGGCAGAGGCAGCATTGGCTGGGGTACCAGGAATCATGGCTTCAGTGACAAAGTATGGGCTGTGCAGGTCAGAAGTGCGAACACATTTCCTCAACGAAAGAGCCGCAGGTCTTTGGGATTCATAGCCCAAGAAGTATGTGGAAGTTCAGTTAACTTAAGCATGTTAAGCCTGTGGAAGAGAAAGAATGACGGGTTTTTGGATATTGGGAATGTGGGATTGGAGCAGATAAGGAAAAAGAAATCAGTTGTGAATTTATTGAATGGTGGAGAGGGCCCAGAGTGTTGACTGCTCTTGCTTCTGTCTCTTGTGATCTTTTTGTCCGCAGATTTGAGCAGAAAGATATAGCTGATAGGGTGTAAACTGATGAAGACAACAATCATTAGATGAAATGTGAAGTACTGGCTGATTGTCCTCTGGAAGTTCCAAGAGAAGAGGGGAGGACTCACTGGAGATCTGGCCATTACTGCAACACTATGTCTGGTCTCTATTGCATTAATTTTCAGAAGCTTGCTGTTCACAAATTGGCTCCTTTGGTTTTGGGATTACAATAGTACTTGTTCTTTGGTTGTGTTCTGGGCATCGTTAAAGGAATTTTAAAACATTATATCAATGCAACTGACTTCCAGAACTACTTTCTCAGAGTTAAATTCATGATGATAAGAGATAATTTGTCACCATTGTCTCATTATTCTAAGTCACTCATCTGGACAATTCTGTTTGCTTCTGTCCTTACAGAGGGTGTGAAGGGGATTTACAGTAGTCTCTGGGAGGTGGGCTTCTGTCCCTTGACAAAACTGAAGTAGTTGCAGTTGTTTTCATTAGATCAGAGGAAGTTAAACATCCGTGGACTTGTTCAAAATGTTGTGGGGTTTTCTTGGAATAAACTCTGTTGCCGGTGGAAGGGAGGTTGGGAAGCAGTAGATCTGGATTTAGAAAAATTGACAGAAGATACAGAGCAGTGGAAGAAGTGAGTTGTAATCAGGGCTGCAATGTCAAGGAGTGTCTGAGAAGAAGTTCCTGCAGGATCATTCAAACAGGAAGAGAGTGCAAACATGGAAGAGGGGCAACACTAACAAAAGGAATGAAAAGGGAAAACACATCACCATCTGCGAGTGTGTACGTGAAGATTAATGAGGGAGTGAGGAGAAGAGTAAAGCCATCGATGAAGGAGTGTGGGGAGAGAGTGATGACGAAGGAGTATGGGGGGAGAGGTGATATTGACAACTGTGGGGGGAGAGGTGATATTGACGAGTGGGGGAATTGGTGATATTGACGAGTGTGGGGGGAGTGGTGATATCGCAGGAGTGTGGTGTGATATTAAGGGAGTGGGGGTTTGATATTGAAGGAGTGGGGGTTTGATATTGAAGGAGTGGGTGGTGATATTGAAGGAGTGGGGGTTTGATAGTGAAGGAATGGGGGTTTGATATTGAAGGAGTGGGGGGTGATATTGAAGGAATGGGGGTGATATTGAAGGAGTGGGGGGTGATATTGAAGGAGTGGGGGGTGATATTGAAGGAATGGGGGTTTGATATTGAAGGAATGGGGGTGATATTGAAGGAGTGGGGGTTTGATATTGAAGGAGTGGGGGTTTGATATTGAAGGAGTGGGGGGTGATATTGAAGGAATGGGGTTTGATATTGAAGGAGTGGGGGGTGATATTGAAGGAGTGGGGGTTTGATATTGAAGGAGTGGGGGTGATATTGAAGGAGTGGGGGTTTGATATTGAAGGGGTGAGGGGGTGATATTGAAGGAGTGGGGGTGATTTTGAAGGAGTAGGGTGGTGATATTGAAGGAGTGGGGGTTTGATAGTGAAGGAGTGGGGGGTGATATTGAAGGAATGGGGGTGATATTGAAGGAGTGGGGGTTTGATATTGAAGGAATAGGGAGTGGTGATATTGAAGGTGTGAGGGTTTGATATTGAAGGAATGGGGGGTGATATTGAAGGAGTGGGGGTTTGATATTGAAGGAATGGGGGGTGATATTGAAGGAGTGGGGGTTTGATATTGAAGGAGTGGGGGGTGATATTGAAGGAGTGGGGGGTGATATTGAAGGAGTGGGGGGGGGTGATATTGAAGGAGTGGGGGTTTGATATTGAAGGAGAGGGGTTTGATATTGAAGGAGTGGGGGTGATATTGAAGGAGTGGGGTGATATTGAAGGAGTGGGGGTTTGATATTGAAGGAGTGGGGATTTGATATTGAAGGAGTGGGGGTTTGATATTGAAGGAATAGGGAGTGGTGATATTGAAGGTGTGAGGGTTTGATATTGAAGGAATGGGGGGTGATATTGAAGGAGTGGGGGTTTGATATTGAAGGAGTGGGGGTTTGATAGTGAAGGAATGGGGGTTTGATATTGAAGGAATGGGGGTGATATTGAAGGAGTGGGGGTTTGATATTGAAGGAGTGGGGGTTTGATATTGAAGGAGTGGGGGGTGATATTGAAGGAATGGGGTTTGATATTGAAGGAGTGGGGGGTGATATTGAAGGAGTGGGGGTTTGATATTGAAGGAGTGGGGGTGATATTGAAGGAGTGGGGGTTTGATATTGAAGGGGTGAGGGGGTGATATTGAAGGAGTGGGGGTTTGATATTGAAGGAGTTGGGGGTGATATTGAAGGAGGGGGTTTGATATTGAAGGAGTGGGGGGTGATATTGAAGGAGTGGGGGTTTGATATTGAAGGAGTGGGGGGTGATATTGAAGGAGTGGGGGTTTGATAGTGAAGGAGTGGGGGTGATATTGAAGGAATGGGGGTGATATTGAAGGAGTGGGGGTGATATTGAAGGAGTGGGGGTTTGATATTGAAGGAGTGGGGTTTTGATATTGAAGGAGTGGGGGTTTGATATTGAAGGAGTGGGGGGTGATATTGAAGGAGTGGGGGTTTGATATTGAAGGAGTGGGGGTTTGATATTGAAGGAGTGGGGATTTGATATTGAAGGAGTGGGGGTTTGATATTGAAGGAATAGGGAGTGGTGATATTGAAGGTGTGAGGGTTTGATATTGAAGGAATGGGGGGTGATATTGAAGGAGTGGGGGTTTCATACAGAAGGAGTGAGGGGGTGATATTGAAGGAGTGGGGGTTTGATATTGAAGGAGTGGGGGGTGATATTGAAGGAGTGGGGGTTTGATATTGAAGGAATGGGGGGTGATATTGAAGGAGTGGGGGTTTGATATTGAAGGAGTGGGGGGTGATATTGAAGGAGTGGGGGGTGATATTGAAGGAGTGGGGGGGTGATATTGAAGGAGTGGGGGTTTGATATTGAAGGAGTGGGGGTGATATTGAAGGAGTGGGGGGTGATATTGAAGGAATGGGGGTGATATTGAAGGAGTGGGGTTTGATATTGAAGGAGTGGGGTTTGATATTGAAGGAGTGGGGGTGATATTGAAGGAGTGGGGTGATATTGAAGGAGTGGGGGTTTGATATTGAAGGAGTGGGGATTTGATATTGAAGGAGTGGGGGTTTGATATTGAAGGAATAGGGAGTGGTGATATTGAAGGTGTGAGGGTTTGATATTGAAGGAATGGGGGGTGATATTGAAGGAGTGGGGGTTTGATATTGAAGGAGTGAGGGGGTGATATTGAAGGAGTGGGGGTTTGATATTGAAGGAGTGGGGGGTGATATTGAAGGAGTGGGGGTTTGATATTGAAGGAATGGGGGGTGATATTGAAGGAGTGGGGGTTTGATATTGAAGGAGTGGGAGGTGATATTGAAGGAGTGGGGGGTGATATTGAAGGAGTGGGGGTTTGATATTGAAGGAGTGGGGGGTGATATTGAAGGAGTGGGGGTGATATTGAAGGAATGGGGGTGATATTGAAGGAGTGGGGGGTGATATTGAAGGAGTGGGGTTTGATATTGAAGGAGTGGGGGTGATATTGAAGGAGTGGGGGTGATATTGAAGGAGTGGGGGTTTGATATTGAAGGAGTGGGGGGTGATATTGAAGGAGTGGGGGTTTGATATTGAAGGAGTGGGGGGTGATATTGAAGGAGTGGGGGTTTGATATTGAAGGAGTGGGGGTGATATTGAAGGAGTGGGGGTTTGATATTGAAGGAGTGGGGGTTTGATATTGAAGGAGTGGGGGTTTGATATTGAAGGAGTGGGGGTTTGATATTGAAGGAATAGGGAGTGGCGATATTGAAGGTGTGAGGGTTTGATATTGAAGGAATGGGGGGTGATACTGAAGGAGTGGGGGTTTGATATTGAAGGAATGGGAGCTGATATTGAAGGAGTGGGGGGTGATATTGAAGGAGTGGGGGGTGATATTGAAGGAGTGAGGGGGTGATATTGAAGGAGTGGGGGTTTGATATTGAAGGAGTGGGGGTGATATTGAAGGAATGGGGGTGATATTGAAGGAGTGGGGGTTTGATATTGAAGGAGTGGGGGTGATATTGAAGGAGTGGGGGTTTGATATTGAAGGAATGGGGGTGATATTGAAGGAGTGGGGGTTTGATATTGAAGGAGTGGGGGTTTGATATTGAAGGAGTGGGGGGTGATATTGAAGGAATGGGGTTTGATATTGAAGGAGTGGGGGGTGATATTGAAGGAGTGGGGGTTTGATATTGAAGGAGTGGGGGTGATATTGAAGGAGTGGGGGTTTGATATTGAAGGGGTGAGGGGGTGATATTGAAGGAGTGGGGGTGATTTTGAAGGAGTAGGGGGTGATATTGAAGGAGTGGGGGTGATATTGAAGGAGTGAGGGGGTGATATTGAAGGAGTGGGGGTTTGATATTGAAGGAGTGGGGGTGATATTGAAGGAATGGGGGTGATATTGAAGGAGTGGGGGTTTGATATTGAAGGAGTGGGGGTGATATTGAAGGAGTGGGGGTTTGATATTGAAGGAATGGGGGTGATATTGAAGGAGTGGGGGTTTGATATTGAAGGAGTGGGGGTTTGATATTGAAGGAGTGGGGGGTGATATTGAAGGAGTGGGGGTTTGATATTGAAGGAGTGGGGGTGATATTGAAGGAGTGGGGGTTTGATATTGAAGGGGTGAGGGGGTGATATTGAAGGAGTTGTGATTTGATATTGAAGGAGTTGGGGGTGATATTGAAGGAGGGGGTTTGATATTGAAGGAGTGGGGGGTGATATTGAAGGAGTGTGGGTTTGATATTGAAGGAGTGGGGGGTGATATTGAAGGAGTGGGGGTTTGATAGTGAAGGAGTGGGGGGTGATATTGAAGGAATGGGGGTGATATTGAAGGGGTGGGGGTGATATTGAAGGAGTGGGGGTTTGATATTGAAGGAGTGGGGGGTGATATTGAAGGAGTGGGGGTTTGATATTGAAGGAGTGGGGGTTTGATATTGAAGGAGTGGGGATTTGATATTGAAGGAGTGGGGGTTTGATATTGAAGGAATAGGGAGTGGTGATATTGAAGGTGTGAGGGTTTGATATTGAAGGAATGGGGGGTGATATTGAAGGAGTGGGGGTTTGATATTGAAGGAGTGAGGGGGTGATATTGAAGGAGTGGGGGTTTGATATTGAAGGAGTGGGGGGTGATATTGAAGGAGTGGGGGTTTGATATTGAAGGAATGGGGGTGATATTGAAGGAGTGGGGGTTTGATATTGAAGGAGTGGGGGTGATATTGAAGGAGTGGGGGGTGATATTGAAGGAGTGGGGGGGTGATATTGAAGGAGTGGGGGTTTGATATTGAAGGAGTGGGGGGTGATATTGAAGGAATGGGGGTGATATTGAAGGAGTGGGGGGTGATATTGAAGGAGTGGGGTTTGATATTGAAGGAGTGGGGGTGATATTGAAGGAGTGGGGTGATATTGAAGGAGTGGGGGTTTGATATTGAAGGAGTGGGGATTTGATATTGAAGGAGTGGGGGTTTGATATTGAAGGAATAGGGAGTGGTGATATTGAAGGTGTGAGGGTTTGATATTGAAGGAATGGGGGGTGATATTGAAGGAGTGGGGGTTTGATATTGAAGGAGTGAGGGGGTGATATTGAAGGAGTGGGGGTTTGATATTGAAGGAATGGGGGGTGATATTGAAGGAGTGGGGGTTTGATATTGAAGGAATGGGAGGTGATATTGAAGGAGTGGGGGGTGATATTGAAGGAGTGGGGGGGTGATATTGAAGGAGTGAGGGGGTGATATTGAAGGAGTGGGGGTTTGATATTGAAGGAGTGGGGGTGATATTGAAGGAATGGGGGTGATATTGAAGGAGTGGGGGTTTGATATTGAAGGAGTGGGGGTGATATTGAAGGAGTGGGGGTTTGATATTGAAGGAATGGGGGTGATATTGAAGGAGTGGGGGTTTGATATTGAAGGAGTGGGGTTTGATATTGAAGGAGTGGGGGGTGATATTGAAGGAATGGGGTTTGATATTGAAGGAGTGGGGGGTGATATTGAAGGAGTGGGGGTTTGATATTGAAGGAGTGGGGGTGATATTGAAGGAGTGGGGGTTTGATATTGAAGGGGTGAGGGGGTGATATTGAAGGAGTGGTGGTGATTTTGAAGGAGTAGGGTGGTGATATTGAAGGAGTCGGGGTTTGATATTGAAGGAGTGGGGTTTGATATTGAAGGAGTGGGGGTTTGATATTGAAGGAGTGGGTGGTGATATTGAAGGAGTGGGGGTTTGATATTGAAGGAGTGGGGGTTTGATAGTGAAGGAATGGGGGTTTGATATTGAAGGAATGGGGGTGATATTGAAGGAGTGGGGGTTTGATATTGAAGGAGTGGGGGTTTGATATTGAAGGAGTGGGGGGTGATATTGAAGGAATGGGGTTTGATATTGAAGGAGTGGGGGGTGATATTGAAGGAGTGGGGGTTTGATATTGAAGGAGTGGGGGTGATATTGAAGGAGTGGGGGTTTGATATTGAAAGGGTGAGGGGGTGATATTGAAGGAGTGGGGGTTTGATATTGAAGGAGTTGGGGGTGATATTGAAGGAGGGGGTTTGATATTGAAGGAGTGGGGGGTGATATTGAAGGAGTGGGGGTTTGATATTGAAGGAGTGGGGGGTGATATTGAAGGAGTGGGGGTTTGATAGTGAAGGAGTGGGGGGTGATATTGAAGGAATGGGGGTGATATTGAAGGAGTGGGGGTGATATTGAAGGAGTGGGGGTTTGATATTGAAGGAGTGGGGGGTGATATTGAAGGAGTGGCGGTTTGATATTGAAGGAGTGGGGGTTTGATATTGAAGGAGTGGGGATTTGATATTGAAGGAGTGGGGGTTTGATATTGAAGGAATAGGGAGTGGTGATATTGAAGGTGTGAGGGTTTGATATTGAAGGAATGGGGGGAGATATTGAAGGAGTGGGGGGTGATATTGAAGGAGTGGGGGGGTGATATTGAAGGAGTGAGGGGGTGATATTGAAGGAGTGGGGGTTTGATATTGAAGGAGTGGGGGGTGATATTGAAGGAATGGGGGTGATATTGAAGGAGTGGGGGTTTGATATTGAAGGAGTGGGGGTGATATTGAAGGAGTGGGGGTTTGATATTGAAGGAATGGGGGTGATATTGAAGGAGTGGGGGTTTGATATTGAAGGAGTGGGGTTTGATATTGAAGGAGTGGGGGGTGATATTGAAGGAATGGGGTTTGATATTGAAGGAGTGGGGGGTGATATTGAAGGAGTGGGGGTTTGATATTGAAGGAGTGGGGGTGATATTGAAGGAGTGGGGGTTTGATATTGAAGGGGTGAGGGGGTGATATTGAAGGAGTGGGGGTGATTTTGAAGGAGTAGGGTGGTGATATTGCAGGAGTCGGGGTTTGATATTGAAGGAGTGGGGTTTGATATTGAAGGAGTGGGGGTTTGATATTGAAGGAGTGGGTGGTGATATTGAAGGAGTGGGGGTTTGATATTGAAGGAGTGGGGGTTTGATAGTGAAGGAATGGGGGTTTGATATTGAAGGAATGGGGGTGATATTGAAGGAGTGGGGGTTTGATATTGAAGGAGTGGGGGTTTGATATTGAAGGAGTGGGGGGTGATATTGAAGGAATGGGGTTTGATATTGAAGGAGTGGGGGGTGATATTGAAGGAGTGGGGGTTTGATATTGAAGGAGTGGGGGTGATATTGAAGGAGTGTGGGTTTGATATTGAAGGGGTGAGGGGGTGATATTGAAGGAGTGGGGGTTTGATATTGAAGGAGTTGGGGGTGATATTGAAGGAGGGGGTTTGATATTGAAGGAGTGGGGGGTGATATTGAAGGAGTGGGGGTTTGATATTGAAGGAGTGGGGGGTGATATTGAAGGAGTGGGGGTTTGATAGTGAAGGAGTGGGGGGTGGTGATATTGAAGGTGTGAGGGTTTGATATTGAAGGAATGGGGGGTGATATTGAAGGAGTGGGGGTTTCATATTGAAGGAGTGAGGGGGTGATATTGAAGGAGTGGGGAGTGGTGATATTGAAGGTGTGAGGGTTTGATATTGAAGGAATGGGGGGTGATATTGAAGGAGTGGGGGTTTCATATTGAAGGAGTGAGGGGGTGATATTGAAGGAGTGGGGGTTTGATATTGAAGGAGTGGGGGGTGATATTGAAGGAGTGGGGGTTTGATATTGAAGGAATGGGGTGTGATATTGAAGGAGTGGGGGTTTGATAGTGAAGGAGTGGGGGGTGATATTGAAGGAGTGGGGGTTTGATATTGAAGGAGTGGGGTGTGATATTGAAGGAGTGGGGGTTTGATAGTGAAGGAGTGGGGGGTGATATTGAAGGAATGGGGGTGATATTGAAGGAGTGGGGGTGATATTGAAGGAGTGGGGGTTTGATATTGAAGGAGTGGGGGGTGATATTGAAGGAGTGGCGGTTTGATATTGAAGGAGTGGGGGTTTGATATTGAAGGAGTGGGGATTTGATATTGAAGGAGTGGGGGTTTGATATTGAAGGAATAGGGAGTGGTGATATTGAAGGTGTAAGGGTTTGATATTGAAGGAATGGGGGGTGATATTGAAGGAGTGGGGGTTTGATATTGAAGGAGTGAGGGGGTGATATTGAAGGAGTGGGGGTTTGATATTGAAGGAGTGGGGGGTGATATTGAAGGAGTGGGGGTTTGATATTGACGGAATGGGGGGTGATATTGAAGGAGTGGGGGTTTGATATTGAAGGAGTGGGGGTTTGATATTGAAGGAGTGGGGGGTGATATTGAAGGAGTGGGGGGTGATATTGAAGGAATGGGGGTGATATTGAAGGAGTGGGGGGTGATATTGAAGGAGTGGGGTTTGATATTGAAGGAGTGGGGGTGATATTGAAGGAGTGGGGGTGATATTGAAGGAGTGGGGATTTCATATTGAAGGAGTGGGGGTTTGATATTGAAGGAATAGGGAGTGGTGATATTGAAGGTGTGAGGGTTTGATATTGAAGGAATGGGTAGTGATATTGAAGGAGTGGGGGTTTGATATTGAAGGAGTGAGGGGGTGATATTGAAGGAGTGGGGGTTTGATATTGAAGGAGTGGGGGGTGATATTGAAGGAGTGGGGGTTTGATATTGAAGGAATGGGGGGTGATATTGAAGGAGTGGGGGTTTGATATTGAAGGAGTGAGGGGGTGATATTGAAGGAGTGGGGGTTTGATATTGAAGGAGTGGGGGGTGATATTGAAGGAGTGGGGGTTTGATATTGAAGGAATGGGGGGTGATATTGAAGGAGTGGGGGTTTGATATTGAAGGAATGGGTGGTGATATTGAAGGAGTGGGGGGTGATATTGAAGGAGTGGGGGGGTGATATTGAAGGAGTGAGGGGGTGATATTGAAGGAGTGGGGGTTTGATATTGAAGGAGTGGGGGTGATATTGAAGGAATGGGGGTGATATTGAAGGAGTGGGGGTTTGATATTGAAGGAGTGGGGGTGATATTGAAGGAGTGGGGGTTTGATATTGAAGGAATGGGGGTGATATTGAAGGAGTGGGGGGTGATATTGAAGGAGTGGGGGTTTGATAGTGAAGGAGTGGGGGTTTGATATTAAAGGAGGGGGTTTGATATTGAAGGAGTGGGGGGTGATATTGAAGGAGTGGGGGTTTGATATTGAAGGAGTGGGGGGTGATATTGAAGGAGTGGGGGTTTGATAGTGAAGGAGTGGGGGGTGATATTGAAGGAATGGGGGTGATATTGAAGGAGTGGGGGTGATATTGAAGGAGTGGGGGTTTGATATTGAAGGAGTGGGGGTGATATTGAAGGAGTGGCGGTTTGATATTGAAGGAGTGGGGGTTTGATATTGAAGGAGTGGGGGGTGATATTGAAGGAATGGGGGTGATATTGAAGGAGTGGGGGTTTGATATTGAAGGAGTGGGGGTGATATTGAAGGAGTGGGGGTTTGATATTGAAGGAATGGGGGTGATATTGAAGGAGTGGGGGTTTGATATTGAAGGAGTGGGGTTTGATATTGAAGGAGTGGGGGGTGATATTGAAGGAATGGGGTTTGATATTGAAGGAGTGGGGGGTGATATTGAAGGAGTGGGGGTTTGATATTGAAGGAGTGGGGGTGATATTGAAGGAGTGGGGGTTTGATATTGAAGGGGTGAGGGCGTGATATTGAAGGAGTGGGGGTGATTTTGAAGGAGTAGGGTGGTGATATTGAAGGAGTCGGGGTTTGATATTGAAGGAGTGGGGTTTGATATTGAAGGAGTGGGGGTTTGATATTGAAGGAGTGGGTGGTGATATTGAAGGAGTGGGGGTTTGATATTGAAGGAGTGGGGGTTTGATAGTGAAGGAATGGGGGTTTGATATTGAAGGAATGGGGGTGATATTGAAGGAGTGGGGGTTTGATATTGAAGGAGTGGGGGTTTGATATTGAAGGAGTGGGGGGTGATATTGAAGGAATGGGGTTTGATATTGAAGGAGTGGGGGGTGATATTGAAGGAGTGGGGGTTTGATATTGAAGGAGTGGGGGTGATATTGAAGGAGTGGGGGTTTGATATTGAAAGGGTGAGGGGGTGATATTGAAGGAGTGGGGGTTTGATATTGAAGGAGTTGGGGGTGATATTGAAGGAGGGGGTTTGAAATTGAAGGAGTGGGGGGTGATATTGAAGGGGTGGGGGGGTGATATTGAAGGAGTGAGGGGGTGATATTGAAGGAGTGGGGGTTTGATATTGAAGGAGTGGGGGGTGATATTGAAGGAATGGGGGTGATATTGAAGGAGTGGGGGTTTGATATTGAAGGAGTGGGGGTTTGATATTGAAGGAGTGGGGGGTGATATTGAAGGAGTGGGGGGTGATATTGAAGGAATGGGGGTGATATTGAAGGAGTGGGGGGTGATATTGAAGGAGTGGGGTTTGATATTGAAGGAGTGGGGGTGATATTGAAGGAGTGGGGGTGATATTGAATGAGTGGGGGTTTGATATTGAAGGAGTGGGGGGTGATATTGAAGGAGTGGGGGTTTGATATTGAAGGAGTGGGGGGTGATATTGAAGGAGTGGGGGTTTGATATTGAAGGAGTGGGGGTGATATTGAAGGAGTGGGGGTTTGATATTGAAGGAGTGGGGGATTGATATTGAAGGAGTGGGGGTGATATTGAAGGAATAGGGAGTGGCGATATTGAAGGTGTGAGGGTTTGATATTGAAGGAATGGGGGGTGATATTGAAGGAGTGGGGGTTTGATATTGAAGGAATGGGAGGTGATATTGAAGGAGTGGGGGGGTGATATTGAAGGAGTGGGGGGGTGATATTGAAGGAGTGGGGGTGATTTTGAAGGAGTGGGGTGGTGATATTGAAGGAGTGGGGGTTTGATATTGAAGGAGTGGGGTTTGATATTGAAGGAGTGGGGGTTTGATATTGAAGGAGCGGGTGGTGATATTGAAGGAGTGTGGGTTTGATATTGAAGGAGTGGGGGTTTGATAGTGAAGGAATGGGGGTTTGATATTGAAGGAGTGGGGGTTTGATATTGAAGGAGTGGTGGGTGATATTGAAGGAATGGGGTTTGATATTGAAGGAGTGGGGGTGATATTGAAGGAGTGGGGGTTTGATATTGAAGGGGTGAGGGGGTGATATTGAAGGAGTGGGGGTGATTTTGAAGGAGTAGGGTGGTGATATTGAAGGAGTGGGGGTTTGATATTGAAGGAGTGGGGGTTTGATACTGAAGGAGTGGGGGTTTGATACTGAAGGAGTGGGTGGTGATATTGAAGGAGTGGGGGTTTGATATTGAAGGAGTGGGGGTTTGATATTGAAGGGGTGAGGGGGTGATATTGAAGGAGTGGGGGTTTGATATTGAAGGAGTTGGGGGTGATATTGAAGGAGGGGGTTTGATATTGAAGGAGTGGGGGGTGATATTGAAGGAGTGGGGGTTGATATTAAAGGAGTGGGGGGTGATATTGAAGGAGTGGGGGTTTGATAGTGAAGGAGTGGGGGGTGATATTGAAGGAATGGGGGTGATATTGAAGGAGTGGGGGTGATATTGAAGGAGTGGGGGTTTGATATTGAAGGAGTGGGGGTGATATTGAAGGAGTGGGGGTTTGTTATTGAAGGAATGGGGGGTGATATTGAAGGAGTGGGGGTTTGATATTGAAGGAGTGGGGGGTGATATTGAAGGAGTGGGGGGTGATATTGAAGGAGTGGGGGGGTGATATTGAAGGAGTGCGGGTTTGATATTGAAGGAGTGGGGGGTGATATTGAAGGAGTGGGGGGTGATATTGAAGGAATGGGGGTGATATTGAAGGAGTGGAGGGTGATATTGAAGGAGTGGGGTTTGATATTGAAGGAGTGGGGGTGATATTGAAGGAGTGGGGTGATATTGAAGGAGTGGGGGTGATATTGAAGGAGTGGGGTTTGATATTGAAGGAGTGGGGATTTGATATTGAAGGAGTGGGGGTTTGATATTGAAGGAATAGGGTGTGGTGATATTGAAGGTGTGAGGGTTTGATATTGAAGGAATGGGGGGTGATATTGAAGGAGTGGGGGTTTGATATTGAAGGAGTGAGGGGGTGATATTGAAGGAGTGGGGGTTTGATATTGAAGGAGTGGGGGGTGATATTGAAGGAGTGGGGGTTTGATATTGAAGGAATGGGGGGTGATATTGAAGGAGTGGGGTGGTGATATTGAAGGAGTGGGGGTTTGATATTGAAGGAGTGAGGGGTGATATTGAAGGAGTGGGGGGTGATATTGAAGGAATGGGGGTGATATTGAAGGAGTGGGGGTGATATTGAAGGAGTGGGGGGTGATATTGAAGGAATGGGGGTGATATTGAAGGAGTGGGGGGTGATATTGAAGGAGTGGGGTTTGATATTGAAGGAGTGGGGGTGATATTGAAGGAGTGGGGTGATATTGAAGGAATGGGGGTGATATTGAAGGAGTGGGGGTTTGATATTGAAGGAGTGGGGATTTGATATTGAAGGAGTGGGGGTTTGATATTGAAGGAATAGGGAGTGGTGATATTGAAGGTGTGAGGGTTTGATATTGAAGGAATGGGGGGTGATATTGAAGGAGTGGGGGTTTGATATTGAAGGAGTGAGGGGGTGATATTGAAGGAGTGGGGGTTTGATATTGAAGGAGTGGGGGGTGATATTGAAGGAGTGGGGGTTTGATATTGAAGGAATGGGGGGTGATATTGAAGGAGTGGGGGTTTGATATTGAAGGAGTGGGGGGTGATATTGAAGGAGTGGGGGGTGATATTGAAGGAGTGGGGGTTTGATATTGAAGGAGTGAGGGGTGATATTGAAGGAGTGGGGGGTGATATTGAAGGAATGGGGGTGATATTGAAGGAGTGGGGGGTGATATTGAAGGAGTGGGGGGTGATATTGAAGGAATGGGAGTGATATTGAAGGAGTGGGGGGTGATATTGAAGGAGTGGGGTTTGACATTGAAGGAGTGGAGGTGATATTGAAGGAGTGGGGTGATATTGAAGGAGTGGGGGTTTGATATTGAAGGAGTGGGGATTTGATATTGAAGGAGTGGGGGTTTGATATTGAAGGAATAGGGAGTGGTGATATTGAATGTGTGAGGGTTTGATATTGAAGGAATGGGGGGTGATATTGAAGGAGTGGGGGTTTGATATTGAAGGAGTGAGGGGGTGATATTGAAGGAGTGGGGGTTTGATATTGAAGGAGTGGGGGGTGATATTGAAGGAGTGGGGGTTTGATATTGAAGGAATGGGGGGTGATATTGAAGGAGTGGGGGTTTGATATTGAAGGAGTGGGGGTGATATTGAAGGAGTGGGGGATGATATTGAAGGAGTGGGGGTTTGATATTGAAGGAGTGGGGGTGATATTGAAGGAGTGGGGGTTTGATATTGAAGGAGTGGGGATTTGATATTGAAGGAATAGGGAGTGGTGATATTGAAGGTGTGAGGGTTTGATATTGAAGGAATGGGGGGTGATATTGAAGGAGTGGGGGTTTGATATTGAAGGAGTGAGGGGGTGATATTGAAGGAGTGGGGGTTTGATATTGAAGGAGTGGGGGGTGATATTGAAGGAGTGGGGGTTTGATATTGAAGGAGTGGGGGGTGATATTGAAGGAGTGGGGTTTGACATTGAAGGAGTGGGGTGATATTGAAGGAGTGGGGGTGATATTGAAGGAGTGGGGGTTTGATATTGAAGGAGTGGGGATTTGATATTGAAGGAGTGGGGGTTTGATATTGAAGGAATAGGGAGTGGTGATATTGAAGGTGTGAGGGTTTGATATTGAAGGAATGGGGGGTGATATTGAAGGAGTGGGGGTTTGATATTGAAGGAGTGAGGGGGTGATATTGAAGGAGTGGGGGGTTGATATTGAAGGAGTGGGGTTTGACATTGAAGGAGTGGGGTGATATTGAAGGAGTGGGGGTGATATTGAAGGAGTGGGGGTTTGATATTGAAGGAGTGGGGATTTGATATTGAAGGAGTGGGGGTTTGATATTGAAGGAATAGGGAGTGGTGATATTGAAGGTGTGAGGGTTTGATATTGAAGGAATGGGGGGTGATATTGAAGGAGTGGGGGTTTGATATTGAAGGAGTGAGGGGGTGATATTGAAGGAGTGGGGGTTTGATATTGAAGGAGTGGGGGGTGATATTGAAGGAGTGGGGGTTTGATATTGAAGGAATGGGGGGTGATATTGAAGGAGTGGGGGTTTGATATTGAAGGAGTGGGGGTGATATTGAAGGAGTGGGGGGGTGATATTGAAGGAGTGGGGGTTTGATATTGAAGGAGTGAGGGGTGATATTGAAGGAGTGGGGGGTGATATTGAAGGAGTGGGGGGTGATATTGAAGGAGTGGGGGTTTGATATTGAAGGAGTGAGGGGTGATATTGAAGGAGTGGGGGGTGATATTGAAGGAATGGGGGTGATATTGAAGGAGTCGGGGGTGATATTGAAGGAGTGGGGGTGATATTGAAGGAATGGGGGTGATATTGAAGGAGTGGGGGGTGATATTGAAGGAGTGGGGTTTGACATTGAAGGAGTGGGGGTGATATTGAAGGAGTGGGGTGATATTGAAGGAGTGGGGTGATATTGAAGGAGTGGGGGTTTGATATTGAAGGAGTGGGGATTTGATATTGAAGGAGTGGGGGTTTGATATTGAAGGAATAGGGAGTGGTGATATTGAAGGTGTGAGGGTTTGATATTGAAGGAATGGGGGGTGATATTGAAGGAGTGGGGGTTTGATATTGAAGGAGTGAGGGGGTGATATTGAAGGAGTGGGGGTTTGATATTGAAGGAGTGGGGGGTGATATTGAAGGAGTGGGGGTTTGATATTGAAGGAATGGGGGGTGATATTGAAGGAGTGGGGGTTTGATATTGAAGGAGTGGGGGTGATATTGAAGGAGTGGGGGGGTGATATTGAAGGAGTGGGGGTTTGATATTGAAGGAGTGAGGGGTGATATTGAAGGAGTGGGGGGTGATATTGAAGGAATGGGGGTGATATTGAAGGAGTGGGGGGTGATATTGAAGGAGTGGGGTTTGATATTGAAGGAGTGGGGGTGATATTGAAGGAGTGGGGGTTTGATATTGAAGGAGTGGGGGGTGATATTGAAGGAGTGGGGGTTTGATATTGAAGGAGTGGGGGGTGATATTGAAGGAGTGGGGGTTTGATATTGAAGGAGTGGGGGTGATATTGAAGGAGTGGGGGTTTGATATTGAAGGAGTGGGGGTTTGATATTGAAGGAGTCGGGGTGATATTGAAGGAATAGGGAGTGGCGATATTGAAGGTGTGAGGGTTTGATATTGAAGGAATGGGGGGTGATATTGAAGGAGTGGGGGTTTGATATTGAAGGAGTGGGTGGTGATATTGAAGGAGTGGGGGTTTGATATTGAAGGAGTGGGGGTTTGATAGTGAAGGAATGGGGGTTTGATATTGAAGGAATGGGGGTGATATTGAAGGAGTGGGGGTTTGATATTGAAGGAGTGGGGGTTTGATATTGAAGGAGTGGGGGGTGATATTGAAGGAATGGGGTTTGATATTGAAGGAGTGGGGGGTGATATTGAAGGAGTGGGGGTTTGATAGTGAAGGAGTGGGGGGTGATATTGAAGGAATGGGGGTGATATTGAAGGAGTGGCGGGTGATATTGAAGGAGTGGGGTTTGATATTGAAGGAGTGGGGGTGATATTGAAGGAGTGGGGTGATATTGAAGGAGTGGGGGTGATATTGAAGGAGTGGGGGTTTGATATTGAAGGAGTGGGGATTTGATATTGAAGGAGTGGGGGTTTGATATTGAAGGAATAGGGAGTGGTGATATTGAAGGTGTGAGGGTTTGATATTGAAGGAATGGGGGGTGATATTGAAGGAGTGGGGGTTTGATATTGAAGGAATGAGGGGGTGATATTGAAGGAGTGGGGGTTTGATATTGAAGGAGTGGGGGGTGATATTGAAGGAGTGGGGGTTTGATATTGAAGGAATGGGGGGTGATATTGAAGGAGTGGGGGTTTGATATTGAAGGGGTGAGGGGGTGATATTGAAGGAGTGGGGGTTTGATATTGAAGGAGTGGGGGGTGATATTGAAAGAGTGGGGGGGTGATATTGAAGGAGTGGGGGTTTGATATTGAAGGAGTGGGGGGGTGATATTGAAGGAATGGGGGTGATATTGAAGGAGTGGGGGTTTGATATTGAAGGAATGGGGGGTGATATTGAAGGAGTGGGGGTTTGATATTGAAGGGGTGAGGGGGTGATATTGAAGGAGTGGGGGTTTGATATTGAAGGAGTGGGGGGTGATATTGAAAGAGTGGGGGGGTGATATTGAAGGAGTGGGGGTTTGATATTGAAGGAGTGGGGGGTGATATTGAAGGAGTGGGGGGTGATATTGAAGGAATGGGGGTGATATTGAAGGAGTGGGGGGTGATATTGAAGGAGTGGGCTTTGATATTGAAGGAGTGGGGGTGATATTGAAGGAGTGGGGGTGATATTGAAGGAGTGGGGGTTTGATATTGAAGGAGTGGGGGGTGATATTGAAGGAGTGGGGGTTTGATATTGAAGGAGTGGGGGGTGATATTGAAGGAGTGGGGGTGATATTGAAGGAGTGGGGGTTTGATATTGAAGGAGTGGGGGTTTGATATTGAAGGAGTGGGGGTGATATTGAAGGAATAGGGAGTGGCGATATTGAAGGTGTGAGGGTTTGATATTGAAGGAATGGGGGGTGATATTGAAGGAGTGGGGGTTTGATATTGAAGGAATGGGAGGTGATATTGAAGGAGTGGGGGGTGATATTGAAGGAGTGGGGGGGTGATATTGAAGGAGTGAGGGGGTGATATTGAAGGAGTGGTGTTTTGATATTGAAGGAGTGGGGGGTGATATTGAAGGAATGGGGGTGATATTGAAGGAGTGGGGGTTTGATATTGAAGGAGTGGGGGTTTGATATTGAAGGAATGGGGGGTGATATTGAAGGAGTGGGGGTTTGATATTGAAGGAGTGGGGGGTGATATTGAAGGAATGGGGGTGATATTGAAGGAGTGGGGGTTTGATATTGAAGGAGTGGGGGTTTGATATTGAAGTAATGGGGGGTGATATTGAAGGAGTGGGGGTTTGATATTGAAGGAATGGGAGGTGATATTGAAGGAGTGGGGGGTGATATTGAAGGAGTGGGGGGGTGATATTGAAGGAGTGGGGGTTTGATATTGAAGGAGTGGGGGGTGATATTGAAGGAGTGGGGGGGTGATATTGAAGGAGTGGGGTTTTGATATTGAAGGAGTGGGGGTTTGATATTGAAGGAATGGGGGGTGATATTGAAGGAGTGGTGGTTTGATATTGAAGGAATGGGGGGTGATATTGAAGGAGTGGGGGTTTGATATTGAAGGAGTGGGGGGTGATATTGAAGGAGTGGGGGTTTGATATTGAAGGAGTGGGGGGTGATATTGAAGGAGTGGGGGTTTGATATTGAAGGAGTGGGGGTTTGATATTGAAGGAGTGGGGGGGTGATATTGAAGGAATGGGGGTGATATTGAAGGAGTGGGGGGTGATATTGAAGGAGTGGGGGTGATATTGAAGGAATGGGGGTGATATTGAAGGAGTGGGGGGCTGATATTGAAGGAGTGGGGGTGATATTGAAGGAGTGGGGGTGTGATATTGAAGGAGTGGGGGTGATATTGAAGGAGTGGGGGTTTGATATTGAAGGAGTGGGGGGTGATATTGAAGGAGTGGGGGTTTGATATTGAAGGAGTGGGGGGTGATATTGAAGGAGTGGGGGTTTGATATTGAAGGAGTGGGGGTGTGATATTGAAGGAGTGGGGGTGATATTGAAGGAGTGGGGGTTTGATATTGATGGAGTGGGGGGTGATATTGAAGGAGTGGGGGTTTGATATTGAAGGAGTGGGGGTGTGATATTGAAGGAGTGGGGGTGATATTGAAGGAGTGGGGGTTTGATATTGAAGGAGTGGGGGGTGATATTGAAGGAGTGGGGGTTTGATATTGAAGGAGTGGGGGGTGATATTGAAGGAGTGGGGGTTTGATATTGAAGGAGTGGGGGGTGATATTGAAGGAGTGGGGGTTTGATATTGAAGGAGTAGGGAGTGGTGATATTGAATGAGTGGGGGCTGATATTGAAGGAGTGTTGGTGTGGGGAGAGAGGTGATATTGATACAGCAGGAGAGTGAACGCTTCTGATGTCTATGGAGGGAGCTCACCTATTGAACCGTGGCCAAAGAAGGGTATAAATCCCTGAACATCAGTAGATTGTACAGCTCAAGTTACGTTTTGAGCCTGGTGTGACCTCCACAATCACAGCTTGCCTTCTTTCTACATCCAGCCACTGGGATTTTCTGTGTGACGTAGCTGACAGATCGACAAGGAAATCTAAAGCTTAATTTAAGCCCATTATTTACTGAAATATAATATTACCGATTATCCAAGAGATTATTTGCACTTTCCAGTTCTCGGATTACTAACCAATCCAATTTGCTTGTTTGAGTTGTGGCACTCCTTTCTACATAAGCCACATCATCTCATATAATCTCCAGCCTGTTCTTTGCTTGTGTGTTAGCATGTTCTTACAAGTCCTGCAAAGTCATACCTTTTCTCCTGCTCACACCATCACCATCTCCGCATTGTTCCTGTTTGCCTGCATTTTTGAGTTCAGGGAGAGAAAGAGATTTCACTTCCTTGATCGTTGTCCTTCTACCGTTTGAGATCTCTGGTTCCACTTCTGCATTCCTGATTTTCATCACAACACCATTGCCTGCAGAGCCTTTTTCTAAACTCTTCCCCTGAACCCCTTTCCCTTTACCTCTTTCTCCACCCATAAAATGCTGTTTAAATCTTGCTCTTCAGCCAAGCTTTCGATTGCTGCTTTTGGTTCAGTGTCATATTTTCTGCTGAAACCTTCAGTGAAGGAATATGCGTCATTCCACTGTGAAAAAGATGCTATATGAACATAGAATGTTATTTAAATGCTATTCTTCATCAATCTTGATCAGTGTTTTTGAAGGCACTTTGACAACCGAACTGCACTGTTTCTCCTGTTTTCCACTTGCTCTTTATTTCAAGCTGGATGTTCATCAGAAATTGAGAACTATACACTAACTATACCTTGAGTTGTGGAGCCAAGGGTGGGCAGATGGAGCTGAGACCCAGCTTGGCTACAATCTGATCAAATGTCAGAACTAACAGAAGGGGCTGAAGGCCTCTTCTTTCCCCACGAGATTATCTTTTTCTCTTAGGAAGTTTGGGACACATTGCCTCTGAAGAAAGGTTATAGAAACATAGAAAATATGTGCAGGAGTAGGCCATTCAGCCCTTTGAGTCTGCACCACCATTCAGTATGATCATGGCTGATCATCCAACTCAAAACCCTGTATCTGCTTTCTCTCCATACTCCCTGATCCCTTTAGCCATAAGGGCCATATCTAACTTCCTCTTAAATATAGTCAATGAACCAGCCTCAACTGTTTCCTGTGGCAGAGAATTCCACAGATTCACCACTCTTTGTGTGAAGAAGTTTTTCCTCATCTTGGTCCTAAAAGGCTTCCCCTTTATCCTTAAACAGTGACCCCCTCGTTCTAGACTTCCCCAACATCGGAAACAATCTTCCTGCATCTAGCCTGTCCAATCCCTTTAGATGTTTATACGTTTCAATAAGATCCCCCCTCAATCTTCTAAATTCCAGTGAGTACAACCCTAGTCGATCCAGTCTTTCTTCATATGAAAGTCCTGCCATCCCAGGAATTAATCTGGTGAACCTTCTCTGTACTCCCTCTATGGCAAGAATGTCTTTCCTCAGATTAGGGGACCAAAACTGCACACAATACTCTAGGTGCAGTCTCACCAAGACCTTGTACAACTGCAGTAGAACCTTCCTGCTCCTATACTCGAATCCTTTTGCTATGAATGCCAACATACCATTTGCCTTTTTCACCGCTTGCTGTACCTGCATGCCCACCTACAATGACTGGTGTTCAATGACACCCAGGTCTCGTTGCACCTCCCCTTTTCCTAATCGGCCGCCATTCAGATAATAATCTGTTTTCCTGTTCTTGCAACCAAGTAAATAACCTCACATTTATCCACATTAAATTGCATCTGCCATGAATTTGCCCACTCACCTAACCTATCCAAGTCACCCTGCATCCTCTTAGCATCCTCCTCACAGCTAACACCGCCGCCCAGCTTCGTGTCATCCACAAACTTGGAGATGCTGCATTTAATTCCCTCGTCTAAATCATTAATATATATTGTAAACAACTGGGGTCCCAGCACTGAGCCTTGCAGTACCCCACTAGTCACTGCATCTGGGGTCGTCTGGATGTTGATGGTGGTGGAAACCGCAGTGTCTGCCACCTTTATGGCATGAGTTACTCGATGTGCTGTACAAATGGGTAGTTAGGGAGACAGAGCATTCCTTCTCCTATTTAAGTGTTACCAGCACATGAACTGAATGTTCTCAGTACCAACCCAATGCTCATTCTCCATCTCAAGGAATCATCCTCCTTCGACTAAGCAGATGTTTGGGCAGCTTGGGCTTTGGATCGTGTTGCACCCATTTCTTAGTCCTTAAAAGGGTGCAACAAAACTTGATTCTGCGTATCAGCATTCCTTGGCCCAGAACAGGTGGAATGAAAGTTGGGTTGACCCACCTCTTAGTCTTCCTCCCCCTTAGCTATGGAGGTGTCTTCTCTGACCTCACAGAACTGAGCAATGAGGAGTCGAGCTATTTATTATCCCAAACCAGCGTTTCAATCTGAAACACCAATTCATCCTCCCCCTCCCAATAAACATTGCTCAATGCACTGAGTTCCTCAACAGATTGTTTGTCGCTCCAGACTCCAGAATATGCAGGCTTTTTATTTTTCTGTGTTTTATTTTAGTGTATAGTACGGTAACAGGCCATTCCAGGCGAATGAGCCCACACCGCCCAGTTGCACCCTTGCAAACTAAACTGTACATCTAAACCTACTAAAAGGCACACTGTGACAAGGAGAACATAGAAACCTGTAACAGACGCGGGCAGGAATTAAACCCAGCTCACTGGTGTTGTGCTAACTGCTACACTACCATACGGCTGTCTTGAGTCCCCAATTTGCTGCTGTTTACGCACGAGGCCTGGTGTTCCCTATAAATACAGATACCTGAGCTAGCTCACTTCGGGACAGGCCACCATGGCAGGGGCAGGTGAATGTAGGGGCAAGTCCCTGCTGCAGTGGCTTTCATCATCCAGTACATAGCAGATCACAGCTACTCTCTGTGTAACACATCTCTCTTCATCTCCCCTCTGGCTCTCTTGCCGATCAATCTGTGTCCTCTCCTGCCACTGTAAACAATTCCTCTGCCATTATCTAGCTGTTACCCTGAATAATTCTGAACATTTCAATCTCCTAGCTTTATTTTATTATTTATGATTATTGTTGTTACTACTACGGTTTATTCTAGATGGAATTAGTAAATGAGAGATATCTTGATAGAGGTGTACACAATCAGTAGCGTACATCGTGTGGATGTGTTTTCCCAGGGCAGAAATGGCAAATACGAGGGGGAATAATTTTAAGGTCATTGGGGGAAGGTACGGGGGCATGTCAGAGGTGGTTTTTTTAACAGAGCAGTGTATGCGTGTGTAAGAGGCAAATGCATTATGGACGTTTAAGAGTCTCTGAGAAGGCACTTGGGATGAGAGAAAACTTGAGGGCTATGTTGGAGGAAAGGGTTAAATTGATCTTAAAGTAGGTTAAAAGGTCAGCACAACATTATGGACCGAAAGGCCTGTACTGTGGCATGCTGTTCGATGTATTTAAACAGTCCAGGTGATGTGGCGGCATTTGAACTTGTTACTACAAAATAGCCATCTTATTACTGCGCCTCCTAATGAGATCACCCAGTAACCTCTCTAGAAGGAATACAAATGTAGTCAATGCAATGGCTCCTCTTAACGAATCCTTTTAACGTTTTAGGGAATCTTTGGTGTGTTGACTCTGGGCTAATATATCTTTCCTAAGTTGTGGTCTCCAAGCAGAATGCAGGTTTTAGAACAGGAATGGGAAGTTGAAGTATCACTCTCTCTGCTCAATATCAGAACTTTTTTTTAGAAACAATGGGTGGAAATTATCAGGAATTGCAAGGGTAAAGAATGTGTGTTGAAAACAGAGGTTGGATATGATAGGACCATCTCCCTATCAAAAATTTCAATCTGATGAGAGCTTTTCAATAGAGATCAAAGTAAAATTATTCCCCCTGGCATGTAGGTCAATAATTATAGGTCACGGATTCAAAATCTGCGACAGAAGAACAAGACAGAAAGCGAAAGAGAATGCTTTTCATTGGCATGGTTTCCATCTGAAACACAGTCACTGAAAACGTGGAGAAGCCACAGATTCCATAAACATTTTTTAGAAGGGAGGTGGATGAGTTAAATCAAAACATTTCCATAAACGAGGCCTTTTGTGGCCTCAGGATGTATCAAAGCACCACACAGTAATAGAGTACTTTTGAAATTGTTATGCAGGGAATTGAAAGAATCACAATGTACACAACAAGGCACCATCACTAGTCATCTACTTCTGTGTTTATTGAGACACCAGGAAGAAGTCCTCTACTTTTTACATGTCCCATAGTATCTTCTATCTATATTATTCTGGAAAATATCTCAAGTGCGAGGCAGTGGTTACAGTGGTGAAAGCACTTCTCCATAAGGAAAAATGGGCAGTTAAGTCTAAATTCACTGGAGTTTAGAGTAACTAGGGGTGTTTGTATTGGGAGATAGAAGATTCTGAGGGGTACTGACAGAGTGGACATTGAGAGGATGTATCCCCTCATGCAGGGAATTGAAACTAGGGGTCATAAATACCATCTTAACATCAAGGTGAGAAGGAATCTCTTCCCTCACAAGATTGGGAATACATGGGGTCTATTCAAGATAGTGATGTTTCAAATTAAGCTACATATAAGAAATAGTTACAGTGGTAGTCTAGTTGGCTTTGGGAACCAACTCCAACAAACTTGATTTGGAACAAGAAGGCAGCGGGAGAGAAACTAAGGATTTCCAACGGAAAGACATTTTGGGTTCTCGGGGGAAGAGAGAGGCCAGACCGTGCAGATGCGTGACGTCAGCCAGTTGAGCGCAAACAGTTTAAAAAGAAGGCAGCCATTTCCAGCGGGCAGTGGAGTGAACGGGCTTTGGCTCCAAGGGTTTCAGTGGTAACGGGATGAGGAGAGGCAGTTGTTGATTGCAAAAGGAGGTAGTATGTGTGTGAGGCCGGTTTTCTGTGGTCGGTGTCAGATGTGGGAGGTCCTGGAGTCTTTCAGCATCCCGGACAGTCACATCTGCTCCTAGTGCATCGAGATGCAACTCCTAAAGGACCGTGTTAGGGAACTGGAGCTGAAGCTCGATGACCTTCGTCTGGTCAGGGAGAGTGAGGAGGTGATAGAGAGGAGTTACAGACAGGTGGTCACTCCGGGGCCACTGGGGACAGAGAAATGGGTCACAGTCAGGAGAGGGAAGGGGAAGTGTCAGGTACTAGAGAGTACCCCTCTCGCTGTACCTCTTGACAATAAGTACTCCTGTTGGAGTACTATTGGGGGGGGGACAGCCTACCTGGGGGAAGCAACAGTGGCTGTGCCTCTGGCACAGAGTCTGGCCCTGTGGCCCAGAAAGGTAGGGAAAGGAAGAGGAAGGCAGTAGCAATAGGGGACTCTATAGTCAGGGGTTCAGACAGGCGATTCTGTGGATGCAGGAAAGAAACTCTGATGGTAGTTTGCCTCCCAGGTGCCAGGGTCCGGATGTTTCTGATCGCGTCCAAGATAACCTGCGGTGGGAGGGAGAACAGCCAGGGGTCGTGGTACATATTGGTTCCAATGACATAGGTAGGAAAAGGGAAGAGGTCCTGAAAGAAGACTACAGGGAGTTAGGAAGGAAGTTGAAAAAGGTAGTAATCTCGGGTTTACTGCCTGTGCCATGCGGCAGTGAGAATAGGAATAGAATGAGGTGGAGGATAAATGCATGGCTGACGGATTGGAGCAGGGGGCAGGGATTCAGATTTCTGGATCATTGGGACCTCTTTTGGGGCGGGTGTGACCTGTACAAAAAGGACGGGTTGCACTTGAATCCCGGGGGACCAATATCCTGGCAGGCAGGTTTAATAGAGCTGTTGGGGAGGGTTTAAACTAGTTTGGCAGGGGGGCGGGAATCAGAATGTGAGTGCAGGGATTAAGGTAGGGCATGATGGTAAGAGTTCTGAGTTGATGAGGACAGGACAGGCAGGGGACAGAACATAATTGTAGCCAGTTAAAGGGGTTGAAATGTGTCTATTTCAATGCTAGGAGTATTAGGAACAAGGAGGATGAACTTAGAGCATGGATTAGTATGTGGAACTACGATGTGGTGGCCGTTACTGAAAATTGGTTGGAGGAAGGGCAGGATTGATGATGCAGGTCCCGGGGATTAGGTGTTTTAAAAGGAATAGGATGGGAGGTAGAAAGGGGGGGGGAGTGGCTTTGCTGGTCAGGGATAGTATCATGGCTATAGAAAGGGAGGACGCTGCAGAAGGAGTGTCCATGTAGTCAGTCTTGGTGGAAGTCAGAAATAGGAAGGGATCAATCACTGTGCTGGGAGTAGTCTATAGGCCCCCAAATAGCCCTTGGGACACTGAGGAGCAGATAAGCAGGCAGATTTTAGAATGGTGCAGGAAATACAGGGTAGTAGTTATAGGTGATTTCAACTTCTCACATATTGACTGGCACCTCCAGAGTGTAAGGGGAATAGATGGGGCTGAATTTGTCAGGTGTGTTCAAGGAGCCCTGACACAGTATGTGGACCAGCCGATGAGAGAAGAGGCCATACTGGATCTAGTTCTGGGTAATGAACCTGGTCAGGTGACAGACCTCTTGGTGGGGGAGCATTTTGGTGAGAGTGACCACAACTCCCTTAGCTTCAGCATAGCTCTGGAAAGAGATAAAATCAGACGAAATGGTAAAGTGCTTAACTGGGGAAGGGCTAACTTTGAAGGGATGAGGCAGGGACTAGCGAGAGTAAATTGGAAACAGATGTTCAAAGGGGAAAGCACAGAAGTAATGTGGGAGAAGTTTAGGGACCACTTGAGCTGGGTTCAGGATAGGTTTGTCCCACTGAGGCAAGGAAAGAATGATAGGAAAAGGGAACTGTGGCTGACGTAACATGTGAGACAACTCGTCAAGAGGAAAAAGGAAGCATATGTTAGATATAAGAAGCAGGAAGTAGGAGGGGCTTATGAGAAATATGGGGTAGCCAGGAAGGAGCTAAAGAAAGGACTTAGGAGAGCTTGAAGGGGGCATGAGAAGGCCTTGGCATGTAGGATTAAGGAGAACCCCAAGGCACTCTATGCATATGTGAAGAATAGGAGGATGATGAGATCGAAGGTGGGACCGCTAAGGGATAAAGAGGGCAGCATGTGCCTAGAAGTGGAGGAGGTTGGGGAGGTCCTAAATGAATACTTTGCTTCAGTATTCACAAGTGAAAAGGATTTTGATCAGGATGAGGTTGAAGTAGGGCAGTCCTGTGTGCTGGACAATGTGGAGATTAAGGAAGAAGAAGTGCTGGATCTTCTTAAAAACATTAAGATCGATAAAACCCCAGGGCCGGATATGATACACCCCAGGTTGTTGTGGGAACTGAGAGAAGAGATCACAGGAGCATTAGCTATGATCTTTGAATCCTCTTTGGCTGCAGGGGAAGTGCCGGAGGACTGGAGAATGGCAAATATAGTTCCCTTGTTTGAAAAAGGTAATAGGGAGAAACCTGGGAACTATAGACTGGTGAGTCTTACATCGGTGGTATGCAAGCTACTGGAAAGGATTCTTAAGGATAGGATCTACGAGCATTTGGAGAAGTACAGTCTACTCATGGATAGTCAACATGGCTTTGTGAAGGAAAGATCATGCCTCACGAGCCTGATTGAGTTTTTTGAAGAGGTAACAAAATAAATTGATGAGGTTAGGGCAGTGGATGTGGTCTACATGAACTTTAGCAAAGCATTTGACAAGGTCCCTCATGAGAGACTCATCCAGAAAGTCATGAGGCATGGGATAAGTGGAGCCTTGGCTGTTTGGATAAAAAAAATGGCTTAAAGGAAGAAAGCAGAGGGTAGTTGTGGAAGGAAAGTATTCTGCCTGGAGGTTGGTGACTAGTGGAGTGCCGTAGGGATCTGTCCTGGGATCCCTGCTACTTGTGATTTTTATAAATGACCTGGATGTAGAGGCAGAAGGATGGGTGAGTAAGTTTGCGGATGAAACGAAGATTGGAGGAGTTGTGGATGGAGCTGTAGGTTGTCGAAGGTTACAAGAGGATAGACAGGCTGCAAAGTTGGGCGGAAAAATGGGAGATGGAGTTTAATCTGGACAAGTGTGAGGTGATGCATTTTGGAAGGGCAAACCAGAAGACTGAGTACAGGATTAGTAGTCAGTTACTTAAGTGTGGATGAACAAAGGGACCTTGGGGTTCAAATCCATACATCCCTCAAGGTCACTGCACAGGTTGATAGGGTAGTTAAGAAGGCCTATGGGATGCTAAGCTTCATTAATAGGGGGATTGAGTTCAAGAGTACAGAGGTCATGTTGCAACTTTACAAATCTATGGTGAGACCACACTTAGAGTATTGTGTTCATTTCTGGTCACCTCATTATAGTAAGGATCTGGAAGCTATGGAGAGGGTGCAGAGGAGATTTACCAGAATGTTGTCTGGTTTGGAGAACAACTCATATGAAGCAAGGTTAGCAGAGCTGGGACTTTTCTCTTTGGAGCTTGGAAGAATGAGAGGGGACTTGATAGAGGTCTACAAGATTATGAGAGGCATAGGTAGGGTGGATAGTCAGTACCTGTTTCCCAGGGCACCAATAGGCATTAGGCCTACCAGAGGGCATATGTGCAAAATTAAGGGAGGGAAGTTTAGGGGAGACATCAGGGGTAAGTTTTTTACACAGAGGGTTGTGAGTGCCTGGAATGACTTGCCAGGGATGGTGGTGCAGGCTAAAACATTAGGGGTATTTAAGAGCCTCTTGGACAGGCAGATGGATGAAAGAAAAATGGGGTAGTGTGGGTTTAGTACTCTTTTTTAAGGATTATATGAGTCAGCAGAACATGGAGGGCTGAAGGGCCTGTACTGTGCTGTAGTGTTCTATGGTTCTAAACTCATACCTGATTTCCATATCAATGCTGTTTCCTGATATCCCTTCACTCCTCAAATATCCAAAACTCTATTGGTCTCTGTTTTGAATGCAATCAATGACGGAGTCTCCAGATAGAGAAGTTCAGTCCCAAATGCTTGAGTGTACGTGTCTAGTCTACTCAGTCTCTCCTCATATACTGCAGCGTACATTCCAACAGCTACTGGTGTACTTGCTTTCTGACAAGTCTAATCACTTTTGTTTGGTTGAGGGGGCTGAAATTATACAAATACTCCTGCTGTGCTCTCACAAAGACCCTATGTAATTACAGTGAAACGTGTTTTCTCTTATAGACTGGATTTCTCAAATTACAGCGAACGTAATGTTTGTCTTCCTAAGTGCCTATCCCCTGCCACCAAGCATATTAGCTTTCATTGTCTGTGTACAAGGTGACACCCAGGTCCTTTGAGGTATCGTTTTTCTTAGAGGTTTAAAAAAACTTCACATTTCTGTTGTTATTTCAGAGTGCATAACCTCACATTTTTCCACATTGCACTCTACCTGTTGTAGTGTCACCTGATCTCTGTGCCTTCGTCACTGCTCCCAATCCCTGTAATTTTATCGGCAAACTTAGAAACATCATGTTTGTCCTCTTGGCCAAATTGTTGAGATAGGTTATGAAGAACTGGGATCCAGCCACTGATCGCTGGGCACCCCATGAGTCAGTCTACCAACCCAAGAAGGGTTTATGTTTCCAGTCTTCAGTTTTCTGTGTTAATCAACTCTCAGTCCTTGCTACCCCGCCCCCCCAATTCCATTTGCTTAAATCATGTTCACTAACCTACTGTGTGAAACTTTACTGAAAGTTATCTTAAAGTCAAAATACACCACATCCACTACTTTGCAACCATTTAATTTACAAGATACTTCTTCAAAGAGACATGTATGTTTACCATGTTGCTCAAGCACATTATAATGTTCTGGCTGTCTTGACTTCACATCCCTTGAACATTCCAGCATCTTACAACAGTAGTTCATTGTTTTCTCTTTCCCTTCTTAAGTGGTGGGGTCATGTTTATTATTCACAAAATGACACGGACCTTTCCAGAATCTAGAGAATTTGGGAGAAATGGTAACATGTGCATCCATTGTCTCTGCAGCCGCCGCTTTCAGAACCATGGGATGCAGGTCTTCAAGTCCATGGAATTTATCAGGCTCATTAACTTCACTAGCAGTATTTCCTTACCAATATTAATATTGTTTACATCCTTGCTTCCATTGCACTGGATCCTTGGTTTATGATTATTTCTTGAAGGGATTGCATTTTTTTTTACTGTGAAGATAGACATCAAGTGTTTATTTCATCTCTCCTCCATTTCCTTATTCTCTGTAAAATCTCTTTAATCTCACCCTGTGAAGAACCCATATTTGTCCTTGCCAATCTGTTTCTCTATTTTCCAATACCTGCTGCACAGTAGTTCTTCCAGTTCATCTTTGCACTTCTTGTTGGTTTAGTGTCATGCTCTTTTCTCCTTTTCTATTTGGGAACCTCGAGGATCAGCAAGTAGGTGGAGTGAGTCCCAATGTTCTGATCATATTCAACAATGAAGCAGGTAAAAGTGTGCATGAGGCAGTGTCCTGCTCCTAAACAGCAGCCCTCAACTCCCTGCTTCTATCAGGAAGGAGGAGCCTCAGGTCCAACACCACCAGGTTCAGGAACAATTATTACCCTTCAACCATCAAGCTCCTGAATCACCGTGGATAACTTTGCTCACCTCAACACTAAATTGATCCCTGATTGTAACCTATGGACTTGCTTTTAAGGACTCTGCAAATCATGTTCTCAGTATTATTTCTCCATCCCTCCCTCCTATATTGGTTACTTGTCAGTCTTTGTGTGTAGCTTTTCATTGATTCTATTGTTTTTCGTTGTTCAATTGTGAATACC
Source organism: Hypanus sabinus (assembly GCF_030144855.1). Taxonomy (NCBI): domain Eukaryota; kingdom Metazoa; phylum Chordata; class Chondrichthyes; order Myliobatiformes; family Dasyatidae; genus Hypanus; species Hypanus sabinus. Next base: position 27,940,772 of record NC_082721.1, read on the forward strand.
TGCAAAAAATCCATCTCAGGTGACATATATGTACTTTGAACTGACTGCAAGACCAGAGATTGCTCCCAGTATTTGCCAGTTAAGGCAATGTGTACAGAGAGTGGATCAGAGTTAATGTTTCTCGTTAGTAACCTTCACCAGAACTGGAAAAGTGAGAAGAGTGCTGAAGTTGCATCAAAGGGGAGGGGCAGATAAAACCATGGAGGTGTCTGGAGATTAAATTGTTCAGGTTGCTCTGCTGACACAATTGGTTTCAGAGTAAAGGAAGTTGAGCAGTATGATGGGTAGTAGAACTGAAACTATGTGAAACTGGAAATCTGAAATAAACAAAATGGCTAGAAAGGATCAGCAGATCTGGCAGAAAGCAAATCTGAGAGTTGACATCACTTTAGTTTAGCTGAGTTAGACACACTGGTTACCTGAAATTGTTGAATTCAATAATCTCAGATAAAGTTCAGATGCTGGTCCTTGAGTTTACATTGAGCTTTGTTGGAAGTGTTGGGAGTCCAAATTCAGTGGGAGTGAGATGGAGACTTAAACGTTATAAGTAATTAGAAGCTCATGGTCACCTTTGTGGACTGAATGAAGGTGCCCAGCAGAACAGTTACTGTGCTTTGGTTTGTTTAATGTAGAGGAAACCACGTCATGGGTACCAAATAGGTCAGCTGGTTGAGTGGTGTCAGAGCAACAACCTTGCACTCAGTGTCAGTAAGACCAAGGAATTGATTGTGGACTTCAGGAAGGGGAAGTCAAGGGAACATGCCAGTCTTCATCGAAGGTTCAGCTTTGAAAAAGTTGAACAGTTTCATGTTCTTGGGTATCAACATCTCTGAAGATCCATCCTGGGTCCAACATTTTGATGCAATTGCAAAGAAGGCACGACAGCAGCTATACTTCAGACAGACAGACAGACATACTTTATTGATCCTGAGGGAAATTGGGTTTCATTACAGTCACACCAACCAAGAATAGTGTAGAAATATAGCAATATAAAACCACAAATAATTAAATAATAGGTAAATTATGCCAACTGGAAATAAGTCCAGGACCAGCCTATTGGTTCAGGGTGTCTGACACTCTGAGGGAGGAGTTGTAAAGTTTGATGGCCACAGGCAGGAATGACTTCCTATGACGCTCAGTGTTACATCTCGGTGGAATGAGTCTCTGGCTGAATGTACTCCTGTGCCTAACCAGTACATTATGGAATGGATGGGAGACATTGTCCAAGATGGCATGAAACTTGGACAGCATCCTCTTTTCAGACACCACCATCAGAGAGTCCAGTTCCACCCCCACGACATCACTGGCCTTACAAATGAGTTTGTTGATTCTGTTGGTGTCTGCTACCCTCAGCCTGCTGCCCCAGCACACAACAGCAAACATGATAGCACTGGCCACCACAGCCTCGTAGAACATCCTCAGCATCGTCCGGCAGATGTTAAAGGACCTCAGTCACCTCAGGAAGTAGAGACGACTCTGACCCTTCTTGTAGACAGCCTCAGTGTTCCTTGACCAGTCCAGTTTATTGTCAATTTGTATCCCCAGGTATTTGTAATCCTCCACCATGTCCATACTGACCCCTTGGATGGAAACAGGGGCTATGGGTGCCTTAGCCCTCCTCAGGTCTACCACCAGCTCCTTAGTCTCTTTCACATTAAGCTGCAGATGATTCTGCTCACACCATGTGACAAAGTTTCCCACCATAGCCTTGTACTTAGCCTCATCTCCTTTGCTGATGCATCCAACTATGGCAGAGTCATCAGAAAACTTCTGAAGATGGCAAGACTCTGTGCAGTAGTTGAAGTCCGAGGTGTGGATGGTGAAGAGAAAGGGAGACAGGACAATCCCCTGTGGAGCCCCAGTGCTGCTGACTACTCTGTCTGACACACAGTGTTGCAAGCGCACGTACTGTGGTCTGCCAGTTAGGTAATCAATAATCCATGACACCAGGGAAGCATCCACCTGCATCACTGTCAGCTTCTCACCCAGCAGAGCAGGGCGGATGGTGTAGAACGCACTGGAGAAGTAAAAAAACATGACCCTCACAGTGCTCGCCGGCTTGTCCAGGTGGGCGCAGACACGGTTCAGCAGGTAGACGATGGCATCCTCAACTCTTAGTCGGGGCAGGTAGGCGAACTGGAGGGTGTCTAAGTGTGGCCTAACCATAGGCCGGAGCTGCTCTAGAACAAGTCTCTCCAGGGTCTTCATGATGTGGGAAGTCAATTCATTAAGAGTCTGAGGAAACTTGGTATGTTACCAAAGACTCTTATAAATTTCTATAGGCGTACTGTGGAGAGCATTCTAACCGGTTGCGTCACTGTTTGCACCGGATCGGAAAAAGCTGCAGAAAGTTGCAAACTCAACAACTCCATTATGGGCACTAATCTCCCAACATCAAGGACACCTTCAAAAGGTGATGCCTCAAAAAGGCAGCATCTATCTTTTAACCACCCATCACCCAGCACATGCCCTCTTCTCATCGCTCCTATCAAGTAGGAGGTACAGGAGCCTAACGGCGCACACTCCATGTTTCAGGAATGGCTTCCTCCCCTCTGTCATCAGATTTCTGAATGGACATTGAGCCCATGAACACTATATTTTTTGTTCTCTTTGCACTACTTAATATATTGTTACCATACACAATTCTTACTGTAACTTATAGTCTTAAAACTTGTTACCTGTTGCAAAGTACTGCTGTCGCAAAACAACACATTTCACAACAAAACATGCAAGGCATATTAAACTGGATTCTGATTCAAATGCAATAGACAAATATGTAATGAATTGCTGTTTCACCTGGAAGGAGTGGTGGGGTCCTGGTTGGTGGGAAGGTAAGAGGGCAGACCTTGCATGTCCTGAGATTGCATGGGAAAGTTTTGTGAAAAGAGAAATGTCTGATGGAGATAGCAGAACGGCACTTGGAGTTCCAGAGGGAATGGTCCCTTTGGCATGCTTAAAAAAACAGAAGGGGAGAGGATGCAATACATAATATAGGAACAAGGTATGAATTACAGTAAAAGTATATATGTATATCAAATAGTTAAATTAAATAAGTAGTACAGAAACATAAATTTGAAAAAAGTAGTGAGGTAGTGCTCAAGGTTTCAATGTCCATTCAGAAATCAGAATGCAGAGGGGAAGAAGCTGTTCCTGAATCGCTGAGTGTGTGTCTTCAGGCTTCCTGATTCCAGTGAGAAGAGGACAGTCCTAGGTGGTGGAAATCTTTAATAATGGATGCTGCCTTTCAGAGGCACCGCTCCTTGAAGATGTCTTGGATACTACAGAGCCTAGTACCCATGATGGAGCTGGCTAGTTTTACAACTTACTTCGATCCTGTGCAGTAGCCACCCCCATCCCAGACGGTGATGCAGCCAGTCAGAATGCTCTCCATGGTACATCCGCAGAGATTTTAGTGTTTTAGGTAACATTCCAAATCTCCTGGAAGTCCTAATGGAGTATAGCTGCTGTCTTGCCTTCTTTATAGCTGCATCGATATGTTATCTGGGTTTCAGCACCTAAGTTACAGAGAAAGGTTGAACAAGTTAGGTCTTTATTCTTTGGAGCGTAGAAGGTTGAGGGTGGACTTGATTGAGGCATTTAAAATTATGAGGGGGATAGACAGAGTTGACGTGGATAGGCTTTTTCCATTGAGAGTAGGGGAGATTCAAACAAGAGGACATGAGAGTTAAGGGGCAAAAGTTTAGGGGTAACACGAGGGGGAATTTCTTTACTCAGAGAGTGGTAGCTGTGTGGAACGAGCTTCCAGTAGAAGTGGTAGAGACAGGTTCGATTTTGTCATTAAAAAAAAATTGGGTAGGTATATGGACAGGAAAGGAATGGAGGGTTATGGGCTGAGTGCAGGTAGGTGGGACTAGGTGAGAATAAGCGTTCGGCATGGACTAGAAGGGCCAAGATGGCCTGTTTCTGTGCTGTAATTGTTATATGGTGGAACCAGGTTAGGTCCTCGGAGATGATAATATCCAGGAACCTGAAATTGCTTATTTTCTCCACTTCTGCTCTCTCTTATAAGGATTGGTGTGTGTTCCCTCATCTTACCCTTTCTGAAGTCCACAGTGAGCTCTCTGGTCTTACTGACACTGAGTGCCAGGTTGTTGCTGCCACACCACCCAGTCAGTTGGTGTATCTCACTCCTGTACGCCCTGTCGTCACCGGGTGATTAAGGGTGCTGGGTGAGAGATGGGAGTAGATCAAGCTTGGGAAATGATGAAGCCCTGCTAACCATGGTAAAGGGAAAGCTCCCTGCTAACTATGGTTGAGGCAGAGCTGTAGTTACAGAAAAGTGAAGACATTTTGTTAGCACTGGCTTTGAATGGCTTGTTATCAGAACAAGTCAGTGACAGGGAAACTGGGAGGATGGGACTAACAGGAAGCATTTTGGCAAGTTGGGTAAACTACTTGTGAGTTGGTAATCCTTGCCATTTTCTGTTCTTATTTCATATTTTCTTGCAGTTTTAAAAACATCTTTTCCTCCTATTGAAGGAACACATTACTTCTCTTTGCCCAGATGGGAGAGGGGTGCAGTTAACCCAGTTTTCTGTGATCCACAGTGAAGATTTCAGATGAGATACAACCCAGCCTCAGTGCCAGTATCAATAGAAAATTGATCCTGATGCAGATCCCCGGCGTGTTTATTCCTCTCCCTTGATCCTGGCTGGCTTGCTGAGTTCCTCCAGGAGAGAGGGAGGGAGGGAGAGAGGGAGATCCTCTGCATCCAGCATCTGCAGAATTTCTTGTATTTATCCATATACAATGGCAGCAGGGCGCTGAATCCTGCTCCTTCAGTTCTTTGAGTTTCCCGCCTTAAATACCAATCAGGTTTTGGAAACTGGGATTACTGCTATCTCTGGGAGTGGTTGTGGTCATTGGAACTATCTTCATAACACTTCGCGCACTCCGTTGATACACCCTCTAAAACAAACAGCCCCTTATCCATTGAAATGTGGCAGTGTTAGCAATGCAATATATTTAAAAAAACAAGCTGACCGGAGTTCTATTTAGTCACCGCGAGGTTGAGAAACCGCGAATGAAGTGGAAACCAGGCTCTCCGCGGAACTGGGGTCGGGGGTGTCAGTGAAGAGCGAATGGAGAAGGAGGGGGCAAAATAGGTGGAAGTAGGGGTGTAGTGAGAGAGTAGGAGGAGGGGGAAATGGCGAGGGAGAATTCCGGCTGCAGGGGGTGGAGAACGGCGGCAGGGAGCAGGCAGCAGGTGAAAGGCTGGGCGGAGACCGGCAGCGGTTCACACTTAGTCAGAGGAGCCGAGCGCTGTGGGATACTGCCTCCTCCTCTTATCCGGGAATCACACCGACCGCCCGGGGGCTCAGTGAACTGATTTACAAACTTGCCGGAGTGCTTGGCCCGGGCCGGGCTGAACCAGGTGCCGTTCTCCGGGGCTGGCAACGGGTGATACGGACGCAGCCGGCAGCTCCGAAACCAGCATCTCTCCCCACCCCACTCTGACCAGCCCCTCCGAGCCCGTTCCACTCCAGGACATTAGGCATTCAGTGCTGCTCTCCGCCCGGTCCCCCTGGCCCGCCGGCATGCTGCTCTCTGCCTAGCGAGGAGAGTGGCCAGTCGGACCCACGAAGAGTTTGGGAGCGATGGCCGGACGGGAGCGCCTGAAACCCGCTGATTTCAGCTGCTTCCCAAGCCGCAGGCATTCGTGGATTTGGTGAGTAACTGAGGAACGGAATGGGGGAAGCATCCTGGTGGTCGGTAAAATTTGACCCGCCCGCCCATGAGTTAACTGGGTTCAGCCCTGTACCGAAGACTCGAACCCGGCAGTGCCGAGGGTCCCGTCCAACGCGGGGGGTGGGGAGCGGGAGCGCCACCGGATTCTTACTTACTCAGCCTTTAAACAGAGGGAAACAGGCACGCAGCTTTTCAGGTCAATGAGCCCTAATCAGAAATCTTAGGAACGCTCAGTATACACATTAAAGTGTAACTCAATGGGCAATTCAAGCAGAAGTGAAAGGGAGCATGTCGATGATGGGGAAGAGATCCTGCTCTGTTTGAGTGTGAAAGGATAGGTCCTAGTACCGGGTAGCCTAATGACAAATATATCCACAACAAGAGGCAGAAGAAGGGAATGTTATGCATAGGTAAAGTTGGAGGATCTTTATCTGAATGCTGCTGCCTGTAAGGAATTTGAACGTTTTCCCTGTGACCGCGTGGGTTTCCTCCCACAGTTCCTGTTCATCGGTTAATTGGTCGTTATAAATTGGCCCGTGGTTAGTCTAGGGTTAAATCGGGGGATTGGCGGGTGGCGCGGCTCGAAGGGCCTGTCCCACGCGGCATCTCAATAAAGAAACAAGGGCAAACTCTGAAGAAATGAACGCATACCATGTACTAGCCATTAGCCAGGTTAGTTAAAAAGTGAGAAAGTCTGGGAGTTAGCCCTCCAGGACGCTTACATTTTTAGAAGCGAGAAGCAAAATGGCAAAGGGGGAGAGGTAACCCTAAGAATGAGGGATGGGTGGAAGGTGCCCTAGAGAAAGAATTTTAGCTCAGAAAATCAAGAAGTGGGTCTGGAGGTAAATACCAAAGGGATAGAAAATGATGCTCCTAAACCGAAGTGTTAATGGAGGATGTACAGTAATTCCTGAAATTAATGGTGCCTGTTAGTACAATTTGCAGAATCAGGTTTACTATCACTGATAAATGCAGTGAAATTTCTTGTCGGCATCAATCTACAGGGTTAACACGGTAGCATAGTGGTTAGCACATGTGGACGACCCAGGTTCAATTCCTCTTGCTGCCCACAAGGAGTTTGTATGCCCTTCCGCTTGGGTTTCCTCCGGGTGCTCTGGTTTCCTCCCGCAGTCCAAAGACCTACTGTTGGTAGGTTAATTGGTCATTGTAAATTGTCCCATGGTTAGGCTTGGATTAAATCAGTGGATTGCTGAGCCGTGCAGCTCAAAGGGCTGCAAGGGTCTACTTCCCATTGCATCTCATTAAATAAACAAGTAAACAAATACAGGCTGACCGGGATAACCAAGTTAGCTTCAACAGTGTGGAAGAAAGTTTGTTTAGGTAGTTAAAAATAGGAAATGACAGACACTGAACAAATAGTTTGTAGCTGAGAATCCAGTGACATTAAATTAATAGGACCAAAGGCTGATGAGACTTGAGGTCCTATGATGATAAAAGAAATGGCTGTAGAGATGATGTATGATTGTGACTGTAGAAAATTAATTGGACCTGGAAAGTGTTCCAAGAAGACCACAATGTAACCATCCTTCTTCATAAAAAGGATGACAGAAAGTAGGCAGATTTAGTCCAGTTAGTTTGACATTGGTCATTGAGGAAATGGTGGAAAATAAAGCTAAGTTGTAACATAATGTTTCAAAAGTCATAATAATTTCCAGGAGTCAACATGTTTTGTGAAAGGGAAGATGTGATTAATCAATTTATTACCATCCTTTGGGAATGCAATGAACATAACAGTAGATGGAAACTAGTACATGCAGTGTATTTAGATTTCCAAAAGGCATTTAATAAGGTGCCATTAAAGGTTACTGAACAAAGCAAAAGTCCAAGTGTGGTAAATATTTTAGGAGCATAGATGGAGATTTGGTGAAATAGCAGAAAGCAAAATTGTGATAAATGGATAGTTTTCAAGTTGGGGAGCTGTTACGGGTAGGTGCTGCAGAGATCAGTAATGGGTGGCAATCAATAATAATGTTATTAATGACTTGCTGCTGGTGAAGGGACTGGATGCATTGTAGCTGGGTATTGGTTGATGATACCAAGGTAAATGGGGATAGCAAACAGGACAGTCTGCAAGGGATATAGTGATTGAGTTTAACACAGTATGGAGTATAATACAAAGAAATGTGAGGCCATTCAGTTTGATAAGAAGAATGGAAAAAGTTTTTTTTTAAACTGCAGAGATATTACAGAATGCTGCAGTACAGAGAGATCTCATAATATCCGACATAAACACTTAAATTTAGGGGCCAACATACTATTCCTACCAATGTTTTCTGCCCCTTGTTATCCAGCTCCTTGATTTTCCAAGCTGACCTTTCCTTTTGACTGCCGACAACCCATCCTTTGTTATTAGGGCTACCTCTGCACCTTCTATGGATCTCTTGGGAAAAAAACTTTCCTGAAGAGTCAATTGTCACTCTTGTCCACTTCGCAATTGGACATCTATGATGGCTTTTAGATCACATCCATCTATTTCTTCAGGAATTCATTTACATAGTTACACTGAGGTGTTCATATTCAGATAAAGATCCTTAAGTTTTATCTTTGGGTAATTTTTTTCCCTGTCGTGACTTTAACTAAGAGTAGAGTCTGATTTTTTTTTAACTCTATTTATTTCTGACGCACTTTGCTTATCATGAAGGTATATCTCACACATGAAACACAGTATATTAGCATAAAGGCACAGCAAGTGATTTGAAAGCAAATAGTATGTGGACACGAGACTGCAGATATAGTAAAAGAAAGCAAACTGCTGGTGGAAATCTGCAGGTCAGGTAGCATCTGTTGCAGGGTCTTAGCTGAAATGTCAGTCTCAATTCTGCCACCTCAGATGCTGCCTGATCCAATGATTCCCATCAACATTGTTTTTCTTTTCCTAAGGCAAATAAAATGTTGGCCTGCATTGCAAAAGGGATGGAGTATGAAATCGGGGATGTCTTGCCATTGGGTGTTGGTGAGACCGAACCTGGAGTACTGTGTGCAGTTCTGATCTCCTTATTTAAGGAGGGGTTGTCTTGCACTGGAAACAGTGCAAGAAAGAGTCCAAGATTAAGTACAGGAGTGATGGGTTCATTTTTTGAGGAGAAATTGAGCAAGTTGGACATATGATTACTTACTGAAGTTTAGGAAAATGAGAGGTCTTCTACCTGGAACATATTCTGTGGACCTTAACAGGTTGAATACAGAAAGGATATTTCCCTCAGAAGGAGTATCTACAATGAGGGTCATAGTTTCAGAATGAGGAGTGGGGTACCCAATTAAAATGGAGATGAGGAGAAACTTCTAAGGAAATGCAGGACTTCTTAGAATTATCTTCCCAGAGAGCTATAGAGTGATTGACTGTATTTCAAGATCTAGACGGACCCACTTTTTGCCTCAGTGTAGAGTTGAGGATTCCAGGGAACAGGCAGGAAAATGGATCTTAGGACAAGGTTAGATCTTACTACATGGTAGAGTCACACACAAGGCTGGATGGCAAACTCCTGATTCTGTTTCTTTTTATTCTTACAGACACTTATTAGAATTTTATTTCAGCTTTATTTGTTTTTTTGCACTCCAATACCCCAGCTGTTGTGTGATTTCAAAACATGTGTGAAGGCCATTGTGCCAAGTGTTGGATCCTAGTTCAGTTACTTACAGTATTTACTGGACTACTGTATTCAGACCAACCAGGTGATGGCTCTTAACCACGCTCTGAAAGACAGGGCCCCTTAAGTCACCCAGTTCAAGAGCAACTAGGAATGGGAACTTAATGGTGAGCCCAGCTGTGATGCCCACATTTTGGGAGCAAAATATTAAGAATAAAATCTGCTTCTTCCAACCCTTCGGGCAGCAGGTTCTAGACCAAAACTGCTTGCTGCATGAAAACACTTCAGCACAGTTTGTTGGTTTTTTCATCAATCGCCTTCAGCCTGTGTCCCCCTGGACCCATTCAGCCCACCCCTCATCACCAGGAAGAGCTTCTGCTGCTTGGCCAGTTGTCCTGGTTCAGAAGAGCCCCGGTAGTCTGTCAGCTAAGCTTCAGTGCTCTGGGGAGAACAGCCGAACATTCCTGGCTAGCGCATGAGTTGGCACTGGTTCTCCATGCACAGATTACATCAGGCGCGTCCCCTGTCAAAGCCTGCACTGTGGCAGACCTTGGTGTTCTTGTGAAGCCGTCTCCTGCCCCAGTGGCCTCTCTCTTCCTCTTACTCCCTCCATTATCTTCAGCTTATTCATAACCCTGCAGAAGGGTCGGCACAACATTGTGGGCCAAAGGGCCTGTACTGTGCTGTACTATTCTATGTTCTAATGTGCACCCATCACTCACTGTGCCTGCTGACCCACAGTAGGTCTTGGTACTAAGCAATGTTTCAGTTTTAAAATTCTCCTCCCTTGCCTCCAAATCCCTCCTCTGCACTCCCTATCCCTGCATCCTCTTCCCACCTGAAAACCCTCTGAGATCTCCAGCCTCTTGTAGGTACCAGTTTCCATCGTCCCTCCATCACCAGCCATCCATTCAGCTGCCCAGAGCCCAGTTCTAAAACCCTTCTGTTCCTCTCCACCTCACTGCCCCTGCCTTTAAGGTGCTTCCTATGCCATCCCTGCTTTCTGTGACAAGGTGTTACCTCTTGGCATGTGAGACACCTTGTTCAGTTCTCAGTGTTGTTTGGTCTGTGGACATCTCGAGTGTGGGCCGTCCTGCATCTGAATGCAGGGTGCTGCCTCAGACTCCGTGTGCATTGATGCACAGGACAGCTGCCAGGTTAGACTGGGAATACTGATGCACGGCTTCAGCTTGCATGGGCAATGATCGGTGATATTGACAGATTATTCTGGCAGGGGTGGCTGCTGCTGTCTCTCTGACGCCTGTATGCCGGGCATGGGTTCGTGTGCAGACCCAGCCCCCCAGAAAGCAGGTCATAGCTTCAACCTCCTCAGCTTGGTGCAGGAAATCTGGCTTGATGTTTCTGTGTGATTCTACCTCACTGCCAGGGCAGGACAGTACACCACAGCCCTGCCTGCTCTCCCAGTTACTGGCTATGGAGTTGTACGAGCAAGGGCAAGGCTGCCAAAACATAGAATTCCCTGCTGTTTGTCTGAAAGCAGACTCAACTCGTATGGTTCTCATTTCAAATTCCTGAGAGAACATGGGCACACGGCATGCAGCCTTCCTCCCTGTCCCACACAATGAGAATGATCCCAGGAATGAAAGGGTTAACACGTGAGGAATGTTTGATACTCAGTGGAGTTTAGAAGGGTAAGGAGGGTTCTCCTTGAAACCTATCAAATGTCAAAAGGCCTAGATACAGTGAACGTGGAGAAGTTGTTTCCAATCGTGGTGGAGTCTAGGACCAGAGTGTCCAGCCTCAGAATACAAGGGGAGGAACTGCCTTAGACACAGGGTGGAAAATCTGAGGCATTCATTGCTACAGATAGCTGTGAAGGCGAAGTTATTGGGTATATTTAAGGCGGAAGTTGATAGGTTCTTGATTAGTAAGGGCATCAAAAGTTACAGGGAGAAGACAGGAGAATGGGCTTGAGAGGCATAACAAATCAGCTATGATGGAATGGTGGAGTGGGTTGATTTGTCTAATTCTGCTCGGGTGTGTTGCGGTCTTAAGCCAACTGGCTTGACATCTGAGGCAATGGTTCCTGTAGATGACCCAGAGGTAGATTGGAATTTGTCTGCGATGCCTTTTGCAGCTGAGTCACGCGGCGGGTTTAAACACCGATCTGAGGTTGAGCTGAGGCAGGCTGATTCACATTAAATCAGGTAACAATTTTTTTCCTGCTTCTGCTGCACAGTCAGTGCTGGCTGAGACACTGATAAGATTCAATACCTTCTCCCCTTCTGCCTCTGCAAACATCCTCTCTGAATGGCAAACGAGCTGTACCGATGGTGCCGCTTCTCCGGTGAGTGGCTCCCCTCTCCCATCCAATACCTCTGGCGGCATCTCAGCATTTTGCCCTCCAGTGGTGGGATTCCTCCTTTTGGCGTTGGGGTGTGCTTTGACCAGCTTCTAGTCAACAGCCAGTTGGCAATTTTGGAGCACTCTCAATCTCCCCAGATGCTCCAACAGACTGACACCCAGCCACATTGAGAGGCAGACAGTGGGACAGCCACTTAATGCTTAGCCAAGGAGGTGGCTCTAAGTCGGAGACAGAGGCAGAGGTTCAGGGAGAGAATTCCAAAGTCCTGATCTGGCTCAAGCTGCCACTTTTGTTGGTCTGTAAGAGGATGGAAAAGTGCAGGGATTTCATTGATCATGGGTCTGGAGGGTTTGCAGAGACACAGAGGGGACTGGGAAGGAAGAGTAGTGGGTGTGAGTTAAGACATGAGAATCTGTTTATAAAGGCTGCAAAGGAGGTTGCTATTTAAAGGAGGGAGAGACAGCAAGAGCTTTACGTCACCTTTTTAAACTTCTGCCTACACATGGTCCTTATACCTGCATACTCATGTCTGTCAAAGAGGCTCTTAAATACTTTGATGCCTCTATCCCAACCCTGTCAGTGCATTCCAGGCACCCAGCACTCTGTGCAGAAACACCTGCCCCACACATCTCCTTTGAATTCTCCCCCCTCTCACTTTAAAGGCATGCCCCCCAGCATTAGACAAAAGTACACTAGCTGTCTACTCTGTCTATGCCCCTCATATAAACTTCTATCAGATCTCCCCTCAGCCCCCATGGAGGCAATGCAGTATTGATTGACCATTATCTTACTGAACAGCTTTCTCCACTTCAGTTCATGTCTTCTTCCTGTCTCTGATGGACACAACCCAACACCAAGCAAGGTGCCTCAGCAATAAGTAAGAGTGAAGAGGAATGTGATGATGGTGTTAGCAGAGTTTAGAGAGCATAATGCCTCAGGGTCAGGCACTTTGTTACGTATACAGGGATTACTGTCATTTTTAAAAAATGAGAATTATGACAAAAAGCCTCTTAGCCCTGGCAGTGTTTTTCTTGCAAATCCTGGTTATTACTGCCTCTGCTGCAAAAGCCTGAAAGTATTTAGTATTTGTGGGAATGTTCCCTTTATCACTTGCGGAAGGGAAATAATCCCTGTTGCAAGGTACAGAGGAATACCGGCTGGTGTTATGACGCAGTGCTGTGGGGCTGGGCTGCAGGTATCCATGTGTTTATAAGGTTAGAGGCTGGGTGGAGAGCTGCGGATTTGATTCAGGGTGAAATGTTTAACTTCAGCAGAGGAATGAGGAAGTGATTTGGAGCCTGCTTCTTACAACATGATTGTAGCTAAGCTGTGACGTAAAGCTATTCAGCTTTTACTTCCCTGCATCACTTATCCTTGAAATTAACGAGATATGTCATTAATAATTACCATGTATGGGCTGAGTTCCAGATCTCCCTCACTCTCTATCTTTAGGAGTGTTTTCAAACTTCATTGATTTTTAGACTCCTGATTCCAGACGCCCCAAGCAGCAAAGAGGTTTCTCTCCGTACTGTAAGTTGTCCATAATATCCTGAAAACTTCACTCAGATCTCCCCTCAGTCTCTGTATTCCTGGGATAATGCTTGTATTTATATAATCGCCCTTTGTAATTAAATACACGGAGTTCGGTATCACTGATATAAATACACACCGCACTCCCTCTTTCCACTACATCTTCCCAAAGCCTTGGAGTCCAGTGCTGTTCCCAGCACTGCAGGTCAGTTTCGCTTTGCTCAAGCATCAGCTCCACCCTGTGAAGTTTTCATCCTAAAACCTCCAGTATTCTGGTACCGATTTAATTACAGTGCCTGCCCATGACATTTTACAGAATAGCTTCAGACAAGTCCTAGATCCTTCCTGGGATTTAATGTAACATATTGCCATTTGGAAGCAAAACACTCATAACCTTTTTTTTTGGGCTCGTTGTGGATAACTTCCCAGCTGCTGTCACTGATATCCATTTGGCACAGACCTGCTTGCCTGCTTTCTGTATTGAAGTTCAATAATTGAATATACCAGACGTACCCAAACCAAAAGCTGTGGATGAACCAGGAAATTCATAGTCTGCTGAGGGTAGATCAGTGGCATTCAAGACTGGTGATCCAGAGCTATACAAGAAGTCCAGGAATGAGCTACAGAAGGCTTTTTTAAGAGAGAAGAAACAATTCTGATGGAAGCTGGAGATGGAATCGGATGCACATCAGCTCTGGCGGGGTTTGCAGGCCATTACTTCCTACAAGGTGATACCCAACATCATGAGTCGCTGAAATACTTCACTCCCAGATGAGCTCAACGCCGTTTATACTCACTTTGAAAGGGAGTGTAAAGCTACACCCGTACGAATCCCAGCAGCATCCAGTGACCCTGCGATCTCTGTCTCGGAAGCTGACGTCAGAACATTTTTCGATAAGGTGAGCCTTCACAGGGAGTCAGTTTTCTTGGTAGAGCACTAAGAACCTGTGCCAACCGAATGACGGAAGTGTTCAAGGACATCTTCAGTCTCTTACTACTGCATTTGAAGGTTCCCATCTGCTTCAAAAGTGCAGCAATCATACCCAGTACCCAAGAAGAACAGAGTGTGCTGCCTCAATGACTATCGCACAGTTGCTCTCACGTCTGCTGTGATGAAGTGAGACTCTGTAGGTGGAAATGAGGAATAAGAAAGATATAATCACATTAATGGGGCTATATTATAGACCATCCAACAGTCCGTGGGATTTTGAGGAACAGATTCATTGAGAGATCACAGACTGTTGTATGAAACAGGAGGTTGTTACAGTAGGTGATTTTAATTTTCCACATATTGACTGGGACTCCTGTACTGTAAAAGGACTAGATGGGATAGAGTTTGTCAGATGTGTTCAGGAAAGTTTCCTTCATCAGTACACAGAAGTTGCATCAAGAGAGTGCTTGATCTGCTATTAGGGAATGAGACAGGGTGGATGACCGGAGTTGTGGAGGGAAAAACTTTACATCTAGTGGCCATAATGCCGTAAGTATCAAAATAAATATGGAAACAGATAGGTCTGGTCCACGGGTTAAGATTCTAAATTGGAGAGAGGCCAGTTTTGATGGTATCGGGAAAGGTTCTGGTAAGTGTGGACTGGGACAGGCTGTTTGCTGGTAAAGGGGTTCTTGGTAAGTGGGAGGCCTTCAAAAGTGAAACTTTGCGAGTACAAAGCTTGTATGTCCTGTCAGAATAAAAGGTAAAGGTAGCAGGTGTAGGGAACTTTGGTTTTCAAGAGATAGCGAGGCTATGTTTAAGGGGTAAAAAAAGGAGGTGCATAGCAGGTATAGGCAGTGGGAACAAATGAGGTAATTATGGAGTAAAAGAAATGCAAGAGAACACTAAAGAAAGAAATCAGGAGGGCTAAAAGAAGACGTGAGTTGCCCTAGAAGACAAGGTGAATAAGAACCCTAAGGGATTCTACAGATATGATTGCATGGGACAAAATTGGCCAGCTGGAAGATCAGAATGGGAATCTAGGCGTGGAGCCAAAAGAGATGAAGAAGATCTTATATGGATAGGATTTTTTTGCATCTCTGTTTACTCAGGAGACAGACACAGGAACTGTAGAAGTGAGGCAAAGCAGCAGCAAAGTCATGGATTACTGAGGGGGAGGTGTTTGCTGTCTTAAAGCAAATTAGGGTGGATAAATCCCCCAGGGTCTGACAAAGTGTTCCCTCAGACCCTAGCAGACATATTTAAATCATCCTTAGTGACAGGTGAGGTACCGGAGGATTGGAGGACAGCTAATGTTGTTCCGTTTTTTAAGAAAGGCTGTAGACAACATCCACTGCCATGCTTTCATCAACTGTCAAGTCACTTTTATTGTCATTTCGACGATAACTGCTGGTACAGTACGTGGTAAAAATGAGACAATGTTTTTCAGGACCATGGTGTTACATGACACCATGGCTGAACTACATAAAAAAACAACATAGAGGAAAAAAACACACACAACAACTACACTAGACTACAGACCTACCCAGGACTGCATAAAGTGCACAAAACAGTGCAGGCATTACAATAAATAATAAACAGGACAATAGGGTAAAGTGTCCTGTAACTTCCTCAAAAACTACTATAAGATTGGTTAGATATGACCTATTACACACAAAGCCAAGCTGACTATCCCTAATCAGTCTTATGTCTATCAAAATACTCATATCTGGTCCCTTAGAATACCTTCCAATAACTTTTCCACTGCTGACGGCAAGCGCACCAGCTTATAATTTCCTGGTTATTTTTTAGAGCCTTTCCTGTTAGAATCATTGCATGTTTCCTGCTCAGTCTCTGTGTAAACTGGCCCCATTTTAAGAAGGATACTCTCTCTCAGCCGCCCACAGTTAATTAGTTCTTTTGTTAATTGTCGTATTTCTTCTGAATCTCTAGCTGCTGTATCCCAAATCTTGGGCTTTCAAGTAGGATTTCTGTCTATGGCAAGGTACTCGTGCCTTATCGAAAAGCAAAAACCTGCCGATTTTGAAATGCAAGCAGGATACTGAAAATACTCAGACTGTCAAGCAGCATCTGTGGAGAGAGAAACAAGGCTATCCTTCAGACAAAGGTGATTCTGCAGGTGCTGGAAATCCAGAGTAACACAGGCAGGGCTGAAGAAGGAAGAATCTGATAGTAGAGGACAGTGGCCCATGGGAGAAAGGAAAGAAGGACAGGCACCAGAGGGAGGTGATAGGCAGGTGAGGAGAAGAGAAGAGGTAAGAGGAGAGCTAGAGTAGGGAATAGAAAAAGAGAAAGGGGGAAGGAAGAGAAATTGCTTAGGCCAATCTGTCCAACCCTCAAACTTTATTCCTCTCTTGTCCAATGCTGCTTGATATTTCAACTATTTCTAGCATCCTCTGTTTTTATTTCTCCTGGGACTTCTCATGGTTCATTGTATCACTGGTATGATGAGATGTCTGACACCCCAGGCTAGCTGACAGGATTATCCATGAGACTGAGGGACTCCTGCGTTTTCCCCATCCTGGCCCAGACTAGCAACACTAGCTGGGGTCAGCAAAGAGTCAAACTAGATACTGTTAGAAAGTTGTGTGTGAGGCTGCAGCCTATTTCCCTGTTCTGACGAAGTTCTGAACTCCCTGCAGATTTGCCTTGGTCAGTGTGTCAACAACCTCAGCTGATCTTTAGACTTTAAATAGAACATGAAGAGTCCTCCATGACGCTTGGAAGGCAAATCAAAGTCTTTCTTCAGCCTTGCCGGGGCAGTCAGTGGAATTCATTGAGAAAATAATCTTGGACCTTTCTCATACTTGTGTGAACCCAGCCCGATCTGAGCACGTTCCCTTGAGATACGAGATTCTAAAATAATAGATCACTTGGTAAGTATTTATAAATGCAGGTTGTGTGCTAATAAAGCATTATCTCAAGTTGAGTGTTCTCAGTGGAGCCTGGGATCCTGCTTCTCACAAACCACCAAATGTTCCTTCTCTGCCCAGTTGCCTCAGTGATGTCATGACCAAACATTTCTACACTCCTGGGAGGCACTCTGAAGGGTAGTTTTTGTTATAATGTGGGGGAAGGGCTACGGCCAATATGTGCTCTGGTAGATCCCACAAATGATGAAGCAATTGTGGTCAGAAAATCTGTTTATTTGTGATATTGGCGGGGTGGGGTGAAATATCACTTGGAGATTGTTACTCTGAATTTAGGCAGTGGTAGTTTTTGCATCTGGCTGAGTAACTCTTTGTCAATTCAACTGGTCATTGACATTTCCAGAAGCTCAGTCTTCCATGAGTCCTGCGTCCAGCGTTCTGCCCTGGATTTTCCTGTCTTGTCTGAGGGTGGAGCTTGAATTGGTATTGGTTTATTATTGTCACGTGTACAGGCAGAGTGAAAAGCTTGTCAAGCATACTGTCTATGCAGATCAAATCATTACACAGTGCACTGGGCTAGAATAACGATGCAGAATGAGGCGCAAATCTACCGAATAAGTGGAGTGCAGGTGAACGATAAAATGCAAGATCATAGCGAGAAGGATTGTGAGGTCAAGAATCTACTTTATTATACAAGAGTCTGATAACAGCGAGGTGGAAAGTGTCCTTGAACCTGGTGGTGTGTGTAGTTAGGCTTTTGTACCATCTGCCTGATGGGAGAGGGAAGGAGAGAGAATGTCTGGGGTTGTTGGGGGGGGGGGGGGTCTTTGATCATGCAGGCTACTTACTGAGGCTGTGAGGAGTACAGAGGGGAGGCTGGGGGGGTCTTTGATTATGCAGGCTACTTACTGAGGCTGTGAGGAGTACAGAGGGGAGGCTGTTGGGGGGGGGGTCTTTGATCATGCCGGCTACTTACCGAGGCTGTGAGGAGTACAGAGGGGAGGCTGTGGGGGGGGGGGGGTCTTTGATCATGCAGGCTACTTACTGAGGCTGTGAGTACAGAGGGGAGGCTGTGGTGGGGGGGTCTTTGATTATGCCGGCTACTTACTGAGGCTGTGAGGAGTACAGAGGGGAGGCTGGGGGGGTCTTTGATCATGCCGGCTACTTACTGAGGCTGTGAGGAGTACAGAGGGGAGGCTTTGGGGGGTCTTTGATCATGCCGGCTACTTACTGAGGCTGTGAGTACAGAGGGGAGGCTGGGGGGGTCTTTGATCATGCCAGCTACTTACTGAGGCTGTGAGGAGTACAGAGGGGATGCTGTGGGGGGGGTCTTTGATCATGCCGGCTACTTACTGAGGCTGTGAGGAGAGCAGAGGGGAGGCTGGGGGGGGTCTTTGATTATGCAGGCTACTTACTGAGGCTGTGAGGAGTACAGAGGGAGGCTGGTTCCTGTGATGTGCTGACCTTTGACCACAACTCTACAATTTTTTGTGGTCATATCCAGAGCAGTTTCCACACCAAACCATTATGCATCTAGATAGCATCCTGACTGGGGCTGACAGTACTGTCCAACAAGCCCTCTAGCTGACTCACCATGCTCCTGCTACACACACCATCTGGCAGCTTAACCCTTGCCTTGTGGCACACGAGGCCACTTGGCCCATCAAACCAGTACCAGCTCTTTGAAAAGGCTCTTTGGCAAGCTTCACTCCACTGTACCTTCTCAAAAGTGAGTAGACACTCTCCCTTACCCAGTGAGTGCATGGCCAGGGCTAGTACTGGAAGCGGATTCAACTGTGCCACTCCTAAGGGAGCTGGAAGGAAAGAATTTTCAGGACTGTGGGAAGTGGACAGGGGAATGGGATCAGCTGAATAATTCCTAAGTAAGTCTGGTTCAGACTCATTGTAAGTCCAGTTCAAAATCTGCAGATGCTGGAAATCGGAGCAACACATGCAAAATGCTGGAGGAATTCAGCAGGGCAGGCAACATCTATGGAAAAAAGTACGGTTAGCATTTCAGGCCAAGATCCTTTGGCAAGACCTGAGTTCCTCCAGCATTTTGTGGGTGTTGCTCAGACTCAATGTTGTCCTATGCTGTTATTCTGTTCCCCTTTTCAATATTTCTCCAATTCTGAAGGTTCCAGTTGAATCTCCTGTGTTTGCTCTTTCAGGCAGTGCACCCTGGGTAATGACTCCCCACTTACAAAACTATGTACAATATTCCAAATGCCTTAGAGCTTCTCCATTACATCCTTGCTTTTATATTCCAGTCCTCTTGAAATAAGTGCTAACATCACATTTGCCTGCCTTACCACTGACTCAACCTGCAAATTAACCTTTAGGGAATCCTGCACAAGGACTCCCAAGTTCCTTTGCATTTTGTACGTGTTGCTCTGAATTGCCAACATCTGCAGAATCTCGTGTTTCTAATATCTGAATTTGTGCCCCATTTAGAAAATAGTCTATGCCTTCAGAATCAGGTTTAAGTTCACTGGTAAATATCGTGAAATTTGTTCTTCTGCAGCAGCAGTACAATGCAATACTTAATAACTATAAATTACAATAAGAGTATATAAGACAATAAATAAGTAGTGCAAAAAAGAGAGAGGTAAAGATATTGAGGTAGTGTTCATACGTTCATTGTCCATTCAGAAATCTGATGGTGGAGGGGAAGAAGCTGTTCCTGAAATGTTACTTGAATTCCTTTATTCTTTATTGAGTCTTTATTTCTTCCCTGGCTGTGATAGGTGCTACATAAGTGCAAGTTTGTTTTCTAAATCAACCACAACATTGACAGATACTTTATTGATCACAAAGGAAATTACAGAGTCACAGTAGCATTACAAGTGCACAGATATATTAGAAGAGAAGTAAGAAAGAATAAAAATTGTTACCTCAAGCAGTCTAACAGGAAGGGGGTCACCACTTCCTCGGCTGTAGGTTGACTCATTATAGAGCCTAATGGCTGAGGGTAAGAATGACCTCATGTAGAACTCTTTGAACCAGCGCAGTTGTCTTAGTCTATTACTAAAAGAGCTCCTCTGTTCAGCCAAGGTGGCACGCAGAGGGTGAGAAACATTGCCCAGAATTGCCAGGATTTTCCGTAGGGTCATTTGTTCTACCACCATCATATAATTTCAGTTATATGTTGTTTTCAATGGCACAAACCTCCAAGACAACCACAAACTCTTTGTGGTTTAAAGGTTTTCATACCTCAATGACCCAGAGAGCTATGTTGACTGGAGTCAGAGCTTAATGCTTTGGCTGTTGGTGGGGTCACCTATACCAAACAGGTCAAAGGGTAGAGGACAGACTAAGAGTGGTCCACTGGTCTTCCAGGTCTGGGGGTTCAGCTCAGGACTAACGGCCCTGATTGATAAAACAGAATTGTTATGGAAACGTCAATGAAGAATCCTTCTACACCTGAGTGCGATGGTATTCCAGAGTGTCCACCCAGCACAACTGACAGTACTGAAAAACCGAGAGGAAGCTACTGACACGGTGCAGGAAGCCCTGAGCTTTGTCAGAGGCGAGGAACCTTCATTGCTGCCATAAATGTCAGCGGTGTGGCGGGCAGGCAGGCAGCACGTTTGATGAACCAAAAATGTGTAAGAAACTTCAGAGGAAGAAATCTGAAGAAATGTGGCACCAAAGACACTGGGCTGCTGGCCAAACCTGGACTGGAGAGCCGGGTTTCAGAGGTGATGAAAGAGGAGAGAGACAGAGAGGTTTTGGGAGGAGAATTCAGAACTTGGGCCCAGGTAGCTGAAGGCAGAGCTACCAATGAAAATCGGAAGAGATATCTTTTCCCAGCTGACATTTGTTAGGGGTGAGGTGTCATAGGTGTCCCATTACATTAAGGGAATATGACAGTGCTGCTTTGCATATGTTTAAATATTATGCAAATATTGATGCCTACATGTAAATTTAACAATATCATCTTTGTTTTTTGATCTAGAAGTCCAGTTTGGTAGTGAACAAAAATTCTAGTAATTTGAGGTTGTGTACAGGAGGGCAGAGAATGTGGAGTCAGCGTAGATGTGATGAGCTGAATTAATTGCCTGTTGGGTCCGTGATTGTCCAAGTGCAACAAAACAGTTGGTGTAACAGATCTACTATTAGTGTGATGGCAGTTGGGAAGGATGTCAGAGCTTTGGTATGTTCCAAGACTGTCAATAGTCCATAGTTAATATAAGCTGACAGTTTTAACTCTCTTGAAAGGGTTGAGCAATGGAGCTGGTCAGGGTTCTGTAGCTCTCTGCTGCTGCTCTGTGTTGGCTGCTGGAACTGCTGCTGGTACCCGAGTTACTCGCCCGCGGACAAGTCCTAGCGCACAAGTACAGTGAGATGCAGACAGGTACAATGAAGCACTTGCTAACAGCGGCATCAGAGGCAAGTGAACTCAGATAACAGCACATAGAGGTGAATGAGATTCAGTCCTTAGCAAGAGGTGACTTGGGAACAGGGGAAGTAGAGTCTGTGTGGATTGAGCTGAGGAACAGTAAGGGTAAAAAGACCCTAATGGGTGTTGTGTACAGGCCCCCAAACAGTAGCGTGGATATTGGGTACAAGTTGATTAGGGAGTTAACATTGGCATGTGCTAAAGGTAATGCAGTCGTTATGGGAGATTTCAACATGCAGGTGAACTGGGAGAATCAGGTAGGTGCTGGACCCCAGGATAGGGAGTTTGTGGAGTGTCTAAGGGGTGTATTTTTGGAACAGCTTGTGCTTGAGCCAACCAGGAACGAGGCTATTTTGGACTTGGTGATGTGTAATGAACAGGAATTGATAAGTGATCTTGAAGTAAAGGAGCCATTAGGAAGTAGTGATCATAACATGATAAGTTTTTATCTACAATTTGAGAGGGATAAGGGCAGATCAGAGGTGTCAGTGTTGCAATTAAATAAAGGAGACTACGGAGCCATGAGGGAAGAGCTGGCCAAAGTTAAATGGGCGGATGCCCTGGCAGGAAAGACAGTGGATCAGCAGTGGCAGATATTCTTGGGCATAATACAAAAGATGCAAAAGCAGTTCATTCCAATGAGAAGGAAAGATTCAAAGAGGGGGAAGGGGCCAAAGTGGTTGACTAAGGAAGTCAGAGATTGTATAGCATTAAAGAAAAAGAAGTATGACAGGGCTAAGATGAGTGGGAATACAGATGATTGGGAAAGTTTTAAGGAACAGCAGATCTTAACTAAAAAAGCAATACGGAGAGAAAAAAATCAGGTATGAGCTCAGTCTAGCCAGGAATATAAAAGGGGATAGCAAAAGCTTTTTTAGCTATGTGAAGAGAAAGAAGATAGTTAAGAACAATGTTGGCCCCTTGAAGAATGAATTGGGAGAAATTGTTATGGGAAACAGGGAAATGGCAACAGAATTTAATGCGTACTTTAGATCTGTCTTCACCAGGGAGGACACAAGCAATCTCCCAGATGTATGGATGGGCCAGGGTCATAAGATATCAGAGGAATTGAGACAGGTTGACATTAGGAAAGAAACTGTGATGAGTAGACTGGTAGGACTGAAGGCTAATAAATCCCCGGGTCCAGATGGTCTGCATCCGTGGGTTCTAAAAGAGGTGGCTCAGGAAATTGCAGATGCATTGGTAATCATTTTCCAATGTTCCTTAGATTCAGGATCAGTTCCTGAAGATTGGAGAGTGGCTAATGTTATCCCACTTTTCAAGAAGGGAGGGAAGGAGAAAACAGAGAACTATCGCCCTGTTAGCCTAACGTCAGTCATGGGGAAGATGCTTGAGTCCATTATTAAGGACGAAATAGTGGCACATCTTGATGGCAGACATAGGGTTAGGCCGAGCCAGCATGGATTTAGCAAGGGCAAATCATGCTTGACTAATCTGTTGGAGTTTTTTGAGGGTGTAACAAGGATGTTAGATGAGGGTAAGCCAGTGGATGTTGTGTACCTAGATTTTCAGAAGGCATTCGATAAGGTGCCACATAGGAGATTGGTGAGTAAAATCAGAGCTCATGGCATTGGGGGCAGGGTTTCAACATGGATAGAAAACTGGTTGGCAGATAGAAAGCAAAGGGTAGCAGTGAATGGGTGTTTCTCAGACTGGCTGGAGGTGACTAGTGGGGTACCACAGGACTCTGTATTGGGACCACAGCTCTTTACGATTTATGTCAACGATTTAGATGAGGGCATTGAAAACTATATCAGCAAGTTTGCTGACGATACTAAACTGGGTGGCAGTGTGACATGCGAAGAGGACGTTAGGAGAATACAGGGAGACTTGGATAGGCTGGGTGAGTGGGCAGATACTTGGCAGATGTCGTTCAATGTGAATAAATGTGAAGTTATCCACTTTGGAAGCAGGAACAAGAGGGCAGAGTATTGTCTGAACGGTGTAGAGTTAGGTAAGGGAGAAATGCAAAGAGACCTAGGAATCCTAGTTGTTCACCAGTCAATGAAGGTGAATGAGCAAGTGCAACAGGCAGTGAAGAGGGCAAATGGAATGTTGGCCTTTGTTACAAGGGGAATTGAGTACAAGAGCAAGGATGTCCTTTTGCATTTGTACAGGGCCCTGGTGAGACCACACCTGGAATATTGTGTACAGTTTTGGTCTCCAGGTTTAAGGAAGGACATTCTGGCAATTGAGGAAGTGCAGCGTAGATTCACTAGGTTGATTCCTGGGATGGCAGGGCTGTCTTACGCAGAGAGATTGGAGAGATTGGGCTTGTACACGCTGGAATTGAGGAGATTGAGAGGGGATCTGATTGAAAAGTTTAAGATAATTAAAGGATTTGATAGGATTGAGGCAGGAAATATGTTCCAGATGTTGGGAGAGTCCAGTACCAGAGGGCATGGATTGAGAATAAGAGGTCAGTTATTTAAAACAGAGTTGAGGAAGAGCTTCTTCTCCCAGAGAGTTGTGGAGGTGTGGAATGCACTGCCTCAGAAGACGGTGGAGGCCAATTCTCTGGATGCTTTCAAGAAGGAGCTAGATAGATATCTGATGGATAGGGGAATCAAGGGATATGGGGACAAGGCAGGGACTGGGTATTGATAGTGAATGATCAGCCATGATCTCAGAATGGTGGTGCAGACTCGAGGGGCCGAATGGTCTACTTCTCCACCTATTGTCTATTGTCTATAGAGCATGTTCTGATAAATTAAACATCACAATAAAGGATTAAAAATGCTGTGCACGGCATCAGTGCAAAAACAAAAACCATAATCAGAGATGTTGCATTTTACTGCCTCCCCAAGCTCTCCTACAAGTTTCTTGATTAGTAAGGGCATCAAAGATTATGGGGAGAAGGCAGAGGGAAAATAAATCAGTCATGATGGAATGGCAGAGCTGGTGAGCTGTGTGGGACAAGGGATTGGCAGCAGGGAGATCAGCGCTAGTTGTGTTGACTTGGACTGCTGCAGAAGGGGGATTTGGGGAGATGATTGAGAGGTTGGGAGATAGCTTTCTCTTTTTAATTTAGATTTCCAGCGTCTGCAGTCTTCTCCTTGTTTGATTTTCATATCCTCTTCTCTTGACAAATGTTGATTTTTAAGGCCCAGTTTCATAGGGTACAGTGCAGTCCATCACAAGTAAAGCCCTCCCCACCATTGAGCACCTCCACAAAGAGCGCTGCCGCAGGAAAGCAGCCTCCATCATCAGGGACGCCCTCCATCCAGGCCGTGCTCCCATCTCGCTGCTGCCATCGGGAAGGAGGTACAGGAGCCCCAGGTCCCACACCACCAGGTTCAGGAACAGTTATTACTACCTGAACCCGAGTGGATAACTTCACTCACCTCTACACTGCACAGACAGTACATTCACTTTTAAAGACTCTACCACTCACTCACAGTCATTTTATTTATTTATCTATCTATCTATTTATTAATTATTTAGTTTCCTTTTTTACTTGCACAATTTGTTGTCTTTTGCACATTAGTTGTTTGCCCTTCTTTGTTTCTGTGCAGTTTTTCATTGAGTCTGTTGTTTTTTTTATTGTATTTACTGCGAATGCTCATAAGAGAATGAATGTCATTGAGTGTATGTCACCCTACACAACCCTGAGTGTCTGTTCAAGGTCTTCTGCTGCTATATCCCATCTGCAAACATTCGTATTTCAAGGTTCAGGTGTTGTGTATTCAAAGATGCTCTTCTGCACACCACTACTGTAACGTGTTACTGTCACCTTCCTGTCAGCTTGAACCAGTCTGGTCATTCTCCTCTGAACTCTCTCATTAATACAGTGTTTTTGCCCACAGAACTGCCACTTACTGAATGTTGTTTTTTTAAAAAAAAAAATTCACACCAATCTTTGTAAACTCTGGAGAATGTTGTGCATGAAAATCCCAGGAAATCAGCAACTTCTGAAATACTCAAACCACCCTGTCTGGCACCAATAATCATTCAAAATAATCATTCACAGTCAAAGTCACTTAGATCACATTTCTTCCCCATTCTAATGTTTGGTTTGAACCTCTTGACCATGTCTGCATGTTTTTATGCATTGAGTTGCTGCCAAATGATTGGCTAATTAGATATTTGTATTAACGAGCAGGTGTACCTAATAAAGTTGCTACAGAGTGCATATGCAGCTTGATAATAAATTTACTTTGAGCTTTGAAGTGCGCTGTGGGTTGCTCTGGGGTGATGGCCAGATTGGCCCTACCACTACCCCCAGGCAGAGAGATTTGACTCTGTCTCACCATGCCTTTAAACTCCTCACCCGACTCTATCCATTAACCTCTGAGCCTCTTGCAGGACATAAACTAGTGCAGCACACTCGAAGCACTGGGTGAATTCAGCAAGTCAGGCAGCATTCGAGGAAGGAAATGAACAGTGTTTTGGGCCGATATCCTTTCATACATCTTAAATGTTCCACAGCCGGTGTGACATAGTGTGGAATGAAAACTTGCTTGCAGCTACATTCGTACACACAGTCGAAGTGGATTGATGCATGAGTGTGCGTGGACGTTGAATGAGTCAGGAGCTTATTAATATAAGAAAAACAATGTTTTGCAATACAAGTTCAAGAATGAAAGACTGTCTATTATGTATGTATGTACTTGTGTTTGCACAGGCGTCTGCTTTTGTGTCTCTGTGCATATGCACTGCATGTCTGCACATATAGGTAGGTGTGCATATATGCGTGTAGATGTGTGTCTGAGTGAGTATTCCTGAGAGTTGTCTCTTACAGCTCGATCAGGAAAGGCTGGAGATGTGTGAGAGGTTGGGGATGCAGGAACCCAATTACATCAGGGATCCACTGGGAGTTAAACTGCTGATATTAACAGACATATGTAAAGCCAGAGCTGGGTGGTGGAAGTGGCTGGAGGGGGTAGTGAAAGGTTGGTGATTCCCGGCCCAAATACCTACTCTGCTGATGAAGGAGAGGAGCAGGCCAGAAGGGCAGGACGGCCTGTGAGGAAGACACGAGCCGGAGGGGTTAACTGAGCTGCAGGATTCCAGCCTCTGCTTGGGGCTGTGACACACAGTGCTGGCCGAGCGGGAGGCAAACTGTGAGTGGCTCCAACTGCAGAGAAACTCGCAGTCACTGTTGGCTGCCAGTCTGGAAACAGCTTCCAGCACCGAAGCAGGAGGCCGGGGGGTCCGCGGAGGGCAGAGGAAGGGAGTGTGAAAGCAGGCTCTCCTCCTCCTGTACTGAGGGAGTACTCTTCCGAAAGACGCACTAGCTCGCAGCAATGCCTCCGTGTGGTGGGATTCAACCGGTGACGCTGGCTGGGGTCCCTGTTTGGTGAGATACTGCTGGGTCGGCCAGTGTGTGAGCAGCAGCAAAACCTCCCCAGCAGCTGTGAGCTCCCGCCCACAGTGGGACAGATGCCCGTGACGGAAGACTGCAGCAGGTCACCTTTCTCCGCCAGCCGTCCCATTGATGTTGCGCAGAAGCGAAGGCGATAATGCTGCTGTCATCTTCGCATTCCACTTCTCTGAGCTTGATGTGACCTTGTGCAGGGTGTGATGGGTGGGTGGGGGGGGGGGGGTGAGCATATGCGTGGAAGCGCACTAGATGGGGCTGCTAATGTGCCGGGCGGAAAGTTTGGGGTCGTGAGGTTGAGTGAGGGAAGAACGGGAAGCGGAGCTAAGAGGGAGCAGCAAGGGGTGCGAATGAGTGGAGGTTGAAGGAAACTTTGTACCAGGTTGGACAGGGTGTGTCAAGAGAATCAATAGAGAACAGGGTTAGGGGACAAATGAAAGGTGATCGAACTAGCTGTTGAATGAAGCAGATTCCCGTGATGACCTTAAAAATGTCTACCTTAAAAGCATTTTTACTTGTTTCTTTGTTGTTGCAGCTCAGAGAAACTGGAATTCTGACAACATTTATTTTCATGGAATGATTTTGTTTGTATCTGCCAACTTTTCCCTCTTCACTTCCCATCTACTCCTCACTCCCTACTCCACCCCTCTGTTCCTCTCCCACCTCCCCTCTCCCCCTCCTTTAATTCACTCACTTCTTCTCCCTCCTCTTCCCTCTCTCCTCCACCACCTTCCGGTCTCCCTCTCTCTTCCCCCCCCCAAATCACTTTAAAAATGTGTTTCTTGTACATAGAAACATACAGTGAAATGTGTCGTTTTACATAAACGACCAAGGTAGAGTGGATTTTGCTGGGGCAGCCTGCAAGTGCCAACACAGCATGCTCACAACTCACTAAGCCAAACCCTAACCATCTGTCTTTGGAATGGAGGAGAAAACTGGAGCACCCAGAGGAAACTACAATGTTTGAATTCCTTACAAACAGTGGCAGGAATCAAACCCCAACCAGTGATCGCCAATGCTACACTACTAAGCTGCCCTAATATTTGAAAATAAATACATGAAAAATATGCTCCCATGCATTGCTGGACCTGTGCACATACTGTATATAAACTTGTAAAATATTATTGCAATGGGTAAAAGTGATGGAGGACAGGTGAACAGCTTGGTGTTAATACGATTTTTAAAATGGAGGCAGAACAAGGCCAGGGAACACAAGATCAAAGGGATGCAAGTCCACAATTGATCTCTATTCAAAGATGTGACAAATGGATCTACAAAATGCAATTATTCTGAGGTAATGGACCTTTACTCCAGAAGAAAAGGTCATGTTTGAGCTGTTCGGTTGAATTCTTTGACAACTAATTAGAAGGGTAGAAAGGGTAATGTAGTAGTTGTAATATATCTAGAGTTTTGAAAGCCCTCTGATTATGGTCAGATCTTGCAGAATGGGGGCAGATGCCAGAGTGGGGAGAAAGCTGGCTATGGAAAGTTACTAATCAGGGTGGCGATGAAATTTGTTTTTGCTGTAGGGATCAGTACAGGAACTGCACTGCTCTCTAGTTATGTAAACAGTTTGAACCTAAGAATCCAGTAGAATTTTTATATTTGTGGAAAATGCCAAATTGAGAGATGAAGTTAATACAGAAATGGAAAATCAATTTCCACGTGCACAAAAGCGAACAATACAGCACAGTACAGGCCATTCAGCCCACAGTGTTCTGCCAACCTTTTAACCTACTCTAAGATCAGTCTAACCCTTCCTTCCTACATTTTTCTATCAGCCACGTACCAGCAAGGTCTTGCATTTTGATCATACAAATTAAAAAAAGCACATTCTCTTAGCTTTAAAAAAAAATCCAGTGAGCTGCAGAGGAGGCTGGGGATCCTGTGCACAATTTCTGAAGGAGCCCACTTGTTATATTCCATATTCCAAGGTCCTGTGGCGGGAGGTGGTTGGGTGTATTTCTACAGGGATAAAAATTAAATGCAGAGATGTTCTGTTAAACATTATTAATCTTTGTTTGGTTCACACTTGAGGAATTGTGCTCTGTATAGTTGCCAAGCAGGGCACAGAACATTGCAGAAGATACGAAACAGATTAACAAGGATGATGCCATCTCTGTAAAGTGATAGTTATTAGAGAAAAAGATTGTTCAGGCTGGGTTTCTTTCCTTGAATTCAGGAGACTGAGGGCTGGCCTGACTGGGGGCTTTAAGAGTATGAAAGTGTATAGCAGCATAGGTCGAGAGAAGATGTTTCCATGTCTGGTGGGTGTCCAACATGGAAATACCTCCATGTCAATGGGCATCAATACAAAATGATGAGATCAGCAACTCAAGAGATGCCTCTTTCTGCAAACAGCAGTGGAACTCCCAGGGAGAGATTGAGGCAAATAGAGAGATGGGTTAAAGGGGAGAAAGCTGGCCTTGAACGGAGTTGAAGGACAGAATAGCCTGGTTCCATGCACATTTGAGTGATCTCTTGGAATACCAATGTGGCCTTGTTCCAGACTCCTCACATTTGACAGCTTTTTTCCCTCACAGCCCTGCCTCACCTGCTCGGGGTTTTCAACATTTTATCAAATGTGGAGTGAGGGATCTGCAGAACCTTCGCTCCCTCTCAGAGTCTACAGCTTTGGGTCGGACCTCACAGCTCCAGAAAACGACTGCATCCTGACCTCGTTGCTGTCGGTGTAAAGTATACGTGTTCCACCTGTGACAGCATGGGTTGGTAGATCAGTGGACTGCTGTGAATTGCCCCTAGTGGGCTGGTAGTGATGGAACCTGGAGAGAGCTGATGCTAATGTGAAGAGAGAGCTTACAGGAAAAATAGCTGGGGATATTATTCTATGAGGTAGCATATTCATAATGGGCTGAATGGCCTCCTTGTATGTTATAAGGCAAAATAAAAACATCACTAGTGTGATGTTGTTTTATTGTAGATTTAACCTGTGCTGTCTCAATTATGAAATATTTGGTGAGGCAGTATAGAGGAAACATAAACTGAGAAAGATAACGTCAGACTAAAGGTTTGGGGCAGCAGGAAATTGTTCCACAGACTAGAACGACAGAATTGTGACGGCAAATGCAAAAAAGTCTGCTGAGTTCCTCCGGCATATTGTATGTGATCCTCGTATTGTGACAGGACTACTTATTTCAAACAGTTCAAAGTTAGCCCTCGGGCTTTCATGCAATGAGCACCAAATGGTGAAAGAGTGTGGAGGGTTAACGGGGAATGCTGTAGGTGTTTCGGATTGGTGAATGCTCTGTCACTATGTTTCCGTGGAGACAGTGTGCGCAAAAGCAGATGTTGTCAGTTATGTCAATCCCCACCCTGTAAAAGCAGGCAGCAAGGAGTCACAAAACAAGAAGTCAGGGAGGAACAAGAGAGAGCTAGAGAGGGGGACAGAGTAGTTTAGTTCAGATGTATAACCATGACATTCCCACTACATCTGCCAGCACAATCAACTGGAAAAGATTTGGCTCCTGTGTAACTTTTCTCCCTGCTGCCTCCCTTCCTGCCCGCCGTTGCTGATCACACAGAGAGGCTTCTGTTCTGCCTCATATCAATTGACTTCTGACGTTCACAGGCAAGTTAAGGCAGCGATCATCTGGTGTACTGGTTTGCTGTTCCTTCCCAGTTTTTGATTGTCGGGAATGGCTTCACTGCACTGGAACCCTCCCTCTAGCCCCTGCATAGCCACGGATTTGCACAACACAGAAACAAGCCTTTCAGCCCATCTTCCCAAATCCCATTTGCTTGCATTAGGACCATATTCTTCTCAGACCTGAGACTTTGAACAGCTATTTTAATGCCCCTGAGCCGTAGTAACTGTAGCACATCCAGTCTGCCCAAAGCAAGCCGGATTTCCCAGTAACCAACCATTTAAAATCCAATCCCCATTCCAACGTGTCAGGACACGGCCTCCTCCATTGCTACGATGAGGCCACTCCGGTTGGAGAAGCAACACCTCACATTCCATCTGGGCCAACTCAAATTTTCTAACTCTGGCCATTTCTTTTCCCCCCCCCCCCGCCCCTCTATTTTCAATCCCTATTCTGGCTTCCCTCTTACCTGTCCTACTATCCTCACCTGCTTATCTCCTCCCTCTAGTGTCCCTCCTCCTTCCCTTTATCCCATGGTCCACCCTGCTCTCCTATCAGAATCCTCCTTCATCGCTTTACCTTTTCATGCTAACACCTCCCAGCTTCTCACTTCATTCTCTCCCCCCCCCCCCCAAACTGGCTTCAACTATCACCTTCAGGCTTGTAGTCCTTCCCGTCTCCCACTTTTTCTGGCTTCTTGCCCCTCCCATTCCAGATTCCAGTCCTGATGAAGGGTGTCAGCCCAAAATGTTGATTCTTACTCCATTTTTTTAGAAGGCTCAGTTGCAGCCTGACCTGCTGAATTCCTCCAGCAATCTGTATGTGTCACTATGACTCCTCTGGCTGCACTTTTACAGATGTCAGCCACTCTCAGTGCCTAAAAAGAAAACTTGTTCCTAAAATTCTCTTTGTATTGACCACCACTCAGCTTGGAACTCTGCCCCTGACTTTTTGAAAGATTTATCTCTGGTTGTGAAAGGGTTTGGGCTCACTGACTAATGGGATCCCTTTACAAAGGAGATGGCCCCATTGGAGGGAAGGCACATCATAAAGGGATTGGCCCCTCCGGATGACAGAGGGTGGAACAAGGTCAATGCAGCAGAGACCCGAGCTGGAACAAAAAGTGAAAAGATCCAAAGAGTCGATCAGGATGTTAAAGAGAGAGGATGAGAGGATTAATTTTATTCAGGAGGAATAAAGTTGACATTGAGAGAGCACGAGAATAGAATGACAGCTGACAGAAGGAAACATAGGTAGTTAGAGAAAGGGAGGGGTGTGGAGAATATTAACCATAGGTGTTTTTCCAATGAAGGCATGTGTGGCTAAGGTTCTGAAGCAGGATTTTGTACCTGTCATCATTGTCAAGGAGGGTGCTACAAGGAGGGAGAAGGAAGCAATTTTAGATGGGATAAAATTAAACATAGTGGGGGTACTGGAAGACTAGCACTGCACAAGGCAGAAGAGTCACCTGGTCCGGATGAGATTCTCCCAAGGTTACTGAGAAGAGGGTAGAAATTAGACTGTTTCCAATCATCTTTAACACTTATATGGGGAAGTGCCAGCACTGAAGGATGACAATGTTGTACCATTGTTTAAGGAAGGGGAGGAAGATAAATACAGCAAAAGGACAGTGTTAGGAAGCTAAAAGACAGAGTAATCCATGCCAATATTTATTGTGATTTGGAAATGTTAAGGGATTATAAATCAGCGTGGATTGTTAAACATATATTGCATTTGACAAACTTGACTGTGCTCTCGCCAAAGTAATTGAGAGGATTGATGTGGCAGACGTTTTGATGCTGTAAATATGGGCTTTCAAAAGGTCTTTCACAAAGACGTTAAACACACAATAGACATTAGAAAAATGCAATTCATGGCATAAATGGCACACCTGTTCCCTGTATACACGTCACTGAAGGCCAACAATACAGGTGTGGCAAGTGATTAAGAGGGCAAATGGCATGTTAGCTTTTAACAAGAGAGGATTTGAGTATAAGTGTAAGGAAGCTTTGCGGTTATATCCTCATGACTGGCACAACCTCACTGTCATTACACAGATCTAGGAATGCCAGGATCAGCACCAGGTGGGCCTGAATTGAGGTGCCAGCCTGGTGAACATCCAGCATCGGAAACATCATAAGCTGAGCTAGCAACCTCAGCAATCACAGTAAGAGTAAGGCTCTACAATCCTCTTGCATCTGCTCCTGAATGGTGGTGGCCAAGAACATCCCTATCCTCATCAATGGTAGGGCTAAGACCATAAAAAAAATTAAAATTAAGGCACGTGTTGCCATGTTCAGCTGGAGGCGTGGAACAGATAATCCATCGTCTTTCCTCCTGAGATCCCCTCAGGTTGCAGACACTTCAATTTGCTCAATATCAAGAAGTATCGGAGAGCATGGCGTATAGTAAAGGCTGTGGGACCAGAAAATAACTGACCGTTGAACTCCTGGTCCAGACTCGCTGTACCTCTGGCCACGCTGTTCAAGCACAGTTACCACAGTAGTATCTACCCAACAAAATGGAAAATTGGGCAATTATGTCCTGTTCATAACAAGTGGGACAAATCCAATCTATGTCATCACCATCTGATCAGTCTACTCTCAGTGATCAACACAGTAGCAGATGCGTTATCAATCACACAATTAAGTGGCACTTACTAATAACCCATTTGCCTCTGCCCAGTCTGAGCTTTGCCAGGATCAGGCAGAACCAAGCCTTGCCACAGCCTTGCTAGAAACTTGAACCATTGAGCTGAAATCCAGAGCTGAGATGAGAGGGTGTCCTTAACATTATAGAAGCATTTGAGTCGGTGTGATATAAAGAAGCTCTGGTAAAACTAAATCCAAAGGACATTAGGAAAAAATAAATCAGTCCAGGGATTGGAATTATAGCTGAAGGTGGCTGTGGTCAAACATCCCGGCCTGAGTTGCAGGAGGTGCTCTGGCAGTGGGCTAAACCCGAAGACTTTCAGCAAGTTCATCAATAAATTCCTGTCATTCGCAAGGTCTGAAGCTAGAATGTTCATTTATTATAACAGTATTCAACTGCTCGGTAAGTGACCCAGTTCACACCAGGACAGTAGCCGGGCATGGTCTGATAAGTAGCATGTGACATTAATGTTCACCTGACAGACAATAACCATCTCCAACGAGAATGCAAAGCACCTGGGCTAAACAAATAAATCAATAATAATTTTAAAAACAACATGGATCAAATCTGGAGAATAGTCATTTTTCAGACTGAAGAGAAAGAACTGTTCATTGTGTATCCCAAGGGGTCAACAAGAGTCGATGTTCTTACTGTCTGTTCATGGGCTCAATTTGCTATGCAGTTCAAAGTTTGCAAGTTCTCAAAAGTAAGAGAAGAGTAAAATTTTAGGAGAAGTCGGAAGGTTGGCTGTTGTGTGCAAGGTGAAGTTTACTCGGGGAGCGTACAGATCGTGTTGTAGTGTCCAATAACCAATGGACTGATTCTCTGACACGGATGCTGCCTGGTCTGTTTAGCTTTGCTGGCATTTTCTGTTTCAGATTTCCAGCTTCAATATTTTTTTTTAGTTCACTTGGCTACTTGTGTGAGTTTGGATCAGGGCAGCTGCAATTGCTGAGGGGATAAGAAGAAGCTGGATCGGGTTAGGAGGGGATTGGCCTGCAGTTTGTTCAGTTTAATCAAGTTAGGTTCCAGTTGGTATTTGGTTGGGATGGATGGGGTTCACCTTGCAGACTGGTTTTAAAGACCCAGCCTCGGCTGTGTTCAGTTTGATCTTGACCTTGGCACATTATGAATGTGTCACAGTTGGTCAATTTGAGGCCAGGTTGAATGTTATATCCAACAGTACACACCACAGAAATGTGAAATTGTGAGGTGTGGGATTCTGGAGTGGGATTTGACCTTTCAAAATCTGACTCAGAAATGATTTATAATCACAGCAACTTGTGATCTCTGAATTTTAGCTCCATTCTGCAGGAGAAATTCTATTTTTTTTTCAGTGTCAGAGTTAAGGAAGGAAGGAGGTGGGAGTAGGATTTTATAAATCCCTGAAGGAGCACAGGTTGAACTGTGGCCATCAGGTAGAATTAGAACAAGGCTGATCTCAGCAGCTTCACAAACTGATGACCTTGGTTGCTGTCTGCTTTTTGTTTGTCACCCGGAGGGGGAGATAAAGGGAGAGACATTGATGTATTTTGGTGAATTTAATGTGGAACTCCCTCTCCCCAAAGAAATATGTGGATGCTGGGGGCTATAACCAAACGAAAATGTTCAGTACTGTGATTGATCAATTTTGTTTTTCCCTGGTTGAACATTTGAAATTAAACACACAATTAAAAAATTTCCTTTCCCCCCCCCCCATCTGCTATTTGATGAGATTGTTTTAATTTGTAGCCAATGCCTTAATTCCTTTAGTTAACAGAAGTACATCAATCTCAGATTTTAAATAACAGTGGTAAGTAAATAGTTAACAGATGAATGGAGCTAAAATTCAGATGAGTCGCAATATCACTGAAAGACAGAACAGGCTCCAGGGTCTCATCCTCTGACCAGTGTCAAGAGCAAGAACATTTAATTGCGCTGGGGAGAATAAAATGAGCTTGTGCAGAGGGTGGAGAAACTGGGAGGAGGTGATTTAATCAAGGTAAGACCATGAAGGTTTTTACTCTGCAGTTGGGAGACTCAGATGAGTTGGTTGGTGGGAAACTCCTCGGGACCCTTTGTTTACCTCACCCTGCCAGATTGTTGTCTTGTCACCAGTTCCCACACAACTTGGTAGGACCAAACAAATACTTGCACCTAGAGAGGAAAATGAGAAATGGTTAATGACAGTGGAGGAGGTTTGTGATGAGTATAAACATCAATTGATTCAAAGGCCTGTTTCTGAGCTCTAGGACTTTCGCTTCTACAGAGCAGTCTTTTTTTTTTGGAGCTCACAGGTTTTTTTCAGAAGACCTCTATGAATCATGCGATTGTACAACAGAGAAGGAGGCATTCCTGCTGGCTCCTTGAAAGAGTTCCAATTTGTCAGTCCCTGTGCTTTCTTCATGCAGATTTTTTTCCTTTGAGCCTTTGTCAGTTGAAAACGTCTGGAGAATATATATCCATTTCAGGCAATGCGTTCCAGATCGCAAGAACTTGCTGCACAGGGAAGAAAGTCGTGCTCCCCTCCTCACTGGTTCCTCTGCTCATCTCTTTAAGCTGTATTCTCTGGTCACTGATCTACTCCCACTGGAAACAGTTTCTCCTTATGTACTCTAACAGGGATTTTCAGTCCTGATTACTGAAATAAGTTTCCTCCATTGACCTTCTCTGCTCCCAGTGTCCATGTCACTGAAGCAGCTCTGCTCTGGCAACATGTCTGGAAACTCTCTCCCCATCATCTTCACCACCACCACATCATTTTTTCGGGTGGGGCCTGGATTTAGACCCGGCTGATCAAATTACACCCTTGTTGAGAAACTGGTCAGGTTGCGTCACTGATGGGGAGAGGGCGCTTGCTCCCCGCCTGCTCTGGCAGCCACAGCCCTCACTCCAGTAAACCAACAAGTCTGCTGCTCCGCGCTAACCTGATACTCGTGTCTCTCTATGCAGTTTCGATGTGGAGAATGGGCTCACGGCGGCACGCAGCCCTCTCGACCCTCAGGCAAGCCCCAGCTCGGGGCTTGTGCTGCAGGCCAACTTTGCCCACGGCCAGCGACGGGAGTCCTTCCTGTACCGTTCTGACAGCGACTACGATATCTCCCCGAAGAATGTGTCCCGGAACTCCTCAATCACTGGCGACATGTAAGTGTAACTGCTTTTGTTTTCTCTTGGTAACTTTGATGAAATTGCTGCTCTGAGTCAGAAGCTGAAGAGAAATTTGCCTGACGAATGAGGTCAAGCCCGAGGCTTGCTTTTGCAGGGCTTAACTGAGAAGCCATTCGTGGCTCTGCTTCTGGGGCCTGTTCAAGAAGGCTTAATTTGGGGGCCCAAATTTAGGATACTTGCTGGAATGGTCAGCAGAAATAGCAAGCTGGTAGCCATCCACATGGACCAACGACATCTAGAGAGGGGGGTTTCCAACCTGGGGTCCACAAACCTCTTGCTTAATGCTATTGGTCCACAGCATAAAAAAGATTGGGAAACCCTGACCTAGAGGCTGTGGCCAGCTCTGATTTGACATATTCCTGGACATTTCATCATAGGACCTCCTGCCACACTCCCCCCCTCCCACTGGTCATCTTTATGGTATGCTCCATTTCCTGATTGAATGACTTGGCTCAATAAAATGGCATTCTGTTCTTTGTCACCAACAGAACCCATTTAAAAAAAAACACAAAGACTGCCAAACATCCCGTTTGCAGAGGGGGAAAAATTGTGCAAACAATAAAGATAAGCAAATAGCATTCAGAACTGAAGTTTACAAAACTGAGACTGTCCACAGACATAAAGACTGGCATCAGTGCGGCCCATTCAGGAGCAGGCCACAGCCTCAGTTCAGCGCAGAGCTGAGTAAACGTTACAGAGCAGCAAGATGAACTGGCCCATCCCTTGCCTCTGACCTTTACAGTCTGACCTGGTGCTTAATCATACAAATGTAGTGTCGTTCCTCACTCTCGGACCTGGGCCCTGCTGCTTCAACACCCTCTTGGGCCTGGGCCTGGGCCCCACCACCTCCATTTAGCCCATACCTGACCTTTCCTATTTGGCCCAGTGCTTAAATAAACCTTGGATATTTCCTCACTCTCAAGGCCAGACTCTGCCTTGGCTCCATTCTGCCACATCGAATTGCCTGCAAGCCCCCTCCAGCAATGGTCAAACATTGGCTCATTCCTCTCCCTCCGGCCCAGAACCCGCAGCCTCAATTTGGCTCACCACACCCCAACTGTACTGCACCTTCCAGACTTCAGTTCACCCCGCAAAAATGCCAAGCCATACAGGCGGTTCGAAAGCTCAACTCCGAGTGGGAAGTTACAGCCTATTGTTCGGAGTGACTGTTTACCAAAAAAAGTATTTAGTTGTTTTCTTTAGTTTGTTTGCCACTGATAAGTAGTCACTGGACTTCACCAGCTCCGTCTTAATCCGGCAGCTGAGATTACTAATGGATTTGGGACAAGCGGAGGAGGTGGCTTCTTAAGATCATTTGTAAGCAGAAGCTGATAAAAGAGAGTAGGAGAATGAAAATAATCAGTCTCCAATCGTTTTTATCCTCTTCTCAAACAACTCGATACCAGAAGTAACTACTTCAAGGCTCACTCAAGACAATCCTTGGTTTCACAACGTTCAGAATCTTTCCTTGCCCTGACTTTGGGAAAGTAAGTTAGATTTTAACCTGCCCACCTTACCACAGTCTACTAACCATGAGGCAACACTGTCCTGAGTATTGGTGTGTGAGACTTGAGGTGATGGAGGGCAATGCCCATGAGTTTTGGAGAGTTCCTACCTGCCCTCCTTTTGGGGCTTTTCATTTTTATTAACCCCTGTTGTCTTGGATGAGTGCCCCTTGGGGTCAGATGTGACCACCTGAACTAAGGTGACGAGACTGCGGGTGCTGAAGTCCAGAGCAACGCAAAAACATTTGAGGTTCTCGCTGGATCAGTCAGCAGCGATGGAGGGAAATGAACGGTCAACGTTTTGGGTAGAGGCCCTTTTGGTCCAGTCATTATGAACATGGTATGGCCCTTCAGCCCACAATGTTGTACCAACCTATACAAACCCTACCCTCCTATGCAGCCCACAACCTTCCATCTTACTTACATCCAAATGTCTATCTAAGGGTCTTTTAAATAGTCCTAATGTATCAGCCTCTACCACCGCATGAGGCAGAGTGTTCCAGGTACCCACCTCTCTGTGGAGGGAAGAAACAACTGCCTCTGACATCTCACCTTAAACAGATGTCCTCTGGTATTGGTCTCTGCCACCCTGGGGTAAAAAAGGTCCACTCTATCAATGCCTTTCATCTTATACACCTCTATCGTCGCCACTAATCCCAAGCATGCACAACCTTTCCTCAGTAGACATGCTCTCTAATCCAGGCAGCGCCCTGGTAAATCTCCACCGCATCCTCTTTAAAGCTTCCACGTACTTCCTACAATGGGGCGACCAAAACTGAACACAGGAGTGGTGTAACCAGAGTTTGTCAGAGCTGCATCATTGCTTCATGGCTCTTGAACTCAATCCCCCTTCTACTGAAAGCGCACTCACCCTATGTCTTCCTAACCACCTTGTCAGCTTGCGGGGCAACTTTGAGGTATTTACTGCAGGTACCTGGGTCCCAAGATCCCTCTGTTCCCCAACTCTACTTAGAATCCGGCCATTAACTGTGTACTCTGCCTTCAAGTTAAGAGTTGACATGAAATGTTCGCAGTTCATTT
Source organism: Hypanus sabinus (assembly GCF_030144855.1). Lineage (NCBI taxonomy): Eukaryota > Metazoa > Chordata > Chondrichthyes > Myliobatiformes > Dasyatidae > Hypanus > Hypanus sabinus. The sequence continues at coordinate 27,979,460 of NC_082721.1, forward strand.
CCCTCCATAGGTGGCTGCCTGACCGACTGAGCTGCTTCAGCAACCTTTTTATGTTGCTATAGACATTTTGTGCTTCCCCGTCAACACCTTCAGTTCCATTTGGGTTGGAGCCAGGACTATCTTCACAGGCTCCACTTAGAAACACTTGCTCCATGTTAGAGAAACATTCTTCATTAAGACAGGCATTACAATAGAGAGGTGACCATCAGCAAACGTGACTGACCATCCTGGCAGTATTCAAGGGCAGTAATCATGCACCTACATAAAGTTCTGCCCACTCTGCGGTAAGCAGACATGGGAAAGTCTGTGTCAGATGGACTCCCCCCTTGATGTTGTACTCATCTCACCTCAGTGTGCCAGCAGTCGGGATGTGGCCCACAATCTCTGCTACGAAGGTCTTAACAAAGCTAACCCTGATGGTACTATTGGTTTTCTATTAGAAAGGATGCTGGCCAGCTTTAAACCACGCACGCTTTACACTTTCGCTGACTTTGATTCAGATGGATGAGAGTTGACCTATTTGTTACATGGGAATAGGAGATTCAAACTCCCCTCAACTCTACACACCAACCAGGCCAGATGGTGCTCACTTGAGCTAGTCTAGTATCACTCCTGATGCAAGTATCTCTCTGTCCATCCACTTTAACCACAGAAACCTTCACTCCCACTCACAGCACCTTCCCCACCCTTAGTCTTGCTCACATCTTCCCTTTCCTCACCACCCCTCCCACCCCCCCCACCCCTCCTGAGCTACGTTCATTTAAAAAACCGAACAAGGAAGACACGTTGTTGGGTAAATTCCATCTCACTGGGCTTACCCAGCTCTCATTGCTGTGGCGCGTTTTACTTGACTCATTTTGTGCACTCTCACTTTCAGACCTATTTGCATTGCAGTCGAGTGACTCTGTGCTGTGTAACGGTCAGCGCTTGCAAGGGAAGGACTGGATTATCTCCCGAGGGTTCAGGGCTGTCTCTGTCACGGCCGTGCCACGTTAAGTCGTAGAATCCTAAGTGACTGCAGGAAAGACTCAGGATAACCAATCTAACAGAGCTTAGAATGACTGAAAAAGGCAGCCCATGTAGAGCAGCATTCTCTCTCATACTCATATAGCTGTGTTAACCACCCCCCCCCCATAGAGGTATATCAGTGCCCCTCCTCCCAGCCGAGTAGAGCCTAACGAAGCTTCACCCCACCCCCCATTAATTTTACTGAGAAAGTATTAAACCTTCCCCTGTGCAAATTCTCCCTTCTGTTACCTTCGTTGGTAGAAATCGGCAGTTGAAGTACACTGGAGTTCAGCTGGGCTCTTTTGAATATGGAGATTTAAAAAATAAATAAGTGAAGACCTTCTAAGGAAATAGTTTTGCACATAGGAGCACGTGGAACAGCACAGTACAGTACAGGCCCTTTGCCGGCGATGTTGTGTCACCATGGCTACCGTGACACTGTTGTAGCTCGGGGTGTACTGGAGTTTGGGATTTCATTCTGGAGCCGTTTGTAAATTCTCCCCGTGAGTTTTCTCCCACTGTCTAATGATGTACGGATTAGTAGGTTAATGGGTCGTGTAAGTTGTCCTGGTGTTAGTAGGTGGATTGATGGATGTGGGCTCGTTGGGCCGTTCGGCACTGTATCTCTAAATAAATAAATGCTCCAAGATTAATCTAACTTTTCTCTCCCGCATAGCACTCCATTTACCTTCCATCCATGTGCCATTTAGTAAAGAGATTTCCTTTCCCAATTAAAATCCACCACAGAGTAGGTGCTGGTCCCTGCACAGCAAACCCTTTCATCTCACAAGTGAGCCTGTGGGTTTGGACCTCCTCAGTCTGAACTGTGTTGACATCTGCACCATCATAACACTGCCTCAACCATTCATACACTTAGCTGCAAAATTCCTAACCAAAAAAAACCTCCTTTTTGCTATTCTGTTTGTTTTTATTCTTAAATAGATGATTCTTTTTCTAGTTTACTTCAACTTCACACTTAACTTCATAAAGTAGTAAAGAGACAGTATCAAGAAGATGGTGTTCCATTGTTTTCCACGCCAGGACACAGAGTCATAGGAAGTTACAACACAGAGGCAGGCTCTTTGGCCCATCTAGTCCATGCTAAACCATTTAAACTGCCTACTCCCTTCAGCCTGCATCTTTGCAGCCCTCCATGCCCCTCCCATCCACGTACCGATCCAAACTTATCTTAAACATTGAAATCGAGCTCACGTGCACCACTTGCAGTGGCAGCTCGTTCCACACTTTCACGATCCTCTGAGTGAAGAAATTGCCCCTCATATTCCCAGTCTTTTCCCCTTTCACCCTGTGGTGAACAACGGGTGCCTGTCTGGACACGCCCCCTGCTGACTGCTCCTGTGGCTCCTCGCACAGACCCCTGTATAAAGGCGATCGAGGCCTGAGCCTGGCCTCTCAGTCTCCAGGATGTAGTATGGTGGTCACTCACTGCTGGTTCCTTCTTCCAGTCAATAAAAGCCGATATCTCACCTTTACGTCTCAGAGTGAGTTATTGATGGTGCATCACACCCTTAACCCATAACCTCTAGTTGTAGCCCCACACAACCCCAAAGGAAAAAGCCTGCTTGTATTATACCTGTCTATACCTCTATTAAATCTCCACTCATTCTTATATGTTCCAAAGAACAAAGTCCCTACCTGTTCAATCTTTCCTCATAACTCAAGTTCTCATGGTAACATCCTTGTAAACATTCTATGTATTCTTCCAACCTTATTTACATCTCTCCTGCAGGTAGGAAATTAGGCCTCACCAATGTCTTATACAACTTAAACATGAACTCCCACCTCCTGTACTGAATTCTTTGATTTATGGAGGCCAATGTGCCAAGAGCTTTCTTTATGACCCTAGCTTCGCGTGCCACCATTTTGAATGAATTATGGACCTGTATTCCCAGATCCCTTTGCCCTACTGCACACCTCAGTGTCCGTTCACTGTGTAAGACGAACCCTGATTGGTCCTACTGAAGTGCAATGCCTCACACTTTTCTGCATCAAATTTCATCTGCCATTTTTCCAGCTGGTCCAGATCCCACTGCAAGCTCTGATAATCTTCTTCGCCATCCACTACACCCCAGTCTTGGTGTCATCCGCAAATTTGCTGGTCCAGTGACATCCTAGATACTTCCCAGCCAATGAAGTACTTAGTTCCCAAGTGTAAGCAAGGTTGTAGTTTGTGAAAACACCATGCCAAATGTACTCTGTAATGGTAACAGTGTGTTACCATTTGGTCCTGTTGTGGGACCAAATTTTAGAAGTGCTGTGTAGCCAGCTGTAGTTTCTGGTGAAACCTGTTTTTCTATAATACCATCAATAATGCAGTGAAACAGCCTGATCTATTTCACAGATGTTCCAAAAAAATCAAATTTCATTCAGAAACAGTAACCAAAATATAGTCAGTGGTGTAGATTTTAAGGTAGTGTCCTAACAGAGAGGGATTGGCAGGAGGGTTGGAGAAGAGAATTCCAGAACTTGAGGCCCAGACCACCAACAGAAGGGTGGTTAACTTTGGGATTGGGCAAATAGAGAAACCTGCCTTCCATTTGAGTCTGGAGTCTGGAACTAGGTCTGATTCTTGCTCACTGTGACTAAAGGGGTTCTGGTTTGAACCTCAGAACAGTGGGAGAGAAGATAATGCAGTTCTGGAGGTGACACTGGTGCCAACACTAACCTGGCATTTTAAAAACCTGTCTGTTGAAGAGAAAAGAAGAACAGGAAACAGAAGAAGCTGTATAAACTTTCTGGGAATAGAAATGGAGAAGAAGCTATTCTGTTCATGGAGATGAACTGGGAGTATTCTGCCAAGTAATTAGACAATCTTGCTGGTTGGAGATGAACTGCCAGTAGTCTGCTATTAAAAGACAGGGACTGGAAGGTGAGAATTTGATATAATGTGTGACAATGTGTACGTCTTAGATGTGCTGCAATAGTTGTATAACTAGACAGTTAGTCCAGGAACAATAGTTTACAGTTGAGATGTGTGAATTCAAATCTCACACCAGCTGGGTGTGATATTTGAATCTAATTAACTAAATCACCTAATTTTAAAAATTTTGTTTAATTTGTGGTTTGGAGCCGTTTTTAAAAACCGGAGAGAAAAACTGATCTGTCTGTGGAGTGGTTCAGCTGCAGTTGCTGTCTAACTAGGCCTCTCAGTCCTCTCACAACTGCCATATTAAAGCAGAGTAAGGAGAAAACTAGAACAAGACAAAATTCAGACACGGCAGAGTTCTTCATAGCCAAGACGCTTTTGCAAAATCTTCCTAAAAACATCTTGGAAATGGTGCTCAACCTTGCTGTACTCACAAAATGATACTTCACAATCATTGTCCACTGTTACAATCCTCAGGTATTTTCAGTCCAGTGGCCAATGGAAGAAAGAACCACTGGAACTCCTCAATATTGATGCCAAATTATATTGACTGCAGAACCCATGAAGCCGCTAGGCAAAAAGGTCAAATAGTGACAAGGAAACTTCTTTCTGATAATGATCTATTGTCCTCCTTTAGCTAAATGAACCAGTGCTTCCTCCATGGAAGATGCACTGAGGGTAATGAGGGTACCAAATATTCTCTGAGCGGAGGAACCTCAATTTCCTTCTCCAAGACTGTCTAACAGAATTATCTCTGACCGAGTCCTGATGAACATAGCTGCGACATTGAGTCTGCGGCAGGTAACAAAAATCAAGGAATTTACCCATTATAGCCTGCTTTATTTTACATTCACCAGTCTATCTGTTGCAGAGGTACATTATCTGTGCATGAGAGTATTGGTAGAACTGATCTCTTCCCAGTATGGTTGAGATAAATTCCCATCGTAATACTGAAGGTATGTCCATCGTGTTGCGTAGCCGTGCACTTGTATGGAACGGAAGTTTCCCAGAACAGCTCAGAACTGGGCATCCTTGAGGCTCTGTGAACCATCGGCATCAGTGGAACCTGCACCATCATCTGCAGTGCATTTTCCTAAATCTACAATCGCTATCAAGCTCAACGCGGAGTGCAGAAGGTCATGCGGGTGCAGCACCAGGCATACCTAAAAATAAGGTTCAAACCCAGTGAGGCGCCAACTCAGAACAATGTGTGTTAAATGGTAAAAGCAGCATGTGATAATTAACTGATACTACAATTTATGGATCAGATCAAAGCTCTGCTATCCTGCTGTAAGTAATTAAATACTTGTTCCAAAAGCAAAGCTCTGAAGAGCACCTCCATCCTCTGCACTGGTAGAGCCCAGCATGTGAATGCTAAACACAAATCTGAATTATTTGCAAACATACTCAGACACAAGCGTCAAGTGGAGAAGCAGTCTTGGCTTCCCTTTGAGATTCCTCCCATCACATTAGTCAGTCTCCAACTATTTCTCTTCACCCTACATGATATGAAGAAACAGCTGAGAACACTTGATACAGCATAGACACACCAGCTGAAGACTTACACTCCATAACTAGCTGCACCTTGAACTGAGCTGCTGTTCCAGGGTAGGTACTGGCATTCAGTCAGTGTTGATCAAGAATGGCCAATCCACACAAAGCATGTAAGATCCAGCCCAGTTAATTAATCCTCAGTTTATTGACTCTCAGTCACCAACACAGTGATGGAAGACGTTATCAATGCAATCAAGCAGCATTTACTCATTGATAAAATGCTCATCACTGCCCAGTTTAGTTCATCTCAAAACCACTTCATCAAATTGACTGAATTCAAAACGTGGCAGGGAGGAAGGGGGTGGATTAGGGTCATTTCATTTGACTTCATGGGAGCATTTGCCTGGGTGTGGCATCAAGAGAAGCCCTATTCAAACTGAGCTCAATGGGCAGTGAAAGCTCTCTAGTTGAGTTGGAGTCATACCTCACACAAAGGAAGATGTTTGCTGGAGATAATTCATCCCAACCTCATTGTTGCAGAGGCTCCTCAGACTAGTTGTCCCAGGTCAAACCATCATCAGCTGCTTTGTCAAAGACCTTAATTCTGTCAAAAAAGTCCAAAGGTGGTTGATGATTCAGTGTTACTCAATCTTGAACAAGTGAAGCCAGCCACATATTCATCAGCAGGTCCTGGATAACTTCAAGCATGGGCTGATCACGAGCAAGTAACATGCATTTGAGCAAGGTTGGTGCCTGTTACTGATAAAAGAAAGTATGTTGAGTTATCCTTGACATTCAAAGGCATTACCATTGCCAAGTCCTCATTCTATCCACATCCTAAAAGTCATTAATGATCAGAAGCTCTCCTGTTTGAGCCACATAAATGCATGACTACAAGAACTGACCCAGGGGATGGATATCTTACAGAAACTAACTCTCATACTGACATCAAGGCCTTTCTGTGTACAGTGTTTGAGGCAATAGCTTGAAGAAGTATAGTTCTCTTGTCTAGGAAAGTGTAGCTCCAAGAACATACAAGTTTGAATCCACAGAGAACAAAGCGGCTATTTTGGTTTGCTTCACATCTACCAGCCGATTAGTTTCCTGCATCAATATCACAGAGCCATCTATTATATACAGTGGATTCCAGTTATCTGGAACACATTGGGATTATAGTGCATCTTGGCCCAATTAAGCAGCTGCCCCAGTTAGCCGAAGTTTCATGGAAATAGTTCAATAGGTATAAATAGACAAACTACCTTCTAACTGATTAACAAATTATGCATTTAAGTGAAATACAGATCAAATCAGAACACTAACAATAATATCACAGTACTATAAAACTGGTGGTGTAGTGGCATCAGCAATGGACTTAAAGGCAGATGGTCCTGAGTTCAAACCCAGCTGGGTCCCAACCTGGACGGCAGCAGTACCTGCACAGAAGAAAGGCCTGGCAACCTACTTCAGTATCTTGCCATGAAAACACTGTGGTCCTTGAAATCACGAAGAGCCAGACTTGATTAAATGACTGAACAACAAGCTATAAAACTGTGTATTAGTTCCTAACTGTTATCGATTGAGGAATTCATCAACACTTTGCTGTGTTCATTTGAGTGACTGTAAATGAACAAAATCAATGCACCCACCTAGTGCAGATATTGAACTCAATTCTTAGTGTTTTTGATTATTATATCCTCCAAATCTTCATTTTCATTGTAACATTCAAGATGATTGTTGATACTTTCAAATTCTTTGTAGTTCCTAAATTGGTGAAGTTCATTTTCATTTTCACGCCCAACCATTTCTGACATCTCCAAGCCTGAATGCTTGAAAGATGAACGTGACAGTTCTGAGTTGTTTTACTGTTTATTTCTCGCCAACTATCAGTCACAAAAATCACTGCTTTTTGAACACAAACACATGCAACAAACACTGTTTAAAAGTTGCTCACTCTAAGCACGTTGCAGTGTCTATCGGCCACACAAATGCACATGACTGAAACTGTTCTGCAACAGTGTCCTGTCCCAATTGAACAGCATAGTGTCCCAAATAAACAAAGAATGTCCTCCCAGCTACTTTCTCGATTAGTTTTTGTTCTTTACGAGTTGGCCCAAGTAAGTAGCTGCACCAGTTATCCAATGTCCCAGATAACTGGCATCCACTGTATATATTTTACTTGTCTGTGTGGCCCCCAACTGCATCAGGGCAGTAGATGCAGGAGAACACTGCCACCTGCTGGTTCCACTCCAAGTTGCACCCAGACTTTTGTCATTGCTGGCTCTAAATCCTTACTCAAAAGCAATTCAGGAGCATATTCACCAGAAGACCTGAAGTGGTTCAGAAAGACACCTCACCACCACCTTCTCAAGAACAGTTTGGAATAAATGCTATCCTTGTCTGTGCTGTTCATGTCATGAACATTTATATTATTGAGCTCTCAGAAGGATTAGAAAACAAGGGTGAGAATTTTGAAATCGAAGGATTGCTGGACTGGTAATCAATGTAGGTCGATGAGCTCAGGTAACAGATAAACAGACTCAGTGCATGTCGACACCTGGAAATGAGAACTAAGGATGGACTCACCAGAGTAACACAGAGAGACCACCCAAGAATCAGAATCAGGTTTGTTCTCACCGGCATGTGACGTGAAATTTGTCAACTTAGCCGCAGCAGTTCAATGCAAAACATAATATGGAAGAAGAAAAATAAATATAATAATAAGTCAATTACAGTATATGTATATTGAATCGATTTAAAATTGTGCAAAAACAAATACTATATATTAAAAAAGTGAGGTAGTGTTCATGGGTTCAATGTCCATTTAGGAATCGGATGGCAGAGGGGAAGAAGCTGTTTCTGAATCGCTGAGTGTGTGCCTTCAGGCTTCTGTTGGTAATAATGAGAGAAGGACACGCCCTGGGTGCTGGAGGTCCTTAATAATGGACGCTGCCTTTCTGAGACCCCGCTCCCTGAAGATATCCTGGGTACTTTGTAGGCTAGTGCCCAAGATGGAGCTGACTAGATTTACAACCTTCTGCAGCTTCTGTCAGTCTTGTGCAGTAGCCCCGCCATACCAGACAGTGATGCAGCCTGTCAGAATGCTCTCCACGGTACATCTATTGAAGTTTTTGAGTGTTTTTGTTGACATACCAAATCTCTTCAAATTCCTAATGAAGTATAGTCGCTCTCTTGCCTTCTTTATAACTACATCAATATGTTGGGACCAGGTTAGGTCCTCAGAGATCCTGACACCCAGGAACTTGAAATTGCTCTCTCTCTCCAGTTCTGATCCCTCTGTGAGGATTGGTACGTGTTCCTTCATCTTACCCTTCCTGAAGTCCACAATCAGCTCTTTCATCTTACTGACGTTGAGTGCCAGGTTGTTGCTGCGACACCACTCCACTAGATGGTATATCTCACTCCTGTACTCCCTCTCGTCTGCATACGGAACAGTCAGATCTAGCAGTAAGAAATGATAGCAGGGATGAGAGCTTCAGCAGGAGAGCAGAGACTGCATCAACGGAAAGGTGGAAATCGTTAGTACAATGATAGTACAGTGGTCTGTGGCACATCTTGAAGTTAAATATGATACCAAGCTTTTCTAAAGAATCTTGTTCACTCTGAGCAGCAAGAATGATTGAGTTACAGTGACAGACTGCAGGAAGCTTTACCCCATAGAAGAGATGGATAAAACTAGAGGACACAGATTTAGAGTAAAGGGTAAGAGATCTTAAGGGGATCTGAGGGGGCCTTTCTCACCCAGTTGTGAGTACCTGGAGAACATTGACTGAGAGCAGAGCTGCTGCCAATATTTAAAAAGTGTCTAGATGAGCACTTGAATCACCATTGCATTGTAGACTATCAGCTAAATGCTGGAAGACGGAATTCACATGACCAGGTGCCAACTGGTCAGCTGAATGGCCTGTTTCCCAGCAGGATGACTCTATGACCACTAGAAGAAATTTCAGAAGCTCCACGCCCTATCCTCTGCTGCATTTTCAGATCTTACAGCTGGTAAAAGGGTGAGAGGGCAGTTTGTTGAAATGTAGCCTGACCTAACTGTGTGCCTGTACCTACAAGTTTCAGCAATAATCCATTATATAGTAAAAGGTCGGTGGGACAGGAACTAAAATTGTGGTGTTGACTGTAGATTTTGAGAGCTTGCACCCTGCTGCTGCTATCTGCTTTGCAGCAAATGAAAGGCATCTTCTAATGAAAGGAATCCAAAGGCCAGATTGTGCACAGGAAATTCGCAACAATCGCAATGCACTATCTGTCCCGTCAAGTCCTTTACGATGTTTTTATCACACTGGGCACCACCATAAAGGTAAATTATTGACAGTAATCAGATCATCTGCATTGGTAATGTTGGTCAAAGGTGAATGTATTCATCTTAGTGGGCAATCTTCCCTGCAATTATAAGATATAAAATACAGTGGATTCCAGTTAATTGGGACACATCAGGACTCATACATTTCGGCTCAATTAAGTAGCTGTCCCAATTAGCCAAAGTTTCATAGAAATAGTTAAAGATGTATAAAATAGACAAACTATCATTTAATAACAAATTATGATTTAAAATGAATTACAGAACAAATCAGAACACTAACAATGGTATTATGGTACTATACCGTTCCTAATGGTTATCAATAGAAGCATCTATCTGCCACTTGTTGGAGTGAAATCATTTCATTTTCGCTCCCGCACATTTCTGGCATCTCCAAGCCCGAGTGCCTGAAACCGCAGTGAGCAAAGCAGCTCTGCATTGTCTCACTGCCCATTTCTCACCAACTATCAGTGACAAAAATCACTGCTTTTTGAACACGCGTAACTGACGCTATTTAGAATCTGTTCACCCTAAGCACAGTCTAACAGCTGCACAAATGCACGCATTTGAAGGTAGTTAAAATTTGACACTTGTCTCCTGCCCCAATGAAGTGGCATAGTATCCCAAATACACAAAAGGAATCCTGCCTACAGTATTTCCTCAATTAGTTTTTGTACTTTAAAAGTTGTTCCAAATAAGCAGCTGCCCCAATTAAACAATGGCCCAATTAACCAGAATCCACTGTATCCACCTGAGAGGGTTGACAGGGTCTTTTCTAAAAGGCAGCACCTGTGACAGTGCAATACTCTCTCTACATTAGGACTGTCAGTGTAGGGATTCTGCTCCAGCCTCTGAAGTAGGGTCAGAAACTTTCAGTTACAAGCCAGAAGTATTGGTATTGGTTTATTATCCTCACGTGCCAGGGTTTGGTGAAAAGCTTGTATTTCATACCGTTCATGCCAATTCATGCCAACAGGTCTCCTCCGCTTTATGAATGTTTGCTTTATGCCACTTCGCTTTTACAAAAGACCTACATTAGTAACCTGTTTTTGCATTACAAAGAGGATTTTCACTTTAAAAAAAATTCCCCATATAAATTAATGGTTCTTCGCTTTAAGCCATTTCCACTTAAGAAAAGTTTCAAAGGAACACTCTATCTTTGTAAGGGGTGGGGGGACACCTGTATTGAAGTTCTAGTTCAGTGCAATGAGCAAAACTAGGGTGAAACAATAACAAAGTGTTAAAAAAAACTACTGTGAAATTGCAGTGCAGATGAATGATGAAGTGCAACTTTTATGACAAAAGAGATTGTGAGGCCAAGTGGTCCATTAAAGAATCTGGTAACGGTGGAACAGAGGAGGCCCCGAGGTTGGTGGTACACGCATTCAGACTTCTGTTTGTCTCCTGCCCGAAGGGAGAGGGTAGGGCAGTGTCTTTGATTATGCTGGCTGCTTTGCAGAGGCAGTGAGAAGTACAGACAGAGTTGACTGAGGGAGGGCTAGTTCCCGTGATGTGCTGAGCTATATCCACGTCATATCTCTGCAGTTTCTTGCACTGGGACCGTCAGTATAGAGCAGTGGCCAGATCAAATCATTATGCATCAACACAAAATGCTTTCTAAGGTGCATTGAGAAAGAGATGATAAGGGTCAAAGGGGCATGCCAAATTTCTTTAGCCTCCTGAGGAAGTAGAGGCATCAACAAAGCAATCAGGACAGGCTATTGGAGATGTTCATAACCAGGAACTTGAAGTTCACTATTCTTTTAATCTCAGCACCATTGACGTAGGCAGGAGCATGTGCACGTGCACCTCCGCCCTTTCTGAAGTCTCTTTTTGTTTTGTTGGCATTGAGAGAAAAGTTATTGTAATATTACCGTGTCACAAGGCTGTCTGTCTCCTTCCTGTACTCCAACTCATCGTTATTTGTCAATATACTGATTTGGCAATAATGATACACCGCCCCCAATCTTTAGCTAGTTGAGAGGGTATATTGATCTGCTGGACGAGAAGATTTGTGAGGATTCTGCAATTCAACCCAACAATGAAGTGACCCTTGCTCAGCTTCCTGCAGGAAGCATCCTAGTGGTGTAATTGTTGCTGTTGCTGTTCCTTTCCGCACTTTCTGGCACAACGGGCGACAACCTTGCCATTTCTTTAGCATTTGTCTGTTTTTTATGGGGCTGAGTTGCTAGCTCGAAGCTCAACCTGGCATGGATGGAAAGCGTGTGAGGTGCTGGCTGGATTCGAACCTGGGACCACTGGCCTTGAAGCTTGGTGTGGATGCCACTACACCACCGGCCAGTGCAAGGTAGTATAACTGGCCACTGTAAATTTCCATGGTATATGGGAGCGGTGGAACTGGTGGAAATGTGGGAGAATAGCTTACAGGGAAAATTAGTTGGTGAATGTAACTCACCAACTATCGTAAACCAACAGAGAACTGATTGAAGAACTGATGACCTCCTTCAATGTCACTAAGGAAAATGGAAGTAAAACAAGGTGCTAAAGATATGACAGTCCCACATCCAAATAAAACTTTGAATTGTCGTGTGGTTTGGTTTGTGGGGAACATCAACAACTTCTGCTTTGCTGCATCTTAGTATGTCTGCATTGAGTATTTGGTTCATTGTAAGTAAGCAGTACATTGAATGTATGGAGGAACACTGTTCTAACTGTGCAATTCTTTTTGTACTCAGCCATACAGAAGACATGATTGTGACTCCATTTGCTCAGGTGAGTAGGACAGCCCGAGTTCCTGTTTGAATGAGAGAAAGAGAAATGATTTCCCATTTTGTTTTCCACTCTCCATGTTGTCTCCACTTCTCTTCAGGCTTGTGAGTAGCTCAGCTGTCTCTTGGAACACAGAAGAGAAAAACTTGTATTCTAGTCCTCCTTTCAGCACCTTGAGATTCCCAAAGAGAATTATAACCAATTAAATCCATTCTGAAATATGGTCACTTTGGTAGTTAACTTGTCCCAGAAACAACAGTATTGTCTGTTCTTATCGTCCCAGCTTGTGGATAGGTATTGAGCCAAAACATTCAGGATTACACCTCTGCCCTTCTTCAAAAAGCTGGGCTACCTGGGAGAGCAGATATGCAACACACACAAAATGCTGGTGGAACACAGCAGGCCAGGCAGCATCTATAGGGAGAAGCGCTGTCGACGTTTCGGGCCGAGACCCTTCGTCAGGACTAACTGAAATGAGAGATACTAAGAGATTTGAGAGGGGGAGGGGGAAATACGAAATGATAGGAGAAGACCGGAGGGGGTGGGATGAAGCTAAGAGCTGGAAAGGTGAGGTTTAACATCACTAAGTGTGAGGTGACTGCCATTCTTAGTATAGTGGTAATTTTGGACATCAAAGAAATTGAAGGACATGGGACAGAATAACCAGGTGCTTGACAGTAAAGAGAATTTGGAGGGATGATACCACCGTCAAAAATCAAATATTTCCATGGCAGGGACAGTAAATGGACAGTAAATCTTCATGAACATTTCCTGTCAAACACTTCCATGACAGACATTGGGTAAGTTAGGTACAGAGTTGCCATTCTCTAGACTAATTCTAGGTGGGTTTACCAACTGAAGAGAAATTGAGTAGACTTGGGTCAATGTTCTCTTGAGAATTGGAGAATGAGGGGAAATCTTGCACATTGGAAGTCAAGTTGTGGTCGGACATATAGAGTTAGTGATAGGGCTTTTTAGGGTGCTGTTGTACAGAGAGAGATTCTCTATGGTTCTCTGAAAGAAATGACACAGATGGATATGATAGTGAAGAAGGTATGCTTGCCTTCAATAGGTGAGACATTGAGTGTAAGAACTCGGATATCATGTTGCAACTGTATAAAGCATTTGTCTGACCGGACTTACAGTGTTATGTACAGTGTTTTAGTAACAGCATTACAGAAAGGATGTGGTAGCATTAAAAAGAATGCAGAAGAGACTAACTAAGTTGTTGCCTGGAGAGCTGTAATATAAGTGAGGATTAGACAGGCTGGATTTATTCTCACTAGAACATAAGGGGCTAAGAGATAACCTTATAGATGTTTATAAAATTATGAATAGTGTAGAGAGTTTTTTTCCCAGGACGGGGAGCCTAGAACCAGAAGTCATAGGTTTAAAGTGAAAGGGGAGAAATTTAAAGCAGATTTGAAGGGTAGGTTTTTCACAGAAACAACATTAAATATCTGGAAAGAACTGTCAGAGGAGGTGGTGGGGTTAGATATAATTACTGAAAGGACCTGTCTCTGCAACAAACGATTCTGTGATCTTAGGTACTGAGTAATTGTACACTGTTGACACAAATACTCCCAAAGAAAAGGTAATGTGGGTTAAATACTGAGTAAAACTCCTTTTGTGCCATGCCGTCAAACGCTCCCAGGGCAAAGGCAGTGTAAGATACAGAGTAAAGCTATCTCAGCCCTAATTTCAAGAGCTGTTCCATTCTGTGAACGTGCTAGTGGAAGTGTTTTCTTAATCCAAGTGCTAATGGTTTAGCAATGACAGGAAGTCCAAGGACAGATATAAGCTTTCAAGTTCTTGACATACACAAATTCGATGGACGCTAGTCAAAGCAACATTTAAATGCTTCAACTTTTTCACACATTGAAGAAACAAGTAAAAGATTAACATGGATCTCCAGAAATACTTTCAAACCCCATGTCCATCCAGTACGATTCAAAGGTCCTAGTCAGTACAGGGTCTCCTGCTAACTGTAAAGTGAAATTAACTTGTTGTAACCTGATCTCCTGGTGGCATAAGCCTGCACACATCTTCAAGGTCCTTGCTCCAGTCAATTCATGATTTCTCAAACAAAACAGGAAATCAATTTGGACAGATTTGATCTGTCCTTTGACTTGCCAGCAACCTCCTTTGGAGATTAGTGGAAAATGAAGATTAGATTCAGAAGTAATGGTTTTATTTAATTCATTTCTTGGCAATTATGGCATCGCAGGCAAGGCTAGTGTTTATTGCCTATCGCTAGTTTCCTCGTAAAAAGCTGCTGAAAATCATTCTTCGTGAACCGTGCACCACACGTGGCAGTGTTCCCACAGTCTGTAAGGTTGAGCATGAGCATTACACCCAGACTGCTGTTGTCTTGATTTTCAGAGATTTTCAAAACATTCCGAGACTTAGAATGCTAAAGAATTATAAAATGAAAGTGCATTGAAGGATGCCACACTGCCCGTTACTGTTGTGCTTTCAGGCTCCACTACCTGCTACCCACTCTAACTGCTTCATAGAATGTCAATGTCAGAAACTTATGTGACATCATTGTACCCATATAGAATCAGCCTTATGATTGGGTCAGAATAACCTGAATTAACTATTCCTACCTAGTGGAGAACAATCAAGAATTCTACACACCTGAACATAAGCCAATCATAGGCTCCGAAATTGGCATATGACTTCATCTGAAGGTTGCTAGGAAACACGGGCCCTTTATAACAGAGTTGAACATGCTTAGAATTTGCTGCTGTTGCTGCTGCAGATCAGAAAGCTATTTGCCCAAAGTCGTGTCTGCGCCTAGACCTGAACTTGAGCCTCAGTCTAACAACAAAGATAGGCCACACAGTTTGCCCATAGATTTAGATGACACCAATCTTACAGACGGATTTGACTATCAAAAGGTAACTGGTGTTTGGCTATACTTGATCTTGAATCTGTCCAGATCACAGTGTATGTACTGGAACAGATCCTGAGTATGTGCAGATAACTGGTTCCTTGTACATGTGGGGTTCTCATCCTGATTCTGCAAGTCCTGCTTGCTGAGCATGCGCACAGCTTCGTTCCTGCAACTATTAGCACCTTCCACGATCTGAACATGGTGCAACTCGTTTTAGCAACACGTACAACACGCTGGAGGAACTCAGCAGGCTGGGCAGCATCCATGGAAATGAACAGTCAACGTTTCGGGCTGAGACCCTTCGTCTGGACTGAAGATAGAGGGGGCAGGGGCCCTGTAAAGTAGGTGGGGGGAGGCTGGGAAGGAGAAGGCTGGTAGGTGCCAGGTGAAAAACCAGTAAGGGGAAAGATCAAGGGGTGGAGAGGGGAAGCAGTGAGGGGATAGGCAGGAAGGGTGAAGAAGGAATGTAATTGTAATTCCCTCCCCCTCCCTTCCCACATCCCACTTTCACTATGCCTCCTCCTCCAGCTGCCTATCACCTCTCTCATGTTTCTGCCTTCTTCTACTATGTTCGTTTCCACGGATGCTGCCCAACCTGCTGAGTTCATCCAGCTTGTTGTACATGTTGCAGCTAGTTTTACTGCCTGTGAAATACTTTGAAATGTAGTCATTATTAGCATGATAGCAGCCAATTGATACGTAGCAAACTCTCACACATCTCTAAGAGATAGTCACTAAATAGCAAGACTTTCAGTCGTTCTACCTGAAGTGCAGTGGCAATTCCAACCCTGTTTTCCTTCACACCTGAGAGAGCAGGGAGAGGCATGGCTTAATGTCTCACTCAAAATATGACACCTCAGACAGTGTGGTACTCCCTGAGTACTCGACTTGAATGTTGGCCTATGTTTGTGTTTTGAGTGCTTGCACAAGATTTCGGTGCGAGTGCTGTCGGTTAATACCACACTTGTACTTCTCAATCAGAGGCAAAGGCAACAGAAGCAGGGCAAAAAGGAAGCAGCAAAGAGAAAACAGATTAAGGACTCGTTTGGACTGGGACTGTAATTGGAGTCCCTGCTGCTATGCAGAGGCACAGATTCCAATGATATCACCCATAGGTTGCTTTCCAAAACCTCACCCGATTGAGCATTGGGTCATGACTGGCTCTCGCCCCACAAACAACCTCTCTCCTCGCTCTCTAGTCTTCCATAAACTAGCTCAGAAATACCGAGGGAAATTTGCTTGCATGGACTGCCTGACTCTTGATCTGAGGTTATTTTTTGGTAAATCATGTTTTCTTTTGCCATCTCCCCCCAGGTGCTGGCCAGTTTACGGACCGTGAGGCATAATTTTGCCACCCTGACTAATCTACAGGATCAAGTGAAGAGCAAGTAAGGGTTTTATTTCTGGGCTGGTGTGGAGAAGGTGCATTGGGGGCACCCACTTGTTCAGGTACTTAAGTAAAGCAATTTGAGAAACATTCCAAGCACTTTCCCCTCGGCTCCTGATAACGTCCCTGGTTCAGTATGGGACCCATGGAATGCACCCAGGAGCCAACTGAGGCAACATGGGCCGCGCTTACCAATATAAACTGGAGACTCTCTGATGGGTAGACAACACAACAAGCTCCCCATGACCATGACTGCTCCTGGCCTTCCCCTCCGTCCCCCCTGGACTGTTTCGCCCAGCGGAGGTGGAATCCAGCCTAACTGCTCCAGCTGCAATTCGCAGTCAGCGCTGACCTGGCTCTCAGCTCGGAGGATTAGGCTATCCACAACGGGGCTGGGGAAGGGGGCAGAACAGGGGCTTCCTGCTCTTGGATTTCCATGCAGTGGCTGATGTGGATAAACTAGGACTAGCATTGAGAGAAGCAGCTGCCCGAGTGGTTTATTATTTACCCACACTTGTTGTTAGGTTACGTTGAGCATGGGGCCTAGAGCAAAAGAACAGAATATTGGAAAAAGCTATTGGTCTTAGAAAGAGTGGGGTGAATGTTACTCCTAGTTAATAATACATTATAATTCTCAAATAATTTTAATATATTACTTTTGATTACATTTTCTTCAGAAACTCCATTTTGCCAAATGTATTTTTCTGTGTAGGATTTTTTAAGGGTGACTCAAAACTCTTGAATTCATTTCGTTTGTGTACCTTGCATCCAAATTCAGATGATACAGCCTCAAACTGATTAGCTCAATCCATTCCATCTCTCCTCCACCCCCTCACAACCACTAAACCCATACCTTGCCTGGCTCTCAAAAAGAAGTCAAAGATGGTTCTTCCCCTGGGCATGTTTACATGACACTGAAGGGGGTGTTTTCATCGCACTGGCCCTGTTACTACTCTGGGAATGTTTTACGGGGCAATGTAAAGGAAAATCTGTTGCATCCAACCCATGTTGTAGTCAGCACTGTGTGTGCCTGAGAGTGTATGGGGGAGGGACGGGTAGAGCAAGCTTTATTTTGTGTCTATCTGCACTCTGTCAGACCCAGGAGTCTAGTCGCCTTTAACGAGAGGTTCCATTTCCTGTTTCCATGAGGGAGGTTTAAGATTAACCTGAGAGTGTGCATGAGGGCACTTGGCATTGGACAAGATTCTCATCCATCCTTCTTCCTTTGTTAGCTGGCGATCGACAGGATGCAGCCCAGGGGTCATTCGGCCAATCCCACACGGTGAGTGAAAGACTTGATTGGATCCTGCTGACCTGGAGGGAGTTTCCCTTCTCTTCCTCTCAAATCTCTGTATTACTATCAATCTATGTATATAAGCTCTCTTATGTACATATGCAGTAAGTGTAAATACATAAGATGGTGTTTTTTTTATTATTGTGTTCCTTATCTTACTGTGTTTTTTAAGCTGCATCGGATCTGGAGTAACAGTTATTTACAGTTGTGTTCTGGAAATGATGTTAAACAACGTTGGACCTTGTGGCACTCATCAGCCCACTGTGGTGCTTGGAAATAGACTCCATTGTGATTCACCACCTTCAATCCCACCCTTGTCCAGAGATTCAGAATAGTCCGACGGTCAAAGGCACAGAATGTGGTGGTCTTTGCATCCGTGTAACATTAGAGAACGTCCGCACTCCAGGAGATGTAAGGTTGTGAGAGGGTGGAGGAGAGATGCAAAGGATTGAGCTGATCAGTTTGAGTTGTGTCTTCTGAATTTGTTAGCTTCCTACAGACTGCCCTGACCCTGCGGAGCAAGAGCAGCTACTTTTGCAAGTTTTTATTTTCTCAACCCCAGCGATTCTTCCCAGGAGGAGCTCATTCAGCCCATTGGACCTGTACTGGCTCATTGAATAAGTGCCCTCAATCAGTCCTATTGTCTTGCTCCATCTCACAATCCTTTTCATGTATTTGCTTGAATGTTCCTGTTGAATTTGTAACCACAATCCTGTTAGGCAGCATGTTCCAGACTACCAACTGGCTGCATAAAAATATTTCTCATTCCCTCCCTGTTTGGGTGTTTGTTGATCCTTTGCAGTCCTTCCAGTGGAATTTTAAAGTCTTTTACAATTTTGCACAGCTCAGCTACACGTACCCAGAGCCCCATCCATCGCTGTGGCTGCAATCCAAGGCCCTTCAGTTTTCCTGAGTAACTTACTTCAATCTTTATACAGTGTTGATGGATCGCCTCTCAATCTCCTTGGTGTCTTCCCTAGTGATATGTCAGAAATGAACACACTGATTGGCAAAGAATCTCTGCCCTATTTGAACACATGGGATTTTCATCTCTTCGCTGATGGGACATGTGGGAACTTCTACTGTACAGTGGCAGGAGGTGGGGTGAAGGGTCCTTTAAGTTGGAAAAGTTAGGAAGCGCTTCACTTGCAGTAGCCCCATTGGCCACAAGTTCCACCATCACCACTATTAACACTGGGACTCAATTGGCTGGTACCTCTGATCTTTAATTGGACAAATATTTCACCAAGTTTGGTGACATACCCCACTCTACCCTGTCATGGCAATGGATTAGGATTAAGGACAGTTTCCGGTTATGGTGGGATGAGAAGGATTTGCTAGCCCTTCTCACAACCTGTCAGCTCCTCTTTGTTAGAGACGACACAGTACCTTGTTTAAAGTTCCTATCCTTGTTTATCAATTACCTCCCTTCCTCTGTAATCTTCTCAAGCCCTGAAATCCCTCGACCCCTGCATTCCTCCTCTTATGGGCTCTTAATACCTCACGTTGCTCACTGCACCATTGGCACGTGCTTTCAGATGCCTGAGTTATAATATTGGATATTGCCTCCTTAAATCTCTTCACCTCTCTCCTCCGTACAATCCAGAGCTTATGGTTACCAATCCTAATATGATAATGGCATCAGGTCACACTCCCTTGTGCTCTGAATCAGTGAATATTTTACATCCACTTGAGGAGACAGATGGGGTCTCAGGATAAGATCACAAGCGAAAGATACACCTCTGACAGTGTAGTATTCCTTCCAGACTACACTGAAACATCAGCCTAAGTTTCAGCACCTTGGCCTCGAGAGTCAAGCTTTGAAACCACAATTTGTTCTCTTAGGGTTGGGAGAACTACAGATGGTACATTGTGAATCCCTTTTCTGGGCTTTGAATTCACATCGACAAATTCAAGAAAACCCAGGAATCGGATTCAGTCATTCCGTGCCCCTAGTCTTCATTCCAGGTTCAGAGCAGTAAATTCTAGGTCGGGTTTTCCTTCCACCATCTGCCAGTGTACCTGGGGAGCCCACACAAGGGCTGCCTCTCATTTTGCAGTCAGTATGTTAACCATCTGATTGACGTCAGCAAAGGGCCATTAATAAGAACTCCAGAAGCTGGTTCTTTGCTCCCAGCTGTTGGTTTACCATGCCAGCTGCCCTTCCCCCACCGTCCCAGGCAGTCACGCCGACACCTCTCGCCCAGCTTAACCCTTTTCCATGCTGAGGTGCTGGGGAGTGTACACCGGACAGTTTCCAAGTCGAAAGCCTCGCAAATCTTCACACAGCACTGAGCAGTTCCTGGCACTCCTCCTTTGCATATTTAAAGGGGTAATGTTCTGCTCTGTAGACTGGCCTTGTGTTGCTTCAATATTAGCAATCTCATACTATCAGTGGGGTAGCTCGTGTTGCAGTTTCAGATTCCTTGCCCACCAGGAAAGTCAATGCCAGCTGTCCTAATCCCTTATTTAAACAATTGTGAGAGTGGGAACTTCATCACAGCTCATTCCTGAGGAACCCCAGTGTTTAAATTGTGGGGCAATGCACGTATAATGCTGAAGGAACTCAGCAGGTATAGCAGAGGAGAATGAACAGTCGACGTTTTGGGCTGAGACCCTTCATCAGGACTCTGACCAGGACTTCATTAGGTGACCCGATGAAGGATCTTGCCCTGAATTACTGACTTTTCATCTCCCTCCACAGATTCTGCCGGACCTGCTGAGTTCCTCCGGTGTTTTATAGACAATAGACAATAGGTGCAGGAGTAGGCCATTCGGCCCTTCAAGCCAGCACCGCCATTCAATGTGATCATGGCTGATCATCCACAATCAGTACCCCGTTCCTGCCTTCTCCCCATATGCCTTGACTCCGCTATCTTTAAGAGCTCTATCTAACTCTTTCTTGAAAGCATCCAGAGAATTGGCCTCCACTGCCTTCTGAGGCAGAGCATTCCATAGATCCACAACTCTCTGGGTGAAAACGTTTTTCCTCAACTCCGTTCTAAATGGCCTATTCCTTATTCTTAAACTGTGGCCTCTGGTTCTGGACTCCCCCATCAGCGGGAACATGTTTCCTGCCTCTAGTGTGTCCAATCCCTTAATAATCTTGTATTTTTCAATCAGATCCCCTCTCATCCTTCTAAATTTCAGTGTATACAAGCATAGTCACTCCAATCTTTCCACATATGATAGTTCCGCCATCCTGGGAATTAACCTCGTGAACCTACACTGCACTCCCTCAATAGCAAGAATGTCCTTCCTCAAATTTGGAGACCAAAACTGAACACAGTACTCCAGGTGTGGTCTCACCAGGGCCCTGTACAACTGCAGAAGGACTTCTTTGCTCCTATACTCAGCTCCCCTTGTTATGAAGGCCAACATGCCATTAGCTCTCTTCACTGCCTGCTGTACCTGCATGCTTACTTTTCTGTGTGTTGCTCAGGATTTTCGGTATCTGCAGACACTCTTGTGCAAATTTTGGGGTCCATCTGTGACACTGCGTCTCATTACCCATCTCACACAACTTTCTGGAGTTCTGTAACAAACTAAGCGGGCAGCCAGACCAGCCACTGTTATCCCCGGAATAGCAGCAGCCGAGATTTCCACAGCTGGGTTTGGCTCAGTGGCAAACACTCAGCCTGGAGTCGGGACTGAACCACACCGGGGGCACCGATGGCTCTCACCCTGGATGTGTGTTGACCTAGCAGACCTCACACAAAGCAGCAAGAGAGGCCACAGATGGCCTCGGCATTCCCGGTTCGAGATCAGAAACAAAAGCAGAATTCCCACCCCTGATCTTTTCCCGGAGGCTCCTGGAAGCATGCTGTATGTGTGAGATGAGCATGGGGTGGGAATTAGCTGGGGTAAGGTCAAATAACAGCAGCCTTCAGTCTCACAGCCAAAGCAGATCTGACCCTCCTCAGACTCCTGGTTTTCTTCTGCAAGCACCACCTTGCCCCACTTGTCCCCCACCAGCAACTCCCCCAGTGTAGCTGTTCTGGCGAGATCATTTAACTTAGCACAAACTGGAGATTAATGGTGGACATTTCCTTCTCTGTGAGGGCTAACAATCAAATGGAAAATCACAAATTTCGCCCAAGATCAAAGTCTGTGTCATGTATATGTTTCCACCTGAGTGGAATGCAACAGGATTTACCTAAGGTATAGAAATAGAAGACCCTTGAACCTCCTCTGCTATTCATAAATGTCCCTAGTTGAAGGAGAACAAATTCGTGGTCAAATGGTCACTTTTCCCTTGCGCCTCTTTCCACGCCTATCACATGTCTCCTGATTCTTTCTAATATCCAAAATCTAATAACCACTGTCTTGAATGTACTGAATAACTAAGTCAAGTCTGCCCTCCAGAATTCCAAAGTTCATTGCTGTTTGGGTGAAGAAATTTCTTTTTGTTTCTTCTCTGACTGGACAGTTACCAATTTTTTTTTTTCTTTTTTTGTCTGTGATTCCTCCCCGATTTGAGATCAAGAAACCAGCGTAAGCATCATCCCTGCCGAGCCCCGTAAGAGTTCAGTACGTGTGGTTGAGATCGCACCTCATTCTTGTAAACCTAAGAGAAGATGGAGCCAGTCTCACTTCAAACAACATCCACCCATCCTGAGGATCAAGTTAACCACCCTTGCATTCCACTCCCCCCTCCACAAACATGTCTTTCCTTACAGCGACCAGGCCAGAATACACAGTATTCCACGTGCATCCTCACAAGGGCCTTCTTGAAACCGCGGAGCAATGATAATTGCAATAATTACCCTTCGAGAAACTCAGGTTATCCTATAAATCATCAAATTATCCTCAGTTTGCCCTCCCGAGAGAAGTGGCAGCAGCTTTTAATCATTTCAGTAAAGAGAATTGTTTAAACCCAAGTATGGCTCTGCACTGCTCAATCTGCAGTTTGCCCCAGTGATAACGTGGCTCATAGCTCCTGGGGGAGCTGTCAGACAGTTAGGTTACTAAATATACACGTACCCAGCACTCCTGTGCAATCCATCAGCCGCAAATTAAATTGAACAGCGGAGTCTCAGAGCTCATCCATGGTGGGTTCATTGTCTTCTAGCCTGTAGGTATCAGTTTAATTGGGTGAGGCAAACTCTTGTCTCTGTGTTGTAAAAGGTCATAATTTTGATCCTGATCAGTTGCTGCAGCTAGCGTTGGTGCTGAAGATGCACATGGTGGTTGGAAGAGATGTCATTCAGATGAAAAGTTAAACCAAACCTCAGACTCTCTCCTCGGGTGGGAATGAAAGAGCCCCAGGTATAAATGTACCTCATCGGAGGGGAATGTTAGCACAATACATTCAAATCTGTTCTGGTTCAGTTCACCTACGTACAGGAACAATATCAGTCAGCTTGAAAAAGTGCAGGGGAATTTACAAGGACATTATCAAGACTTGAGAACATCAGATATGGGAAAAAGTTGAATAGTTTAGGACTTTATTCCCTGGGCTGGTAAAGTACAAGGGAAAATGTTATAAAGGTGTGCAAAATTATGATAGAGCAAATACATGCAGGCTTTATCCCCTGGAGTAGGCTGAGACTAGAACTAGAGGTCAGAGGTTTAAGGTGAAAGGGGAATCGGAGGGGGAGCTTCTTCACTCAGAGGGTAGTGAGAGTGTGGAATGAGCTGCCAGCGAAGGTGACGAGTGTGGGTTCAATTGCAGCACTTATGGGAAATTTGGATAGGTGCATGAATGTGAGGAGCATGGTCTGGGTGCAGGTAGATGGGACCAGGCAGAGAAATAGGTTGGCACGACTAGATGGGCTGAAGGGCCTGTTTCTGTGCTGTGACTCTATGGTGGAATCTGGAGGTAACAAAAGGACAAGTTACACACAGCACACAGTCTGTGATGGTCTGGAGAGGTGGTAAGGGGTAAATGTAGTGATGGAGGATCAGAGACTCATTCAGGATGTGAGGGGAAATTGCCATTCATGTCTTTAAATGTCTAGATTTTTTTATTTTAAAAAGTATTTCATTCATTGAAATATCAAAAAACACATATTATAGAACATTAAAGTTAACATTTTCTTAATATATTATTCCTGTTACTTAAATTAGTGGTTATCATTATCAGTTATCATTCATTTGCAACTTTAAGGCAAATAATGCATGGATTTCATTACAGGTTTCAGTTAAGTACTGTGCAATAGTGGGAGGTCCTAACCTGCATTGACTGCACCCCAACTTCAGCACCACCCCTTCCCACCTGCCCCAGCGTGTATCCTAGAGTTTCGAACAGGCAGCTTACAGCACTGAGTCATGGGCAACCTCTTCCTCTGGAATATTAGCAATTTCCTGGCATTGCTTACACTGCATTGGTAGTTTCCTTGCAGCAGCCAATACTTGTGTCAGTGTGAGTCCCCGGGAACAGTCCTTACAGCACAGAGGTCAGTGTTACACAACTGCCCAGCACAAGCGTCACTTTCCAGGTGTTACTGCAAAGATACATTCTCTGAGGGGAAGGGGACTGCTCGTATTTCCAACGCAAGGGCAATACGTGGTGTGACCAGTATTGAGCTCATACATGAATGATCTAATGGGGTGGATGTTTCTCAATGCCAACCAGGAAAGGCTTTGGAAATTATTTTAGTTCTTTGGTAATGAGGGATTCTGCCAAATGACTGTGACAATCTGCTTGGGGAGCCATTCCCACTCCCCCCTCCACCTGCCCAGCTCTGATGACATTTCATTCAGACCACAGCCCAGTTCACTTGCTGATCCAAAGTATTCTTTTGGATAACTGTAGATATAACCTGTGCATGTGGGTGATTAACAGAACAAACCTGTTCTGAGAGAGCCTTACTAAACCACGCTGTGCCAGTCCTGGGAGTGTTTGACTGGACAGAGTAAAGGGATGATAGAAGATACACAATTACAAGTTCACAACAATACATTGCATCCATAAAATCAGTCTCCGATTTTGTAGTGGGGGGGCAGATATTCTCTTTGGGATTCGGGATTGGTATGCTTTCCTTTCTTTAAAGATGGGGCATGTATCATGTGAAAACACAAAAAAAAATCCCCAAAGGCTGGAAATCTGAAATAAAAATAAATATGCTGGAGAAAAGGAGGTCAGGAAGCATCTATGCAAAGAAAAACAAATGAACGTTTCAGGTTAAAGAGCCTTCATCAGAACTGAGAAGAGAGAAAACAAATTAGTCTGTGTAATAGAGAAGGTGGGGTAGGAACTAGATAGAACAAGGGGAATGTCTGTGATAAGATGAAAAATGTGTCCTGTGCATTGGCAGACTGTAAATCTCACCAGATTTTATGCTAGAGTAATTTGCAGGTGACATAGAGATGGAAGAAATAATGGACATTTCAAACACACCATCAAACTTAAAATAATTTTTCAAAAATACAGTTTTGCTCTCCTGTCCAAATACCTTCTTTGAAACTCCCATGGAGCGACTCTCATTTATTTATTGATTTAGTTGTTGAGATACAGTGTGGAATAAACCCTTTCAGCCCTTTAGCTTGGGCAGCCCAGCAACCCCCGATTTAACTCTAGCCTAACCTCAGGACAGTTTACAGTGACAAAATTAACCTACTAACTGGTTTGTCTTTGGACTCTGGGAGGAAACTGGAGCACCGGGAGAAACCCCACTCATTCCACAGGGAAGATGCATAGACTCCTTACCGATGATGTTGGAATGGAACCCTGAACTCTGATGCTCTGAGTTGTAAGAGCATTGCGCTAACTGCTACGCTACTGTTAAGCGGGTTTTGTTCCACAATTCAACATCTGTCTAGTTGATTTCTTGTTGTATGCCACCTTCCCTTGGCTCTGTGGCCTTCTGGTGAAATGTTTTCCTTTGTCCCAGAGGCTGTGCTCCTGCGTCCTGCCTCAATACCCTGACTCACAGGGATGTATTGACAACCAGTGGGTGTTGTACTAGGAAGCAGGGACGCCCACTTCAGAACTCCCACTCTCCCTGTTCATCTCCCTTTTCATAGGCCACTGGATTACTTCTTATTCACTGGCTGGCATTCGATCCCCCATCACTGATAGTTAGGCTTTCAGAGGGCACTTTGCCACAGTTCTGGGATCATATAAAGACCAAATGAGGTAGGTTAGTTGGCTTCATTCCTCAATCGATATCAGTGAATCAGAAGGTTTTTGCAATGAACTGCTTGTTTCTTGATCACCATTAGCAATACTAGCTTTTCAGTCCAGGTTTATATTGAAATTGAAATTTCTCAAATAGTGGGAAATTTACAAAAAGATGAGAGGCATTGATAGGGTAGATACTCTTTCCCTAGAGTGGAAATGTCAAATCGTAGAGGGCATTGCTTTAAAGTGAGGGGAGTAAAGCTTAAAGGAGATTTACAAGGATTTTATTTTTAATAGAGTCATAGAGCACCACAGTACAGAAACGGGCCCTTCAGCCCATCAAGTCTGTGCTAGCCTTCTGCCCAGTCCCATCTATCTGCACCCGGACTGTAGCGCTCCATACCTCTCATCCATGTACCTATCCATGGTGGTTAGTGTAATGTTATTCTGGCACCTTCAGCCTGGGCTCTGTTCCTCTGCTGACTGTTTGGAGTTTGCGAGAACACAGGGAGGTGTCGAAGGAGATATAATAGCATTGGTTAAGAAGCATTTAAACAGACGGAGAGGAGGAATATTGATCATGTACAGGCAGATAGGATTGGTTTAATTTGGCATTGGGGTCAGCACAGATATCAAGAGCCTGTTCCTGTGTTTTACTGTTTTATGTTCTATCTCTGGATTACTGCCTTATTAACAAAGCTCTGCGTCACGAGCCCAGGAGTTCAAACCACAGGCCCCTCCTCAGCCATCTGCCCATCACCTTTGCTGAGATGAGGCTGGGGGGGGGGGGGCGCGGGGAATCACATCTCTGCAGTTCATTCCGTCACCCGAGCCTTGTCCAAGGTGCCTGCGAGTCTAATAGCTTTCGATTCCAGTTCGGGACCTGCCAGTCCGTACTGCTCCATGTCTGATTTTCCAGTAAACTGTGCTCATTCACGAGAAGCAGTTGTCCGGTGCAGGCATTGGGAAGCAGGCTTGGAGGATTTGGGGATCTCCCCTCCCGCTGTGGATTGGATGCGCTTCCTGATCGGTCACCGGGGGATACCCGGAGCTCTATCCATCTCCTGACTGACCTGTCAGATAGCAGCACCTATGAATTTCTTTCGACGTAGAGACGGTCAAACCTGAACGACAACCAGCAGCAGAATTGAAAAGTGACTGAATTAATCCAAAAAAAAAGGCAATTAGGGGGCAGGAGATTTAAAACCTTTACCAAAGATATTACATACTGAAGATTGAATTGTTGAAGACACCTTATTAAGGACCCGTAGAGAGAGTACCTGCACTGGGAGTTTGCTGTGGAAAAACAGCTTCTATCCTCCGAGTCCAGGCAGTGTTGTTCCTGTTAATTGGTTGTGCGAGGTCAGCCCTGATGGAGAAAGGGGGGCTCTTGCCTTCAGCACCACGGCTAGGGCAGGTAGAGTCTCCTCGCCCTGTGCCCCAAAGTTGAGGGATGAAGGGGAATGCCCAAGCCGAGTACCCGCCCTGCGTCAGATCATGGGTGCAAGTGCTCCTGGTGATGGGACAGGGGTCAGCGGCCTACCTGAGTGTCTCTGTGTCTGTCTGTCTCCAGAGGAGAACTCCCACAAGCTGGCCATCGAGACGCTGGAGGAACTGGACTGGTGCTTGGATCAGCTGGAGACCCTGCACACCAGGCATTCCGTCAGTGAAATGGCGTCCAACAAGGTGAGCTGGGACAGGGGGATGCAATGTAGAGGGTGGTGCAGTGGCAATTGGGGTGGGATGCGGTGGAAAGGTTCATACAGAACTCGTACAAAGGCCTTCCTCCTGCCCACTGAGCTATCCCCATCGCATTCCTTCTCCCTCACCCCCCCCACCCCCATACCCACAAAGGGGTCTGCTCGAGTAATGGGTCAGTCAAGGATTTAACTCAGTGTGGAGGCTCTTCCTCAGCTGCAGTGGGTTTTGATGGGGAGGGTGTTTGGGGGGTAAAATGTGGATAGATAAAGTGTGTGTGCTTCGGATGTATGAGACATTCCAACCGGACGTTCCTACCCTCCTGTCTGCCACCATAAGGTGCACAATGGTGCTGAATGAGCCCAGCATTGAGACCCTACCTGTCCTCTCAGCCTCATGCTAAAGAGCTCACACTTTTGAATTTGCTCTCTCCTTCTCTCTCGCGAGGTTTGCCCCTGGGGCAAAAATGTCAGTAAAGGTCCGTGCCGGCAGGCACATCATTCCATCCTCTCTGGGTGGAGCAAGTGAACTTGTGCACCCACAAGCAGTGCATCTCGGGACTGTACGTGTGGGTCTTTGGGGCGGCTTCTTCACAAAGTGATCTCCATCGGTCTAGCCTCTGGTCGAAGGTGGAAGGGCTCTGGGTGGTGACATTCGAGGACACCACGGAAGTAAGGGAATGCTTTGAGGTCTGCTGTCTGTGCTGAGAATACACTAAGGTAAAAGTATAAAAGCTAACCAAAAAAAAACAAGCAATAGAGTGTTATAATTCAGAAACAGGCCCATCAGCCCAGTGAAACTCCCCATTACACCAACCTCACTGTTATTCTCCTTGCGTCTCTATCAACTCCTCCTTGGTTCCAGCTCTCATGTACAGACTACGAACAAGTAATACCGCCCCATTCACTTGCACCTCTTTGGGATGCAGGAGGACCTGGAGGAGACTCATGTGATTTCAGGGACATATGCAAACCATAGGGCAGGACCGACCCCAGGGAGTCAGAGATGTGAGGCAACCGTCCTATCAGCTGCACCATTGTGTTGGTGACAGATTGAAATCCCTGAAAATTGAATTTATATAGAGTGATATTGTGGCTTATATTATGCTTATTTTATCATAATTATCTGGTGCAAAGATCATGATCAGCATAAGGAGTTCCGGAAGTGAAAGGGAACATCTTGCTCTGCCTGCTAGCACCCAGCCTCGGTGTGTGTGTGTGTGTGAGAGAGAGGGAGAGAGCAGTATCTCGTATATGTGAACATAATGAGGGCAGTGAGCAGCCAACAGATTCCTCAGGCCAGGCCACCACCATTCAGCAACATCCCGGCTGATCTGGTCTTTCGGCTCAGCTCCACTTTCCCGCAAGCTTCCAGATCCATCCATTCCTGCGCCGTCTACAAACCAGTGTCAGAGCTGCAGATATGCTAACAACTGCCTCCACTGCTTTCTGACGACAGAGTTCCTGTATTCAGTATGCAGCAGGTAGAAAGGATTCCTGGCAGTGACTACACCTTAAAGGGAAATCACCTGTCGAAACAATAGTGAAAAGTGCTTTAGGAATTCAATGCTTTCTGGCATCCTTGAGGTTTCCAGTGTCAGGATAAAAACAAGAAAGGACTTACCTCTACTTAGATTGCAAGCAATGCTATGAATGGGAGTAATTTGATTGACTGGGATTGTGATATATAAACAGGGGGATTATCCATTAGAGTTCCATCGAATGAGGAAGAACTCAATCCATTGCAGTTTTACATTGGCCATGAATGTGTCGAGATTTGAATCACTGATATTCTGTCAACGGGAATGACTGAGAGAGAATTGGATCCTTTGGAGTTGGATTAAACTAATTCACATATTAAGGTGTTGAGATCTTTTCCTGAGTAAAGTGCCTGCACTCCTTGTCTTTTGTTCAGTAAGAGTGCTCCAATGTTACCAGAGGTGCCATCACCTTCATTTATCGCATTGCTTCTCTCAACAGTTTAAGAGAATGCTGAACCGCGAATTAACGCAGCTATCTGAAATGAGCCGGTCAGGAAATCAGATCTCCGAGTTTATATCCAACACGTTTTTAGGTGAGTACAGTAATGTGACCAGTATCCATGCGTGTGTGTGTCTGTTTTACACCGTCAGATATGATGGTATGAGTATTGCTCTTGCTTCTCAAACAAAAGATGGCAGGTTTGTGACTCACCTCAGACGCTTGAGACTGGTTTTTAATTTGAGACTTCCAATGCAATACTGAAGGAATACCGTTCCAGTGGGGTGGGGAGGAGTTTGACTCCTCCCCATAATACCTTTTCTCATTTGGCCCATGTAAGTGTTAGAGGGACCCACAATAGCAGAGCTTCAGAGAGCCAGGTTCATGCTTGACCCTTGATGCCTATGGTTAGGCTTTGCAAGTTCTCCCTATATTTCTCTGGTTTCCTCCCACACACCATGTGGATTGGTAGGTCAACTAGCCATTGTAAATTTCCCCTTATGTGTAGAGGATTGACTCTACACATAAGAGATAGAGATATTAATGTAGAATTAGTCCAGCTGGGTGCTCAGTAGTTGTCACTGACCTAGTTAGCCCTAAGGTCCTCTTTCCATGCTCTGCATCTCAATGATAACGGGTGTATGGTTAAGATTTGAAAGAACCATTGTGGCTGGGTAGGGGGTTACATGGTGGAATATTATTGTGAAATAATAGTTTGCATCATAAAGGTATGTTATTTTTGTTATCATGGCTATGCTAGCCCTTTGCAAAATCAATGATTTATAGTCTCGTACTCTTTGCCTCTTGTAAGATGTGAGCATTGTTGGAAGAATTGCTTGCCTGCTTCCTTGGGAACCACCTTGTTGAAACTCAATATTTTAATCTAATCTGCTGAGTATTCTAGTATTCTTGGTTTTTATTTCAGAGTTCCAATTTCTGCAGTATGTTGCTTTTGATAAGAATGCTTTAGCATAAGTTACAGGCCAGACATTCTAATCAAGGGATTTTGATTTGCATAAATATAGAGAAACACGTGCCTGAGGTTGAGCTGCAAACTG
This sequence comes from Hypanus sabinus, assembly GCF_030144855.1. Taxonomy (NCBI): domain Eukaryota; kingdom Metazoa; phylum Chordata; class Chondrichthyes; order Myliobatiformes; family Dasyatidae; genus Hypanus; species Hypanus sabinus. Next base: position 28,010,286 of record NC_082721.1, read on the forward strand.
AAACCTGACTAAAGAGTTTTGAGGTTTAATATATAAAAGACTGATAAGTGGGAGTGAATTATAGGTTGATTGAGGAATTCAAGTAGTTTATACATAGGTTACATAAAATTATTCACAGGTAAAAGGCACAAGGTAACATATGCATAAAATAAGAGATTGTTAGAAGTTGCAGGTTTGTAGAAGGTTTAGGTGATTTATGTACTTAGTAAGATGTTGTGTTGGAATATTTTCCTCATTTCCTGGACCTCATAGAACTGAGCAACACACACAAAATGCTGGAGGAACTCAGCATCGATGGAAATGAATAAAGAGTTTTGGGCTAAGGCCCTTCTTCAGGACTGGAAAGGAAGGGGGAGGGAAGATGCCAGAGTAAGAAGATGGGGGAGGAGGGGAGGAATACAAGCTAAAAAGTGATTGGTGAAGCCAGGTGGGTGGTGGAGGTGGGGGGGTGGGGATGAAGAAAGAAGCAGGGAGGTGATAGGCAGGGGAGGAGAAGGAGGTAAGAGGGGGACAATGGAGAAATAAAGAAGAGGGAAGGAGGAGGAGGAAAAATATTCACAGTTGGAGCAATCGATTCCATGCCTTCTGATTGGAGGCTTCCTACACAGAATATAGTGTGTTGCTTCTCCAGTCTGAGTGGCCTCATTGTGGCAGAAGAGGAGGCTATGGACTGACGTCAAAATAGGAATGGGGATTAGAATTGAAATGGTTTGGACATCAGGAAATCCTGCTTTTTGCAGATGGATTGAAGGTGTTCAAGAAAGCAATCCCTCAATCTACGTTGGGTCTCGCCAATGTAGAGGAGACCCCCGTCAGGAAAACTGGATGCAGAAGAAAAACCCCAACAGATTCACAGGTGTTGCTCACTTGTTTGTGGCCCTGAATGGTGGTAAAGGAGGAGGTGAATGGGTAGGTGTAGCACTTCTGCCACTTGTAGGGATAAGAGCTAGCTGGGAGTTTAGTGAAGAGGAAAAAATGAACAAGGGAATCGGGGGAGCGATCCCTGTGGAAAGCAGAGAGCAGGGGTGGGAGATAAAGATGTGTTTAGTGGTAGGTCCCGTTCGAGATGGCAGAAGTTGAAGAGAATGGTGTGCTGGATGTAGAGGCTCATGGGTTGGTAGGTGAGGAAAAGATGAACTCTATTCCAGTTAAGGCAGCGGGAAGATGGGGTGAGCTGGATGTCCAGAGAATGGATGAAATGTGGGTGAGGGCAGCATCGTACAAAGCCCCATTCTTTGAAAAAGGAGGACATTGCTGATCATTCTCTGATGTCCACGAAAAGAGAACCTCATCCTGGTACAGAACTGACTAGTGTGGGACTAGACAAGAAGAGGCTAACACAGACCAGCCCCTTCCCCACTCTAACCCACTACATTCATGTGTCTGCTCTTTTGTCAGGGTGACAAACCAGAGACAAAACTCCTGTTTGTATAGAGGACTCAGTGCTTGGACCCTTATGGTTTTCTGAATATTTCTTGGGACTTCTTCCTGGATTTCTGGACACCAGCTGGCAAGTGTTGCACCACTTCAGCAGATGTGCTACTGTGCCAAACCCAGTGTACCTCTGTCCAAGCCAGTAAACTCCTGCCAATGTACCTGCCAGAAGAGATTCTGCAGAGGCTGGAACTCCAGAGTAATAAGCACAAAATGCTGGGGTAACTCTGCAGGTCTGGCAGCATCAATGGAGAGGAACAAAGAGGTGACGTTTCAGGCTGAGATCCTTCATCGTGTGCCAACGTCATACAGGGAGACAGCTTCAGAACTGAGAAATAGTCACAATTAGTTATTAACTGGTCTATCGTCACAATAAGAGAAACTGTGTGGGTTAAAGAGCTTCACTTTTAATTAGAAGATTGTGGGTTCAGGTCTGACTTATGGGCTTAGATACAAATACGTAGTCTAATGACCCTTACTGTCAAAAAAAGCTGATCCCCATCTACTATTCTAAGTGTCTTTAGAGAACCAAGGTACAATTCCAAGAAAGAGCCCAGGAGTTTTCTGTAGCATCCAGGACAATCAGTATAACTAAAACATTTCTTCTGATTGTTACCTTGCCTTCATGGGATTTGGATATGAACAATTTGCCAGCTGAATTTCTGACACAGGTGACTATAGCTCATGTACGAGGCATAGTTAGTAAGCTTGTGGATCATGCTAAAGTAGGTGCTATCATAGACAGTGGAGAAAGTCATCAAAAGTTAACAGATCTTAGTTAGGTAGGTAGGTAAATAGAAGATTGGCAAATAGCATTCAATTTGGATAAGTTGAAAGTGGTTTTTTTTTGCATTGTGGGAAATCAAACTAATTATAGAGTGGGGGGGGGGGGCAACGCCGAATTTTTTTATTATTAAAAAAAAGTTATAGAGTAAATGGCCAGTCCTGGGGAATACTGTGGAACAGAGAAACCTAGAAATACAAGATCCCTTTACCACCCCCCCCCCCCCATTAGTGTTGAATCAGGTTTGCAGGCCTAGCCAGTGAGACAGAAAGTACTGACTGAGTAAGTATATTAACCATTTATTTACAAACAGTAAGAATTTGACTGAACATTCATGTTCCCCAAGCTACAGACACTATAAAGCTGAATATTCAACAAACATACTTAGTTCAAAGTGGATGCAGAGCATACCTTCCTAATGACTGTGCACTGCTTGCCTTAAACACTGGGAGAGAGTGGAGGAACCTCCCACAAACATTCTCTATGTACACAGGATATTTGAAACTGGACATCAATCAGTTAACCAATGGGAAAAGGAGCTGGAGTTTCTAAACTAACTATCATGATGGAAGTTACTTTTGACAGGCAGAATTGGGGTACCATCATATCCATATACTTATCACAATGCCTTTTAAGTGGTATTGTATCTACATCAACCATTGCTCCAGCAGTTCACTCCATATACACACATAGTTTGCTCAAAGTAGCATCACAGTGTGTCATAATGAGACAGGAGGCTGGACCCAAGTGCAGGACACAGGCACTGGACAGGAACAACTAGAGACAAGACATGGAGACCGTGGTGTGTGTGAGGGAGGTGACGTTCAAGGTGATTCTGGGGTTCCGGGAGAGTCTTAGAGTTCAGGCAAGGAGGATCCCAGAGTTTAGGCAGGGTCTAAGAGTTCACTGGGCATAACTCCTAGGCAGGGCCCAGACCTCCCAGGCAGGAACACAGGGGCCTGAGCAGGTCACAGGGCACCTGGGTAGGTTGCAGGGCACAACCCATCAGCAGCGAGTGATGGAAAGGGGCAGAGTCCCCAGCCAGGCAACGGCAGTCCAGCCAGGCTTGCCCAACAGAGGCAAGGGATAGGAAGGGAACTAGGTCCAGGGTGACTGCCAGACTTACTCAAAGGACTCATCTTTAACAAGGGGAACTCCAAGCCAGGGCAACCAGAGGAACAGGCTAGGCAGGACAACCCCCACTCCACTCAGTCCCAGAGCCCCCTATATACACCACCAGCCGATCAGCATCAGGAGCGCCTCCTTGAGCCCCAACGAGCTACGATGATCCGCAGGTGTGACTAATTGGGCTCAAGGGTGAAAGGAGGGACGGCTACAAGACCCGGAGTCCGGAGGCTGCGGACCGGACCAAGACCCGGAATGGTGTGGTGAAGAGTGTGTTTGGCACAGCAGCTTCCAGTTAGGCCATTTATTAGGGACGTATGTTGCAATTTATCAGATCATTGATGAGAAGGCACTTGGAGTATTGTGTACTGTTTTAGGCACCCTCTTGTAGGAAAGGCATCATTAGACCAGAAAGAGTGCAGAGAAGATGTTGCCAGGATTTGAGGGCCTGAGTTATGGGGAAAGGTCTGACAGGCTAGGGCTTTATTCCTTGGAACTCAAGAGGCTGAGTGTGACCTAAAGAGTCATATAAAATCATGAGGGGTAGAGACACAATGAACACACATAATCTGTTCTCCCCCCCCCCCCACCCCCCGCCCAGGAGCAGAGGCTTAAAGTTAAGAAGTCAAAAATTTTAAAGGGACCTGAGGGAAAACTTATTCACGCAGCCTGTGATGCGAATAGGAAATAAACTGCTGGAGCATGTGGTTGATGTAGATACAATAATAACAGTTTGGAGACATTTGGAGAAGTGTAGGGATTGAAGAGGTTTAGAGCAGGGGTTCCTAACCTGGGGTGCGTGGACTCCTTAGTTAATAGTAGGTGTCCATGGCATAAAAATAGTTGTGAACCTCTGGTTTGGAGGGATGCGGACCAAAGGACTAGCTCAGTGGACACCAGGGCTGACGTGGATGGATTGGGGAGAAGGAACCATTTCCATGCTGTATGACTCCAACTCAAAGTGATTCTCATTGGCAGTGAAGCACCTGGGGTCTGCTGGGATTATGTAAACCAGTATGGAAATGCACCACTTTCTCTTTATATTTTCCGACTGTCTGTTTTGCTCTTTCAAAGACAAACCACATGAAATGGAAGTGCCTCGGGGCAGGGAGAAGGAACTGGAGACCATGGGACAAATCAGTGGCTTGAAGCACAGCCTGAGCGTGATCTCCTCTGCTAACATCCCACGATTCGGTGTGCAGACCAACCATGAAGCTGAGCTGGAATCGGTATGCAAGAAATCCTTTCTACACCTTTTAACCCATCGTCCTGGGGCACTTGCTTTTGTGTCAAGTGGAGAATTATGTGCGCAGTACAACATTTAGGTATTGGAGATGTTGCAGCTCAGATAGAAACTGTAGCCCCCAATGTGCTGCCTGATCAAACACTGCCAGGGTAGGGACACATAGGTCACATATCAGATAAATTTGCTCTCAGCAGGTTTACATCTTATCCTCTTGGGCAGCATGGTAGTGTAGCATATCGCCTAACGCTATTATAACACCAGCGGGCTGGGTTCAATTCTTCCACTGACTGTAAGGAATTTGAGCAGTCACCCTGTGACCATATGGGTTTCCTCCCTCATCCCAAAGACGTACAGATTAGTAGGTTAACTGTGCACATGGGCTTGATAGGCCAGAAGGTCATGCTACTGTGCTTTATCTCAAATCTAAAATGTAAAAAAATCAAAATTCTACTTCTATACTGTTCCATCAAACTCTCCCAGAACAGTGACTAAACAGGTTGTTTTGTTATTGTGGCCTTTTAAAAATTTCTGCTGAAATTCCAATTTATTTTGCCTTGTGCAATTTTTTTCATCAATTGTGTGTGTGTAGGCCTCCGTTAGTCTTGTGAGACCATGGATTTGCGCCTTGGAAAGCCTGGGCAAGGTTGTGTGGAAGACCGGCAGTTGCCCAAGCTGCAAGTTTCCCCTCTCCATTGCACCAGTGTTGTCCAAGGGAAGGGCATTAGAACCCATACAGCTTGGCACTGGTGTCGTCACAGAGCAATGTGTGGTTAAGTGCCTTGCTCAAGGACACACACACACACACACACACACACACACACACACACACACACACACACACACACACACACACACACACACACACACACACACACGCAGCCTCAGCCAAGGCTCAAACTAGCGACCTTTAGATCACTAGACGAATGCCTTAACCACTTGGCCACGCGCCAACACTTTCATCAATTAACCAATTCAGATAACGTTTTTTAACTTTTTTTCAAAATATTGCATGAAATACAAATATCTCAGTACATTTAAGGGTGATATTTCATGCAGTTATTTTAATCTTGCTGCAAATGAATTTACCACAATTGATGAATAATTTTTGAATTAAACTCTGAAATCCCTGATTATAAATGATCAAAAACTGGCTTCAAAAGTTGTACAAAGCAGTTACTGTGGCATTTTTATGAGCAGTGATCAGTTTCCTTGTAATTACAAAATTTTGATTAAAAGCTTTTGCAATGCACTTTTTGAACATCTTACGTCAAAAAGACTAATTTTATGAACCTCCTGCCTTTATTAACCTGGTCATTTAACGTAAGACCTGAGAAGTCAAAACCAAAGATGAACTCTATCAGAAGCAGGCTGAGCACTGATTGGAGTTCTGATAACTACGGGAGTGAGCTGGAGAAGGTTCAGAAGAATTTTACAGGGATATTAAAAGATTTATTGTGAGGGGAAAAACTGTTTTTCTTTAAACTGAGGAGATGAAAAACGTGTTAATAAAGGTTTATGTAGTTATGGTAGAGTGCACAGAAAGAGTAGGGAAAAGGGTGTAGGATGCAAGAATTATGTTGCTGAACAACGGAAGGACAGCTGGATAAGATAAAAATGCTTATGCAGCCATCCTTCAAATGTGTCTCTACCTGTTGTTCAAACAGTGGTTCTAGAGTCCAACTACTTTTTGAATGAAGAAAAAGTTTTCTTTTACTTTCCTTTATCCCTTTAACCCATCTCTTCCCTGTGTCCTCTGTCAATTTCCTTAAATCCTAGCTGATGACCTCACTTCAAAGGAAAACTTGACCTTTTTTTTCATCCCGGAATTTAATATACTTCAGTTGCTTCTCTCTTGGTCTCTTCAATTCAAAACAAATCCAGTCTAACCAAACTTAGTTTACAATAATAATCCATGCAGGCTTTGACAGCGATATTGTTTCCACTGGGGAGGACGTCTAGATCCAGAGGTCACTGATTAAAAATAAGGGGTTGGCCATTCTTGATGAAGAGAAATTTCTTTACCCACAGGGTAAGGAATCTTTAAATTTTAAACCCTATAAAGACTGTGGAAGCTGAGTCCCTGAGTAGATGCAAGTGTGAGATTGATATTTTTAAATATTAAGGTAAGCCTGGGATATGGGGTTAGTGTAGGAAAATAACACTGAGGTGAAAACTCAGCTATGGTATTGAATGGTGGGGCAGACTGTAAGACCAACTCCAGCTACTAACGTTCTAATTAAACTTCTAAGGACAGGGAGGTTGAGAATTGGGGTTAGCACTTTAATTAGTCCTGTACTTGCTGGTGTTTAGAACAAGAGAGGATCTCAATGAAACCTACTGGACATGGAGAGGATGCTTCCTATAACACACCTCAGATTACAAGGACAACCCTTTAGAACAGAGATAAGTAGGAATGTCATTAGCCAGAGGGTGGTGAGTCTGTGAAATTCTATTGCCACAGACTAGTGTGGATGCCAAGTCATTGGAAGTTGATAGGTTCTTGATTAATAAGGGCTTCAAAGGTTACAGAGAGAGGGCAGGAGAATAGGGTTGAGAGGGAAATTAAATCAGCCATGGTGCATGGTGGAGCAGACTCACTGGGACAAATGCCCTAACTCTGCTCTTGTGTCTTATGACATGGCCAGAATGGTTCCTGTCAATCTCCATGTTTCTACGCTGGCTGAAATGTGTGTGGAGCATGTTCACAGGGGGGTGAATTTCCAGCACCAAGGGTTTCAGACCACTGTCAAAAACCATGGGAACCCTGCTGATTTTGGAAATAATTTGTGCTTGAAACTTCATGATCTTCTGCACGAGTCTGGCCAATCTTGGTCCTGATGCAAATCACCTTCCATTGCAGCTACGGTTGCAGCAGCAACAAAATGTATGAATGCGGTAGCTGAACTGCAACATGTGCATTTCCTGACCACAGTTGTTTAGTACATTGCATGTGAATTTTCTGAGATATCTCAGGGAATGCTAACACAGGAACACTTCAACAGGTTAGTTATAGGTTCGACTCTCTTTAAACCCATAAGCCTTAATTTTAGATGAGTAAACACCAAATTTCTCTCCTGAACAACTGCATACACACTGGTGAGATTGCAGTCGCTCTAGCTGCCTTTAGTTGTGTTAGTTGTGTCTCCTCATGCTTGTTTCTGAAGTGACAGAGGAAACTGAACTTGATCCTGCGGGATTGTAGTACTTAGAAAGGGTGGACGAGAAGATGGACTGGTCCACAGCAGAACGTATGTTCCCTGCTTATTAACAGGTATTGATTTTGTGGTCTTCTAGGAACTGGAACACCTCAATGACTGGGGTCTGAATATCTTTAAGATTGGGGAGTATTCCTATGAACGACCACTTACGGTTACAATGCACGCCATCTTCAAGGTAAGACAGTCAATGTGGTTTTCAGAAACGATTGCGTTCACTGCTTGACACCTGCTTGCCTGGCAATCCCACAATTGTCAGGTAATCCTGCTCTGTGGAGCCATATGTAGAACCGGGGATGGATCTCGCTGGTCCATTCTATCCTGTTCCATTAGTTTAGCAATGTCTCAAATCACCGTAGCTCACTGAAGACACAGGACAAACTCAGCCCTGTGTTTGACATTGACTGGACGACCATCCACTGGGAATTCTAGTTTCTTACCAAGAGCCTGCAGGGTAAAGGGAAAGTGGATGTGTCAACTTTAAGGATGATGGTGACTCATGGAGGGGGGGTGAGATCCAGGGATGCCAATAGCTTTGCCGTGATCATATGATCTCAGCCTCATCACCCCTAGCACCCTAATTGCCATTCCCAGCTATATGAGACCCAGCTCCCTCACAACTTGGAAAATGAACAGACTTTTCATTGGATCATTCTTGACTATCAAATAAATGGACTTTTTCATGTCGATGAACCTTCTAATCAGATGGGGACTAAAAGCTTTTTTTAATGTCCCAGTAGCTCCAGGAATAAAGTAGCATTAGAAAGTTAATTTAACAGCAATCTGAAGACCTCAGTTACATTGATAGCTGAGGGCTTTAAATTTGAAATTACCATGCAATTAAAAACTGTCTGGTGGTGTAGTGGTATCAGCACTGGACTTCAATGCAGATGGTCCTGAGTTCAAAACCCAGCCGGGTCCTAACCTGGGCAGCAGCAGTATCTGCACAGAAGAAAGGCCTGGCAACCTACTTCAGTATCTTGCCATGAAAACTCTGTGGACCCTCTGGTCCATGAGGTCACAAAGAGTCAGACTCAGAGTCCTGACGAAGGGTCTCGGCCCGAAACGTCGACAGCGCTTCTTCCTACAGATGCTGCCTGGCCTGCTGTGTTCCACCTGCATTTTGTGTGTGGGACTCGACTTAATGACTGAATGACAAATGCAATTAAAATGATCTACTTGATAAATCCCATTAGGGAAGACGGCCTGCCCCTCATACCCTGTTCTGATGTGCAGGTGACTCCTTACCAATGCAAGGTATGGTCAGAATAGAATTTTGTACAGCTTTTGCAAAAATCCCTTCCCTTCCATTTTAGCCCACTGTTTATAAAGGGTGATATTGAATTGGCTTTTCTGACTGTACTTATGCAGTTGACTGCTACCTTTTAGTCCCCTTATTTTTTTTGGCCCTACATTATTTTGCAGCTTTGCACCATTAAAAGTTAATTTTATTGTCGAAGTATGCGTGTACAATACAACTCTGAGACTCACCTTCTCTAGAAAAACCATGGAAGTTGTCTCAAGAAAAGACGTCTACTTCCCCCCCCCCCACCACCAGCATGAAAAAGAAAAAGATGAAAAACTCAAAAACCCCGACCAGCCCCCACTCCCTTCCTTGCACAAAAAAAACTAATAGATCGCCTACATGGAAACTGGCACCTGGAACATCAAAATCTTAAAAGCCCCCAAGCCCCTCCCTTGCAAAAAAGAAGTGATGAAATTATGTCAAACCCCCAGCCCCTCCCTCACGGAAAAAAAACAGCAACAATAGGTGTATAAGATGATGAGGGGCATTGATCGTGTGGATAGCAAGAGGCTTTTTCCCAGGGCTGAAATGGCTAACATGAGGGGGCATAGTTTTAAGTTGCTTGGAAGTAGGTACAAGGGGGATGTGAGGGGCAAGTTTTTCACACAGAGAGTGGTGGGTGCATGGAATGCACTGTCAGCAAAGGTGATAGAGGCAGATACAACAGGGTCTTTTAAGAGACTCTTAGATAGGTACATGGAGCTTTCTAACAATAACATCAAATCCCCAACCCCTCACTCACAGAAAAAACAACAATAACATCAAAGCCCCAACCCTGTCTGACACACAAAAAACTAACATAAAATAAACTAAAATTGTCCACACAGAAAAACACCAACAACAGACTCCAAATCCCCAACTCCTCCCTCTCGCAAAAAGTAACATATCGCCCACCAGCAATAATACTTAGATTTAATATAAACCTTCATAACTAACCTGCATTAAAGTCCATCTTCCAGTAATTCGCTTAATTAGTTGATGTCTCTATAATTTTATACTCCTACTGGCCTTACTTAATTACCCACTTGGTGTTTTCAGCAAACTAGGATCTATACAGTTAGATATATTTTTCGTAGCAGGGGAGTTAAGGGTTAGCTGATTACTACTGACCCTTGACATTCCATAAAGAACTCCCACTAGGCCTAGGTCGGATTTTGAAATAAGGTTCCAGGCTACAAGAATTGGTTCTCAGTTCAGCGCACCTGAGTTTTTTGACATTTCACAGTTTGCCCAAAAAAATTACAGCCAATCAGGGTGAATGTTACTTAGGCAACGTTATTTAAAGACCGGCTATTCTCAATGAATTTCCGATCTTTGCTCTCACCTCAAAGTCGCGACAGCTGCTGAAGACATTTAAGATCCCTGAGGACACCTTCATCACGTACATGATGACTCTCGAGGACCATTATCATACAGATGTGTGCTACCACAACAATTACCACGCTGCAGATGTGACTCAGTCTACGCACGTCCTGCTTCTGTCTCCAGCGCTGGAGGTAGGTTTTTAACAGCTCTCAGTTTCAAGGGGTGAAACTGCAAAATCATCGTTATCATTCTGGGTTTCATGGAATGATGGAAAATTTCTGACATATGAGGCCATTCCGTCCTTAGTGTCAATGATAGTCCATGAAGAAATAGCTATCCTAATTCCACCTGGCAGCACCATGTCCATTTACGTAGCCAACATGATGAGGTTTTCTGAGCTGCAACCTCCCTAACCCTCTGGGTGAAAATTAATTTCTTTCCCTCCCTTCAAATCCTACTACCAAAGCCATGTCTTCTGGTTCTTCATTAATATTAATAACTGGGCCCTGCATAATTAAGTCTCTAAAGGACTATGGGTGGAACGGGAATGTATCATCCTTTGCCCGTGAGTAGATAGATGGATGTGTGTACGCTTGAAAAGCTGCAAATCCTCCACTAAATGTGCTTCTCTGCTGCTTTTGGAACTCCCCCCCCCCCACCCCCCGTCCAGTAGCACTGTAGGACCACTATCACCACATGCACTGCAGCAATTTGACAAGCACAGTATTTATGTGCCTGGTCCAGGTTAGATTCTGGTCAGTGCAACCTCCAAGATGTTGACGGTGGGGCTTTGTCTATGGTAGTGCTGTTGAGTGTCAAGTATAAAGGGCTAGATGGCCACTGTCTGGCATCTGATGTGACAATATTACCTATCAATGATCAGCCTAAATTTTCCAAGAGTTACATGGGGAAGTGTAGTCAATTACATGGGTAATTGCTGGTGTTTCTCGGGAAACTCCAGGCTCCTCTTCAATGATTGAAAGTACTGGTGGTGATTTCTCCTGACTTGGTCTTCCAGGCAGTCTTCACTGACCTTGAGATAATGGCTGCAATTTTTGCCTCTGCAATCCACGACGTCGACCATCCAGGTGTCTCCAACCAATTCCTCATCAATACCAGTAAGTGTTGTTGATGGCTGTGCTAGTCAGAAGGGATTCACTCTTTGGCTGTAAGCCCTCAAATGCTTTCAGTTCCTTTTATTCCAGTTACTTATTATTGGACATTTGTTTGAAATGGTTCGTTGAGAAGATAATTATTTAATACATCACTAGTTGCCCAACACAGTGGTTCCCTGGGCCATTTCAGAGAATAGTTAAGAGTTCCTTTGATCTTCGGAAGGTTTGTACTCCAGGGAAAGAAGGAATATTTTGTATGTTTGGTGCTCTGAAGTGATGAACGGCCTATTATACTTAGAAAATGTTGTGGGAAGTATTTAAGGTATTTGAATAACTACTTTTCAAAATCCTTGTATTTCTCTCTGATACAGACCATACCTTCTCCTACTTTTCTTTCTCTACCGCCATTTTCTCTTTCTCCCTGTCTTTCTCTATCTCCCCAACTCCCACCAACATTTCCTTTTCTCTCTATCCTTTAGTGTTTCATTCTATCATCTCCCCTTTTCTTTCACATCAGATTTCCTTTTGCATCACTGCCTCTTTCTTCCAAATTTGTCCCATATTTTGCTGTCTAGCTCCATTTTTCCATGCTCTTGTCTACCTAGTCTCTGAATTCCCCATTGACTCCTTCCCCTTATCTCTTTCCCATTTCTCCCTCTTTCCCTTGAATTCCTCCACTGAATCTGCTTCTGATGTTCTGCATCCATCTGTGTCCCCGGCTCTATCTCCGTTCTATTTATCCTGTCTCTCTGTTGTGCTTTATAGATTCCGAGTTAGCACTGATGTATAATGATGCCTCTGTTTTGGAGAACCACCACCTGGCTGTGGGCTTTAAACTGTTGCAGCAAGAGAACTGCAACATCTTTCAGAACCTGTGCAAGAAAGAGCTTCAGAACCTTCGCAAAATGGCCATTGACATGGTTTGTACAACAACTTCCACCACATGTCCATCACAGTCCAAATTCAGTCAGCAGGCTCGTTCCCTAACTCCTGTTCCCAGCCAGCACAGCCATATGTATTTGCCAAACTGTTCCAGCTTTTCCTTTTGTTTAAGAACAATTATGTCTTAATAACTATTTCAATTTGACTTCCCGTGGGTTTAATTTCATTTATTTCTGAGTGACCTTGAAATAATATGGTGAGTTTAGTAGATCTACACCAGTGCCTTTTTAGTAGCTTTCGAGAGAGAGAGAGAGAGAGAACAGTTGGGATTTCTTTAATCTGGTCCAGTAACTCACACCAGCATTTTAGTAACTGATGCATAGATGCTGAACAGGCTATCCTGTAAACTCTGAGCAGTGTTTCAAGGCCTTTGAGCTCTGGGGAGCTGCCTTTGTCTGTGAAAGCTTCAAGATTCTTTCATTCAGTGAGCTGCCTCTCAGTTGTTAAACCTTTAAAGTTTAGATGTTCTCAGTCCCTTACCGCTCTGTTCCATCTCCTGTGTACTTAGACACTGCATTTTTATCTTAACTCCAGCTTGCATACTAATGCACTGCTTGTCCTTTGGCTCTGCATTCTCCTCAGCTTATTCACTTATCAATCTAGTTCCACTATTTATTAACACACTTTTCATTCTAGATGCTCTTCCTTTCTTTGGTAAGGCACCCATTAATTTCCCCACCAAATACACTCAGCTGACTGGTTTATAACCCCCAGTGCATATTCTATCATTCTTCATAAATATTGGCATCACATTAGGTATTTGCCTGTACTTAAGCCACTACCTCATCTTCTACTGAAATATTAAAAATATGTGGTAATACCTTTGTTTTCTTTCCTAAATACTAATAAAACATTTGTCTGTAATCCATCTGGATCAGGGTTGAGCTTGATCGTTTTATTTAATATACAGTATGTACTTTCCTGTTATCTCAATACTTATTATATCATCAGATGTCATGACTATCTGTTTAGTAAATACTCCAGGAAATGGTGATATCGTAGTTCTGTCATCACTTTATCATAACCTACTATTGCCCTGTCTATCCTTTACTGGCATTATTCCTATCCCAGCCTTTTCGTCATAATAAAATAAAACATATTTGCTATCTTGTTTCATGCTCTGTTATAATTTAATTACATAGTTCCACCTTACTTTCCTATTTTTTTAAACTTCTGTCCTGTTGTTTTCTCTCTTAATAAGCATTCTTTGTGTACTTCCTTACCCTCAGCTGTGAATGCTCAATGCGTTTGGTTTCTTTCCTTTTCACACAATATAAACTCAACGTTTAAGAGAAGTTTGGATAGGTACATGGATAATAGGGAATATGGAGGGTGCATGGCGATGGGAGTAGGCATCTTAAATGGTTTCAGCATGGACTAGATGGGCCGAAGGGCCTTGTCTGTGCTGTACTTCTCTATACTTTTCCTACACACTGGTGAGCACCATTTTAAATTGTAGTCAGTTTCCTGTATTATCACCCATTTATTTTCCCATTCTCAGCCCCTCAAACTCAGCTTGTCTATAAACCTGGCTCTCAAAATTGTTAAATCCTTCAATATAATCAACTTAAAATGGATTAGTTAAAATATTCTTCAACTTCTGTTTCTTGTGTCTGACCTGGTAAACTGTGAAACCGATATGAAAGACAGATGGGATCTCTGATGGAGAGTCTCTCTGAGGTGGGGACCTTGACAGCGAGGTGCCTCCTGTTTTGTTAATTGGTTATATCTCTCTAACCTTGTCCTGATCCAGGTGTTGGCCACAGACATGACCAAGCACATGAACCTACTGGCAGACTTGAAGACAATGGTGGAGACAAAGAAAGTTACAAGTTTAGGAGTCCTATTGCTGGATAATTATTCTGACCGGATACAGGTACAGATTTTCCTAGTTTACATAACTGCTACATTAAACATTTTCCTGTTATTTAAAATTTAGATCAATTTTTAATGTATTTGTTTCAACATGCTCCAAATATACTCTAAGAATCAAACAGCACCGATCTTAAACATGGTTAAAGATCCCTTTGTTAAGCAGTGACAGATCTGTGGCTGTCAGTTTAACTTTGACTGCTTGATAACACCAGTGCATTCCCCTTTATTAGACAGCAGGCCTGTGCTAAACACAACCCTACTCCAATAACACACAGTAATAGACCTGTCTATTATGAGAATCACCTCTACACAAAGTACTATATCAATGGTTTAATGGTTCAATTTAATATCAAGAGAATGTATACAATATACAGCCTGAAATCCTTACTCTTTACAAACATCCACAAAAGAGAGAGGGGAAAAAGCCCAAAGAAGGAATGACAGAAAAACATCAGAATCCCAAAGCCACCTCCCACCTCCCACCCTCAAGCAGCAGCAAAGCATCAATCCTCCCCCTACTTGCTCCAGCAAAAACATCAGCCCCCCCCCCCACCCACGATGCCAGCACTAGCAATGCTGTAATCTAGAGTGCATCAAAAACTACAGTCTATCCCAACACTTCTCAGACAGGCTCTCTTTCACAAGCAAGGGAGAGAGAGATATCGCTCCTGTCACAGCGAAAGGGAAGCCAACAGCTCGCTGTTTGGATGTTACAATCCACAGTGTCATATATGTGAGTTCCCCCAACAGATTCTCTCTCATCATCATTATCGAGAGAGAGAGATCGCTCGAATGCAGAGGCCTCTGACAACTGCACCCGCTGTCTCGATATTTCGATCTGCCACGGCGCTTCAGTCGCCAACATCAGTGAAGAATCGAGTCGTCCTCAGGGCCCCATCCTGAAGGCGCTCATCTTCCAAACTGCTCCTGGTGATCCCAAAACGCCAGGCCGCTCGGCGAGTTCCGAAGAGCTAGAACCCACTGTCGGTGAAGAATGTAGTTTGAGTGCAGCAGTAGATCATGGACTCTGTCAGGACCCCAGCCACCTTAAAAAAAGAAACAAAAAGAGATGAAAATAGCACATTTAAACAGTTTTGTGGATGAACTAGAAGAAGTCGCCTAAATCCACAAAAACCTCTGATGCCGTCTTTAGCTCCTTCTGTTCCCAAAGTTACATAGCAACAGATTTGTCCCTTCACAACTATGCAGTAAAAGACCTTTACCTGGGATTAATGTCCCCAGTTTTGCTGTATCCCAGTGACCTGCCACTATTACCAGGTGAAGTTCTTAACTCCAGGCCTGTGGCCTGAGCGCTGCTGATGCCTTCTCGATTGAGAGTGGTGGAGAAATAGGCTACCAGTGGATGGGCTGTGGTTTTTAGGAAGTGCACTGAGCCTCCTGATGTTTCCTTCCACAGGTTCTGCAGAACATGGTGCACTGCGCTGACCTGAGCAACCCCACCAAGCCCCTGCACCTGTACCGCACCTGGGTGGACAAGATCATGATGGAATTCTTCCGCCAGGGGGACCAAGAGCGTGAGCGGGGCATGGATATCAGCCCAATGTGTGACAAACATACTGCTTCCATTGAGAAAACCCAGGTTAGATGGCAGAAGTCCCAAGCAGATGGGCGGGAGGGGGAGAGAGATTGAATATCACCAATCCAGTCTTATCATGCAGTCTCCAGTAAATATAGTGAACAATCCTGAAGCACCTCCCCCCCCCGCCCCGCACAACATGCCTCACTGCTTAACATTGCAAGAAGGTAATGGAAAGTTAAATTTATGGCCACAATTTATCATCTGAGTAGAGAGTAGTATGTCAGTCCATCTTGTTCTCCACTTCCAGAAGACATAGGAGCTGAATTAGGCCTTTTAACCCACAGAGTCTGCAATTTGATTACAGCGGAGGTACATTTAATCAGCCAAATGCAGATTATGTTGGACAGAACACAGCCCTGCAACTGAGGAAGAACTTCTGGGTGATTTTATCACTTTCTTTGAAGGCTATTAATCATTTTTAAAAACAAATCAGAGGGTTGTTTCATTGTCGGTGCAGAATCCTCAAACTAGGTTTACTGGGAGGGTAGAAAATGCTCTAAGTGCTCAGCAGGTCAGGCAGCATTTCAAGGAGAGAGTAATGTCCTGTTCACGCCTTTCGTCAGAGTTCAAACAAGTTAGAAATCAAGTGTGTTTTAAGTTGTAGAGGAAGAGCTGGGCGTGGAGGGATGGGGAGAACAAAGGAAATACCTGTGATAGGATTGAGGCCAAGAGGGATTGAATGATTGGGAGGGTTGTGATCTAGACACAGAGATAGTGGCAAAATGGTGTTTACTACAGCTGACCTGTCTGCAGGAGGAGCTGTAAATAAAGATGGTTGGATAAGGACAGAGGAGAAGACAAAAAATGTGGGATACTGTGGGATACTGAATACTGCAGTTACTAAAATGAAAAATTAAAAAAAATGCTGGGGAAGAAAAACACAATTAGATCCGGCAGTACCTATGGAGAAAGGGAAACTGAGTTAATGGTATAAATTGATGAACTTTCAACAAAACTGGCCAATTCTGATAAGACTAGAAAGTCAAACCAAGATAGAACTATCACATATAGGGGATGGGGAGTGTTTCAGAACAGAATAAGACAACTTCACAGTTCCCTGAAAGTTGGGTCACAGTTAGACAAGGTGGAGGAGAAGGCACATGGCACATTGGCCTTCATTAGTAAGGACACCAAGTGTAGGAGTTGGGATATTTTTCTTGCAGTCCACACCTGCAGTACTGTGTAGAGTTTTGGTGTAACCCTGTTACTGAAAAGACATCATTTAGATTAAAAGAGTACAAAGAACATTTACAAGAATGTTGCCAGGACCCGAGGGAGAAGTTGGACAAGCTGGGTCTTTATTCTTTGAAGAATAGGAGATTGAGGGATGACCTTGAGGGCTTAAAAAATTGCAGGGAGATATGTAGGGTCAGTGTACGGTCTCTTTCCCAAGGAAAAGGAATCAAAAATGAGGTTTAAGGTGAGAGAGGAAATACTTGAAAAAGACCTGAAAGGCAAATTTTTCATGCTGAGGGTGATGGTTATGTGGAATGAGCTGACAGGGGAAGTGGTTGATACAACAACATCTAATAGACACTTGGATGGATAGAAAAGCTGGGGTTCCCAACCTTTTTAATGTGATGGAGCCTCACTATTAACTGAGAGGCCCATGGATCCCAGGTTGGGAACCCCTGACTTAGAGGAATATGAGCCAAACATGGCAGGTGAGACTAGCTTAGATGGGTGTCTTGATCAGCATGGATGAGTTGGGCTGAAGGGCTTGCTGCGCTTATTATTTAATGACTCTATTACTTGTTATCTGAAACTGTTGAATTGACTGTTTAGTCCTGAGGGAAGCTTACACAGGGGTTGATTTCAATAATATGAGAGAGGATCGGAGTGGGGTTGAGAGTTAAAGTGGCAGCTCACTGAAACGTGGGGTTGCCTTTGCAAACTAAATTATGCAAAGTGGTGACAGCACTTTCATTCAGTTTTTGGTGTCTCCAGCATTGCGGAGATTGTATTGTGAGGACCATGGAGTGGATGAGGCAGCAGTGAGTCACCTGGAAGGTGTGTTCAGGTCTCTGGATGGTGGGGAAGGGAGGGATAAAAGAGGGACAGAGGGTTTTGTATCCTCTGTCGTTGCATGGGAAGGTGCTGTGAGAGGAGAAGAGAGTGTTTGTGGAAATGGAGGGGAGTTGCTGAGGAATGAAAGAACTCTTATTGGGCTTCCAGCTGGGTATAGGTATCAACTTTAACAGACTTTTTGATGACAAACTCTGGCATCTTCATCATGGATGGTGCCTGGGCTTGTCTAGTCTGGTGGTATTTATACCCCTGCCGTCCGTCCCTCCTGACTGGTCAGTCCTCATCTAATCAGATTTCCACTGTCCCACCTTGTTTACAATCGAATTCCAGTTCTTAGTCTTTGTTAAAATTATTTTCCTCTGGTTTTATTTCAATGGCTTCCTTCACCAGGAGGTCCCAAAAACAGTTGGGATGCCACAGTAGTTTTTTTACTGGAATTTGATTATAAACAAGGTGGGAAAGTGGAAACCTGATTGGATGAGGACTAACCAATCAGGAGGGATGGATGATGGGCTTTTAAATACCACTGGACTAGACATGCCCAGGAATCATCCTTAATGAAAATGGCAGAGTTTGTCATTGGAACAATGGTTAAACTTGATACCTGTACCCAGCTGGAAGCCCGAGAAGAGTTTATTTGTCATATAAGCTGGGAAAGCACGAGATCCTTTTCCCCTTTGGAATGTTGAAAATGGGAGGGTGAGGAAGATGCGTCTGGTGGTGGTATCACATCAAAGGTGACAGAAAATGTATTGAATGTGGAAACTGGTGGGGTGGAAAGTGGGGAGAAGAGGAACTCCAGTTGTTCTGGGTGGGAAAAATAGGGGAGATGAGAGCAGAAGTGCAGGAAATGGAACAGATGTAGTTGAGTAACTTGAAATAATTCTGGATGGCAAGCCAGGCTCAAGGAAACAGGGGAATGGAGGGTTTTGGTCTGGGTGTAGGTCAGTGGGATTAAGCAGAATAATAGCTCAGCATGTACAAGATGGGCTGAAAGGCTTGGTTCTGCGCTGTTGTGTTCTATGACTCTATGTCAGAAAAGGAGGTGTTAAAGGATGTAGGTGGGAATGGAACCGATCAGAAGGAAGGATTAAGGTAGGAAAGAATAAGTTCTGTTGCACAAGAGCAGGCAGACACCCTAGTTCTACCAGGAGTGTCTTGTTTGTAAAAATTTCAGATGGAATTACAAGTGGGCTGTGCAGGGCTATGTGGGTTAGAGGAACTGTGTTTGACTCTATGGAGGGAAGCAAGTTAGATCATGTCGAGTGGCCGTAGTGTGGCTCAGAGGAAGTGGAAACCACATTGTAAGCACACACTAGATTGGAAGAGGCACCTGTGAATCAGAGTTTCACTTGAAGGAAGTGATTGAGTCACCAGGAAGGGGGTGTCAGAGAGCCGGTGTTTAGCTTCAGTGAGGTTGACATTGCCGTCAGCTGGTTTGATGGCAGTACTGGGTTTGGTGCTTGGTGAGAGCAGTGTTGGTTTGACACTGAATGTTAAGAAAGTGAAATATCACAGCGGGCCAGTGTGATAATAGTGGGACAAGGCAGCAGGAACCACAGGACTACAGAATGAAATCTACAAGATTTCTACCAGCATCTCTCCACTGGTTGTTGGTTCTAATCCGCCTATAGCACTCAGCTCTGAAACAATGTTTTTCTGGGTTCAATTCCCATTCTTGGAATTAAAATGTTGGTGGCCCTATCCCTACATATGGACTGTTGAAGTGTGAAGAGAAAGCTCACCATCACCTCGAGACAAGTAGTACGGGACAGTAAATGATGTTATTGTAATCCTACATCCTCACACTCCGTGTTGCTGGCTGTTTCTCCACTGAGGTCCATCCAGTGTCTCAGTAACCACTTTCCACCAGGGCTTTGAGTTACTAAGGTTGCATAGGCTGTTGTTAATCCAACTCTTTCACACAATTTTGCTATTAGAATTGGAGCAACTGGCGACAGTTCAATTCTGTTTGTAGCTCGTGATAAGTGAAACAGCCCATGGCTTTATACGGTAAGACCTGTACAGCATACATACATGGACTGATAAGTAGTAAGTCATTACTGTCTCAAAACAAGAAGGGCCAGGCAGTGATTATATCCACAATGGGAAAGTCTCGCTGCCTACCCCTGATATTCAAAATGCTGCCAGCTGTGTACTGGAAAATACTCATGAAAACCCGGACAAATAAATGCCATGGTTGCAAAAGCATGTCAGAGACTGGGTATCCAGTGTTGAATAACTCAGCCCTGGCACCCCAAAGCCATCCCACAAGGCAGAATTAGGCAATAAAATAGACTCCTCTCTACTTAGATGGATGAATCCAATGCCAAGGAAAGTTGTAAAGTTTAATTGTAATATTTAATCAGGTTGGAGGAACAACACCTTATATTCCATCTGGGTAGCCTCCAACCTGATGGCATGAACATTGACTTCTCTAACTTCCGTTTATGCCTCTCCTCCCCTTCTTATCCCTGATATATTTTCCCCTCCCCCCTTTTTTTCTCTCTCTGCCCATCACTGCTTGTTCTCCATCTCCCTCTAGTGCTCCCCTCCCCCTTTCTTTCTCCCCAGGCCTCCCATCCCATGATTCTTTCCCTTCTTCAGCTCTGTATACCTTTTGCCAATCACCTTTCCGGCTCTTAGCTCCGCCCCACCCCCTCCAGTCTTCTCCTATCATTTCGCATTTCCCCCTCCCCCTCCTACTTTCAAATCTCTTACTATCTTTTCTTTCAGTTAGTCCTGACGAAGGGTCTCGGCCCAAAACATCGATTGCGCTTCTCCCTATAGATGCTGCCTGGCCTGCTGTGTTCCTCCAGCATTTTGTGTGTGTTGCTTGAATTTCCAGCATCTGCAGATTTCCTCGAAGTTATAAAATTTGACAGCATCCAGGACAATGCAGATAAGTGAGGTTCTGGTGATGCTGTAAATCTTGAGCAACACACACAAAATACTGGAGCAACTCAGCATCTGTAGAAGGAAAGAGACAGTTAAAGATTTGGGCTGGGACTCTCCTTCCTTTCAAGTCAATCTCAAGTGCTGGGTTCCTCCCGCATTTTCAGAATCAGCTTTAATATCACCGGCATATGTCATGAAATTTGTTAACCTTGTGGCAGCAAAACACAATAATAGAAAGAAAAGAACTGAATCACAGTATCAAAATATATTAAATAGTTAAATTAAATAAGTAGTGCAAACAAAAGATTTTTAAAGAAGTAGTGAGGTGGTGTTCATGGGTTCAATGTCCATTCAGAAATTGGAAGGCAGAGGGGAACAGCTGTTCCTAAGTCCCTGATTGTGTACCTCCTTCCTGATGGCAACAATGAGAAAAGGGCATTGCTCCGTGAAGATGTCTTGGATACTATGGAGGCTAGTGCCCATGAAGTAGCTGAATAATTTTACAAATCTCTGCAGCTTACTTCGATCCTGTGCAGTAGCAACCCCCCCCCCACCCCCCCCCCACCCCCCCACCAGCACCACCACCACCGTACCAGACAGTGATACAGCCAGTTAGAATGTTCTCCGGGTACATCTGTAGAAAGGTATGTGTGTTTTTGGTGACATTCCAAATCTGTGTGTGACGCCCTGGACAAAGTAGCCAGTTTTAATGGTATCGACTATGAATAATCATCCCTTTCACCATCTGAACGTGTGTATTGTCTTCAGAAACTCACCGTGTTTCCTCACCTAGGTTAGTCCAACAGCACCTTTTAAACTTGCATCCTCTACTATCAAGACAAGGGCACCAGATCTAAGGGACTACCCCCTCTGGGCCCCCAGATTGATTTTGAAATGTATCATTATTCCTTTACCTTTTTTTATCCAAAGCGGGAAACTCCCTGCCCAACCACGCTGAGGTAGGTATTGTCTTTACTAGAAGGAATGCTCACCACTGTCTTCTCAATGACAGTCAGGAATTGGCAACAGGCGCTTGTTTTTGATATAATCACCCAAACCGCAATGAATTAATTCATAAAAATAACAATCCAGCGCCCTCACACCGTCACACAGAAAATGTCCCGGTCCCCACCCGCCCCAGCGCCCTGTGGCGATGACTGTCACTCAGTAACCTCCGTCCTGCCAGTGCCTTGTGTTTATCTGAGTGACGTTAGTTGTGTGTCCAACGGTTGAATTTAACCTATGTGTCAAATCCGTCCACTATTCAGATCGTGAAGGTCCAGAATTTAATGACTAAGGTGATCTGGTTGCGACACGGAAATGCCCGCATTTTAGCTCATTCTGCGGATTTGCACCGCCCCCTGTTGGCCGGGGATCCGAGTGGCAGGGGATTCAATCGTTTCGACTTGAGATTTCCCATACCTCCAAAATTTATGTGGAGTCTCCGGGACTTGAAGATGAACTGTCTGAGCAATCCTAGAGGAATATCATTTCAGAGGTTGAAAGGGGTATGCGGGCTTTAAAAGAATAATTTCATTAAAAGACGCAACTTACCAGGAATTTCGCCGGGAATATTCCACAATGTGTCCCCTTCTACCCTCTCAGATGGACAGAATTCAAGGAAGACTGGTTGGGTAGAAGAAGAGGAGGGGGTACTTTTTAATCAATATTTATCTCTCCGTATCACCGAAGCAAATGATCTGTTCGTTATCAAGTCGCTGTTTGTGGGATTTCAAACAACACACACAAAATGCTGGTGGAACACAGCAGGCCTGGCCTGTTGTGTGTGTGTTGTTTGAATTTCCAGCATCTGCAGATTTCCTCGTGTTTGCTGTTTGTGAGATCTTGCTTCTCTTTCCGACTTATCACTTCCATGGACTGGGCCACATTTGGAGATGTCCCACGGAAGTGAAAGGAGCCACAGAATTGCAGGTCTTATTTTCTTTGCAAAGTTTGGGTGCGGTCGTGAGTGCAAAGGCCTTGGCTTGAGTTAGGTACTCGAGTTAAAGTCCAGTGTGGCACATGAGGAATTTAAATTCAGCCAAGTGAATAAATTCTGGAATTAAAAGCGCTTGCAATTCCGGTTTGTCGTCAAAGCTTAACTTGGTCCTTTAGAGACGGGAACTTAGCATCCTGCTACGGTTTGGTCTACATGTGACTCCAGAAGCGTTGACTTTTACTGCTTAAAAAAGCCATTAATCGCGAAGATAATTAGGAAAAAGAGTGAAATGTTGATCCGGCCAACGAAGTCCCGTAGGTTTTCGGAAGTAAAACGACAGAGGCGTTTTAAGTTTAAGGGGGACTGTAAGAACTTCATTAGCCACTAGAGCACGGTTAAAAAAAAACACAGCCTAATGACGCCATCACATCAGACCAGCCTCTTAAAGTGACACCCACCCCCCCCCCCCCAAACTCAATGTCGGTGGTCGTGAATTGTGCTGGTTTCCACCGGTTGTGTTACCACACAGTCCGCATCTGACGCCCTCAGGGAGAAGCCCGTACAGGAAGTGTTTGAATCTCCATAGCAGGAATATTAGGAATTTAATTTGTTAGAAATGTCAAATAATAGAGGGATTGTCTCTAAGGTGAGATGCGCGGGTTGAAGTTTTCCTCCTCCACAGGCAGCTGGCTGGGGTAGCGGTGGAAGCAGATACAATGGTGGCGTTTAAAAGGAATTTTGATAAGACACATGAAACTTGCGGGGAATGGAGGGAACAGGGGTCAAGTGCGGCATTGAGGTTTAGCTTAATTTGACACTTTAGTGCAGACAGCGTGGGCCGAAGGGCCTCCTATGTTCCGTACAGTTGAGAAACGATTCTCTCTAGTCAGTGGGCACAACTTTTAACATGAAGGAAAGGAAAAAACCAGGAACCCCCTCGGCCAGAATGCAGGGGGTCAACGAAGCCTTTAGGGCGGTGGTGGTTTGGGAGAATCTGGCGGCTCCGTGGTGTTGAGATCCAGATTATGAAAGGAGTTGATGGCGTTTAGTGGAGGTGTGGCGGGCAGCGTGAAAGGGAACACTTCTCCTAACTGGATCCTTCGTTCTCTCCTAGGTTGGATTCATTGACTTCATTGTCCACCCTCTGTGGGAGACCTGGGCCGATTTGGTTTACCCCGACGCCAAGGAGATACTGGACAACTTGGAGGACAACCGCGACTGGTTCCAGAGTATGATCCCGCGCAGCCCGCCCTCGCCGGCCTCCGAGGCGGACAATAGGGAAGTCGAGCCCAGTGAGCTGCTGGTGGTGATCGACAGCGTTAGCCCGCCGAGCGCCGACTGCGCCTTGTCAGAGGACATCTACAGCTACACGACCTCGGTGGCTCCGGTCACCGAGTTGTCCGAGAGTCACCAGTCCTCAAGCGACACCCCCTCCGAAGCCGGCAAGAACCTGGAGGGCAAGCCGAGCGGCTGGACGGAGGACGGGCGGGATGAGGGCAGCGAGCCGAAGCTCCTGGCGGAACCCAGCCGCCTCCCCGAGGAGGAGTTACCGGCAGAGGAGAACCAGACCAGAACCTCCGATCCCGGAGCTGAGCAGGGCGGTGAAAATGTTTCAGAGGCTACATAACGCAGACTCCGCCGGAGTAACATTCCCAACTCTTTTTATTTTCTGGTCTTGGGATCTCACGGATCACCCGCTGTTTTAAACATCAACCAGGTAGGGCTACGGAGGCAGGACCCCTGGTGTGGGGGAAGGGAGGGAATATTTCTGGGGTTCAAGGATTTGGCCAGAGACAGCCTCCTCCGAGAGCAACCGGACAATGAAAACAGGCCGTGTGGCGAGTTTTCCCTCTCCGGGCCAGGAGAGGGTTAAGATTTTAAGATAAATTGCACCCATCCTATCGCGGGCGATCGAGGGTGTCGCACGGCGGGCAGGCGGACGGAGCGAGCAGAACACTCTGTGAAACGGAGGGGAGAAAGGGGGAGCGTTCGCACCTTTCCGTTTTCATTGTAAAGTATTCGCCGCAAAACAAAATGAGGTAAAGGAGCCCACACTCTGCGGCGGAATGGGGCAAGAGGACGGCCGCTCGAACTGCAAAGGTGTTAACTCGATGGGTCGAGACACTGGGCGGACTTAAAGGAAATAACAAGAAATCAGATGCCTTTTTAAACGAATTGTAAGCAGTTAGCAGCGAAACTGGACCTTTATGCAGATGCCGAAAAAAAAGTTTAAAAGGTTTCGATTATCTTTTTTTTAAAAAACGCGTGATCTGTATTTTTGTTAAATGAATATTTTTAGATTTTTTACACGATTTGCCTTTATGTGAACTGTGTTCTGGACTGTATTGACTGCTGCCCTTATATATGGAGGTTCGATTTCCGTTGGCCAGCGAGTCTGACGGTACGCGTAAAATTTTTCGCGTGTAGTACAGATGTGTCTACTCGTGTTTATGTGTGTGTGTCGGTCGGTCTTCGTTAAACTGTTTGACCGTCAGTGTATGAGAAAAAGAGCCAAACTATGTCTGTGTGTGTGCGTGGGTGTCTTGTCACTCTGTGTGTGAGAGCGACCAGGAACATCAAGTTAAAGCGTGCGTATATTCTCTATGCTCTCGCGGTATCGGGGGTGAAAAGTAAGATTGACCCGCCGGAGGAAGGGTGTTGGAGGTGACTCCAGCGGGACTGGGTGAATGGGTGTGGGGTGCGCGGCAGCGTGTGGGGGAGATGGGAAAAGGAAGGGTTCCGGGAGGGGAGGGTGACGCTGCGACGCCATCCCGACATTTGGTAAAATGATCCATTCGAGCGCG
Source organism: Hypanus sabinus (assembly GCF_030144855.1). Classification (NCBI taxonomy): domain Eukaryota; kingdom Metazoa; phylum Chordata; class Chondrichthyes; order Myliobatiformes; family Dasyatidae; genus Hypanus; species Hypanus sabinus. The sequence goes on from NC_082721.1 coordinate 28,035,902, forward strand.
AAAACTGGCTGCCCATTGGCATCGGGATTAACTTGCGGAGTAAGAACTTGTCCTGCCGTCAGTTGTTGTAAAAGGGGCTTCGGTGGGTATCTGTGCCTATCCCTTGGGGGCTAAGGATGGGGCGGGAGTGCGCACGGAAATGACCACGGGTTAAAGGAGGAACGTTCTGCCGAGGATGAAATGCCAGTGCGCCCATGAGGGTTTGCAGGGGGGAATTAAAATTAAAAATATAAAGGAGAGGTGTTCCTTTGTTCCTTGTTGGTATCTCTGCTTCATACTGGTCCCCTCCCATCCCACCCAGCACGCTGAAACACCTCCCCTTAATCCTTCCTCCCTCCTGCGGTTATCCAGCTTTTCGTGAAACCTTTCTCAGCTCTTCGATGCATCTCAATGTGAGGGAATCTCAACCGCTGTGGGGGGAAACGAGTTTCTCCGTAATTCCCGCCTGCATTTATGGGCGACCCTGTGAGGTCAATGGACTTTGGTGCCGCTTATGAATGCAAGCTTTTCATTAATATCTGTAGATGCTGCAATCTGGAGCAACAAAAAGATGCCGGGGGAATTCATTAATAGCAAGCGATGCCGCAGACGCTGGAGATCCAGAATAAAACACAAAATGCTGGAGGCAGCGTCTATGGCGAGGAATAAACCTGCCGAGTTTCTCCAGTCGTTTGTTGTCCCATAATATCGGCAATTCCCAGCTCGTACCATCCTATCCGTGAATCACAGACTCCGGTATATCAATGTCTTTATAGGGGAGTGGAAACCCCGTCTCCTCACGGAGGGTCCACACCATCTTCCGCCCGCGGTGAATGGCTGAGCCTGTCCGATTAAAGTGGGACCTGGCTGGTGAATCCAGGCAGTTAAGGTTGGTGATCCGGGCGCCTGTATTTCATCTCCAACCGAGGAGGGACATTTTTAGCGACACTTCCATAAATCCCTTCCCATTCGCCTGGCTCCAACCCCCAAACTTGACCTCCGTTTCAAGATTATTCGAATTTTATTGAAACCAGATTCTCAGTTCCACCGGTTAAAGTCGCCCACAGCCTCTGACGAGTAAGAGCATCTTGCCGAATGGTTCTCCTTTCAGGCTGGGGCAAGCGGGGACCACCTTACAAAGTCGGGTGCTGCTGCGAGCTAGACAGTGGGTTAGTCCCGGTAGCTTTTTAAAAAAATACTTCATCTAGTATTTACAAAATGGGCCAAGCGGCCTCTGTCAATGTTATAAGTGTTTTAAAATCCTTCACCTAATCACCTGCTGCCGCAGTTTATGAAGCTAGTGACTCGCCGCAGGGGAGGGTTGATGGGAATGTGTTGAGGTTTAAAGGTTTTCAGTGTGAATGGCTGCTTAACGATCAGCGCAGACATAATGGGCCGAATGGCCTGTTTTCGTGCAGATGACCCTCTGCCTGGTGTCCATCTCTTCTCTCCACCCGCTCTCTCTCTCTCTCTCTCTCTCGCCAGAGTCCGGAGAGCGGCCCGCGGGGGTAGGTGCCGGGGCGTCATTCAGAGTTAGGGAGACGGAGTCCACGGCGTCCTCCCTCACTGAGACCTGAACGGGCAGGGCAGCGAGGGGCGGGGAGAGAAGTCCCGTGGCTGCGGTAAAGGGAAGGGGCTCAGTAGTAACCACTATACAGAACTACTTCAATCCCGGCAACCCCCTCCACGATCCAAGCCATTACATTTCGCACTAGGCTCCGACCAGGCGCCGTTCCCGGGGTCCACGTTACCTACGGGAGAACCGGCAGGAAGTTGGGCTGAGCAGCGGAATTTGGAGTCCGGCTGAGTAGGGGATTATTTCCACTCCCGATTTTCCACGTCTCCCCCGGTGGAGGGTCAGTCCATGTGTCCTTGTGGTTCAGGTAAATGAATGGTAGGTGGGGTATAGGGTGGGGATATATGGGGCCTTCCTGTTTGGTAGAAACGGAGGATGGAGGAGTGTTCCTATCCGATGATTCAGGAAGACCTGGCTGTGTTTGGAAACAAGCCTCTGAGAGTTAAATAAAACAGCAAATGCCGGAAACAGGTCGGGCGAAGAGTCTTCCGTTAACCCCGTTTCTTTTTCCATACATTCAGCTCGGCCTGTTGTACGTTAGCATTTCCTAATCTTGCAACTATATCCCTTGTTTGAGATTCTCCCATAAGTGGAACCATTCCACTTCCAGCATCTGCAGTTTCTTTTTAAATTTCATTCACTGGCAGTTAACGTGTTACGGGCAACGACAGAGGTACCATGACTTTTATTTGATTCCAGGAGTGATGATTCTTACTGAACCTACACGGGGTTAGGAAGGATATACCGGCAGAAGGAAGTGCAGCGCACGGTTTACTGGGATGGGGGAGGACTGAGTCTGTACCAGGAAATGCCGAAGAGCAATCTCATTGGAACAAATAAAATTCTCATGGGCCTTGACCTATTAATGCGAGGATGTCTGGGATACCTAGAACCGGGCGTCGCAGTCTCAGAACGGGTGGACATCCAGAAGAAATCTCCACGGTCTCAGGGGGTACATGCAAACTCCACACAGACAGCAGCGGAGGTCAGGAATGTATTTGGGATTCTGGTGCCCTACCAGTCGCCCATGTTCCTGACGCAAGTGGTGTAGCGTTGTTGTGTTCAGTCATTTTTGATTGATGTCGAAGGGCAGCGGATAGATGACAATAATTAAGGAGGCATGAGCGCAGAGGAGTTTTTTTTTATTTATTCATTTACGGGTTTTGGGCATTGCCAGCTAAGCCACCATTTGTTGCCCTCGAGAAGGTGGTGAAGAGCCGCCTTCTTAAACCGCTGCAGTCTCTGAGGTGTGGGTGCACCCACAGTGCTGTTAGGGAGGGGATTCCATGATTTTGACCCAGCGACAATGAAGGAACGGTGATATGTTTCCGAGTCAGGACGGTGAGTGACTTGGAGGGAGATTTCCAAGTGGTGGTGTTCCCAGGTGTCTGCTGTTCTCATCCTTCTTGAAGATAGTGGCCGTGGGTCAGGACGGTGCATTCCTCATTGTTCATGGAATAGGTAGAGGTGAACCACTTTCCCAAACCTCCAGAGACCATGTGCCAAACAAGAGGGAAATCTGCAGATGCTGGAAATCTAAGCAACACGCACAGAATGCTGGAGGAACTCGGCAGGCCAGGCAGCATCCATGGGAAAGAGTACAATCGACATTTCATGCTGAGACACTTCATCAGGATTGGAAAAAGAACCAGAGTTCATGTGATGTAGGTGCCCCACTCTTCCAGTATTTTTGAGGGAGGTGTTCCAGGATTTTGAGCTGGTGAAATCCCAGTGCGGACTGGGATGAAGTCAGGGGAATCTGCAGATGATAGAAATCCAGATCAACACACGAAAATCGCTCGAGGAACTTAGCAGGTCAGACATCATTTTTGGAAATGAATAAATAGTTGATGTTTCAGGCCGAGACCCTTCTTCAGAGCTGGAAAGCAAGGGGGAAAACACCAGGATAAAAAGGTGGGGTGAGGAGGACTGACTGGTGGAGCTAAGTGGGTGGGAAAGGTGAAGGGCTGGAGAAGAAGGAATCTGTTAGGAGAGGAGAGTGGTTGAAGGATGAAGAAGTTGGAAACATGGCTGGCTCTTGGTGGGTTAGGCAGCCCATTGCTTTGCCTGCGGTGAAAGACATCCCTTGCTCCTGGCTGTAGCTCGAGAAGGGAAGCGTGGTTGGGAGCTGTGTCTGACCACCCCCCCCCCCCCACAAGTCTCTCAGACCAGCTGACTGAGGGCTGTGAAATCCATGGGAAGCGAGCAATTCCTTGTGTCCTCACTGGGCACCTCTGGAATCCACCTGGATTGGTTCATTCCTAAAGTAGGATTAACACATTCACCTCTGGCCAAATACGAGGCTCAGCTTGGATCTGACCACTGGTGTGCATCTTTGGAACCCATACCGTGATGTCTCCAGCTGTCTGCTCCAGATGTTCATGGGCCCATCACCTCTGCAAGGTCCTCTCATTCCACAGATTGCTCACATCATTGAAGTGCATCAAAGCACTGGTCGGAGATGTTTCCAGCATGGTCTCTGCTGGTGATATCTCTCAAATTACCAGCAAGATAAGTGAACCAGTATCACTGTCCTCCCCCTCACCAACATCCTCAGCACTAAGGCTCAATTTAATACTCAGCCTGCTTGGATTGGCATGTTATGTTGCTCACAGACTCCCTAAAGTACTCTACTCCAGGCTCTGTTATGGGAAGAAATTAATAGGCAGGCAGAAGGAAACAAATCCACGATCTTCTCAAAACATCCTTGAACAAATGAAACATGGAACTCAAAAATAGGAGCTGGGGTAGGCCACCCAGCCCTTTAAGCCTACCCGTCATTAAATATGATCATGGCTGACTTGGCCTAGGCCTCATCTGTCTTTTCCCCCATTGCTCTCAATTCCCCGATCTTTCAAAAAAAAATTGCCTTTTTCCTCTTCAAATACATCCAAAGATGCAGCCACCTGCATTGTGGAAGGTGTTCGCTACCTCACAGCCTGCACCATCTGCAGAAAATTGTATGAGGCCTATACTGACCATGTAGGACGGAGAACCGGACTGGAAGCCAAAGGGAGCTTTGACAAGAGGGGAGTTATCCATCTTTGGGAGAGTTGGGTTGATGCTGTCATTCTCTCACTGCCACTGTGGTTTAACATGACAGAGTTTTGATAACCAGGTAAGCTTAGAGTGGGTTACATGCCCAGGACACATTCATCCTTTGACCCTATGTATAGAATCTCCACAGGAGACAAACACTCCCGGGGTTGAACATTAACAGAGGGCCGTCAATTTACTTCATTTTACACTGAATCCCCTCCCTCTCCCCCCAATACCCTCAAGTTAAATCTGGGCTTGTAATACTGTGGTTTCCAAGGGACAGGTTACTATTGAAAGGAAATGCCTGCTCACACAGGAGAGATGCATCAGCAGAAGAGGGCTGGGTGGAGTCCACATTTAATGTTAGTGCATAATGTACTTGCCTTTTATAAAAATTGTATTCGTTTATTTGTTTGTGCTGGCCTGCGTTCACTGTGTATGATTCAAACTAAATTCACTCTTTATTCTGGTCTGTATTGTAGCATCATTCCTGAAGGGGCAGTATGTCCTGCATCAAGGTCTGATTTTCAATATTTATAACAATGCTGTATTATATGTAATATATGCACATATCACTCTATATAAAGTTTTCAATATTTCCAATGTACTCATGTTGTTTCTCTATTTTCACCTTTTCTGAAGTTCTAACACTGCACTTATTCCCATGTTTTACAATGCTTAAAAGTTTTCTTGTTTTCTTACCTTGTTTTCCAATCTCTCCACATCTCTAGCCTCCTGTCCTCTGCAATTTTCCCTGGCCCCATAAACATTTAAGATTGCTTTGATCCTCCATTTCTGACCTCCTGCACATCTCCTGATATTGGCCACCTTGGGAACATTTTGCAAGGTGCTGGAGTCTGGAATCTCTAGTTCTCTCTCCCCTGTACGATATTCCTTAAAATCTATCTCTTTTAAGTATTTATTGGTCATATAGCATCTTAAATAACCTTCTAAAGGAAATATGGAGGTATTGAAATACATTTGCAACAGATACCAATGAATGTGTTCATGTTAGAAGGTGGTGAGCACCGAAAACATTAGTTGTCTGTGAGTGAGCTATTGGCTAGAACGCAGTCCAGTCACTAGGGTCAATGTGACAGAATCAGCAGTGAAAAATAACAGAAATAAAAAAAATTGAGGTAGTGTTGATGGGTTTAATGTCCATTTAAGAATCAGATGGCAGAGGGGAAGAAGCTGTTCCTAAATCGCTGAGTGTGTGGCTTCAGGCTTCTGTACCTCCTAACTGACGGTAACAGTGTGAAGAGGGGATGTTCTGGGTGGTGGGGATCCTGAATACTGCCTTCCTAAGGTCCTTGAAGATGCCTTGGATACTACGGAGGCTAGTACCTATGATGGAGTCGACTAATGTCATGAGGTTCAGCAATTTACTTCCATCTTGTGCAGTAGCCCCCCCACCAACCCTGCCCCGTACCAGACGATGATGCAGCCAATCAGAATGCTCTCCATGATACATTTGTAGAAGTTTGAGTGTTTTAGTTGACAAACCAAATCTCCTCAAACTCCAGATGAAATATAGCTGCTGTCTTGCCTTCTTCATAGCTGCATCAATATGTTGTGTCCAGGTTAGGTCCTCAGAGATAATGACAAACAGGAACTTGAAACTGCTCACTCTCTCCACTTCCGATCTCTTTATGAGGATTGGTTTGTGTTCCCTTGCCTTGACCTTCCTGAAGTCCACAATCAGCTCCTTGGTTTTGCTGACGTTGAGTGCCAGGTTGTTGCTGTGACACCAGTCAATTAACTCACACATCTCGCTCCTGTACACCCTCTCATCACCATCTGAAATTCTGCCAACAATGGTTGTATCATCAGCAAATTTATAGATGCCATTTGAGCTATGCCTAGCCACACTGTCCTGGGTGTAGAGGGAGTAGAGCAGTGGGCTAAGCACACACCCCTGTGGAGCACCAGCGTTGATCATCAGCGAGGAAGAGATGTTGTTTCCAATCCACACAAACTGAGGTCTTCTGGTTAGGAAGTTGTGGATCCAGTTGCAGAGGGAGGTACAGAGGGCCACATTCTGTAGCTTTTCAATCAGTACTGTAGGAATGATGGTGTTAAATGCTGGGCTATCATCAATAAACAGCATCCTGACACAGGTATTTGCATTGTCCAGGTGACCCAAGGCTGCATGGAGAGCCAATGAGATCGCATCTGCTGTAGGCCTATTGTGGTGATAGGCAAGTTGCAGTGGGTCCAAGTCCTTCCAAAGGCCATGATCCTAGCCATGACCAAACTCTCAAAGCATTTCATTACCATAGATGTGAGTGCTACTGGACAATAGTCATTAAGGCAGCTCACACTCATCTTGGACACTGGTATAATTGTCCTTTCAAAGCAGGTGGGAACTTTCGACTGTAGCAATGAGATATTGGGGTGGTAAGGTAGTGTATTGCTTTACTACACCAATATTTTACTGTACCAGCAACCCGACTGCTGCCTGTTAGGAGTTAGTACATTCTCCCCATGACCACGTGAGTTTCCTCTGGGTGCTCCAGTTTCCTCCCACAGTCCAAAGATGTACTGATTGGTAGGTTAATTGGTCATTGTAAAAGTTGTCCAGTGATTAGTGGCTCGCAGGGCCTATTCTGCGCTGTATCTCAATAGATAATTTGAATACTCCCGCCAGTTGGTTGGCACAGGGGGGGGTTTTCAGAGCGTTTCCAGGTACTCCAGACAGACAGACATACTTTATTGATCCCAAGGGAAATTGGGTTTCGTTACAGCCGCACCAACCAAGAATGGTGTAGAAATATAGCAATATAAAACCATAAATATTTAAATAATAATAGGTAAATTATGCCAAGTGGAAATAAGTCCAGGACCAGCCTATTGGCTGAGGATGTCTGACACTCCGAGTGAGGAGTTGTAAAGTTTGATGGCCACAGGTCTTCAATCCAGGTGATGATTCCAGCGGGTCATGTTGTGTTTACCTACGAATCACAACCGAGAACTCAACCTGCTGCCATCCGAATCTATAGTGAAGAATTCCACGGCTCCATTTTCCGAGCGCCGCACCTCTGCATCTCCGATGTGCCGGGCTCCCGATTACCAAACGCGGAATTGAACCACGTCCTCGTGTGGAGACCGTGTCATCTCCCAACTCTAGGTGGCACTACCTCCGGAGAAATCGGTGTCCGGCAGAGACCGAACGTAACTGGCGATAAATTATACATAAACATCATTTACGTCATTAATTATGCAGAACGGTGCAGAAAGTCTGCTCTCTTTTCATTGCATTCTATAGCATAACTCATTCTCGTGAATCCAGGAAGCCAGCTTTGACTCTAAATTCTGCTGAAAATAGAAAAGATTTGCACGTGAGCACGTTAGAACCGAACACGTAATAAATAATTAATATATAGATAATTCATTATTCATAAGGTTCAATTTACTTCTAAATAAATTTCATGTTTTAGCTCAGTGTCTAATTAATTCTATATTCATGACTACGCGTTTTAACTTTTTGAATATATAAATAACAAAACAAAAATCTTAACTGATCAGGTATGGGTTGTAGACTCAAATTATTGTGAATTATTCATGCTTTTGAATAAACTAAAATTTTCCCAATTGTGCCAAGGAGTTTAATCATTAAATTTTATTTAATTATTTGAATGTTGCTCGATGTAAGTAAAACTAATAAATGGGTAATAAAACACATATTGGACAAGTAATTGTAGATGTTCTAGCGTTTTATTGGTTCCTTGCGATGTCAATCACCGTCCAGGGCACCTTGCCCTTCCCTCTCAGCTGTATCCTGGGTGTGACGTCAGTCGGAGCTGTCAATCAGCCGCGGTGCTGCTGCAGGACTTGCAGTGTTTGTGGAGACGGAGACTGAGGCAAACGCTTTAAAGGTAAGGGTTAAGTCGGGCTAGAGCTGAAATCCACTGAGCATTAGATTGCATGGGGCGTGTTGTTATATTTAATTTAATTATTCATTTTAACAATTGCAACATTTTTTGCAGAAGAAAAATTATAACCTTCATTTGACATAGGATGTCATGGAGTTGGGGCAGATGAAGGGGGCGGGGTGGGGCGGAACGAGCACTCTGAAATATTAAAGCTTACATCCATTCAGTGATTCCGCTACAATGTCCGAGGTCTTTTTTTTCACTAATGGCGGTGACAACAGCTCCTGGAACTGGTGCTGATCTTTGGTTCATTCATTCTTGAGCTGTTGACATTCCTGCAGTTATGCCTGTCATCGCGGCCGCTGTCAACGAAGGCTTGACCAGCCTGACAGCAAATATCTCCCCGTGTCCATACGCATCGAGAAGCTGCACCTATTGGTGCTGAGGCTATAACTGATCCTGACTATCCTTCTGTGCCTCTTCGCTGCAGTAAGGCTAGATGGAGGAAACCGAGTCATTTCTCGTTCACACATTCATCGATAAATTCCTGTAAATGTTAATAGTAAAATACCGTACAAGTTGTCTAATGGGCGGCATATGATTTGTATCCCGAACACTATATATATATAATACAGCAATATGTATATAAAACACTGCGTGTAGTAAATACAGCGTACCTTCACTAGAATCAAACCACGAGTATGGTTAGAAAATGGTTACGAGTTTGCATTTTTTCTTTCCGATAGAGGGCAAGCGCCCTCCAGTTGGAGTGCAGCGCTGTCTGCTGGAGGAGCTGGTTTCTCGGTTTATTTATAAACTGCCCAATAGAGGGCACAAGGCTGGCAGGTAGTGTGGAGGGGCTTGTGTTTTGCGGATCCACTGGGTCAAGTCATTGGCCGTTAGGGGGCACCCAGCTGTCAAAAACAAAACTGGGGCAAATACTCAATGCCATTTTGTACACATAAGAGATCGTGGATGATTCACTGTTCCTAATGCATTAATTGTCATAGCTGTATTAGATCATTGTACTTGTGAGAAACCATACCGTCAAGTCTTCACCATGGTGTATTATAGCTATGGACTTTGTCCCCACCACCATACACCAATGCCCAGGAATGGAGGAGCCTACAGACAGTGGTGGGGACGGCCCATTCCAGCACAGGCAAAGCCCACCCTACCGCTGAGCACGTGTACAAGGTCTGCTGTTGCAGGAGAGCGGCTTCCCTTAAGACCCCCACCATCAGCCCATGCTCTCTTCTTACCGCTACCATTGGGCAGGAGGTGCAAGTGCCTTGGGTCCCACACTACCAGGTTCAGGAACAGTTATTATCCTACAGCCATCAGGCTCCTGAACCAGCGTGATAACTTCACTCATCTCAACTCTGAACTGGTTCCACAACCGACAGACAAACTTTCAACGACTTACCGCTCATGTTCTCAGTGTTTTTTATTTGCACAATTTGTCTTCTTTTACACATTGGTTGCTTGTCACTTTGTTTTAATAAATTCTGTAGTATTCATTTATTTTCCTGTAAGTGCCCAGAAGAAAATGGATCTAAGATAGCCTATGGTGATACATACACACTTTGATAATAAATTTACTTTGACTATACAGTGATTAACCTTCCAGTATTGTATCCTAGTGTCTTAATAGCAACACATCTGTACTAAGGCAGTGTTGTTCAGTACCCCAGCCAGCACTACGCTCCAGTCTTGCATGGTGACAAATCCACTCAGCCTCCGGGAGTACTTCTCCATCTTGGCCCTAACATGTTGCCTTGGGCAAGCACAGAAACATTGGATCAGATATCCTGCCGGATTTGGAGGATTTTGTTAAGGCGGCATCAGTGGTACCTCATTGATGCACCGAGGGACCCACTCGATCTCTGAGGTTGCCGAGCCTGGAGTTTTGGAGTTTTGTTTGGTGAAAGGGTACTGGGGTGGTGGGGGGATGGGACGGTGAATTTCATCAGTGACACCTGCCTTTGCTGAGGGATGCCCCCTCAAGTATGGGAAGTATTTCCAAGGGCCCCATCATGGACATTTTTTTGTCAGTGGGTGATGATGTGCAGCAGGGGCAAGATGGTAGAGGCCCTTTACTTTGAGGATACTTGGGTCAGGGTCTGTTTTCTTGCATGCTGTTGCAAATGGAAGTCAAGGTGGAAAAACCTGGCAGGGTAACTGAACCCGATGTCGCTGTGCTCTCCTAGGGCAACATGCTAGGGTCAAGATGGAAGAGGGCCCCCCCAGCTGAGTGGATTTGTCACCATGCAAAATTGGAGCACAGGGCTGGCTGGTGTAGGTTGGTCACTGTACAACTGGTTTGGTATAGATGCGACACTGAAATACAATACTGTAAAGTTTGTCACTGTATTTTCAAAGTCAAAGCAAATTTATTATCAAAGTATGTATCGCAGCTACAGCTGGTGGTAAGCAGGCTCACTGACTCTCTCCAGTTTGCTTATAGGCTGAAAAGAGGCATGAATGATGCAGTTACTGCACCAAACTTATACACAGATCATTTGTTAGGATGTTGTTTGTGGACTTCTCCAGTGCACTTAATACCGTGCAACACCATCTCATGGGACACAAACTCCAGCAAATGAATGCAAACCTCCACCTCATACTCCTCATCCCCTCCTTCCTCACAGAGAGACATCAAAAAGAGAGTGGTTATATATAAAAATCTAGTGGTTATATGAGCACCACCAGGCAAGCATCAAGTGGAGCACCACGGGGCTTGTTTATCTCACCAGTCTTGTTCACACTGTACACAGACGACTGCAGAAGATCACACCCAGGCATGCAGTACACCAAGTGCTCAGATGACACATTGCCGCTACCATTTCTGACCGCGTCAGTGTTGGAAATCAATCACTTGGATGGTGCACAAACAACTATCAGGACCTGAACCCCAGTAAAACTAAGGAAATGGTAGTGGACTTTAGAAAACAAGTCCCAAGCCGGGAAATAAGTCACCAGTCGATAGAGTGTGTTGGAGAATACAAATACCTTGGCACAACTATAGATAACAAAATCACCTTTAAGACCAATGGTGGGTCGATACTCTCCAAGATCCAACAATGACTATTTTTCCTTAGCAAGATGCAGAAACTTCAGGTCCAGTCATCGATTCTTCAGACATTTTATAAATGCTTCATTGAGTCAATATGAACCTACAACATCACGGCACGGTTCGGAACAATGAGCACTATCAACCTCAGCTCACTCGACGGAGTAGTCAGAATCAGTAGTAAAATCGTTGGCCAGGAAAAAGAATCACTCCGCAGCATCCATAAGAGAAGGACAATAAAGGTGGCCCAGCAAAGAGTAGAGGGCATTACACACACACTACACTCTCTTGCCATCTGGATGCCGCTACAGGTCCCTGTCCACCAGCAGCAGACATCCTCATCCAGTTTGTGTCTTCCTCTATTTGCCTCCTCAACACCCAAATTTGAATCTATAGTCTGTATACAGTAAAACAGTCAGCTTTATTATGTGTATTTGTATTTTAAATCACATGCATTAATTTTAGTATTTATTATCTATTGTGAGTGTTTTCTAATGTGTTTTACTATATGTTGTGTGGTTTTGCATACCTAAGTTCTGTGACGTTGTCCTTGCCACTGCACGAATGAAGTTATCACAGGAAATAAAGTGAGTTGAGGTTGAAATGAGTAAACTATGACTTTGAGCTTGACCTCAGAAATGCTGGTGTCACCTGCTTGCAGCAGTTTATCGAGGCTGGTCTGGAGTGAAGCTGACACAATTTGAATAGTTTCTCTCTATCCCGCAGATCAGCCACAGGCTTGTTGGAGGTGAGATGCAATTATTCAGTGAGGAAAATTTGAGAAAAGTGTTAGAGTGCTGACGCAGCCTTGCCTGACAGCTGATGTAGGGCCTGCCCTATGTGGACTTGTGGCAGGCATGTAATCATGTGGAGGGTGTGGAGTGGAGATGAACAATCTCAGTCCCTCTCTGATGCCAGAGGCGTACTTCAAAAAAGTCAAGGCACAGGGTGGAGATGTTCCATTCATTTTTTTCCTGGTGTTGTCCAGCAGTGAGGATCTTATCCATTCTGTCTCCCCCATACTCGATTCAGGGAACAGCTGTATGGTCTTTCAAGGGAGGTGGTTGGAGAGCACCCTCACAATGACTTCCCCCGTGGCAAACAACAGAAAGCTGTCTCTGTAATTAACGTAATTGGATTTGTCTCCTAACTTGAAGATGTCCATGACTACAGATCTGAGAAGCCTGACATACTGTCCGTCTTCCACATGTGGGCTGATGAGGCTGTGGATTTGCAACTGCAGTTCCTCTCTGCCAAGTTTTACAACTTCAGCGTCCACCACTGGCTCTTGAGATCTTGTCGTGCAGCTAGCATTTAGCCTTTCCAATTTCTCTTTGACCAAGTGTGATATCTAGAATGCACCAGATAGTTGGCAGTGTATGGAGTAAAGGACAGAGTGTCAGAATGCTTCTTTTAGTTGGCACTGACAATGGTGTTCTTGATCTGCTCTCCCTCCTTGGCCATCAGTGGGGTGTTTCTGCAGATGCTTGTCATAGATAAAGCAAAAACAAGCTTTGCAGGAAAAACCCAAAAGCTCAGGAAAGAAAAATAGTCAATATTTTGGGTCTGTGACCCTCTGTCAGAACTGATGCAGATAGCTTGGGTAGGGTCAAAGAATCTGTCAAGGCCTTCAAGCAGAGCCTATTAAGATGTGGTAGTGTTTCCAATCCACCAACATGCATTTGCAGTTCACTAACATCTGTATTGTCTGATTATTCTTATCAAACTGGTGTCAGTGAAGCCAAAAGTCATTTCACAGGGCTGTCCAAGCACTTTAAGCAGAGTTCTGTACATAAGAACAGGAAGAGACCATATAGCATATCAAACCTACTTGATATTTAGACTACCGTTTCTGTGTTGTTCCTCGTCTGACCAAATAAAACTGAATTTGATCCTGGCTTTGACCATTTTAATTCTCATCCGCTTTTGGGAGAGTTCTTTGCGGATTTTTTTCTGCAAGTTCTTGTGAAGACATTCCACTTCCAACCAGATTTTGCAGAGACAAGCCACTCCAGAAACAACTCCAGGGCACTGTGCCATCTGAGGTGTTGGCCTGACCAAAGTGTCCATCTGCTCCCTTGGTGGGGAGTGGGGCAGGTGCGGACAATGTGGTACCACTCTATTGTGAAGAAGACCGGGAGAGTTCTTCCTGGTGTACTGGAACATATTTAAAATCCCTCATCCAAAACTGCATTAAAAAATCAGATTATCTGGAAATTATCACAGTACTATTTTTGGGATCTTGTGCATAAATTATCTGTCCATTTGCCCACTTGGAGTACTGTGTCCAGTTCTGGTCCCCTCACTATAGGAAGGATGTGGAAGCATTGGAAAGGGTACAGAGGAGATTTACCAGGATGCTGCCTGGTTTAGAGAGTATGCATTATGATCAGAGATTAAGGGAGCTAGGGCTTTACTCTTTGGAGAGAAAGAGGATGAGAGGAGATATGATAGAGTTATACAAGATATTAAGAGGAGTAGACAGAGTGGACAGCCAGCACCTCTTCCCCAGGGCACCACTGCTCAGTACAAGAGGACATGGCTTTAAGGTAAGGGGTGGGAATTTCAAGGGGGATATTAGAGGAAGGTTCTTTACTCAGAGAGTGGTTGGTGCGTGGAATGCACTGCCTGAGTCAGTGGTGGAGGCAGATACACCAGTGAAATTTAAGAGACTACTAGACAGGTACATGGAGGAATTTAAGGTGGGGGGGGGGGTATATGGGAGGCAGGGTTTAAGGCCATCCTCCTTTCCTTATGCCTCATATAATATCTCAAGTGGCTTGATGGGGCTTTTGATACCAATCATGGGGGGGGGGGGGGGCTGGTAACAATGGTAGGGGTCAACCTCAAATGGGCCTCCCAATCCTTGTGAAAGATAGCCGACCCTTCCTGGTGCTACAGTAAGCTCCTTGATCTGGCATCCATCTTCATCCCACATGAATTCTGCCTTTCCATTCCAGTTTTCTTGTGCGCGCCCCCCCCCCACCTCACATCGCTCGCACTAAGCAGCGTTCTTCGCCTGCGAACCTAATTCACTTTGAGGGAAATTTCCTGCCCCAGTGTTGTGCTCCATGTTGTCAGCGTGTCTCCCGCTGTGATCACAGGGTCATGGGCAGCCAGTGGGACTGCCTGCCTCTTCATCTGTTAATATCTGGTCAGATTCACCACAGGCTGGGTTGTCTTGCTCATTTAGACCCATCAGGTCAGTTTTCTCTTACCTGGTTAAATCAGCACTGAAGAGCAGAATCCTCACTCTCTCCTTGCTCACTCCTGTTGGATAGAATCCTAGTGAGTGTGGTGAAAGATATTGATGATAGCCAGCCATGGGTACCCATGGTAACCTCGTATGACACATCCCAACAGAACATGCTGATTTGTGCTGTAGCATATCCATGAACTGCACTGGCTCCTTTGGTTCTGATAGGCTGCCCAGGTATCCATGGTGAAATTTCATTCTCATGCTTAGCTGTGAAGCCAATTGGCTGCCTGGATCCTGCTGTCAAACCACCCATGGTGCTGCTGTTAATTCAGTGTAGATTTGACTCGCGCTTTGGTTCTACCTTGTATCAACAATGACTCTCAACCTTACTTGTAGGAACAGTGGGGTGGGGGGGAGCTCGTGGGCATTTTTAAACGACGGAGGAAGGGTGACTGACCCTCTTCATCCTGAAGGAACCAGTGTCCATTTCACATCGGTACCCACGTCCGTGTAATGTGGAGGCATCGGGTTGATTATAGGGGCAAGCAGGTCGTTCTGAGGTCAGCTTTCTTTGTACAATCCATACATTATACGTGTCCTGCCAAAGGGTTTTGGCCCAAAACGTCGACTGTACTTTTCCTAGATGCTGCCTAGTCTGCTGAGTTCCTCCAGCATTTTGTGTGTGTCATACAGTGAAATGAGTAGTTTGCATCACAACAAATAGGAATGGAAAGGGAGAATTCATTTTAATTGAGATACCCAGAGGAATAAGCCTTTCCAGCCCTTTGAGCAATCTGCCAATTCAACCCCAGCCTAATCACGGGACTATTTACGATGGCCAGTTAACCTACCAACCGGAGCACCCGGAGGAGCCCCACGCGGTTATGGGGAGAACGTACAAGCCCCTTAACGGCAGCGATGGGAATTGAACCCGGGTCGCCTGTACTGTAGAGCATTATGCTGACCAATACGCCACCGTGCTGCCCCATCTGGTGGGGGCGGAGGATGGATACCAGATTGAGGAGCTTACTGTAGCAGCAGGAAGGATCGGACACCTTTCACCAGGATTGGGAGGCCCATTCGAGGTTGGTCGCTACCATTGATTGGTATCTAGTCTTTGGAAACCAGAGCACTGCAGGGAAGCCCATGCGGTCATGGGGAGAATGTACAGACTCCATACAGACAGCAGTGGGAATTGAACCCTCTTCGGTGACCGGTGGCACAGTAAAGCACTGCACTACCGTGTGGTTTCTTCAAAGAGAGCTTAAATAAAATTGGCCCATGTTCAGAAGGTAATCTTATTCTGTTGTGGAATAATTCTGAGAAGCATAGACATTGTGGATTCTGAGAGTCTATCTTCTCTGCCTGGTGAATCTAGAATCCTGTACCTGGAGGAAGGACGTCTTTCCAAAATGTTTGCTGTTTTGGATGGAGACAAAGAGGAATTTGGGGACGTGAATCCTTGGAATTCACTATGTCACATGGTGGAGCTCAGTCATTGAAAGGTTCGAGGCTGATATTGATGAGATAATTGGGCACTAAGGAAATGGGGCCACATAGTGATTGGGCAGGAAATTCAGAGGGTCATAGAGCAATATGGCATTGAAGTGGGTCCCACAGCCCAGCAACTACCCACTTATACTAGCCTGCAGTAGGATAATTTCTTACTCTCTCTACACACTCATCCACTCCTACCAGATTCTACCACTCACCTGTACACTCGGGGAAACTTACAGTGATCAAATAATCTTCCAACTTACCCATGCAGTCAGAGGGAAAGCATGAGAGCTCAGTATTGAACACGGATCTCCTGGCCCTGTGAGGTAGCAGCTCTTCCAACTGTGTGGCTAAAACTGTTGAGGCAAGCGGTCAGCCACAACCGTATGGAATGTTGGAACAGGTTTGAAGAGATGAGTCAGTTACTCAAGTGTTGTTATGGCGTTTGGATGTACTAGCTAAGTAATACTGAAAGGCATTCACGTTAATTTACATAGACTTTTCCTGCGTAGAAACAGAGCATAAGACCCAATATAAGCCCTGCGAGAGCCTCCTCCCTTATTTCATCTCACTTGTCCCTATAGATTTTGAATCTCATCTCCCAATAAATTAATTCAGATTAAGCTAAATTTCACAAAGGGAGTTGTGTTTACTACTGTGTGTGGGAACGTATTGGCTCATCCTGACCTGATTTTGGTTTAAGCTGTAGTTGCTCTTCCCTTTGGATTAGTAGTAACTCTTGTAGGTCACCAATGTATCAGTGGGTTGAGCATAAAGTTGAGGGTTCAAGTCCTGATTCAAAGACTAGCACAAAAGCACAACTTGGAGATGCCACTTTTTAAAAAAATATATGATGAAACATGGAGCCCCCACCAGGTGGACAGACAAATTATTTTACTATTTTGAAGCTGATTCAAGAGGTCAGGCATTAATAAACCCTAGCTTTACAAATACATAGTTCTATGCAAAAGTATTGTGCACCCTAGATATTTATATAAAATTTTAAATGTTTATTTTTGTCTTCTGGATTAGTGTGCCAAAAGAAAGAGCAATCTTTAGAGTTATGAACATACGTTTTTCAAAAAATTATATGTTAGAGAGTTGTTTGTATCAAAGTAACAAAAGTAATAGTCCACTTTTCAAGTTAAAGCTTTGTGGGTATATAGCCCAGTGCATGATGAAACAAACAGGATGCTAATGATCAATGACAGAATGAGTTGAATGAACTAAACTGATTAACTGAAGCAGGAACGGATGTAGAAGGAATCAAACTGGGTGAAGGACAGCCAAACTGAAAGGTGAGACTGTGGCAGATGTGACAGTTTAACCTTCAAATCATCAATTCCGTAGATGAGAAGCAAAATCATCTAGTCTTCCAAGGAGTGCCTGGAAGTAGATTGTGTGTCTTCGTCGTATCCGGGTCAAAATCCACAAACGTCCTCCCCAGTGGCTCTGTCCGAATTGCTTGAGGGTGAGATATTGTCCAGGGTATTGAGAGAGAGTAAGCAATGAGGGTGGAGTCTGAGGCCTACAGTGCAAGGTCTGGTGCCAAGCCCAAGAAAATATGAGGGAAGCCTTAGGGATGGAAGAATGCAGTTCATGGAAGGAAGGGATGACGCAGGAGGGGGCGATGGATTGTTGGTGGGGAAGGGGTTAACATGTGGTCAGACTAGAGTTCCCTGCTGTCACAGCCAGGGTACCATCAGCAACACTAGCTTGATTGCAGCACAACTAGAATATTGGGATATATCATTTTCCAATTGGACAACACACCAGCTTCCATGTTGAGTTTCATCACTTGAGCATTGGGTGGTATGTGGGTATGGGGGGGCTTTAATCGCTGGACATTTTAGAAGTCTGCCAAGCTCCTTTCATTCACTCTCCTTGTGAGATGTGGCTCAGTGACTGTCGGAGCAACCTCTGACTTGGAGGTGTTACGTTCAAATCCCATCCCTCAGTCACTGAAGTCTGGACTGTCAGTTCACTGTAGTGGCAGGGCAGAGAGAACTCCACTATCAGAGGTGGCATCTTCCACGTTTAACTGAGTCACAGGTTGACGCCCTCTGCTGGTCAGGGCCAGCCATGGATGTTGCGTCCTAGCTGTACAGAAACCAGTAAGCAAGCCAGGGCAGTACGATGTGGAGAGCAGGCTCCCCCTCTCCATGCAGCTGATGAATCCAAAGGAGTGCTGGAGTCTGATACAGTTTGACACCAGGAGTTGCCAGTCAGCATTGAACTCAATGCAAGTCTGCCTTGGGGACTCCAGCTCCGTATTTTTCCTTGGGGCTTACTCCCAAAGCCTTCCTGATGATTGGGTAGAGCCACAAGGCAGTGGAGGTTTGAGATCAGAGTTTTCCTTCTCCTAGCTGAGCTGCCAACCACGGCTGATAAACCCCATCTGCCCGAAGTGACTAAGGCACCAGAAACCTGCCCGTCTCTTGTCAGTGGAAGTGGTTCAGCCAGGCTAAGTAGTTCAGCCTCATGAGAAGGCCAGGAGCTGGACTTGGTTGTCAGAGGCTATTTGAGACGCACGCCGCTGGGAGCATTTAAGAAGTAGTGGGAGCTTATTTCCACCACCCTATGCCTGCCCCCCCCCTTACAGTCTTACAGAACCATTCACAGGTAGCTGCAAATGCTTCATGACGACCGTTTAAAGAAGACCAAGAGAAGTCACCTCTCTGTCCTACATACTGGCCCCCTACCTACATCATCCAGGGAGGTAATCTAGTCGTAACCACAATGCTGATTGTGGGTACTTGCCAAGCACAAACTGGCTGCTGTGTTCCCAATCTTCCAGATGATCCTGTTTCTTAGATTGCAGTTGTACAGCGAGGAAACAAATCCTTTGGTCAGTGGTGTTCATGCTGGTTATCGTATCCGTCTGGGCTACTCCCATTTTCCAGCACTTGGCCCACGGCCTTCACTGCTTCGGTGCTTCAAGTGCTCATCTAAATGCTTCCCAGAGGCTGTGGGATGTAGCGTCCCTTGTCTGTGAGGTGCTTTAGGATGTCCTAATGTTGAAATATGGATTAGATACCGATATTTGGTTTTTCTTCCTGACAATTGCTTCAATCTCTTCAATAGTTCATCCAATTGTTTTTCACCCTGAGTTGTTGTAGCATATTCCACACATTTAATCAACTTTCTAGCCAAAAACTTCACCTCAGCTGCTCCATTTGAACGTGTTTTGTATTATACGCCATGGATTTTCTGCTTCTAGGTTGACAATTCTAGTTCTGCCTCGTCGGCCAGCCTGTCGTAGCCGGCTTATCAAGAATGATATTTCCTGTGTTCTAATTTTCTCCCATCACTTCTGCGTCCAGTTACCAACACTGCTCCCAGTCCAAAGCAACACACAAGAAATGCTGGAGGAACTCAGCGGATCTGGCAGCATCTGTGGAAATGAATGAACAGTTCACGTTTCAGGTCGAGACTCTCCTTCAGTTCTGAAAAGGAAGGGGGAAGGCACAGTGTAAAAAGATGGGGGGGGGGGTGTTGGGGAAGGAAGCTAGGATTGTATATTAATTTCCATAGTTATTGCCTGACCTGCTGAGTTTCTCCAGCATTCTGTGTGTGTTGCTTTGGATTTCCAGCATCTGCACACTCTCTCATGTTTATGATTTGCTGCTCCCAGTCCAGTTATGCCGGTAATGTTTTAAATCCTCTCTTCCAGCGAGCCTTCCCAAAATCTCTCCATACTTCCCACTTGCACATCCCTGATTTAAGTCACTCAGCTGTCGGTGACTGTGCCCACACTCTGGAATTTTGTCACTAAAATGTTCCTGCCCTGCCATTCTCTTTTCAAATTCTCTTTAAAACCCAGCGGTTTAGTCACATTGTAATTGATACTCTTAACAGTTCTCTGAAGGGCCATGAACAGTTTTCCTTGTTAAAGCTGCGACACTAAATGTAGACTACACAGTATGTTCTGAGTTTTGATCTCTGCAGTGATGAAGCCCATTTATTTTTATGTTGATGTTGACATGGTCGGCCGAGCAGGTATTTATTGTCCCTCCCCAATTGTCCCTGCACTGAGAAGGGAGTTCAGAGCCAATCACCCGATTTTGACACCTAAAACCATCTGGAGCAGAAGGGGCAGAGAGCTGAGAGTTCCTTACCCTTCGGGATTACACTGGCACTTCCTGTAATCAAGGAAGAGTTCCAAGCAGCACCCAGGAGAAGGGTCATGGAGCTGAGACGGATGGCAGTTGTTGAGAAGCTGAAGCTTGGTACCTCAGGTTATGGGTTTAAAACCCACCCCAAAGAATGAAACATCCACATTGATTCTCCGGTGCAGTGTTGAGGGAACAGCTGCTCTGTTGGAAAGACAGTATTATTGGAATGCTGTTATCCAAGGGGAACTATTAAGGATCCCCACACTGGGTGAAACACAGTTCTGATTGAGTGCTACACTGCAGTATTTGAGGGAATACTGCAGTCCCAGAGGCAGTGTTGTGTAAAGACAATACCAAGAGAGTGCTGGCATTTGAATACATTGTCATGTGGAAATCCTGTCAACTCTCTCAGCTGGATGTAAAAGATCATCACGGAGCAGAGAGCTGTTTCAAATGGGATAGAGCTGAATTGTGGTTAAATTGCTTGATTGGATCACAGAATAAGGAGCTTCTCTTGGTGAAGGTGGGCGCGGAATTACCTATCTAGTTCACTGAGATCCTTCAGGTAAGCAGTCGGCCGCCCATACCCAGTACACGGTTCCACATCCATCAATACTGAGGAGTTCAAGAGGATTGGACTATAGATGTTAATCTCAGCAACAATGTACATTTCCTGTAAACCAATAACTAAACATTTCCCAAAAAAAACTTCAAAAAATCAGATTTTTTTGTAGAGTTAATGATGGTTTTCAGGCAGGGTAAATATCGAAGGAGAAAAATTTGTGTGTGGACTGGGGGGACATTGGAATGGCAGGTATGGATGGTGGGACTACGCAGATCCCTTTGAAAGATCTGGCTTACTCTTGTTAGGTCAGGTACTCAACTTGTAGATAGTTGCTTTTTTGACAGCCAAGGATCATCCAACTGGATAACAAATTGGCTGTCTGTTATTTAGCAGTTGACTCACAGGATGAGTCAATAGCTCAGGAACCATGGGAGGACCCTAGTTGAATCAAGTGTCCTAAGTTGGAATCTTTCTAGAAATTCTACTGAGGAAGCCTGCAGCAGAAAGAGAGGAAAATGAAAGGGAGAATGTGAATTGAGAGTTTGCAACAAGTTATGTAGGTTGCTTTATTTTTGTTGGGACAATGAGAGAGTAGCTTCATGTAAGAACATAAGAACATAAGAAATAGGAGCAGGAGTAGGCCATCCGGCCCATCAAGCCTATCTTGCCATTCACTAAGATCATGGCTGATCTGTCCGTAAACTCAGCTCCATCTACCTGCCTTTTCCCCATAACCTTTAATTCCCCTAGTAAGTAAAAAATCTATTTAACTGTATCTTAAATATATTTAGTGAAGAAGCCTCAACCGCTTCCCTGGGCAGAGAATTCCACAGATTCACCACTCTCTGGGAAAAACAGTTTCTCCTAATCTCTGTCCTAAATCTTCTCCCCTGAATCTTGAGGCAATGTCCCTTAGTTCTAATCTCACCTACCAATGGAAACAACTTTTCTACTTCTATCTTACCTATCCCTTTCAAAATGTTGTATGTTTCTATAAGATCCCCTCACATTCTTCTGAACTCCAGAGAGAAGAGTTCCAGGTGACTTAATCCCTCCTCATTCCTTCATCTCTGGAATCAACCTGGTGAACCTTGCACAAAGTGCATGAAGTTATCCTTGCAGTGTCCTAGCTTCTGCCAAGCAATCGCATCTCTCCAAGAAAGAGAAAAGGACAGGAGGGAAATCGGCTCCAAACTAGTGCCCACCAATGAGCTCTTTTCTGCATTTTATACTCCTTACACTCAGTTACCACTTTATTAGGTATATTTGTACACCTGTTGGATAATGCAAATATCTAATTAGTCAATTGTGTGGCATCAACCCAATGCTTAAAAGCATGCAGACATGCTCAAGAGGTTCAGAAATGTGATTTAAGGTCGGAGGAGAATGGCCAGACAGGTTCAAGCTGTCAGGAAGGCGACAGTAACTCAAATAACCACCCCGTTACAACAATGGTGGGCAGAAGAACATCTCTGAATGCACAGTACGTTGATCCTTGAAGTGGATGGGCTACAGCAGCAGAAGACAGTGGGCATAAGTTTTGGTGCCCACTTTTTAGGTACTCAGTGTATGATGCTGTTTTCATTATCTTTCTGGGTACAATTAGACATTTGGTTCCATGATGCCAATTGGCACATGAAGGTCTGGGAAAATTTGGAAAGGTTTGCAAAGCTACATGATGGAATTTGTTCCATTAATGTTCTCCTGTGATCTTCAGCATTAATTCTGCTTTTTGTAGATGGCTTCAGCTACAGACCCACGTTTTGGGCAGAAGGAGTCCTCGGATCAGAATTTTGATTACATGTTCAAGATTCTGATCATCGGCAACAGCAGTGTTGGGAAAACATCGTTCTTATTCCGATATGCTGACGATTCTTTTACTCCAGCATTCGTCAGTACGGTTGGGATCGACTTCAAAGTGAAGACAATTTATAGGAATGAAAAGCGGATCAAGCTTCAGATCTGGGTAGGTCAAGTGACTCCTGTTCTGTTGCTGTTGTGAATATGTGTGGCCCAGATTGTACCTGTGGGATAAAGGGAGAATGGGTCCCCAAACTACCGATGTAGAGGAGCCTGCACCAGAAGAACTTGATACAGAATGGGATACTTAAAGATAGCAGAGTCAAGGGATATGGGGAGAAGGCAGGAACAGGGTACTGATTGTGAATGATCAGCCATGATCACATTGAATGGCGGTGCTGGCTCGAAGGGCCAAATGGGCTACTCCTGCACCTACTGTCTATCGTCATACATCGGTAGTTTGGGGACTGCCTTGTTGAGCACATTTACTCCATCCCCCACAAAACGCAGGATTTCCTGGTGGCCACCCATTTCAGTTTGATTTCCCATTGCCATTCTGACATGTCAGTCCATGGCCTCTTCTCCTGCTACGATAAGGCCAAACTCAGGTCAGAGGAGCAATACCTCATATTCCATCTGGGTAACTTCCAATCTGATGGCAGGAACATTGATTTCTCTAACTCCTAGTAATTTAAACACCCCTCCCCTTTCTCTCTTTTTCCCGTGCCAATACTGGTTCTCTTCTTACCCCTCCTCTTCTCCGCACCACCTTAATTCCTCCCTCTGAGCCCCTTTCTTCCATGGTCCACTGTCCACTCCTATCAAATTCCTTCTTTACTCCTTTACCTATAATCTCCCAGCTTCTTACTTCACAACCCCCACCCCACCAACCCACTTCCCCCTCACCTGATTTCACCTATCACCTACCAGCTTGTACTCCTTCCCCTCCCCTCCACCACCTTATTCTGCCTTCTTTTCCCTTCCTTTCCAATCCTGAAGGGTCTCGGCTTGAAGGATCCAACTGTTTATTTCTCTCCTGACCGGCTGAGTCCCTGCAGCACTTTGTGTGTGTGTTCTGCACAAGTACTCCTTTGAAAGGAATGTGAATGTAAACCTCCACTCAGAGGTGGCAGGAAAATACAGGTGTCCGTGGGTGGCTGTAAAATGGGCATGACGTTGACATGTATTGATGGAAAAGTGTAGCAGCAGTTTTTACATGGAGCGATGCCCTACTTGAATTTGACCTAACTACTGCTGACACTGCAAGATCAAACATTGGTGGAGCATTTCATTCTCCAGACGTTCTCAGCTGAAGAGACAATGAGCTGAGTAGCTGCTTGGGGTTTGGGGCTTAGGAGATGTTCAACCATTTCCAGGTATTGTGGCATGTACCTTGAGGAGTACCCTCTCATCGGAGGACATGTGGGCAGGGGAGATCAACCAAGACCCTCCAGGGCCTCTCTTCTCTCTTTTGCCTCACCACCCTGCAACTCTCAATATCTTGGCACACCTTCAATTCTATACATGGGCATTCTCCAGTTCCCGTATCCTACCATCAATGGCCTTTCACAATTTCTGGAATTGTGTACCTTGCTCCTTATCCCCCTCTTTCCTATTCTAAGATTCTCTTTCAATCTTGCCTCTTTGATCAGAGTTTCATTCCCTGTCCAACAACCTTCTTACACATAGGGCTCAGTCAGATTCTCTTGAATAGGACCTGCTGTGAAGAATCTTCATGTTTCACTCAAATATTGGTGATAAGAACATGCAGCATTTGAATCAGAAGTGATATTTAAAATGTATAAGATTACAATGAGACTTGACCAAGTAGGTCCTGAGAAACTCTTGCCCTGGTACTAAAATAAGGGATCAAATGGGAGATTGATCTTGGAGGAGGTTAAGAGGGCGGCTCAATATCTGGGGCCAAGGGACCTGTATTGTGCTGCAAGGTTCTATGTGTAGAGAGCTGAGGAACTGGTCCTTCTCTCAGACAGTCATAAATCTTCAGAATTTTCTGCTGCATAGATTGAATCATTAAATATATTCAAGCTGAGATCAAGAGAGTTTTGATCCTCTGGGGTTATGAGAACCGGTAATAAAGTTGAGCTGAGGCCAAGCTCACAACAGTTACTATGCTGCGGAGTCATTTTCCTTAAGGTGTTACAATTCCATGGCGTGTTCAGCAAATGTTTTTGTTTACTGCAGGACACAGCCGGTCAGGAGCGGTATCGAACCATCACCACAGCTTACTACCGTGGCGCCATGGGCTTCATCTTGATGTATGACATCACCAACGAAGAATCCTTTAATGCTGTCCAGGACTGGTATGTTATCTGTGGCTGTCTGGAATGGAGGGGCTCTGACTCCTAGAATGACACCGCGCACAACTCTGCTTGCTCCTTAAGCAAGTTCTCCCCTTCGTTTCACCTTCTCCCACCACTTCACTGCCATTGATTTTTTCCTTTTAGAATTCATCCAGCTTCCTTTTGAAATCAATAAATCAAAAATCCACAAAGGCTTAGGATGTGAAATAAATCGAGACAGTGCTGGAAACACTCAGTAGATCAGGCAGCATCTGCGGAGAGAGGAACGGCTAATGATTTGGGTTGGTGATCTCACGTCATAGTGTTCCCATTGAATCTCTTCCAGCAAAGTTAGAATTCACTGAGTAAAACACATTTCCTCCTCTCTCCTCTGGGTCTCCAGTGTTTGATGCCTCTGGGCCTGTACTTGCTGGAGTTTAAAAGACTGAGGAGGGTTCTCATTGAAACATTTTGAAAATGAATGGTCATGGCTTACTTGGAAAATGAATGAGTCTTCGGAGTGGACTTGGAGAGGATGTTTCCTATAGGAGGGGCATCTAGGACCTGGGGGCACAGCCTCAGAGCACAAGGACGTCCCTTTAGAACAGGGATGAAGACGAATTTCTTTAGCCAGAGGCTGGAGAACCTGTGGAATGCATTGCCATAAATGGTTGTAGAGGCCAAAACATTGGGAACATTTTAAGTGGAGGTTGATAGGGTCTTGATTAGTAAGGCTGTCAAAGGATATGGGGAGAGGGCAGATGAATGGTGTTGAGAGAAAATAAATCAGCCACAATGGAATGATGGGGCAGACTTGATGGGCTGAATGGCCTAATTCTGCTCCATTGTCTCATGGGTCTTTTGCTGAACCTCTTCATTTGTAAGACCACAAGACTATAAGATACAGGAGCTGAATTAGGCCATTTGGCCCATCCATTCTGGTCTGCCATTTCATCGTGGGTGATCGAATTTTCCTCTCAGAACCAATCTCCTCTCTTCTCCCCAGGTCCCTTCATGCCCTGACCAATCAAGAATCTATCAACCTCTGCCTTAAGTATAGATACAGACTTTGCTTCCACAGCTGCCTGTGGCAAAGAATTCCACAGATTCACCACTCTCTGACTAAAGGAATTCCTCCTCATTATCTCAGTTTTAACTCCCTATATTCTGAGGCAGTGCCCTCTGGTCTTAGACTCTCCCACTATAGGAACCATCCTCTCCACATCCACTCTATCAAGGCCTTTCACCATTCAATAGGTTTCAATGAGGTCACCCCTCATTCTTCTGAATTCCAGTGAATACAGCGCCAGAGCCATCAAACGCCCTTCATAGAACAAGCCTGGAATCATATTCATGGATCTCTTTTGAACCCTCTCCAGTTTCAGCACATTATTTCTAAGATGAAGGGCCCAAAATTGCTCACAATATTCCGAGTAAGGTTTCACCAATGTTGTATAAAGTCTCAACATTACAGCCTTGTTTTTTTATTCTAGTCCTCTAGAAATGAATGCTAACATTGCATTCACCTTCCTCACTGCTGACTCAAATCTGTAAATTAACCTTTAGGGAATCCTGCACAAGGGCTCCCAAGTCCCCTTGCACTTCAGTTTTTTGTATTTTCTCTCCATTTAGAAAATAGTCAATCCTTTCATTTCCATACACTTCCTGACACTGTATTTCATTTGCCATTTCTTTGCCCATTCTCCTAATCTGTCAAAAGTCCTTCTGTAGCCTCTATAATTCTTCAAAACTACCTGCCTTCATATTGTCTGCAAACTTTGCAACAAAGCCAGCAATTACAGCATCCAAATCATTGACATATAATGTAAAAAGAATTGGTCCCAACACAGACCCCTGTATTCCCACACTTTGCCTCCTGCTACTCAGCTACTGCTCTATCCATGCTAGAATTGTTCCTGTAATGCTATGGGCTCACAGCTTGTTAAGCAGCCTCATGTGTGGCAGCTTGTCAAAGGTCTTCTGAAAATCCAAGTACACAACATCCACTGATTCTCTTTTGCCTATCCTGCTTGTTATTTCTTCAAAGATTTCCAATAGATTTGTCAGGCAAGATTTTCCCTTGAGGAAACCATCCTGACTGTGGCCTATTTTATCATGTGCCTTCAAGTTCCCTGAGACCTAATCCTTAATTATTGACTCCTACAACTTCCTAACCATTGAAATCAGACTTAACTGGCTTATAGTCTCCGTTCTTCTGCCTCTCTCCCTTCTTGGAGAGTGGAGCGACATCTGCAATTTTCCATTCTTCCATAACTGTTCCAGAATCTAGTGATTCTTGAAAGATCATCACTAATGCCTCCACATTCTCTTCAGCCACCTCTTTCAGAACTCTAGAGTGTATATCATCTGGTCCCGGTGACTTATCCACCTCCAGACCTTTCGGTTTCCCCAAGAACTTCCTCTCTAGTTATGGTAACATCACACATCATGCTCCCTGACACCTGGAATGTCCACCATATTGCTGGTGTCTTCCACAGTGAAGACTGATGCAAAATCTAATCACTCTGGTTGATGGTTTTCAACATCTCAGTGGATGATGGATTAAGTTGCTTGGTCATGGGTAGGTGGTGGGTTACCCTTTTTCAAATGGAAGAAATTAAACACATTGATATCCATTTTGTAATTGAACAGCAACACACACAAAATGCTGTGGACTGCAGCAGGCCAGGCAGCATCTATAGGGAGAAGCACTGTTGACGTTTCGGGCCGAGACCCTTCGTCAGGACTAACTGAAAGGAGAGATAGTAAGAGATTTGAGAGGGGGAGGGGGGATCCGAAATGATAGGAGAAGACAGGAGGGAGAGGGGTGAAGCTAAGAGCTGGAAAGGTGATTGGAGAAAGTGATACAGAGCCAGAGAAGGGAAAGGATCATGGGACGGGAGGCCACGGGAGAAAGAAAGTGGGAGGGGAGCACCAGAGGAAGATGGAGAGCAGGCAAGGAGTGGTTGTGAGAGGGGCAGAGAGAAAAAAGGGGGGAAAACAATAAATAAATAAATAAATAAATAAATAAATAGATAGATAGATAGGTAGGTAGATAAATAAATAAATACATGCATACATGCATAAATAAATAAATAAATAGATAGATAAATAAATAGATAAATGAGGGATGGGGTAAGAAGGGGAGGAGGGGCATTAACAGAAGTTAGAGAAATCAGTGTTCATGCCATCAGCTTGGAGGCTACCCAGACAGAATATAAGGTGTTGTTCCTCCAACCTGAGTGTGGCTTCATCTTGACAATAGAGGAGGCCATGGATTGACATATCAGAATGGGAATGGGACGTGGAATTAAAATGTGTGGCCACTGGGAGAACCTGCTTTCTCTGGCGGACAGAGCGTAGGTGTTCAGCAAAACGGTCTTCCAGTCTGCGTCGGGTCTCACCAATATAAAAACGGCCACACTGGGAGCCCCGGACACAGTATACCACACCAGCTGACTCACAGGTGAAGCTGTAACCGAACATCCTCATTGGGATGTTGCTGTCATTAGAGAGTTTACTTTAGTCGTCTGTTTTTTAATTTATGCTCTCATGGGATGTGAGGGTTATTCCAAAGCCAGTGTCAATTGCTGTTGAGAAGATACACAGCCTTCTTGATCTGCCGCACTCTGTGTTCTCGCAGAACATAGACAAATATAACCAGGAGTGGGCTATTTTCCCCTTGTGTCTACTCCGCCATTCATTAAGATCATAGGGGATCTGTCACCCCAACATCACATCTGTTTCTCCCTTGAATCTACTCAGTGGCTGAGTCCCTGAAGTCCTGTTCATTCAGAAGTTCCAAGCAATAATGAAGAGACCAGGATATATTTCCACGTCAGCATGATGTCTGCTGTGAAGAAGAACCTGCAGGTGGTGGTGTTCTCTGGTTCCTCGTTGAGACTGCATGTTTGGGAGCTGCTGTTGAAGCCTTGATAAGGTGTTACAGTGCATTTTTGTTGAATGCACACGTTGAAACTCTGCTGTGCCAGTTGGTGGGACATGTGAATGGTTAAGGTGGCTTTACTTCTCAGTAAAGCAGTCGGCATAATCAAAGACCCTTCCCACCCCAGGCGTTCCTTCTTCTCCCCTCTCCCGTCAGGCCCAAGAAACAAAAGTCTGAAAGCACACACACCCAGGCTCAAGGACAGCTGCTACCCCTGCTGTTACTGGATTCTCTTGTACGACAAGATCAACTCTTGACCTCACAAACTATCTCGTTATGATCTTGCACTTTATTGTTCATCTGCTCTGTGCCTTTTCAGTAGCTTTTATGCTTTATTCTGTAGTTTTATTGTTTGACCTTGTTCTAGCTCAGGGGTGGGCAAACTTTTTGACTTGAGGGCCACAAAGGGTTCTAAAATTTGACAGGGGGGCCGGACCAGGAGCAGATGGACGGAGTGTTTTGGTAATACACCTCATAAGAGAAAACAAAATATCATGGGATATGTAGAAAACATGTGCTTTAATTTCAATTGAAAATGAACAAATGCATTACAACAAAATATCTGTCTTTGAAGTCCCATGGTATTTAGCTATTTATTGAAATGTCTTTTAAAACACTGAAAATTAAATGAATAAAATACAGCTTTTTTAATAGTAACAGTTATTATTTTAAAGCACTGAAAATTCTGTTATCCTTCAAGATATTATCATCATCACTCTCCTCCTGACTGTCTTTATTTCAAAAACGGTAGGAGATGCAGGTCTACTTGTCCTGCTCCTTCTTATTCAATTGTCCCCTGTGCCAAAACTCAACAACGACCCGCACAATGACAGAACAGTGAGAGCGCGCCAATATGCGGAGCTCTGTGCTCGCAAATCCCCGCAGGCTATCTCCCTTAGCCGGAACGCTGGCTAATTGTGAGCCGGTTCGGATGTGCCAGGAAATGGGTCGCCACAAGGTCACAAAGTAAAGTGCAAATGTGGAGTAATACGCTGCACCTCAACAAAGGTCAATGTATATAGAGTGCGTCATCTATTGGAAAAATGCCAGAATTGCGGGGAAAAAACGTTAACAAGGTTTATTAATATAATTTCATCAAGTTCTGCAGGCCGGATTAAAAAGCTTAACGGGCCGCATATGGCCCGTGGGCCATAGTTTGCCCATGCCTGTTCTAGCTCAATGCACTGTGTAATGATTTGATCTGCGTGAGCAGTATTCAAGACGAGTTTCTCACTGTATCTTGGTACATGTGACAATCATAAACCAGCACCAATACCAAGTCAGCTACTTTGCCCCAGACTGCACTGACCTTGGTTGTTATTGGCAAATGGAGAGTATTCTATGAAGCTTCTGAATTGTGCCTCGTCAATTGTGTAAATATTTAACAGATCAGGAGCGGAATCACTCACGGAAGGATACCCAGCCACTGCCTTGATTTCATGGTACAGTATGTATGAAGGTAGCCCAGCAGGTTACAAGTAAGTAAAGAAAGATTAGCTTTATTTGTCACACGCACATTGAATCATACAGTGTAGTGCGTCATTTGTGTCAAAGCACATCAGCGAGGTTTGGGCTGGGGGCAGCCCGCGGGAGTCACCACATTTCCGGGACCAACATAGCATGACCCCACTTACTAACCCTAAACCTTTTGGAATGTGGGAAGAAACCGGAGCACCTGGAGGAAACCCACACGGTGATGGGGAGAACATACAAACTGCTTATAGATGGTGGCAGGAATCAAGCCCTGATCCATTACAGCTGCCACCAAAGAGCAATTGTGTTAACTGCTATGCTACCATGTGCCCCATTATCACATCCCCATTTGTGAGATCTTCCTGACTACAATTTATCAGTTGAATGCTGATGGCAGTGATAACACTGCTGAAGAGACATTTCCTACAGGACTCTTGCCATTTTTATTCCTTTAATATATCAAATGCACCCGTTTCTGTTCCTCACAGGTCAACACAGATTAAGACTTACTCATGGGACAATGCTCAGGTCTTGCTGGTTGGGAACAAATGTGACATGGAAGACGAACGTGTGGTACTAGCAGAAGGAGGAAAACAGTTGGCTGATCATCTAGGTAAGGTTGCTAGTACTAATCTAAAGCTTTCGGTACTGAGTATAGTTCTGATCTCATTCTTACTGAGACCACCTACAACTGTGGTTCACAGAAAATAGAGCTTTCAAATGTCCTGAAGAACTTCAGAGCTGTGATTAAGCAGAGTCGAACACCAGGCAACTAAAGCAAATGAGGAAAGATAACCAAATGTTTGGTCAAGGGGTAGTTTTAATGTTTTTGTTTGAGGTGGGAGTTCCAGAGTTTAGGATCCATATAGGAATGGAGTGGTTCAAGATGGCTGCTGATGCTAGAGTGTTGGATCTAGATGTGCCAAAGAGGTCAGAGAGAGAGCGGAACTGAGATCGAGGATGCGTACTGGGATAGAGCAGGTTATTGAACTATGGAAGGCGGAACCTAATGGGAATTAGAAATAAGGATGGAAAATTGAAAATCGTGGCACTGTCAGACCGAGAATAAGCATGGATCAGAGACAACAACAGTGACGAGAGATCCAAATCATGCAGTGGAATTTTGGGTAACGGAGTTTGCAGGGCCACCCAACAAGGGGAGTATTCTGTTAACTTGGTAGATGCGAGGAGTACAGGGGGCAGTGATGGGGCTGAAGTAAAGATGTCTCCAGGTTTAAGAAGTTTAAACTATGAAGAGAGTGATGAATGAGGGAAGATTTTGAGAAAGCCTAGCTGGATTTTTAAGAACACAAAGAAAATTAACTTGGTCAAAGAGTTCACTGCGTTGGATGCTACAAGATCTTTGGGTGCAAGATGTTAAATATTTGGAGTTGGGAGGTTGGTCTGAGGAAATTAAAATAAAAACTTTTATAAAGAATGTGTGAGCGGGACCAAGAGTCAATGGTAAGCTTTTCTATAAACATGTCCAACAAAAGGTCAAAGTGAGATAGAAGTAAAAGGTTAAATTGTGAGGACAGGTTTCATAAATGTGGCTTATATGCTTTGACGAGGGCAGACTAGGGAGCAGTCTCATAGGGTTTGGTAAATGATGGAAGGCTTTGTTAGGGTCAGTGGAAAGAGACTGATGGAATGGGCCCAGAGATTAAAATTAGAAAATCAAAATCGGAGCCCAATTGTTTGTGAAACATGGATTTCATCATGTCGAGTGCCCGAGATCTGACATTTCTCCTCCCAGAGACTATAGATCAAAAAAGGTTTCCAAGACTCTGTGACAGACCTTTCTTTGGGCAGTGCATCAAAGTGTGTAGAGCTAAGATGGGTAAAGAAACAGCTTTAAAAACTTGAGGCCCGAATCTCTTCCTTCTTTTCTCAGTTTTCCGAGGAGCGGTGAGAAATTGGTTGGGGTGTTTGTGTGATTGAAGGTATGCAATATCAGTCTTCCCTGCAGTCCACGAGTCTGCACCCTCTGCTGAGCACGGGATGGAGTGAGGAACAGAGTACACTGAACTGGAACACCTTCAATCACTGCTGTTGGTTATTGAGCTTTCAATCCCAGAGAGCGTTGAATTGCACATAACTGGGCAAGGTTTGAATGATGCACCTGTGCAAGTTCTACAGTGTCCTGTGGTGACACCAGATCCTCTCATGTGTCACTCAAGTAGCAACGTAGCCAGTCAAACCCGACCGTCATATCCAAACCACAGCCGCTTTTAGCATTTTCTGGGAAGTGATTACAATGGAAGCAGCCTCTCTGTACCAAGTCTGAATCTCTGAATCCAGTTGGAGCACCCCTGAAAGTTGTGGGTTCAAGCCCCACACCAGGCACTTAAGCACACAAATTCACGAGTCCAACTTTCAGATGAATCATTAAACTTTTTTAAGATGGATGTAAATGAAATTCGATTGCACTATTGCAAGAAGCAACAATTATCCCCCAATTAATGCCTCTAAGAGCAGATTATTTGGATATCACAAACCCACATTTCATGACTGCAAATTATCAATTGCATTTCCTACATTACTCTTCTTGCTCATGCCTGACACTGGGACATGCTACGATGACACAGGAGTTCAAGAACATTGTATATTTGTCATTCTCTGTTTCTTATCCAAAAGGAGTAACTTTTGATCCTTTGCCTTTAGTCACTGGATAAATCTTCACTTTTGTTACACCCTTTGCTTACAGGATTTGAGTTTTTCGAAGCCAGCGCAAAAGACAACATCAACGTCAAGCAAACGTTTGAGCGCCTGGTGGACATCATCTGCGAGAAGATGTCAGAGAGCTTGGACGCGGCTGACCCTGCAGTCACCGGGGTGAAGCAAGGTACACAGCTGAATGAGCAGCCTGCCCCACCACATCAGGACTGCGGCTGCTAAATATCTCCCAGGAAACAGTCCCAACACCTCCTTTATTTATTTTTCCCTCTCTCTCTCTCTTTCTCACTCTTTCTCTCCCCTCCCTCCTTCATGTCCTGCCCTCCTACTACTCCCTTCAAATACAAGGCAGACAAGCCGGCTCCCCTGTGGACAAAGCTGCCAGCAGGCCTGAGAATGCCTCCCTCCCAAAGCGATGCCTGGGGTAGGGTGCTGTGTGGTCAGGATACGCAGGTCATGGAGGGTATAAAACAAAGCCAGACCATTGACACATTACTCACCCCCAACTTCCCAGTTCCCCGTAACGGTGACGCCCAGTATGGCATTTGTGACAATCATCCTTTGGTTGACATGCAGTTGGTCTGATAGCCTCTGCTTCGCCACCCGTCCCTGGGTTAGTTCCTGTAATTATTTCCACCTGAGCAGGGAGCTTCGGTACTTTTGCGGTGAAAACTTGACCTTTAGGTTTATATGTGAATTATTCCCATGTGAAAATATTAGTTCTTGTGCCATCTCTGATACAGCTTACAAAAGTGAGTGTGTGTGTGTGGGTATATCTCTCTCTCTCTCTCTCTCTCTCTCACTTATTTTCAGATGTGCACACACACGCACATGGAAATATTCCAATTATCCACTCTGGTTGTGAGGGTCTTGAAGGTACTGAGGGAGTGGGGTCTGCACTGTTGACTCTGCAGTGATCACACAGGCCTTTGTACCACAGTATCGCGAGGCTCACTCTGACCGTTCCCTCAGTTTACGTGCATCCTGACTGTTATCCTTTGAATTAGCGAACCTAGGTGCCACTTTTGCCAGCCAAAGCCACATTGCAGTTCCCCATGTGTCTGCACAGGCCTCCTCACGGAATATCAACAAGGCCCAGTAAGATGCTGCAAGCAAGCTCTGGGGCTCATTTCCAGATGAATAGAGAGGGAAGAGATGTTGTACTAAACTGGTTAAACCATACTCAAAGCAGCAAACAATACTAGACTCCGTAACACACACAAGTTCTGGAGGAGCTACGAAAAGAATCGTCAGGGTATACGGAAAGAAGTTGTGCAAGATGCAATTTCATTCTTTGGTAAGGAGGTGAATGTATGACAGGTATTTAGGATGAACAAAAGGCTTTGGCAGGTAGAAATGTTGCTTCTCCATGTTAGATGATGGAGCCAGGATCCATTCATCTAAGATGGTTGTTAGGAATTTCTTTACTCGGAGAATAAGGACAATGTGGAGCTCACCCTGACGGAGAAGAGTTCAAGTGAACACCAGAGAAGGGTTTAAGGGGAAGCTGGTAGAACACATATGGGAGAGAGGAATTGAAGGGAATGGTATTAAGAAGTGAGCCTTGAGATATATAACTGTTCCCTCACTCAGAAGGTAATGAAGCTATGAAATTTGCTATACCCCAGAATTATGAAGGTTAGATCATTAGAGCTATTTTATATGGAGGTAGATAGCTCAGCGGTTTGAGAGTCATGGGGAGCTGGTGCAGAGGAGAAGGCGGGGCTTGGGGTAGATCAGCCCTGATCATATAGAATGGAGGGGCTAGCTTGAGGGGGCCAGGCAGATTTAAGATGGCCTCTGCATCCTATTGCCTTTTGTGACTTAGAGGTGAAGTGACCGGCCAGGCTGATGCTTGGCCTTCATCCTCTTGTTCTTGGAAAGCGCAGAGTGGTTTCAGAATCTGGGCTTCACCGGTAAAAGCAAATCTTTAAAAGTTGCCACCTGTAAAAGGGACGATGGAATCAGATTGGCTTAAAAACCCAGGAGAGAATGGATGTGACAGGATAATAAAGAATCAATGGGCAGAGCTTCAAAATAAAGGGACTTCCCTTTAGAACTGAGATGAGGAATTTCTTCAGCCAGAAGGTGGTGAATTTGTGGAATTTGTTACCACACGAGACTCTGTAGGCCATGACATTGGCTGTACTTAAGGAAAGATACCAGCCATGATTGAATGGTGGTGCAGATGTGATAGTCTAGTTCTGCTCCTATATCTTATGGTCTTATCTTAAACCAGCTGATTATTGTCCTCTGGGTAAGCAAACCGCACAGGGTCTATACATAACTACAGTTGCTCGCAAACAGTGATTGCATCGAACTGCCCTCGAATGTGACTAAGCAAGTACTTGTTATATCAAACTACCTCATAGCCAGGTGGGAGGACAGACTGCAGCAGCTTAAGAATGGCATGGCTCACCAGAGCCTTCTCAGGGTAATGGGGCATGGGCAACAAAAAGCCACTCCTGTTGGTGGCAGCCACCGCGTTCTGAGCAGGTTGAACCACTTCGCAATTTACTGCTGATTAGCGCCCTCATGTCGTCGAGAGGTCCAGAAATAGCCCGCTCCACTACCAGAACTGTTGATATTTGTTCCGATATAATTTATCAATAAATCACGGAAGTAGCTGTCCCAGCAAAAAGGTGCTTCAGCTCATGTTTGTAGCACACACCTAGGATCTGTGCTGCAGGAATTTGCCAGGGGTAGTTGGACAGCACCTGACGAACCTGAAATCCTGATGTCTCGAGGGACAAGGACAGCAGGCGAATGGAACATCAGCACTTGCACATTCTCTGCAAGTCATAGGGCATCCTGACTTAGAAATTTATCGCTGCTTCTGCAGTCTTGCTAAGTCTAAGTCTTGGAACTCTTTATTAATAACCCTGGGAATACATTGATCAGAAGAACTGCCGCAGTCCATGAAGGAGGCTCACCGCCGCTTTGATGGGAACATTTAGCGAGGCTCAGTGACTGCCGGACTTCACCAGCATCACATCACTGAAGTGAAAAAAAGCCTCAGGCCTCCAATAGCTAGAGACAATTAAAAAAAAAGTATAAGGAGATCATTTTCATTTATTCAATAATAAATGA
Source organism: Hypanus sabinus (assembly GCF_030144855.1). NCBI lineage: Eukaryota > Metazoa > Chordata > Chondrichthyes > Myliobatiformes > Dasyatidae > Hypanus > Hypanus sabinus. The sequence continues at coordinate 28,072,108 of NC_082721.1, forward strand.
GGACCACAGTGAAACAAAAAATGTTAGAGATATTCAATTGGGCAGAAAGTCATCTGTGGAGTGGGCATGCTGACTGAATGAGTACTGCTGTGATAGTGTCGTGGTTACATTATCGGATGAATCCGTCTCCATGGGTGTAATAATTACTTGTCACAATCTCAGCTTTGTTTTTGCCGGTAGTGCCCCGTGCATCCCTCACGGTACACGGCTGTGGTTTCCGATGTGGGTGATGATGTTGAAGCTGATGGAGTCAATCTCGCCTTTGCTTTGACTCCATAGCTTGGAAGCCAAGATGGCATTGTCAAGCAGTCGAGTTTCTCCCTGGCACTGCTGATATCCAGATCTTCAACCCCTCCTACCATCCACTTCCCAGTTCCTCTGTTCTCTTTTGTTCTAAATTCCTCTTTTTGTTCTGTGGCTGTGAATGCTAGAGTCAATTTTTCACCATTCTGAGGGCAGTATCAACCCTAACCGGACCCTACCTGTACCCGCCCAGATCTCACGGCTATTGCCTCTCACTTTGCCACCCTCTCCATCTCAGCCCTCATCTGACTGAAGGCCTGGGCATGGGTCTAGATCCTGGAAATGCCTACTGGGCAGCACTATGGGAGCAAATTCATCTCACGGGGAGCAGCCGTTCAAGAAAGCAGCTCACAATCACCTTACAGGCAGTAAGGGATGGAACCAGAAAGCTCTAACAATGGTTGCCTCCACTGAAGTGGCAAAATCATCCAGTTTATTCACACCATCTGGGGAAAGACCTCGAGACTGACCTTGCCCGGTTTAGACCCACGTGTCTTACACTGATAGGGGGATGAGTTCAGAAAGGAGGAGGTTTCCTGCCACTTGAGGGTGATCAGGCATTAAATGGTGGCCTGTAGCCATTATCCACCTCCCGAGAGTGAGCCTTCTAACAAGGCATAATAACCCTCTCGCCTGGCAGTCTATGATTGACCAATTTTTACCTGTGGTTATGGGGGACGAATGCAAGGAGGTGTCTAGCATGCCACAACTTGCAAAAAAAGATTAGGGAAAATAGACCTAAAACCCAATATACACTATAATGTGGTAATCCTTCTTGTATATAAGTGTAAATAGCCAGGATATTGGTTCGTGTGAATTTGTGTAGTTATGGTCTTAATGTCTCTGAAAAATGTTGCAGAGTTCTAACAGCTTGTTGTAGCTTAAGGTATTTTTACCTCTCTCTGTACTTCTCATTTCTTAATAAACCACTCCCCCCAACTTTATTGAAGAGCAATATAGACATTTTGAAATGGACTTTATGTAAAAGTGTGCCTGTGTGTATGTTGAAAAAAAAATCAATCTTCCAGCAACCCCGAATGAATATTTTTGTTCCGCTCCATAGAGATAGGATTTGTATTGTTGTTAAGACACCTAACATTTTCATACTCATAGGAGCCCTCCACACTTTTTTTTAATTTAAAACGTTGTCTATGAAAGCATTTCTAGGTCAAGTTCATAAATTCAGAATTGCTTATGCAGAGAAAGGCTGGGTGTCCAGTCCTAGTGGACAGTATCAAGGCCTGATTTCATGGTACAAGACAAGTAATCTCACAGCAATGAGGAGTTAGGCTATGATGATATTGTGATGTGACGTGAAGCCCTTTGCAATGCGCTGGCACAGGGAGGGAAGTGTGACTGTTGAATGGGAGAAAGAAGCTGGTTGCTTCTCATTAATTTTCAATTCTCTATTTTGGATTTCTGCGTATGTCAAGGAGTTGGATTGGAGGTCTTCCACTCCAAAGACTGTTAAATAATTAGTCTGTATCTAACCTCTGCTCTCACTGTCCTACCAGTGTTTGGTGGGACAATGTAGAGAGGGACTTAGTTCTGTATCTAACCAGTGCTGTGCCTGGTATACATGGGCTGTCTATTCACAATGCCAGCACCACTGATACACTGAAAATGTACTACCTTGACAATTGCCCTGGGCATATTTAACAGCTCACTGGTTGTGTGTTTGGCAACGACTGTGACCGAAATCACTCTCCATCAGTGCGGGTCAGCTAAATCAGTGCAGCCTGTGATCCCAAACTCTTTCAGCCTTTGTCCCTAAGAACATGGTTCCAATTCATTATCAACATGAGAAATCTCCTTGCAGCTTTAGCTGGCTGAATTGCAGATGGCAAATAATCCTGGAACCAGCTCCTCCCAACATACTTCCAACAATTCATTGCTGCTATGCAGGCCCAATAACATTTGTTAATTGAGTATGACCTGAAGGGCAGTGTTGCTGATTAACATATCTGCAAATTATATCTGGTGAAGGGGAAAATGGGCAAATTGGAGCAAGTTGTGCCAATATGTCTATGTTATTATCAACTTCTTAATTGCTGTCCCCTCCAACTTCGACCGTTGTGGATTTTATGCCTCATTTGAGGAGAGAATGGTTTAGATGGACAGAAGATAATTGGCTTCATGGGACAAGGCACTTGATGGGAAGTGAGTGGTCACATTTAGTAATGGAGGGGTGAGGAGTTTTCTTTGGTCCATGTTTGGGATTGGGAAGTGTTGCTATTATTCTTTCTACTGGTAGATTTAAGGAAGGGAGAGAATATATGATAGGTAAGAATGTCCATGAGCTGTGGGAGGAGGATGGGACAGTCCATGATGGAGATGATGTACATGGGCTGTGGGAGAAAAATGAGTGGACAGGTACAGTCCATGATAGGGACAATGACCATGGGTTTTGGGTGATAGGGCTGAGTCTCCATAGGCTAAAGCAGATGTAGAGATTGGATTGTTTCTGATGAGCTCATGATTGACGTGAAGGCCCGGCTCTGCTCATACCCATCCACCCCACCACAACCCAACTCTCATCTAATATTAAACATGGAATAAAGGAGACGATTTTGCAGAAAACATCCATGTATCTATCTGGATTTTTGAGAAGGGAGGAGAGCAGTATGTTTGGTGGGCTGTGAGCATTCAGGATTTAGGTCTGTTGCCATGGTATGATGGAAGGAATTCTGTTTCTTTCCTACTTGGTCTAGAGCTGCTTGAGATCTTTGATGTGTGTAAAGTACAAACTGCTCCCTTTTGCTGGTCAGCTCTCAAACCTAGTTCAGGGAACAATCCTGATCACAAAAACACCTTGAGAAACTTAAAGCTCTTAACACAGATACAGCCAGTTGTGACGGTTTCTTCTCAATCACCTGATCTTTTCTTGAAATCATATTTCTGCTTAGTGAGAAAAAACATCGCTGTAGAAATCTGCAGACCGTCTCCCTCCCCGTTCTCAGTTGTGAAATGTGCTAGTTCTCCAAAATATGGACTTTCTGTGGGTGTTGGTCAATATCAAAGATTTACTTCAAAGAAACAAAAAGTCAAGAAAATATATTTAAAGTGTCAAAAACCTAGGCTATGAATGATTCTCAGTTTATGTATTAAGAACTTCTGTTGTGTAAAATATTAAAAATTCACTAAAATTATCTTAAACTAATGTGTCTTGTCTTGTGTTCCAAAAAGAATCTTTGATCATTTAACGCTAGAGAGAAATCATCTTCTGAGGGAAGGAGATAAGGTTTTGAGTTTCGGAATCAAGAGTCAGGTTTTGTGCTTTGATGTTGGTAGTATAAAGTGGGACCATTCTCAATGGGATGGTAGAATATCAGATTCTAAATCTGTTCCTACATATCAGAGGAGGCTGCTACAAATATTTTGAATGCTACAAGGGATGTCAGCTCAAATTTCCTCCATCGGGGAAAGCTAGAGGAGTGCGAGGCCAGCAGTAGGTTCCGAGTTGTGGGGATGTGAACTCTGGACACAAGAGTCCTCAATCTCCTTGTGAGGCCCTGAGGAATATCTTTGTTTTGCATTGTGCTGTCTGCTCACCACGTTAGATGGGGGTAAAGAGGTGTGTCGATGCCAGGTGATGTGGGCATGGGATAAAATGGTACAGAAGCACTGGCTGAGGTGGGCAAGGGTTATATCAGAAGGAACAGCATTGGATGAAGAAGTGGGGTCAGCACTGGATGAGATGGTGTCAAAGGTAACAGGAAATACATTTTTCCAAATAACAAGCGCTTGAAGACAACCAGAGCTGATTGGGCCTGGCCTACCATTCAATTGTTCTTCCTCTACCATAAATCCAGAGATCATTGTGTTGCGTTGGGCCCCAGCGGTCTGTCGGTGTTTGCATTGAATGCATTCAACAATTAAGAACTTGTATTCCTTCAAAGATTCATGGGCCCTGGCAGAATTCCTTCTCATCTCTTCCTTGACTGTCCAAGAACCTTTGGTTTCAGACTCTCCAGACCGAGGGAAGGGAGAGCCTTTCATCATCACATTCATGTTTAGATGTGTGTCTCAATGACATCAGAACGTGCGCCGAAACAAAACGGAAATAAACCAAGAGCCCGAGTTCAGAAACCAAATTCATCATCAAACACAGAGCCAAAACGTCAGCTAGTCGGCGTTGGAGAAGGGTGACTGACAAAGGAAAGCAGATTACAATAGGGGCTGATGACATCAGGGTTGATGGATCTGGTATTTAACAGGAGATTTCTCCACGGGGGTTCAGTTCACTCAAGCTCTCATCATAGGATCCATTCCAGAAATCAAGCAAGGGCAAGCTTGTGTTTAAGCAGGCCAGCACAGCACACAATTGAAATTAAGGCAATATTTATTAATGATTCGTATGTCAGATTTATAATCACAATCAATAAAATTCTTCCAATGTAGAGATGGAAGAATTGCCCCTCACAACCCAGGGTTGGTCAGAATTCATTTTTGTACCTCAGGGTATTCAGATCATCTCCACCTCCCGCTAACAATCAGATGAGAGTGATTCTCAGTACCAGTGTCCCGCCTCTGTCTGATTGCCCTCTCAATAAGCCGGCATTACTAGGCAGCATTTCAAACTCCTACAGCATATCTCACAGTTCTTTTCTACCCCCTTTGGAAATGAGTTCACTGGTGGTGAAAATGTAACAAACTATTTGTATAAGAAAATTCCTAATTTCAGCAGCGTGGTTAGGAGCATATAACTGCCTGGCAATTCAGCCCCCTCCCCCTATCAATTGCACTAAATATACCTTGATATTTCTCATGCTTTCTATGATTTGAAAGGAGGGCATTCAGCCCATTGAGTCTATGCCAGCTGCCAGTGCCATCTCATCAACTTCATTCACTCCACCTGTTCCCACGTAACCTATCCTCCCTTAGGAACCCACCAGCTCGACCCTGGTTCTCCTCTCCCACCACATGCCGACACTAATGGTGACTGACCTGAGAGACATAGATGGAAATTAGAGTATCATGGGGGAAGAGTCCCATGCAGTCAGGGGGGCATGTGGAAAACCCACGTAGATAGAATCTGACCAGAAATCAGGATCAAAGCCAGCTCCCTGGAGCACCAACGGATGCACTATCACAGGGTGGCGCAGAAATTAGTGCAATCATTCTACAGAACACTGATGCCGGTTCGATCCCACAGTAGTGTCTGTTAAAGAGCTTGTACATTCTCCCTGTGACTGTATGGGTTTCCTCAGGATGTTTTAGAGACATACGGTTTACGGTTGGTGAGTAGTAGTGCGCTATGTGGACATTGGAAGCACAGTGACTCTTCCGGGCTACCTCCCAGCAGAATCCTTGCTGATCTGACTTGATACAAATGATGCATTTCATTGCTTGCTTCAATGTTAATGTGACAAATGCAGCAAACCTTTCCTATTTCTATCATATCACCCACTGACTAAAATTCAGGAGCTGAATAGAATATGCATTTTCTGCCATGTTTAGCACTACCAACCAAGGATTAATTTCTAAATGAAGTTGACTGAGGGATAAATATGGGCCAGCGTACCGGGGGTGGGGGGGAGCTCCCCGATTTTCTTCAATAGCTTCTGCCTGGGAGGGAAAGCAGAATATTGGTTCGGTATCTCATCTGAAAATCAGCACCTTCAACAGTATATGGCTCTCCAGAATGGGATTTGAACCCATAACCTTCAAAGTTAGGGATCAGTGTGCTCTGTATCGAATCACCTTGGGGAGATCCCTGAGAGTGTCACACTGAAGTCCAGTGTGACAAGACCAGATCTGAGATTCTACATTTTGATCATTACGACACCTAAAGTTATGGGGATGTTCAAGGTTGGGTGGTTGGATGGTGTACAGAAAATCCGTTGTGGATACTGATACTGGAAGCAATACTGGCTCATTCAATACAATTCCTGCCTCTTCTAATGTATTTCTGGTCATTCACATACCAATGGATGACCTCACCCACCCTAAAACTCAGTGGAATTCCAGAAGCTATGGACTCACTTTCAAGGACTCTACAACTCTGTTCTCAATATTTTATCTACTATTACTATTTTCTTTTTCTTTCTGTATTTGCACAGTTTGCTGTAGTTTGCACATTGGTTGTTTCCTGGTCTTTGTGTGTAGTTTTTCATCAATTCTATTGTTTTTTTGCATATGCTGTGGATACTGGCAAGAAAATGAATCTCAGGGTAGTCACCACATATGTAGTGACATATATGTACTTAGATAATAAACTTACTTTGAACTTTAATGCACACCAGTCCTACTTCATCTTTCAACCCATATCTCACCCACTCTCAATCTGGCAAACACAATGTTTATAAAATTCTCCTTGATTTCGTATCCCTCCATGTTCCCCATCCCTATCTCCATAAACCCTGAGATCATTTTTCTCTTCTACTTCTCTGGCAACGTGATCATCCTTGAACTTAATTCTGTATTGGCAGCTATGCTTTCTACAATTAAGATCGCAGGCTCCAGAATTCCCTCCCTAAATATTCCTGTCCTCCCGCCCCTTCCTACGTAAGAGTACTGAAGATCAATTCCCTTTGTCTGAACTTCCTTGTGTCCCAAAATTCCTTTGTTTAGAGATACTCCTGGTTTGCCTTGCTGTTGTAGATTCAGACAAAAAAGGCTACATTTGATTGTAGAGAGAGTGATCTTTATTTCAATCCTGCCCTTTTCCCCTGGAGCTTATGCTATGCCATCACTGGACCGCAAACTGACTGGGTCATTAACCTCATCGAAATTGGTGGCAATTAGATATTATTGTTTTGCTTTTTGTAAACAGTGTTATACTTCCTTCAAAATGACCTAGCAATGCCCCACCCACTGCTAAGCTTTTTTTGGCTCCACTCATTGGGGTGGGGGGAAATGGAGAGGAAAGTTCATATCTTATTGCAAACCCTTATCTGAATCACCAACATGTTATCAGGACAATGACAAAATCAAATGAACTGCTACAGAGGTAGAAATCCCATAAAAATATACAGTCAGTTCAAAGAGAAAAGATTTAGTTTCAAACCTTAACCTATTATGGCTCAGGACCCAAATTCCTTTTGCAACAACAAACACTGGGTGAAAAATGGATACCTGTAAATAGTGTTGAGTTCACACAGCAGTGGTGATCTTGCATTCAAAATTAGAAGCCTCATATTATAATTTCCATTGTAGTGTGCCACAACCAAAAGCAGAGCAAGCTTTATGACAAAGGTTACTTTAGATAGGTTAACTCTCCGTGTTAAATGGTTACTAAGCAATAATGGTTCAAATGGGAAGAGAATGAGGGAGAGAGAAACAGGAGAAAGATGGTGAGTAAGTGTCAGTCGAGCTTTGTGTCATTTCCAGACATTTTCAGGCAGCACAGACAGGTTTCAGGATTATTTGGGTGGATACTGAGCGAAAGGCACTTCTTCATTTAAGCTATTCTGGAATAAAAACAAAATGAAAAAGAGTGTAAGTCTTTCATTTTACCCAGCATTCCTTCCATGTCTTGCCATGACCAAGGAGAGTTGAGATATTTTTTCTCTGTTGTCATTGAGAAACCCAGTGAAAAGGACCAAGGTACACAGGGCAGAATAACACCATTGAATGGCAGCAGGAGTTTCCAGCAGGGGAAGTTGGATGTATCCATCTTGGTTTCCTAGAATGGCAAGAAAGACTAAGACACAACGCAAGAGCAACAGGTTACTGGAAATACTCAGCAGATCAGTCAGCATCAGTGGAGAGAGAAACAAGGTCAATGACCTTCCATCTAAGTTCAAAAATATGACATCATCACCCCTTCATCAGATCCGGATATTATTAAAACTAAACAAGTTCAGAAGAAGTGATGGCAACAGGGAAAAGAGAGAGGAAGAAGTTACTAAAGATAAGAACTATTACATTGAACAAAAGAGAGTTAGCTTCCTGAATACTTTTGCGTGTATCTTAAGGAATTTGGGCTGCTGATCATGAAAATTACCATGAAATTTCCCTATCATGCACCATGTTTTCAAATTGGAATAACTGGTGCCAAGATTACGGTAGGCATTTTTGTTGGTCCACAAATCAAACAGGGGTCATCAAAGGCAGGTAATTTGAAGAACCTCTAGTGGGACCAGAGAAAATTGCATGGAAGGCATTCAATGATGTTGTTAAAAATTTTCTTTGCAACCACAGAGCACCAAACTATGTGAAGCTGGTTGACAACACGCTTCAATCATACAAAACCATGACCTTCCATGTCAATAAATATTCATTTTTTACATTCCCATTTGGACTTCTCCCATGCAAATCTTTGCGCTGTCAGTGATGAGCATAATGAAAGGTTTCACCAAGACATTACGGTCATGGAAAAATGGTATCAGGGCAATTGGAAGTCCTCAATGCTGGCAGATTATTCTTGGACACTTAAAACGAGAAGTCTCAGTCATGGGAGTACAGACAAAAATCATCAACATAACTATTTTAGCTTAGTTGAACTACTGCAAAACATCCACACTGTTATGCAATTAAGTGCATTATTTTCTACAAAATTATTTCCTTGTTTCCCCAAATTCCTACATGATACAAGTACAGTAGTCAGAAATTATAGTTCAGCTTCAAGTGGTCTGTCATAAACAAAAACAATTCTGAGGAAGCAACACTTTCAAAAAAGCTTGTTGACTATTGTCATAAGGTGGAAGGGGGGAGACGTTGGGACAAATGGGACAAAGTGCTGGGTGAGTGGAGAGGGTGAGGGTCTGGGAAGGGTCGTTCTTGAAGAATGGAGAAGCAAGATCATTTCATGCCAAACTCTACACTGAGCCTGAAAGTCTGCCATAGTTCAATGTTAAAACTGAGCTAGGAACTCCTAATTTCAACGGTGGGGAAAAAGTGTTGATTAAGGCCTCTGGAACTTAGGAGAAGATAGAAGACAGACTCAATGCAGCAGAGGCTGGAGACCAGAGCTATAAGGGTTACAACTGGATGATACAGGAATTCTTGTAGTCAAGAAACTTGACCTAACCTGTGGGTCATAATTCCTAAACTGTCACTAACAAATTCAGCAGATATTTTGTCGCCCAAGTGGGCAGTGGAAATGTGGAAAACTCATTGCCAAGAAGATCGGTCAAATCAAAAGCAAAAACATTTAAAGGGGGGAAAAGATGAGCATATGGTAGAAAGGAATGGAAAGATGAAGTGGTGGGGAGTTGAACTAGAAGATGGTAAGATGGAATTAAGGATCAGAAAAGTAGTCAGATAGCCTTGATAAATTTTTTGGAAGCCTATATGAGAGGACAGGACCTGTGTAAGAAATCAACCTCCTCAGAGCTAACTGGGGCTGCCTGTTGAGTAAATGCACACACGATACTGGCAGTGTGGACAGGGCCGTCAGGAACAAGTCAAAAATAAAAGCATTAAAATGTTGGCTGTGGATCTGTCAGCAGTGCATTGAGGTATTTTATATTGTGAATACACTGTATTGGGCGAGTCAGGAGGTTATTAGGACAGTGAAGCAATGGTCCTAATGGGTCATTGACGACTTCTACAAGAGAGCACCTGTGAAGACTGACAAAAACAACTGAAGTTAGGCTGGTCCAACAGACTGTCCCAATATTATGATGACAGAATCACCATGACTAAATAAAAGGAAAAATATTGCCACCCGTGAGTGAGACCAGGAGCAGGAATCAATGGTATGATGCTGTCTCTAATTTTCCAGTGTGGTGGCATTTTTAGTGTCTAAGTTAGACTTCAGACAGACACCCCATAAGAAAAATAGTGCCTCTGATAATGCTATTTTCCCACAAAATTTCACTAGAGGGTCAATCCAGCCTGGAGCAGGACTTGAGCAAACATCTGACCAGCAGCCACTGCAGAGATACACGGACCATCCCTCCCTGACAAGTTCGGGTCTCAGCGCTTCGCTTAATTCCTTCCCTGTCCGTCGGCCCCTGGCAGCGACGTTGGGAGCCAGCTGCTCAAGCAGCCCGATGCTGAGTCAAGCTAATACAATAAACAGAGCCAAAGAAAGCAATTTCAACTTGTTTCCAGAGACGCCCCAATTCTCCTGGCCCACAGCCAGGATCACAGGGTGTGGCTTCTGTTTGAACTGGGTGAGGGGACTGCCCACTGTTCCTTCTCCATAGGAGTGCCACGTTGCTCACCTAAGCATAACTTTTCAGGTTTTAAATATGAAAGTACAATAAAAAAAGAATCTATGGAAGGGGTGCGACAGGAGGATTTTAAGTCCAGTCAAGAATATGATGGCTTTTTCATTTGCTTAATTTCATGATTTAGTTGTTATTAAAAGTGCCACATACCTACAGTACATGAAGACAAGTCCAATGCAGTCACATGCACACACAATGCATAAACAGATGATGCAATGCAGGCTGAACAAGTGATCCAGCCCATGGATACATTGCAGAACTGGAGATACATACAGTAAAACTGCTGCAGGCTTCTGAAACATGGCCATACACAATACATAGGTCCATTTAATATATACAATACCTATAGAAACTTAGAACATCTGATGGATCTGGGCCTGTATTCACAGGAGTTTAGAATAATGGGGGGGGGGGAAGGAGAGGGAATCTCACAGAAACATTGAATATAGGAAGGCATACAGTAAATTGGATATTTCCTACAGGTGGGAGAGTCTAGGACCAGAGGGCACAGTCCTGGAATAGAAGACACAAAGTGCACTGCAGATGCTGTGGTCAAATCAAGACGTACAAAAAAGCTGGATGAACTCAGCAGGTCGGACAGCATCCGTTGACTGCTCCTTTCAACGGATGCTGCCCGACCTGCTGAGTTCATCCAACTTTTTTGTACGTCTGGAATAGAAGGATGTCCCTTTAGAACAGAAATGAGGAGGAATTTCTTTTGCCAAGAACCCGTGCATTTCTCTGCCATAGATGGCTGTGCAGGCTAAATCATTGGGTATACTTAAGTTGGAGATTGGTAAGTTCTTAGTAAGGGGGGGTCAAAGGTCATGGGGACAAAGCAGGAGAATGGGGTTGAGATGGAAAATAAATCAGTCATGATCGAATGTCAGAGCAGAATCAATGGCCTAATTCTGTTCCTATGTCTTGAGGTCTTATGGTCTTACAGACTCAAAAATAGCTTCATAAATACATGCAGAACAACACCTGGCCCCAGACAGATGTAATTTACATACCATTGGCATTTCTTGGAGACGTTTAAATCCGGGCTTTCCATTTTGTGAATATTTCACAGCAGTGATGATGACCGCAATAAGTAAAATTAACACCAGAATTACAATAATAATAATCAGCCCCGGGTCTAGTTGTAGCCTTTTTGGAGTCAAAACTGAAAAAGAGATAGAAAATATTACACAGCTGCAACACAATATACCGTACGTCGTATTGTTCATGTAGATGAATTTGCAGTTTACACAAGCCAGCAGTACACAGAGCCAGAATGGATGCAAATTGCGACTACAAGCAGTGTAATACAACACAGAATGCTGGGGATACTTAACAGCTCAGGCAGGATCTGCAGAGACAAGCACGTCCACTGACATCCCACAGACAACCCTGCCAAGCTCTCCGTGTGTGTTGAATGTCTCCAGCAGACCATTTCTTCAAGACCTCCATCAGCCAGAAGGACACAAGAGCAATTGTTTGTAGTCGAACACGTTTGATGTCAGGATCTGGTCCCTTTCTCCAGGAAATGGTGGAGCTTTAAAACCGGCAGCCCTCTCATGGGCTGAGGATGGATTCAGTGAAGTTTTTCATACAAGTAAAGGCATTTTTGAGTTTGAGTTTAGTGTACAAGAGCAAGGAGCTGAATAAAACAAAGGAGAGCAGGGGCAACAAGCAAAGGATAAGTGATTGGCAAAGCAAATAAAGTTCCCCAATTTACCGACTGCTGTTACTTCAACAAAGATCACAGCAGAAGCTGAATGTAGAAGACATGAACATGATTCACAGTTCTGCACTTCCATTCACACCATCTGTATGAGAAGTGGAAAGTTAAAAGTCCAGGATGATCTACACAACCCCCTCTTCAACCTGCTCCGTGAGGGAGAGCAGCTAACTACATTTGTAGAGCACCATCACAAGTCCCAAAGAACTTCACGGTAAAGCATAAAACCACAATAGAAAGTTTGGGGCAATTATCAGAAGCAGACATTTAGTGATTTTAAGGAGTATTTTGAAGAAAGGGGCAGGGAAGTTGAGGAAGGAAATCCCTGCTGAAGGTATGGCCACCCTCGGACGGGACACGGGGAATGAGAAAGAGGCATGGTGGAGGACTGCTGGGTTATAGTCATAGAGTAATAGAAAAGTACAGCACAGAAACAGCTCTTTGGCCCATTTAGTCCATACTGAGCCATTTAAACTGCCTACTCCCAGTGACCTGTACTAAGATTATATCCCTCCGTACCCTTACCATCCATGTACCTATCCAAACTTCTCTTAAACATTGAAAATTGAGCTTACGTGCACCACTTGCACTGGCAGTTAGTTCCAAATACTCACAACCTTCTGAGTGAAGAGGTTTCCCCTCATGTTCCCCTTAAACTTTTCAGCTTTCACCCTTGCCCTTAGTTGTAGTCCTACCATGGAAAAAGCCTGCATGCATTTACCCTATCCACACCTCTCATAATTTTGTATACCTCTAACAAATCTCCTCTCAACCTTCTACATTCCAAGGAATGAAGTACTAACCTATTCAATCTTTCCTTTTTACTCAGGTTCTCTAGACCCAGCAACAACCTTATAAATTTTCTCTGTACTCTTTCAACCTTATTTACATCTTTCCTGTAGGTAGGTGGCCAAAACTGTACATAACACTCCAAATTAGGCTTCACCAATGTCTTATACAACTTCAACATAACATCCGATACTCAATACATTAATTAATGAAGGCCAATGTGCCAAAAACTTTCTTTACGACCCTATATACCTGTGACGCTGCTTTCAGGGTATTTATGGGCTCACCTGCCCATAATTTCCTGATTTACATTTAGAGCCTTTCTTAAACAGTGGAAAAGCATTGGCTGTGCTCCAATCCTCTGGTACCTCTCCTGTCGATAAGGATAATTTAATTACCTCTGCTAGGACCCTGGCAATTTCTGTCCACCTCCTGTAAGGTCTCAGGGAGCACCTTGTCAAGCCCTGGGATTTTTTCCACCCTAACCTGCTTTAAGACAGCAAGCACCCCATCCTCCATAATCTGTACAGAGTCCATGAAGCTGATACCATTTTGCCTTATTTCTATAGAATCTGTGTCTGTCTCTGAGTAAATATAGATGCAAAAAAAAATGCATGTAAGATCTCCCCCATATCTTTTAGCTCATGGATTACCATTCTGATCTTCTAGAGGACCAATTTTGTCCCTTGAAATCCTTTTACTATATCTGTAGAATCCCTTGGGATTCTCCTTCACCTTGTCTGTTAGAACGCCAAGCCCTCTTTCTGCCCTCCTGATTTCTTTCTTAGGTGTTCTCTTGCATTTCCTATACTCCACAAGCACCTCATTTGTTCCTACCTATCTATAACTGCTATGCACTTCCCTTTTTCTCTTAACCAGGTCCTCAATATTTCATGAAAACCAAATAGTCCTGCCAAAGGTTTTCGGCCTGAAATGTCAACTATACTTTTCTCCATAGATGCTGCCTGGCCTGCTGAGTTCCTCCAGCGTTTTGTGTGTGTTGCTCAGATTTCCAGCATCTGCAGATTTTCTCATTTCCCTACACCTGTTACCTTTTATTCTGGCACTTACACTTTTTCACTCCCACTTACCACACGTACCTTTGCCAGAAAACAGCCTGTCCCAATCCACACTTGCCAGCTGCCTTCTCATACCATCAAAATTGGCCTTTCTCCAATTTACAAGCTCAAGCTGTGAAATAGACCTTTCTTTTTGCATATTTCCTTGAAGCAAATGGCATTGTGATCACTGAATGCAAAGTGTTGTCCTACAAACACTTCTGTCACCTGCCCTGTCTCATTCCCTAACAGCAGATCAAGTATTGCACACTCTCTCCTTGAGTCTTCGATGTGTGGAACATATTTGACAAAGTCTATCCCATCGAGTCCTTTTACAGTATGGGAGACCCAGTCAATATGTGGAAAGTTAAAATCACAGCCTTATTTTTTTACAGCAGTCTGTGACCTTTCTACAAAATTGTTCCTCTAAATCCCTCAGACATTGGGTGGTCTGTAATATAGCCCCATTAACATGGTCAGTCCTTTCTTATTTCTTAGTTCCACCCATAATGCCTCACTGGTAGATTTCTCCAGCCTATCCTGACAGAGCACTACCATGATATTTTCCCTGACTAGTAACGCCACCAATCCTCCTTTAATCCCTCCCACTCTGTCACGTCTAAAACAACAGAACCTCAGAATATCGAGCTGGCAGTCCTACCCTCCTGCAAACATTCTCACTAATGGCTACAATACCATAATTTCAGATGTTGGTCCATGCCCTGAGCTCATCTGCCTTTCCTACAATACTTCTTGCATTGAAATATATGCAGCTCAGGACTTTAGTCATACTATGCTCAAACTTTTGATTCCTGTCTTTGTCTGAGCTCTTACCAACATCTGCCTCCACAACCTCTCCACTGGTTTCCCATCCCCCTGCAACTCTAGTCTAATCCCCCCCTCTCCCATGTAGCACTAGCAAACCTTTCTGCTACGATATTAGCCCCCTCCAGGTGCAAACCGTCCTTTTCTACAGGTCCCACCTTCCCTGGAAAATAGCCCAATGATCCAAAAATCTTATGCACTCCCTCCTACACCAACTTCTTAGCCGAAAATTAAGTTGTATTATCTGCCTCGATCTGGTCTCACTAGCATGTGACACAGGTAGCAATCTTGAGATTACAACTCTGAAGGTCCTGCCCTTTAACTTAGCACCCAGCTCCCTGAACTCAGTTTGCAGAACTTTGTCACTCTCCCTACCTATGTCATTGGTACCTACATGGACCACGCCCTCAGCCAGTTCACTTAAGAACATTCAGGACTCGATCTGAGTTGTCCCAGACCTGGCACCTGGCACCGTCCGGGAATCTTGTTCTCGTCCACAGAACCTCTTGACCGTTCCCCAAACTACTGAATCCTCTGTCACCACAGCTCACCTCTTCTCCCTCCATCCCTTCTGAGTCACAGAGCCAGACTCAAGTGCCAGCAACCCAATCACTGTGGCTTTCCTCTGCTAGGTCATCCCTACCCAACAGTATCCAAAGTGGTGCACCTGTTGTTGAGAGGGATGGCCACAAGGGCACGTTGCACTGGCTGTGTGAGCCCTTTCCCCTCCTGGCTGTCAAAACCAGTTTCCTGTGCCCTGTAGCTTGGGTGTAGCTAGCTCTCTATACGTCCTATTCAACACCACCAAATGATTCAAAGTTTATCCTTTTCCAGCTCCAATTCCCTAACACAGAGTGTTAGAAGCTGCAGCTGGATGAACTTCTCACAGGAGTCCACCAGACAAGAGGGAGAAGTGAGAGGATGCCAAAGTTTACAACTGATTTCAAGAATGTTAAAGTCAAGCTTTTTTTTGGTTCAGTAGCAGGCACAGACCAGTGATGGATGAAAGGAGTTTTACTTCAGATGCCTGAGCTGGGAGTTAATCTTTAACCCAGACCCACTCAGATTAGAAGGCTGTTCATTACTGCCACAGCATTACTTGGAAGAGCCTGCACAAATATGAAAATGTCTTTGCAATGTGAGAAATTAAAAATGGAATTGAAATAAAACCATTGCCTCTCACTTCCTGTAAGGGGCAGTTATCTCCCTGCCATCTCATTCACAGCTGATATTTCTTCTTGAAGACTACAAATCCGGTGCAGAACAGACTGTCATCTTAAGCAGGATCTGACAGTATTCTCAGACCTCAAGTGACCTTGTACTTCTCTTAAAGGGGCACCGACCACATAGGGAATGGGAAAAGCTGTGGACTTCTTTCCCCAGAGCGTGGGGAGAGTGGAACTTATTCCCACAGGGACTGGTTGAGACAAACATCAGAAGTGGATTTAAGGGAAAGCCGGATAAACTCCCAATGGAGAGTGGGATCAGGGAGATGGTGATGATGAGATAGAGACAGGTGAATCAGAAAAGCCTTTGTCAGTCAGAGATCCTGAAAGGGCCAGTTAGGGTGAAAGATCTAGAAATAACTATTTAATGATATTTATGATCAGGATATTTTTCCAATTCCTTCTACATTATTGACACTTAAAAAGAGACAATGAGGAACCTTCTATCTTAAGAGTTTTATGGACCTTTTGAATTCTTCATCCACGCAGTTGTAGGCACCAAATCATCACGTACAAGGATGTGATTAAGTTAGAAAAGGTATAAAATTATTCTCAGGAATGTTTCTTGGATTGCATGAACATAAAGGTTTTGACTGGCTGAGATGTCAAGATTTATAAGGTGAACTAATTAAACTTTGAACTATATTAAAACCTTCAAATATTTCTCATGTAGTATTAAGTGGAACTGACATGGAATATTGTAATTGTGCAAATAACTTTTGCCTAGATAAATTCCTAGAAAGGCCTACATAGAGTGGCATGGAGAAGACGTTTCCTATAGTGGGAAAGCCTAGGACCAGAGGGTATGCCTCAGCATACAAGGAGATCCCTTTAGAAGAGAGATGAGAAAGAATTTATTTAGCCAGAGAATTGTGGATCAGTAGATTCATTGCCACATATGGCTGTGGATGCCAAGTCATTGGGTATATTTCAAGCAGAGGTTGATAGGTTCTTAATTAGTAAGGGCATCAAAGGTTACGGTAAGAAGGCAGGAGAATGGGGTTGAGAGGGATAATAAATCAGCCATGATGGAATGGCAGAGCTGACTCAATGCGCTGAATGGCCTAATTCTGCTCCTATGTCTTATGGGTTGAAACAAACTTGATGCAGTCTTTGGATTTGGACCTTGCAGTAAAGGCTGCTATTAACTGCCCACTTAGAACTACGTGGAGAATTTCCTGCTGCACTTCCCAGCATCACAACAGTGGCTATATTTCAAAATAACACTTTGGAAAGAGGCTATAGAAATTCTTTCTTCCTGTCATCTTTTCCATACTTTTCCCTGTAACTGACCATTTAAAGTCAAGTGTTTTAACCCCGAGTTTGAAAGAGATCAGTTGCAGACCTGTGCCATTCATTATTGCGGTTGCAGAGTTCTCCATCAAAAACACAGTTGTCAATACTGTGGTTGTATTTCCTGGTGCACTGGAAACAGATGTTGAATTGGCCGCCTGTGTTACATTGCTTGTTGATCTCTCCACCGTCGTTTCTGTTGAGTTGGATGTTGACGAGACTGTGGTTGCTGCTGTTGAGTTGGCTGTTGGCAGGATTATGGTTGCTGCTGTTGAGTTGGCTGTTGGCAGGATTGTGGTTGCTGCTGTTGAGTTGGCTGTTGGCAGGATTGTGGTTGTTACTGTTGAGTTGGCTGTTGGCGGGACAGTGGCTGCCACTGTTGAGCCGGTTGTTGGCGGGACAGTGGTTGTTGCTGTTGAGCCGGTTGTTGGTGGGGCAGTGGTTGTTGCTGTTGAGCCAGTTGTTGGTGGGGCAGTGGTTGTTGCCGTTGAGCCTGTTGTTGACAGGACTGTAGTCGTTTCTGTTGAGCTGGTTGTTGGCGTCTGTGTGGTGGCGAATGTTGTTGCTTCTGTCACCTCAATCGTAGTAGTCACTGATGCTATGGTCACTTCCTTGGTAGCTGCGTTGGAAGTCAAAGCTGGACCTGGGTGAATAAAATTAACTAAAGAATCAGCAAGCAACTCGTTCATAAAGGGACTATTATTAGAATGGCCTCTGTCATGGGAGCCACAAGCAGGGCTACAACTTCAGCATCTTGTCTTTATATAGCACCTTTGACATAGCAAGGCCCCAAAAGGGGCCTCACAGGTAAAACGAGGAAATGAAAATCTAATTCCGGTTTACACAGGGGGATATCAGGGCAAACAAATAAATTTTCAGTCAGTGAGATAGATTTTAAGGAACACTTCGAAGGAGGAAAGAGATGGGGGAGTGTGTGATTAGGAAGTGCAGCCATCAATCTGCACACAGAAATCTCTGACTAGCAACTTGAAGCTCAACTAAAGCTTTAACATTCAGGGGTGATGTTAAACTGAGATACTGTTAGTTTTGTCCCTTCCTGTCAGAAAACAGCCCGAAGAATTTCCCCCCACCTCCACATGGATACAGTTCTACCTTTACTGATTTCCTTCACTCTAGCTGTGGTGGCTGAGCATTCACTTGGCTGGGCCCTCAGTTCTGGAACCCCTCCCTAAACCTCTGCATCTCTCTCTCCTTTAGGATCTGGTCCCTTGACTGAGCTTTGCTCCCCGGCCCTAATATGTAACAGGTGAGCTGTGGTCAAATAATGTCCAACAATTATCTTTGAGCTTTGGGTGCTATATAGTTAACACTTGCTTTATCATTTCTTCCCGCAATTTTCCTCTTTGGATCATTCCAAAAATATCTTCATTCTAGGCAATTGTCATGAAAGTCCAGAAGCATTGGAAACTCACTCCTTCATCTTTAAGGCTTGCAGCCATTCCCCTCAATAATAAGTACACCACTTTCGATACTATGAAGGGTGTTGAGGGGGATGACCAACCCAGGGGCGGGAGTAGTGACCGGGTCTCTGGCACTGTGTCTGGTGCTGTGGCTCAGAAAAGAGAGATGACGAGGAATGCAGAGGTGATAGGAGATCCAACAGTCAGAGAAACAGAGTCAAGGTTCTGTGGGCATAATAGAGACACCCAGGTGGTACATTGCCTCCCAGGTGCCAGGGTCAGAGATGTCTCAGATCGGGTCCACGATATTTCTGAAGTGGGAAGGTAAACAGTCAGAAGTCTTGATGGCACTAATGACATAGGCAAGAAAGGTGAGAAAGGAGATTTTATGGAGCTAGGTAGAAAGCTTGAAAGACAGGACCTCTAGTGAGGATGGGAATACGATGGTTTGGTAGGTGAATATGTGACTGTGGATCTGGTGCAGGAGGCAGGGGTTCAGATTTATGGATCATTGGGATCTCATCTGGAGAAGGTACAACCTGTACAAAAGGCATGGGTTACATATGAACCTGAGGGGGTCCAATATCCCTGTGGGCAGGTTTGCTACAGCGGACCAGGAGGGTTTAAGCTAATTCATCATGGGAATGGGAACTGGAATAATAGTGCTGAGGATGAGGTAGTTGGTTTACAAATAGAGGCAATGTGTAGTGAGACTGTTAGCAAGGAGAGGCTGACGATAGGGCAAAACTGCAGTCAACGGAATGAGTTGCAATGTAAAAGGCAGACAAGATCAAAACAGGTGAATACAGGACTGAAGGTGTTATATCTGAATGCACACTGTATATAAAATAAGATAGAAGAACTTGTAGCACAGTTACAGATTGGCATGTAGGATGTTGTGAGCTTCACAGAATCTTGGCTGAAAGATTATAGCTGGGAGCAAAGTCCAAGGACTTAATTGTATTGAAATTGTATTGAAAAGTATTGAAAGGAAAGGTAGGTAGAGGGGGTGGCATGGCTCTGTTGGAAAAATATCAAATCATTAGGTAGAGGTGACATAGAATTGGAAAGTGTTGAATTGTTGTGGATAGAGCTATGGAACTGCAAAGGTAAAATGACCCTGATGGGAGTTATATATAGACGCCCAAGCAGCAGTAAAGAATTTGTCTGCAAATTGCATTGGGTACTAGAAAATGGAAGTCAAAAGGGCGATGTTACAATAGTCATGGGGGATTTCAGTATACAGGTAGATTGGGAAAACTAGGTCGGTGCAAAGAGAGGGATTTTTTAGAGCGGCTCATTGTTGAGCCCACTCTAGGGAAAAGGCAACTTTGATTGGGGTGTTGAGCAATGAACCAGAATTGGTGAGAGAGCTTAAGGTAAGTTAACCCTCAGTGGTCAGAGATCAAATTATGATAGAATTCACCTTGCAATTTGAGAAGGAGAAGGAAATTCAGATGCATCAGTACTACAGTGGAGTAATGGGAATTACAGAGGCATGAGCGAGCAGCTGTCCAAAATTCAAAAGGAACAATAGCAATGATGATGGCAGAGCAGGAATGGCTGGAATTTCTGGGAGAAATGTGTTAGGTGCAGGATATATATATATATATATCCCAAAGAGGAAGAGCATTCTAAAGGCAGGATGACACAACCATGGCTGACAAGAGAAGTCAAAGCCAACATAAAACCCAAAGAGAGGGCATATAGGAGAGCAAAAATTAGTGGGAAGTTAGAGGATTGGGAAGTTTTTAAAAACCAACAAAAGACAACTAAAAAAGCAATTAAGAAGAAAAAGTTGAAATACAAAGGTAAGCTAGCCAATAGTATTAAAGAGGATACCAAAAGTTTTTTCAAATACATAAAATGTAAAAAGAGAGACAAGAGTAGATATTGGACTGCCACAAAATGATGCTGGAGAGGTAGTAATGGGGGATAAGTAACTGCAGATGAAATGAGTAAGTATTTTGCATCAGTCTTCACTATGGAAGACACTAGCAGTACGCCAGAGGTTTGAGAGAGTCGGGGGCAGAAGTGTGTGAAGTTGCCATTACTCAGGAGAAGGTTCTTGGGAAACTGAAAGGTCTGAAGGTAGATAAGTCACCTGAACCAGATGGTGTACACACCAGGGTTCTAAAAGAGGTGGCTGAAGAGATTGTGGAGGCATTAGTAATGATCTTTGAAGAATCACTAATTCAGGAATGGTTAAAGAAGACTGGAAAATTGCAAATGTCACTCCACTCGAAAGAAGGAAAACAGGCAGAAGAAAGAAAATTATGGACCAGTTAGTTTGACCTCAATGGTTTGGAGAATGTTGGAGTCGATTGTTAAGGATGTGATTTCTCCATACTTGGAGGCACATGATAAAAAAGGCCATAGTCAGCATGGTTTCCTTAAGTGAAAATCTTGCCTGATAAATCTGTTGGAATGTTTTGAAGAAATAACAAGCAGGATAGCCAAAGGAGAATCAATGAATGTTGTGTACTTGGATTTTCAGAAGGGTTTTGACAGGTTGCCACACAAGGCTGCTTAACAAGTTAAGATCTATTGTATTACAGGAAAGATAGTAGCATTGATAGAGCATTGACTGATTGGCAGGAGGCAAAGAGTGGGAATAAAGGGAGGCTTTTCTGGTTGGCTGCTGGTGACTTGCAGTGTTCTACGGGGTTCTGTGTCAGGACTGCCTCTTTTTACATCAAATGTCATTGACTTGGATAACAGAACTGATGGCTTTGTGGCCAAGTTTGCAGGTGATACGAAGATAGGTGAAGGGACAGTTTGTTTTGAGGAAGTATTGAGGCTACAGAAGGACTTAAGACAGATTAGGAGAATGGACAAAGAAGTGGCAGATGGAATATAGTTTTGGGAAGTGTATGGCTTTGCTCTTTGGTAGAAGAAATAAAAGCATAGACTATTTTCTAGATGGAGAGAAAATTCAAGAATCTGAGATTCAAAGAGACTTGGGAGTCCTTGTGCAGGATTCTTTAAAAAGGTTAATTTCCAGTTTGAGTCCGTGGTGAGGAAGTCAAATGCAATGTTGTCATTCATTTTGAGTGGACTAGAATATAAAAGCAAGGATGTAATGTTGAGGCTTTATAAAGCACCAGTGAGGCCTCACATGGAGAATTGTGAGCAGTTTTCAGCCCCTTATTTAAGAAAAGATGTGCTGATATGGAAAGGATTCAAAGGACATTTACAAAAATGATTCTGGGATCGAAAAGCTTGTCATATGAGGAGTGTTTGATGGCTCTGGGCCTCTACTCACAGGAATTCAGTACAATGAGGGGTGACATTAAAACCTATCGAATGTTGAAAGACCTCGATAGTGTGGATGCGGAGATGTTCCCTACGGTATGGGAGCCTATGACCAGAGGACACAGCCTCAGAATAGAGGGGTGTCCTTTTAGAATGGAGATGAGAAGGAAGTTCTTTCGTCAGTGAGTGGTGAATTTGTGGAATTTGTTGTCACATGTGGCTGTGGAGGCCAAGTAATTTGATATATTTAAGGCAGAGGTTGACAGATCCTTGATTAGTCAGGACGTGAAAGGATACAGGGAGATGGCAGGAGATTGGGGCTGAGAGGGACAATGGATCGGCCATGATGAAGCAGCGGAGCAGACTTGATGGGCCAAATGGCCTAATTCTGTTCCTACACCTTATGGTCCTATGGTCTTTGAGACGAACAGACCTTGCAGGAGCAAATGACTGCTTGGTCAATGACTCTTTCCGAACCAGCAAACCACGGACTGGCTTTCTTCACCCTTAAAACTAAAATGGACATGAGTCTCAGCTGGTCACTGTCGGAAAGTCGGGCAGAAGTAAAGCTGGCATGTCTATGGAGCCTTTCACACAGTCAGGGCACCCAAAACACATTACAGCCAATGAAGAACATTTCTCTCGTCATGATCTGAATGCAATTTGCAGATGGAGGACTCCCTCAAAACTGACGTGAGAGGGATGACCAGCTCATCTCCTTTCATGATGCTGGTGAATGGGTCACTCTGCAACTCCACAATGGAGTTACATCATTTAATGGCTTTTCCCCTCCACCTCAAAAAGCTGGAAGAGGCATAATATCTAAAAGTAACAACTCCAATGAGGCACTGACAGTGTCATTACAGACTATAGGTTTAAGCCTCTGGGGTGTGGCTTGTAACCATTCTAATAGATCTGAAGGCCCAAGGAGGTTAGAATCTGGACTAACAAACAAAATCGTGGAGGAACTCAGTGGGACAGGCAGCACTTGTGGAGAGAAATGGACAATCAACTTTTCGCGTCCCACTGTCCACTTCCTTCTACAGAAGCTTCTTGACTTACTGAGTTCCAGCTTCATCTTGATCCAACTTTATTAGGCCCCAATCTGTAACTTAATCCCAATGTCTGTTATACTGTCCATAAAACCCCATTAGATTCCAACTTGTAACTTACTATCTAGTATCTTTTATCCTCTCTACAAACTCCAACCAATCTGTAACACAAACATCCTGAAAGCCTGGATTGGGTGCTAACATAATTTACTCCTTGCTATCTGGTATATTCTTCAAAAACAACCCCAACCCCCTTCATTGGATTCGGGCCTGTGCCTCAGTCCCGGTTCTAGGTGTAAACCTCCTAACCCTCTTCATTAGATTCCAGCCTAGCCTCACTCCGGGCATCTAGATGTAAACCCCCCCCCCCCAAACCCCTGTTAGATTCTAATCTGTACCTCACTCCGGGCATCTCGATTACACCCCCGAACCCCTCTGTTAGATTTCAGCCTGTATCTCACTCCGGGGATCTAGATGTAAACCCCCCCCCCCAAACCCCTGTTAGATTCTAATCTGTACCTCACTCCGGGCATCTCGATTACACCCCCGAACCCCTCTGTTAGATTTCAGCCTGTATCTCACTCCGGGCATCTAGATGTAAACCCCCCCCCCCCAAACCCCTGTTAGATTCTAATCTGTACCTCACTCCGGGCATCTCGATTACAACCCCGAACCCCTCTGTTAGATTCAAGCCCGTGCCTCACTTTCAGATCTCAGTCACCCAGTTCCAGCGCAGAGATTTGAGGAGTCAACGACGATAAAATTACGAAGATGCGGAGGAATCTGCCTTCAGTATTAATCTGGCGAATACTGTGTTTCAAATAATTTACCTCCAGCCCCACACACCGTCTCGGGAAACGCCCGAGAAAGATAGACGAATGTTTATTATGGGGAAAGATACACGAATATGTATTACGTGAAATATTTAATATGGTCTAGTAGCAATAATAACTGAAAATACCGTGTCTGAGTACAAAATAAAATCTACCATGCTTCTTAAACCAAATCTCTTTGTGCACTTACAACCTGCGCAAAAGTTGGCAAAAAAAAATCGTTCTTTCTCAGCCTCCTGACACGTCAACAGTGCCCAGCCTTCCTTAAACCTTGCACCAATTTTCACACGCGTTTAAGCAAGTGCGTGAGAAACAAGTGCATTAAACTATACTGGAGAAACGCGCCCAAGAAGTACTGATTACTCACTCTGAGCCGAAGCCAGGGCGATGCAGAGGCAAACACAAACGATTCCTGTCACTTCCCGTGCCATTATTTCGCAGCCGAGATCTGGTCGTGAGCATTTAGGGATGTGGAACCAGTACCGTCGCCTCTCACACTTCTCAGTGCCTCCCTGGGCTCCGACGCCGCGCCCCCTCCGGTCCAGACCCGCCTCTGCAGCACAGGCGTGCTTGACCGAAAGGTCCGCTCCTGTGCTGGTACACCAGTCGCCTGCCAATTCTGCATATTTCCTGCATGTTAAAGACTGACTTCCTGGAGGTTTCCAGAATATAATTGGGTTCATAGGGCACCTTTACTGAACATCATTCTAGACGCTTCCCTTCATGAGGAAGAAGGAAACTTTCACCCCACAGGAGTTCAAAATTCAAAATGTTTAATGCCACTTGCAGTGCAACAGTGTAACGGGGAACGAAATAATTGTTACTCCGGATCAGATGCAGCATAAGAAAAAACACGATAGGGTAAAAGCATAATAATAAAACACAATAAATATTAATACATAAGATGGTTTATATACATTGATTGTACGCCCATAAAGTGACGTTAGGCTCAGGAGTGTGTACATATGCTCACTAACAGGAAATAATGCTGGTGGGCGTGTGGAGGGGTGGGTTGGTGGGTCGAGATTTTGGTCAGCCTTACTGCTTGGAGAAAGCAAGTGGTTTTGAGTCGGGTGGTCCTGGCGTGCATAGCCATAGCCATTTCTCTGACTGGAGTGAGACAAATCGTCCATGAGCAGGGTGGGTGAGATCTTTCATGATGTTACTGGCCCCTTACTGTGTAAATGTCTTACATATATATATCTATAAAACCATATAACCATATAACAATCACAGCACAGAAACAGGCCATCTCGGCCCTCCTAGTCCGTGCCGAACTCTTAATCTCACCTAGTCCCACCTACCCGCACTCAGCCCATAACCCTCCACTCCTTTCCTGTCCATATACCTATCCAATTTTACCTTAAATGACACAACTGAACTGGCCTCTACTACTTCTACAGGAAGCTCATTCCACACAGCCATCACTCTCTGAGTAAAGAAATACCCCCTCGTGTTTCCCTTAAACTTCTGCCCCCTAACTCTCAAATCATGTCCTCTCGTTTGAATCTCCCCTACTCTCAATGGAAATAGCCTATTCACGTCAACTCTATCTATCCCTCTCAAAATTTTAAATACCTCGATCAAATCCCCCCTCAACCTTCTACGCTCCAATGAATAGAGACCTAACTTGTTCAACCTTTCTCTGTAACTTAAGTGCTGAAACCCAGGTAACATCCTAGTAAATCGTCTCTGCACTCTCTCTAATTTATTGATATCTTTCCTATAATTCGGTGACCAGAACTGCACACAATATTCTAAATTTGGCCTTACCAATGCCTCGTACAATTTTAACATTACATCCCAACTTCTGTACTCATTGCTTTGATTTATATAGGCCAGCGTTCCAAAAGCCTTCTTCACCACCCTATCTACATGAGACTCCACCTTCAGGGAACTATGCACTGTTATTCCTAGATCTCTCTGTTCCTCTGCATTCCTCAATGCCCTACCATTTACCCTGTATGTTCTATTTGGAGTATTCCTGCCAAAATGTAGAACCTCACACTTCTCAGCATTAAACACCATCTGCCAACATTCAGCCCATTCTTCTAACCGGCATAAATCTCCCTGCAAGCTTTGAAAACCCACCTCATTATCCACAACACCTCCTACCTTAGTATCATCGGTATACTTACTAATCCAATTCACCACCCCATCATCCAGATCATTTATGTATATTACAAACAACATTGGGCCCAAAACAGATCCCTGAGGCACCCCGCTAGTCACCGGCCTCCATCCCGATAAACAATTATCCACCACTACTCTCTGGCATCTCCCATCTAGCCACTGTTGAATCAATTTTATTACTCCAGCATTAACACCTAACGACTGAACCTTCTTAACTAACCTTCCATGTGGAACTTTGTCAAAGGCTTTGCTGAAGTCCATATAGACTACATCCACTGCCTTACCCTCGTCAACATTCCTCGTAACTTCTTCAAAAAATTCAATAAGGTTTGTCAAACATGACCTTCCACGCACAAATCCATGCTGGCTACTCCTAATCAGATCCTGTCTATCCAGATAATTATTAATACTATCTCTAAGAATACTTTCCATTAATTTACCCACCACTGATGTCAAACTGACAGGTCTATAATTGCTAGGCTTACTTCTAGAACCCTTTTTAAACAATGGAACTGCATGAGCAATACGCCAATCCTCCGGCACAATCCCCGTTTCTAATGACATCTTAAAGATCTCCGTCAGAGCTCCTGCTATCTCTACACAAACTTCCCTCAAGGTCCTGGGGAATATCCTGTCAGGACCCGGAGATTTATCCACTTTTAAATTTCTTAAAAGCGCCAGTACTTCCACCTCTTTAATTGTCATAGGTTCCATAACTTACTTACTTGTTTCCCACACCTTAGACAATTCAATATCCTTCTCCTTAGTGAATACTGAAGAGAAGAAATCATTCAAAATCTCTCCCATCTCCCTCGGCTCCACACATAGCTGACCACTCTGATTCTCTAAGGGGCCAATTTTATCCCTCACTATCCTCTTGCTTTTAATATAACTGTAGAAACCTTTCGGATTTACTTTCACCTTATTTGCCAAACCAACCTCGTATCTTCTTTTAGCTTTTCTAATCTCTTTCTTAAGATTCCTTTTACATTCTTTATATTCCTCGAGCAATTCCTTTACTCCATGCTGCCTATATCTATTGTAGACATCCCTCTTTTTCCGAACCAAATTTCTAATATCCCTTGAAAACCATGGTGCTTTCAAACCTTTAACCTTTCCTTTCAACCTAACAGGAACATAAAGATTCTGTACCCTCATAATTTCACCCTTAAATGACCTCCATTTCTCTATTACATCCTTCCCATAAAACAACTTGACCCAATCCACTCTCTCTAAATCCCTTCGCATCTCCTCAAAGTTAGCCTTTCTCCAATCAAAAATCTCAACTCTAGGTCCTGTCCTGTCCTTCTCCATAATTATATTGAAGCTAATGCTATTGTGATCACTGGACCTGAAGTGCTCCCCAACACATACATCTGTCAGCTGACCTATCGCAGGAGATCCAACACTGCCCCATCTCTAGTCGGTACTTCTATGTATTGTTGCAAAAATATCATTTCACAAACTCTAAACCATCCAGCCCTTTTACAGAATGAGCTTCCCAGTCTACGTGTGGAAAATTAAAATCTCCCACAATCACCACCTTGTGTTTACTACAAATATCTGCTATCTCCTTACACATTTGCTCTTCCAACTCATGCTCCCCATTAGGTGGCCTATAATACACTCCTATCAGTGTTACTACACCTTTCCCATTCCTCAATTCCACCCAAATAGCCTCCCTAGAGGAGCTCTCTAATCTACCTTTCCAAAGCACCGCCATAAGATTTTCTCGGACAAGCAATGCAACACCTCCTCCTCTGGCCCCTCCTACTCTATCACACCTGAAGCAACTAAATCCAGGAATATTTAGTTGCCAATCACACCCTTCCTGCAACCATGTTTCACTAATAGCTACAACATCATAATTCCAGGTATCAATCCACGCTTTAAGCTCATCTACCTTTCTTACAATGCTCTTAGCATTAAAATAGATACATTTAAGATACTCTCCACCTCCTCCTCTCTTTTCATTCCTAACAATACATTCAAATTTATTATCCTTTTCTTTCTTCTCCCCTACATCTTTGGGCTGAGCACATCCCTTCTCCATCACCTGCCTTTCCTCCCTCACACACTGTCTATTTACTTGCTCTACTGGTGAACTAACGTCCTCTCCCATGGTTTCCTCAAATTGATTCCCGCCCCCCCCCATCTTACTAGTTTAAAGTCTGCCCCGTAGCCCTAGCAAACCTTCCCGCTAGGATATTGGTCCCCCCAGGATTCAAGTGTAACCTGTCCTTCTTGAACAGGTCATGCCTGCCCCAGAAGAGGTCCCAATGATCCAGAAACTTGAATCCCTGCCCCCTGCTCCAATCCCACAGCCACGCATTCATCCTCCACCTAATTCCACTTCTACTCTCACTGTCTATGTAACTAGGGTGCCTAGGATTTTTGCATCATACGCTGTATATATAGTTAGGGTGCCTAGGACTTTTGCACAAGCCTGCAGTAATTTTATGTATTGCACTGTACTCCTACTGCAAAGAAAAAAAACAAACTTCATGATGTATGTGAGTGATGATAAACCTGATTCTGCTCTGGGATAAACCTGACTTCCATGGATACTGACTTCCTCCGTTATTCTGTGTGTTCCTTGGATTTCCAGCATCCGCAGATTTTCTCGCCTTTCTGGAATGGGTCTCTTTTGTGGACTGGGAGTGAGGAGGGGGGGGGTCAGGGAGAGGGGAATTATGGTCGGGGAAAGGGGAAGGGAGAGGAGAGGAAGGGCCAGAGAGACATTCTGTAAAGATCTGTAAACCAATAGTTTGGAATCAAATGAACTAGCTTGGTGTCTCTGGCTGGGTGTGTTTGCACCATGACACCACCCCCCCCCCCCCCCCCGGCACTTCTCCTCTGCCTCCTGAGGAGGCTAAAGACCTTTGGAGTGTGCAGGCTTCTTCTTCACATCTTCCACCAGTCAGTTGTCACCACTGTGATAACTATGTGGAGGTGTGCTGGGACAATGGCATCAACATGGGTGATGTTAACAGCCTTAATAAACTGATTAGAAAGGCTGGCTCTGTTTTAGGAATTAAACTGGACACACTGGAGGCTGTGGTAGAACAAAGGACCCTACGGAAAATCCTGGCAATTCTAGACAATGTTTCTCACCCTCTGCCTGCCACCTTGGCTAAACAAACCTGCACACAATACTCCAGGTGGGGTCTCACCAGGGCCCTGTACCGCTGCAGAAGGACCTCTTTACTCCTATACTCAATTCCTCTTGTTATAAAGGCCAGCATGCCATTAGCTTTCTTCACTGCCTGCTGTACCTGCATGCTTGCTTTCATTGACTGATGTATAAGAACACCTAGATCTTGTTGTACTTCCCCTTTTCCTAACTTGACTCCATTTAGATAGTAATCTGCCTTCCTGTTCTTGCCACCAAAGTGGATAACCTCACATTTATACACATTAAACTGCATCTACCATACATTCGCCCACTTACCTAGCCTGTCCAAGTCACCCTGCATGCTCCTGACATTTCACACTGTGATTTCATTCTCTGAGGCCAATGAGTGAGCATACATCAGGAGGGTGAACCCATGGAGGGCATCTGGCCCAGATGGGGTACCTGGCCGAATACTAAAGCTGATCAACTGGCTGGAGTGTTCACTGAGATTTTTAACCTTCAACAGTCTGAGGTCCCCATATGCTTCAAGCAGGCTTCATTTGTACTGGTGCCCCCGGAGTATGTGGTAACCTGCCTCAATGACTATCATCCAGTCGCACTTGTAACCACAGTGATGAAGCGTTTTGAGAGGTCAGTGATGAAGCATTTCAACTCCTGGCCGAAAAGACTTGGATCCACTCCAATCTGCCTTCTGGCATAACAGGTCCAAAGCAGATGCCATCTCATTG
The DNA here is from genome assembly GCF_030144855.1 of Hypanus sabinus. Taxonomy (NCBI): domain Eukaryota; kingdom Metazoa; phylum Chordata; class Chondrichthyes; order Myliobatiformes; family Dasyatidae; genus Hypanus; species Hypanus sabinus. The sequence continues at coordinate 28,102,004 of NC_082721.1, forward strand.
GCTCTTCAATCAACCCTGGAACATCTGAACAGAAGAGGTGCATTTGTCAAGATGCTCTTTATCAGCACTAGCTCAGCATTCAAATACTATCATCCCCCCCTCAAAACTAATCACTGAGCTTCAAGATCTCTGACCCTCATTTTCCTCACTTGCAGACCCCAGCCAGTTTGGATTGGCAACAGCATCCTCTCCACAATATCCATCCACTTAGGTGCACCACAAGGCTGTGTGTTTAGCCCTCTGCTCTACTCACTTTACACTTATGACTGTGGATAAGCACTGATCCAATGCCATTTTCAAGTTTGCTGACGATACCACTGTCAAATCAAAGATGGTGATGAATCAGCATATATGAGAGAGATGGGAAATCTGGCTGAGTGGTTCCACAACAACAACATCTTACTCAATGTTAGCAAGACCAAGATTGGGAAACCAGAGGTCCATAAGCCAGACCTCACTGGAGGATAAGTGCTGGATAGAGTCAGCAACTTTTAAATTCCTCAGTGTTATCATTTCAGAGGACCTGTCCTGGGCCCAGCATGTAAATGCAATTATGAAGAACGCATGGCAGTGCCTCTACTTCCTTAGGAGTTTGCAAAGATTCAGCATGACATCTAAAACTGTGACAAACTCCTGTAGATGTGTGGTGGAGAGTATATTGACTGGCTGCATCATATAGAAACACCAATGCCCTTGAACAGAAAATCCTACAGTCCATCATGAGTAAAGCCCTCCCCACCATTGAGCATACGTACGGAGAGAGTTGTCACAGGAAAGCACCATCCATTATCAGTGATCCTCACCACTCTTCTAACTGCTACCATCAGGAAGAAGGCACAGAAGCCTCAGGACCCACACCAGCAGGTTCAGGAACAGGTTTACCCCTCAATCATTAGGCTTTTGAACCAAAGAGAATAACTTCTCTCAACTTCACTTGACCCATCACTGAACTGTTCCCACAACCTATGGACTCACTTTCAAGGACTCTTCATCTCATATTCTTGATATTTATTGTTTATTTATTTATTATTATTATTTCTTTCTATTTGTAGTTGCACAATTTGTTGTCTTTTGCATACTAGTTGAACACCCAGTTGGTTTGGTCTTTCTTTGATTATATTATGGCTATTATTCTATTATGGATTTATTGAGTATGCCTGTAAGAAAATGAATCTCAGGGTTCTATATGGTGATATATATGTACTTTAATAATAAATTTACTTCGAACTTTTGAAGAATGAGGTATAAAATTGTGACGGGGTACATGGGCAATATTGTCAGACACAGGAGACAGCAGATGCTGGAGTCTGGGCCAGCCCACAAAATGCTGGAGAAACTCAGTGGGTGAAGCAGCATCTGTGGAGGAAACATTTCAGGTCTTGACCAGATATTCTTCTGTCCGTTAGTACAAATGAAGCAACTCAACTCAGAATATCAGCTGTCCATCTCCCTCAATAGCCGCTGCCTGACCTCCTTGTTGACTGTGGAGAAAATGTTGCCCCTGGCTAGGACCACGAATCTCAAATGAAGACAGCCAGCCTGCCAGGACTGAGTTGAGAAGATACTCCATCACCCAGAATCTTTCATGCCCTTGTCCATGAGAGCTGCAGTCTCTGAATGCGCCCATGATATTTATATGGGCAGGGGTTTGTTCAGAAAAGAAGTGCTAGAGTCAGGGAGTGTATCATATTGGAAGGAGGAGCACGCTTGAGGGGCTGAATGGTCTGACTCTTCCAGTCATGTTCCACTGCTTGGAGACTTTCATGTCACAAGGCAGAGCCTGAAGTTTAGAAACAGAACATGTCAGGCAGGCTCTGTGGAAAGTGAAATAGCAGATGTTTTAAGTCTGGGATCTGCCACCAAAACGTTAGCCAACCTTGAAGGTAGGAAGCACTTCAGGCAGTGGCAGATAGTGCTGGGCATTTGATAACCAAAGTTAGCTCAGTAGTTGGTGGAGAAATGGATTCTTGGAGATTAGTATCACCTGCCTATTGAGTCAACTGTCTAACCCTGATAAATGTCACTCACTGTCCAGACTTGCACTGTGACAATCACTGCCCATTCTATCTGATCCCATCTTCCTGCCTATTCATGTGGATAGTCAGAGGCTTTTTCCCAGGGCTGAAATTGTTGCCACAAGAGGACACACGTTTACTGTGCTGGGGAGTAGGTACAGAGATGTCAGGGGTAAGTTTTTTATTCAGAGAGTGGTGAGTGCGTGGAATGGGCTGCTGGCGACAGTGGTGGAGGCGGATACGACAGGGTCTTTTAAGAGGCTTTTAGATAGGTACATGGAGCTTAGTAAAGTAGAAGGTTATAGATAAGCCTAGTATTATCTAAGGTAGGGACGTATTTAGCACAACTTTGTGGGCCAAAGGGCCTGTATTGTGCTGTAGGTTTTTTACGTTTCCTGCCCACTGACTCTGACCTGCAGTCCTAGCCTCTACAGCCTCCCAAGTTTCCAAAGATGTATGGTGGACCGCATTCTGATTGGCTGCATCAGAGCCTGGTGTGGAGACCCAGTGCACATGGTCACAAGAGGCTGCAGAGGACTGTAGACCCTGCCCGCTCCATCACGGGCACAACCCTGCCCGCCATTAGAGCATCCTCAAGATACAGTTACGCAACACACACAAAATGCTGGTGGGACGCAGCAGGCCAGGCAGCATCTATAGGGAGAAGCGCTGTCGACGTTTCGGGCCGAGACCCTTCGTCAGGACTAACTGAAAGGAAAGATACTGAGAGATTTGAAAGTAGTGGGGAGAGGGGGAAATGTGAAATGATAGGAGAAGACCGGAGGGGGGGTACCTATCATTTCATATTTCCCCCTCCCTCTCCTACCTTCAAATCTCTTACTATCTTTCCTTTCAGTTAGTCCTGACGAAGGGTCTCGGCCCAAAATGTCGACAGCGCTTCTCCCTATAGATGCTGCCTGGCCTGCTATGTTCCACCAGCATTTTATGTGTGTTGCTTGAATTTCCAGCATCTGCAAATTTCCTCGTGTTTGCTCAAGATACAGTGCCTGAAGGAGGTGCAATCCATTGTTAAGGACCCTCACTATCCGAAAGATGTCTTCTTTTCATTATTACTATCAAAGAGGGGGTACAGGAGCCTGAAAGCTCACACTCAATGGTTCAGAAACAGCTTCTTCCCTTCTGCCATCAGATTTCTGAATGGTATATGATCCCTCATTAATCTTTATTTTGCACTTTTTAAATTTTGTACTTTATAGATTTTTATGCACTGCAAAGCAGCAGATCTCACACCACACGTCAGAGATAATAAATCTAATTCTGACCCTCCCACATGGTTTTGCCACAGTTCCCCAGTGTACCTTCCATCTCTGCCCCACGTCCCTTCCAGCCGACTATGGAATAAATTTCCCGCACCCCTGTGTTCCTATCCCTGCCCTAGTTCAGTGCTGGTCTGGCGATATTGGTTAGCTGCTCTCTCAGGATTAGCTACACCTTGACAGGTTGGAGCTAAGATGAGAAACTGGATCTCCTGCTCCAGGGCCTGTCAATCAGGTCCAGCCACATTTTCATTACCGAACCCGTCCGTGTGCATTTTAACTCCTGTACAAGATGGCTCGGCTGGTTCACTCAGGGGAGTAGTCTACTTGTGTAGCATGTTACTGGAAGCTGCAATACAATCAGTGACATTTGTTTGGTAAGTTGTTCCTCGTCCACCATGACTCCCTGACATTCCTCCCACCCTCACATCTACCCTAAGCACCAGCACTGGACTTGAGACATCCCTCATTCTAAATCCAAACACCTTCCTCTTGCCATTCACTCCTCCTCTCCTCCTCCTCTTTCCCTAGTCATCCCCTTCTCCAGCCTGATACACAAAACCCTCCTCTCCAAAAGCCAGGGCCCTCCCTTCCACTGGGACACCTTTCCCTGTGAAACCCTAACCCTCCACAACAAACTCCCCAGTCCCACTCTTGCCATTTCCTCACAGACTCAGGACTGAGATGTGGCCCTGTTGTGGCAATGAAGCTTTCTTGTTCGGGAATGCTATTCATGGGCCTACCGTAAATTGGTTGCGTTGGCCATGAATCGCGCTCCCAGATGACTGTGGTCTTTAGACATAAACTGCTCCGAACCGAGGAGAGGTTTGGATGGCAACAATGTCATGTACCTTCACAGCTCCTCTAAGGCAAGTTAATAACCCAAGGCATTTTTTGAAAAGGTTTATTTTGGCGGTGAGTCACACTGTTTTAATGTACGTGTGACAAAGAAAGCTAACCTTTATCTCAGCTTTAGGAGAAATTATTTGACTTCTTGGAAATGCGTACAATGGGAAAGTGCTTTCTTCATTGAGACCTCTGAGTAACTGGGGTTAAGACAGAACTAACTCTCGATGGCCCATCTGAAGTGTGGACTTGGGTGATGTTGGGACAGGTCACCAGGAGTTTGACCAAAGCAATGGGATTAAACAGAGGAGTGAAATGAAAAATATTGTGGTGTGCAAATAACTAGATCACTGAATCAGACAGAGGAAAGCCATTTATTTGGTGAGATGCTTTGAAATGTTTCCATCACTAAGACCGTATAGATTCTATGCAGAAAGGAAATGCTCTCTGCAGGGATTTGGAGAATTCGACGAGCCAGGCGTAGAACCATTGGGTCTCGAGCTTGTCTTGTTGGTATCCTGTCGGTCTCGGCAGGGTCTGGTGATCCATGAAATATTAATGGGTGTAATTCAGCATGAAGCTGGGTTACCATTCAGTGAAATGTTTTAATTATACATAGGTGTAACTGAAGCAACACAAGGTGTGTAACCCACTGATGATGCAGAACTAATCATTTATTTAGGACCCTGCTTGGAATGACAAAATCAGATCAACGCAAGTCCACGCTTCAGATTAACACAGAGTTCCATCTCACTCCATTACTCAGCAGTCTCAGTAAAGAAAGCACATTCCCATTGCATGCACTCCCAACTGGTCAATTCGTTTCTCAAACAGATTAGCTTTATCTGTCACGTGTACATCAAAACGTACGTCGCCAACACTTCCAGCACCAACATTATTTATTACTTAGGGATACGGCATGGAAAGGCCCTTCGGCCCCAGTGAGACTCACTACCCAGCGACTGACCTAATTAACACTCACCTATTTACAATGACCAAATAACCTACCGACCAGTATGTCTTTGGACTGTGGGAGGAAACCCGCACGGTTATGGGGAGGATGTACAAACTCTTTACAGGGGCTGCTGGAATTAACTCAGAAGTTTGGAACTCCCTAAGCTGTAACAGCAACCCGCTAACGGCTACTCTACAGTGGCTGGTGTCCGTAGCATGCCCACACCTCACTATCCCTAACCGTACGCCTTTGGGATGTGGGAGGAAACTGGAGCACCCAGAGGAAGCCCACTCAGTCACGGGAGAACGTATAAGCTCCCTATAGGTGGCAACGGGAATTGAACTGTAAACAGTGATTAGCAGTAGGCAGCCGTCGGTCCCAGGGGAACATGGGTTTGTGTCTCTGCTGGACTGTGTCCTCTCCGGGGCACAAGCCTGGGCGGGACGATTTGAAGAACCGGCTGTTGCCCATGCAGCGGGCTCCCCCTCTCCACGTCACTGATGTAGTCCGAGGGAAGGGCAAGCGCCGATTCAGCTCGGCACCAGTGTCATCGCAGAGGTTGCCACGGTGAAGTTGTAAACATCATCAAACTGCCTTGGGGACCCCAGCTCCGGATTTCTTCCTCAGGGTTTACTCCCGAAGCCTTTCCCATGGGTGGGTATGGCCACAAGGCAGCGGAGGATTAAAATCAGAGTTTTCCTTCTCCTAGGCGGGCTGCCGTCCAAGGCTGACAAGCCCCACCTGCCCGAAGCAACTGATTTTGAGGCGCCAGTGGTCCATCTTTGCCCCTTCTCGTGTCAGTAGAAACAGTTCCACCAGGCCTAGTAGCTAAGCCACATGTGAAGCCAAGAGTTGGACGTGGTTGTCAGAGTCTGTCAGAGACACACGCCATTTAGAGCACGTTATAGGTAGTGGGAGCTTATCCTCACTACCACCCCCGGCTACAACCTTAGGAACCAATCAGTGATTACTACTGTTGTAAAGTGCTCGCAGTTCTGCTATCCTACCATTATATAGAATCCAAGCATCCATTCTCTTCCCATTCACTCTCTTTGAAGGACATCCTAAAGGAACACATTCCTTCCTCTTCATATTTAACAGAATCCAAGGATCAAACCCACCTCTCTTCATTCCGACTGAATATATTTGAATGGAGCTACCTCCTCCTACTTTGCTTCCATTATAGACAATTCCAATGGAAATAATTCCCACTATTCAGTCCTCCTGTGCAAAATTCGAATCGTGACTTGGAGAAATGCTAAATCTTCAGCAGAGAAGAGAACCAGCCGCGAACCCACAGCTTCACCAGCAAGTCTAGAAAAAGGTGGATATTGTAGCGCTCTTTAGAGATGCCACACTCGAAGAAAGGAGACGTCCATGTATGGTAACCGGTCGGGGGTCTCCCTGCTGTCTGACACAGGGAAAGTCATCACCAGGCTCCTATTCACACTTCCTGAAGATCTGCTCTCTGGTCTATTCAAAAAACAGTTACTACCCGCAAGCTGTCAGGCTGATTAACGCCTCCACCCATTAACTGACCCCACCACACCCCCTATCACCACTGCTTTGTCATTTCTGGTCAGAGTCACATTGCATACAGCTACTCTTGTGTTTGCACTCACTTTATGTACATACAGTCGATCTATATCAGCTAATCTCATGTGTTTATAGTATTGTGTTCTTTACAGTTAATTTTTTTTAACACTGCCTCAGATCCGGAGTGAGAATCACTCCATTCTCCTTTACGCTCGGGTGCTGAAGAATGACAATAAACTATCTTGCATCTTGAGTTGCAGCGAGGACTTTGCCCCCCCCCCAGGGGGACAGTGAAGGTGATCTCTGTGCAGCAACTTCAAGAGCAACACAGGGGGCAGCACCAGCCGCTGTCATACAGGGCCTTTTTCTGAAGCCTTTTGTGATCTTACTACGTACCCCCCACCCCCCCGCGGTCAGGTGAGGGGAGATGTCCGGCACTGATGTCCAAGTTAATCAGTCAACCAAACATGGAGAGGATGCGTCGTTCGCATTGCCAAAACTGGACTCCTAAAGCAGAAACTCTCTTCCGAACTTTTGGGAAGCTGGTCAGAGAGATCCACAATGTTAACAAAGCCTCCCTGAAGAAATGAGGCGTCCCCATTGAATCCTAGGAACATCGGTCCTGTGACTGTTCAAAGCGGGGAAGGAGGGTATTGAGTCCAAGCACGTGAAATTCACAGAAACCTGGTGGAAGTAACAGAAGGGGTACCCCATCTTCCTGGCCGAACTAGCTGCCACCCTCTGCCCCTTTAGCGCCTGAGAACCTACCAAGCCAAGAGTGAATGGAAGGCTTCCTGAATCCTGAGGCAGTCCCTAGGAAGAAGAATATTTCACATCAGTTGTTTCAAGTACTGGGCAGAAATGACATGTACAAAGTGTGCTCATGATAATTAGCAGGTTATTACTTGTGTAATATTTTATGTTTGTTAACCATTGAAATCAAATACAACATGTTTAAGTCCACCAAGAAAAGGAAAGGGCAATTTGAAGGTAAACAGCTGTTCCTCCACAAACAGTCAACCCGGACTCTGATGTGCCTAAAGTCAACTTTCCCTTGAAGCTAATTGGGTAATATTTTTCTAATAAATTAGTCATCAGCAATATGCGGATGCACACGTAAAACTAATTTAGACAATGGTTTCAAAGCAGAAGGAATCACATGATAAATGTCCTTTCCCACATTATGTTACCTTGGACATGTGTAGCTATTGTTCAAAGCAGACCTCAACTACCTAGTTAATAGCGTACATTTGAAGTACCTTTGTACTCACCAGGTTACTGGGGCCTACTCACACATCTTGTGAGCTGGTTACTGCTCATGTAAGATCCTCAGTTTCGTGAGCCTGCAATAAGATCATGGCTGATCTCACCTTGGCCCAGGGTCCATTCTCCTGACTGTTCCAATAAACTATCAGTGCCCTAAAGAACACAAACATGGGCCTTGAATAATGGGGAATGCTACAGTAACTCACAACCAATACATTCGCAGTCTACATCCATGAATTTCATCAGGTTCAGGGGATTTGTCATTTGCCTGGTAATTTTTTCCTGTGATGTATTCCTCCCTCCTTTTTGCCCCTTTATATATTTTAATAATATTGAGAGGCTCTTATTGATTTCTACCATGAAGACTGATGCAAAATATTTGTTCATCTGTCATTTCCTTCATTCTCATTATTAATTCCCCAGTCTCATCCTCTAAGGGACCAATGTTTACGACTTCCTGCATATAAACATGTAGAAGCTTCCACTATCTGTTTTATTATTAATAGCTTCCTGTCAAAGTATATTCTCCCTCTTTTATCAATTTTTCCCTCATCTTCTGACAGTTTCTGAAATATCCCCAATGTGGCTCACTTCTAATATTTGCAAGTGTTTGTATTTTCAATTCATGCCGTCTTCAGGTAGGGACGGGTCCTTCTCGTGAAAGCTTTATTTCCTAATGGAAAATATGTTTGCTGAAAATGATGAAATGTTTCCTAAAATAAATGCCAGTAATTAATCATTGCTTTACAAAATATTAAGAGGAATAGACAGAGTGGACAGCCAGCACCTCTTCCCCAGGGCACCACTGCTCAGTACAAGAGGACATGGCTTTAAGGTAAGGGGAGGGAAGTTCAAAGGGGATATTAGAGGAAGGTTTTTTACTCAGAGAGTGGTTGGTGCATGGAATGCACTGCCTGAGTCAGTGGTGGAGGCAGATACACTCGTGAAGTTTAAGAGACTACTAGACAGGTATATGGAGGAATTTAAGGTGGGGGGATATATGGGAGGCAGGGCTTAAGGGTCGGCACAACATTGTGGGCTGAAGGGCCTGTACTGTGCTGTACTGTTCTATATTCTATATTACCTTTTAATTCTTTTAAATCTCTATTTTCTAAACTCTACAAAAGACAAATTTCTGAACTTCATATCCTTCAATATCTAAAGGTCTGGGCATTTCTGTACTTGGGTGGATTCAGCATCTCGCAGTTCACAGCTCTCTGGGACAGAGAAAACCAACAAAACACAACCCTCTCAGTCGTTCCTCCTGATTTCAATTCCGGGGGGAGGCTTGGGGAGAGTTTAAACTAGAATTGCTGGGGGGTGGGAACCAAACTGAAGAGACAGAGGAAGAGGCGGTTGGCTCACAAATAGAGAAAGTTTGGAGGCAATGTGAGAGGGAGGATAGGCAGGTGATAGAGAAGGGACGCGCTCAGACCGATGGTTTGAACTGTGTCTATTTTAATGCAAGGAGTATTATGAACTAAGTGAATGAGCTTAAAGCGTGGATCAGTACTTGGAACTATGATGTTGTGCCCATTACAGAGACTTAGATGGCTCAGGGGCAGGAATGGTTACTTCCAGTGCCAGGCTTTAGATGTTTCAGAAAGGACAGGGAGGGAGGCAAAAGAGATGGGGGCATGGCACTGTTGATCAGAGATAGTGTCACGGCTGCAGAAAAGGTGGATGCCATGGAGGAATTGCCTACGGAGTCTCTGTGGGTGGAGGTTAGGAACAGAAAGGGGTCAATAACTCTACTGGGTGTTATTTATAGACTACCCAATAGTAACAGGGACATCAAGGAGCAGATAGAGAGACAGATTCTGAAAAGGTGTAATAACAACAGGGCTGTCGAGGTGGGAAATTTTAATTTCCCAAATATCAATTGGCATCTCCCTAAAGCAAGGGGTTTAGATAGGGTGGAATTTATTGGGTGTGTTCAGGAAGGTTTCCTGACACATTAGGTAGTTAAGCCTACAAGAGGAGAGGCTGTACTTGATCTGGTATTGGGAAATGAACCTGACCAGGTGTCAGATCTCTCAGTGGGAGAGCATTTTGGAGATAGTGATCATAATTCTATCTCCTTTACAATAGCATTGGAGAGGGATAGGAACAGACAAGTAAGGAAAGCGTTTAATTGGAGTAAGGGGAAATATGAGGCTTTCAGGCAGGCAAATGGAAGCTTAAATTGGGATCAGATGTTCTCAGGGAGATGTACGGAAGAAACGTGGCAAATATTCAGGGGATATTTGTGTAGTGCTCTGAATAGTGACATTTCAATGAGATAGGGAAAGGATGGTAGGGTGCAGGAACCGTGATGTACAAAGGCTGTTGTAAATCTAGTCAAGAAGAAAAGAAAAGCTTACGAAAGGTTCAAAAAACTAGGTAATGATAGAGATCTAGAAGATTATAAGGCTAGCGGGAGGGAGCTTAAGAATTAAATTAGAAGAGCCAGAAGGGGCCAAGAGAAGGCCTTGGCAGGCAGGATTAAGGAAAATCCCAAGGCATTCTACAAGTATGTGAAGAGCAAGAGGATAAGACCAATCAAGTGTGACAGTAGAAAAGTGTGTATGGAACCAAGGGAGATAGCAGAGGTACGTAATGAGTACTTTGCTTTCACTGTAGGAATGACTTTCAGCAGACTGAAAAGCTTGAGCATATAAATATTAAGAAAGAGGATTTGCTGGAGCTTTTGGAAAGCATCAAGTTGGATAAGTCACAGGAACTGTAGGAGATGTACCACAGGCTACTGTGGGAGGCAAGGGAGGAGATTGCCGAGCCTCTGACAATGACCTTAGAATCATCAATGGGATCCAAGGGGGCATTGCTTTGTGGATCCAGAATTGGCTTGCTCACAGAAGGCAAAGAATGGTTGTAGACAGGTCATATTCTGCATGGAAGTCGGTGACCAGTGGTGTGCCTCAGGGATCTGTTCTGGGACTCCTTCTCTTTGTGATTTTTATAAATGACCTGGATGAAGAAGTGGAGGGATGAGTTAGTAAATGTGCTGATGCCACAAAGGTTGGGGGTGTTGTGGATAGTGCGGAGGGCTGTCAGAGATTACAGCGGGACATTGATAGGATGCAAAACTGGGCTGAGAAGTGGCAGGTGGAGTTCAACCCAGATAAGTGTGAGGTGGTTTATTTTGGGAGGTCAACTATGATGGCAGAATATAGTATTAATGGTAAGACTCTTGGCAGTGTGGAGGATCAGAGGGACCTTGGGGTCAGAGTCCATAGGTCACTCAAAGCTGTTGCAAGGGTTGACCATGTGGTTAAGAAAGCATATGTTGCATTGGCCTTCATCAACCGTGGGATTGAGTTCAAGTGCCAAGATCTAATGTTGCAGCTATATAGGACCCTGGTCCTAAAATGTTTCTAAAATGACTGATCCTTGATCTTGAGACTATAACATCCTAGTTCTTGATTCCCTGGCAAAGGAAACAAGTTTTAGAAACATAGAAAACATACAGCACAATACAGGCCCTTCAGCCCACAAAATAGTGCCGAACATGTCCCTACCTTAGAAATTACTAGGGTTACCCATAGCCCTGTATTTCACTAGGTTCCATGTACCTATCCAAATGTCTGTTAAAAGACCCTATTGTATCTACCTCCACCACCGTTGCTGGCAGCCCGTTCCACACACTCCCACTCTCTGCGTAAAAAACTTACCCCTGACATTTCCTCTGTACCTACTCCCAAGCACTTTAAACCTGTGCCCTCTTGTGCCAGCCATTTCAGCCCTGGGAAAAAGCTTCTGACTATTCACACGATCAAAGCCTCTCATCAATTTATACACCTCTATCAGGTCATCTCTCATCCCCCATCGCTCCAAGGAGAAAAGGCTGAGTTCACTCAACCTAGTCTCATAAGGCATGCTCCCCAATCTGGGCAACATCCTTGTAAATCTCCTCTGCACCCTTTCTATGGCTTCCCCATCCTTTCTATAGTGAAGCAACCAGAACTGAGCACAGTACCCCACGTGGGTCTGACCAGGGTCCTATATAGCTGTAACATTACCTATTGGCTCCTAAATTCAATTCCATGATTGATGAAGGCCAATACACCATATGTCTTCTTAACCACAGAGTCAAGTTGTACAGCTACTTTGAGCATCCTATGGACTCGAACCCCAAGATCCCTCTGATCCTCCACACTGTCTTACCATTAATACTATATTCTGCCATCATATTTGATCTACCAAAACTAAACAACCTCAAACTTATCTAGGTTGATCTCCATCTGCCATTTCTCAGCCCAGTTTTGGATCCTATCAATGTCAATAGACAATAGGTGCAGGAGTAGGCCATTCGGCCCTTCTAGCCAGCACCGCCATTCACTGTGATCATGGCTGATCATACACAATTAGTACCCTGTTCCTGCCCTCTCCCCATAACCCTTGACCCCGCTATCTATAAGAGCTCTATCTAACTCTCTCTTGAAAGCATCCAGAGACTTGGCCTCCACTACCTTCTGGGGCAGAGCATTCCACATATCCATCACTCTCTGGGTGAAAAAGTTTTTCCGCATCTCTGTTCTAAATGGCCTACCCCTTATTCTTAAACTGTGGCCTCTAGTTCTGGACTCACCCATCAGCAGGAACATGCTTCCTGCCTCCAGCATGACCAATCCCTTAATAATCTTATATGTTTCAATCAGATCCCCTCTCATCCTTCTAAATTCCAGTGTATACAAGCCCAGTCGCTCCAATCTTTCAACACATGACAGTCCCACCATTCCAGGAGTTAACCTTGTGAATCTACGCTGCACTCCCTCAATAGCAAGAATGTCCCTCCTCAAATTTGGAGACCAAAACTGCACACAATACTCCAGGTGGGGGTCTCACCAGAGCCCTGTACAGCTGCAGAAGGACCTCTTTACTCCTATACTCAATTCCTCTTGTTATAAAGGCCAGCATGCCATTAGCTTTCTTCACTGCCCGCTGTACCTGCATGCTTGCTTTCATTGACTGATGTACAAGAACACCTAGATCTCGTTGTACTTCCCCTTTTCCTAACTTGACTCCATTTAGATAGTAATCTGCCTTCCTGTTCTTGCCACCAAAGTGGATAACCTCACATTTATACACATTAAACTGCATCTGCCATATTTTTGCCCACTCACCTAGCCTGTCCAAGTAACCTTACATTTTCATAACATCCTCCTGACATTTCACGCTGCCACCCAGCTTTGTGTCATCAGCAAATTTGCTAATGTTACTTTTAATCCCTTCATCTAAATCATTAACGTACATTGTAAACAGCTGCGGTGCCAGCACTGAACCTTGTGGTACCCCACTGGTCACAGCCTGCCATTCCAAAAGGGACCTATTAATTGTTACTCTTTGTTTGCTGTCAGCAGCCAATTTTCAATCCATGTCAGTACTTTGCCCCCAATACCATGTGCCCTAATTTGCCCACTAATCTCCTATGTGGGACTTTATCAAAAGCTTTCTGGAAGTCCAGGTACACTACATCCACTGGCTCTCCCTTGTCCATTTTCATAGGTACATCCTCAAAAAACTCCAGAATATTAGTCAAGCATGATTTTCCCTTCATAAATCCATGCTGACTTGGACTGATCCTTCTACTGCTATCCAAATGTGTTGTAATTTTCTCCTTTATAATTGACTCCTGCATCTTTCCCGCCACTGACGTCAGGCTAACCAGTCTATAATTCCCTGTTTTCTCTCTCCCTCCTTTCTTGAAAAGTGGGACAACATTAGCCACCCTCCAACCCACAGGAACTGATCCTGAATCTATAGAACATTAGAAAATGATCACCAATGTGTCCACGATTTCTAGAGCCACCTCCTTAAGTACCCTGGGATGCAGACCATCAGGTCCTGGGGACTTATCAGCCTTCAGACTCAACAGTCCAACACTGTTACTTGCCTAATATAAATTTCCTTCAGTTCATCCATTATCCTAGTTCCTTCAGCCACTATTACATCTGGGAGATTGTTTGTGTCTTCCCTAGTGAAGACAGATCCAAAGTACTTGTTCAACTCATCTGCCATTTCCTTGTTCCCCATAATAAATTCACCCGTTTCTGTCTTCAATGGTCCAATTTTGGTCTTAACTATTTTTTTGCTATTCACATACCTAAAGAAGCTTTTACTATCCTCCTTTATATTCTTGGCTAGTTTACCTTTGTACCTCATTTTTTCTCCATGCCTTTTTTGTTATCTTCTGTTGCTCTTTAAAAGCTTCCCAGTCCTCCAGCTTCCTGCTCATCTTTGCTATGTTATACTTTTTCTCTTTTATTTTTATATTGCCCCACTGTAACCTCTGACAGCCCTCCACAGTATCCACAACACCCCCAACCTTTGTGTCATCAGCAAACTTACTAACCCATCCCTCCACTTCCTCATCCAGGTCATTTATAAAAATCACAAAGAGTAAGGGTCCCAGAACAGATCCCTGAGGCACTCCACTGATGACCGACTTCCATGCAGAATATGACCCGTCTACAACTATGTGGGCAAGTCAGTTCTGGATATACAAAGCAATGTCCCCTTGGATCCCATGCCTCCTTACTTTCTCAATAAGCCTTGCATGGGGTACCTTATCAAATGCCTTGCTGAAATCCATACACACTACATCTACTGCTCTTCCTTCAATGTGTTTAGTCACATCCTCAAAAAATTCAATCAGGCTTGTAAGGCACAACCTGCTCTTGACAAAGCCATGCTGACTTTTCCTAATCATATTATTCCTCTCCAAATGTTCATAAATCCTGCCTCTCAGGATCTTCTCCACCAACTTACCAACCACTGAAGTAAGACTCACTGGTCTATAATTTCCTGGGCTATTTCTACTCTCTTGAATAATGGAACAACATCCACAACCCTCCAATCCTCCAGAGCCTCTCCTGTCCCCATTGATGATGCAACCAGAGGCTCAGCAATTTCCTCCCTCGCCTCCCACAGTAGCCTGGGGTACATCTCGTATGGTCCTGGCAACTTATCCAACTTGATGCTTTCCAAAAGCTCCAGTACATCCTCTTTCTTAATATCTACATGCTCAAGCTTTTCAGTCCTCACTACAATCACCAAGATCTTTTTCCATAGTGAATACTGAAGTATTCATTAAGTGCCTCTGCTATTTCCTCCGGTTCCATACACACTTTCCCACTGTTACACTTGATAGGTCGTATTCTTTCACCTGAACTGGAAAGGGAACAATATCCTGGTGGGCAGCTTTGCTAGAGCTGTTGGGAAGGGTTTAAACTGGTTTGGCAGGGGGGTGGGAATCAGAATGAGAGTGTAGAGATTAGGGTAGAAGGACAAGGGCATGATGTTATGTGTTCTGAGTTGGTGAGGAAGGACAGGCAGGGGACAAAATATAAATGTAGCCAGTTAGAGGGGTTGAAATGTCTCTACTTCAACATTAGGAATATTAGGAATAAAGGGGATGAACTTAGAGCATGGATCAGTATGTGGAACTACGATGTTGTGGTCATTACTGAAACTTGGCTGGAGGAAGGGCAGGATTGGATGATGCAGGTCCCGGGGTTTAGGTGTTTTAAAAGGAATAGGATGGGAGGTAGAAAAGGGGGGTGGAATAGCATTGCTAGTCAGGGATAGTCTCATGGCTTTAGAAAGGGAGGACGCTGCGAGGGAGAGTCCACTGAGTCAGTCTGGGTGGAAGTCAGAAATAGGAAGGGATCAATCACTGTGCTGGGAGTAGTCCGTAGGCCCCCAAATAGCCCTCACGACACCAAGGAGCAGATAAGTAGGCAGATTTTAGAATGGTGCACAAAAACAGGGGTGTAGTAATGGGTGATTTCAGCTTCCGTCATATTGACTGGCATCTCCTGAGTGCAAGGGGGAGAGATGGGACTGAATTTGTCAAGTGTGTTCAAGAAGGATTCCTGACACAGTATATGGACCAGCCAACGAGAGGAGAGGCCATACTGGATCTAGTTCTGGGTAATGAACCTGGTCAGGTGACAGACCTCTTGGTGGGGGAGCATTTTGGTGAGAGTGACCACAACTCCTTTAGCTTCAGCATAGCTATGGAAAAGGGATAAAAACAGAGAAAATGGGGAAGTGCTTAGCTGGGGAAGGGCGAACTATGAAGGGATGAGGCAGGAACTAGTGAGAGTAAATTGGAAACAGATGTTCAAAGGGGAAAGCACAGAAGTAAGGTGGAGGAAGTTTAGGGACCACTTGTGTTGGATTCAGGACAGGTTTGTCCCACTGAGACAAGGAAAAAATGGTAGGAAAAGGGAACCATAGTTGATGAAACCTGTGAGGCAACTCATCAAGAGGAAGAAGGAAGCATATGTTAGATATAAGAAGCAGGAAGCAGGAGGGGCTCATGAGAAATATAGGGTAGCCAGGAAGGAGCTTCAGAAAGGACTTAGGAGAGCTCGAAGGGGGTATGAGAAGGCCGTGGCATGTAGGATTAAGGAGAACCCCAAGGCGTTCTATGCGTATGTAAAGAACAGAAGGATGACAAGAATGAAGGTAGGGCTGCTAAAGGATAAAGAAGGCAACATGTGCCTGGAGGCAGAGGAAGTTGGGGAGGTCCTAAATGAATATTTTGCTTCAGTATTCACAAGTGAAAAGGACCTTGATCAGGGTGAGGTTGAAATAGAACTGGCCTGTGTGTTGGACAATGTGGAGATTAAGGAAGAAGAAGAGTTGGATCTTCTTAAAAACATCAAGATTGATAAATCCCCAGGGCCAGATATACCCCAGGTTGCTATGGGAAGTGAGAGAAGAGATCGCTGGAGCAGTAGCTGCGATCTTTGAATCCTCTTTGGCTGTTGAGGAGGTGCCGGAGGACTGGAGAATGGCAAATGTAGTTCCTTTGTTTAAAAAAGGTAATAGGGAGAATCCTGGGAACTATAGACCAGTGAGTCTTATGTCGGTGGTCTGCAAACTACTGGAAAGGATTCTTCAGGATATGATCTATGAACATTTGGAGAAGTACAGTCTACTCAAGAATAGTCAACATGGCTTTGTGAAGGGAAGGTCATGCCTCACAAGCCTAATTGAGTTTTTTGAAGAGGTAACAAAAGAAATTGATGAGGTTAGGGCAGTGGATGTGGTCTACATGGATTTTAGCAAGGCATTTGACAAGGTCCCTCATGAGAGACTCATCTAGAAAGTCATGAGGCATGGGATCAGTGGAACCTTGACTGTTTGGATAAAAAATTGGCTTACAGGAAGAAAGCAGAGGGTAGTTGTGGAAGGAAAGTATTCTGCCTGGAGGTCGGTAACTAGCGGAGTGCTGCAAGGATCTGTCCTGGGAACACTGCTCTTCGTGATTTTTATAAATGACCTGGATGAAGAGGCGGAAGGATGCGCAAGTAAGTTTGTGGATGACACGAAGATTGGAGGAGTGTGGATGGAGCTGTAGGTTGTCGAAGGTTACAAGAGATATAGACAGGATGCAGAGTTGGGCAGGAAAATGGCAGATGGAGTTCAATCCGACTAAGTGTGAGATGATGCATTTTGGAAGCAAGGCTGAGTACAGGGTTAATGGTCGGTTACTTAAGAGTGTGGATGAACAGAGGAACCTTGGGGTCCAAATCCATACATCTCTCATGGTCGCTGCGCAGGTTGATAGGATAGTTAGGAAGGCCTATGGGATGCTAGGCTTCATTAATAAGGGCATTGAGTTCAAGAGTAGAGAGGTCATTTTGCAACTCTACAAATCTCTGGTGAGACCACACTTACAGTATTATGTTCATTTCTGGTCACCTCATTATAGGAAGGATGTGGAAGCTATGGAGAGGGTGCAGAGGAGATTTACCAGGATGTTGCCTGGATTGGAAAACAAGTCTTATGAGGCAAGGTTAGCAGAGCTGGGACATTTCTCTTTGGAGCGTAGAAGAATGAGAGGGGACTTGATAGAGGTCTACAAGATTATGAGAGGCATAGATAGGGTGGATAGTCAGCACCTGTTTCCCAGGGCACAAATAGCAAACACCAGAGGGCATATGTACAAAGTTAAGGGAGGGAAGTTTAGGGGGAGACATCAGGGGTAAGTTTTTTTTTTGACACAGAGGGTTGTGGGTGCCTGGAATGACTTGCCAGGGTTGGTGGTGGATCATTAGGTGTTTTTAAGAGCCTCTTGGACAGGCACATGGATGAAAGTAAAATAGAGAGTTATGGGGTAGTGTGGGTTTAGTACTTTTTTTAAAGGAAAGTATGGGTCAGCACAACATGGAGGGCTGAAGAGCCTGTATTGCACTGTAGTATTCTAGTGTCTTATCCTCTTGTTCTTCACATACTTGTAAAATGCCTTGGGGTTTTCCTTAATCCTGCCCACCAAGGCCTTCTCATGGCCCCTTTTGGCACTCCTAGTTTCCTTCTTAAGCTCCTTCCTGTTAGTCTTATAATCTTCTAGATCTCTAACATTACCTAGCTCTCTGAACCTTTTGTAAGCTTTTCTTTTCTTCTTGACTAGATTTACTACAGCCTTTGTACACCACAGTTCCTGACTCAACTTCCCTGTCTCATTGGAATGTACCTATACAGAACTCCACACAAATATCCCCTGAACATTTGCCACATTTCTTCTGTACTTTTCCCTGAGAACATCTGTTTCCAATTTAAGCCTCCAATTTCCTGCCTGATAGCCTCATAATTCCCCTTTCTCCAATTAAACGCTTTTCTAACTTGTCTGTTCCTATCTCTCTCCAATGCTATTGAAAAGGTGATAGAATTATGATCACTCTCTCCAAGATGTTCTCCCACTGAGAGATCTGACACCTGACCAGGTTCATTTCCCAATACCAGATCAAGTACAGCTTCTCCTCTTGTAGGCTTATCTACATTTTGTGTCAAGAAATCTTCCTGAACACACCTAACAAATTCCACCCCATCTAAACCCCTTGCTCTAGGAAGATGCCAATCAATATTTGGGAAATTAAAATCTCCCACCAGAGGATTTACCAGCAAGCCCTTTAATAATTTTGTTCATCTGACAAGCCATCTCTCATTCTTCAAAGCACCAGAAGATGTAGTTCCATTTCTCAAATGGCCAGAAGTCCATCAATTGAATCACCGAGGCCAAGTTTTTTCATATATCAAAATAAAATTCATTCATAATAAAAAAGTCATTTACAAGAATAAACTGCATAATGCCTTTTCATTCTTACATTCACAGTCAACGTGTTAAGTAGTGTTTTATTGTTTTCCTTGAAACTACTAGGACTGTTGTCACTTGAGTGTCTCCCTTGAGTGGTATACTGTTACAGTACTCACACCATCTCTACATCCATGTATTTCATCAGGTTCAGGGGATTTGTCAGCCTTTCATCTCATTAGTTTGCCTAGCAATTTCTTTTCTGCAATACATTCCTCCCTCCTTTTTGCCCCTAATAAGTTTTAATAATATTGAGAAGCTTTTATTGAATTCTACCATGAAGACAGATGCAAAATATTTGTTAATTTGTCATTTCCATCTTTCCCATTATTAATTTCCTAGTTGGGTCCCCAATACAAATTGGGGTCTTCCTTACCCATCCCGGACCCTCCCTGTCCAGTAGCTGATGAACCCTCTACTCACTGCCCGCTACACTGGTGCTGTTTAGGGCAGCAATGACGGCCCTCCATCTGTCTGTCCATACCGTTGCACACAGATATAGAAGGATTTCTTATTGCTGTTTCCCTAATAATTCTGTTTTACCAGTCAGAGATGTTAGATTTGAGCTGAACTCCCGAACCTGGAGGACCGGTGGACCACTCTTAGTCTGGCCTCTACCCTTTGACCCATTTTGGCATGGGTGACCCTACCAAGAGCCAAAGCATTAAGCCCTGACTCCAGCCAACATAACTCTCCAGGTCACTGAGGCACGCAAGCCTCACACCCCACGACAAGGTTGTGATCCCTCCCCATGGGGCCCTTGTGGAGGCCGCACCCAGCCTCAGTGTGTCACTCAGAACAAACTCCCGCAGCCTGGAAGGTGCCAGTCAGCAGCAATTCTCCGCAGACATCTCACGGTGCTGGCGGACCAAAGGGAGTCTTTCACCCAGCTGATGGTCTGTCTCCGTGTGTGTCCAGACAAGCTGAGTGTTTTCCGTGGCGCTCCCGAAGTTTGTGTGACCACCTGACCCTCCACTTTGCTCCTTCTGACTGAAATGTGTTCATTCGTCTCGGTCAATCAATTCCTGGATTTTTTCTGTGTTCTTGTGTTGCAACACTGAATAATTCACTTTGCATATAAATTGCACTTATACCAAAAAAAAAGCAATCAGGGACAGAAACTACAGCCATCACAATTTTGGTTCAATTTATTTCTTGTCGTAAACAATGTGGATCCTTCTGGAAATTCTAGAATCTTACAATGGATTAAAGTTGTACTCTGTGGTAGGTTTGCCATTAAGTCATTTGTCTCAGATGTAACTCATTTAAGAGTCATTCACATATGGTGTTAGGCAGTTCCTTCAGCTGGATGGTCAGTATATTTTGAATGGAGCACAAGACGCCTTTGACCAAGTTGAAGGCCTTCCAGATGCTGGCAGTATCATCTTCAAAGACACTGTGGGATTTTATTTTTTGCTGCTTTAACAGAGGCAGCCAGAAGGTGGCAGCATAGCATCACCTGGACTTCCCCCTCCACTCCAGCTCAGGACTTCATCCAACTTGTTCACAACATTTACAACACATTCTGCAAACTCACCAATCCTCCAGGATCATCCTGAATGTGAGGACAGTGGCACAGTGAGTTACTCGATTAGCAGCCAGACTCCTGGACCTTTGATCCGGAAGCAAAATTGAACTCAGTGCTTCAACAGCACCTCCTGCAAGGACATGAGCTTCAAGGTTGCATGAAGTGTACAGACTGATAATAAATGTACTTTGAACTTTGTAGAGCTGTAGAGTACTACAGCACTGGACAAACAGGTCCTTTGGCCCATCTGGTCTGTGCCAAAGTGTTGATCTGCACCTGGGCCACAGCCCTCCGTCCCCCTCTTATCTAAAGTTCTTTTAAATGTTCCCATTGAACCCACATCCACTACTTCAGCTGGTAGCTCATCCCACAGCCTCACCACCCCCTCAGGTTCCCCTTAAACATTTCACCCTTCACCCTGAACCTGTGTCCTCTAGTCCTCGTCTCAACTAGCCTCAGTGGAAAAGGCCTGTGTGTATTAACCCTGTCTGTACCTCTCGTATCGATGGCTGATGGCTGGTGGCATAGTGGCATCAGCACTGGACTTCCAGACAAATGGTCCTGGGTTCGAATCTGCCTGGTCCCTTGCACACTTTCCATCTGTGCTGGGCTGACTGTCGAGCTAGCTTGTAAAAAACAGACAAATGCTAAAGAAATGGCTAACATAAAAATGCTGCCTGATGCACCACAGGGAACAACATATCCCTCTGTATTGCTCCATCATAGCTCCTCCACTCCAGGGTCCTAACCTATTCAACCTTTCCCCATCACTCAAATCCTGGCAACATCCTTTTGTAAGTTTTCTCTTTCAATCTTATTGATATATTTCCTGTATCTTATTGATAGGCATTACCTTCTGTAACTTCTGCCGCTAAGAACAGGAGCGCCACCACCTGCAGGTTCCCCTGCAGACAGCTCTCTATCCTGCCTTGGAAATATGTTGTTGGTCATTCATCACCACTTGATCTAAATCCCGGAATTTCGGTGCACTGGGAGTAACTGCACCAAACAGACGACAGGAATTTCACGAAGGGGGCAGTAACGCATTGAGACCAATGGTCCCAATCTAAAAAAAATAGATTAAAGAAAAATATTTTTAAAAATTGCACATGGTGGCTTCTATCTCTCTGCAGGAGTTTGTATGTTCTCGTATTTGTGTGGGTTTCCTCCGGGTGCTCCGGTTTCCTCCCACATTCCAAAGACGTTCAGGTTAGTAGGTTAATTGGTCAGATGGGTAACTGGGCGGTGCAGGCTCGTTGGGCCAGAAGAGCCTGTGAGCATGTTGTACCTGCAAATAACAATGACATTAAAAGATCGTGCACCTTAAAAAATGTAATGGTATGCACAAAATAAAGGAGTGTTGTAAATCACATCTGGTTCACTGAAGGCAGTCTGCAGTCAGGCCCACATGTGACTGATGTGGTTAACTTCTCTCTGCTGCCTCAGTTCTGTGTTATTAGGGACGGCTGATGCTAGCACCATCAACATCACACAAGTAAGCAAATTAAAACATTTAAAGACCGATTGCCCGGGCACTGCTGTGAATGATCTTCCTCTCTTGAGTAGACCCTCAAGTATGAGGGCATGTTTCCCCTGCAGAAATCCTGGGTGATTTCATCATTGTTCAGAGGCTATTGTACACCAGATACTGCAAAGACTGACAGAACAAGGTCCCGGTCCGATGACAGGGAACCACACCTGAGGATTAGTGCAGACACACACTCAAACTTGGACATGGGCACAGACAGCAACTCCCATTCTGGCTCCACTCAAACACACTCAGACTTCTCAACGATGACTGTTTTTCCCTTTTAATTCCGTCATCCATTAAAACCCAACGAAGTTGCGAACTGCTAGCTTTATTAAAGAGAGGTTATTTCAATCAATTAAGGCAAGCAGGGTCCATGAGCCAGTCCTCATTGGGGGATCAGAGATGGAGAGAGTCAGCAATTTCAATTCCTCTGTTCTCATTTCGGAGGATCTGTCCTGACCCAGCACATAAGTGCCGTCACAAAGAAGGCACAGCAGCACTTTTGCTTTCTTAGAAGTTTGCGAAGATTCGGCAGGTCATTTAAAAGTTTGACAAGCTTCTCTTGATGCAGGGTGGAGAGCATAATGGCTGGTTGCATCTCGGCCTGGTATGGGAACACCAATGCCCTTATACAGAAAAATCTACCAAAAGTAGCAGATACATCATAGGTAAAGCCCTCCCCACCGCTGAGCACATCTGCAAGGAGCACTGTCGCAGGAAAGCAGCATCCATTGTCAGGGACCCCCACCACCCAGAATATACTCTCTACTCATTGCTGCCATCAGAAAGAAAATACAGGAGCCTCAGGCCTCACATCACCAGGTTCAGGAACAGTTACTACCCACCCCCAGCCATCAGGCTCTTGAACTAATGTGGAGAACTTCACCCACCCCAACATTAAACTGATTCCACAACCCATGGACTCACTTCTAAGGAATTCATCACTCTTGTTTGCTAAATTTATTGATTATACATTATTATTACTTTTATTTTTATTTTGTACTTGCACAGTTGGTTGTCTTTTGCACACTGGCCGTCTTCCTGCTTCTGTCACGCGCAGTTTTTCATTAATTCTTTTGTGTTTCTCTATATTTCCTATGAACGCCGGCAAGAAAATGAATACCTGCGTAGTATATGGTGACATATACCTCTACGCTGATAACAAATTTACTTTGAACTTTATGACCACAGGAGGGAGCGTACTTAATGTCCTTCTCATCCAGAACACAGTAAGTCCACTGATGAATGTTCTCTGCACATCAGGGAAGAGACAAGAAAATGACGACCAATGACCATAATACACAGAAGCAGAATCAGGCCACCCGGCCCATCCAGTCTGATTTATTATCCCTCTCAATCTCATTTTCCTGCCTTCTCCCTGTAAACTTTGGTGCCCTGACTAATCAAGAACTCATCAACCTCCACTTTATATATGCTCAATACCTTGGCCTCCACAGCCTTCTTTGGCAAAGAATTCCACAGATACACCACTCTCTGACTAAAGAAGTTTTTTTCACCTCTGTTCTATTCTGAGGTTATGCCCCCTAGTCCTAGACTCCCTCACCATAAGAAATATGTCCACTCTGCCTAGGTTTTTCAATAGTCAATGGATTTCAATGAGATTCCCCTTCATTCTTCTAAACTCCAGTGAGTACAGGGCCAGAGCCATCAAACAGTCCTCATATTAATCCTTTCACTCCCGGAATCATTCTCATGAACACGTTCTGAACCCTCTCCAATGGCAGCACTTCTTTTCTTAGATGAGAAGCCCAAACCTACTCACAATTCTCACAGTAAGTGCCGTCTGACCAGTACCTTATTCAGACTTAGTATCATATCCTTGCTCTTATATTCTAGACTTCTTGAAATAAATGCTAACATTGCATTTGCTTGCCTTGTCACTGACTCAACCTTTAAGGAATCCTGCACAAGAACTCCCAAGTACCTTTACACCCCTGATTTGTGAATTTTCTCCCAGTTTAGAAAACAAACAACACCTTCTACCTAAGTGCATGACAATATACTTTCCCTACACTATATTCCATCTGCCACCTCTTTGCCCATTTTCCTAATCTATCCAAATCCTTCTGCAGACTCCCTGCTTTCTCAGCACTACCTGCCCTTCCACCTATCTTTGTATCATCTAGAAACTTGACCACAAAGCCAAAAATTCCATAATCCATAATAGTCACATAACATGAAAAGAAGCAGTCCCAACACTGACCCCTGTGGAACACTATTAGTCACCAGCAGCCAGTCAGAATACATTCCCTTTCTTCCCACTCTTCTTCTACTGTCAGTCTGACAATCTTCTATCCATGCTACTACCTTTCCCATACTACCATGGTCTCATGTGCAGCACCTAGTCGTAGGCCTGCTAAAAAATCCAAGTAAACAACATCCACTGATTCTCCTTTGTTTATCCTGCCTTTTATTTCCTCTGAGTTCCAAAATATTTGTCAGGCAATATATCCGCTTAGGAGAACTAGGCTGACTTTCACATACTTTATCATGCACCTCTAAATACCTCGAAACTTCATCCTTAATAATGGACTCCAACATCTTCCCAACCACTAATGTCAGGCTAACTGGCTGATAAATTCCTTTCTTCTGCCTCCCTCTCTTCTGAAAGAATGGAGTGACATTTGCAGTTATCCAGTCCTCTGGAACCATGCCAGGATCTAGTGATTCTTGAAAGATCGTTACTAATGCTCCCACAATCTCTTCAGCTTCCTCTTTCCTCACTCTGGGGTGCAGTCCATCTGGTCCAAGTGACTTATCTACCTTCAGACTGTTCAGCTGCCCATGCTCCTTCTCCCTAGTAACAGCAACAACACTCATTTTTGCCCCCTGACTCTTGAATTTCTGGCATAGTGCTGGTGTCTTTCACAGTCAAGACTGATGCAAAATACTTAAGTTCATCTGCCATTTCTTTGTTCCCCATTGCTACCTCTCCAGCATCATTTTGCAGTTGTCCAATACCCACTCTCAACTCTCTTTTGCTCCTTATATTGCACATCTGAAAAATAAACTTTTGATATCCTGTTTTATATTATTAGGTTGCTTACCTTCATATTTCAACTTTTCTCTCTTTAGGGATTGTTTAGTTGCCTTCTGTTGGTTTTTAAAAACTTTCCAATCTTGGATCTTCCCATTAATTTTTGCTCTATTATAAGCCCTTTCTTCAGTTTTTATGCAGTCTCTAACTTCCCTTGTCAGCTTCATCCTCCCTTTAGAACACTTCTTCCTCTTCTACGCTGTGCCTTCCGAATTGTCCCCAGAAGCTCC
Organism: Hypanus sabinus; assembly: GCF_030144855.1. Taxonomy (NCBI): domain Eukaryota; kingdom Metazoa; phylum Chordata; class Chondrichthyes; order Myliobatiformes; family Dasyatidae; genus Hypanus; species Hypanus sabinus. Next base: position 28,127,350 of record NC_082721.1, read on the forward strand.
AGCCATTGCTGTTTTGCCAGCGTCCCTGATAGTGCCCCTTCTAATCAATTTTGGACAGCTCCTCTCTCATGCCTCTGTAATTCCCTTTATTCCACTGTAATACTGATGCATCGGACTCTGTCTTCTCCCTCAAACTGCAGAGTGAATTCTATCATATTATGATCATTGACTCCTCCGGGTTAACCATACAACCGTATAACAATTACAGGCCATCTCAGCCCTTCTAGTCCGTGCCGAACGCTTACTCTCACCTAGTCCCACCGACCTCCACTCAGCCCATAACCCTCCATTCCTTTTCTGTCCATATACCTATCCAATTTATTTATTTGTTTATTTATTTTAAATGGCAACATCAAACCTGCCTCTACCACTTCCACTGGAAGCTTGTTCCACGCAGCTACCACTCTGAGTAAAGAAGTTCCCCCTCATGTTACCCCTAAACTTTTGCCCCTTAACTCTCAACTCATGTCCTCTTGTTTGAATCTCCCCTACTCTCAATGGGAAAAGCCTATCCACGTCAACTCTATCTATCCCCCTCAACAATTTTAAATACCTCTATCAAGTCTCCCCTCAACCTCCAAAGAATAAAGACCTAACTTGTTCAACCTTTCCCTGTAACTTAGGTGCTGAAACCCAGGTAACATTCTAGTAAATCTCCTCTGTACTCTCTCTATTTTGTTGACATCTTTTGGTGACCAGAACTATACACAATACTCCAAATTTGGCCTCACCAATGCCTTGTACAATTTCAACATTACATCCCAACTCCTATACTCAATACTCTGATTTATAAAGGCCAACATACCAAAAGCTTTCTTCACCACCCTACCCACATGAGATTCCACCTTCAGGGAACTATGCACCATTATTCCTAGATCACTCTGTTCTACTGAATTCCTCAATGGCTTACCATTTACCATGTATGTTCTATTTTGATTAGTCCTACCAAAACGTAGCACCTCATACTTATTAGCATTAAACTCCATCTGCCGTCTTTCAGCCCACTCTTCTAACTGGCCTAGATCTCTCTGCAAGCTTTGAAAACCTACTTCATTATCCACAACACCACCTATCTTAGTATCATCTGCACACTTACTAAATCTATTTACCACCCCATCATCCAGATCATTAATGTATATGACAAACAACATTGGACCCAGTACAGATCCCCGAGGCACACTAAGGTTCCTTTACCTTAAGCTCCTAATCAAATCTGGCTCTTTCCACAACACCCAATCCAGAATTGCTTTGTCCCGAGTGAGTTCAACCACAGGCTGATCTAAAAAAACCATCTCATAGGCATTCTACAAATTCCCCCTCTTGGAATCAAGCACTACCTTGATTTTCCCGATCAACCTACAGTGGCACCACTATCACAGAATCCCCTATTGTCAACATCCCGGGGGTTACCATTGACAGGAAACTGAACTGATCTAGCCATATAAACACCGTGGCTACCAGAGCAGGTCAAAGGCTAGGAATCCTGTGGTGTGTAACTCAGTTCCTGGCTCCCCTCCCAAAGCCTGTCCACCATCTAGAAGACTCAGATCAGGAGTGTAATGGAACACTCGCCACTCGCCTGGATGAGTGCAGCTCTATCAACACTCAAGAAGCTTGACACCATCCAGTACAGGGCAGCCCACTTGAGTGGTACCACTTCCACAACTATCCAATCCCTCCACCATCAGTTGCAACAGTGTGTGCTATCTACAAGATGCACTACAGCAACACATCAAGGTTCCTAAGGTAGCACCTGTCCAGACCCACGACTACTGCAGTCCCTGAGGTGTAGGGACACCCACAGTGCTGTTAGGGAGGGAATTCCATGATTTTGACCCAGCAGCAATGAAGGAATGGCGATTCCAAGTCAGGACGGTGAGTGACTTGGAGGGAGATTTCCAAGTGGTGGTGTTCCCAGGTATCTGCAGATACTCAACTCCTTTTGCTATGAATACCAACATACCATTTGCCCTTTTCACTACCTGCTGTACCTGTATGCCCACCTTCAATGACTGGTGTACAATGACACCCAGGTCTTGTTGTACCTTCCCTTTTTCCTAATCGGCCACCATTCAGATAATAATCTATTTTCCAGTTCTTGCAACCAAAGTGGATAACCTCACATTTATCCACATTAAATTGCATCTGCCATGAATTTGCTCACTCACCTAACCTATCCAAGTCACCCTGCATCATCTTAGCATCCTCCTCACAGCTAACACCACTGCCCAGCTTCGTGTCATCCGCAAACTTGGAGATGCTGCATTTAATTCCCTTGTCTAAATCATTAATATATATTGTAAACAACTGGGGTCCCAGCACTGAGCCTTGCGGTACCCCACTAGTCACTGCCTACCATTCTGAAAAGGTCCCGTTTACTCCCACTCTTTGCTTCCTGTCTACCAACCAATTCTCTATCCACATCAATACCATACCCCCAATACCATGTGCTTTAAGTTTGCACACTAATCTCCTGCATGGGACCTCGTCAAAAGCCTTTTGAAAATCTAAATATACCACATCCACTGGCTCTCCCCTATCCACTCTACTAGTTACATCTTCAAAAAATTCTATAAGATTCGTCAGACATGATTTTCCTTTCACAAATCTATGCTGACTTTGTCCGATGATTTCACCTCTTTCCAAATGTGCTGTTATCACATCTTTGATAACCGACTCTAGCATTTTTCCCACCACCGATGTCAAACTAACCGGTCTATAATTCCCCGGTTTCTCTCTCCCTCCTTTTTTAAAAAGTGGGGTTACATTAGCCACCCTCCAATCCTCAGGAACTAATCCAGAATCTAAGGAGTTTTGAAAAATTATCACTAATGCATCCACTATTTCTTGAGCTACTTCCTTAAGCACTCTGGGATGCAGACCATCTGGCCCTGGGGATTTATCTGCCTTTAATCCCTTCAATTTACCCAACACCACTTCCCTACTAACATGTATTTCCCTCAGTTCCTCCATCTCACTAGACCCTCGGTCCCTTACTATTTCTGGAAGATTATTTATGTCCTCCTTAGTGAAGACAGAACCAAAGTAGTTATTCAATTGGTCTGCCATGTCTTTGTTCCCTATGATCAATTCACCTGTTTCTGGCTGTAAAGGACCTACATTTGTCTTGACCAATCTTTTTCTTTTCAGGCATCTATAAAAGCTTTTACAGTCAGTTTTTATGTTCCCTGCCAGCTTTCTCTCAATCTTTTTTCCCTTCCTAATTAAGCCCTTTGTCTTCCTCTGCTGGTCTCTGAATTTCTCCCAGTCCTCAGGTGTGCTGCTTTTTTTTGCTAATTTATATGTTTCTTCTTTGGACTTGGTACTATCCCTAATTTCCCTTGTCAGCCACAGGTGCTCTACCTTCCCTGGTTTATTCTTTTGCCAAACTGGGACGAACAATTGTTGTAGTTCATCCATGGGATCTTTAAATACTTGCCATTGCATATCCACCATCAACTCTTTAAGTATCATTTGCCAGTCTATCTTAGCTAATTCACGTCTCATACCTTCAAAGTTAACCTTCTTTAAGTTCAGAACCTTCGTTTCTGAATTAATTATGTCACTCTCCATCTTAATGAAGAATTCCACCATATTATGGTCACTCTTTCCCAAGGGGCCTCGCACGACAAGATTGCTAACTAACCCTTCCTCATTGCTCAGTATCCAATCTAGAATGGCCTGCTCTCTAGTTGGTTCCTCGACATGTTGGTTCAGAAAACCATCCCACATACATTCCAAGAAATCCTCTTCCTCAGCACCCTTACTAATTTGGTTCACCCAATCTATATGTAGATTAAAGTCACCCATTATAACTACTGTTCCTTTATGCATGCATTTCTAATTTCCTTTTTAATGCCATCCCCAACCTCACTACTACTGTTAGGTGGCCTGTACTCAACTCCCACCAGCATTTTTTGCCCCTTAGTGTTATGCAGTTCTACCCATGTTGATTCCACATCCTCCAGGCTAATGTCCTTCCTTTCTATTGTGTTAATCTCCTCTCTAACCAGCAATGGTACCCCACCTCCTTTTCTTTCCTGTCTATCCCTCCTGAGTATTGAATATCCCTGGATGTTGAGCTCCCATCCTTGGTCACCCTGGAGCCATGTCTCTGTGATCCCAACTATATCATATTCATTAATAACTATCTGCACATTCAATTCATCCACCTTGTTACGAACGTTCCTCGCATTGACACACAAAGCCCTCAGGCTTGTTTTTACAACACTCTTAGCCCTTATACAATTATGTTGAAAAGTGGCTCTTTTTGATTTTTGCCCTGGATTTGCCTGCCTGCCACTTTTACTTTTCACCTTACTACTTTTTTCTTCTATCCTCATTTTACACCCCTCTGTCTCTCTGCACTTGTTCCCATCCCCCTGCCACATTAGTTTAAAGCCTCCTGAACAGCAGTAGCAAACGCTCCCCCTAGGACATTGGTTCCAATCCAGCCCAGGTGCAGACCGTCCTGTTTATACCAGTCCCACCTCCCCAATGCCCCAGAAATTTGAATCCCTCCCCCTTGCACCATTTTTCAAGCCACGTATTCATCTGAAATATCCTCCTATTTCTACTCTGACTAGCATGTGTCACTGGTAGTAATCCAGAGATTATTACATTTGTGATCCTACTTTTTAGTTTATCTCCTAACTCCCTAAATTCACCTTATAGGACCTCATCCAGTTTTTTACCTATATCATTGGTACCTATGTGCACAACAACCACTGGCTGTTCACCCTCCCATTCCAGAATATCCTGCAGCCGCTCAGATACATCCTTGACCCTTGCACCAGGGAGGCAACATACCATCCTGGAGTCTCTTTTGCAGCTGCAGAAATGCCTATCTATTCCCCTTACAATTGAATCCCCTATCACTATAGGTCTCCCACTCCTTTTCCTTCCCTCCTGTGCCACAGAGCCACCCATGGTGCCATGAACTCTGCTGCTGCTGCCTTCTCCTGATGAGACATCTCCCCCAACAGTATCCAAAACAGTATATCTGTTTAGGAGGGAGATGACTCCCGCACTACCTGCCTACTGCTATGCTGTCTAGTGGCCACCCCTTCCCTTTCTGCCTGTGTAGCCTTTACCTGCAGTGTTGCCAACTCACTGAATGTGCTATTCACTACTTTCTCAGCACTGCGGATGCTTCAGTATGAATCCAATCGCAGCTCCAGACGCTCAATGTGGTCTGCCAGAAGCTGCAGTTGGACACACTTCCTGCACACATAGTCGTCAGGGACACTGGAAGTATCCCTGATTTCCCACATGCTGCAGGATGAACAAACCACGGGGCCAATCTCAGCTGCCATGACCTACCCAATACTTGCCTCAACTTTTGAAACTTCCTCCTTTGAAAGGAACTTACCCGGCCTTACCTCACTTGGAGTGAAGCTCATCCACTGCCTCTTCTCGTCAAAGCCTCAAATCTCCACTCCTTCACTCACTGGCCACTTTCCACAGGCCACTCTGCTTGAGGTAACCCTCTACTTATTTGTTTGAGCTACTCAAACGGCTTGGTCACCTGACCTTGATTGCCCAATCAGCTGCTTTCTGCTGAGTCTGAGCTATTCAAATCTTGATTGTCTAATCAACGGCTTTCTGCTGAGCTATTCAAATCTTGATTGACTTGATTGCACAGTCCAACTGCCAAAACTGCCAGAATCTCTTGAGTCAAAGCCTCAAATTTCCACTCCTTCACTGGCCCACTCACCCACTCACATCCTGTAAAAGTTAAACCCCCCAGGACAATTGTAACATTGTCCTTATTACATAGAATCTTAGAGTCATACAAAAATACAGCACAGAAAAAGGCCCTTCGGCCCATCCGGTCTGTGCTGAACCACTTAAACTGCCTACTCACATTGACCTGCGTCCGAACCGTTGCCCTCCATACCCCGACCATCCACGTACCTATCCAAACCACTCTTAACTGTTGAAATCGAGCTCACATGCACCACTTTCACTGGCAGCTCGTTCCACACTCTCTTGACCCTCTGAGTGAAGAAGTTTCCCCTTAAACTTTTCACCTTTCACCCTTAACCCATGACCTCTAGTTGTAGTCCCACTCAGCCTCTGTGGGGAAAAAGCCTGCTTGCATTTACCCTATCTATACCCTCATAATTTTGCATACCTCTATCAAATCTCCCCTCAATTATCTATGTTCCAAGGAATAACGTCCTAGCTGATTGAATCTTACCCTATAACTCAGGCCCTCCAGCCTCGACATCATCCTTGTAAGATTTCTCTGTATGCTTTTGACCTTATTTACATCTTTCCTGTAGGTCGGTGACCAGAACAGCACACAACACTCCAACATTTTATACAACTTCAGCATAACATCCCATCTCCTGTACTCAATACTGTCAGGTACCCTGAAAACCCACATCTCAGAGGAGGAGCAGTCCACTCACTGAATCTACCTCTAACTTCTCAAGCTAGAGTTCTCGCTGAAGCCTGTTGAGCCAAAGACTGATCACTTTAACACTGGCCCGCTCCAGCAATGGTCACTTCATTTACACCTTGCTTCTTTTGATTGGCCTCTGCCGAGTACCTAAAAAGTCACGATGATTGCAGCCCACCAGAAAGTTCTAAGTGGCCTGAGCTCTTCATAAACCTTGTGTTGCCTCATCGACGAGTGACTCTTGTGATGATTGCAGTCTTTCAGAAAGTTCCGAAAGGCTCTGAGCTCTTTTAAGACCCGGCGCCGCCTCACCGACAAAGGATTCTCGCCATGATTGCAGCCCACTGAGATGAAGGAAGAGTGAGAAGACTGAGGAACTGAAATGGAAGGGTGAGAAAGAGCTGATAAAGACCTGGCTTGCAGTGGCACAGTCTGGTTTTGTTTGATTAACAGAAGCAGAATTGGTACAATTACAGTTCCCCATCATCCTGTTACCCCCACAAGGGTTTACCACTTAAGCGTGTCTCTGTGTGCATGTGTGAGTGCATTTACACAGATGGGAGCTGAGGAGGCACGTGTGCACGAACACAGACACGAGATTCTGCAGATGCTGCAGCTCCAGACAAAATGTCGGAGGAACTCAATAAACCAGGCAGCATCTATGGAAGTGAGTAAACAGTCAACATTCTGGGCTGAGACCCTTCATCAGGACCGGAAAGAAAGTCAGTTTTACCCTTGACTTCTCGGCTTTCTTTCCAGTCCTGATGAAGGGTCTCAGCCCAGAACGTTGACAGTTTACCCATTTCCACAGATGCTGCCTGGCCTGCTGAGTTCCTCCAGCATTTTGTGTGTGTTGCTGTACGTGTGTGCATGAATGCAGATGTACAGATAGTCGCATATGTGCATGTGCATGAGGATGCACGTGGCCACTGGTGTGCATGAATATGTGCATGTGTGTGTGTGTTTAGGGGAGTGGTATTCAGTGCCTAGTTCTGAACTACTAGAACTCTCCTAATCCAGTTAACATGGTTACAGAGATGAATCGGTGGTCACTGAGACTGACCAATGCCACCGCAGCTGTGATGGATGGATTATGACCAGCGCTACGGCCGCAGTCATGGACAGATTGGTGGTAGGTTCACGAGCCAAGGGAAATGGCTTATCCCACAAGATGATTTGTCACAAATGCAGCCCCAGTCCAGAGCTATCTCCCTCAGCACTCAGCCAGTAATGGGCGGACCAAGGCAGAGGTCACTGAAGCCCCGACCCAGCATGCTCTCTGTACATTTGCAGCTTCCAGTGTTTGTTCTCCGTATCGATCAGCTCTGAGGGGCACTGATTCGGGCTCAGGTTAGTTCACTGTCACTAACACCAGGGAGTAATGAAATTCCTTGCTCGTGTCAAGCTCAGAGTAAACAATGTACATGGTAATAATCAACACAACAATCGATACGGCAACGAGCACAGAGCAGCGGAATGGTGCAACCTGAAACCGTGCAGAAAGGAATACTAAACTGGCAACAGTGGAGTGACCACGGGAGGTAGAGTCCGGGCACGTGGCAGCACCACTGCGAAGGGGGTGTGAAAGAGGCGATTGGTTCAGAAGTCAGATAGCAGCCGGGAAAAAACTGTTCTTGACTCTGGTTGCCCAGGCTTTCAAACTCCTGTATCTTTTCTCAGAAGACAGGAGAGAGAAAATGGGGTGGCCAGAGTTGCAGGCGTCCTTGACGATACGACTGACCTTTCTGAAGCGATGATTTGGAAGGAAGCGACAGCCCTCCGATGGATGACTGTGTTTACCACTCTCTTCAGGTTCTGTCGGGGACAGCTCCTGTGCCTGGCTGAGATGTAACTCATCAGAAAACTTCCTATAGGATATCTGCAGACATTCAAAAAACCTGTAGAAGTTCAAGAGAATCCTCTCGGACACCCAAGGAAGTAGATGAGCTGGTGCACCTTCTTAGTGACTGCATCGGTATGGAAGGAGCAGAGCCCCAGGAATGGATGCGAAAGAACTTTAAGCCGTCCACATCTCTACAGTAACTCCTTTGACAAGGACAAGATTGTGTTCAACCTTCACCATCACACACACACACACACATCCTTAGTGGGTGGGAATCAAATGGAGGCATCCTTTTCTATGTTTGTCCTGTTGCCGAGAGACTTCGAGTTGTCCAGTATCAGTGCCGAGGCTCAAAGGATTACTCCTTCTGACCTGTATACTCTGTGCTGCCCCCTCGTGGTTAGGTCCTGGCAATCACACAAGACATTGCAGGAACTGCGACAGTCTCTGGCTCATTGTGTATATTGTGTGATTATGTCTGATCTACTCCCCGGCTGCCGCACCAGTCGTGAGGACCAGGACTGCTTTGATTCAGGGAGTGAGTCTGGATGAGTATGCCACGGTTGATACTGATTTCATTAAAACCCGTGTGGATGTGTTAGTGCCAACAAAGGACGTGGATGAGCCAGGGGGTTCATAGTCTGCTGAGGGCTGGATCTGTGACATTTAAGTCTGGTGACCCAGGTTTGTGTAAGAAAACCAGGTATGACTTGCAGAGGGCTAATTCAAGAGCCAAGAAACAATTCCAAGCGAGGTTGGAGGTGAGGTCGAATGCACATCAACTCTGACGGGGTTTGCAGGCTATTACTTCCTATAGAGCAAAACCCAACATCATGAATTGCAGTGATACCTCACTCCCAGATGAGCTCGATGCCTTTTATGTTCGCTTAACTATACCAGTGCCCGAGAAGAGCTGTGTGAACTGCCTTAATGATTATCGTCCAATAGCACTCACATCTACGGTGATGAAATGCATTGAGAGATTGGTCATGGCTAGGATCAACACCTGTCTAAGCAAGGGCCTGGACCCACTGCAACGTGCCTATCACCACAATAGGCCAACAGCAGATGCAATTTCAATGGCTCTCCATGCAGCCTTGGATCACCTGGAGATTGCAAATACCTCTGTCGGAATATTGTTTATTGACCATATCTCAGCATTTAACACATCATTCCTACAGTCCTGATCGAAAAGCTACAGAACCTGGGCCTCTGTACCTCCCTCTGCAACTGGATCCTTGACTTCCTAACAGGAAGACCATAATCTGTGTGTGGGATATAACATCTCCACCTCTCTGACAGTCAACACTGGCACACTGCAGGGATGTGTGCTTAGCCCACTGCTCTACTCTCTCTACACCCACGCCATTGTGGCTAGGCATAGCTCAAGTGCCATCTATAAAATTGCTGATTATGCAATCACTGTTGGCAGAATGTCAGATGGTGCATTAAGGGAGTACAGGAGCAAGATATAACAGTTATTTGAGTGGTATCGCAGCAACAACCTGGCACTCAACGTCAGCAAGACCGAAGAGCTGATTGTGGACTTCAGGAAGGGTGAGATGAAGGAACACACACCAATCCTCATGGGGATCAGAAGTGGAGAGATCTGAAACCTCAGATCTGAACTAGAATTAATTCACCTTCAGTCCTTGGATACTGTCCAAGAACAAGAAGAGCCCATGATACTATTGGAAAGAGCAGGGCATTGCTTCACTAGCAGCGTTTACTCATTAACCAATACTTTGAAACATAGGGCACTGAGGTGTGTGCTAGACTCAAAAAACCTGCCAATACAAATCCATAATTCCTTGAAAGTCAGATAGATAGTCACAGGTAGATAGGGTCGAAAAGAGAGTTTTCGGCACATTGGCCTTCATTAATCAAAGCACGGAGTGCAGAGGTTGGGATGTCACGTTGAAGTTGTATAAGGCGCTAGTGAGGCTAAATTTTGGAGTATTGTGTGCAGTTCTGGTTACCTCCCTGAAGAAAAGATATCGCTAAGCTTGGAAGAGTGCAGGGAAAACTGATAAGGATTTGTTGCTGGCTTTTGAGGGCCCAAGTTACTTATTTATTTATTGAGATACAGCGCGGAATAGGCCCTTCTGATCCTTCGAGCCATTGCCTAGCAACCCCACCGATTCAACCCTAGCCGAATCATGGGACAATTTGCTACGACTAGTTAACCTACCAACTGGTACGTCTTTGGGATATGTGAGGAAGCTGGTGCACCCGGAAAAACCCACGTGGTTATGAGGAGAATATATAAATTCCTTACAGGAAATGGTGAGAATTGAACCCAGGTTGCTGAGTCGTTGAGGCACAGGAGAAGTTGTGACTCAGAGCCCAGAGGAGAAAGAAGGGAAATGAAACTATCCCAGGAATAGCAAATAAAGAACTACTGCAGATCCTAGAAACCTGAAATAAAAGGGAGTGCTGGAAATACCCAACAGATCAGACAGCAGTCAGACTGGAAAGGCCAGTTATGTGTCATTGTTACAGTCAATGAGAGACTTAATCTCATTGGTCATAAAATCAGATGATCTACATCAGGCTTACACAAGGCTTCAACAGAACAGTGTAGGAGGGCAAAGAAGACAAAATTTGCGTTTGTGTGTGTGGGGACGGGGGTTCTCCAGACCGATCTTCCTTTAGCCATGTCCCACATCCATGTCACTGCGTCTCTCCCTCTCATCAGTCCGTCACGTTCCCTCATTCTCTCCAACCCTTCCGTTCTATAGACTCATAGAAACAGGCCCTTCACTCCAACTTGTCCATGCTCACTCAGACACCCAACTAAGCTAGTCCGTTTGCCTGTGTTTAATAAGGGGTTCCCAACCTGGGTCCACACACCCCTTGGTAAATGGTAAGGTTCCATGGTATAAGGTTGCTCTAAGCCTTGCTCTAAGCCATTCCTATCCACGTACCTGTTCAAATGTTTTTGAAATGCTGTTGATGTACGAGACCATAAGAGCTTTAGAGGTAGGAGCAGTATTAGGCCATTCAGCCCATTGAGTCTGCTCCACCATTCCATCATGGCTGATATATATTCCATCTCAACCCCATTCTCCTGTCTTCTCCCATAACTTTTGATGCCTTTACTTATCAAGAACATATCAACCTCCACTTTGAACAACTCCCTCTGGCAGCTCTTTCCATATTCTGACCACCCTCCGGTTTAAAAAAAATCACCCCTCATTAAGTCTCTCCCCTTTCACCTAAACCTGTGTCCTCTAGTTCTTGATTCTCCAATCCTGGGGGAAAGACTGTGAGCATTAATCCTATATATTCCCCGCGCAATTTTGTACACCTGTATAAAATCACCGCAGGTTATTTTACAATCCTACAAACAAATTTGAATGAGGTCTCAGCTGGACTGAGCTCCCACTTGAGTCCTGGCAACGTTCTTGTAAATCTTTTCTGCACTCTGTCCAGTTACCCAACTAAAAACAGTTTTGATTTTGAACTCTTGCAGAGTTGATGGTTACAAGTCACAACCGTAAGACTTTGGTAAATTACTGCCGAGCGCAGACTCTTCAGTATTTATCGGTGGAGTAGGGTATTGGTGGGTACAAGTCCATCACTGTTTAACTCTGTATTGTATTTGGATTCAGTAGTGGTGGAAGTTGTCTGTGATAGTGGAGTACAGAACTGCTGGCTGCCGGCTGACGCTGGTGTTTCTCCAAGGGTCACCACCTTATTGTGCTGGAGAGGCTTGTGAGTTTCTGAGATCCCGAGAGAGATGCAGCCTGGAGTTTAGCTATCTGGTGTTTAGCTCCTGACAGGGACACCCATGGCAGTAAGGTCAATGGGGAGGTTCCAGACGAAGAGCGATCCTGTGGTGAACTACATATACCTGTCTGGACACGCCCCTCTGCTGACTGCTCCTGTGGCTCCTCCCACAGACCCCTGTATAAAGGCGATTGGAGGCACTGCTCCTCGCTCGGTCTCTGAGATGCCGTGCTCCGTCTTGCTGCTAATAAAAGCCTATCGTTTGCCTCCTGTCTCTGAGAGTTATTGATGGTGCATCAGATCCAACCAAGATCTGAGTGGCGGGGCTGGTGGAAGACAATGATGCATCACAACAGCAGTGAAGGCGGAGGAAGGCTGCAGCAGTGTAGGGCTCCCAGTTGTCTTGCATTCCACGCCACTGGACCCTGACCCCCATCTCTCAAGGACTGCATGTTGGCTGCCCATGCACCAGCCTCCCCACGTTAACCAAAGTCACACATAGACTTTCCCATAAAGTGAATGATGGATCCCGGTTATGTGAATCTCAGATTGGGCTCTGAGGATCCACAAATAAGCAACTCCTCTAGTGAACATCAAACTCAACTTGAATGGCCGCACTTAAGTTGGTACTGGTGGGTGTCGATCGATCACTGTGCAGCCTTGGGTACAACACTGGTGGAAACATGTGTTAACTAATGACATTAGAATACAGTACTGTAGGGGACAGGCATTGTGTAGCAGTAGGTACAGTACTGGTAAGCAGAGGGCTAAAACTGACATTGGCATATAGCATTGTTGGGTTCCGCCCTATTGTGATATAATACTACTGGGATAGAATATTTCTGCAACATAACTAAAAAAGGTAATTAAAAAATAGTGAGATTTTTTTTGCATAAACCAATTTTAAAGTCTTTGGATGTGTTTTGTTGCAATGGAAGAGAGATTGTAACGCAAATACATCAGATTTTAACTGCATTACAGTGTGTAAAGTCCAGAAGCAAAGTTTAGCTCACTAACTAAAAGTTAGTGAGCTAGACTAACAAAAATGCTAAAACATGACTATATTTAAAAATAGCATAATGTAAAAGCCAGGGTATAAATTAATTATGGTGTTTGGAGATAGAACAAGAACAATAAATCTTCCAGGCACGTTCAGACAAAGAATATATTTGAAACAAGTACAGCTAGAATGGTGACTAACAGATAAAAAGAACAAAGAAGTGGGTTGAAATATCCAAAGGGTAATGTCATTAAAACAAATAACATTTGTCATAGAATTCATCATAGCTATCAGATGTAGATCATTTTCAAGAAACTAAACAAGGGCGTTAAACAAGAAAATGGCTCAATTTGCAGAAGGAGAGATAGGGGAAATGAAACGTCACATGCATTTTTGAAACGTAAGAGAAAGAGTGAGTGAGTAAGAGAGAGAGAGAGAGAGAGAGAGAGAGAAGGCAACACCAATGGGCACAGAAACACAAGAGGTTCTGTAGATGCTATATATGCAGAGGAACACACACAAAATGCTGGAGGAACTCAGCAGGACAGGCAGCATCTACAGAGAGGAACAAATAGTCAACCTCAGCTAAAGATGGCGCCAGAGATTTTTGCAGACCTGGGCAACTTCTTCCAGTTCATCCGCGAAACCATTTAAATCTCCTGTTCCCACTTCTCTTTTTCCCTTTTCAAGGTGGCTGTGGTCCTGTCAGAGTCCATGATCTACATTTTTCACGGGCGGTGAGTTCTCGCTCTGGGAATTCGCCGAGCGGCCTGGCGTTTCGGGATCTCGAGGTGCAGCTTGAAGGATGAGCGCCTTCAGGATGGGGCCCTGAGGACGACCCAATTCCTCGCTGATGTCGCCAACTGAGGCATCACGAGAAATCGAAGCATTGAGACAGTGGACGCAGCTGTTGGAGGCCTCTGCACTCGAGTGATCTCTCTCTCTCTCTCTCTCGATGATGATGAGAGAGAGTCTTTTTGTTCTCGAGTCGGGGGGGGGACTCGAATAAGCAGCGCTGCAGATTGTAACATCAGAGCAGTGAGCGGTTTGCCTCTCCTCTCGCTATGGCAGGAGTGATATCTCTCTCCCTCCCTCGTTAGCGAGAGAGAGGACCGGATTGCGATGTCGAAGTGTGGGGATGGACAGCAGTTTTTGTTGGACTCGTGTCATGGTCTCTGGGCACTTGCTATTGCTGGCATGGGGGGTGGTGGGTGCTGGTGCTTTTTGCTGGAGGAGATGTGGGGAGGAGGTCCGGCTGAAGATTTTGCTGCTGCTTGTGTGTAGGACAAGGGCTTTGGGGTTTTAACGTTTTTCTGTCTGTGTAGAGTAAGAATTTCAGCTTGTATACTGTATACGTTCTCTGATATTAAATGGAACCACAGAAACTCTGTTCCTCTCCATGGATACTGTCTGACTAGTGGGTACTGATCTGGCATTTCCGTGCGGGGGTGTAGTTCTGAAGGGAAAGGTTCTGACACCATATGACAATGAGTGTAGTATCGTGTTATGTAGCAGTGAGGTCAATACTGTTGGGAAAAGACCGATCCCTCCCTGTAAAACAAGGTCCCACAGCCAGGTTAGCACTATATAACCATAGGGTCAAGTGTGACACTTTGTAAAACCAGAGCGCAGTTTTGGGAGGGAGAGGTCTGCCACTTATAGGTACCATGTTCCTGGGAAGAGGTATGTTTCTGAATAACACTGGGATACAATGCTGGAGGAGACAGTCTATCACTGTTTGGGTTACAGTACCAGTAGGATCAAGCTGTCATTGTATAACACTGGAAGAGTGTTATAACACTGACTAAAGGCATGTCATTGTACACCAGTGAGGTACAGTACCAGTGGGACTGTCACTATGTTACACTGGTGTTTGTTACTGATGGTAGAGGTCTAAAGCTATATGTAATTAGGGCACAATACTGGTGGAATTGGCCTGTTTCTATAGCACTGGTGGGTGAAGGTCTGCCCCTGTGAAACATTGGGTTCAATATTGATAATGAAGGTCTAGCACTTTATAGCACTCAGGTAAAATGCTGAGTGTTACAGGTCTGTCACTGTATAATCCATAGAACACTACAGCACAGTACAGGCCCTTCAGCCCTCCATGTTGTGCCGACCCATATAATCCTTAAAAAAAGTACTAAACCCACACTACCCCATAACCCTCCATTTTTCTTTCATCCATGTGCCTGTCCAAGAGGCTCTTAAATACCCCTAATGTTTTAGACTCCACCACCATCCCTGGCAAGTCATTCCAGGCACTCACAACCCTCTGTGTAAAAAACTTACCCCTGATGTCTCCCCTAAACTTCCCTCCCTTAATTTTGTCCATATGCCCTCTGGTGTTTGCTGGGACACAGTAGCAATGCGGGTAGGTCTGTCATGTGTAACATGGCCAGAGAGCACTGGTGAGCAAAGGTCTGAAACTGTATAACTCTGAAGTGCAAAGCAGATCCTCCAAGAGGACCACAACCTCATCGTAGGGTTTGGAGGCTTGGGTGCCTCAATAGCCTGGAGAGCTATGTTGGCTGGAGTCAGTGCCTTGTGCTTGACTCTTGGTGGGGTCACCCATGCCAAACAGGTCAACGGGCAGAGGCCAGACTAAGAGTGGTCCACCGGTCCTCCAGGTTCAGGGGTTCAGCTCAGGGCCAACAAACCTGACTGGTCAAAAAGAAGTTGTTAGGGAAACAGCAGTGGACAACCAGAGATGGAGGATCTTCACTGCTGCCCTAGACACCTGAAGTGTAACAGGCAGTAACTAACAAAACTGACCATTACAAGTCTGTCACTTTGGTACAGTCAGGCTCAAAACTGAGGATATTCATCTGTCGCAGCATCACGCTGGGGTACAGTACCGGAGGGGCATGTCTGGTACTTTATAATATTGGAGTACAGAGTGTTGGTGACAAGCCTGTATTGGTACCCTTGAGGTATGGTACTGATAGTTTTAAGCCTAGCACTATGATTCTGAGGTACTGGTAAAGCCTACTGCTATACAACGCTGTGATATACTAGTAGTAAGTACAGACCTCACACTAGTAGGATCAGACCCGTCACCATAAAGCATGGGTCGGTTACCCTAAGGCACTGGTGTATCGTACTGGCGGATGCAGATCTGTATAGAGTTGGGGTACAATATGTAGCACTGGTATACAAGTCTAGTGGAGGTGGGTCTGCCACTCTAACACACTGTAATTCTCGGGTCAGAAACCCAGCCACCTTCCCCCTCACCTGGTCACAGCTGTCACCTGCAGGCTTGTACTCCCTCCCCACCCCGCCTTCGTATTCTGTTTCCCACCCCCTTCCTTTCTGGACAGTGATAAAGGGTCTTGGCCCAAAACAGCAACTCCCCCCCCCCCATAGATGCTGGCTGACTGCTGAGTTCCTCCAGTGTTTTGTATGAGTCGTTCAGCACAGGGGCAAGTCCAGGCTGGTGACATAACAACATCAACGTCAGGGATGTCACTGGATGATGCTAGTGTATTGTTCTGATGGATATAGGTCTAACAATGTATAGGTTTGAGGCACAGTAGTGGTGTGTTCATGTACCCCTGTATAACATTGGTGTACTTTTCTGGTGGGGTGTATTGAGTAGCCCCTCTGCTGGACGTGTCCATTCTGGGGCAGCTCACTCTCCTTTGGTCCCCACTGGACACTTGGCTCTCACCTGTGGCTCCAAGTAGCTGACTGCACGTGACAGCGGCCACAGCCCGGTACGTCACTTCGACAAGAGGTGTCTATCTGGTGAGGGTAGCCAGGTGCCTCGTACCGCGCTGATACAGGCATGTGAAATCAACTCTGGCAGACCAGGCGGCTGAGAAATACAGTGAGATCCAAAGCTCCTTGGAGAGTGACGGGGATGACAAGGCACGGGAGATGTCACGGTCATCACTGCAACTGAGGAAGGCCCCAGTTTGTGACGCTTGTTCGTACCACCGAACTCGGACTTCCGAGGTCAAGAGAGAGGAACTGCCTAGTGCAATGGCTTTTCCACTTTAAAAACTCTCCCGCAGAGGTCATCGTTGGACACAAAGGACAACCAGCACATATCTGACGGGGGCAGATCTGCCACAGGATGATATTGTGTTACAGTACTGCAAAGGTCAGGACTGATATTTCAGAATTCTGGGCCGCAGCACTGGCTGAGATAGTACGTAACTGTATAGCAGTTGGAAACTAGTCAATGACTTTATAAAACTTGGGTACAGCAAAGTTGCGCCAGGCTTTTCACCGTGTATAATGTACTAGTGGGTACATGGTATAAAACCGGGGTACAGGTCCGTCACCATTGGGTATTGTGACATTGTACTGATGGACACAGGTCTGCCACTTTGGATAATACTGGCGAGACAAGTTTTACACTTAATAACATATGACATAGTTTTTATGGTGACTATCCTTTCACTCGATGACCAGGGTATTGTACTGGTTGGTATAACACTGCACAAAATACCAGCCTAACCCTATGACACTGGGACGCGTTACCGAGGGGAAAAGTTATGACATTGGGCTACAGTGTTGATGGCATTAGTCTGTTACTGTATAACCCTGACACCTGATAACGCTGAGTACATACTGGTTGGACAGGTCACTCTGTTGACCTGCCTGTGGAAGGACATCGTCCCTTGCAAAGCAGTACTCCTCAGCAATGTACTGGGGGTGGAGGGGGTGTGGCCTTCAGCCAGTACTTGGTGCTCTAGCCTTGGTTCTGATGTGATAGTGCTGCCCACTGGACCTTGGGAAGCATCATTTCATGTCCCCAGTGAGTCATCTGCCCAAGTTTTTTAAAGTGGGCTGTAATGAGAAATACGTCTGCTTTATCTCCAATTGTTTTCTATCTAGTTTTCTCATCTCTTCTGCTAAACCTTGCTGGGGGATTGGGTGGTGACTGCCCCCTAAATATGTGGTCAGGCATTTTTCTTTCCCTGGGGTCTTTCCTTGGCTCCCAGCCAAGCCCAAAGACAAATGATCCAGGGGGAAAGAACTAACTTCCTCTTCTCTGAACTCTCTGGCCTTCACTGACTTTTCACCATTCGAGACTTTAAACACTGCACTATTCTTTAGCTCTTGACATCCCTCCCTAAACCTCTGCAATTATCTGTGCTTTAGGAAACACCGTAAAACCATCTCAGCTCAGATTCTAGTTTGGCTGCTGTCAGGCACCATTTCATAATCTCACTTGTGAAACACTTTGGGATGCTTTCCCACAGTGAGCTGTGAGTAACTGTGCCTTTCAAAGATCTGGGAACTTGTGTCTACATTGAGAGAACTGTCTACAGACAGTTCAAACAGAATCAGGTTTAATATCATCGGCATATGTTGTGAAATTTGTTAACTTCCTGGCAGCAGTACAGTGCGATACGTGATAAAATACATGGTAAACAAATATAGAAAAAAAACGATTTACGGTCGATTAAATAGTTTAGTTAAAGTAAGTAGTGCAAAAAAAAGGAATAAAAAAGTAGTGAGGTAGTGTGCAAGGGTCCAATGTCCATTTAGGAATTGGATGGCTGTTCCTGAAATGCTGAGTGTGTGCCTTCAGGCTTCTGAACCTCCTACCTGATGGTAACAATGAGAAGAGGTCATGCCCTGGGTGGTTGGGGTCCTTAATGATGGATGCCGCCTGCCTCCTTGAAGATGCCTTGGATACTACGGAGGCTAGTACCTATGATGGAGCTGACTAATTTTACGAGTTTCTGCAACTTACTTCAATCTTGTGCGGTGGTCTCCCCCCCCCCCCCCCACCAACCCTCCCCCCATACCAGACGGTGATACAGCCAATCAGAATGCTTTCCACGGAACACGTGTAGAAGTTTTTGAGTGTTTTTGTTGTCAAACCAAATCTCCTTGAACTCTGAATGAAAATAGCTGCTGTCTTGCC
Organism: Hypanus sabinus; assembly: GCF_030144855.1. Classification (NCBI taxonomy): domain Eukaryota; kingdom Metazoa; phylum Chordata; class Chondrichthyes; order Myliobatiformes; family Dasyatidae; genus Hypanus; species Hypanus sabinus. Next base: position 28,146,215 of record NC_082721.1, read on the forward strand.
TTCTTTATAGCTGCATCGATATGTTGGGACCAGGTTAGGTCCTCAGAGATCTTGACACCCAGGAACTTGAAACTGTTCACTCTCTCCATTTCTGATCCCTCTATGAGGATTGGTATGTGATCTTTGGATTACCCTTGCTGAAGTCCACAATTAGCTCTTTCATCCTACTGATGGTGAGTGCCAGGTGGTTGCTGCGGCACCACTCCACTAGTAGGCATATCCCACTCCTTCCCTGTTTTGAATGGTTAACCATGGCTATCCTTTCCCATGACAGAACTGAGAGCAGTATTTACCTCAGACGTCAGATAACAGGCATATGAACAATGTAGTCAATCTAGCAGAGCAGCCCAAGAAGGACTTCAATGTTGGGAATGTTGGCTTGGTAGAAGAATTTGGTTCATTTATCTGGAGATGTTGAAGAGACAATGTTGTTATGTTGAAGTCCATTGCTATATTCTCTCCCTTCTCCAATATCTCTTCTTTCTTCTTCCATCTGGAACAAGATACAGGAGGCTGACAGCACATAACATCTAGACTCAAGGACCGTTTCTATCCCACTGTTATAAGACAATTAAATAGTCCCCTAGTTTGATAAATTGGACTCTTCACCTCACAGTCTACTTTATGATCTTGCACCTCACGGCACTTTCTCTGCAGCTCCTACACTTTACTCTGCATTTCATCATTGATTTACCTTGTTCTACCTCAATGAGCTATCTGTAAGAACAGTGTGTAAGACAAGCTTTTCACTGTATCTGAGTACACGTGACAATAATAAATCAATTCCAATTCTTGTATTTATGTATAGAAGTATGTGCACTCACTGTGGACACAATGCTGTTGGTGCTGCTCTGGTGCTTTCAAGTGTGTTCCCATATCTCCAAAACACACAAATGTGCACAGTTCTCCAGGCACCAGTGATCTTGATCTTCCAAAAGATATCTGAGCTGGTGATGGTGAATTTCTCCACAACTGCCTGCCTTCTGAGATGCAGCTCTGACATTTTACAGCTGATCCATACTTTCCAGAGTTTTATCACAGTCAGAAGATCGGGTCATTTCTGAGGATTCCCGTCACAATGAGTCTCTGCTCTAGGTGAAACAGTGGGAAGGGGTTCAGTCATTTGCTTTATAGAGGTTGTGAAAGGCCGTCCTTCCTTATGCTTCAATGAATGTATCAACAGCGACTTCAACCTGTCATCACGGGCCCCAGCTTAACCTCCAGAAGTGCAGGTATGCAAACTGCACCTGTATCCTGGAAATTCATAACTAAATTTAGAATGACCTTGGCTCTGGAATGAATAACACCAGTTGCAACCTTACCAGCCTCTCTCCGCATTAATCCCAACCTTACCATCAAACCCACAGACAAAAGGGGTGCTGTTGTAATGTAATGGACTGATGTCTACCTTTCTGAGGCCTTGGCAGAAACTCTCAGACATCTCTTCAAACCTGCTCCTTGAAGAGGACCCCAGTATGGACCATCAGAAAACTGTTTCTGACACCTTCACTGACCTCACCAACTCTGGAGAAAACTCTCCGGCAAACTCATAGTTCCCTTACCCTGCACTGCTCACTTCTATTTCCTACCTAAGATCCACATACCTGACTGTCTGGGTAGCCCCATTGTCTCTGCCTGCACCTGCCTTCTGTCCTCATACTCTGAATCCATTCTATCCCCTTTGGTTCAGTCCCTCCTCACCTACATCCGCAACACTTCACATGCTCTCAATTTCTTCACTATCTTTGAATTCCCCGGCCCTAACCACCTCACTTGCACCATGGATGCCCAGTCCCTATACATTTCTACTCCCCTCATCAAAAAGGCCATAAAGTTCTCCACTTCTTTCTCACTAAAGGAACCAACCAGTTCCCCTCCACCACCATACTCCTCCATCTGGCAGAACTAGTCGTTTGGCTCCTCCCACTTTCTCCAACTCGAGGGGTCATCGTGGGCCCCGTTATGCCTGCCTTTTCATTAGCTGGGTAGAACAGTCCATGTTCCAAGCCTTCCCCGGTAATGTGCCCCAACTCTACATTGACGACTGCATTGATGCTGCTTCATGCTGAGTTCAGCAATTTCACCAACTTTGCCTCCAACTTCCATCCTGCCCTTAAATTCGCTTGGCCTGACACCTCCCTCCCCTTTCTCAATCCCTTTGTCTCCATCTCTGGAGAAAAACTGTTGACTGACATTTTTTGTAAACCTACTGATTTCCTACGGTTAGCCGAACTAAACCTCTTCCCACCCTGTCTCCTGTAAAAATGCGATTCCCTTTTCTCAGTTCCTTCATCTCCGCTGCATCTGTTTCTAGGATGAGACTCTCCTGTCCAGGACATCATAGATGGCCTCCTTCTTCACAGATCAAGGCATCCCTTCCTCCACAATTGATGCTGCCCTCACCCACATTTCCTGGACATCCGCACTCACCTCATCTTCCCACCACCTTAACAGTGACAGAGTTCCTCTTGTCCTTACCTACCACCACATCTAACACATCAATCTCCACAACTTCCACCATCTCCAAAGGGATCCTACCACTAAACACATCTTTACCTCACCCACCCCCCACTCTCCATTTTCCACAGGGGTCATTCCCTCCAACATTCCCGTGTCCATTCATCCCTCCCCTCGAATCTTCCTTCCGGCACTAATCCCTGCAAACAGCCGAAGAGCTACACTTGCCCATTCACCTTCCCCTTCACCTCCTCAAACAGTATTTCCAGGTGAGGCAACACTTCACCTGTGAATCTGCCGGGGTCATCCATTGTACCTGACACTCTCAAAGTGGCTTCCTCTACATTGGTGAGACCAGTCTTAAATCGGGGACCGTTTCATCGAGCAGCTCCGCTCCATCCACCAAAAGTGGAACTTCCCGGTGGCCCAACATTTTAATTCTGATTCCATTCCCATTGTGACATGTTGGTCTATAACTTCCTCTTGTGCCACGATGAATCCAGGCTGGAAGAGCAACTTCTTATATTCCCTCTGGATAGCTTCCAACCTGATGGCATGTACAGTATATCAATTTCCCCTTCTTTAATAAAAACACCCTCCTCCTCCCCTCTTCTTCTATTCCCCACTCTGGCCCCTTACTTCTTCTCACCTCCCTCTGGCGTCCTGTTTCCTTCCCTTTTTCCTATGGCCTACTCTCCTCTCCTATCAAATTCCTTCATTTCCAGCTCTTCAATCCACCTGACTTCACCTACAACCTTCTAGCTATCCCTCCTCCCCTCTCTTCCCCTTTTTATTCTGGCATCTTCCCCCTTCCTTTCCAGTCCTGAAGAAGGGTCCTGCCCCGAAATGTTGACTATTTGTGCATTTCATGGATAAGGCCTGAGCTGCTGTTGCTCCAGCCATTTGTATTGCTTTAGGTTTCCAGCACCTTCAGACATCTTCAGCACCTTCCAACATGTTATTGATTGAACTGTTTCGTATTTACCCTGTTGATTAATGCTGCAGGAAGTCTGATGGAAGTGAGATGTAGCATAACAGAATGAAGGAATAAGAAAAGTGCTGAGTGATTATGCACCCTTGATTCAGCACTAAGACTGATACTGTTGTGGATGCCTTGGTTAAGATCACAAGTTGCTCACCATTATGTAGCAGAGATAGGTGAAGATACATTTCATTAGCAGCCAAGGTTAGAAGTCAGTGTTCCTTATGGCTGACAAAGGCAAAGCCTTTTGCCATGTACGGTGCTTAATACTATTCCCCGAACTTCTCGGCATCAATCCACGATGAAGATCCCACCCATTTTGCCCTTTGATGGGAAAAATCCACACAGAGCAGCTCTTTGGCCTCTGGACGTGAGAGGCAGAGAGCCAAGAATCCCTTTGTAGTTACCACAACCTTTCTTGAAAATTGTCATGATTATAGTATCTCTGATGTACCTGATATTCTCCTCATGTTCGTCCCCCTCCTCGCCTTCCTAGACAATGCGAGTAATGCTGTGAGCTTATCATGGAAGTTCCTCCACCAAGTTTTAGAACTACAGCAGAGGTACTGGCTGCTCCTGGAACCTTGCTGCTCTTTGTGAGCATCCGGCCTTTCTCTCCTTTTTTGTTGGTCTTGGGTGCCGGAGAGCCTGGCTGCAGGATGGAATGAAGGGCAGAGTCAAGGTTTTCCTTCTAGCAAGCACTAAGTTGTTCTCTGTTTACTCTGTTCTTGGCCCTCAGTTGCGAAGATGACCTGGATAGCACTGGGAAATTCACACACAGTTAGTGCTTCGTTTGCAAGGTGGTAAAAGCATCAGCTTAAAGCTTGGGTGTTTTGTACCATCAGGGAGGAGGTTCAAGAAAAGCTACTTCCCTTCAACTATTTGGTTCTTGAACCAACTGGCAAAACCCTATCACTACCACTTTGCAATACTTTGATCACTTTACACTAATATTCACTTTTTTGCTCTAATTGTGGTCTTTCAGTAAAATAGTATATAATTTATGATTAATGTATATATTTTCTAGTTAATACTGCTTATATAAATTATGTGCCTCTGATGTTACAAGCAAGGCTTTCATTGGTCTTATGCAACGAACTCCACGTGATTTACAGTAACTTGACTTGACCTGAAGCCTTCGGAGTGGCTGTTGCACCCACGACCTTCTGACTCAGAGGCAAAAGGCCAATCACTGTCATGAGGCTGTGCAACACCTACGTGGCTGTCGGGAATGCTGCATGTTTGCTCACAGCAAACATGATTGCAGGTTTATGGGACAGTCCTTAGCAACTAAGCAACCAACACTCTGGATCTCTCCCCAAACCTACAGGTGATGGAAAGGATTTGTAATGTTAGGGGGGTGAGTCAGTCACCACAACTTGGCACAAATGTTGCCAAAGTCTTGCCATATGTAGACATGGGACAGATTCAAAGATTCAACATGCAAAGCACCTTTAATATCAAATGATATATAAATTATACACCTTGAGATTTGTTTGCTTACAAGCAGCCACAAAGCAAGAAACTCGAAGAACCCAATTTTAAAAAAGGAAGACCGTAACCACTGTGCAGGAAAAGAGGGACAATATACACACATCCCGTAAACCATAGGAGCAGACAACAGCATCTCAAACCAGACTGAGTCCTTAAATCGGCTCCCTGGAGCTACTGGAGTTGTAGACCCAAGACTCGATCTCAGTTCATCGTATTAGCAGGAGAAAATGCCGCGAAACTCATAGAGATGCCAGCTGCTTGATCTGTTCACAGCCTCCGCGCCGGGAGAGCGAGCGAAATCATTCCAACCCTCACCCCTCCTCTGGTCCCGACACTCAGGCTTTCCATTCTAGCTGGACCAGCGTTTAAATTGTCTGAGCACCGGGTCGTGCCTCGCTCAAGGGCCCGGAGCCCGGCGCAGCGATATGCTTGGGCGGCACAGCCTGAAGCCATTCTCAATCTCAGCGGAACAATCCAACCTCATGTACCAATTCATTTTCTGACGAGCAGTAAATAGAATTAAACATCAAGCAATCATCACTGGTACCCAGTTCTGACCTTATAACGGAAAGGAGTCAGTGATGAAGCATCTGAAGTTAGCTGGGCATCAGACGCATCTTGAGGGAGGGATAATTGACCTCCAACAGCCACAACAATGTCCATTATAGAGCCATTGAAGTGTTATCCCCTTAATACCTATTGACTTCCGTTTTGCCAGGGCTCCTTGAGTACACTCAATGTAACACAGCTTGCTGTCCATGATAGTCAGTCTCATTTCACCTCTGGAATTCAGCTCTGACTGACAGAGATATAACTATTGTATTGATGTAGTAGCTGGTTCAATCCTTATCCAGGGGCAAATGTGACTCCTGGCTCATCAATTAGATTGTCTATTAACTAACAAACTTCTGAAAGGGACACTCAATGCAGCAGTTAACATAGGAATGCAAAGTAATGGAAGAGACACGTTTATCAAGTTTGGTCTCCAGCTGGATAGTTGGAAGTCAGGGTCTGTGGAGCTGAAGGCCTCCTTTCCCAATAATCCAGTTTCTCAGCTTGACCTACGAAATACTTCTGTGGTTTTTCTTCACTCTCTTCTCTCCTGGATCCTTGACATCAGTGACTAACTCCTGGGTGCATCAAAGAGCTTGAGCCTATTCCTGCCAGGCATTGACCAAAAACCCCTGGGAGATCACTCTTTACCCAAAAGTTACCCAGCAATGCTTGAGCAACACACACAGAATGCTGGAGGATCTCAGCAGGCCAGGCAGCATCGATGGAAAAGAGTACAATCAACGTTTCAGGCCAAAACCCTTTGGCAGGACTGGAGAAAAAAAGCAGTGCTTGAGGGAGGTTTTTGGATCTTGCCCCCCCTCTATCTGCAACTTCTTCTTTATCTACCACATTCAAAGTTTTTAACACTCCTCCAGTTTTGCTCCCTGATCACTCCTCCCACCCTTCACTCCACCATGGGCCTCTCTGCCTTTGGTAGCTGGACTCAGAACTGTGAATATCGAAACAAAACTGCCGATGCTGCTTAATAGAGCAAAAATATCAGAGGAACTCAGAGGGTCCAGCAGCATCAATGGAGACAAGGGGGCGTGCAATGTTTCAGGTTGAGGTACTGAATTGGGACCAAGAGCCCAGAGGGAAGATTGCCAGTGTCAACACGTGTGAGGGACAGGAGGCAGTATGACATAGCAGCATTTAGTGTCATCGCTTTATAATCCCAGTGACCACCAATCCTGATTCAATTCCCTTGGTTGTCTGTAAGAAGTTTGTCCGTTCCTCCCGAGAACGGGTGCTCTGGTTTCCTCCCACATTACAAAGACGTACAGTAAGGGTTCGTAAGCTGTGGGTGTGTTATGTTGGTGCCAGAAGTGTAGCAACAAACTTGCAGTCTGCCCAGTGCTTGCTGATTCGATTTGATGCAGATGATACTTTTCACTCGACGGTTCAATGTTTTGATGATCTTGTGACAAATGGAGCTAATCCAAGTTTCAGGGTTGTTTAATGCCATTTTAAATACATAAGATAGCTTATATGCACAGATTCATTGTATGTCTATAAAATGACACTGGTCTGTACATGAGGTGATTCTGATGGGGAATGATACAGTAGTGGTGGTGGGTTAGTGGATTGAGCTGTTGATCAGCCTTACTGCTTGGGGGAAGTACTGGTTTTGAGTCTGGTGGATGTGGTGTGGATACTATGTAGAATCCTCCCTGATGGAACAGGTAGACAAGCAAGGTGAGTGAGAATCTTCATAATGTCGGTGGTGTTTTTCCAGCACCTTTCTGTACGTCTGCCCTTTGTGGCTGGTAGGCTGGTGCTGCTGATGCATGGGGCAGCATGTTAGAATGTCCTCTACTGCACAATTGTAGAATGCCAAGTATAGATGTGCATAGTCCAGCTTTCTTCAGCCTCCTCAGAAAGTAGGCGCCTTGGTGAGTGATGCACCATCAATAACTCACTCTGAGACGTAAAGGCGAGATATCAGCTTTTATTGACTGGAAGAAGGAACAAGCAGTGAGTGACCACCATACTACATCCTGGAGACTGAGAGGCCGTGCTCAGGCCTCAATCGCCTTTATACCGGGGTCTGTGGGAGGAGCCACAGGAGCAGTCAGCGGGGGGGCGTGTCCAGACAGGTATATGTACTTCATCACAGTGAGCTATCATGATTGCGTAGGATGTGTTCTGGGACCACGAGGGGTTGTAGGTGATGTGCACTCTCTGGAGTTTGAAACAGCTCAGTTTCCACGCTGTGCCACTGATATAGAGAGAGGTGTGAATAGTGCAAGTTCTCCTGAAGTTGCTTTGAGGAAGTGGTTAATTGCCTAACCCCAGGCCTGAGTTCCTGCAAGCTGTCTCGTCATTGTTGGTGATGAGCCCCACCACTCTTGTGTCATCAGTGAACTTGACAAGGTGATTACTCGGGTGTTTGGTCATGTGTGAGCAGAGTGTACAGCAATGGGCGCAGCGCACAGACCTGGGGGGCACCCGTGTTGAGGATGACGGGAAAGGAAGAGCAGATGTGCATCCCGACTATCTGACGGCTGTTGGTTAGGAAGCCCACCACCCAGTTGAATAATGGTGTGATAAGACCAAGGAATAGGAGTTTGTTCTCCTAGGTCTGTGGGACAATGGTGCTGAATGCTGAACTGAAATCCAAAAACAGCACTCTAGCATAATGTTTAAGAGGTAGAATCAGGTGAGATTGGAAATTAAAAGACTATAAGACATAGGAGCAGAATTAGTCCATTTGGCCCATCAAGTTTGCTCTGCTATTCAATCATAGCTGATTTATTTTCCTTCTTAACCCCATTTTCCTGTCTTATCCCCATAAATATTATGACAAAGAACCTATCAAGCTCCAAATAAAATATAAGCAATGACTTGACCTCCACAGGTCTGGGGCAATGAATTCCACGGATTCACCACCCTCTGGCAAAAGAAATGCCTCCTCATCTCTGTCCTGAAGGGACGTCCCTCTGTTCTGAGGCCCTCTGGTCCCGGCCCCCCCATCGGAAACATCCTCCCCACTATCTAGGCCTGATGGGCAGACAGAGCCAAGGAGGGGGCTGAGAAGGGTGGGTTTGGGGACAGAGACTGAAAGATGGTAAGTGACATCATGCCTACATCAGTGAGACAAAATGTATACAACCATTTTGTGGCTCATCTGAGCTATCCACTACTTGAGCTTCTGGTTATATGTCATTTCAGTTTCCCTTCAATTCCCGCAACTTGTCTGTCCTCAGCCTTCTCCACTACCACAGTGTGCTCGGACGGTATCACACCCCCGTACCCCTAGCCTGTGTGGTAGAACTTTCCTTCACCCCTTCCCCCACTGTTCCCTCTAAGCTATGCAGGTGCCCGGCCGTTCGGCAGATGTAATACTCCCACGCACGTAGCCTTTGTTGCTGAGCAGTTATATCTTTTATATATCATGTGCCATGCAGTTTTCAGCCCGTGTAAATATTTTCTGCTCAGAGCAATGGTTTGTTCAGGCAGCTGTAAAAAAAAATAGAAGGAATATTATGTTCCACCCCCCCCCCCCCACCACCTTAAACCAACATGTCTCCTGGCCATTATCCACTATATACTGGATCCACTAGCTCCCTTTTCTCTCATCACTTTATGCCGTCTATCTTCCCTCCGCACTCCCGGTCCTGATGCAGGATCTCGGCCCAAAACTTGACTCCACAAGTGCTGCTCGACCTGCTGATTTGCTCCTTCCTGCACAGAGCTGTAGATCTGAAGTAAAATGCTGGAAAAACGCAACGGGTCGGACAGCATCTGTGAAGAAAGAGACAGTTAATGCTTCGAGTGCCCGCACACCCAGTGGATTGGCCTTGTTGGGAAGAAGGGATATGGCTTTAAAAAATAACAAGAGCATTTTTTTGCAGTGTTATCTCTCCGATTGGTGGAGGCACGAGCTCCTCCTCCTTTTCCCTATTGGTCAAATGTGTCTGATTGCCCCAGTAATTCGCTAGTTTCATACAGAAACAAGCTCTGTCGGCCTTTAGGGGAAGGTGGAAATTAAAGAGAGATTTCAGCGAGAGACGGGGAGATTTGGGGGTTATTTGATCGCAATACAACACTGCTGGCACTTCATCCGAACAATATTTGGCATGAAGTTGCCATTGTAAAGAGTCTGGCCCCAGAGAAAGCAGGAGATAAAAGAACAGATTGCTCAACAGGCGGCCCTGGCCTGAAATTTGGGCTAATTTCCTCATTTTTTAAGTAAACATGAAAGTGGGAAAGATCAGAAGGTTCCTGCTGGTCACAGACAGGATGGAGGACGCGGTGTTCACCAGGGGTCAGCCCGTTTCTGGCCGAGTGATCCTCGACCTCCGCGCTGCGGTCCGGGTCCGCTCGCTCCTGATCTGTGCAAAGGGGATAGCTGCGGTCCACTGGCTGGAGAGCCGGAGTATCGGCATGAACACTGTTTACTCCGATTACAGCTCGTACGAAACCTACTTCAAGAAGCGGCTGCATGCAATCCGAGGTGAGCCTGATTCATGCTCTGGATACGGGGGACAACTGGCAGTGTGTGGGGCTGTGTGTCAGAGAGAGAATCTCTTCGTGTCGTGACCGTATTGAGTGACCAGGTATGCCCTGTGTGGAATATAGATGCCGGAGCCACTTAATCTGAGTGCATCCGAGAGTCGGGCTATTTATCCTGACGCATGCACTTTGAATTTGCCGAGGTAGGCAATCAACCGGGAAACGATCGGCATCTCCTTGGGTTGTTGTGTTTAATGAAAACTGTAATCATACTAACGGTCCTTCACTAAATCTGTTACCTTCGTTGATAAGTCGGTTTTCTCAAAACATTTTTTAAAAACGCGTATTAGGTTAAAGGTTGTCTGTTTTGGTGCTGAATCTTGCTCTTGACATTCCCTATGTTGACAGCTGGTAACAACAAGGCTGGCGAATGCAATGTGTGCAAAGACACGTCTGCACCCGAACACGCTGCTCAGGGCTTTTCTATGGTCTCCCGTCTCCTCGTTACCGAACAACCGACACCAGCAACGCAATTTATTGTGATGATACAGTTCCTTTTAAACTTCACTGTGTCTGACAGGAAAAAAGTGCCCAGTGTATGTACGAGGGACAGTCCCCTCTAAACAACAGTGCATATCTTCTGTTTTGGGGGCGTTACCAAGCACAAATTAATTCCTACCCAACTACTTTGACTATAGGAAGTGCTGTCTGCTCTATCCTAACAGGTTAGGAGCCCTCACACTGTTACAAGCACGGAGGTGTGCACAGGTACATTCGGAACAACACACTTTTCACACTTGTTGAAAGAATGCTTGAAAATAGTTAAACTTTCTCCTTCATGGTGTGACTGGCACTGGCGCCCCCCACCCCTTTCAGATGAATCCTGTAGCCGGTGGCCACTCTCTGTGTGCAGCCGTCCAGTCTGCACTTCAAGGCTGAGCACTGTCCGGCCCCTCTCGTCGGCGCTGCAGATTCAGTTTCAGTGCTCGGAGTCAGAGCTCTGATCTCGGTATCCAGGAGGAAGCTACACTGTCAGCACATGCCGCTCACGGGAATTCTGGATTTACAATGGCATCTAGTGTCGGCTGTGATGTGGGGTCGCACTCTCGCCTCTTGCCTAAGGTGCTGGGCACGGCCCCCTACTGAGATAGCACCGAAACTCAGGCTGTCTCTCTGTGCAGTCCCGAGGAAGTTTGTAACCCTTGACTTACTTTTGATGTAAAGGAGGCCATCCAGCCCTCTGGGTCTATGACAGCTCTCATCAGTCCCATTTCCACTCCCTATTTTCCAAAATCCCCATTTCTTTGTTCTGCTTCCCCTTGGATTATTTTTGCCCCTCGCTTATTTGGGATAATTCTTAACAGCGGCCGATTAGCTTGCAATTCTTTGGTAGGTGGGAGGGAAGTGAGGCACCTGGGGAAACCTGCCCAGCCTGCAGACTCTATACAGGTAGCGCCTGAGCCACTGGGAGGTAGTGGGGCAGCAGGGTTGAATGTGTTAACACAGCTCTCCTAAGTCATGCTGAGATGTTGAAATACCTCTCTGGAGTGAGAGATTAGAGAGCTCGCCTCTGCTGGATATGGAAGGTGTTATGGCCACTACACATGTAAGAACGAGTCTCACAGCCCATGCTCCCCTCCCCTCCCCATGCCCCAGGTAAGCATCTGTGGATGCTGGCTGTGGTAGTTCCTGCATCAGGACGATCATTACAGTCCAGTTGATTGCACAGCGCATTGGGATGTCTTGGAGCTGCAGAAAACACTGTCAAAACTAAATGACAGAGGCTGCTGATGGAGCGTCTCCTGGTTTGCTGATGACTTTCACCAGACAAGATGTACTCTGTCCGCAGACATGGCCAAGTTAGTATTTAGTTTCACAACTTCAGGACATCTCAAATAAGAATAATCATGGCCCCTGTAGTGGGTCAAGATGAATCAAATCCTGAGGGTTATTTCAAATTAAATCCACACCGTGGATATCCTCTCACTTTGATGGATATTCCTTCTATAAAATCAAGTTATTACCCGATTTCTCCTCCTTCCCTTCCATTTATTCCTCCCCTGAGCCCCTGGAGCTGTTTTCTACATTAAAGGAGCTCGACAATGCAAGTTTCTGTTGTTGAGGTCTTTGTTTTTCGGCTACACAATCTGAGGGGCACGGAGGGTGGGTATTGGCACCAGGCTGAGAAGCGAGTGCTTGCAACCTGGGAAATGCAGTGCCCTCCAACTTCGCCGTCCTGGAATGTGGTCCCGGTGGATGCTGCCACTGCCTGTGGAGTGTGGATCAGTGAGATCTACTCCGACTTGCGACCTATGTCACCAGCTCTGCTCCCTGTGGGCTGTGTCTAATCCCATGGCAGGTGCTTGCCCCAGCCCCTGATCATTGGGAAGCTTTCTGCATCTCATGTGGATGCTCAGAGCTCAACAGATCTTCCTAATGTTCCATTTGTAAATTAATAACCTCTCCAATAACTTTTTGCCCAGGACTTGTTCCACAAAATTATGAGATTAATCCCAGAAAGCTATTTGACCTATTAAGGCTCTATGTACATATATCCCATCCCTGTGCACTTTCCAGAGAGTCCTGCAAGTAATTTTCTCTTGAATGCCTGCCCATTTGCATACTGAATCAAAACCAAATAGCTTATCGCTGACTTTAATGACGTGACTTTTCTTTTGCTTTGTGGACATCAGTCCAGTGTTGTAAATTACATTAAAAATAAAGAATGCAAAAGAATGGAACAATCAGATAGTATTCATGGACTGTTCAGAAAGCTGAGGACACTGAGTGAGTGTAAGAGAGCTGAAATTAGATCAGTAAATCCGAGTTGCTGAATAAAAACCTATGCTGGAGTCCCCAGGGCAGACCAGTCCCTGCAGAGCCAGCAACTCTTTAGTTTGCCTTTCTTTGCCTGCCGTCACTGGTTTAGATTACATGGAATGTAGAAATGATGCATTACTGCTTATCTCAGATACCAGAGCAATGGGTTCAGGCTCCATTTGTGCCTGTGTGTTTATCTGTCCCTGAGAGCCTAGGGCGAGGGAGGAGGGAAGACAGTGGTTTGTTCTCCATTGCCATCTGCTGGATGGTGCCTGACGCCTACAGAGACGCAAATACAGATAGAAAACCATTCACGACGCTTGATCATAAGGCTGGCCGATGGGAACATTGCATCAGTATCCGCCTTGTGCTCGGACGCTCGTGATTAATTTGATCCACGAAAGTGAAATTTCTAGTACATCTTGATCTCAATGTGGTTATGTAGATCTCTCAGTGAGAGTCAGGATTTTGATGGCTGCCGGCCACAGGAGGTTTTGGGTAAAGAATTCACAATGAATATATCCCTTGACATCAGTACGTTGTCCACTAGTGAGCACTTTGGATGTGCAGGCACTGTTGAAATATGGCAGCAAAACTGCACACAGCAAGACTCCACAATAATTATAATCAGGTGATAATAATGGCCAGATAATAAGCTTTGATCATGCTAGCTGAAAAATACCTATTGGTTCAGGGGAAATCCAATCTTTTCAAAACAATGGCTCTGGGATTATTTACAGTGAACTAACAAATTCAATTATTTGTTTGAAAGTTAATGAAGCAATCATGCCAATCCTTCATCTGAAGGATCATAGAGTAATATTTTCATAAAAAAATAGGTCAGACTATTTTTGGTCGATTTTTGAGCAGGGGTGATTGTGAATAATGATTTTGTTTGTCAGCGCACATTTTTCTTGCTAGTTTCATTTATTTTTCAAAAAAAAGCTTTACATCCTTCTCTTGAGGATGTACAAATCAGAGGTCAGAACCATAACTGTAAGCTTGGCCTGAAGGCCACTGTCTCATTCCTGCCGAAGGGTCTCGGCCTGAAACGTCGTCTGTACTTTTTCCCATAGATGCTGCATGGCCTGCTGAGTTCCTCCAGCATTTTGTGTGTGCAGCTTGGAGTTCCAGCATCTGCAGAACTTCTCGTTTGTCTCATTCCTGTCTCTGCGAAACATTATTAGGTGTAATGCCATATGAAGGGTTTCGTTAGGGTAAATGCAAGCAGGACTTTTCCTCTGGGTTTGGGGGAAACTAGAATTGGAGGTCATAGGTTAAGGGTGAAAGGTGACATATTTAAGGGGGACTTCTTCACTCAGAGAGTGGTGAGAGTGTGGAACAAGCTACCAGCAGAAGTGGTGCATGTAAGTTTGATTTCGACACTGAAGAGAAATTTGGTTAAGTACCTAGATGTGAGTGGTGTGAAGGACCATGTGCCAGGTGTGGGTTAGTGGGGCCAGGCAGAACAATATCTCAGCATGGACGAGATGTGCTGAAGGGCCTTTATCTGTGCTGTTATGCTCCAGTACTCGATGAGAGTGCATAGAACACACACAGTTCGTGCAGAGGCCGAGCACTAAAATTCATAAGCATAGGGTAGGGCAGTAAATGTCACATTCCACTGGAATTGCTTTCCCCTGCTACCCTGCTCAGTTCCTGCTATTGCCGGCCTCTCTCCGAGGTTCCCACTGACTGGCAGCCCCTACCCCACATAGCCTGAGCTCACTCTGCACATGGCTGGACGCTCTATCTTACTGCCGAAACTGCTCGTCCACCAGTCAGCATTGCGGGAGCAGAAAATTCCACCAACTTATTAGCAGAAGATAAGACGTCACCCTCTGTTCTTCCCCATTGTACGCGCTGTTCCCTGGCTGTTGAATCCATCCATCTCTTGCACCTCTCCTTGGCTAAACCGTTGTTTACAAATTGCATCATAATTGGCCCGAGGATGTTGAAAATGTTGATTTGACAGGATTCCCACATTTTCTTCCCAACATGGCTTCTACAAGTCATTGTTACAGCTGAATGTCACCGCTCCTCACAACTTCTGTTGTCTATCCCATAGAGCTGAGCTCATCTGACATTACTGCTGACATCAGCAATTGCTGCTTATTGTTCTGTGGTTTGACACCTCTGCTGGCTCACACGGCATCTTAATGGCAGCTTCTGTCACCATTTTAAAATGTATCTGTCTATCTGTCCCTATAGAACATAGAAATCTACAGCACCTTCGGCCCACAATGTTGTGCTGACCACATAACCTACTCTGGAGACTGCCTACAATTTCCCTACTGCATAGCCCTCTGCTTTTCCAAGCTCCATGTACCTATCTAAGTCTCTTAAAAGACCCTATTGTATCCCCTTCCACCACCGTCACTGGCAGCCCATCCCACGCACTCACCACTCTGTGTGAAAAACTTAACCCTGACATCCCCTCGTCTAAGCACCTTAAAACTATGCCCCCTCGTGTTAGCCATTTCAGCCCTGGGAAAAAGCCTCTGGCTATCCACACAATCAATGCCCCTCAATCATCTTTTACACCTCTATCAGGTCACCTCTCATCCTCCATCACTCAAGGGGAAAAGGCCAAGTACACGCAACCTATTCTCATATGGTACGCCCTCCAATCCAGGCAACATCCTTGTAGATCTCCTCTGCACTCTCTCTTTTCACATCCTTCCTGTAGTGAGGTGACCAGAACTGAACATGGTATTCCAAGTGGGGTCTGACCAAGGCCATGGTACAATTGCTGTAATTTCCCCAGTCTTCTCATTGTCCTGCCTTCCCATTGTATCATACAGCCCGGCCACGGGCCCTTGCGACCCAACAACACTCGAGTGACCCTTGCGCCTTTGGGAGCCTGGAGGAAGCCCACGTTGTCGCGGGGAGGGCGGATAGACAGCGGCAGGATTGGACCCGGGTCACTGGCGCTGTAACAGCGTTACGCTACAATGCCGCAGGCATTCTTCAGCCCGTTTTCACTTCCAACCATGTTTCCCCAGCCCTCAGTCTGTCTCTGGCCCTAGTTCCCCGTGTGGCTCGGGGGTGGGATTTAATTAGGTTCATGCGCTTCAGCAAACCTTTACGATGGTGATGGTCACTGTTCCCATGGAGTGTTGATGCAAGTTTAGGCGTGACGGAGCGACACCCGCTGCTACATCTGGATGGCATCCACGGTCTAGCCTGGGTCGTCGCGGATCATCTGAGTGTTCGGCGTCTCACATAACGCGCCCTTGCCCCCAGTTAGAGCTATGGATGTATCCCAATGATCAGGAAAATGTGGGACACGGTGGAGGGAAGGAGAGGGTGATGTGGGAACTGGGCGAACCTTAAAATACAACAGGCAGAGGGCGAAACGGTACCTTTTTAAACACCCTCGGACCCATTTAAAATGAAGGATCCCATCCCCCCCCACGAGAATGAGCTGTAGCAACACCGAGACGTGACACGGGGCGGGGACAGGAACATTTTAATGACGTCACTACGAAACTATCGGCAGTATGTTTAGTACAGATTGTTACAATGCTGACAATGCCAGCTGGTTTCGATGCGGTTTCTGCAAGATAGCCTTTCCTTTAAATAGCCAAAACAAGAGTCACTGCGCCGAGTAGTTGCGATGTTTTCAGAGATTCGGTTCCCTGCACACATCATTATAGCTTCTGAGGCCAAGTCTGCAAACTCAGAACACATGTAAGATCACGCAATATTTACTTCCTCCTTTTTGCAAATAATCTAACAGAGACTTGGTCAGATTGTCCTCCGCCGAAGATGGCTTCAGCCTTTATTTCGTGTGTAATGAACACATGCAAATCTCTCATTTTAAAAGCCTGTAGTAGTTATTATCAGTGATTTCCGCTGTGTGCGTCTATAGGGTGCCGCACCCGGAAGAGAAGTGGCCAATCAAATGCGCTTCAAAAGCAGGAGTTTAAAAAAAGCAACAGCGGTTGCCACGGTGACTGTCAATTGCACACCTGAGCGTTCCGACTTGCGGTCGAAATAAATTGATGTAATTTGTTGCAAACCCGCAGAACTGCTGCAGTAAATTTAAAGTATTTTTTTCCACGATATTTAAAAATCTGTAAGTCCTCGAAAAACAGATTTTTTTTCCAGGTTTCAAGAAAAGAGAGAGAAAAAATCACCAGCGCAAAAAAATAAATTTAATTCAACCAACTGTATTTCTATCGTCCCCTTTACCATTTCGAGACATAATTGACATGAAGTGGTTAAAGGGACGACAGAAATATAATTTAAAATACACTTAAAGTGTGAGTAATTTTACAATGGAGGACGCGTGGGCGTGCATGAGGTGACGATATCGGTTGGTCTATTTTTAGAGGATTAAAGGTACGTCCCTTTCGGTTTCAGACCTTGTACAAGTGATTACACCCTCATTCCAGACCATCCCTTGACTTTATTATTTAATCAAAACTGTTTTCTGTAGAGCAGAGTACCACAACGGCTTTTGTAGGTGTTACCAGAATGACCCTGAAGGCACCTAAATACGTGACGATAAGCCTGGGGAGGGATCTAGTCTATAATTAGCATCTTAGAGGTGGACTCTGCCGGTTGCAGATGGAAGAGATAGCGTGTGGGTTTTAGCGAAGATTGGTGATTGGGGCAGTGATAAAAATTGGGATTGATCTAAAGAAACCGGGGCTCCAGAAACAGGGTGTGGCAGTGTAAGGAAACGGTTGAAAAGCCGGTTGCAAGATGCCAGAGAACATAGGAAGCCGACCTTCGGCCCACAAAGCTGTGCCAAGCATGTCCTTACCTTAGAACTACCTAGGCTTACCCATAGCCCTCTATTTTTCTAAGCTCCATGTATCCATCCAGGAGTCTCTTAAAAGGCCCTATGGTATCCGCCTCCACCACCACAGCTGGCAGCCCATTCCAGGCACTCACCACTCTCTGGTTTAAAAAAAAACTTATTCCTGACATCTCCTCTATAACTACTTCCAAACACCTTAATAATATGCCCTCCGGTGCTAGTCATTTCAGCCCTGGGATAAAGCCTCTGACTATCCACAAGATCAATGTCTCTCATTATCTTGTACACCTTTATCAGGTCACCTCTCATCTTTCGTCACTCTGAGGAGAAAAGGCCGAGTTCACTCAACCTATTCTCATATGGTATGCTCTCCAATCCAGGCAACATCCTTGTAAATCTTCTCTGCACCCTTTCTACATCCTTCCTGTGTAGTGAGGCGACCAGAACTGAGCACAGTACTCCAAGTGTGGTCTGACTGGGGTCCTGTAGAGCTGCAACATTACCTCTTGGCGCTTAAAATCAATCCCACAATTGATCAAGACCAATGCTCTGTATTCCTTCTTAGTGACAGAGTCAACCTGTGCAGCAGCTTTGAGTGTCCTATGGACTTGGACCCCAAGATCCCTCTGATCCTCCACACTGCCAAGAGTCTTATTCTGTCATCATATTTGACCTACCAAAATGAACCACCTCACACTTAACTGGGTTGAACTCCATTTGCTACTTCTCATCCCAGTTTTTGCATCCTATTAATGTCCCGCTGTAACCTCTGACAACCCTCCACTCTATCCACAACACCCCCAACCTTTGTGTCATCAGCATACCTACTAACCTATCCCTCCACTTTCTCATCCAGGTCATTTATAAAAATCACAAAGAGAAGGGGTCCCAGAACAGATCCCTGAGGGACACCACTGGTCACCGACTTCCATGCAGAATATGACCAATCTACAATCACCCTTTGCCTTCTGTGGGCAAGCCAGTTCTGGATCCACAAAGCAATGTCCCCTTTGGATCCCATGCCTCCTTACTTTCTCAATAAGCCTTGCATGGGGTACCTTATCAAATGCCTTGCTAAAATCCATGTACACGACATCTATGGCTCAACTTTCATCAATGTTTTTAGTCACATCCTGAAAAAGTTCAGTCAGGCTCGTAAGGCACGATCTGCCTTTGACAAAGCCATGCTGACTTTTCCTAATCATATTATACCTCTCCAAATGTTCATAAATCCTGCCTCTCAGGATCTTCTCCATCAACTTACCAACCACTGAAGTAAGACTCACTGGTCTATAATTTCCTGGGCTATCCCTACTCCCTCTTGAATAAGGGAACAACATCCGCAACCCTCCAATCCTCCGGAACCTCTACTGTCCTCATTGATGATGCAAAGATCATCACCAGAGGCTCAGCAAACTCCTCCCTCACCTCCCACAGTAGCCTGGGGTACATCTCATCTGGTCCTAGTGACTTATCCAACTTGATGTTTTCCAAAAGCTCCAGCACATCCTCTTCCTTAAAATTTACATGCTCAATCTTTTCAGTCCACTTGGAAATCATCCGTAAAATTGCTAAAATCCTTTTCCATAGTGAATACTGAAGCAAAATATTCATTAAGTACCTCTGTCATCTCCTCCAGTTCCATTCTCACGTTTCCACTGTCACACTTGATTGGTCCTATTCTCTCACATCCTCTTGCTCTTCACATACTTGTAGTATGCCTTAGGGTTTTCCTTAATCCTGTCCGCTAAGGCCTTCTCATGGCCCCTTCTGGCTCTCCTAATTTCATTCTTAAATTCCTTCCTGCTAGCCTTATAATCTTCTAGATCTCTATCATTACCTAGTTTTCTGAACCTTTCGTAAGCTCTTTTCTTCTTGACTAGATTTACAACAGCCTTTGTACACCATGGTTCCTGTACCCTACCATCCCTTCCCTGTCTCATTGGAATGTAGCTACGCAGAACCCCATGCAAATATCTCCTAAACATTTACCACATTTCTTCTGTACATTTCCCTGAGATCATCTGCTTCCAATTTATGCTTCCAAGTTCCTGCCTGATAGCCTCATATTTCCCGTTACTTTAATTAAACATTTCCCTAACTTGTCTGTTCCTATCCTTCTCCAATGCTATGGTAAAGGAGATAGAATTATGATTGCTATCTCCAAAATGCTCTTCCACGGAGAGAACTGACACCTGATCAGGGTCAGTTCCTAATACCAGATCAAGTACAGCCTCTCCTCTTGTAGGCTTATCTACATATTGTGTCAAGAAACCTTCCTGAATACACCTAACAAACTCTGCCCCATCTAAATCCCTCACTCTAGGGAGATGCCAATCAATATTTGGGAAATCAAAATTTCCCACCATAACAACCCTGTTATTATTACTCCTTTCCAGAATCTGTCTCCCTATCTGCTCCTTGATGTCCCTGTTACCAATGGTTGGTCTATTTTTTTTTATTTAAGATATGGATATTGCTAGCAGGACTGGCATTTATTGCTCCAACTATACACAAGAAATAAAATCAGCCTGTTGCAGTCAGTATTGTTGGATAAGGAGTCCAGGGAATTACACCCAGTGATGATAAGGGTCGATTGAGGAGTATGTGACTTGGAAGGGTTGATTGGTGTTGGTGACCCTGTACATCTGACTGTGATTGTGAGAGAACCCCAAGTTCATAACTGCACTGCACCTAGTAGGTAAATTGCAGCCACTGCGTACGTGTGTTGGTGGAGAGCATTCTGAGTGGTTGCATCATACCTTGGTATGGGAACTCCAACGGAAAGCATTGCAAAAGGCTTCAGAGAATTGTAGACCGAGCCAGCTCCGTCACAGGCACAACCCTCCCCACCAACGGGGTGGGGGGTGGGGGTGACTCAGGAAGGCAACATCCGTCATTAAGGACCTTCGCTGTCTTCTCGTTACTACCACCAGGGAGGAGGTACAGGAGTCTGAAGAGCCGCACTCAATGATCCAGGGACAGCTTCTTCCCCTCTATCATCTGATTTTTGAACAGTCCATAAACACTACCTCATTGTCCCCAGCTACCTGCAGGTTAGCGGAGGGAAGGAGTGCCTTACACCACTTTTGGTAGAGACATATCTCCACCCCACCCGGTGCTGTATTAATCATCTAATTTGTGCTCATGATGGAAAGACTTTGCGATGTCAAGAGGAAGAGTCAGGCTACTCAAGCTCTGACCTGGTGATGAGTGGCCAGATTCTTGTTGGAGATGATCACTTGATGGCACGTGTGGTGTGAATATTACTTAGTCTGTTTATCCAGGTCTTATTGCAGATGAATGAAAGGTGAATGGGTCTTGGTGCAAGTTGGGACATAAGCAGTAATGATTAGGACCGATCTACTTTATGAACGATGTCAAAGGTTAGACAGATTGGGAGGGCAAACAAATCACAATACATGGAGATTACAAAAGCACAGATGAGGGTTTCAGTGCAGTTGAGTTCATGAAACCATTGGTGATTTTCCCCATAACCAAGTAGCTTGCTGGACAAGCTGCAGGAAGTCATGGCCCTGGAGTCATACAGCAAAGGTACAGACCCTTCAGCACAACCAATCCATGTGAACCATCCAACTAGATCCACCTTCCTGCATTCGGCCCACATCCCCCGAAGTGCCACCCCTCCGTGTACCGATCCAAGGGCTGCTGGAATGATACTATTGTACTTGCCTCTGGCTGCTTGCCCTATGTACTCCAGACCCTCTGCATGAAAATATTGCTTTCCTTTTAAATATTTCCCTTCTCACCCTAAACCTGCGCCTGCCAGTTTTGGGTTCCCCTGCCTGGGGGAAAGACTATTACCATCCAGCTTATCTGTGCCTCTCAGAATTTCCATTATGGCCACCCTTCATTCTCCTATGTCCCAAGGAATAAAGACCTAGCGTGGCCAACCTCTCCGTATGAAGTGTTTATCCAGGTCGTCATCCTGTGGTGGCCACCAGCATCCCGGTGGTCAGAAAGGGAAAATCTCTGTGGAAGAGCACACAGCATCTATTGATTCCCTCTCATGGGACAACTTTTTGAGACTGAGTAAAATAAACCCCTCCCAGCATCACGGAGATTCACCATGGAATACCCGGCCTGAGACCAGGTCATTTATGTGACCGCTGTGGTTGAGCTTTAGGATCCTTGCAACCTTGGTGATACTTTGGTTGAAGTCTGATTGAGTACCAGAGGAACGGGTTTCAAGATTCAAGATGGTTTGTCATTCTTCGCTACACAAGTGTAAAGGAGAACAAAACGATTGTTACTCCAGATATGATGCAGCAAGAGTAAGCATACGATAAGCATGAAACACAGTAAGTATAAGTGCATAAGATGAGCTGATATACATAGACTCAGCAGCCACTTTATTTGGTAACTCCTGAATCGAATAAAGTTGCCACTGAGTGTGTGTTTGTGGTCTTCTGCTGCTGTGGTGCATCCAGTTCAAGGTTCGACGTGTTGTGGGCTCAGAGATTCAATTCTTGCACTCCACTGTTTGTCGTGTGGTTATCTGAGTTACTGCCACTTTCCTGACCTCGCTCTTTAACAAGTCATGTCTGCTGCCCACTGGATGGGTTTTTTTTTGCACCATTCTCTAAACTCTAGAGACTGTTGTGCAGGGAAAATCCCAGGAGATCAGCCAGTTTCCGAGATATTCAAATCACCCTGCCTGGTATCAACCACCATTCCATGATCAAAATCACTTAGATTGCATTCCTGATGATTGGCCAAACAACAACTGAACCTGCTTTCATGCACTGAGCTGCTGCCACATGATTGGCCAATGAGATATTTGCATTAACGAGCAGGTGCGCCTAGTAACGTGGCCTCTGAGTGCCTACCAAGCATATGTACATAAAGTCTCTCCAGGTACAGGAGTGTCTGTACACAAGGTGACTCTGACAGGAAATGATAAAGTAGTCGTGTTTTGGCCTGGGACAAAAAGTTTTGCTTAGTAAATAAACACCGTCACAGGACATTTTGAGTCGGTGCACCTGTGTCTAATATGTATAAGAAATGAGCTTCAGTGTCAGACTGTCCTGAAAGGAAAGGACTCTATAACTCTTTGAACAGAATTACACTGTTGCAGGGCACATAACTTCTAGATAACTTACAAGAATGCTGTTCCCTCCGCTCAGTTCCTCTGCGTCCGCTGTGTCTGTTCTCACGATGAGACTTCCTATTCCAGGAAGCCCAAAGTTCTCAGAAAACAGGGTTTCCCCTTCACTGCTGCCAATGCAGCCATCATCCACGTCTCTGTCCGCATGTCTCCCCTCACCCTCTACCCCTTTCCCCCCAACATAACAGGTCTCATGAGCCTCCACATCCACTGGGCACACGTTCTCCGCTCTGGGGAGACTGCGCTGTGCGTGACGTGACTTGTCCCGAGCCTCCTCGCCAGGGTCCCTCCAGGTCCTTATCCCTAAAGCCACCCCTGCCCCTTCACCTCCACTCAGAGACCTAAACAGTCCTTCCAGGTGAGGCAGCAGCTCACCTGTGGATCCGCTGAGGTCGTCTGTTGTTTCCAGTGCTGACAGTGCAGCCTCCTCTACTTAAATGAGACCTACACAGTCTGGGGGATCATCCCATTGAGCACCTTAGCTCTGTCTGCCATAACAGCCAGGATCTCCTGGTGGCCAGCCATTTTAATTCCATTCCCCTTCCCACACCGACATCTGAGTGTTTTACTTTTAGAATACTGGTGTGTGGAGTCTTTCTTTTTCTTGTAAATTGTGCTGTTTGTTCATTTCCTGTAATTCTGGGGAATTCCTTCAGACTGGGTGTGGCGAGTGTACTATCTAGGTTTAACCAGGATAAAAGCTAACAGTTTCAGTTTTGAATCCAGTGGAAATTATTACCTTAAAAGTAGATAATATAAGCATTAAAATACTTGGAGTGATAAAAAACACGTTGCACAGTGTGCGGTGAGATTCAAGAGCAATTTCCATTACCGGGGAACAGTAGATTACACCGGACAACAAAGATCTTGCTTCCTGAATACTTTTTGGTGTACCTGATGGATTTTTAGCTGCTGATCATGAAAATCACTGAGAAATTTTCCCTCTCGTGCACCGTTTTTTAAAAGAAAATTGCCTGTATTTGTTATTTCAATTCATAATTCAACTCAATTAAAATGTTGCCTACAGTGTAAGCTGAAAGGTTACCTGTCTTGTCCAGGCATGCCTGGGAATGTTTAGACAGGGCGGATGCTGGACGACAGGTCAGGTTTTAGAAAGGCTGTAAAAAACATCATACACGCACAGTTCTATGCATTGCTTTAACATGTGTATCAGTTTACAATCAGGTTGATGTACATGCATAGTATATTGTGTGTACTCATTATAATAAAGTAATTGCATTTACAGGAGTATTTGTGATAGCAAAATGTCTCACCAATGTTGTAACAGCTTCGACACTTGCTATTATATTTGTGAGTATGTGCTTAAGTCTCCTATTAAGAAAGCCTACGAGTGCCAGTTTGGGCGTAAACTTGGCGGCCGGGACAAAGCGTGGGCTCCTCTCATTTGTTGTGCAACATGCGCTGTTGATCTCTGAGCCAAACTCTAAGGTACTCAGTAGTCAATTCTGTTCACTGTCCCAGTGATATGGTGAGAGCAGAAGGATCATGTGACACACTGCTCCTTTTCTCTGTCCATTATGTCTGGTTTTGCTGCTAAGAACAAGAAATTGATTGATTACCCCAGTCTCCCTTTAGCCCTGAAGACATTACCGCATGCCGATAGTCATGGAGTTTGGAGGCGGCAGACGAAGATGTCACAATGCACAATCCAGGAATGGAAAACGACACTGATACTGATACAGATTTTTGAATCCTTTATGTTGAGTGAGCCTCCCCTGATAACTCAATCTGAGTTAAATTACCAGAGGCAAAAGAAGAATTACTAGGTTCAAGACTGCGAGGATGGAATCTGCTGTCACCAGGCACAAAGATTTCTGTGAAGGATTTTGATATTTGAGACAGATGTTTCCCAGCATAATTGATGCCAGGATTAAGTAAGACGTTTTTGTTGGTCCACATATCAAACAGGTCATCAATGACAGGCAATTTGAAGAATTTCTAGTGGGACCAGAGAAGATCATATGGAAGGCATTCGAGGATGTCGTTGAAAGTTTTCTTGGTAACTACAGGGCATCAAACTATGTGCAGCTGGTTGACAACATGCTTCAAGCATACAAAACCATGAAGTGCAACATGTCACTAAAGATTCACTTTCTGCATTCCCATTTAGGCTTCTTCCCCGCAAACCTTGGCACTGTCAGTGACGAGCATGAGGGAAGGTTTCAGCAGGACATTGTGGTCATGGAGAAACAGTATCGGGGCAACTGGAATCCATCATCTGACTGATTATTGTTGAACACTTAAGCAAGAAGCCTCAGACACTGAGTACAAACAAAAATCATTAACAAAACATTTTTAGCTTAGTTGAACTATTGCAAAGTGCCAGCATCATAACGTAATTAAGTGAATTATATTAAATAAAAGTTAATTTCTCCAAATTCCTACGTAATGCAAGTAGCCTGAAATTATATTTGTGTTCAGCTTCAAGTGGTCTTTCATAACCTTAAGAATTTCTGAGGAAGCAAGACTTTAGAAACAATTTGCTGTCCAATGTTACCTAGAGTTTAAGGGCATTCAGAGACTCTCCGAGTGGTTCCACAGTAGGAGGCAATTTGGCCTGTTGAATCCATACTGGCTCTGTTCCAGGGCAATTGAACTAGTCTTATCTTTGGGTACTTCACAGCACCGTCTTCTTCCAAGTTCAAGTCTGTTCCCCACGGGCACTGCCTAATGGTTTTAAAAAAACTAGGCTAGTCTCTTTCCCCTTGACCATTGAAATTCTTTCCTGTTAAATACTGTACATACCTCGTTCCCTTTTGAATGTTGCATTAAATCTCCCTCCACTATTACCCCTGGCAGTCCATTTCAGATCCTAAACACCAGCCGTGCTTTTTTTAAAAACATCCTTGTGACACTCTCGGTTCTCTTGCCAATCATCTTTTTCCTATGTGCTGTTCTGTACACTTTTCTATGTACTTTTGACCTTACTAGCGGAGAAGGTTTCTCCGTTTTTATCATCTCATGGTTTTAAAAGCCCTTATCAGTTCTCTCTGTAACCTCCTCTGTTCTGTGGAGAACAAACCTAACTCTAGTCAATTCTCATGATTGAAGTCCCCCATCACTGGAATAATTTTGGCAAAAGGCTTCTGAGCCTTCGCAGTTTTCCTGGCTAGAACTGGACATGAGTCCTCCAGTTTTGGCCAAACCAATATTTTATAAATGTCCATTGTGATTTCTCTGAGAATGGCAAAAATTGCAAGAACAACAAGAGCAAGTTTTGCACAAGTCACTTCTAACGTTTGATATTGCTGGTGTGCCTTCAGAACTTGATTATACAAATCCATCATGTTTTTTTTATATGTGAACAATACTGACAAGACTGGCACTTGTTGCCTGTTCTTAACTGCCTGTAAATTGAGGCCATATTTCAGAGTGAAGTAAATCAGCAGACCTGGAGTCACATATAGATAGGTCAGGCTACAGCCGGGGAGCAGATTTCCTTTTATTAAGGGATGCTAATGACACCAGTAGGCTTTTTAACCACAAAACATTCAAATTGTATTGATCATGATTAATCCAACTATCTTCAGCCAGAGTTAATACAAATGGTTGATGAGTTTTGAAGGGTCTTGGCCCAAAACATTGGCTACTCTTTTCTCACGGATGCTGCCTGACCTGCTGAGATCTTCCAGCGTGTGTACGTATTCTTTGATCCACAGCATCTGCAGTTGTATTTTTGTGTTTTGAATTTGTATTACTGGATCAAAGGTTCCGATTTCTGGTTACTCGTGCGATGAGTTAGCTTCAGTACTTTTGAAAATCTCTGTATTTGTACTCATTTAAAATGTTCCACCAAATGAGGCCGTCCATTGGTCAGGGTCAAACATGGGATGTTGCATCCTCGCGTCTAAATGATACGCAAGGCAGGACAGTACGATACGGAGAGCAAGCTGTTGCCCATGTAGCAGCCCCCCTCCCACACAGCTGATGAATCCAAAGGAATGGCGGAGACCGATATAGTTTGGCATCAGTGGTAACACAGGAGTTGCCAGTCAGCATTGAACTCAACATAGGACTGCCTTAGGGATGCCAGCTCTGGATTTTTCCCTCGGGGGTTTTTTCCTGAACCCTTCCCCATGAGTAGGTATAGCTGCAGGGCAGCAGAGGTTTGAGATCACAGTTTTTCCTTCTCCCAGGTGAGCTGCCAGCCTCTGCTGACAAGCTCCAACTGCCCAAAGCGACTGGTTTCAAGGTGCCAGTAGGCCTCCTTTGCCCCTTCTTCTGTCAGTAGAAATGATTCTGCCAGGCTCAGTAGCTAAGCCACATGTGGAGGCCAGGAGCCGACGTGGTTGTCAGAGGCATGTTTGAGATACACGCTATTGGGAGCATTTACTAGTTAGTGTGAGCTTACCCCACTACCTCCCCAGGCTATAACAACATTAAGAAACCAGTGAATTTTCTGCCAGTTTAAGCTAAACACCACCAGAGGGCATCAATGCTCATCTTCTGATTTACAATTGGTAACAAAACCAGGTGTACTGATGTTGTAATTCATAGCAAAGGTCCAGTCATCAGGAATATGACTTTTAAACTACTGTCACTCTTGCTCTCTGCTTTTAAATTTCTGGGTATACAGTATTTGGGCACATATATTTATAAATAGCTGGGGTGCATAAGACTTTTGCACAGTACTGCATTTGTCAACATGGAGCGGTGAGCGAGTTTGGAAACCTGGTGACAGCAAAGAATGTTGGAAATGGCGAGAGTGGGTGCCACGGGTAGGGTGAGGTGAGATGCCAACGGTGGAGTGTAGTGTGGGTGCAGACACACCCAGCCCTGAGGGAACAGGCAAGGTTATTCGATTCTAAACGATTGATTTATTGATCACTGTAAAATGTCTCTCTGGTGCTTCCCTTGCCCTCCCCTTTCCCTTCCCATTTTCCCAACCGATTCTCCTCTCCCTTCCCCTTTTCTCAACCATTATACCCCTCTCCCTGCCTCCTTCCCACTCTCAGTCCACAATAGAGCCCATATCAGAATCATCACTCATATATGTCATAAAATTAGTTTCTTTAACATGGCAGCAATATAGTACAATACATAAAATTACTACAGTATTGTGCACAAGTCTTAAGCTCCCTAGCTATATAGGACCACACCAGCTCAAATTTGGGATCATGTCCAGCCATTTTTGCACAGCAAGATTCCACCAGCAGTAATGTGTAGCTGTTTCTTTCCTTTGTTACTTTTAGGTTTCTTTGACGACTTGCAGGTTTTCTTAAAATAACATAAGAATATTACCTTTAAATGAATGTGGCACAGTGGTTGTTACTGAGCTAACAAAATGGGATTCATCGACTCTGCTTTGATATTTAAATCCCCTGTGCATAATCAGAAATTTTAAAACAAGCCAATGATGTGCACAAAACTACCTGATGTTTGGCTCACTAATTCTCCAGGGAGGAAATCTGCCATCCTTGCCGGTTGTGATGTCAGCCTTGCTAATGAAATTGACACCCTCAAATCACCTGTTGAGCCCTTCAGTTGTACTAAAATACTGAAAAAGAAAGAGAATCAAACTGGACGAATCATCCCTCCCACTTTGCAATCGGTCTATGTACCAATATTCCTCATGGTCCTCAAATATTTGAGGTGGTTCCAAAGAGTTGTGAAGGACCCCATGCACCCCTCATACAAACTCTTCTCCCTCCTGCCGTCTGGGAAAAGGCACCGAAGCATTCAGGCTCTCACGACCAGACTATGTAACGGTTTCTTCCCCTAAGCTATCAGACTCCTCAATACCCAGAGCTTGGACTGACACCTTACTGCCCTATTGTCTTGTTTATTATTTATTGCAATGCCTGCACTGTTTTATGCACTTTATGCAGTCCTGGGTAGGTCTGTAGTCTAGTGTAGTTGTTTTTTCTGTGTTTTATTTTGTACTATGTCATGTGACACCATGGTTCTGAAAAACATTGTCTCATTTTTACTGTGTACTGCATCAGCAGTTATGGTTGAAATGACAATAAAAAGTGACTTGACTTGAAGTGGCGGTCTGACACAATCATTGTTTCTTCCTAATTGTTATTATCAGACCTTCTCATAGAAAAGGCCCAGAGAGCGTGGACGTGGAGCGGATGTTTCCTGTAGTGGGGGAGTCCAGGACGACAGGGCACAGCCTCAGAACGGTGATGAGGAGTTATTTCTTTAGCCAGAGCGTGGTGAATCTCTGGAATTCATTGCCACAGACGGCTGCGCAGGCCAACTCCTTGGGTATAGTTAAAATGGAGGTTGATAGGTTCTTGATGCATTAGGGTGTTAAGGATTATGGGGAGAAGGCAGGACAATGGGGTTGAAAGGGGTAATAAATCAGCCATGGAATGGCAGAGCAGATTTGATGGGCCAAATGGCCTAATTCTGCTCCTATATTTTATGATTTTATGGTCCCCACCTGATGTTGAACATGGGAGAATAATCTTAAACATTGTGCATAGGCCCCTTAAAATCACACAGCATTGGGCCAGCCATGGAAAGGAGATAGTGGCAATCCTTCATGTTGAATAATGCTTGAAGAAGCAGTGAAAATAGAGGGACATTGTACATGGGGCCTCACTGTCCATCACCAAGAGTGCCATGGTGACCATCACCACTGACCGAGTCCTGAAGGGTTGTAGGGAGCAAATGAACCAAAAGGTAAATGTCCACCCTACCTGTGGCAGACACACAGTGGCGACAAAGCCTTGTCTTCACCTCTTGCTGAACGGCACCAACAAAGGTGTTCAACAGGATAAACTTTGAAGAGCTTGCTCTAAACTGAACATCCAGGGGGCACTGTGGGCCATTAGTAGCAGAGATACACACAACTGCAATCTGTAACCTAATGGTCCAGCACATTGCTCCCTCTATCCGCACTAAAAACCCAGGGAATCAGTGAGAAGAATGGAAATGCTGGGAGCAGTCCCAGACATAGTTGAAAACAAGGTGGCAACCTGGTGCCGTCCCTACAAAAGCAGCAGGCACAGGGGACACCACTAGTTGCAAGTTCTCCTTCAAACTGCACACCATCCAGATTTGAAAATGCCTCACAGATTCTCCACTGTGGAGTATAAATCCAGGAATTTTCTACCCAACAACACCATATCAGTTCATAAAGATGGCTCCCCAGTGACATTTGGGATGGTAATAAATGCTGGTTTTGCCAGCAATGTCTAGATCCAAAAACTAATTACTTAAAAAAAATTATATAATTATATAAGTATTATCTAAATCTTGCCAAACTAGTGGAATAGAGAAAGGGAATCTTTGTCTATAGTTAGAAGAACCTCCTAACTAAAAAGAAAATTTCTATAATTCCCTTGAGCATATCATTTAGGAAAACGTCTTTGTGAGGGATGTTTATTTGTTTACAGCCTCTTTTTAATAACAAATGTGATAACTGAAATTACAAGGATGTTAAATTTCTGCTATACAAAAACATTCTGCCGAGGAATTCCATCTTTAATTTACAAGAGTGACAAGAAAACTTGGAATCGCTTTGAATGGGGGGGGGGGGGGGTTTACTTTTATTTACTGATGTGACTTGTTGAAAATATGCTTTAAAATTATGTAAGTAGCCTGCTTGCAGTACTTTTCAGAACGCTAGATTTCATTTGAATTATGTTGAAAGTAAAATAAATTATTTCGTAAAACTTAAAGTCATTATGCTTGAAATGAGCAATTTGGTGGGTTGATGCATAGATCACTTATGGTATCAAAATTAAGTTTAACTCAATAAGTAAAGGTAATTGCAAAAGTTCAAAGAAAGTAGTCACAAGTTTGGCAACTTTTCCAGAAGTTTACGGAGTTTCCCTCGAAGTTGTTTGTTTCTAGGGCTCGATGTTTTCTCTCCTTTTTTTTTATCCTGGCTGGAATCTCTCGTGATGTTTTCCTTCCAATGGGCGGAGAGATTCTGTCTTTAACGTCTAACTAATCCCAGACTCGGATTTTAACCCGTTCATTTTTCTGCTTTAAGAAAAACAAGCGAGGTGTGGTACGACGGTGCATGCGCAGTGCTACTTGTTTGTCTCTCCTGGCGATCTGTCAATCAAGCTAGCAAGGAGCTCCCGCCCCATGCTCCGCTGCTGATTGGGCAGATTAGTGGACGTCTCTGTACTTTATTGGTTGCATCTATCTGTCAGTCTGTTCGCGGCCCGCCTTCTGCGGAGCGGAGCCTATATTTAAAGTGACACACATCCAGACCAGAAGTAAAGTAGTTGCTTTCTTGTCGTGCCGGTCGTTTGGCAAGTATTCGACAGTTCGACATTCAATCAAGCCGTAAGAGCAGAAATGATTCTAGAGAAGTTGAAGAGTTTTTCACTGATATTCGACAGCCCCGATCCCGACTCGGTGCCCGTGTACAGCACTGGCGATGAAGTGTCAGGCAAAGTTGTCCTGGAAGTGACCCGACAAATGAAAGTGCAGTCCCTGAAGTTGCACACCGAGGGCTATGCGAAGGTACACTGGACCGAGTCTCGGAGCGCCGGCTCCAGCACGGCTTACACCCAGAATTACAGCGATGAAGTGGAGTACTACAACAAGCGGGTGAACCTCATCCAAGCAGGTCAGCAGCCCGTCGCCACATGCTTCTAGCCAGCCGACAGCTTGCCCTGTGAGGCTGTTTTCGCAGAGCACTGGGGTTGCAGGAGAGATTATAAAACACCTGCATGTGAACGATGGGTCTGTTGCTATGTTGTATCGTGAGGGAAAGAGAAGGGGAGGGGGTGGGTGGCAAAGGTGAGCACAGATTAACTGCATGAGCTGTCAACTGCAAAGCTGGGCAGCAAGATCAATTCTTCTGTCCTGGTTTATTCGGCGTGTTGCTACTTCATTGTCAGAGTGTCTGGTGGAAGATGCACCGACCATGGGCTGCTTTTGTAGAACAGCACTTTACTGGTGCTCTGTAAATGAATCTAGGGACCTTGCCAGGAGATTAAGGTTTTTATTTCACTTTTTGTTTGGAAGGCTCTGTGTGTGTGTGTGTGTGTGTGTGTGTGTGTGTGTGTGTGTGTGTGTGTGTGTGTGTGTGTGTGTGTGTGTGTGTGTGTGTGTGTGTGTGTGTGTGTGTGTGTGTGTGTGTGTGTGTGTAGAGTATCGACTGAGTTGTATTGTCCTTCCACGGCTTTCCGTCTTTTCTGAAGCACGGGTTAGTTCTGAATTAGAATAGATGAATCGAGACTGTGTCTGCTGGTCTTCGTCTGGAGGGACGATTCCCCAGTCATTTTTTTTGTTACAGAGATCCCTTCTAGGATTTAGACGTCCATTTAAAGAATCGTTTCTGCCGGTACCTTTTAAATGCCATTTCCCCTCAGCAGTCTATCCACTCCCGGTTATGTCTCTGCAGAATCCCTATTTAACCAAGTTCTCCATCCCATCCAAGTATCTGTCAAGAACAGGCTCGTTTCCCCTTTTAATTGTTTCAGCACCTGCCCACGACTGACAGGGAGGTGGGTCAGGGACGGGTACGTCAGTTTGGAAGCTTTCAAAAAGATGCAAAACTCTGATCGAATTATATTTGGTGCCCCATTGACCAGAGGCAAGATAACTTGAAGTGAGAATAAATATTTGAAAGGAAGGATTTGGAAAATGTCGGATAGAGGGGGATGGAGTGGGACTTACCAGCTTGATCTTGCAAAGAGCTGGTATGGATTCAGTGGGAAGAATGCTCAACCAGGTGATGGCCTTCAGTGAAGAAGGGCTGTTGTTTCTGCAGTGGTGGCTCTGGACTATAAATCAGAGGTCTGGCCATGCCCACAACATCAGCCTTTCCCACTGGCAAAACAAAACCTAATTTGCTTTAGTTGTCAATCAAGTTGTGGGGGAAATTAGACAGCGGGAAACTGAACTTGTTTCAGATTTGCCCAGAACGCTTGGATGGAAGAATTGGCTTAGAAGAAGAAGCAAGGTGAGATGGGGTGGTGGGGGGGTGTTGGTTGTGGAGAGAAACACACGCCTACCAGAAATATAGGATGAGACAGGGTTTGTAGTTTCTGCTCTGGACTAGTCAGGTCTTCATACAGTCTTTGGTTATCATGTTTTGCTGTTGTCTTGTGAGATCCTCAAAGTCACACCATAGGTAATGAAGTAATTGTAAAGGGTTTATAAAGACTTCTCTATAATACCTTTTGTTTAAATTAAAGGAATTGTTTCACTTGTGTAAGAGATTTCTCTTCCAAGTCCCAGACAGTGGTTGCTGACTCACTCCAGTCCACTATGTAAATAGTGACATTTTGGGTGCAAAAAGCAGTGAACAGGATTTCTTGGTGCACTGAGTAGCAAGTAGGGGCATGTCTCTTCCTACATGGGGCTGTTTGTTATATTGCTTTGTGAGTAGTCATTGTGTAGGCAGTACCTCAGAGGAGGAGGAGGAGAGTGGAGTCGTCGTCACTGACAGACATGAGCTCTCAGGTTTGTAAAGGGAATCTAGGCATGGCTGAAAGTCATAAGCACACGAGGCTGAGCAGACGCTGGAAATCTTGAGCAACACACACAAAATGCTGGAGGAACTCAGCAAGTCAGGCAACTTCTGTGCAGGGGAATAAACAGCCAACATGTAGGCATGATGAAGCCATTTCAGCCCAAAATATTGACTGCTTATCCACCCCTCTCCTACCACCCCACACCCCACACCATAGATGCTGCCTGGCCTGCTGAATTCCTCCAGTATTTTGTGTTTATGGTTAAAAATCAGCACACACAAAAACTCTTTTTTTAAAAAAAAAAGCTGCACTTCAGTTTCTGGAGCAAGTCTCACTTCCTTTTCAGAACAATTAAAAGCATTTTTAAAACAATTTCTTTTTCTCTCTTTAAAACAGTAATGTAGGAAGGGTAGTAGTTGACACAACAAAATTCCACACTTTCATCAGAAAAGCGGCATCTTCAGGGTGGCACTTCTTCATTGGGAATGTGCTCAAGTCTTTGAATTGAAACTTGAACCCACCACTTAATAATTTTTTTTTCAAAAAAGAGACAGCCTGAAGGTTTGAGGTTCTTAATCAGTGCAAAATGCTATCAGTTCAGAAAGTTAACTGCGGAACAAAATTGGAGAGTGACAGTCAGGAGTGGTGAACGATTGTATGTGTATGAGGCAGAACCCAAACCAATGTGTTATTGTCTCATGGGAAAATAATTTTTTTCAGCATTTAATTCATCTTTACATCCTGTACACTACTATAATTAGGCAACAGAGCTTCCGTACGCTGGCTCTGAGGGTAACTATTGTCTCTGCTCTCCCACCAACCATCTGCCTAGCCTTTCTTACTTGAACAACTTTATATCTAACTGTGCACCACTGGGATCAGAAAGCGTCCATTGCCTAAGGTCCTTGCCATCGAAGATGCCACTTGGTTTGGAAGAGCTCAGGACAGTCTTGTGCTGTATCAGAATACCAATCCATTTCTGACGTTCTACACAGAGGGGGGGTTTGGA
Organism: Hypanus sabinus; assembly: GCF_030144855.1. NCBI lineage: Eukaryota > Metazoa > Chordata > Chondrichthyes > Myliobatiformes > Dasyatidae > Hypanus > Hypanus sabinus. The sequence continues at coordinate 28,180,301 of NC_082721.1, forward strand.
AATTCAAATTCTTCTTCAAAAACACCAGTTAATTCTTGGTTGTTAATTTTAAGTCCCGAAGGTTTGTGATAAGTAATAAGGGATATGGGGGGGGGGGGGGAGCCTAAAATCAACCATAAACTCACCAATTGATGGGCTGAATGGCCTCCTATTCTCACATTCACCCAATTGGTACAAAGGTGGTTTTAGCCATGATCATTCTCACCTGACCTAATTCAACATATATAGCTCGTGATGCAAAATAATACCGTGCAACGCCGTCCTGCGCACGCTGGAACTAATTTGAAGATTATGTCCCTTCCTGTGCTGTTTTGCATGGGGCAGATAACCCACATGGCCTGGTATTCTCTTCAGCAATCCGTACAATGTGCTATGCAGTCCCTCTTTATTTTATCAGTGCTTCCACATTCACTTTTCCTCAGAACACTTCTCTTCCAATTTGTATGTCCCCAAGTTCCCTGCTCTCTCTCCATGCAGTTGACAATTTCAAATCCCGTATCATTGAGTTCCTTGACTTTAATATCATTCTTTTCCTCAAGGATGAGACAGGCTAGAACTTGGGAGAGCCTAATAAATACGCTTGACCTCCTGTCACCTTCCCTAACATCTCTTTGCAGCCGATTATTCTTCACCGGCTCTCTGTCCCAAAAGTTATGATCTAACTTACTGATGCTCCTGGGATTGAGGCTGACCCCCTCACTTAGTCACTTCACTGTCACTTGGGCAGGGGTTCATTGGCCGAACTCTGGCTTGTTTGGCCCATTGCATTTTAGCACTCTTTAGCACCGTGCCAATGACCTTCGCTCCCTGCAAAATGTAGGTGGTTATCCTTCTGGTACGTTCCAACAGACCTGGCCCAGTGAGGCAGTCCTAAGGTTGCCGAACTGCCAGCTAAAAGTAATTGTCTCACTGCTCAGGTTTGGTATTCAATAATTTACCCTTCCGTTGGTTTGGCTTCTAGGGAAGAACTGGATTATTGACTGGAGAATTTAATTTTTAAATACAGAATCAACCCCATTATGTGGCACAGCAACATTCCTCACTTCAAGGGGTTTTTTCTATCTAACTTGCGGTTGGTGGGCAACTGTAAGCTGAAGCTTCGTGTGATTTATGCTTGTCTCCTGGATTAACAACTTCACCAGATTTGGACACTTGCTGTGTGTCCTCACTTCCCCCCACCCCCCATCTCCTTCCAGGTACAAACCCTGTGGTGATAGGTGATTCACGGGCGTGAAATCCATTTGTGCTGTTTTTTCACTAGACACCTCAAAGCATGTTTTCTTTTTGGAAGTGCAGTGATGTAGGAAATAACCCAAAGTTCCTGCAGTCAGCATTATCAGAATGGCCAGATGATCTAGGGAAACACACTGGTTCTTTAAAACGACCCCAGTGGATTCTCTGTTCTCCTGCAGTGAAGGGAAGCTGGGTGGAGGCTCATCAGAGAGGAAGCATCTTTGGTGGTGCAGTCCTCACTCTGTGTTGGTCATGCCAGCCTGGTTTACGCCCAAGATAATTTCTAAGGTTTGAACCCATGAACCTACACTAGGGAGCTGGTGTTGATGTGACTATTTCTTTACAATGGAGTTTGTGAAAACAGAGTATTGGTTTCATGCATGCGATAATAGCATGGAAGGTGCAGTTTTTTTAATTGTGATCCCATCCTTTAGCCTCTTCTCCACTTGCTATATGATAGTCTTTGATATCGGTGCATCAGAAGAAGAAGAAGAATAAAGAATTAAGTGAGTTTTTGTTTCTGAAGACTTGTTTCTTACTTTTTTTCAGATAACGGAAGTTTCACAGTTCTCCAGGCTGGTCGTCATGAGTTCCCATTCAGCTTCCAGCTTCCTGAAGAGTGAGTCTCCGAACTTTTTCCTATGTTTGTCCTTGAGGACTCCTAGCTTTCTTTTCTATTGCATCTCACTGTTGGCTTCTACCAAATGCAACTGGTTAACATGGGGTGGAGGTGTCAAGGTGCAAACTCCAAAGCTACACAAGATTGCTAAAAGTTGAAACAAAGAATATTATTTAACTGATATTAAGCCTTGATTTGAAGCCTTATTGGAGTGAGGGACAACTAAGGAAAGGGGACAGCCACCAAGTCTTGGGGCATGAAGGGTGCAGGGAGTAGGCTGTGAGTGCTGGTAGTTAATGCAATGTGAATGAAGGTTGTGTAGGGTAACTGCTATTTCAACAGGGGCTCCCTCCCCTCAGTTAATGTTTCTATCATAGAAGCAAAGCTGCTTCAGAAAATGTTTCTTTGAATAACCCTGAGAGCTGTGCCAGGTTTTTAATTTTTTAAATGTGTGGACTTTGTGTTTCCCTCAATACAGGAACTTGGTCACATCCTTTGAGGGAAAGCATGGCAGCGTGAGATACTGGGTCAAAGCCAAGCTTCACCGCCCCTGGGCCACCGTCAAGAAAATCAAAAAGGATTTCACAGTGATCGAGCCGATCGATATCAACACGCCTTCATTATTGGTAAGAAGCCCTGAAACCATCACCAACTTGCTCACAGTACACGGGCACTCGAGGGGGTGGGTGCATGGGTCAGAGGTGGTTGTTCAGTTGAACACACTCCCTGTTAGATCCTGTAACCATGTTCAGTTCCAAACTTGCTCCTCAATGGCAGGAGTACAGGGTCAGTCTATCAGAACAGTGCCAGCAATTTAAGAGCTGGTTTATGAAAGCAATGTACCTAATAGATTTGCTTTCCTGCCATGAGTTTAAATTAAAATTTGATCTAATTGAGGTGCTTTGAATTATTTGAAGGAGAGGACAGGGAGAACCTATCTAACTGGCTGTAATAAAACTGGAGAGGTACCATCTTCGTGCAGGCATGCACATCGTCTTCTTCCATAATTTGCTTCCAGATTTAGTGAATGGTCCTGTTGATAGGGTTGAGTATTCATAAACAAAAAAGGGATGAAATGGTGGTGAGGTGGTGATGCACCATCAATAACTCACTCTGAGACGTAAAGGCAAGGTATCGGCTTTTATTGAACCAGCAATGAGTGACCATCATATTACATCCTGGAGAATGAGGCAGAGGATCAGACCTCGATCGCCTTTATACCGGGGTCTGTGGGAGAAGCCACAGGAGCAGTCAGAAGGGGGCGTGTCCAGACAGGCACATAGTTCACCACAGGTGGTGCTGGGCAATTGTCTCTAATGACTGATTTGGAACTTGGGCTGTTACCTTGTCTGCCACTTGCATTCCTCACCTTTTGTCTTGCTAGGCCCCACAAGCAGGCACAAAGGAGAAGTCAGCTCGTGTCTGGTACTGGAACCTTGGCCATCTAGCTCTGACAGCAAAAATTGACCGGAAAGGCTACACACCAGGTAAATGGAGCTTTCCTTCGTTAGATTTTAAAAATAAGTGCATTCTCTTTGGTGTTGACCATGACCATGGCACATAAGACAGCACTTTACACACAGTGTAGTATAGTCACTGTAAGAAACAAAGAAATGAGAAGGCCTCTTATGCCTGGCTCCACTGAACATATTACCGCTGATCTTTTTCCTGAACTTTTCTACAAATCCTATATCTTTAATTTTTTTCAAAAAAAACTCTTGAATGTGCATGGTGACCGACAGTAATTGGTGAGAGAATCCCAGAAATTTGCCAGCCTCGAGGAAGAGGTTTCTCCTCATTTCAGTCCTAAATGACCAGCCCTTGTCCTGGGAGAGTGCCTCTTGACCTGGAAGCCACCTGCTAGCATCTACCTAGTTAGTCCCCCTGAGTTTACATTGCATTATCTGCAGCCTTTCCTGTGTTGTAACAATACAACAGTGTGTGCCAAACAAGTTGTGTAATAAATAACCAGCTACTCTGAGGAATTTTTTTTAAAAAAGGCTGGATATAATGCTTTATAAACTAATTTCCTGGCTTTGCATCCAGAGTAGGTTCACTCTATTTAGCACAGGTTGCATAAATTCAGCTCGTGTTTTATTATGGTTGGTAGAATGATCTGATTCCAATGATAAAAATGGAGGGGTTCAAAAGAACCGACACTGGGAAACTTTTTTAAAAACTTGGCCATCTTATCATGACATCAGAGCCTGGTTGTGCATGGTGGCTACTGGGTTAAGTGGGGATTTTGTGATCAAGTTTGCCGTATTTCCATTGGCTGAAAGCACTCAAGGCATCCAAAGGCAACACGTGCTATGGTTCCAAATAAGTTATTAGACTGGATGGCCAAACAGGATCAAGAGGCTGAAAGGCCTCATGAAACTTTTGCAGCTCTTTCTAAAAGAAGAAAGCAAGGATGGAATTTTGAATTGACCCTTTGTGAAGGAGGTATTAGGTTAAAATTATCTTTTAACCCTGTTGCAGTTATGTTTTAATACTTCTTGGATAATGGAGAGTACTATTCTGCATAGGGATTAATTACATCCAATCTCTTGGGTACTGCACCCTACTGCTGTTTTAGCATTGCATCTCTCCCAGTGCCAGCTTGCAATTCAGTAACGTCAACCGTCTGATCTGTTTCCCCAGGTGAGGTGATCCCAATTTTTGCCGAAGTGGACAACTGCTGCTCCCGCACAGTGACTCCAAAAGCAGCCATCATCCAGATGCAGACCTTCATTGCCAGGGGCACGACCAAGCAGAAGAAATCGGTGGTGGCCACCCTACACGGTGAAGGGGTCGCCCCGCGCAAGAGGGGGACGTGGCACGGGCGCCCACTGAAGATCCCACCTGTCTCGCCTTCTCTCCAGTGCCGTGTGATCCGTGTGGATTATACACTAAGGGTAAGACCTGGGATTAGTCACAGACATGGGGAGGAGAAACGCTGGAAAGGGAGGCAGAGAATCGAGGGACGGTTTGTAGGACTGGGGAATGTTTTCCGTAGGCACTTTCTAACGGGAGAAACTTGTCCTTCAGGTGTACATCGAAATACCCGGAACATCCAAACTGTCCCTGGAGCTGCCGCTAGTGATTGGCACCATCCCATTGCACCCGTTTGGAAGCCGTTCGTCCAGCGTGGGGAGCCAGTACAGTATGGACATAGACTGGCTGCGTCTCACACTCCCAGAGCGGCCAGAGCGTAAGTTTCTGGCCACTTGCGTCAAGGGTTTGAGTAGTGGTACGGAGAGACACCATGTTGGGACATGCGCGAGTGGTTTGCAGGCTTATTCTGCGTCGTTGTCTCGAATCCCTCCTTAGCATCTTGTCCATGAGGGGAAAGGCATACAGCTACAACATTAAGGATAAGGGGATAGAGAAAAAGCTGAGAGATTTGGGCGGGAGGGTGGTTAAAAGGTTAAAAGGTCCCAGAAGCAGACGGCTCCCCATAAGGCAAGAGGGGAGAAATGCAAGGGTTGGTAGTACAAAAAAATAGGGACTATGATGTTGCATTTTGTTAATGCAAAAGATTTTCCCATGTGCTTTTCAGGAGTGTAGGCAGACCATTAGGCCACACCAGGACATGATCGGGCAGGAGTCCAGAAGCTTGGTTGAAGAGTTGTGTCTCCATCTTTGTCACTCTCTCCCTGTCTTAAGGATAGTGTGGGGTGGAGGAGGCAAGGATGGAGCAGTTACAAGTTTGGTAAAGATGTTGGGGGTTCCATAATCAAAGTGGAACATGCACACAGTTTAGTAAGGGTCAAATTGACTGGTAGAATATTGACTAGGGGCTGAATGTTGACCCACAAAGGAGTGAGTGGTCTTCGCCACAGCAGCAGTCTTCACTCATTGTGTACAAGGCTTCTATTGTCGAACCTGCATCAACCTCTTGTCTCCCCTTGATATCAGACACTGAGAGGGTGTTTTGACTTTGACAAACCCTGTTTTAATTTCTAGTCCTTCCTCTTCACATTTACCTTAATGAGCCTGTTTTCTATTTCAGCACCTCCTGATTACCTGGAGGTAGTCTCTGAGGAAGAGGCTGGCCAGACAGACCAAAGACTGTCCATTCCTGAGAATGAGGAAGAACAAGGGGGAATGCTGGGACATCCCTTCTTTGTCTATGTGCAGGAGTTCCGAAATCGCCCCCCACCCATTTATTCAGAGGTAAGATGTCCATTTGGCTTCTTTGCTTCTCACAAGCATCCTCCCCACCCTCTATATCCCAGTAATCTTCTCTCTTCCTAGTGGATCTATCCCATTGTCTTAAGATGCGTTGGTTATTTTCTCAGAGAATGGGGCAAATTGGAACCTCCTGCTGTGGAATTAAATTTCATATTCTCCTCACTTTCTGGGGAGAGATCTTTCTCCTGAATTTGTGACTGGGTTTACCAGAGATTGTCTGGTGATGATGCCTTCTTCACCCTATCTAACCCTTTCCCAGTCACCCTTGCCCTTCCCTGCTTGTGAAGAGTCCCAGCCTGCTCGGGACTCTTTTCTGACATCAAGATGGCCTCGCTTGTGTACCTGTTGACTTTGTAGTAGGCAAGTTCAGCATACTCCCTTGGCTGACTATTTATGTGTCAGTCTCAATCATCACCTAATGAATGGAAACAAATTTGAAAAACAAGATGAGAATCATATCCTCGGGGCACATTTAAGCAGTCTCTTTGCCCTGCCTGAGAGGAATCTAAGTCAGTGAAACCAACTTAAGAACCTTTCCCTTAATTCTGTTTCTGTGTCATCCATGGCTAATCCCTCATAACCGTAATAATTAGTCAACCATTTTAATATAAAATGGAACTTCAGAAGGCATCATTACCAGACAATCACTGTTTGCAGTGTGATCTAAGCAGAGTTCTAGCAAGGTCAACATTTTGGCCTCCTGTGGGAAATTACCTCAGCATTTTATTTTCGGTCAGCTTGCCAGCCTGCATTATTACTTGTCAGCCCACTTAGGGTCACTTGCTGCTGCCTTGCAGTGGTTTCCTGTCGAGTTTGTCATCACTTGTTTATCTTGCTGCTCCTTCTCTCCATCCAGATTGACCCTCATCCCCAGAGACTGGAGATGCGACGCCGATGTATGACCTGCTGAAGATTCCTCTGCGTAATCCTGGGGGAGAAAATGAAGCAGAAGAGAGATTTTAGATCCCACTTTCAGAGCCTTGGCTAATGCCAGCACCTTGAAGAGGAAATTCAGGATATTGCTGTCTGAAAGTGAAAGGGACAGTGTTTGAAAGGGAGGAGAGCACGACCTCTGATGCTACAAGTCTGATCATCAGCTACCTTCGCCTTTTACTGTGCTATTTGTCATCTTCTCTTGGGGTTCCGCTTCGCTGAGCTTGGCGCCTTGTCGAACGGTAGACCACTGGGGGTCTGATGAGTTGGGTGTGACTGTGCGGCAGGGGATGGGGAGGTCGTGGTTGGCCGTGCCTGGACCTTGAGCCCAGCAAGACCACCTCCCTGCCAGAGCAACTGTATGGCTGTATGTCTCAGCAGATGGTACTTTCACATGTGGGGTAACTGTGGGGAGGAGGTGTCTCAATGACAGCTTCTGACTCTGACAGCTAGGTAGCCACCCTATTAAGCTGATGCTTGGAAGTTTGCAGAAGGGCAGGAGAAAGTTCAGAGCACCTGATGAAGATGCAACGGCATGATGGTCTAATCCTGTCAGATTTAATCTGCCTGCTCTGTGAGTACCACTGGCCAGTGGTTACCATGCCTGGACTCTTCCCATAGATTGGAAGGGTGCCCAGTCCTTGATGGAATAGTGGAGGTGTGAAGATCTAGTCTTCAGTGGCAGAGAGGAGTTTCAAAATCAGGGATTTTCATTTTTTTTAAAAATGTTTCTCAACAGTTCCTCCATCTAATCCTTTTTGACCCAAACAGTCAGTCCAAATTCTAAGGCAGGCCAATACTGTCTGTAGTGCAGTATTGGAATACTTGATCTGTAATCTTTAATGTTTAGGCTGCACCTTTGTTTAAAAGTGAACGATGGACAAGGTGAGCATGGGGAGGAATGAAGAAGAAGGATAGGGTTAGGTTAGTGAGATGGGTTTTGTAGGAAGTAATTGGTCAGTGAGATGGGTTTTGAAGGAGAGGGAGAAGTGGAGAGCCAGAGAGTTTTTGGAAGGAATACTTGTATAATTTTTTTGAAAAGTGATGGGCTTACAGTTTAACTTTATTGCAGTTGTGTGGTTAATAAAGATGGGTTATGATAGCATCATATGTGATCAGCAAAAACAACTTTCTCTGTAACCATTAACCTTTTACAAAGGGCTTCACGTTAAATTCTGTAGATTACCAAAGGATCGAAGGAAAGGCAGATTATGAGCTGACCATCTCCATACTGTGGAGATGTGCCTATAACAAGATTTTGGGTCATGCCAGTCCTCTAGCCTTAGAAACGGAGGAGCTTTGTGCATTTGCTTCAGACTTTCACTGAAGGATATTGATCTTTGATTTTTGATGTACACTTTGCCTATTTTTTTTTAAATAAAAAAATGTACTTCTTAGCAAATGTAATTACAATCCATGCTGGTGACATGTGGTGAATGATATTAAAGATTATCAAGCATCTGGGATTAAAAAATAATTTCCAGTAAACTGCTAAGAGCAAATACTCAAGGGTGCATTTTATATTAAAAACTTATATTTTTCTCTCGATGTTAGTTGTGAAAATAGTGGAGATGGGTGGAAAAGCCTACTGATGAACATCATCCATTTCATATTCTCCAATTGTTTGAGATGAGAATAACAGAGAAACAGAAAGCTGTATGATAATCTACAGGGATAATGCCAGTTCAATTGGCAACTACTTGGTTTGAAGGAGATGTTTCCAATTATTGTATGGAAGATTGATGATAAATCTTCCATTTTGTATAACAAATCTAAGATACTTTTCAAACAGTTAAATACTTTGTTTAAAATATATATTTTTGTATCTTTTCCTATACAATAAAATATTTCTAAATTATTCTTCCTGTGGTAATGTTTTTTTCCCTCTTAATTATTTGACGCATTGATGAAAACCGTTTCTAGACAGAAGCTTCACTGGCTCGGTTGTGGCAATGTGGTCCAAAGCCCTAGCAGAATGCTCTTCACACTGGGAGGAATCTGAGTCCGGCAATGGGTTGATGAGATTTAGTTGGTCTTGATATCCTTTGGATCAAGATGCAGTTCAAAACGCTTGAGGTTCCCAGTGACAACTGCATGCTTCCTTAATTCCTGCTGGCTCAATTATTTCACTGGTCTACACCAAATGGAATTGGAAATTACACAGGATGGGGTGCTGGGCAAAATGCCAACCTCAGCAAGCTCAAACATAGAAACAAGATTATTTTAGAGATACAGTGAGGAACAGGCCTTCCAGCCCAACGAGCTGTGTCATCCAGCAGCCCACCTATTTAACACTAGCCTAATCACAGGACAGTTTGCAATGCCCGATTGCCCCACTGACCAGAACGTCTTTGGACTGTGAGAGGAAACCAGAACACCCACGCGGTCAGAGGGAGAATGCACAAACTACTTCCAGGCGGTGCCAGGTGTCCATGAACTGTTTGTTCTTCTGCCATCAGTTAAGTGTTACAGGAGCATCAAAACTAAAACCACAAGGCTACTAAACAGCTTCCTCCCACAGGCAGTCAGATTGCTAAATAGCTGCTCTACCTGACTCTGCTTTGGACACTTTTAACTTGCACTGGACACTTATAACTTGATTTTAACTGACATGTGGCTGTGGTGTTTTATTATTAATTGTTGTGTTTACTATTTAGTGTTGCGTTTGTTATGTTATGATTGCACTGCCCCTGGGAAACGCTGTCTCATTCTACCCTGCAGAGCTGATGTACAGTTAGAATGACAACGAAGTTTTTGAATCTTGAAGGATTGCCCCAAGCTGTAATAACATTGCGCTAACTGTGGCACCATATTGTCATTCGGCTCTTGTCCATTCTGCCATTCAGTGAAGCTGTGACTGATCTGTGACCCAAATTTAGTTTCCCACCCCTCTTTGACATCCAAAAGGAATGGTCAGTCTTGGGTTTATAACCTACACAATTCTAACATTAATTGCAACGTGTAGGGAGAACCTTAATCTCCCTCCACACTGTTGCATTTGGAACTATTTCCCAATTCTTCTTTTGAAAGGCTTGGTTCTAATTTATGCCTGCTGGAGTTAGGCTCACTGTTTAAAAGCTTGGTTCAAGTCACCCCAGTCAGATAAATCTTGAGGGATACAACCTGAGTGTGTGAATTTGAGAACAGCTTCAATTCCATTTGAGCCCTCTCGAGATCGCTCAGTGTGGCTCTGTGACCCATGGTGCTGGTGATAATGGACACCTTTTCCGTAGCACCTTCTACAGTAATCTTACAAAATGCTTTGTGGACAACACAGTACAGAGGGCAGCTATTTGTGCAGCCTACTTGTGTACAACTAGCTCCCACCACAGCATGATTCTAATCATATTTAATCAAAGCCAAAAACTGTTGCAGTCAGCAAGAAAGCTTACTAGAAAAATCTCAAAGATTCAATTTAAAATTCTACTTACTATATTAATTGGATCCTGTGACTGGTCTTCATTAAATGTATAAATATCCACAGCAAGTTCAGAAGGGAAAGGTGTAGCTATTACCAAATTTTCAGCAATCATCTGTTCCCTGAGCGGGTGAGGTGTTGCCCAGAAAGTTCTCTCTAACTGATTTGCTGTTTTTGCTGAAGGAGGTACTCCGCAAAAATAACGTTATTTTAGAAATCTTTCTATGCTTTTACTCCTTCCAATCTGCATAATAGAGGGGTGTCCATTTAGAACAGAGTTGAGGAGGAATTTCCTTAGCCAGAGGACGGTAAATCTGTGGAATTTGTTGCCGTATTTGTGGAGGCCAGGTTATTGGGTATATTTAAGGCAGAGGGTGAGAGGTTCCTGTTTGGTCACGGAATGAAGGGTTTTGGGGAGAAGGCAGAAGATTGGGGCTGAGAGGAAACTGGATTAGCTATGATGAAATGGTGGAGCAGACTTGATGGGCCAAATGGCCTAATTCTGCTCCTATATTTTATGGTCTTAATGTCTTACAGCCTCTACATCATATCTCTGTAACCTCCTCTGGCCTCAATGCTCCCCTGATACTTCCCAGCTCTTCCGCCTTCCACTATCTCTGTATCCTCAGGCCCTGCCCACCCCATGAATTTTGAAACTACTTACAGGCCCTGTAACATCTGTTATCCTCTTTCACTTCTCCAAAATGTTTGCACGCCTCCAATGCTGACTTTTATTTGTTTACGGGCTCTACATGACACAAACATGAAATGTTTTTCACTGCCTTACACTTTTTGGCATGTTGGCCTTTATGCTAGAGGCTTGGAGTACAGCAGTAGAAATATCTTTCTATAATCGTCTTTAGCCAGATCCTATTTGAACTATTGAGTCCATAAAAGGACATGTTTGTTCGAGTGGCAGAATAACAAGCTTTATCAGACTGGTTCCTGACATGACAAGTCTATCACCTGAAGAGAGAATGAGTGAACTATTTTGGAAGCATAAGAGTTGACCTCATTGAGGTTACACAGGGTAAATGTGAGTACCATGTTTACTCTTGCTGAGTCACAATCCCAAAGTAAAGACCTTAGGGACTGAAATTAAGAGAATTTTTTTTTCAAGGAGATGATTCTTGTAGTGGGCTGTGGAGACTTGGTCATTGATGGCAGAGAGAGTGGTCAATGGACTTCTGGATGTTAAAGAAATAAATAGGTACAGAGAATAGGCATTAAAATGACCTCTGCAATTACTCATGCCCTAATCCTAGTTCCTACCTGATATATATGTCAGTGGTCCTCACTTTGACCATTAAATGATTCAAAACCCATGGGTGTTAAGGCAATCTGGCCAACCTTACTAAAAGTGAGTTTCATTTCTTGATGGATGTAATTACTGAATTTAATTCTCCTACTCCTGTGGTGCAACCTGGTCACCTCTCTTGATTAAATGATTCAGATCACTGGACGCGGGTCCCATGACCGACCTCCTCCATTGCCATAGTTCAGAATCACAACCTGCTTCTGTTACTACACAACTAGCGGCTGCGTCTACAGCTGCCTGGGCCACAACATCTGGAATTCACTCCCTAACTTTGTCTTTTTAAAGTATTCTTTTAAGATATAAATACTTCCTGCTTCCACGCAAGGCAGCAGATGCCGTTAAACCTATACCCCAGAAGGGAGTCCATGTCTTCAGAAGAGGTGAAATGGCAGAATTATGGACTCCTTGAGCACAAGAGGAGGTTATTCAGCCCATTTTGCCTGTGGAAGCTCTTTGAAAATGCTGCCCAATTAGTCTCACTCCTCTGCTCTACCCCTATATGTTCCTTTTATTTATCCTCTTCACTAATCAGGTCATTCTGTCATCAAATTTGGAGGTCATGTAATACCAATGTTTACTGCAGCTCACCTCTATGGGCTAACCAATCTCACAACTCCCTCGTTGAGAACACGATATATATATCACTGAGCTCTAGAATAGTGGTCTCCAACCACTGGGCCACGAAGCATATGCAGTGCAGCTGACTCATATCATTTCATACCGCCAAATCATATCGTTTCCTCGCGGCCTGGTAGCACATGCTTTGCGGCCCAGTGGTTGGGGACCACTGCTCTAGAATTCTGAGAAAATGCCTCAGTAACTACTGATCAACAGCCTGAGTTGATGACATTTTTAAAATTTTCATCCTTTTATGGGTCTTGCCTATCTCTATGTAAAGTTTCTTGCCTCACAACCCTCAGAGATACCCTTCCCCCATCACCCTCCAATTACAACCTCTTGCTCAGCCCGGCTTTGCATCAAATGGCAGTCATGCATTGGCCGCCTAGGCCCTGAGCTCTCAAATTCTTTCTCTTAATACCTCCACCTTTGTTATCGCCTTCCAAACTGTTCTTATCACCCACCTCACTGGTCTCGATGACCTCACTTTATTTAAGAACGTTCCCCTTGAGGTGCCCAGGGATGTTCTGTTCCACTAGAGGAGCAGCAGAAAGACAAGCTGTTTGTGTTGTAGAGGATGCACACCACATGACCTTCGCTCATCCCCGAACTGTACTGCTGACATCAGGAGTTGGACATTAGTCAAGCCTGGAAGACACAAGCTGGTTTTAGACGCTTGTATAACGCATACCATTGGCTTTTAATTTCATCCTATGAGTCCCACAGCTGCGAGATCTGCTGTTGGCTGGTCCTTGGCAGTCTGATCTCCTTCACCATGTTTTTTTTACCTGGATTCCTGGAAACTGGCTGCCTTCTGAGAATGTCAACAACATAAGTACTGTGTTTCTCTGGGACTCAGAGAAGACATTTTACAGAGGATAGAGGCAGGGAGAGGAGCATTGATTTAATTACCTGTTACCACCTTCTCCCTTCCCCCACCACCATTCCTCGGATCCCGTGCTGGGAGGCAGCTCCATGTAACTTATTGAAGCCAAGCCTTGACGGAGACGAGCAAAACGATACTTCCGTCCCTATTTGTTTGGGAAAATTATTAGCCATCAATCTGAAGTTTGGTATGCATTGTGTAACTTCCTGCCTGGTACTTTATGTTTATCTGCTCCTAGGGCTATGCTTGGTGTGAATCATGGAACAGAAAGTACTTCTGGTGCTTCGGGTTTAAGTGAAGCTCTTTCAGCACGAGACTGCAGCTTGTGATTTTTCAGAGGTCTGGCTCTGAGCCCCTCTGATCTATCAGTTTCCTAACTTTGTGGTCAGGACACTGTGTTTGCACCAGTGACTGAGTCAGTCATTAGGTCAGTGTGCTGCTGGCAAGAGCCACAAAGCTGAGGGTTTGAGTCAAGTCCAGTACTCAGGGCTGGTGCTCTGGGAGTGCACACTGACGGAGACAGGCAACCCCCCCCCTCCCCCCAAAGCTGACCCTGCCACAACCTCATTTTGTGTCCTGCACAGTTCACTGAAAATTAAAAATAAAACACAATGGGAAGCAGGGGCCACACTTCTGGCACAGATTCCGTCATTTCTGCCCAGTCTCCTGTGATCCAGGTGTGGATCCAGCCTGGGTGTGCAGATTCTCTCCTTCGTGGACAGTCCACGTCACGCCTGCAGGAAGAGAGCTTGTAAGGTCTGACAAAAGGCTCTTGGGTGGTGGACTCCAGGTCCCCCTCAGGAGGTGCAATTATCTAGCTCACCTCAGACACCAGGAATTCTCAGCCAACCAACTCCTCTGACTGTGGAAGTCCCTCCAGCTCCTCACACCAACCCCTTCCTATCAGTGGTGGTAGCTGACCCACCGTCCTCCCACCCTGACCCCACCTTTACAGCGAGATCATTGCAAGAAGTGGTGAGTGGGTCGAAGCCTGTACATTAGTCTTGTAGCCGATGAACGTGGAGACAATGGACCTTGTCTTTACCTGCTGACTGGTACCCCTAAACAAACACCATTTAAATTCTAGACAGCCATCTTTTTCCTCTTAACCCCATTCTCCTGTCTTAACCTTTGACACCATTACTGATCACGAATCTATCAATTTCCACTTTAAACAGATCCCACCTGCTCTCTTAGGTGCCAATGTTTCTTCTCTTTGATATCCTGGTCAATGTTTATTTTCCACACCTCTAAAAAAACCAGATGATGCAGACATCATCACGATGATGCTTGTGCAAGCCAACAGCACACAATTTCCACAATTCAGGAGAAGAACAAGTTCTCTTTCTGTAAAACATTTTGTGCTGTCTTTTGATTGGGAAAGACTCCTTGGAAATGCAGATCTTCCTCTTCGATATTCAAATGAGAATCCTTTCATTGCCTGTCATGGTGTGTTCTGACATAATGAAAGCACTCAGCCTTAGGGGACACCAGAGACCGCAGATTCTGCAGTCTGGAACAACAGATCTTGAGACTATAAGTCTATGAGACGAAGACACAGGGGCAGAGTTAGACTATTTGGTCCGAGAAGTCTACTCCACCATATGATTATAGGCAATTTATTTTCCCTCTTAACCCCATTCTCCCCATAACTTTTGATGCCCTTACTAATCAAGAACCCATCCATCTCCAGATTAAATATACCCATTGACTTGGCTTCCACAGCTGTCTGTGGCAACCCAACCTTTTTCTCAGCCATGGTCTAATAATAACATTAAGCAAAGGTCCCAGGTTGGATCTAGGCCTTTCAACATTCAATGATCTCAATGATCATTGATCTCTCCCTTCATTCTTCTAAATTCCAGCGCATAAAGGTCCAGAGCCATCAATCACTCCTGATACAATAAACCTTTCATTCCCAGAATCATCCTCATGACCCTCCCTGAACCCTCTCCAATGTCAAGTACCTTTCCTAAACAAGTTGCACAGAACTGCTCGCAATACTCCAAGTGAGGCCTCACTAGTGCCTTACAAAGCCTCAACATTATATCCTTGCTTTTACATTTTAGGCCGCTTGAAATGAATGGCAACATTGCATTTACCTTCCTCACCACTGAGCATTCCCAAGTCCCTTTGCACCTTGGATTTTTGAATTTTCTCTCTGTTTAGAAAACAGTTTATACTTTTATTCCTTCTACCTAAGTACGTGACCATACACTTCACGACACTGTATTCCATTTGTTACTTCTTTGCCCATTCTCCTAATCTGTCACAGTCCTTCTGCAGAATCCCTGCTTCTGTACCACTAGCTGTCTCTCTACCTATCTTCGTATCATCCACAAACTTGACCACAAAGCTATCAATTCTGTCATCCAAATCATTAACACACAACATAAAAAGAAGAGGTCCCTTCTGAAAATCCAAGTTCTCAACATCCATTGATTCTCCTTTATCCATCCTTGTTATTCTTTGTCAAGAATTCCAACAGATTTGTCAGTTAAGATTTTCCTTCAAGGAAACCATGTTGACTTTGGCCTATTTTATCATGTGCCTCAAGTACCACAAAACCACATCCTTAGCAAATGACTCCAACATCTTTCAAACCACTGAAGTCAGGCTAACTGACCTATAATGTCCTTTCTTCTGCCTCCCTCCTTTCTTGAAGAGCGAAGTGACATTTGTAGTTTTCCAGTCCTCCAGAACCTTTTCAAAATCTAGTGGTTCTTGAAAGATTATTATTAATGCCTCCACAATCTTTTCAGCTACCTCTTTCAGAATCCTGGGGTGTACACCATCTGGTCCAGGTGACTTATCAACCTTCAGACCGTTCAGTTTCTCAAGCTCCTTCTCCCTAGTAATAACATCTGCTCTCACTTCTGCCCCCTGACACTCTCAAACTTCTGGCAATCCGTTAGTGTCTTCCATAATGAAGACTGAAGCAAAATACTTATTCAGTTCATCCGCCATTTTCTTGTCCTCCATTACTACCTCTCCTGCATCATTTTCCAGCAATCCAATATCTACTCTCGCTTCCCTTTTACTCTTTATGTATCTGCAGAAACTTTTGGTATCCTCTTTAATATTATTGGCTGGCTTACTTTCGTATTCCGCCTTTACCTCTTTAATGACTGCCTTCTGTTTGTTTTTAAAAGCTTCCCTATCCTCTAGCTTCCCACTAATTTTTGCTCTATTATATGCCCTCCCTTGACTTTTATCTTGGCTTTGACTTCTCTTCTTATTCATGGTTGTGTCATCTTGCCTTTAGAATACTTCTTCCTCTTTGGGATGTATATATCTAAATTGCTTCCAGAATTTCCAGCCATAGCTGCTCTGCCATCATCCCTGCCAGTGTTCTTTTCCAATTTATTCTGGCCAACTCCTCTCTCATGGCTCTGTAATTCCTTTTACTCCTCTGTAATACTGATAAGTGGTGGCATCCGTTGGTCTCGAGGGACCATGGATCTGCGCATGGAGTTTCCTGGGCAGGGTCGTATGGGAGACCGGCAGTTGACCAAGCTGTAGGCCTTCCCCTCTCCACGCCACCGATGTTGTCGAGGACCCATGCAGCTTGGCACCGGTGACGTTGCAGAGTAATGTGTTGTTAAGTGCCTTGCTCAAGGACACAAACACGCTGCCTCAGCTGAGGCCCGAACCAGTGACCTTCAGATTATTAGTCTGATGCCTTGCCCACTAGGGCACGCACCAACACTAAATACTGATACATCTGACTGGTATTTCTCCACTCAAATTGTAGGAGGGATTCTATCATATTATGATCACACACTCCTAAGGGTTCATTTACCTTCAGCTCCCTAATCAAATCCAGTTCATTACACAACACCCAAAGTTCAAAGTACACTTATTATCATATTATTTATTTATTATACAACCTTGAGATTTGTCTCCTTATAGGCAGCCCGAAAGAACCTATTAAAAAAAACAAACACCTAATATGCAGAGGGAGAGAGAGAAATAAAAGAAATCAAGCAAAGAATAAAAGTAAGCAAATGGCATTTAGAACAAAAGTGAGTCCTCAGACATGAAGCCCGGAGCAACTGGAGCAGGCCCACAGCCTCAGCGTCAGTTAATCACATTGCAGAGCAAATGTCCTGGAGCTTGTAGACACAGAGATCGGAGCAGTTGAAGTTGGCCCACAGCCACAGCTTCAATGCAGTGAAGAGCGGACAAAGTGCCCCAGAGCAATGAGCAGAACGGGACTGACCTTCACTCCTAGTCCTGACACCCAACCTTTTCAATCCCACTGGCCCAGTGTTTTAATCATCCAAACATTGCGTCATTCCTTCTCTAGGACCTGGGCCCTGTCATTTTGATACACTCTGGGTCTGGACCAAACCTGACCTTTCCAATTCGGCCAATCAAACCTTGATGTGGGTTTAGGTGGATGAGCCCGAATCTGTCCCCCTCCACTCCGACCTTTCGTAGCTTCACACGCTCCAACTCGAATATGCCTCAACTCCACTCCGAGTCTGTCTCCACCTTGTTCTGACTCCTCCTCAAACATGCCTCGACCTCCGTCTGACACTGTCTCACACCCGCACACTTCGATCCTCATCTCCACACACCTCTTCATTGTGCAGGGTGATCCCAATCAAGAACAGCTGATTCCCTAGCGGTCTCAACCATGAGCTGCTCTGAAAAGCCAGCTGACAGCATCCTACAAATTCTCTCTCTTTGGATCCTGCACCAACCTGATTTTCCCAACCTACCTGCATATTGACTAGTGTAACATTATTCTTTTTACATGCCTTCATCTCTCATTGTAAATTGCAGCCCACATCCTGGCTACTGTTCAGAGGCTTGTATATAACTCCCTTCAGAGTCTTTTTACTCTTGCAGTTTCGTAACTCTGCCCACAAGGATTCTACATCATGGCCGATCTTTCACCTTTCATATTTTTTGTATCACCTTCTTGTATAATGCAAAATTTCTTGATCTCCTCCAATTTCAAAAAATTTATTAGTCCCTCTCTTTCACCTCAACACCATTTTCTGCTTTATTCTATATCCCCTGATTCCATTAATAACTAAAAATCCTTCTCTGTGGATTGTCACCTTGTCGTGGTGGAGAAGTTTGTGTGGTCCTGAGATCCCAAGAGCGATGCTGTCTGGAGCTATGCTCCTGATAGGGTCACCAGTGGTGGTAAGGTCGAGGGTGAGGTCCCTGACAAAGAACAATCCAACCAAGACCTCAACGGTGGATGAAGTTACTTCGAACTCAACGGCTGCAAAGGGGGATGAAGGCTGCAGCAAATCCATCAGCTCCAATCGTCGTGGTTTCCATGCCACTAGAATCAGTTGGTTGATCTGTGAAGTATCGTGTGCTTCTTGGAGTGCAACATCAAGTACACATTAAACAAATACACGCACAGGCGTCTTCACTCTGTGATAGATCAACGGAACGAAGCCTCCACAGTCCTCTTGGTCAGAGATGTCCCAAACATCCATCTTCCCACAACAGAAGAAATACCTTCTCTCCATCCTGATTGGTAGATCCCTTATTTTGGTGGTGGGGTGGGTGCAACCTAGAAGAATTGTGAAGAGCCTTAAAATGCAAGTTTCGGTTTGATGATAGGAAGTTGTCCCTCACACAGAGGAAAGAATTCTGGAACGCTTCTCCCCTGGAAGGCTCTTGGACTGGTGCCAATTGGAAAACTCAATTTGACATTGCAGGATTTATTATTTGGATTGTGGTATCGTTCGATTCAGGAAGGTGGAGCTAAGGATGTAATAAGAGCTGTGAACAGGTTCAAGGATTTGAATGGCCTCTTTCTGTCCTTGTAATCATCTTTCATCACGTAGAGGAGTTAATGGGTTAACATCCTGGTGTATTCTGTTCAGACGAAGTTAAAAATTATGTCTGATGATGAGGACGTAACAATTTTGCAATATTTTTCTCTCCCTTTCTCAAGCTTATAAATCTGCTGAGTACAGCAGTTTTATGTAATTCAGTTTCTATTTTAGATCTCCGGTCTCGCTTTAATGAGTCACCTGCGTGTATCATGGCAACAGAGGAGTAGGCCTGTGTGGCTGAGCTAGACCTCAGTCCAGGAAACCAGTGTGTGACTTGAGACACATTGCATTGCAATACACCCTGTGTGTGACCAGGCGTTTCACACAAATATGTTGTTAGTAAAAATCACCATGGTGTCATTAAAAAAAGAAAATGAAGTTTGCAGTTCTGTGGTGCCTTTTGTTTCTGTTTGGAATTTCCCAAATCTCTAAATAGCCCGTGTAAAACTTTTAAAGTTTAGTCATTCTTTTAATGTGGAAAACAGTGCAGGTAAAATATGCACAGAAAGCTCCCACAAAGAGATGCGATAATGACAAGCTTGTTTGGTTCAGTGTTTGAATTGAGGAATAGACTTTTGCCCTTTATCTGCTGGAAGAATTCCTGTAATGTTTTTAAATTGAATTTGTACGCACTCGTGGGAGAGCCAGCAGGGGTTGCAGGAACAAAATATGGCCATTCCTGCAGTGCGGTGCTAGTACCTCACTGGAGTTCTAGCCCGGAATGTTGTGGTAAGATCTCCAGAGTGGGATTCAAAGCCAGACCTTCCGACAGACATCAGTACGTTGCATGCTGAGCAGCAACTGACTTTCTCCGTGCTGAAGGAAGGGGGCTTGAGTGGGACCAGGGCTGCTGGCTTTGATATTTCTGTGTGATAAGAAGCAGGATCAGAGTTCAGACTCTCACAGCTACCTGGACTATTCCTCTTCCCACCCTGTCTCCTGCAAAAATGCTATCCCCTTCTCACAATTCCTCTGTCTCTGCCGCATCTGCTCTCAGAATGAGGCTTTTCATTCCAGGACGAAGGAGATGTCTTCCTTTTTTAAACAAAGGGGCTTCCCTTCTTCCACCATCAACTCTGCTCTCAAACGCATCTCTCCCACTTCCAGCACATCTGCCCTCACCCCATCCCCCCGCCACCCTACTCGGGATAGGGTTCCCCTTGTCCTCACCTAACACCCCACCAGCCTCCGGGTCCAATGTATAATTCTCCATAACTTCCGCCACCTCCAACGGGATCCCACTACCAAGCACATCTTTCCCTCCCCCCCCTTTCTGCTTTCCACAGGGATCGCTCCCTACGCGAATCCCTTGTCCATTCGTCCCCACCATCCCTTCCCACGATCTCCCTCCTGGCACATATCTTTGTAAACGGAACAAGTGCTACACCTGCCCTTACACTTCCTCCCTCACCACCATTCAGGGCCCCAGACGGTCCTTCCAGGTGAGGCGACATTTCACCTGTGAGTTGGCTGGTGTGGTATACTGTGTCCGGTGCTCCCGGTGTGGCCTTTTATATATTGGTGAGACCCGACGCAGACTGGGAAACCGTTTTACTGAACACCTACGCTCTGTCCGCCAGAGAAAGCAGGATCTCCCAGTGGCCACACATTTTAATTCCACGTCCCATTCCCATTCTGATACGTCTATCCATGGCCTCCTCCACTGTTAAGATGAAGCTACACTCAGGTTGGAGGAACAACACCAGAAATACCGGCTGGGTAGCCTCCAACCTGATGGCATGAACATTGACTTCTCTAACTACTGTTAATGCCCCTCCTCCCCTTCTTACCCCATCCCTGATATATTTAGTTTTTCTCCCCCCTCCTTTTTTTTCTCCCTTTCTGCCCATCACTCTGCCTGTTCTCCATCTCCCTCTGGTGCTCCCCTCCCCCTTTCTTTCTCCCAAGGCCTCCCGCCCCATGATCCTTTCCCTTCTCCAGCTCTGTATCCCTTTCGCCAATCACCTTTCCAGCTCTTAGCTCCGCCCCACCCCCTCCAGTCTTCTCCTATCATTTCGCATTTTCCCCTCCCCCTCCTACTTTCAAATCTCTTAGTATCTTTCCTTTCAGTTAGTCCTGACGCAGGCTCTCGGCCCGAAACGTCGACAGCACTTCTCCCTATAGATGCTGCCTGGCCTGCTACGTTCCACCAGCATTTTGTTTGTGTGTTGTCAAAATTAGGCCATTTGGCCCATCAAGTCTGCTCCACCATTCTATCACAGATGATTTATTCTCCCACCCCAATCCATTCTCCTGTCTTCTTCCCATAGCCTTTGACAACCTTACTAATCAAGATACTATCAGCCTTGGCTTCTAAAATACCCAACGACCTGGCCTCCACAGCTCTCTGAAGTAATGATTTCCACAGATTCACCACACTCTGGCTTAAGAAATTCCTTCTCATTCCTCTTCTAAAGGGGCATCAACCCTCAATAATAATGATCAGTTAGGCACAGGGAGAGCCTGTATCAGCTGGCAAATACCTTCACTGGTTCAGTTGACATGCAAGTAAGATCTCAGAGCATCTATGCAGGTGTGGCATGCTGTTAATCTAGGCTATAGGGAAAGAACAGGGCTATGGGACTGGTGGGATTGCTCCACTAAAAGCCAGCATCAACTCAATGGGCCAAACAGCTTCCTTCTGCACCATAACAATTCCAAAATTTTACAAAAAATTTGTCTGAGGATCGTTATCTTTTTTTTCAGAGAAGAGCTACATGCGTGGAGGAGAATTGAGATGCCATTGGCGTTCCTTCAGTAGCGTCAAAAGTATCAATGCCACGTGTGATCGCACAGGAAACATGGGTATCGACAGGCTCCTGCCCAGCTCAGCCGTAGCTGATCGGAAGCTACTAATCCAGCAAAGCTGTGGGAAGAGAAGTGATTCATATCCCAAGGTCAGAATGCATGTGAAATCTTCAGTCCCTGCAGGAATGGCCAAACGTGTGAAGCTCCCTGTCCCAGAAATGCCCTAGATGGGTTCCAGGCAGCTGTTCTGTGAATGTAAAGTGTCTTCCAGGCTCTCAGAGCAATGAATTAACTCAAGCAAGGTTGGCAACCTCTTCTGTGGCTAGGATGGCAGATGTCAAAAGGTGGCACCGGGAAAAATTCTGAGGAGATCTACCGGGATATTGACGAAAAGGGAGAAAGACGAACCAGGATTGTTGTTATCAGATTTGGTTACTTTCGCTGTAAGTTTTACATTGAAAGCATCTTCACGGTTTAAATTATGGTGACATTTCATTTTGCCTTGGCCCAGTAAGGTAGTGCAAGGTACTTCACTGGAGTATTTATTACCAAACTACTGGCAGAAAGAATGATCAAATGTTCACTCAAGTAGATGGAGACAAAAGTGGAGTGCTTGAAGGGAGGAACTCCGAAACTCAGAACCCAGGGTACTGAAGGTCCTGTTAGCAATGCTGCAAGAGTGGAAATGGGACTGAGCAGGAGGTAAGAAATAAACCATAAGACAATAAGCAGAATTAGGCCATTTGGCCCATTGAGTCTGCTCTGCCATTTCATCGTGGCTGATCCATTTTTCCTCTCAGCACCAATCTCCTGCCCTCTCCCAGTATCCCTTCATACCCAAACTAATCAAGAATCTATCAACCTTTGGCTTAAATATACCCAATGACTTGGCCTCCACAACCACCTGTGTCAATGAATTCCACAGATTCATCACTCTCTGGCTAAAGAAATTCTACTCATCTCCATTCTAAAAGGATACCCCTCTATTCTGAGACTGTGCCCTCTGGTCTTAGACACCCCCACCATAGGAACATCCTATCCACATCCACCCTATCTAGGCCTTTCATTATTCAATAGATTTCAATTAGATGCCCCCTCATTCTTCTAAATTCCAGTGAATACAGTCCCAGAGCCATCAATCGGTCTTCATATGATAAACCTTTCAATCCTAGAATCATTTTTGTGAACCTCCTTTGAAGTCTCTCCAGTTTCAGCACATCTTTTCTAAGATAAGGGACCCAAAAACTGCTCACAATACTCCAAGTGAGGCCACACCACTGCTTTATAAATTCTCAACATTACATCCTTGCTTTTATATTCTAGTCCTCTTGAAATGAATGTTAACATCGCATTTGCCTTTGTCACCACTGACTCAACCTGCAAATTCATCTTTAGGGAATCCTGCACAAGAACTCCCAAGTCTTTTGCACCTCAGATTTTTGAATTTTCTCTCCATTTAGAAAATTGAGACTGTGCTTTTATTTCTTCTACCAAAGTGCATGACCATACACTTCCTGACACTATATTCCATCTGCCACTTCTTTGCCCATTCTCCTCATCTGGTGTTAGTCCTTCTGTAGTCTCTCTACTTCCTCAAAACCACCCGTCCCTCCACCTATCTTCGTATGGTCTTGGCCACAAAGCCATTAATTCTGTCAACCAAATCACTGACATATAATGTAAAAGAAGCAGTCCCAACACAGACCCCTGTGGAACACCACAAGTCACTAGCAGCCAACTAAAAAAGCCTCCCTTTATTTCCATTCTTTGCCTACTGCCCATCATCCAATGATTTATCCATGCTAGTATCTTTCTTGTAATATCATGGGTTCTTATATTGTTAAACTGCTTCATGTGTGGCACCTTGTTAAGGGCCTTTAGAAAAGTACACACCATCCACCGGTTCTCCTCTATCTACCCTACCTTGTTAATTCTTCAAAGAATTTCAATAGATTTGTCAGGCAAGATTTTCCCTTAATGCTGACTTCAGCCTGTTTTATCATGTGCCTCCAAATACCCCAAAATCACATCCTTAACACTTGACTCCAACATCTTCCCAACCACTGAGGTCAGACTAACTGGCCTATAACTTACTTTCTTCTGCCTCTCTCCCTTCTTGGAGTGAAGTTTGCAATTTTCCAGTCCTCTGGAACCATGGCAGAATCTAGTGATCCTTGGAAGGTCATTATTAATATCTCCACAATCTCTTCAGTCACCTCTTTCAGAACCCTGAGATGTAGACCATATTTACCTTCAGACCTTTCATTTTCCCAAGCACCTTCCCCCTAGTAATGGCAATGCCACTCTCTTCTGCCCCTGACTTTCTCAAACTTCTAGCATACTGCTTGTATCTTCCACAGTGAAGACTGATGCAAAGTACTTATTCAGTTCATCGGCTAATTCTGCGTCCCCCATTACTACCTCTCCAGCATTATTTTACAGGGGTCCAATATCTATCTTCACCTCTCTTTTATATTTTATATATCTGTAGAAACTTCTGGTATCCTCCTTAATATTATTGGCTAGATATTCTATCTTTTCCTCCTTAAGACATTTTTAGAATTGTAGGAAAGCAGAGAATCCGAAGATATACAGAACTAAAAAGGGTTAATATAGATGGTAATACTGATTTCTTGAACTGGCAGTTTGTCAGTCCTTCCGTCTAAAAAAGTGAGAATCATCACCCTCTTTACCAACGATCGTCATTTCTGTCTCACTCTTTCGCTTGCTAACAGTCCTGGCTGTTTCTGTTTCCTCTATGGTCTTTCAATTCCTCTTTTTTCCATCTATTCAATTTTGTCTCTTCTCCTTTTCTTTGCCTTCACTCATTATACTTCACTATCTGTCCCTTTACTTTCTATCCTGTGAGCTTTATCTTGTACTCCAAGCCCTCTCCTCCTTTTTCCTCTTTCTCACTCACTGTTTCCTTTCTCCTTTCTCTCACTCCTAGCCTTCTATCTGTCAACATTTCAGACCTTCAACCTTTCATCAAAACCGGGAAAGAAATAAATGCAGGTTAGTTTCAACAGGAGAGAAGGTAGAGGAGGACCGTGAAGAACAAGGGGAATAACTGTGATAGAACAAAATAGAAAGGCTTAAAGTTGCTGACGAGGAGTTGAAGGTTATGTTTATCTGGGAGTTATAAAGAACTCCAGAAACGTTTTGGACAGTTCTGCTCTATTTCCTCTGATTTCTCCCTTCTTATTTCTGTCTCCCTCCACAGCCCTCCGATTCCACTTTTACTCCTCATACCTCAGTCTCTCACTGCTGGTGATGATACAGAATGTCTTGTTTGATTAGGTTTATATTGGAAAGCCTGAAGTCGATGGTGGAATCTGAAAGAGGGGACAATAAACCTTCTTGTTTTCCGAGAAAGGTCATGGTTTGCTGTAAGCAGCCCACCGACTGTTTATTGTTACAGTCATGAGGAAGTTAAAAACAATGTTATCACTTCAGCACAGTCGAGATTTTTAAGACTAAGATCAAAATTCAGCCATTTGGCGCCTTATGCCTACTTGAATATTCTACCAAATAAGGTATACCCTCTAGCCAGACAGGTCCCAGTTGCCCTTCCCTGCCTGCTCACCATAACTCTTGATTCCTTCAACAACAACAACCAGTCCAACTGGCCGTAAAAATGCTCAGTGATTCAGTGTTCACAATTCTGAGGCAAAGAGTTCCAAAGGTTTTGAGAAAAGAAATACCCTAAAGCAGAATCGGGCTTGTTACCACTGCGTTATGACATGAAAATTATTTTGGGGCAGCGGTGCAGTGAAAAACATAAAAATTATTATAAGTTATTAGATAAATGAATAGTACAAGAGAAAGGATAATGAGGTGGTGTTCATGGGTTCAAGAACTGTTCAGATATCCAATGATGGAGTGGAGGATGTTTTTGTATCAATGAACGTGGGTCTTCAGGCTCCTGTACCTCCTCCCTGACTGTAATAATGAGAATAGGGAATGTCTCAGATGGTGGTTCCTTAATGAAGACCTTCATGGCTGCCTTCTTGAGTCATGGCCTTATGAAGATGATGGGGAAGGTGATACACATTATGGAACTGGCTGAGACTATAACCATCTGCAGCCACTTGTTCTTGCAGTCCTCTGCATTGGAACCTCTAAACCAGCCTGTGGTGTAACCAGTCAGAATGTAGAATTTGGCAGAAAAATTAAGATTTATCTCTATGCAGATGATAACATTTGGAATTGCTGAGAAATACTGGAATATTTCTAAAGCAGTGACACAGCAGTGGAAGGTAATTATTAAAATCTTCCTCTTTTGCAATAATCTTGTGCTCTTATGACCTTATGCTCACATGTCAGTTTCCTCTATATGAGGAGTGATTGATAAGTTCATGGCCTAAGGTAGAAGAAGTCAATTTTAGAAAGCCTAGCACATTTATTTTTCAACATAGTCCCCTCCTACACTTACACACTTAGTCCAGCAGTCGTGGAGCATACAGATCTTGGACCTCCAGAAAGTGTCCACAGATGGGTGATTGATAAGTTTGTGGCCTAAGGTAGAAGGAGATGAGTTACACAGCTCTCGTTACATGCACATGCAGTTCAACTCTTTGAGCGAGGCCACAAACTTATCAATCACCCCGATGAGATTAACTTCAAACTTTCTGCATAATCACTCAGAGTTGAACTGCATTTGCATGCAACGAGGGCTGTGTAACTCATCTCCTTCTACCTTAGGTCATGAATTTATCAATCACCCATCTGTGGACACTTCCTGGAGGTCCAAGATCCGTATGCTCCACCACCGCTGGACTAAGTGACTATGTTGAAAAATAAATGTGCTAGGCTTTCTAAAATTGGCTCCTTTTACCTTAGGCCAATAACTTATCAATCACCCCTTGTATGTCATTTTGATATTATATCATTCATTTTATTTCACTGGTCCAAGATTTCCTTATACAGAACTGATAAAGTCTTCATTTCTTTCCACCCCTCACCCTTTGCCAGTTTATCTAAATTCTACTCCCCATGCTTGAAGCTGAGTCAATTCCTGGCCACTTACTCTGTGAGACACACTGCCCGGCAATGTTTCTATTTTAGAATTCCCATTCCTCTATGGCCTATTTTTGTAACCTCCTCCAAAGGCAGGTCTCCAGAGCTATTAAATCCTGATTTCTTGTCCATTGTCCTGTGTTCCTTTACTCACCACTGGTTGGCAAGCCTGTAGCTGGCCATTTTTAAACTGTTGATTCCCTCCCTAAACTCTTCCTCTTCTGAGGCACTCCTGATTGTCTGTTGGCTTTTATTGCAGTCTTTGTTTGATCTTGTATCTTTGAATGCTTATCTACATCAATAAATACTGTAGCCCAAGTGCTACACCTGTTCTGACACCTCCTCCCTCACCTCCATTCAGGGCCCCAAACTGGCCTTCCAGGTGAGGCAACACTTCACCTGTGAGTCTGTTGGCATTGTCTATGGTGTCTGCTGCTCCTGCTGCAGTGGCGAGACCAGTTGTAAATTGGAGGATCGTTTCGTCAAGCACCTCTGCTCCATCCACCAAAGGGGCCAAACATTTTAATTCCCATTCTGACACGGCGGCCCATGGCCTCCTCTTGTGCCAGGATGAGGCCACCCTCAGGTTAGAGGTGCAATACCTTATATTTCATCAAGGTTGTCTCCAACCTGATGACTTGAATATTGATTTCTCTTTCTGGTAATTTTTTCCCACCCCTTCCCCACTCTGGCCTTTTACCTCTTCTCACCTGCCTATCACTTCCCTCAGGTTCCCTCCTCCTTTCCTTTCTCCTATGGTCCACTCTGCTCTCCTATTAGATGTCTTCTTCTCCAGCCCTTGACCTTTCCCACCAACCTGGCTTCACCTATCACCATCTCACTAGCCTCCTTCCCCTCTCCCCACCTTTTTATTTTGACATCTTCCCCCTTCCATTTGAATCCTGGGGAAGGGTCCCAGTCCAAAACCTTGACTGTTTATTCATTTCCACAGATGCTGCCTGACCTGCTGAATTCCGCCACCATTTTGAGTGTGTTACTCTGGATCTTTGTCTAAGCAGAATAAAACTCTGTAACCAAGTGATGCAGGCCAGAATTTCTGAGCCCTTAGGTAAGGATCACGCTCAATCTGCCTCTCAGAGAGGGTGCAGACACTCAGCCATCTGTGCAATGCCTTACACATCAGTTTCCTGAACCAGTGTGGGTAACTTCACTCTCCTCAACACTAAACCAATTCCTCACAAGGATTCCACAACTCATGTTCTCGGTACTATTTATTTACTTATTTATTATTATTATTTGTTTGCTTTCTGTTTTTGCACAGTTTGTCTTTTTTAGCACACTGGTTGCTTGTCAGCCTTTTGAGTCCTGAAGAAGGGTTTTGGCCCGAAACGTCAACTATTCATTTCCATAGATTCTGCCTGGCCTGCTGAGTTCCTCCAGCATCTTGTATGGGTTGTTTTATGATTGTATTTCTTTGTTCCGCAGGTAGGGTTTTTGATCTGTCATGGTGTCAAAGGTTACAGGGACAAGGCAGGAGAATGGGGTTGAGAGGGTTAATAGATTAGTCATGTTGGAATGGTGAAGGCTTGAAAGGCTGAATGGCCTATTTCTGCTCCTACTCTATGTCTTATGGTCTTCTACGGTGAATGCCTGCAAGAAAATGAATCTCAAGGTAGTATATAGTGGCATGTACGTACTTCGGTTATACATTTACTTTGAACTTTGAATGAGGGCAATTTTCCACCAGTGAAAATAAACAGATGAAGGACAATTAAAAGAGGTCAGAAGTTATGGGTATGTTCTATGGAAAGGCAGGAGACTGGAGCTCCTTCCTAGTTCCATTTATGCCTGGTACTGTTTTGCCACCACAAAACAACAAATTTCACAGCATATGTCAGTGATAATAAATCGGATTCTGAGAGGAGGGCAGAGGGGTTCAGGATTGAGGGAGATCAGAGAGGGAAACCCAGAGCAGGAAAGTATTCTGAATTGGACTTTGGAATTGCAAGTGTTCTTCAGCCCTTTACCTTCTCTCTTCATCCCACCTTCCTCACTCTCCAACCTTCCCTCTCACTTTCTTTCACCTGTCTCCTGTCAGCTTACCCTCTTTCCCCTCCCCACTCCCCCCCCCCACCTTATTGTGGCTTCTTCCCTCTTCCCCCTTCCTTTCCTGTCCTGATTTAAGGTCTCGAACTGAAACGTTGATTCTTTATTCCACTCCATTGATGCTGCCTGACCTGCTAAGTTACCCCAGCATTTTAGACCATAAGATACAGGAGCAGAATTAGGCCATTTGGCCCATCGAGTCTGCTCCACCATTTCATCATGGCTGATCCATTTTTCCTCTCAGCCCCAGATTCCTGCCTTCTCCTCATATCTCTTCATGCCCTGACCAATCAAGAAGCTATCATCCTCTGCCTTAAGTATACATAAAGATATGGCCTCCACAGCTGCCTGTTGCAAAGAATTCTACAGATATGCCACACTCTGGCTAAAGAAATTTCTCCTCTGCTCCATTCTAAGTGGATGCCCCTCTGATCTGAGGCTGCGTCCTCTGGTCTTAGACTCTCCCATCATAGGAAACATCCTCTCCTCGTCTACTCCATGAAGGACTTTCACCATTCAATAGGTTTCAATTAGGTCACCCCTCATTCTTCTGAACTTCCAGAGTTATTAAACGCTCTTCATGTGACAAGCTATTCAATCCCCGAATCACTGTCATGAACCTCCCTTGAACGCTTTCTAGTTTCTGCACAGCCTTTCTGAGGCAAGGGGCCCAAAAGTGCCCTCAATACTCCAAGTGAATCCTCATCAGTGCCCTATCAGTCCTCACCATTACATCCTTGCTTTTATATTCTGCTCCTCTTGAAATGAATGCTAACGTCTCATTTGCCTTCCTCACCACAGACCCAACCTGGAAACTAACCTTTAGGGAATCCTGCACAAGGACTCCCAAGCCCCTTTGCATTTTGTGAGTGTCACTCTGGATTTCCAACATCTGCGGCATGTCTTGTGTTTGAAAGTGTTCAGCATCATGGGCAGATTTATTTCTTGCCCTTTTCCCATGGAAGTTGAGGCTAAAGAGTGAGCCTCTGCTCTGCTGCCCTGGCTGAGTTAGCAGACAGTCAAGAGACCCTGCGGCAGGTGATAAAACTGCCCCAGAGAAGCGGATTCAGCAAGAAGGGGAAACTCTGAGTCTGGCAGAGAGATGGAGGTTGGAAATACTGGACCCTCACAGAGTGGAAATCTGTAGGACCTGGACAGGTAGCTTGACAGGGTTTGGAGATGGGAATGAATGCATATAAATTGAGAGCAGATAAAGGGGGGCATGGGAATTAACTGTGGAGAAAGTGGGGAGACAGGGATTGACAGTGAGACAGTTTGGAGACAGAACAGTACCACACAGGAAAATGTCCTACGACATGGGACGTTGCACCAAACTAAGTCAATATAAAACTAGGGATTTGGAGTGACTGAGGAGGAAGTGTGGAGGTGTGGATCACCTCTGAGCGTACTTTTGTCCTGCGGAATCATCGTGACCTCTTCCCTTCCACAGCTGACTGAAGTGAGAATTGCTGAGCAAAACAGTCAGCAAACAGAAAATTGGAAAAAGCATTAGTTTCTTGCTTGTTTCCTGCCAGTCAGCACATTTCCTCTTTGTATTTAAAACAAGTTTCTTCGGCCAAATATAGTACTTCCAGGATTAGGCCTTGGTGCTGCAAAGTACCCAAAAGACAACATTCAAAGGCTATCCCCATAGAGATATCACATTTACCAACAATGCAACCTGTCCCCAAACACCAACATTACACAGTGTATCCCTCCACCAATAGACCCGTGTTTAAAGCCTAGAATGGCTGCCCAAATATTTCTCAGAATGAAACTCTGGTCTCATTAAACGTGTTAATGCATCTAATTTCACACCTATCCCAGTGGGATAGCTGGCCGACGGTGTAGTGCAGGCATGGGCAAACTACGGCCCGCGGGCCATATGCGGCCCGTTAAGCTTTTTAATCCGGCCCGCAGAACTTAATGAAATTATATTAATAAACCTTGTTAAGGTTTTTTCCCCACAATTCTGGTGTTTTCCCAATAGATGACGCACTCTATATACATTTGTGGCGACCCATTTCCTGGCACATCCGAACCGGCTCACAATTAGCCAGCGTTCCGGCTAAGGGAGATAGCCTGCGGGGATTTGCGAGCACAGAGCTTTGGAGCCTCTGCGCAGGGGGGCAGGTTGAGGGAGGCTTAAAAGTGAGGCTGGGGATTTCAAATGAAGTTTTTTTCTTCGACTGCAGTTACCGACTCCGTGTCGTAATTTTAGCGCTGCATGTAGCACACCGCTACACATTGACCTTTGTTGAGGTGCAGCGTATTACTCCACATTTGCGCTTTACTCTTTGTTCGGCTCGACCTATTTGTGTGAACAGGCGTTCAGCGTCATGAACATCAACAAAGCCAGCCACAGATCCAAGTTAACTGACCAACACCTCAGATCCATCCTGAGAATCGCCACAACAAAACTAAATCCAGACTTTGATGCGCTGGCTAAAAAGGGAGACCAACAACACTGTTCCCACTGAAATTAAAAATAAGTTTCTTCGTTGTGTTACGTAAAAAATGCATTTGAAAATATTTTTTTCAATAAGCCTTACATGTTACATGTCATTTCTGTTAAGTGATGGACATGAGTAGTGCGCAGGTGCACGTACGTTCTCAAAATAAAAAATGCGCTCCAGATCAAATAACGCGCTCTGCATACTGGCGCGCTCTCACTGTTCTGTCATTGTGCTGGTTGTTATTGAGTTTTGGCACAGGGGACAATTGAATAAGAAGGAGCAGGACAAGTAGACCTGCATCTCCTACCGTTTTTGAAATAAAGACAGTCAGGAGGAGAGTGATGATGATAAAATCTTGAAGGATAACAGAATTTTCAGTGCTTTAAAATAATAACTGTTACTATTTAAAAAAGCTGTATTTTATTCATTTAATTTTCAGTGTTTTAAAAGTCATTTCAATAAATAGCTAAATACCATGGGACTTCAAAGACAGATATTTTGTTGTAATGCATTTGTTCATTTTCAATTGAAATTAAAGCACATGTTTTCTACATATCCCATGATATTTTATTTTCTCTTATGAGGTGTATTACCAAAACACTCCATCCATCTGATCCTGGTCCAGCCCCCCTGTCAAATTTTAGAACCCTTTGTGGCCCTCAAGTCAAAAAGTTTGCCCACCCCTGGTGTAGTGGCATCAGCACTGGACTTTGGGGTGAGCAATCCTGGGCTCGAAGCCGTGCTGGGTTGAACGTAGAGCTAACAACTCGGCCTCGCTAAAAACAGACAAGTGCTTAAGAAAAGGCAAGGTTGCCACCCGATGTGGCCCAAGGCGTGGGGAGGAACAACAAAACAAGAATCCCATTGGGATCATCAGTGATCCTCAAAGGAGGAAGTCTGCTGTCCTTATCCACTTTGGTCTTACGTGTGACTCCAGTCCTGCACTGGTCCAACTGACATTCAGCTGCTCCTTGAAGAGCTGACACGGAGACAGGACGACGAGGAAGAATTGTGTTGTTCGTGATTTTCAGCCCGCCATGGATCACTTTGCAAAGGAACGTTTTGGCGTGACGTAGGAAGTGCTACAGCCAATGCGAGCTGAGCAAGATCCCTCATTAACAGCAGTGTGACACAGTGCAGAAGGTTTTAGCAAAAGGCACTTCAGAGCAGTGGCTGTAAGATCACCCAAGAAAGCGGGCAGTACCTGAGTCAATTCCCGAAGTTTGGAACCCAAGGCATGAATCACCTAACTCTATAGCAACCTTGCCAGTGACTCTTACATCCAAACAACAGTGTTATTCAGATGTCTTTGAGCTCTGTGTAGCCCATTCTCTGTATTGTATACAGACATGGAATGCAACATTTTATTGTTCCTGTAAACACTAAGCTTAGAGAAAAACATGCCAGGCTCATGCGGGGGTGGGATATCAGCTGCAGTCTAGCGGTGTGCTCACTCAGATCCAGCTCTATCCTCCTCCCTACCGACCTGACAGGGTGCAGGGAGTCCTGTGGCTAGGAGGATGGAAGTGGTTGAGATGATGAAAATTCCAGCCAATCATTGTGCCTCTGAGTAGTGTTGCTCTCGGTAGCCTAGTGGTTAGCAAGACGCTCTACAGTACGGGAGACCAGGGTTCAATTCCCACGGCTGCCTGTAAGGAGTCTGTACACTCTCCCATGACGGCGTGGGTTTCCTCCGGGTGCTCTGGTTTCTTTCCACAGTCTAAAGATGAGCCGGTTGGTAGGTTAACCGGTCATGATTAGGCTGGGATAGCTGAGCGCTGTGGCTCAAAGGGACAGAAGGGCCTATTCCGAGCCGTGTCTCGATAAATAAAATAACTAAATAAGATGTTGTCTGCTGTCCAGAATGTGAGGGGGATTGGGGTCAGGGATGATGGAATATCCAGCGATTCACATGAACAGTCAACAGCCAGAACTGAGCAGCTGGAGGAGACACATGACATGGAGAGCATGCAGACTTCTCAAAGACATGTCGGGATCAAACTGGGTCACGGCCTGGTATGGAACATCAGAGCCCTTGAATGGAAAGGCCTACCAAAAGTGGTGGATATCACCCAGTCCTTCACAGGTGAAGTCTTTACCACCATTGAGGATATCAACAAGAAAGGCTGTATCAGGAAAGCAGCATCCATCATCAGGGACCCCCACCATACAGGCCATGCTCTCTTTTCATTGCTGCCATCAGGAAGGAGGTACAGGAGCCTCCTGAACCACACTACCAGATTCAGGAACAACCGTCAGGCTCCTGAACTGGCGTGGATAACTTCACTGAACTGATTCCACAATCAAGGACCCCACAACACAAGTTCTCAGTATTTATTTATTTACTTATATCTTCTCCATGGATTGACACCTTGTCGTGGTGGAGAAGCTTGAGTGGTCCTGAGATCCCGAGACCGATGCTGTCTGGAGCCATGCTCCTGCTGGGTCACCCATGGTGGTAAGGTCGAGGGTGAGGTCCCTGACAAAGAACAATCCAACGAAAACCTCAACGGTGGAACAGGTGGATGAAGTTACTTCCAACTCAACGGCTGCAAAGGGGGATGAAGGCTGCAACAAATCCTTCAGCTCCAATCGTCGTGGTTTCCATGCCACTGGAATCAGTTGGTTGATTTGTGAGTATTGTGTACTTCTTGGAGTGCAACATCAAGTACACGTTAAACAAATACATGCACAGGCGTCTTCGCTCTGTGATAGATCAACGGAACGAAGACCATCATCGTCGACCTAGCGAGGGATAGCCACGATGATGACAATTTACTTATATATTATTTTGTTATTTTCTGTTTTGTATATGCACAATTTATTGTTGCTTGCACATTAGCTGTTTGTCCGCCTTTGTTGTGTATGGTTCTTCATGGATTCCATTGTGCTTACTGTGAATGCCCACAAGAAAATGAATCTCAGGGTTGTATATGGTGACATGTATGAACTTTTGATAATAAATTCACTTTGAACTTTGAAGCTGTGAGGCTAAGCCCTACAAGTTGCTAAAAGAAAGCAGTTTAAGGGTTATCTCATGAGCCAGTTGAGCCTTTACTCACTGGACTTTGGAATGTAAGGACAAAAGTTGTAGGCCATTCAGATCCTTGTGCCTATTCCATAATTTGACATCATGGCTGATTTTTATCCCAGTACCATTATCCCAACTCTCTGAGGAATAATGATCTTTTTGCAAGATCAGAGTTATTGGAGAGGGAGGAGGGTTAACTCTGGATATGTGGAGATGATGTTTTCCCCTTTGAGGGGTATATGGAACCTGGGAGAGGGTGCATACTTAGAATAGGGGTGAAGGTTGGGAACCATTGGGTTCTCTCTCCCAGAGAGCAGTGGAGGCTGACTCATGGGGGTCAGCAGATGTACATATATACAAGGACACTGTATTTAATCTAAAAGATTAAAATAACATTATGGAGAATAGGGAAGAATGTGAGGCTGAGCAAGTTCAGGGCAGCTGTGATCTTCTTATCATCCGATAGCACTTATATCCACTGTGATAAAGTGCTTTGAGAGGGCACTGACGAAACATACCAACTACTGCTTGAAACATGATTTGGATCTGCTCCAATTTTCCTACTGTGACAATAGGTCAACAGCAGATGCCATTTTATTGGCTCTTCACTCAACCCTGGAACACCTGGACAGCAAAGACGCATTTTAGGATGTTCTTCATTGACTACAGCTCAACATTCCCCTTAAAACCTATCATCCCCTTAAAACTTATCAATAAACTCCAAGACCTGAAACTCAACACCTTTGTGTGCAATTGGATCCTCAGTTTCCTCACTTGCAAACCCCAGTCAGTTCGGATTAGCAACAACATCTCCTCCACAACCTCTATCAGCAGAAGTGCACCACAAGTCTGTGTGCTTAGCCCCTTGCTCATCTCCCTTTACACTCATGACTATGAGGCTAAGCACAGCTCCAATGTCATACTTAAATTTGCTGACAAAGCCACTGTCATTGGCTGAATCACAGATGGTGATGAATCAGCATACAGGAGGGAGACTGAAAATCTGGCTGAGTGGTGCCACACCAACAGCCTCTCACTCAATGTCAGCAAGAGCAAGGAGCTGATTATTGGCTTCAGGAGGAGGGAACCAAAGGTCCATGAGCCAGTCCTCATTGGTGGATCAGAGGTGGGAAGGGTTAGCAACTTTAAATTCCTCAGTGCTATCATTTCAGAGGATCTGTCCTGGATCTGGCACATCAGTGCCTTTACAAAGGAAGCAAAGTATTCCCTCTACTTCCTTAGAAATTTGCAGACACTTTGACAAATTTCTATAGATGTGTGGTGGAAAGTATATTGACTGGTTGCATCACAGACTGGTATGGAAACACCAACGCTCTTGAATGGAAAATCCTACAAAAAGTAGTGGATACATCCCGGTCCATCACGGGCAAAGTTCTCCCCGTAACTGAGCACATCTACATGGAGCGCTGTCGCATGAAAGCAGCGTCCATCATCAGGGACCCCCATCACATGCCGCTGCCGTCAGGAAGGAGGTTCAGGAGTGTCAGGACCCACACCACAAATTCCGGGGTCAATTATTATCCCTCACGAACAAGAGAAAATCTGCAGGTGCTGAAAGTCCGAGCAACACACACAAAATGCTGGAGGATTTTGGCCCAAAACGTCGACTATACTTTTTTCCCTTGTTGCTGCCTGGCCTGATGAGTTCCTCCAACATTTTCTGCGTGTTGCTATCCCTCATCCATCAGGCTCTTGAACCAGAGGGGATAACATCACTCAACTCACTCAACAGTTCCCACAACCTTTAGACTCACTTTCAAAGACTCTTCATCTCAAGTTCTTGATATTTATTCCTATTTATTTATTATTATTACCATCATTTCTTTTTTTCTTTTTGTATTTGGACAGTTAGTTGTACTTTGCACATTGGCTGTTTATCCATTAATGTTGTGCATGGTTTTTCATTGACTCTGTTGTGTTTCTTGTATTAACTGTGAATGCCCACAAGAAAATTAATCTCAGGATTGTATATGGTGACATAGGTGTACTTTGATAATAAATTTACTTTGAACTTTGAACTTCAGTAAACACAAATGAAGGAGGAACATAACAAGTCAGGCAGTATCAATGGAGGAGGTCAACATCTTCAGCTGAGACATCAGGACTGGAGAGGAATCAGGGCTGATGATAAAGGAAGCTGGTAGGAGAAGAGAGAGAACCATGGGAGAAAGAGAAGGGGGCACCGGAGGGAGGTGATGGGTTGGTGAGGAAAGGAGAAGTGGCGAGAGGGGAAGCAGGATGGGGAATTGACAAGAGAGAAGGAGACAAATGGGAGAAATTACCAGAAGTCAGAAAAATTAGTGATCATGCCATCAGGTTGGAGGCTACGATCTTTCTTCAGCCCTTTACCTCTTCCACCTATCACCTCCCACCTTCTTTCTTCACCAGCCCCTCTCACCCACCCAGCTTCCCTCTCCCTTTTCACCCATCACCTGCCAGCTTGCACTCATTTCCCACTCCCACCTTCTTACTGTGGCTTCTTCCTTTCCAGTCCTGATGAAGTTTCTTGCCCCAAAACATTGATTACTTACTCCTCTCCTTTGATTCTATCAGACTTGCTGGGTTCCTTCAGCATTTGGTGTATGCCACTTCCAGCATCTGCAGAATCTCTTGTGTTCTTGAACGGTAGACCTGGATTGAAGGGCTGAGTGGCCTGTTCCTGCCCCAGTTTCTTATGATGCTGTACCTGGTGTTTGGCAGGTTCATTGAAGGAAATGATTTCAGGAAATGCTGCAGTTTTAAGTTCAGGGCTCATTTTAGACAGCATAATGAGGGAGATGGGGGAGACAATTTTTTTTTACCTTCTCTGCCATCTCAGGACCATTCAGGGTTAACATGGTTGACAATGATTAAATATTTGGAAATTGTTCAGTTACTGGCAGACCATCAACTTTGAGTAGGCTATGGTACTAACACACTGCACCAAGGACAATGTTGGCTGATAAAGCCAAAAACATTCCCAACCGCCATGGGGCGAGAGGAACAGGAGACCTTGCATTGAGCCCAAGGTGTCTGGCTGTGGTGTGGGATGGGATTCATCTCCTCTCCTCCAGAATGCCACCTGAGTGGGAACAAAATGTCTACTTATCCCTGTCCTGGTCCCCTGTCATTAAGAGCACAAGGAACAGACAAGAGTAGGCATTTAGTCCCTCGCCTATAAAATCTGTTCCACCAGCCAATAAAATCATGGCTGTCCTTTTACCCTAGGACAACTCTCCTGCACTAACTCTTAATGTCTATAAGTCCACCAGTCCCTGAATAGAGAACACGCTGTAGACTCTACAGTGCACTACAAGCTCTTCGGCACATCATGTTATGCCAACCACAACATCTGGGCCTCTGGACCTCAGGATTCGACATACTTACTGACTCAGCTTCCACAGCTCTCTTGGGAAGAGAATTCCAAAGATTCACCACACACTGCTTGAAGAAATACCTTCTCATCTTAATCCTAAATGACTAAACCCTCATTTTGAAATTATGACCTTTGGCTATTGGCACTCCCACTATGGAGAACATTGACTCCACATCTACACTGTTGATTCCATAAGTATTTTGAATGCTTCAACAAGATCACCTTTTTAAACTCAAAAGAGTATGGGCACAATTTGCTTAATCTCTTCTCAGTTTACAATCTCCCATCCCAGGAATTCATCTTCATTTCATTCTCTCTGTCCTGCGTTCAGTGGAGAGACAAGGTCTGCATACGATAGTTTTGGGAATTGTCTCACCAAGTAAGTACATATTTTTCAAGACACCTTTACTCTTGTGACAAAATCCTTTACAGCTGAAGCAAATTTGCCTGCATATTACCTTTGATGTGTCTGTCTTATCTGATGATGACATGTTTGCGCACGATGATATCTGTATGGGGGAGTGTTTAAACTTTGCACTGGGGCAATTCCATTCTCTCAACCGCAGAAGTCCGGGTCCAGTTATACAAGTAGTCGTCACATCTGGGCTTTTCTTGGATGACCATGACTTCTCCTGTGCCTTGTCATGCTCTTTTCTCTGTATGAAGCATTGCAGAACCACCTTCCTGGCTGTTGGATCTCACTGTTGACCTCATTTGCTCAGATAACTTTAACTTTACACGTTAGGACTGGCTTGTCCCTGACTCACCAGGGTACGAGGCTGGATTAGCACACCTGTTGAAGCAGTGTACCAAGGTATGACAGCCGTCACGTGCAAAACGGCGACTTGGAGCCACAGGTGAGAGCTGAGTGTCCAGTGGCGACCAAAGGTGAGTGAGGTGCCCCAGTATTGTCACGACAAGCCCCTTCACCAGAGGTGCTACCCCTCCCTGAACCCCCATACACCACTCTTAATTTTAAGCACTGAACACCTCTTACCATGTAAAAATCATCTGCTTTTCTTTTTAATCAAAGTGAATAAGCCAACACTTTTCCACATGATATTCCATATCCTGGCTCATTCATTTAGCTCATTTGCAAACCCTTCCCATATCCTCTCCCAATTCACATAGCCACCCAATTCTGTATCATCAGAAAACTTAGTCCCTCTGCTCAATCCCAATTATGAACGGCTGGGGCCCAGCACTGATACCTGTGGCACCTGCTAGTCACTCCCAACCCAAATGTGACTTTTTTGAGCAAACAAGAGGAAATCTGCAGATGCTGGAAATTCAGACAGCACACACAAAATGCTGGTGGAACACAACAGGCCAGGCAGCATCTATAAGGAGAAGCACTGTCGACATTTCGGGCCGAGATCTTTCGTCAGGACGAATGAAACGTCAACTGTGCTTCTCCCTATAGATGCTGCCTGGCCTACTCCGTTCCACCAGCATTTTGTGTATGTTGTGTGACTTTTTTGAGCCTATTCTCTCTTCCCTATCTGTTCATCAGTCCACCAGTACATCACATGATACACCGTGTTTTGTTTTAATAACCTTTTGAGGAGCACCTTATCAGAGGCCTCCTAAAGTCCACTTTGCCTTTATCTATTTTACTAGCTGCAATATCAAAACATACTCAACAGATCTGTCGAACATTGATTTTTCCTTTCATTAAGCATGTTGACTCTGCACAGGCCTTTTGTTATTTTTTAAGTGCCTTAATAATTCATTAATAACAGATACAGTATGTCCTCTCCAGCTGACATCAGCTATCTTAAGTCTATATCCTTGGTTTCCTGATTCTCCTGCTGTAGATTTTGATCTAAGAGGGCTTGTTTTATGTGTAAGATCCTTGATGAGCACTCCGCTCTCCAGTTTCTCTGGGTTGGCAACAAGATGAATGGTTAATCCCGATTGGTCCATGCGGCCCCGACCAACGACCAGCCGTCTTCTAGAGTCAAGTGGAAGCCACGCCCAGTCAAATCCTCAGACGCTCTGAAGGAAGTGGCTCAGAGATCATTGAACTCTTGGAATCGGTAATGAGTTTGGTCTTTTAACAGGAGGCTATTGTTCTGGTGCTGGGTTGTTCAGGGAAGTTGAAGGAACAATCTCCATCTGGGCAGCAACGGATGCAGAAAGCAGGTCAGAGGGGATAAAGTGATGGGAAGACCACTTTTCAGGAAGGGTCTTCCAATATGTCACAGAGCAGCAAGGTAATAAAGTAACTCTTAGAGGGCCATCAAGCAATCCACAAGTTTTGCAAGAGAATTGGCACAGGAGAAAAAGCTAACCCATCACTTGTTTTTCTGAGAACTGAAACCAAAATAGAAAAAAGTTCCTGATACAGTCAACAACAGCAGCTGTATTGTATAAACAGAGAGCCGGGTTTTGTGAAGTAAAATGACCTTCACTAAGTATTTACTTCTGTTGGTACATTGACTCAGGTTGAGCCTTTTCAGGGCAGTTGATCTCATATCGACACAGGTGTGTACAAAAGAGATGAGACACAGGGCAGAAGACCAGTTCCCAGCTCTCCCAGGGAGTGGACCGCAAGCTCGCAGATTAGCCCTCCCTGTGTGCAGCCGGCCAGCCCCCAGGGTGGCAAAAGCACCAAACCG
Source organism: Hypanus sabinus (assembly GCF_030144855.1). NCBI lineage: Eukaryota > Metazoa > Chordata > Chondrichthyes > Myliobatiformes > Dasyatidae > Hypanus > Hypanus sabinus. Next base: position 28,220,630 of record NC_082721.1, read on the forward strand.
GGAAGCAGACTCGAAACAGGGTTTGAGAGGGGGGGCTGGCCAGTGGGGCCTCGGAGAATCGCGCAGCTCGGGCATCTCCCAGCAGCTTTTGCCCCCCCAGCTGTCGGCACTGAGCCAGTGGTTTGACGGACTGGCTCAGATCGCAGCACCTAGTCTTTTTCCTCCCCCCCCCACCCCCCCAAACCTACCCTCCCTGTGGGTCAAGGCAGGCTCTGTCACTGACACCATCCCCAGCCCAGCTCTGCTAACCCAGCACGGTTTGCAAGGGAACTCCCAGAAGGAAACTGTCAGCAAGGAGGCATTGGGCATTCCTGGGCCAGGCTGGTCGCCAACAGGCAGCACCACGCTCAGACAGAACGAGCGGCAATGGTCAGCGTGAGGCAGAGCGGGAAGGGCTGCATGATCAAGAGGATGCTGTTCACAACATCTTTCAACTAGTGGTGTTGATGAGAAGAGGACTGTCAGGATTAGAGAGCGTGTCTCATGCAGAGAGGTTGAGTGAACCAGAGCTTTTGTCTCTGGCGTGAAGGAGGATGAGAGGTGACTTGATAGAGTTGGGTAAGATGCTAAGAGGCATTGATGGAGTGGACAGCGAGCAACCTTCTCCAAGGGCAGAAATGGCTAATATAAGAGGGAAAAATTTTAAGGTGATTGGAGGAGAGTGTCGGAGTAGATTTTTAAAACAGAGAATGGAGGGTGCATGGAATATACTGCCAGGGGTGGGATAGAGGCAGGTGCGCTAGAGAGATTTAAGAAACTCTTAGATAGGTACATGGATGAAAAGAAAAGGAGAGCTATGTGGGAAGGAAGGGGTAGATTGATTTGGGAGTAGGTTAAAAGAATGGCACAACATCATGGGCCAAAGTGCCTGTACTGCGCTGTACTGTTCTGTGTACTAGGTTGATGGCTCTGTGTCTGAGGACTATGCGAGGAGGCAGAAGACGCTGGAACAGGGGTGTGTGCTGTGCCGTTCCATCTTCATACAAGTAGAGTTGGGGAAGGAGGCCGTTACCTGTGTGGGAGAAGGAGGTTTATTTCCCAACTGGGATCTTTGGGAAGACTGGGGCTGTCCTGCATGAGGACACCTACCCTAGCTAAAGATTCACCATTACAGCCAGAGCTGGAGTCATCAACTCTGGACTTCCTCTCCCCTTCCCACCCAGGATCTTCCTCCTCCCACTGATGTTCCCTTCCCATTACTACCTCGGCCGGGCTTTGGGTCCTGCACCCCATGGCCAGTCCATGCTTGTTGGTGGTGGGGGAAGGCCTTCGTCTGCTCCCATGGTTCCAACACCATTTTGATAATAGATATCGAAGAAGAGGGTGGAGATCTCCACCCACCGCAGGATGACGAGGGGAGCCCATGTAAAGGCAATGGGTCAAGTTGTCAGGCCCATGGCCACTGTCAGCTTTGATAGGATGCCTTTCCCGTGAGCACTGAGCATGGCTTGCTCTGCCGTGGCTACTTCATGCTAGAGGAGGGTGCCATGCACGGGTGGTTCTTTCCAATGTCCCACCCCTCATACCCAGTCAGTTCCTCCCCCTTGGCCTGCACCACCTGGGGTAGAGATATCCGGAAATGACTCAACCCCAACATGTTGGTGCCTCCACCTTCACACTGCTGACTCGGAAGAAGGACACTGACCAGAACTTCAGTGTCCCTTCCCATGGGAAAGCTGACCTGGTCCGGAACTCAGACAGAAGCTGGGGCCACACCACCAAGGAGGCTGGACGTGTTTGGAAGGGGGGTCCAGACCACCAGTACTCCCTCAGTGGCCCAGGATGGTAACATAATCTCTTTCCTGTGCCATAGGGTCTGAGGCAGAGTTGGCAAGGAGGGGAGGGAGTGCCCAGATGAAAGGAAGGCATAGAGAACAACAAACCATTTTGTCTGAACACTGTGGAATACCATTAGCACGGCCCCAACCCCAGGAAGACATTGAGTAAGACATAAGGCATAAAACATTGAGGCAGCATTAGGCTATTCAGCCCGTCGAGTCTGCTCCTATGTAAGGTGTGAAGGAGCAGTACAGAGAGAGTAGATGGGATGTGGAGATGGAGACATCTATTTTGGAAGTCTCAAAGCATCCAGTCCCTTCAGGGTAAAGGATGGAGATAGATCTCTCCACAAAGGGGTTGAAGGCCGTAAGATACAGGAACCATTTGTCCATGGAGACATGGTGTAACTCCTATGGCTTACCTGGTGTCACCATCACAGCCACAAACCTGAGGGTGGGGGCCTGAGGAATTCTGTCCTACAAATATGAAGGAAGTATAGATTCTTCCAGTTACAATGGCTGCGAGCTGCAATGTCCGTCGAGGTGTGACTCACTCGCTTTTTAGGTTTGCAGGGATGGTTTTGAGGACAAACCAGGGTTTTAAGGATCATGCTGAGTTTTGGGAGCAGCAACGTGGGGTTCAGAGGGCAGGTCAGAGTGCTCCATGGGTCAAAGGTGAGCGTTCGCTGCGGACAGGTGTTGGGCCAGCAAGCTCGGTGGACAAAGACCAGTGAGGATAAGGACTGATGACTTCTCCAGATCAGTGAGTACCCCAAGACTGTGGGGGCTCCCAGCAGGCATGAGGGCCTGTGACCTGCTAGGGCAGTGAGTCGGCGAGTCTGGAATTTGAGGACTGAAGTTGGAGGTCCTGTCATCGGCAAGATCGAAATACGAGGCATGGAATTCAGGGTCCCTTCACCAGTGAGTCTGGAGTCCATTGACCCATCATCGGCCAGTCCTGGGGTTAATACCAAAGACTGAATCCCGAATTTCAAAGAGTGGCATTGGCGAGTCCGGCACTCAAAGTCCAAAGGATGAAGTCCTGTTTCCACAAGAAAGGCCATGAAATTCACAGAGAATTTGCACTTCCTAGCTGACAGGCGGACCTTGGGTGTGCATCATCTTTAGGGGCAGGTTTTCAACTCTCTTCCTCAGCTGAGCACACGGTGAGGAAGGTAAGAATGCTGGATCTGTGGGCTGTCAGTGTCACTGACCCCTTCCCCTTCGGCTCAAATCGCACTGTTTGAAACCAAAAGCAAATTGGGATTGAGGTGGAAAATTAAAAAGACAGGTGACTGGAAGCTTAGGGTCTACATGTGGAATGAGTAGGGGTGTTCTGCAAAGTGGTGACTGTTAATACCCTCTCCAGAGGCATATCGGTCTCCCTGGGAAGAGATGGGAAAGACAGAGGTTTAGTGTGAGCCATGTGGGAGCTGCCAATAGGCTGGCCCACTTGTGCCTCATATTTCACCTCCCTCTCATTTGTAATTTCCACAGCTTGTGGCTACGCCTGTGACAACACAGCTCCTTCCTGTCCTACTGCAGCCGAGACACGCAAACAGTTCTCAGCTCTGTCCCGTCTCTGCTTGCTCCCTTCACCTCACCTGTACAGCGCATGATATCAAGGCAGACTTTTGTTTTACAGCACAGTTCATGAACAGAGACAGTCCTGAGCATCCAACAGCATGGAGTCACTTGTACACGGCAAGGCTGTAAAATCACAAAGCGAGTGGGATTCATGTTAGGATTGGTTCATAAATACTGGGCCAAGATACTGGAGAAAAATGCTTTGGTCTTCCTCAAAAGATTCCATAAGATCATCTGTGTCCGATATCGGTCTGCACTAAAGAACCTTTAATCTGTTCTAACTGACCATGCTTTGTAAATAAAAATGGACACGTGAGAGAGTGCTCACTGATTTCTATGTCTGCAGCCCTTGGAGAGATTTCTGACAATATATAATTCACAGAGACGTGCATAACCATATAACCATATAACAATCACAGCACGGAAACAGGCCATCTCGGCCCTCCTAGTCTGTGCCGAACCCTTAATCTCACCTGGTCCCACCTACCCGCACTCAGCCCATAACCCTCCACTCCTTTCCTGTCCATATACCTATCCAATTTTACCTTAAATGACACAACTGAACTGGCCTCTACTACTTCTACAGGAAGCTCATTCCACACAGCTATCACTCTTTGAGTAAAGAAATACCCCCTCGTGTTTCCCTTAAACTTCTGCCCCCTAACTCTCAAATCATGTCCTCTAGTTTGAATCTCCCCTACTCTCAATGGAAACAGCCTGTTCACGTCAACTCTATCTATCCCTCTCAAAATTTTAAATACCTCGATCAAATCCCCCCTCAACCTTCTACGCTCCAATGAATAGAGACCTAACTTGTTCAACCTTTCTCTGTAACTTAATTGCTGAAACTCAGGTAACATCCTAGTAAATCGTCTCTGCACTCTCTCTAATTTATTGATATCTTTCCTATAATTCGGTGACCAGAACTGCACACAATATTCCAAATTTGGCCTTACCAATGCCTTGTACAACTTTAGCATTACATCCCAACTTCTGTACTCAATGCTTTGATTTATAAAGGCCAGCGTTCCAAAAGCCTTCTTCACCACCCTATCTACATGAGACTCCACTTTCAGGGAACTATGCACAGTTATTCCTAGATCTCTCTGTTCCTCTGCATTCCTCAATGCCCTACCATTTACTCTGTATGTTCTATTTGGATTATTCCTGCCAAAATGTAGAACCTCACACTTCTCAGCATTAAACTCCATCTGCCAACGTTCAGCCCATTCTTCTAACCGGCATAAATCTCCCTGCAAGCTTTGAAAATCCACCTCATTATCCACAACACCTCCTACCTTAGTATCATCGGCATACTTACTAATCCAATTCACCACCCCATCATCCAGATCATTTATGTATATTACAAACAACATTGGGCCCAAAACAGATCCCTGAGGCACCCCGCTAGTCACCAGCCTCCATCCCGATAAACAATTATCCACCACTACTCTCTGGCATCTCCTATCTAGCCACTGTAGAATCCATTTTATTACTCCAGCATTAATACCTAACGACTGAACCTTCTTAACTAACCTTCCATGTGGAACTTTGTCAAAGGCTTTGCTGAAGTCCATATAGACTACATCCACTGCCTTACCCTCGTCAACATTCCTCGTAACTTCTTCAAAAAATTCAATAAGGTTTGTCAAACATGACCTTCCACGCACAAATCCATGCTGGCTACTTCTAATCAGATCCCGTCTATCCAGATAATTATAAATACTATCTCTAAGAATACTTTCCATTAATTTACCCACCACTGATGTCAAACTGACAGGTCTATAATTGCTAGGCTTCCTTCTAGAACCCTTTTTAGACAATGGAACCACATGAGCAATACGCCAATCCTCCAGCACAATCCCCGTTTCTAATGACATATTAAAGATCTCCGTCAGAGCTCCTGCTATTTCTACACAAACTTCCCTCAAGGTCCTGGGGAATATCCTGTCAGGACCCGGAGATTTATCCACTTTTAAATTTCTTAAAAGCGCCAGTACCTCCACCTCTTTAATTGTCATAGGTTCCATAACTTCCTTACTTGTTTCCCACACCTTAGACAATTCAATATCCTTCTCCTTAGTGAATACCGAAGAGAAGAAATCATTCAAAATCTCTCCCATCTCCTTCGGTTCCACACATAGCTGACCACTCTGATTCTCTAAGGGGCCAATTTTATCCCTCACTATCCTCTTGCTTTTAATATAACTGTAGAAACCTTTCGGATTTACTTTCACCTTATTTGCCAAACCAACCTCGTATCTTCTTTTAGCTTTTCTAATCTCTTTCTTAAGATTCCTTTTACATTCTTTATATTCCTCGAGCAATTCCTTTACTCCATGCTGCATTTATCTATTGTAGACATCCCTCTTTTTCTGAACCAAATTTCTAATATTCCTTGAAAACCATGGTGCTCTCAAACCTTTAACCTTTCCTTTCACCCTAACAGGAACATAAAGATTCTATACCCTCATAATTTCACCCTTAAATGACCTCCATTTTTCTATTACATCCTTCCCATAAAACAACTTGACCCAATCCACTCTCTCTAAATCCCTTCGCATCCACTCAAAGTTAGCCTTTCTCCAATCAAAAATCTCAACTCTAGGTCCAGTCCTGTCCTTCTCCATAATTATATTGAAGCTAATGCTATTGTGATCACTGGACCCGAAGTGCTCCCCAACACATACGTCTGTCAGCTGACCTATCGCATTCCCTAACAGGAGATCCAACACTGCCCCATTTCTAGTCGGTACTTCTATGTATTGTTGCAAAAAACTATCCTGCACACATTTCACAAACTCTAAACCATCCAGCCCTTTTACAGAATGAGCTTCCCAGTCTACGTGTGGAAAATTAAAATCTCCCACAATCACCACCTTGTGTTTACTACAAATATCTGCTATCTCCTTACACATTTGCTCTTCCAACTCGCGCGCCCCATTAGGTGGCCTATAATACACTCCTATCAGTGTTACTGCACCTTTCCCATTCTTCAATTCCACCCAAATGGCCTCCCTAGAGGAGCTCTCTAATCTATCCTTCCAAAGCACCGCCATAAGATTTTCTCGGACAAGCAATGCAACACCTCCTCCTCTGGCCCCTCCTACTCTATCACACCTGAAGCAACTAAATCCAGGAATATTTAGTTGTCAATCACACCCTTCCTGCAACCATGTTTCATTAATAGCTACAACATCATAATTCCAGGTATCAATCCACGCTTTCTCATCCACCTTTCTTACAATGCTCCTAGCATTAAAATAGATACATTTAAGATACTCTCCATCTCCTCCTCTCTTTCCATCCCTAACAATGCATTCAAATTTATTATCCTTTTCTTTCTTCTCCCCTACATCTTCGGGCTGAGCGCATCCCTTCTCCATCACCTGCCTTTCCTCCCTCACACACTGTCTATTTACTTGCTCCACTGGTGAACTAACCTCCTCTTCCATAGTCTCCTCAAATAGTCTCCCGCCCCCCCATCTTACTAGTTTAAAGTCCGCCCTGTAGCCCTAGCAAACCTCCCCGCTAGGATATTGGTCCCCCCAGGATTCAAGTGTAAGCTGTCCTTCTTGAACAGGTCACTCCTGCCCCAGAAGAGGTCCCAATGATCCAGAAACTTGAATCCCTGTCCCCTGCTCCAATCCCACAGCAACGCATTCATCCTCCACCTAATTCTATTCCTACTCTCACTGTCGCGTGGCACAGGCAGTAATCCCGAGATTACTACCTTTGCGGTCCTTCTTCTTAACTGCCTTCCTAACTCCCTATACTCTCGTTTCAGGACCTCTTCCCCTTTCCTTCCTATGTCATTGGTACCTACATGTACCACGACCTCTGGCTCTTCACCCTCCCACTTCAGGATATCTTGGACGCGATCAGAAACATCCCGAACCCTGGCACCAGGGAGGCAAATTACCATCTGGGACTCCCGGTCACCTCCACAGAAACGCCTGTCTGAGCCCCTGACATGCGTTTGTATCTAGTCACTACCCTCTTCCTGAGACAGAGCTTGAGGTGGCACAGCTGCTCCCTCTGTTCGGAAGGTGGAGGGATGAGTCTACAGGCAATGCTGGAAACACAACTATTGCCCTCAGATGGTGACAGAGAAGCGCACGGGACTGAGATGGATCGGCTAGTTGAGTGGTGTCACAACAACAACCTTGTACTCAGTGTCAGTAAGACTGAGGAACTGATTGTGGATTTGAGGAAGGGGAAGTTGAGGGAACACACACCAGTCCTCATTGAGGGGTCGGGATGGAATGGGTGAGCAGAAGTTCTCAGAGGACCTGCCCTGGGCCCAACACATTGAAGTAATCATGAAGAATGCAGGTAGTAGCCATGAGGTACTTCTTTCGGAGTTTGAGGAGATTTGGTTTGTCACCGTAGACTCTCAGCAAAATATCTGCAGATGTACCATCGGGAGCATTCTGACTGGTTGCATCACCCTCTGCTTTGGAGGGGACACTGCACAGGACCGGAAAGAGCTGCAGTGCATTGTAGACTCAGCCAGCTCTATAATAGGCAGTTGCCTTCCCACCATCAACAACATCTTCAAAAGGTGGTGCCTCAAGGTGCATCATTAATGACCGCCACCATCCAGGACATGTCCTCTTCTTGTTACTATCATCAGGTAAGGTGCAGGAGCCTGAGGACACACACTCAACACTTACGTTATTTATTTTTATTTATTGAGATGCAGCGTGGAATAGGCCTTTATGGCCCTTCAATCTACACCACACAGCACCCCCCTGATTTAATCCTAATCACGGTACAATTTACAACGACCAATTAACCTACTAACAGGTACATCTTTAGACTCTGGGAGGAAACCGGAGCACCTGGAGGAATCCCATGAGGTCACGGGGAGAACCTGCAGCCAGCGGTGGGAATTGAACCTGGATGCCTGTACTGTAAAGCATTGTGCTAAACATTACGCTATCATGATCTTCTTCCCTTCTACCATCAGATTTCTGAAAAGTCCATGAACCCATGAACACTATATCCTTATTTTACTCTCTTTTTGTAAGATGGCTGAATTGGAGAGAAATGAGGTATTGCTGCATTCTGTGTTTCACGGAGACATGGTTCACTCTGGACACGCCAGATATATCAGTAAGACCCAAGGGCTTCTTGATACACAGAATGGACTGGACTGCTGATTTGGAGAAGGCAAAATGTGGAAGTGTGTGTTTCATGGTAAACTCTTTGTGCTGCTCAGATGCAGGGGTCTTGTTACACTCTTGTTCCCCTGACCAGGAACTCATGATTAAGTGCTGACTATTCTACATACCAAGAGAGTTCTCCTCCATGCAAGTTGAATAGGGAGTTAACATTGGCATGTGGCAAAGGTAATGTCACAGTAGTTATGGGGGATTTCAACATGCAGGTGAACTGGGAGAATCAGGTTGGTGCTGGACCACAGGATAAGGAGTTTGTAGAGTGCCTACGGGATGCATTCTTGGAGCAGCTTGTACAAGAGCCGACCAGGGACAAGACTATTCTGGATTTAGTGTTATGTAATGAACAGGATTTGATAAGCGATCTTGCAGTAAAGGAGCCATTAGGAGGTAGTGATCATAATATGATAGTGGGGCTCGGTATTGGGACCACAGCTGTTTACAATTTACGTCAATGATTTAGATGAAGGCATTGAGAATAACATCAGCAAATTTGCTGATGATACTAAGCTGGGTGGCAGTGTGACATGTGATGAGGATGTTAGGAGAATTCAGGGTGACTTGGATAGGCTGGGTGAGTGGGCAGATACTTGGCAGATGACGTTTAATGTGAATAGGTGTGAGGTTATCCACTTTGGGAGTAAGAACAGGAAGGCAGATTATTATCTGAACGGTGTAGAGTTAGGTAAGGGAGAAATACAAAGAGATCTAGAAGTCCTTGTTCATCAGTCACTGAAGGTGAATGAGCAAGTGCAGCAGGCAGTGAAGAAGGCTAATGGAATGTTGACCTTTATTACAAAGGAAATTGAGTACAAGAGCAAGGAAATCCTCTTGCATTTGTACAGAGCCCTGGTGAGATCACACCTGGAGTATTGTGTACAGTTTTGGTCTCCAGGGTTAAGGAAGGACATCCTGGCTGTAGAGGAAGTGCAGCGTAGATTCACGAGGTTAATTCCTGGGATGTCTGGACTGTCTTACGCAGAGAAGTTAAAGAGACTGGGCTTGTACACGCTGGAATTAAGGAGATTGAGAGGGGATCTGATTGAAACATATAAGATTATTAAGGGATTGGACAAGATTATTAAGAGGCAGGAAATATGTTCCTGATGCTGGGAGAGTCCAGTACCAGAGGGCATGGTTTGAGAATAAGGGGTAGGTCATTTAGGACAGAGTTAAGGAAAAACATCTCCCAGAGAGTTGTGGGGGTCTGGAATGCACTGCCTCAGAAGGTAGTGGGGGCCAATTCTCTGGATGCTTTCAAGAAGGAGCTAGATAGGTATCTTATGGATAGGGGAATCAAGGGATATGGGGACAAGGCAGGAACCGGGTATTGATAGTAGATAATCAGCCATGATCTCAGAATGGCGGTGCAGGCTCGAAGGGCCGAATGGTCTACTTCTGCACCTATTGTCTATTGTTTGCACATTGCCAAAGCAGATGCTAATCAGGCACTTGAAATATTGAATGCTGCCATCACCAAAGGAGAAAAACGACCTACCCCAACTCCTTTCAAATCGTAGTCTGGGATTTCAATCAGGTTCGCCTGAAGAATTCTCTGCCCAATTATCATCAACACATAACTTGTAGCACCAGGGATCCCAATACAATTGACCACTGAATACTTCCATTAGGAATGCCTACCATTCCATGCCTAGGCAGCACTTGGGGAAATCTGACCTCTTGGCTGTTCTTCTCCCACCTGCATACAGGCAGAGGCTAAAGAGCAAGGGTCCAGTGATAAGGACAACAAAGTGGTGGTCAGGGGAGGCTGAGGAGCAGCTATAGGACTGGATCATGTTCAAGGACTCAGAGAGGATCTGATGTGAATGAATACACCTCGGTTGTCATGGACTTTATAAAAACAGGTGTAGATGAGTGTGTCCCCACAAAGTCATTCAGAATCTTCCCTGACCAGAAGCCTTGGACAAACCTTGAGATCTGCAACTTGCGGAGGGCCAGATCAGTGGATACAAGAAGTCCAGATATGACCTCCGGAAAGCCCTCTCATGTGTGAAGTGCCATTTGCAGACCAAACAAATCCACGAGGGACGCTTGACAGTTGTGGCAGGGCTTGAGTACTATTATCACTTTCAAAGTGACACCAAGCAACAGAGGTGACAACAAGGCTTCACTCCCAGATAAGCTCAAAGCCTTTTATGCTTGCTTTGACCATCAAAACATGGAGGAACCTGCACAAGCTCCCACAGCTGCAGTGACCCTGTAATTTCAGCCTCTGAGGTTGATGTGAGAGCTTCTTTCAGGAGGGTGAACCCATGGAGGGCATCTGGCCCAGATGGGGTACCTGGCCGAGTGCTAAAGCTGATCAACTGGCTGGAGTGTTCTCTGAGTTCTTTAACCTCTCACTTTGGCAATCTAAGCCACTTTCTTCATGCAGGCTTCAATTATGCCAGTGCTTGAGGAGAACGAGGCAACCTGACTCAATGACTATTGTTCAGTGGCACTTACATCCACTGTGATGAAATGCTCTGAGAGGTTGTTCCTTCCAGACAAGCAACTTGGATCTAATTTGCCTACAACAGGTCCTTCGCAAATGCCATTTCATTGGCTCTTCACTCAACCCTGGAACATCTGAACAGTGAAGATGCAAACATCCACATTCAATACTATCACCCCCTCAAAACTCATCAATAAACTTCAAGGCCTTGGCCTCAGTATCTCCTTGTGCGATTGGACCCCAGACTTGTTCACTTGCAGAACCCAGTCAGTCTGGATCGGCAACAGCAACTCCTCCATGATCTCCATCAGCACAGATGCACCATAAGGCCCGTGTGCTTGGCCCCCTGCTCTACTCACTTTATACTTGTGACTCCGTGGCTAAGCACAGCTCCAATGCCATATTTAAGTTTGCTGGTGACACCACTGTGGGTGGCCAAATCAAAGGTGGTGACAAATTGGCATATAGGAAGGAGTTTGGTGAGTGGTACTGCAGCAACAACCTCTCACTCAGTCTCAGCAAGGCCAACGAGATGATTATTGACTTCATGAGGAAGAAACCAGAAGTCCATGAGCCAGTCCTCATCGGGGGAAATCAGAAGTGGAGAGGGTCAGCAACATTAGATTCCTCTGTGTTACAGGTGCCTATGTTTTGATTGCTGGGGCTTGCACTGTAACCTAAGAGGGGAGAGACTGTCACTGTGGCCGGAAAATGTCACCCAGGTTTTCTGTGCTTTGGAGATGGGCTTGGACTATAGACTTTATTTTTCTGTCTTAAAAGTTTTTTTATAGGTATTCTGTGCTTTTTGCTTGATCTTTCTTGATTTTTTTTGTGCAGGGCTGGGGTATTTGGGGGCTGATGTGCCTGTTCCGTTTTTGTTTACTTTTTTGTGCAGGGGGGTGGGTCCAATTTGAGGATCAATGATCGTGCTGCTGTTCATGTTCTTTCTTGGTTTCATGGCTATCCGATGAGGAAGAATGTCAGAATTGTGCACTTTGATATTAAATAAACCTTTGAACTTTTAGAGAATCAGCATGTAAGTGCCTTTACAGAGAGAGCACAGCAACGCCTCTGCTTCCTTAGGAGTTTGCAAAGACTCGGCATGACATTTAAAACTTTGACAAACTTCTATAGATGTGTAGTGGAGAGTACTCTGTGTTTGCCCACAAGAAAACAAATCTCAGGGTTAATATGGTGAAATACGTGCACGCTGATAATAAATTTACTTTTCATATTGCACTTTATTTTTCATTTTATTTCTTACTGTAACTTATAGTAATTACAGTATTGTCCTTCACTGCTGCTGCAAAACAACCAATATGACAACATAAGTCAGTGATAATAAGCTTACTTCTGATTCTGATAGCTGCTGAACTTGACTCAGTATTCCCCAGTCTTACTCTTTGCAAGACTCTAGGCTCACTGACTGAGCAAGAGTGATAGCATTCCTAATGTAACTAATGACCTTTGTATCATAATAGTATTAGTAGGACTAATTAAGAGCAGTAAAGTTAATAAACAATAGGAGGAAACTACTTGAACTATCACGTACGTACTGGCTCTCAGAAGCAGTTCTCCAATTAATCTCACTCCCTCGCAACCCTGAATATTTAACAGATTCTCCAGTTCCCTTCTAAACGTTCCTCTTAAATGTGGTTCCACCATCCTCTCCGGCAGCACATCCCAGTTCACACCAACATATTTAAACCGGAATCTTTGTGTCCCACCCTCCTACATTGGAAACAATTTCTCCTGATTCACTGTCTCTTCAAGCTTTTGAAAACTCAGTTAAATCTCCTCTTAACTTCTGTCTGCTTCAAGGAGAGTGTTACATTGTCCATGTAACAAAATCTGCTGGTTCTAATGCATCACCATGTTATCTCCAAGACTTTACCATACTTCTAGAGCAAGGGCTCGTAAATGGGATCTACAGACCCCTTGTGAGCCCATGGATAGACACCAGGGTGTCCATGAACTTGGGTAGGAAAAAATTTACATCTTTATTTTCACTAACCTGTAACTGAAATTTAGCACTTCCTTCAATGATGAATGCAGACAGCAAACCACCATAGCAGCAAAAGCTGTGAATTTGTCACCAGTAGAAATCACAGATATTTTCATTTCACATTGCAGTTGTTACAAATATCCCAAAATATCATTTACAAGCTATTTCTTATCTAATGTGTTAATAAAGAAGTTACTATATCACATTTTTAAAAAAAATATTTTAGTAATTGTATTTCAATATAATTGGATTCTTTTGTAATCCAATGCATTTTATTTTATATATTTAAATACATTACTCAGAGAAGGGCCAATAGGCTTCACTGGACTGTCAAAGGGGTCCTTGGCATAAAAGAATTAAGAACCCCTATTGTAAAGAGAAGCACCCAGAACTGAACCCCATTTGATAGCTGAGTATTATCAGAATATTTGTAAATGTTTAGCACCATCTCATTACCTTTGTTCTTCATTAACAAAGCAGGACATGCAGAAATGTTTGAAAAAGCTTTTGTGAATGTTCTGCCATCTACTTTAATATGTAACCACTATCTCATGTTTTTTTAACACACACAAAATGCTGGAGGAACTCAGCAGGCCAGGCAGCATCTGTGGAAAAGAGTAAACAGTCGATGTTTCAGGCCGAGAGTCTTCAGCAGGTCTGGGGGGGAAAAGAGGAGGAGTCAGAGTAAGAAAGTGGGTGAGTGGAGGAATAACCACAGGGTGCTGGGTGAAACCGGGAGCAGGGGGAGGGGGAAGTAAAGGGCTGGGAAGTTGATTGGTTAAATAGATACAGGGCTGGGGAATGGGGAATCTAATAGGAGAGGACAGAAGGCCATGGAAGAAAGAAAAAAGGGGTAGGAGCACAAGAGGGAAGTGATAAGGTGAAAGAGGGAATTGGGAATATGGAATGGTGAAGGTGAGGGGGAGGGTTGGCATTACCGGAAGTTTGAGAAATCGATGTTCATGCCATCAGGTTGGAGGCTACCCAGAGAGAATATAATGTGTTTCTCCTCCAACCTGTATGGCTTCATTGTGACAGTAGAGGAGGCCATGGATTGACATGTCAGAATGGGAATGGGAAGAAGAATTAAAATGAGTGGCCACTGGGAGATCACGCTTGTTCTGGTGGACGGAGGGTAGGTGCATGGCGAAGCTGTCTCCCAATCTAAGTCGGGTATAACCGATACACACGAGGCAAAACCAGGAGAACAAGATATAGTAAATGACCCAAACTGACTCACAGGTGAAGTGTCGCCTGTGTTTAGAGCAATGAGCTGTAGTGAGGGAGGAGGTGTCGGGCAGGTGTAGCACTTGTTCAGTGGGGATTGATGAATGGACAAGGGAGTCATGTAGGGAGTGATCACTGTGGAAAGCAGGAAGTGGTGGTGAGGGGAACAGATGTGTTCGGTGGTGGGATCCAATCGGAGATGGCGGAAGTTATGGGGAATTATATTCTGGACACGGAGGCTGGAGGGCATCACTATTTTGCTCTTTTTGCACTAATATATACATCTTGTAACTTATAGCATATTTTAGATTGCTCTGTACTGCAGCCACAGAACAACAAATTTCATAATATGTCAGAGATAATAAACCGAATTTGGATTCTTATTTTGACACAGTACATGTAAATTTCCTGCTCCCCTCCCCCTAAGTCCTCTATGCCAGCACTCCTTTAAACTTGGACCATTAGTTGACATTGCCACCCGTCAGCTTTTCAACCTGCAGGAAACATCCATTTAAGGTAAACGACTAATTAATAATTGGCTTTGATTTATTTGCCTCTGACTTATCATGGCTAACCCTTAATATCAGATGCATTAGTGACTCTGGCACAGATTTTCTGAGAGTACCAGCCACCTCTAGTGAGACTGCACAATTAATTCCACCGCTGCAGAATCACTTGTGGCCCACAGATGGAGCGTATATTCTGATAAACCCAAAGGAAGCTGGGACCGCAGTATAAGATGGTCTTCAATATAATACGTAAAGAATACTTCAGAGAGTTCTCCATCGCATCTGAGGAAAGGTGGAAGGCGTCACAAGTCAACTTGAGTTTATTATCGTGTGCTGTGAGGTATAATGCTCGCAGCAACATTGCAGGCATTAAAGTTGAGACAGCTTAGAGTATGCATGTAATACAGAAATTATAGAAGTCAGTGAAGGGAGAGAAAAGACAAAATATTAGTGTTTAAAAATGCACACACAGAGGCAAGACCATTGAAGCGTCACAGGCGTTGAGGTAGGATTAGGGTTGTGCGGGTCAATTCAAGAGCTTGATGGATGAAGCAAAGTAGGTGCTCCCGAATTTGCTGGTGAGGATCTTCCGGGTTCTTTATCTCCTGCCTGTAGCAGTGAGGTGAGGGTATGGTCCAGATGGTAGATCAGGCAACATCTCTTGCAGATGCTGTCAATGGTAGGGAGAGTTGTGCCCTTGATGGACCAGGCTATGTCCACCACCTCCTGCAGCCTCCTGAACTCCTGTGTGTTGGAGTTGCCATGCCAAGCCAGGATTCTTGCCTACAGAGCATCAGTGGAGTGCATCTCACAACGCGCCTCGGCAAGCCTTCATGTGAAGGTGGCAATGGCACTTGTACAATGGACAGTACACTGTCAGGTGGCATGGTAACGTAGGGATTGGCATAACGCTCTACAGTGCCAGTGATCCGATTCCTGCTGCCGTCTGTACCTTCTTCCTGTGAGTGTGTGGGTTTCCTCTCATTCCAAAGACATTCTGGTTAGGGTTAGTAAGTTGTGGGCTTGCTATGTTGGAACCAAAAGCATGGAGACAGTTGTGGGCTGCCCCCAGCACACCCTTAGTTTGTGCTGGTCATTGACGCAAACAATGCATTTCACTGTATGTTTCGCTGTACTTACAGTAAACAGCTAATCTTTTTCTCTTCTTACTGGTAATTGGTTAGGTTAGCTATCCAAACCCCTGGACAGCTGATTTAGAGACCTGAGTTCAAATCTCAGCACACAGTTGGGAATTCTATCATTTTGAGGTACAGTGTGGAACAGGCTCTTCTGCCCAATGAACCATGCTGGCCAGTTTAAACCTAGCCTAATCACCAGAGGGTGCCAGAATCAAACTCTGAACTTCAATGCCCCCAAGCTGCAGTAGCGTTATGCTGACTGCTACGCTGCTGTGGCACCAAGTAAATCCACGAGTCTGGAGTAATGTACCTGTTACTGGGGACAGGACGCCTATCAGGTTGAGGGACAGATAATAAACACTGGCCTGGCCAGCGCTGCCCATGCCGCGTGCAAAACAAAATGGGGAAGTCTGAGCCAGCGACAATGGGAGCAGGACAGGAGGGGCAGCGAACAGAAGGGGGGAAGACATGGTGGGAGGAGAATTCAGCAGGAAGACCAATAAGCCTGGTTCCGAGGTTGCACAAGGGCAACACGGTAGCCTAGTAGTTAGCGTAACGCTGTCTCAGCCCCAAAGACCCGGGTTCAATTCTCGTCACTGTCTGGAAAAAGTTTGTACATTCTCTATGTGACTCCTTGGGTTTCCTCCGGGTGCTCCGGTTTCCTCCGACGTCCCAACGACCTACTGATTAGTAGGCTAATTGCTCTCATGGGCAGCACAGGCTCACTGGGCCTGTTGCCATGCTGTGTGTCTAAATAATAGTATTAAAATAATTCACCCAATTTAAAGGAAAGTGAAACTAGAACTGTTTTGACTGTAACAAGCGTCAGATTAATCCCCGTGGGACAGATGAATCTCACATTGGAGAGGTCTGCAGAGCATTGTCATGCAGAGCTGGCCGTCCTATGAACACTTTCATGCAAAGACTACAGCATGTAAGGGCGAGGTCTGAAAGACACTGCACTGCAACGTTTCTAAACATAGCCTCGCATCTGTACACACTGCTCCTAATTCCGTTCTCACCAACCAGCGGACATGGTTCAGCTCAGAAACTTTGAGTAGCAACAGGGCCAGATGGTTAACACAAAAACCATCAAAAATACGTAATAAAACAACCAATAAATCCAAGAAGATAAATGCAGCAAATTGCAAGAGAGATCAGGAGCAGTCAAATACATTACAGGATCCTGCAGCAGTTTAATTCAATCTGATTACTTACACAGGCACAGTCAAATGGCAAAAGTAGCTCATGAAAATTTTGTTTTATAATACAAACTCTAAAAGCCACCATTACATAGACAATAGGTACAGGAGTAGGCCATTCGGCCCTTCTAGCCAGCACCGCCATTCACTGTGATCATGGCTGATCATACACAATCAGTACCCCGTTCCTGCCCTCTCCCCATATCACTTGACCCCGCTATCTATAAGAGCTCCATCTAACTCTCTCTTGAATGTATCCAGAGACTTTTATTTCGGTATATTTCTGGTGATTTTCACTTACTGTATTGATTTCTGTGTGTTATGTGTGTTCCACTGCTTTCTGGGGCAGAGCATTCCACATATCCACCACTCTGGGTGAAAAAGTTTTTCCGCATCTCTGTTCTAAATGGCCTACCCCTTATTCTTAAACTGTTGCCTCTAGTTCTGGACTCACCCATCAGCGGGAACATGCTTCCTGCCTCCAGCGTGTCCAATCCCTTAATAATCTTATATGTTTCAATCATTCCTTGCCATAAATACAAGCCTGACCCAGTTTTAGAGTCAGAGTCCCACCAATTATATTTTGAGGTGATCAATTATTACAGAAAGGACAATCCATAACAACTGTCCAGATATAATATTACAGGATAAACAGGCAAGAATAAGTTTCACAATAGATATAAATATTCCAAACACACATAACACACAGAAATCAATACAGTAAGTGAAAATCACCAGAAATATACCGAAATAAAAGAGGAAATTGAAAGACTATGGAACATGAACAGGGTATACATTGTCCCGATAGTAATTCCTACAACTGATATCATCTCAAAGCCACTACACAGTAGAATTAAACAATTAGGCCTATACAGAAACAGGCCACAATTTCACAGAAAGCCACAATACTAAACACCTCTAGGATAATCCGAAGGTTCCTAGCAATTGAGCAGTGAGAGTGCTTGGCTACGCTCAGGTTGTCCCAGCTTGAGCCAGCCGAGAAAAAAAAAGTCGGCCCTCCTTATCCGCGGGTTCCGCAAGCGCAGATTCAACCAACCATGGATCGGGAAAACCCAGAAGTTCAGCATTGTCCGCCTCGCGTCTCGTTCGTTCGCTACTGGTGTTGTGAGCGAGAGGAAGGAGTTTAAGGCTAATAAGGGATGGCTGGCTAGCTATGTAAAGCGCTACAGCCTCAAGAACTTAAAGATCATGGGAGAATCGGAATCGGCTGATGCCATTCCCAGAAGAGCTACGATTGTTGCGTCTGTACTGAATATGTACAGACTTTTTTTCTTGTCATTATTCCCTAAACAGTACAGACTATTTACATGGCATTTACATTGTATTAGGTATTATAAGTAATCTAGAGATGATGTAAAGTATACAGGAGGATGTATACATAGGTTATATGCAAATACTATGCCGTTTTATATAAGGGATTTGAGCATCTGCGTTTTTTGGTATCCGCAGGGGGGTCCCAGAACAAATCCCCCGTGGATAAGGAGGGCCGACTGTAAATTTCTATAATAATAATAATGACTTATTTACAGAGCACTTCTTACACAGATGATGTAGTTCAAAGTGCTTTTACAATGGGATGAAGTGCAAACATGAAAATAAAAGACAAAAAGATGTTAGTTAACAGCAAGGTTAACTCAATAGGTTTTGAGCCGGTGTTTAAAAGTGTCAACCGAGTCTGCATCGTTTATAGTTTTAGGTATTGAGTTCCACCGTTTAGGAGTGTAGTTAAAAAAAAACTCGGCTGCCAAGTTTCTCTTGAGGGAGATTGCTTAAATTTAAGAGACTTGCAGAACAAGACCGGAGAACTCAAGCGGGATTATGAAAAGAAAGCGATTCTTTGATATTCTCCAGTCCCAGACCACTGAGAACTTTGAAAATAAGTAAAAGAACTGTAAAATCATTTCTAAAAAGGTGGCCACAGGCTTCATCCTCTCAGGTTGTGTGAGACTAAAACTAGAGGTCATAGGTTTAGGGTCAAAAGTGAAATACTTGAGGGGAATCTGTGCGGGAGTATCTTCACTCATAGCGTGGATCGATCTGCCAATGGAAGTGGTAGAGGCGTGTTCAGTTGTGAATTTAAGAGTTTGGGTAAGTATGTGGATGAGAGGAGTATGACGGGCTGTGGTCCAGGTGCAGATAGATGGGCTGGGTTGTAAACCAGGCCAGCATAGACCGAAGGGCTTGTTTCTTCGTTGTGATCCCATGACATTACACACTCAGATGCTCTATCTGAACCCCCGGTGCAGTGATTCTGTCCTGGGCCTGCCCAAATGTTCCTGACTGGACCTGTCATTCCTCCTCGGCTCCCACGCACACAAGGGCTTTCCTACACAGGCTCTGCCGCTGCAGCCTGCATGAATGAAACCAGGTTCTTGCAGTGTCAGGGAACACAATGAAAAACGGCTGGAGGTAGTGGGGGGGGGGGTCATTTGAAGGATAAACTGGGAAAAGATTCCCAGAAGCATGAGGCATGAGTTGGGGAGGGAGGGGTTGGAGGTGGCAGGACTGATAATTAGGGAGATCTGGCAACAGTAGTGTGGGAGACTTGGGTGGTAAAGGGATAGTTGAATGATTGAGGTAGACAGGGGCTGACCAGTTAATGGGTGTGAGGTAGGGTGGGGGGGGAGCCAGTAGCTGTTTGGGAGGGGTGGGGTTGGTTGGAAGCTGGGACGGGAATCACTGGTGTCAACGAAGTCGTCAGATCTGATGGGGGAGACCCACCCTGGGGGTGGTTGGCCTGACCAAGTGATCCTGGAAGACGGACTGGAATCTCAAGGGTCTGCCTTCTCTGTGTGGTGAACTACATATACCTGTCTGGACACGCCCCCCCGCTGACTGCCCCTGTGGCTCCTCCCACAGACCCCTGTGTAAAGGCGATCAAGGCCTGAGCCCGGCCTCTCTGTCTCCAGGATGTAGTATGGTGGTCAACCATCACTTGTTCCTTCTTCCAGTCAATAAAAGCCGATATCTCGCCTTTACGTCTCAGAGAGTTATTGATGGTGCATCACTCTGAGCACCGTTAACAATGACAAAAATAGAGTCTGCTGGTGAACAATGGAGGCCACTGTATAGGATGTGGGGCTGGTCCTCTGAATTTTGGTCCACCCACTGCACAGAGAATGCACAGCCCCGTAAAGGACCCGGCTTTCAATTATGTTTAGCTTCTCAGTAACACTGGCTTTCACATACAAAATAAAATCCTGCTGACACATAAACAATTCTCCAAGCCTCTCTGGCTGATCTTGAAAACTTCTAAATTGGGGGTGAGGGGGATACAATGCTCGGTACTCAGGAACCAGGACTCTGTGTGAGCAGACGTGTGTGTGTGCGCTTCTCCCTGTCTCAGCCTTAACTCCTGTTCTTAGTCGCTCTCTCGTCTCTTTCTCCGCCTGTCCCTCTCACTCTCTCCATTTCACTTGTCTGTGTCTGACTCATCTCTCTGTATCTCTGCCTCTCCCAAAGCCGAGGAAATCCCCGACCAGCGCCAGCCTGCAGCCTCGCAGCAACTTGGGACAATATCTCTTCTTTGGATCTGTGTGTGCGTGACACCAGCGGAGCGCAGCGTCCAATCACAAACTGCGCAGCCGACCGCCAGCCTACACGCGATTGGTCAAGACTCCAAATAGCCCTGTTGCTAAGCCGACACTCGGCTTCCCATTGGGCAGAAGCGCAGCCGGACTAGCGTTCTGATTGGCCCCGTGTGCTCCGTCTGTTTGCAACCGCAGAAGCTCTTCAAATCTCGGAGAGCTGATCTGACCAGTTTCCTGGCACCTGCTCTTTGTGAAGGGGGTGAAGTAACTTGCTTCAGAGCAGAGACATCAGTGCATCTTGTTCTGTGGTTTCAGCTTTATTCCAGTCTACCCTAGCACTTGCTGTTCAGGAGCGGCGGCCGGAAATTCCCTCCCCCTCCGCCCTGGGCTCCTATTGCTGTTAACCTTTTGTGAAGTATACAGTGAGAATTTCCAAAGACCCAACTCACACGGAGAGCAAGGGCAGAGTTGGTGGACGGAGACAAGCATCAGCATGGCGTGTGAGCCATGGGTCCGGGATAGCTTGATTGAAATCCTGTGGGCTCTGTTTACTGAACCGAAACAGGCCCTTCTGCCTGTTGGATGCAGACTATCGAGCACCCATCTGCTTTAATTTGGCTCTAAAACTATGTTATTCTTCCCCCCCCCCCCCGCCTCCACCACACACACACATTCTACCACTCCCACACACAGGGGCAATCAACAGCAGCCAAAAAAATGAACAACCAGCGCGCTTGAGAAGTGGGAGAACGTGCGAACTCCACACAGACAGCGCCGGAGGTCGAATTTGAACCCAGGTCTCTGGGGCTGTCAGGCAGCAGCTCTGGCGGTCCCGTCATTGTACCTCCCCCCCCCCACCGACATGGGACTCAGAAGGGATGGGTCGAGAGGTGGGCACTTCTCACTCGGTCTCAGCGTTCTCCCCACCCAGTGCCCTGCCCTGCCCCGATTCCCCTTCTCCACTGCATGTGGAGACTGCAGACTCCACGCCGGAGTCCAGACTGTGACCATGACTGGGTAAGAGATGACTTTCTGTGGCAGATTATAAAATCTGAGAAGCAGTTCCCGTTGTGAGTAACACTTCCAACCTTGCCCCCCCCCCCACCCTGGGCTGATGCGTTCCCTACTTCATACATCACAGCACCCCAGAGAACTTCCACCACCTCCCCCGCCCCCACTACAGCTGATGTTCAGAGCCTCTTGCACCCCCCACCTCCACGGAGCATCGTCCTCCTCCCCATCATATGAAAGTTGTTGGATTCAGGGGCGTTGCTGGCAATTCCCAGTCAGCCTCGAAACCCTTGCCCCGTCCTGCTCAGTAGCGGGGGGAGTGATTATTGACACATGCACCAAGACTGTAAAAAGTTGGCCTTTATGCAGATCACATCATTACACATTGAGGTAGAGCAAGGTGAAGCACTAACAGTGCAGGATAAAGTGTAAAAGAGTGCAATGATAAAATGTAAGATCATGACAAGATAGATTATGAGGTTAAGAATCCATCTTATCACACAATAGGTCTATTCAAGAGTCTGATAGCAGTGGGGTACATGTTGTCTTTGAGCCTGGTGGGAGACAGTTCAGGCTTTTGAATCTTCTGCCTGGTGGGAGAGGTGAGAAGAGAGAACATCCAGGGGGAGTGGGCCCTTGGATTATTCTGACTGCCTTGGCCAGACAGCGAGCAGAGGGGAGGCTGGTTTCAGCCATGTGCCGAGCTGTGCCCACTACTCTCCTGGTCACGGGCAGGACAGTTTCCAGGTCAAATCGTTAATGCAGCCAGACAGAACGCATTCTGCGGCGTGCCGATAAAAGTTGGCGAGAGTCCACGGGGTCACGTTGGATTTCTTCAGCCTGCTGAGGAAGTAGAGGTGTCCTTCTCTGTGACATCCACATGGTTGGAGCAGGACAGGATGTTTAGACTCCAATATCTCGGTGCCTCACCGTGGCAGGATTTTATAACTGAGATACAGCAAGGAATAGACCCTCAGCCCAGTAATCCTCCGCCACCCGAATCCTGGGATGATTGACAGTGACCGATTAACCTACCAACCGGTACGTCTTTGGACGGTGGGAGGAAACCAGGGCTCCTGGAGGAAACCCACACAGTCACAGGGAGAGCGTACAAACTCCTTACAGACAGCTGCAGGAATTGGACCCCAGTCGCCTGTACTCTAAAGCATTCTGCTAACCCTATCATTTCAGCCACACAGCCTCTAGTCATTCGCTTGACCAGTTGAGGTGGCATGACTGCTGGTGATGGCGGGTTTGGGCCCAGCCATTTTCAGGGCTACTTGATTCGGCCGGTGAGTTGTTACTCTCTCCTTAATGGATCCCGACTTCCACGGCCAACGTCCTGCTGACTTTATCGGCCAACACCTTTTGTGGGAATCTGATGAGTGTTGGCATCGGGCGCCTTAACCCGGCATTTGGTTCATGCTGCAGCGCCAGGTGTGCCCGCCAAAAGTGGCCCACCGAGCACTCGCGTTCCACACCAGCGAGCCGGGCTTCTTACCCGTTTAAATTTTGATGTGTGACAAAACCTGAAGCCCCAGGACATCTTTCAGGATCCAGCAGATTCCCATTTTTAAAATGAAAGGAAAAGATCAACGTGTATAAATCCCCTTTCATAGCCTCAGGCCACAAACACATTTTGCACCAGTCATCTGATAAGCAGTTACAGCAGGCTGCATCAGGTTAAATTCAGTTTCAGAGAGCTGCATTGGGTTACATCCGATTAAATGGGACTATGTAAACCACAATGTTAAATGACGTTAGGCCTCTATGTCACCACAGTATAGTAAAGCCACACTGTAACAAAACAGGTCCTGCAGCCCGCTGATATGGCATTAAGCATCAGGCCCTCATTTACACCGATCCTGCACCGAACACATTTTATTCTTTTCATATACTCAATGGCCCCAGATTTTACACTTAACCTACCAACCTCACCAGCTGCACTTCAACACAGTGTGATTCAGCACGTCAGAGTTATGCAGTGATGCTAGGCTGATGTATTAAGCACAATACATATATCCAGTAACAGATGACTAGAGTTTCAGCCAAGTGGGCATGCACAGCTATAAAAGGCTTACATATAAACACTACACTCAGCTCATGTTGGTTGGGGGGGAGGTGGCATTGAGTTCAGAACTTTTTTAAACAAAAGTTACCCGAGCAGATTTCTTCTAAAACTTTGCATGTCAGCATTAAAACTTTCCTTTTCAATTTCCTCTTTCTCTTTGTTCTGTCACAGAAGGAGGAGTTGTGTCAGCCTGACTGAGAGAATGATGAACTGAGCTCCTGAACACCTTGCTCGTGTTAGGCAAGTTCAGTAGATGGTATAATGCACAATGTGCCGTAAAGGCAAGGAACCCTGCGTTGTGCAGACCTTGGACACTGTCAAAGACTCATAAGGCACTTCACCCCACTGTTGTCAGTATTCCTGTTGCCTACAACTCTGGGTATGTGTTGTGCAGGGATCACGAACTGTGTTGGACAGGGATTAGGGTCTGAGTTTGCAATGCTTGGACAACCATGCGGTTGAAGGTCCTGCACAATGTTGCCATCTGCTGACCAGTCTCTGCCAGGGCACTGGTTCTTTCCAGTGCCTCACACAGGAATGAGTGGAGGTGAGAGAGTCTCCAAAAGACAACGTTCCCACCGATCTATGTCAACCAGTGGAGCAGTTAGCATTGTTTGTGTTTTGAAGCAGGTAATTTCACTTTAGTGCTGCAGGGCTGTTTTCCAGACACACTATCGTTATTAATTACCCTGCTGGTTAACGGAAGGCTTGCTCCTCCACTGCCTTTCTCATCCCTTCCAGCAGACGCCAAAACACTAGGCAATTACTTAAGCACTTTAATTCAGCTGTGGTCACTGTTGCATTGTGAATAACAAGGCGGCCAATCTGTGCATTGCAGGATCCCACGCACCATGTGGTTTGAACCACCTTTTTGAATTAGAAGATCAGGGAACCACCACCTTATAAGAAGATAGGTATAGGTTGGTCAGAGATTAGTTTTAACGAGGGTGATTGAGGTTAAGTATTGACCACAATATGCGAACTTTGACATCTACCTGACAGGGACTCAGGTAGATCATTGGACAGGACCTCCAGCTGTGAAACACTCTCTCAGACTCACACTGGACACTCGGCCAAGATTATGAGTTTAAAGTTGTGGTATGAGGACTATGGACTCTTTGGACTGGTGGGGGGGGGGTCAGTGAGCTAATTGTTATTCCTTCTCGCACCTTGTGGCGTTCAATGTGCAGCATAGAAGATAAATTTTAATCCAGGGGATCTAGAAGATCTAGCACATACAAAATGCTGGAGAAACTCAGCAGATCAGGCAGCATCTGTGGAGAGGAATAAACAGTACAAGTTTCTGGACAAGACTCCTCGTCAGCACTGGAAAGGGAAGGGGAGAAGTCAGAATAAGTCAGACCTTTAGATGTAGAAGATTAAAGTCACATGTTGCTACCCCACGAGTTCTGGGTCAATATTTATTACAGTAAGTAAAGTGTATTATTTAGTCATTAACATATTGCTTCATGTCAACAAACCCATTTCCTGAAAACAATATCAACTATAATCCAGAAAGACTTTTTTTTGGCTGAAAATCATTTTGGGTTCTCCTGAGATCTTAGAAGAGACGAGAAATGAAAGTTCTGCCTGGATTTCCAGACTTAATGCTGTCTTACCCCAAGAGTGAAGCAGGGGGGCTGGAGAGCTGGGGGCAGGTGGACTGCAGGACATTGGATAGAGCAAGTGACCATATCAATTGCCTGTAAGATTGATTGTCTGTGAGGAGTTTGTACGTTCTCCCTGTGACCATGTGGGTTTCCTCTGGGTGCTCCAGTTTCCTCTCACAGTCCAAAGACGTACAGGTTAGGGTTAGTACATTGTGGGTATGCAGTGTAGGCTATGCCAATGCTGAAGATATTGTGAGACTCGTGGGCTGCTGTCAGCACATCTTCGGATTGTGTTGGACTTTGACACAAATGGCGTATTTCACTGTACGTTTCAATATTTTGATGTATATGCGACAAATAAGGCTATTCTTGAAATCTTTTCAGTTCCCTGCTGTACAGACCAGGCCTAAATGACACATCGGAGGAGGTCCTAGCTCACACTGACCCCTGTTACCACCCTCCTCTCTGTGTCGCAGTCGGGATGGTGCATAGACCATATGGGGTGGTGAGGGTGGACGTGGGACTGTGCTCGAGTTATCCTCAGGATCTCACAAACAGGATTGGGCTGATCCCCATCAAAGTATGAGGGGCTGAGGCCAGAGTATTTTAAGTTCTGATACTGATACTTTCTCATATCAGCTGCTGCATAACCTGCCTTCCTCATCCCCCATCTCCGCCCTTCCCCTCGCACTGGCTTGGTGACCCTGGGGTGGGGAGTAACGAGCCTGACTGGGGGATGATGAAACCTGGCTACGTAGCAGCCGAGGCCTGGCTCCAAACTCTGGAGTGCTGCCTCGGTCTACTAATGGCAAATCCTTCCACGACGTGGCTAGCGGCGCCTGGCAGGGTTGACAGGTTTATATTCTGCCTATCGAGTCACCCATCAGCTATTCCCTGGCACCCAGACAACTGGCAGCAGGAAGGCTCCAGACTGTAGCGACCTGGGTTAAGCCAGGCCTCGTGTATGAACCCAATGCCCCCTCACTATCTCACAGTGTGCTAGCCAGCTGCAGAGCCGAGAGAGAACTGAGAGGTGACAACAGAAGCTGGGCAATGGACACTGGGATCATTTGACAATCTTACACAAGGTGAGACAGGGCAACATAGAGGGAGTTGTTCTCTATCTTCCCTCTGCAGGCTCAACCCAGTATCTGATGGGACAATGAGAGGGAACTTTGGAGACACAGAAGGCTGCAGATACTGGAATCCGCAGTAACAATCTGCTGGAGGGACTCTGCAGATCAAGCAGCATCTGTGAGGGAGAAGGAATTGTTTTGAGTTGAAACTTCACGAGAACCTGATAGTAAACACAAGAATTGACAATTCCTTTCCTCCCAGAGCTGCTGTTGATGCCACTGAGTTCCTGCAGCAGATTGCTTGCTTCTTTAGAGAGAGAGAGATTTACTCAGTGCCCAGCTCCTCTTTTTCCATTTGAAAACCAAAGCAGAAATAAATTCATAATGTGGGAGTCCCAAACATCATTCACAGACAGACATACTTTATTGATCCCGAGGGAAATTGGGTTTCGTTACAGCCGCACCAACCAAGAATAGTGTAGAAATATAGCAATATAAACCATAAATAATTAAATTATAATGTTAAACATGCCAAGTGGAAATTAGTCCAGGACCAGCCTATTGGCTCAGGCTGTCTGACACTCTGAGGGAGGAGTTGTAAAATTTGATGGCCACAGGTAGGAATGACTTCCTATGACGCTCAGTATTACATCTCGGTGGAATGAGTCTCTGGCTGAACGTACTCCTGTGCCTAACCAGTACATTATGGAGTAGATGGGAGTCATTGTCCAAGATGGCGTGAAACCTGGACAGCATCCTCTTTTCAGACACCGCTGAAGGATGCTTGGGGGCGAGCTGGAGATTGGACAGGCTGCCAAAGTTCAGCAGCTTTGTCACCTTGTTGGTGTCTGGGTCCTCCCCAGTCATCTCCAGATGTTGAGCAAAGACGTTGTTATCCCTCACACCTGCTTTCTGTTTCTGACCTGGGGATGCTTGACAGAGCGAGCTTTTCTCTATGTCTAACTCATGTTGTACCTGTTTGTGGCGTGCTTGAGGGGACTGTAGAGGGAGCTTCCGTTTGCATCTATCCTATGCTGTTGCTCTCCTGCAAGTGTGAGCCAAAACAGGAAAGAGAGATCTCTCATCTCCACTTTATCTACAACTCATGCCTTGGGCGTCTGTGAAAGGACAGTGTAGAGGGAGCTTCACTCTGTCTATAATCCATGCCCTGGGCGTGTGAGAGGGTGTAGAGGGAGCTTCACTCTGTCAATAATCCATGCCCTGGGAGTGTGAGAGGGTGTAGAGGGAGCTTCACTCTGTCTATAATCCATGCCCTGGGCGTGTGAGAGGGTGTAGAGGGAGCTTCACTCTGTCAATAATCCATGCCCTGGGCGTGTGAGAGGGTGTAGAGGGAGCTTCACTCTGTCTATAATCCATGCCCTGGGCATGTGAGAGGGTGTAGAGGGAGCTTCACTCTGTCTATAATCCATGCCCTGGGCGTGTGAGAGGGTGTAGAGGGAGCTTCACTCTGTCTATAATCCATGCCCTGGGAGTGTGAGAGGGTGTAGAGGGAGCTTCACTCTGTCTATAATCCATGCCCTGGGCGTGTAGGGAGGGCTGTAACGCATACCCTGGGATAATGAGAATTACAGAGTCATAGTAGAGAAACAGACACCTTTGTCCCAGGTTGTCTATGTTGAGACTGAAACCATCTACGCTAATCTCTCTCTCTCTTGCATTAGACCCCTATCACTCTATGCCCTTCTTATCCAAAATGCTTATGAACGTTGTAATAATAACCATTTCCACCACCTCCTCTGTCAGTTCATTCCAAACATTCCCCAGCCTGTGTGGAAAATCTTAAGCACGCAAATCTCTTCAATTTCTCCCCTCTCATTTGTTCCCTCCTGTTTGGACAATTTGGCTGATCGGTGCCTCTCATAATTTTATAAATCTCTAAACGGTGACCCTTCAGCTTCCTTCCATTCTGCTGAGAGTAATCCAGCTGACCCAACTTCTCTGTTTGTTAATACCGGCCTCTGTTCCAGGCAACGCTCTGGCGAATCTCCTCTGCACTCTCTCTGTCACCACCTCATCCTCTCAGTTGTGTGACACTAGCACTGCACACAGAGTCCATGGGCTTTGTACAGCCTCAAGATGACATCCCAGCTCCTATGCCCAATGATTTGGCTGACATACCAAATGTCTTACCCATCAGTATTACCACTTCCAGGAAGCTATAGATCCTCACCCCAGGGTATCTTGCTCCTCCATTCCCTGCCATTTACTCCACCAAAGATTCATAGATTCTTTAGTTTTGTCTTTATTTTTCCTGTAAATGCCTGCAAGAAAATGAATCTCAAGGTAGTACAGTATATGGTAGCATATCTGTATATGCACATAGTTGGATGATAAATTTACTTTGAACTTTGATAGCACTATGTAGAGGAAGCTTCATTCTGTACATGTCCTGGGATTGAGAGAAGGCAGTATAGAAGAGGCTGCACTCCATATGTAAGCCGTGGCCTTGGAATGAGAGAGAGGGCGTGTAGAGAGGGCTTCACTCCATATATAAGCCATACACTGGGAGTGAGAGAGAGAGGGTAGAGTAGAGAGGGCTTCACTCCATATATAAGCCATACACTGGGAGTGAGAGAGAGAGGGTAGAGTAGAGAGGGCTTCACTCCATATATAAGCCATGCCCTGGGAGTGAGAGAGAGAGGGTAGAGTAGAGAGGGCTTCACTCCATATATAAGCCATACACTGGGAGTGAGAGAGAGAGGGTAGAGTAGAGAGGGCTTCACTCCATATATAAGCCATGCCCTGGGAGTGAGAGAGAGAGGGTATAGAGAGGGCTTCACTTTACCAGGGAAACCAGGGAAATGTTTGGACACGGTACATGAACTGCAGGACGTTTGAACTCCCAAAAGCTGTTTTGCTGGTGATAATGCTGACATTAGATTAGAACATTGCAGAGAAAGAGTCCTGTTGTTTATCAGGGATGCTTTCTCAGGCAAATACAAACAAGAGATATTTATAATCTGTTTTTTAAATGGGCCCAGCACCTCAATGTCCAGCAAGATGGTATCGGCTTCTAAATAAGGGGTCACTGTTAATTATAGATCACTAGGCAGTGGCGGGAATTATTTTAGTTATGGCTCCAGCCCAGCACTGTAAGACAAGCTGTTTATTTCAGTCAACCAACTGTTTTCCGGGCTTAAACTACATCTTACCCAGAAGTGAAGGTTTGTAAATACCGGTGCAATTCTGATTCACTGCTCTTTGCTTCATCATGTTGAGGACGACATTTCACAGCCCCACCTTTCAGTGTGAACCGGGGACACTTTGAGATAGAGGCAAAGGAGTGGCCAATCTAGATTTAAAAAACATAATAGATTCTGCAGATGTTGGAAATCCAATACAACACACACAAAATCTGGAGGAACTCAGCAGGTCAGACAACGTTTATGGAAATGACTAAACAGCCAACTCTTCGGGTCGAGACCCTTCATAAGAACACAAGAACTAGGAGCAGGAGTCGGCCATTTGGCCTGTCAAACCTGCTCCACCATTCAATAAGATCATGGCTGATCTGACCATGGACTCATCTCTGCCTACCTGCCTTTCCCCCATAACCCGTAGTTCCCCTACTATGCAAAAACCTGTCCAAACTTGTCTAAAATATATTTACTGAGGCAGCCGCCACTGCTTCTCTGGGCAGAGAATTCCACAGATTCAGCACTCTCTGGGGAAAGCAGTTCCTCCTCATCTCCATCCTTAGTCTACTCCCCTGAGTATTGAGACTATGTCCCCTAGTTCTAGTCTCACCTACCAGTGGAAGCAACTTTCCTGCCTCTATCTTATCTACCCCTTTCATAATTTTACACGTTTCTATAAGATCTCTTGTCATCCTTCTCAATACCAGCCGATGCATCAGGAATGCATCCGTGGAATCTCCTGTGTCTCTTCTTCCTGGCCCAGATGCATTTGATACAGGAAGGTGGAAGACGTCAGAATAAAATAGGTGGGGGGTGGGGAGGGAAAAGAAAATCACTAGAAGGTGACGGGTGAAGGTCAAGGGCTGGAGAAGAAGGAATCTGATAGGAGAGGAGAGTGGACCATGTGAGAAAGGGAAGGAGGAGGGGCACCAGGGGGAGGTGATAGGTAGATGAGGAGAAGAGGTAAGAGACCAGAGTGGGGAATAGAAGAGGAGGGAAGGGTGGGGAGGGGGAGAGGAAAAAAATATATAGAAAGAGAAATCAATGTTCCTGCCATCAGGTTGGAAGCTACCTAGACTGAATATGGGGTGTTGTTCTTCCCCCCAGAGAGTGGCCTCATTGTGGTCCATGTTGGGATGAGAATGGGGATAGGAATTACAATGGCTGACCACCAGGAAATTCAGCCCTTGGCAGACGGAGGTACTCTACAAAGCGCCCCCCAATTTACTCCGAGTCTTGTCAACGTAGAGGAGTCTGACACTGGGGGCGCCGGATATTATAGATGGCCCCAAGAGATGCACAGATGAAGAGCTGCCACTGTATCCATGAACTCCCTCCCCTTGGTATCACACCCAACGATGGGTTCAACCCCTTTGTCATCCAAGATCCAAAATTGTTTGTCATTCCTCAGTGCACAGGCATAAAGAACAAAATGATTGTTACTCCAGATCTACTGCATCATTAAAGAAAATCACAATAAACAAACAAACAAGACAGTACATATAAAAGCAATGCTATGGAACACAACATACTGGTAACTGTTTGAGTTTATAAATAAGATTAGCTTATATACTGCACAGAGATTAAGTGTATGTACATAAAGTGACGCTGGACGCAGGAGTATCTGAACAAAATGCTACTCTGACAGGAAATAATAAAGTACCAAGGTGATTCTTATCAAGAGGAACTCTTACAGGTAGCGGCAGGGACTTAGATTGGGAGAATGGGCAAAGAAGTGGCAGATGGAATACAGTGTAAGCAAGTGTTTGGTCATGCACTTTGTAGAAAAAAATGAAGGAGTTGACTACTTTCTAAGTGGAGAGAAAATACAAAAATCTGATGTGCAACAGGATTTGGGAGTCCTTATTCAGGATCCCCTAAAGGCTAATTTGCAGGTTGAGTCTGTGGCGAGGAAGGCAAATGCAATGTTAGCATTCATTTCAAGAGGAGCAAAATATAAAAGCAAGCATGTGGTAGAGACTTTATAAAGTGCTGGCGAGGCCTCACTTGGAGTTTTGGGCCCCTTATCTTAGAAAGGATGTGCTGAAACTGGGGAGGGTTCAAAGGATTCCAGGATTAAACAGCTTGCCATATGAAGAGCCTTTGATGGCTCCGGTCCTGTACTCACTAGAATTTAGAAGAATGAAGGGTAACACAATTGAAACCTATTGAATGGCAAAAGGCCTTGTTAGAGTGGATGTGGATGGTGGGTAGACAGGAGATTGGGGCTGAGAGGAAAATTGGATCAGCCATGATGAAATGGCAGAGCAGACTCGATGGGCCAAATGGCCAAATTCTGCTCCGATGTCTTTTGGTCTGTCTTGTGTACCGGAGCCAGTACTTAGTCATAGTTACTCTGCACTTTGTAGGATCTTGTGGTGCCCAAATTGGCTGTTTGCTGTTGTAGCACCTGTATTCCAAAATCAAAATGGAAGGCTTTAAAGAGCATTTTCGAGAATAAGAAAGGAAAGTTTAGGGAACTTGGGGCCCAGGCTGCTAAAGGCAAGGCCAACAACAGTCAAGGAAATAGAGATTGTCAGAAACTGAAATTAGAGGAGTGGAGAGGTCTGAGTGTGGGAAGTTATGGATGGAGGGAGGAGAAGGGGTTTAATCTCCAGTGATATCGAGCAGTGTTCTCTGGTCAGAGAAGCTGTGTTTCAAAACCATGTAATAATCCCTCAGTACATATCTGGTTACCTCGTACTGGAAGGAAGTGGAAGCTTCAGAGAGGGTGCTGGGATGCTGCCTGAGGGCATGAGGAAAGGTTGAGTGAGTTAGGCTTTTCTCTTTGGAACAAAGGAGGGTGAGGGGTGTGTAAGATGATAAGAGGCATTAGTAGAGTGAACACCCAGCACCTTTCTCGTAGAAGAAAACGGCTAATATAAGAGGGCATAACCTAAAGGTGTTTGGAAGGAAATATAGGGGTTGTCAGAGGTAGCATTTTTTTTATTTTTACAGTGAAAGGTGGTGTGACATAGAAACAGGTACATTTGGAACATTTAAGAGACTTCAATAATAGGCACATGGATGAGGGCTTTGTGGCAGCTTTAAACTAATCTAGAAGTACATCCTGGCCTGAAATGTCGAGTGTTTATTCCCCTCCACAGACACTACTGAGCTCCTCCAGCACACTGTGTATTGATGTGGCAGGAACTGAGGTGAGAGCCTTTGGTGCATGGTGAACAAACTGCTACATCTGCAGTGGTTAAGCACCGCCCTTGCCTAGGCTGGCCTGTTGGGCAGCTGCTGGAAGGACCCTTGATGGGATCCTGTGGCTGGGGTCTGGGAGGGGCTGGTCACGTTTTCCCTGGGCGGAGGAGGCAAATTGAGGCTGCAAATATTAACAAACTTATCAGGGGGAAGAGGAGGACCAGGAGCAAGGCTGGTGTTCAGTGTATCAGGGGAAGAGGAGCACTCGAGGCAAGGCTGGTGTTCAATCTTCACTGTTAATACATAGAGAAAGTATTAATAAATCATTAACTCCAGAGGTTCTGCAGCTGATGGAAATCTTGAGCAACACATGCAAAATGCTGGAAGAACTCAGCAAGTCAGACAGCATCAAAAGAGAGGAATAAACAGTTAATATTTTGGGCTGAGTCCCGTCATCAGGGTTAATCACCCAAGAGTAAACAGAAGATTTATACATCACAGGGAATTATTTAATGCATTACATAACAAAAGTAAAGGAAGATTTAATACTTCACCAACACTGACTAGTGAAATGTTTAATGCGTTACCCACCACAACCCACCAAGATCTTTGGCCTTCTGTGCATCCAACTTTGAATACTGATGCCCCACCCCAGCTCTCAAATTCATCTCCTCCGAAGATGCTCCTTAAAGCTTTTCGATTGAGAACAAAACACTCAGTATTTCCAATTCCCCTCTGCTTAATTTCTGACAGAGTTTAGTCTTGTGCAGCTCAGAATTTCCTCTGATGTAATTCCCGTGGGATGCTTCCCAAGGTTACATAGATTTCCCACAGGGTTGGCAGTGGTAAACAGAGCCATAATCATTGAGAACCTACAGCACGGAAACAGGCCCTCTGGCCCATCCTGTTGGTGCCAAACTATTATTGGATTGGATACACACAACAGACCCTGGAAGTACTTCCTGGTGAGCAGTCTGCAGTGATCGATCAGCTGCCTTGCATCTTCCTGGGAAATCTGATTTCCCAAGCTCTTCAAACATGGGCTGCCAACTCTGAATGGAGAATTCCAGGAGTCTCATCCCAGACTTCCAACTGCCCAGTCACTACGCTCCCCCCATTGGTCACAGAGCACCCAGATCAGCTCTCCATTCAAAATTACTCCTTATGGGTGAGCTGACAAGCGTGTAAGGGAAAGGAAGTCACAGGTAGCTGTAGAATGGATTATGCTCTCAGAAGCCAGCACGGATCTGATGGTTCAAATGGCTTAGTTCTGTGTGTGTTAGATGCATAAAGTACGACATCTTCCACCCTGCCTTCAGTAATTGCTACACGGTGGGTAATCTTGGACTTGATACTTTCTCCTGTTTTATATACTTTTTTTAAATTCCTGAAACTCCTGGCCTGATCCAAGATCATCAGAAATTCTGAGTAACACATGAGATAGGATTGCTTATTACCCCTAAATGTCGTAGACAAGACCATCATGTCTAGCAGCCTCTGCTGCAATGGAAGGCGTTCCCAGAATTAAACCTAGCTGTGAAGGACTGGCAAAACATTTCGACATCACTGCTTAGAGGGGACCAGCTGGGGGGTTGTGCTCCCACGCACTTCAGTGGTTTCTGAACTCACAAGCTGAATAATCTTCCCTTTCTTCACTGTAAAGGTTCAAACTTTGGATGTTGCTGTCAGATTAACCTGACAGCACCGTCTGTGAGGAGTTTGTACGTTCTCCCAGAGACCAGGTGGAGCTTCCTCCGGGTGCTCCGGTTTCCTCCCGCATTTGAAAGAGGTATGGGTTAGGGTTAGTCATTTGTGGGCATGCTCTGTTGATGCCGGAAGCATAGAGATTCTTGCGGGCAGCCCCCACCACATCCTCGGACTGTGCCTTTGATATGAAACGCATTTCCCCTCAATGTTTTGATAATGTTTTAAGCTAATAAAGCTAATATTTTAGGTTCAAAGTAAAGTTATTATCCAAGTCCGTACACTGTATGTCACCATACACCCACCCTGAGATTCATTTTCTTGCAGGCATTCACAGTAGACCGGAAGGCAATAGAATCAGTGAAAATCTTCACACGAAGACTGACAAGCAACGTGCAATTATTAAATAAACAAATAAGACTGATCTGAGGAGTTGTGGAGTCCTTGAAGGCGAGTCCATAGTTTGTGTTCAGTGATCACTTCGTTTAGCAATACTTCGGCCCTTCGAGCTGCACTGCCCAGTAACCCAAACCTAATCACAGGACAATTTCTAGTGACCTACCGCAGCTGTACTGGGAATGGCATGGGGCCCAGCCGGTGGAGATTCTGCCTCTCAGCTCCAGCAATGCTGACCTCGGCTCCTGTCAGTAAATTTATTATCAAAGTCCGTATATGGTATGTCACCACACACTATCCCGAGCTTCTTTTTCTTGCGGGCATTCACACAAGAACAAAGAAACACAATAGAATCAATGAAAGCCTACACCAAAACGATGACTGAGAAACTACCAATGTTCCGAAGGAAACAAATGGTAGAATAGAAAGGGGGTCGGAGGGTAGTGGAGGGGAGGTGGGGGAGGGGGAGAGAAAAGAAGGAAGGAGGGAGAGAGGGCAAGATGAAAACATGAGTTGTATCATCCTTGAAAGTGAGCCCATGGGCTGTGGAATCAGTTCAGTGTTGAGGAGAGTGAAGTTGTCCACGCTGGTTCAGGGGCCTGATGGTTGTGGGGTAGTAGTAGTTCCTGAGCCTGGTGGAGTTGGAACAAAGGCTCCTGTACCCCTTCCCAGTGGCAGCAGCATGAAGAGAGCATGGTCTGTGTGGAGAATACACAATCTTCTTCAACATGTGAAGTTCGTCCAACAGCCTGGAGATGTGCACGTTGGTGGGTTAATTAATTGATTGCAGTGTGTGTGTGTGTGTGTGTGTGTGTGTGTGTGTGTGTGTGTGTGTGTGTGTGTGTGTGTGTGTGTGTGTGTGTGTGTGTAAGCAAGTAGAATTGGTGGGAAGTCAATGGGAATGTGGGTGGAGAATAAAACAGGATAATATAGACAGTGTAAAATAGGTGCTTAATGATTGGCATAGACTCTGACTCTGTGCTCAGTGACTCAATATCAGCTTCACTCTGTACCCATCCTGGGTGAAAGTGACACAAAGCCACAAGTCCTTTGTGCCTGTTGACAAGGATTCTGATT
Source organism: Hypanus sabinus (assembly GCF_030144855.1). Taxonomy (NCBI): domain Eukaryota; kingdom Metazoa; phylum Chordata; class Chondrichthyes; order Myliobatiformes; family Dasyatidae; genus Hypanus; species Hypanus sabinus. The sequence goes on from NC_082721.1 coordinate 28,256,519, forward strand.
GATCTTTCACATTACTGCCATATTCTGCATTCATTTACCTGGCCTCCTCCGAAGCACCATGCGATGTTTCCAAAGTCAATGAACCTATGTAAATACAAGGCTCTGTGGTGATTGGACAGAACAGCTCAGAAATTGACTTCACAGGCTGAGGGCAATGCCCACTGGGTTCATAGCCTGGCTGTACAGACCTACAGTTTACCCACACTCATCCCTCAGGACACTACAACTGAGTTCAGAGCAGCAATTAAAACTTCTTAAACTTTCTGTTCTGAGCAGAAAGTTCTAATCTAACTCTCAGTTACTGTCACCCTGAGCTCCACTGTCTCCACCACACCACAGACACACACATTCTCTATAACAGGAACAGTTTCTGTTTGAGAACAAATCCATTGCATTCAGGTGAAACTCTCCTAGTCTGTTTACCTCTTCCTTGTTTGGAGACTCAATGCTCTTGTTTATTATTGTCACATGTACTACGATAACAAGAAACACTTCACTTGCATACTGGTTATTACACAATGAGGTAAGACAACAACAATGCAGAATAAAATGTAAAAGACAAAGAAGTGTAGTGCAGGTAAGGTCATAATGGGATGTATTGTGAGGCCAAGACGCCGTATTATCATACATTCAAGAGTCTGATAACAGTGGGATAGAAGATGTCCTTGAGTCTGATGGTATGTGCTTTAGGCTTTTGAATCTTCTACCTGATGGGAGAGGGGAGGAGAGAGAATGTCAGGGTGGGTGAGGTCTTTGATTATGCGGGCTGCTTTCCCAAGAATCAGAGGGAGGGAGGTTCCTGTAACAAATTGAGCAGTGTCCCAACTCTGCAGGTCCTCGTGGTCACGCACAGAGCAGTTGTCCTTCCAACCTGTTAGTCATCCAGACAGAATGCTTTCTACGGGGTTGGTAAACATCAGTAAGAGTTGATGGGGAAATGCCGAGTTCCTTTAGCCTCTGGAGGAAGTAGGGATGCTGGTGAGCTTTCTTGGCAGTGACGTCAGTGTGATTGGATCAGGACCGGTGATGTTCACACCTAGAAACCCGAAGTTCTCAATCTCAACATTGACCGAAGCAACCCTCCCCCCGATGCCCCCTTCCTGAAGTCAATGACCATCTCCTGATAATCCTGTGATGGGAAATAGCTCAGCTCTGTGGTTCAGGTCAGGTTACCAGAGCTGAAAGCAGTGAGAGATGCCTGCTCAGTCAGCATTCCCTTCACTTTGCACCTTCTGCTGCCTACCCTCCACATTCCGCGCTTGACCTCACTTCTTTCTCAACTGTCCCACATTCAAGGCTTGACCATTTCATTTGCTTTCATCTTTAATGACTGTTCTACTCTTCCCTCCCTTCCACACCCTCTCTGCCAACTTGCTTTCCCTGTCTTCCCATTCTGTCAAAGGATCTTCAACCTGAAATATGAACTTCTTCCCTTTCCATCAAAGCCGCCTGGCCTTTGAGTATTCCCAACAGTTCTGATTTGACCTCTTGATTTCCAGTATCTTTGTTTTGAATTCCGAGAATCGTCCATGGAGCAGTTCCTCCCCCTGCTGTCAGAAACAGGAACTGCTCAGGAGGTGAACAACAGAGCTGTCTGTGCTGGTTTTGCAGAGGCTGATGGAGGCTGTTTCACTGGCGGGATCATTGAGAACAACATGTTAGTAGGATGCAGGTGGGTGAATATACAAAAGACCCTCAGAGTCAAGGCGATTTTTTTCACTTCTCGTACAATGTAATGTAGATCTCAATGTGGGGAAACATTCAACAGCTTGCTTTAAGGAGAAAATGAGAAGACAGGGTGGGACAAGAGACCCTGGGCTATCAGATTAGAACTCCCTTACACAGAGCCATCACAGACTCAATGGTCTCCTCTTCATTGGAGCTGGACAATAACCTGGATCCCATATCACGTTTTGTATTATTTTGTGTAATATGCTATTTTGCAGGATAGAGGACAGACACAAGACAATACAGGTTACAGCAAGAGCTTGCATATGACAGAAATGGACACATTCTATGTCAAGCCAGGTTTTCAGGTCCTCTCCCCCATTTTAATCTCCTTTACTAAACCTCGTGGTTAGTGCTTCCTGGGAATGATTTCTCAGTTCTGTCTTGCCCCTTGAGCTGGTAAGGTTCCATCCCTGTTCTGTATCAGTGCATGCTTTCACCAGGTGATGGTTGGTCCAGAGTTGACATCCCCACATTAGGTCATCCCACACATCTTTTGCCTTTATGGAAGTAATTCAGGGGATATTTAGAGACTAGCTTGTCCACTACCTTGTGTTCCAACTCCAAGCTAGTCCAAGTACTTCCTAACATACACGAGCTTCCATTCCAGAACAACTAGATCTCATCCTTACCCTCAAATCCTACTGCTGCCTTTTCCTCTCATTGATATTTCTTTCAGCCCCAAGACCCTACTAGATTAATTACTCCCTCAGTCTGCATGCTTATTCCTCCTTCATTCTATGTCTCAGTAAATCTCAGTGAGTCTTCAGCTGCCTGGACCCCAGGGCACTAGCATTCTCTCCCAACATCTGTGGTTGAGAATTTCCCACTATTCAGGATATTTACAGCAACGGGTGTGTAAAAATGGCCCAAAGGATCACTGGGGACCTAAGTCACCCCAACTACAAACTGTTTCAGCTGTTACCACCCGGGAAACTGTACCACAGCATTAAAACCAGGACCAACAGGCTCTGGCACAGCTTCTTCCATCAGGGCAACAGACTAATTAATTTACACTGACACAATTGCATTTCTAAGCTATATTAACTATTCTGTTTTATATCTTAGTGTACATACTGTTTATTAGAAATTACTATAATTTGCACATTCAGACGGAGATGCAACGATTTTTAATCATGTCTGTGAAGGATGTAAGAAATAAAGTCAATTCAATTCATGAGACAACATATCCTCATTTAGTTACTTAGTAAGTAAGAACAGAACCTGCTGGAAGCACTCAGGAAATCGGGAAACATCAATGGGGAAAACAGGGATTAATGAGGTTAATTAAGGATGTATTTTAAAATGTGACGAAAGCAACATGGTAACTCGAAGAGAGATGAGGATGACGAAAATAGGGTTCTCCTGTCTGTGATAGGACAGAAACCAAAACTGTCGAGTAAAAAATACTCTGAAATAGGCAATTAAATAAACAAAGCATGCTGGAACAACCACACCTGTGTAGGGTGGGGTGGTGGTGGGGGGAGAGAGGGGTCATTACCTAAATCCTTAAGTCCTAAAGGCTGTAACATTCTCAGGTAGACACTGTTTCACAGACTTAACATTGGGTTGCAACGCAGCCCTGTTCATTTGAGAATGATTCCAGGAATGAAAGGGTTACAGCGTGAGGAACATCTGGCAGCTCTTGGGCTGTATTCCCTGGAGTACAGGAGAATGAGGGGGAATCTCAATGAAACATTCCAAATGTTAAAAGGCCTGAACGGATTAGATATGGCAAATTTATTTCCCATGTAGGGGATTCTAGGACAAGAGGGCAACACTTCAGGATTGAAGGACGTCCTTTTAGAACTGAGATGCGGAGAAATTACTCTAGTCAGAGGGTGGTAAATCTGTGGAATTTGTCACCATGAATGGCTGTGGAGGCCAAGTCATTGGGTGCACTTAAAGCAGATGTAGATTGGTTCTTGATTAGCCAGGGCATCAAAGGGTATGGGGAGAAAGCAGGAAAGTGGGGATGACTGGAAGAATTGGATCAGCTCATGATTGAATGATGGAGCAGACTTGATGGGCTGAATGGCCTACTCCTGCTCCTATATCTTGTGGTTTTATTCTCAGAGCTCTATGCTCCATCACTACTTAAGTAACATTCTTCATTTTTCTTAAAAAAAGTGAATTTTGCATTTTCCCTACAGTATATTCCATTTCCCTGATCCCTTTTTAGTCACATTGTGCCTGCTTCACAACTTGCTCCCCCTCCCCCCCCCATTTATCTTTATGGTCCATCAGGCTCTTCAATCAACTTCACTTGCCCCTTCATTGAAATGTTCCCACTGGGACTCTTCATGTCATGTTCTCGATATTTAATTTTATGACTTTCTTTTTGTATTTGCTCAGCTTTTTGCCTTTTGCACACTAGTTGAACGGCCAAGTTGGTGCGGTCTTTCATTGATTCTGTTGTGGTTATTATTCTATGGATTTATTGAGTATGCCTGCAAGAAAAATAACCAAGGTTCTCTAGGGTGACGCATATGTACTTTGATAATAAATTTATTCTGAACTTTGAACTTTCTATGTCATTAACAAATTTAGCAATTGTACCATTGGCATCTTTATCAAAGCCATTTGTACGTTGTTAGAAGTCAAAGCCCCAGCACAAATCCCTCCGATATATTACACATTTGAACTTGCTATCCAGTATCCAAGCCTTTATGTGGAAAAAGTGGGGTGATAGTCATTCACAGGAAGGAAAGAAGGTGAGCAGGCCCTTTGGTCCAACTGGTCAACCACTTCCTGTAGCAGCTTGTTCAATATACACACCACCATCTGACTGGAGAAAGTTGCCCCTGGTCCTTTCAGATCTTCCCCCTTCTCACTTTAAACTTGAACCCCTACCTTGGGGAAAAGACTAGGCTTTCAACTTATTTCCTCACGTGTTCATACATCTCAAAAGTTACCCTCAACCTCCATTCCTCAGGGTGGGGAGGATGTAAAGTCCTGGCCTTCCCTGTAACTCAGGCCCTCCAGTCCCAGTAATATTTTTGTTCTCTAGTTTAATAATTTTCTTCCTACAACAAGGGAGAGCAGAACTGTGCGTAGAATCCCAAATGTAGCCTTGCCAGCAAAGTGTTGCTAAAGCAGAGCAAAATCAGGGAACTTTTCTGTTTTTCTTTCCAAAATGATGAAAGGTTTTAACAAAATAGATAGCTTTCCGTGGTACAAGAGTCACTGACCGGAGGGATATAGGTAGAAGTCAAACTAGAGGGAATATTTCTCATGGAGCATGTTGAGATTAGAGGGTAGGAAAGCAGGTTTAATAGGAACTTTGGAGATAGAAAAATGGATAAACAGTCACAGAAAAAATTGCAGGACAGTGGATGGGGAAAAACAGGAGAAATATTATAATGACGTGTAAAATTATGAGGGGCATAGATAGGGTAAAATCACAGTCTCATTCACCCTTCCCCACCCCTCACCTCCTTGCATGGGGAATCATGAACGAGAGGGCATAGATTTAAAGTGAGAAGGAAAAGGTTTACGAGGTACTTGAAGGCAACTTTTTATTACAGAAGCATGGTATCATTATGCAATAAGCTGCCAGACAAAGTTGTTGTTGAGGAGGGTACAACAGCAAGTTTTAAAAGGCAGTTTGACAAGTACATGGATTGGGAAAATTCAGGAGGTTATGGAAAGCACTGCCAAATAGAACTCGCTTCAATGGGCCATCTTGGTTAACCTGGACCAGTTGGACCATAGGACTTAATTATGCTTTGTTTAACTGACTGATTTAACAACCTACCCAGCAAGGCATCTTAGAAGAAGAATGGACTGAATGGCTTCCCGCTGTACCACTTCCTTCAATGGATCGATGAACTCTGGAGGCAAGGAGAGCCCAATAAAACCAGCTATTATTTGTAAGGTTACTGCATTCACAAAGTAGAGCCGCTTCTTTCACATGAGAAATCGGACAACTTTCAGAAAGAACCTCCATCTACACAGTACCTTCAGGACAAATCAGCCCTTGAGTACTTTTGATGGCAAGTCACTATCACCTTGAAGGAAATGCAGCTGTCCATTTGTGCATAGCAAGATTCCGAAACAGTGATAAAATAATGTCACATGTTTTGATGTCATATGTCTGGACTGGTCAAAGAACACTGAGGCTGTCTACAAGTAAGGTCAGAGCTGTCTCTACTTCCTGAGGAGACTGAGGTCCCTTAACATCTGCCAGACGATGCTGAGGATTTTCTATGAGTCTGCGGTGGCCAGTGCTATCATGTTTGCTGTTGTGAGGGCTGAGGGTAGCAGACATCAACAGAATCAACAAACTCATTCGTAAGGCCAGTGATGTTGTGGGGGTGGAATTGGACTCGCTAACGGTGATGTCTGAAAAGAGCATGCTATCTTGGACAATGACTCCCATCCACTCCATAATGTACTGGTTAGGCACAAGAGTACATACAGCCAGAGACTCACTCCACCGAGATGTAACACTGAGCGTCATAGGAAGTCATTCCTATCTGTGGCCATCAAACTTCACAACTTCTCCCTCAGAGTGTCAGACACCCTGAGCCAACAGGCTGGTCCTGGACTTATTTCCACTTGGCATAATTTACTTATTATTATTTAATTATTTATGGTTTTATATTGCTATATTTCTACACCATTCTTGGTTGTAATGAAACCAAATTTCCCTCAGAATCAATAAGTTATGTCTGTCTGTCTTGATGTTCAGTTTGCATAAGCTTTGATATTGGCCCAAACATGGCCTTATGTCTAAGGCTTTGACCCTATACTGCAGCATCAGTCTCTCGTTACTCAAGTCCTAACCTCACATCTCTTAGGTCCAAGAGTTGTCCAATAGCCTTGCTAATGTTGTTCACTGCTGTACATGATTCTGTCTGAGGTTGAATGGGTATTCTCATTTTTAAGTAACATAATGCCATATTTTGAAGCACTGTGAGAAAGGCTTGCCTAGATAGCATGCTTTGCATCTTAAGTAAACTGTCTGCACCTTAAGTAGCATTGTCTTCTCTGCTCTATTCCCACAAGGGGAAGGGAGCAGGTATGAGGAAGAAATTCTTTAGGCAGAGGGTAGTGAATCATTGCCACAGATGGCTGTGGAAGGCAAGTCATTGGGTTGTTAGGTTCTGGATTAGTAAGGGCAAAGGTTACAGGGAGAAAGCAGAGAATGGAGTTAAGGGGGGTAATAAATCAGCAAAGATCGAATGGCAGAACAGACTTGATGGGTTAAATGGCCTAATTCTGCTCCAATATCTTATGGGAAATTAGAGATGACCTAAAGCTTAGACAAAGATAGAGTTTCAGGAGTATCTTAAGCAAAGTAATGTTTAGGAAGTAAATTCTAAAACAGACAAAGGCAAGCCCTCAAGGGTGGAGTGATTAAAATCACAAGACCATAAGGTATAGGAGTAGAAGCAGTCCATTAGGCCCATCAAGACTGCTCCACCATTCAATCATGGGCTGATCCAGTTCTCTCAGTCATCACCACTCCTCTGTCTTCTCCCCGTACCCTTTGATGCCCTGGCAAATCAAGAACCTATCTACCTCTGCCTTAAATGCACCCAATGATTTGGTCTCCACAGCTGCTTGTGGGAACAAATTCCACAGATTTACCACCCTCTGGCTAAAGTAATTTCTCCGCATCTCAGTTCTAAATGGACGTCCTTCAATCCTGAAGTCATGCCCTCTTGTCCTGGACTCCCTTACCATGGGAAATAACTTTGCCATATCTAATCTGTTCAGGCCTTTTAACATTTGGAAAATTTCTATGAGATCTCCCTTCATTCTCCTGAACTCCAGGGAAGGCAGCCCAAGAGCTTCCAGATGTTCCTCATACAGTAACCTATATGGTAACCCTTTCATTCCTGACAACATGGATCATCAGGGCAGCAGAAATTTTAGAGCGCAGTGTTGGAGGAATGGGACAGGGTGCTGTGGTTTATGAGGCTGCAGGAGAACAGGTATAAAGAACCCAGAGAGTTTTGAAAACAAGGTCCAGAACAGTTAAAACACCAGGATCAGCAAATTTCAGTAAACTGAAAATAATTAACTTCTTCACATTCAACCTTTGCCCAAAAAATTCCAGAAGTATACAAAAAAACCACGTTGAGCGCAATATCCTCTTACATGCTGAATCAGCGTGTAAACTTCATGCTAGAATTAAACTTTCTTTTAACTCATTTGCAGGTCAGTCGACTGTTGTTTATAAACCCTAGTGTTTACTTAGTGTTGACAGAGCTAGGGATCATCTAAAAACTAAACACAATGGAGAATTATTTATAGTTCAAGAATTCAGAGTTCACAATAGTGGAGTTGCCCAACATCCTTTGTCTCTTTAACTCCAAGATTGTCAAAAGGCTGCAGCAGATCACGTACTAGGAGTTGATGCATTAATCATGTGTGAGTGGCTGGAACATACATGGCTAACAATTGCGAGATTTATCACCAAAACAATGCTTTCAGAATTTAAGAAATTTACTCCCGTCGATTGTAATAACATGCTTTGATGCTCAGTTGTATCAGCTTCAGGCATTCTTAAACAGCGACAGTGCGGAATCAGGTCTGTGTTATGATCGGAGTTGAAATGGAACTTCCTGTCCTAACAATTAAAGTCACCTGCACTGCTTTGAAGAAATTGTTAGCACTTCTGCAAATTTTCTTTGTTCTCTATAATTCTACCGACACCAACTAATTTAAAATAAGCAGCTTAAAGGAAGGCAAATTTTTAAGAGATCAGAAGCTTCTTTTTAAATTTGAGGGTACTCCCCCCCCCCAATACCAAAATAAAGCAAAATGCTACTGGTAGAGGAGAAATTGTTGAAAACACTCACAAGTCATGAAAGATTGCCCACCTGAGACATTGATCCCATTTTTTTCACTCCTAGGTGCCACCTTCCCTGTTAAGTAGTGAAGTGCAGTTCTTGTTTTAAGGTTCAACTGCAGTGCCATGGGTCTACAAACACGTGCCTGCCCAGTTCATAAACTGCCACTATTTTTCAAGAATATGATGACAGCACCCATTACTAAAACTGGGCATTCTTTTCCCCCACCCCCAGTTATTTAGTTCATTTAATTTAAACTTGCTGATTGCTCTAACTGGATTGAAATTCCAATCAGCAGACTATTGGTCTAGACTGTTGAAGTTCTAGCCAAGGAACATAACCATGTTGTTATTATATCCTTATATCCATTTATGGAATTAGTCAAAAAAGTCAGTGTTTCATTCAACACACTCAAGATTTAACAATATATTCAATAAATACGGCTCATTTATGTTCACTGAGACTCAGCAGTATGCCCCACAACCCAGAGAATGCTGGAATTCACCCAGGTCGTGCAACTTCAGTTGGAAGGGAAACTTTGACCTTTCGGTTAGATGGCAGAGCATATGAGTGCAACAGTCCTTCAAAGGTACTTTCTCCTTTGTAAAATTTGTTGGGTGTTTTTTTTTTACGATCAGAAGACAATTCTTCTCCAGGAACTTCGAGCACTGCAGGGCTAATCCATCAGTGAGCTGCTCGTTGATTGGAGTAGCTGGACATGTGTTGGCAGCAGAGCTGGCCTTAGTGCCAAAGGGGATGGCAGTGATCTTGGAGAAGGAGCCAGCCGAGCTGTCAACGGAGACGGTTGGGATATTGGAGGACTCCAGGCACAGAGCAGCTGACCCAGAAGCATTGAAGTTGGTGCAGTTTAACTGTGGGAGATTGTCTTGGAGATTTCGTGTAGTCGCAAGACTCTTTTGGACAATGATAATGCAAGTTGCTGCAGGCTTATTTCCCTTGTCTGGTGGAGGGACAGACAACATAGGAGCTGTGCAGCATCAGTTGTAGCAAGGACTCGGCCTCAAGCCTCGGGCTTGCCTGCTGCTGCAGACCAGGTAAGCAGTGCCACAAGATGAAGTCTGCATTCAGCTAGGACCAGGCCTCTCCCTTCAGTGCTGACCCCCCCCCCCCCCCCCCCCGTCCCATGTTCAATTGGTGGATTGACAGGCTGCATTGCATACATCTGATAAACTGTATCATCAATTTCCAGACATTGTCGCTCAGGGTCTTGGACTACATATTTTTCTTTGCTTTTATTTTGAATGTTACTTGCTATTTTGAAGTTTGCATGTTATTTTGAATGTTATGCACCTTAGCCCCAGAGAAACACTCTCTTGTTCAGTTGTATCTATGTATGGTTTGAATGATAATTAAACTTGATTTGAAACTGATGATATTTTGGGTGAAGGTCTGACAAGGCTGGAAAAGTGAAAACAAGTAAGGTTTCAGAGAGAGGGAGAGGGAAAGAGAAGACTAAAGAGGGAATAGGGTAGAGAATCAAGGTGACTATCAGCTGGTAGCTCAGGGTTGCCTCTGTGTACTGATTGGGTGGTGTTCTGAAAAGCTGTCATCCAATCTATGTATGGTTTGTGGTGTGAGATCTCTAACCTCTTGCTTTGGCAGTGTGTGGTATCCACCTGCTGTAGCAGGTTTCTATTGTACAGGTGCCCAAGAAGAGCATGGGAACCTGCCTCAATGACCATTGGCCAGTAGCCCTTACATCCACAGTGATGAAGTGTTTTGAGAGGTTGGTGATGACACATATCAAACTTAGATCCATTCCAATTTGCCTATCAGAGCAACAAGTCCACAGCAGATGCCATCTCATTGGCTCTTCATCAACCCTGGAACATCAGGACAGCAAAGAAGCATATGTCAGGGTGCTCTTTGTTGACCATAGCTCAATATTCAATACTGTCATCCCCTCAAAATTAATCAATAAGGTCCAAGCCTTTGGCCTCAATATGTCCTTGCGCAATTGTATCCTCAATTTCCTCACATGCAGATCCCAGTCAGTTCGGATTGGCAACAACATCTCCTCCACAACCTCTATCAGTACGGGTGCACCACAAGGCTGTGCGCTTTGTCTCCTGCTCTGCTCAGTTTACACTTATGACTGTGTGGCTAAGCACACTCCAATGTCATATTCAAGTTTGCTGACAACCATTTTCATTGGCCTCATGGTGACGAATCAGCATAAAGGAGGGAGATTGAAAATCTGGCTGAGTGGTGTCATAACAACAACTTCTCACCCAATGTCAGCAAGACCAATGAGTTGATTATAGACTTCAGGAGAAGGAAACCAGAGGTCCATGAACCAGTCATCAATGGAGGATCAGATGTGGAGAGAGTTAGCAACTTTAAATTCCTCAGTGTTATCATTTCGGAGGACCTGTTGTGAGCCCAGCTCACAAGTGCAATTATGAAGAAAGCATGGCAACACTTCTACTTTCTTTGGAGTTTGCGAAGATTAGGCATGACATCTAAAATACTGACAAACTTCTATAGAAGTATCGTGGAGAGTACATTGACTGGCTGTATCACAGCTTGTTATGGAAACACCAATGCCCTTGAATGGAAAAATCCTACAAGAAGTAGTGGATATAGCCCAGTCCATCACGGATAAAACCCTCCCAACCACTGAGCACATCTAACATGAAACACCATTGTAGGATAGCAGCTTCCATCATCAGGGACCCCATGTCATCTCTCTTCTTGCTGCTGCCATCAGGAAGTTTCAAGAGCTCCAGAACTCACACCACCAGATTCAGTAACACGTATTACTCCTCAACCACCAGGCTCTTACTTCACTCAACATCACTTGTTCCATCCTTTAAATGTTTCCACAACCAATGGACTGACTTCCAAAGATTCTTCATCTCATGTTCGATATTTATTACTACTTCTTTTTGTAATCTGCAGTTTATTTTCTTCTGCATTCTGGTTGAACATCCTAGTTGGGCAGTCTTTCATTCATTAATGTTTTCTGTTACGGGTTATTATTCTATAGCTGTGAGTATGCCCACAAGAAAATGAATGTCAGGGTTGAATATGGTAACATACACGTACTTTGATAATAAAATTACTTTGCACCACAACTTCCCAAACTCACGACACTAACACCAACAGCAAAGGAAGAAGTTGCTGGGAAACACCACCACCTACTGATTCCTCTCCAAGTTGCACATCATCCAAATTTGGATGGTGCACTGCTGGACCTTTGCGCTCACTTGGTTCAACACCTGGCTCATCATCACTTTCTGAATGGAAATTAGAGACAATTAATAAATGCTAGCCTTCCCAGCCACACCCAGATCCTAAAAGTGATTTAAAATCCCTGGAATATGCTTTGAGGTATCATAACATCTGCAGACAGTCATTTGCCATTAGCAGGTATCCACAAACTGCTGATCTGGGTAACTGATTAATATGCTAATGAACTCCATCAAAGGGAATATTTTAATAGATGTACTTGGGCTGTGCTTTGCATTTACAGAGGCATTTATGATCCCTAGCATGTCTCAAATGTGCTTCTGAAAAAAATTCTGAAATTTCTAATCACAAGAGCTCCTTCAACCAAAATCACTAAACAGCAAATCATTAACCTTCCAGAAAATAACAGGTATCAGTTTAACACCTCATCCGAAAGCAATTTAACATTCCCTTATTATGGTGTGGAACTGATAGGCAAAAAAAAAAGCAGAAAACGTCCAGGTTTGATTCCTTAACTGCTAGCCTGTGGTCTTTTTGAAAGGCTCTTGAATGCCATCCACTTATGTGCACTTTCTCCCCATTTAGTACTTATCAAGTTCTGTTCCCATTGAACCCCAAGTGGAAGTGCGTTCCTGAGCACAACTCACTGCATTAATAACTCTCAATGTTTGCTACTATGGCTTTCTTTTACTGGACATTTTGCCAGTGCAAACAGTTCATCCCAATTTACCCATCAAACTCTTGAATGTCTCTACAGAAGTTCTGAACTAAAAAGTTGATAAACATTCAAATCCTTCCAGATTCACTATTTTTTTTTGCCACCCAATAACACTTGCTATGAAAAGTATCCAAACCTACAACTCAAAAATATTAATTCTTCAGGATTTGCAAACTTCCCTCCAACTTCCCCAGAAAATGATTTGTTGACTAGTCAACTGTAGATACGAATCATCTGTGTCTGAAGCAAATAAATGCAAGATTAGGTAATAAGGGGCAGATTTTCTTTACTGAAGAACAAAATAAGATTTTACAACAATCTGTTAGTTCTATAACCATCACATTTAGTATGTTTTTTAAAAATAAAATGGAATAATAATTTAAATTCCACAGCTGCCATATTGAAATTTGAACTCTCGTTTCAAACTCCATTATTAATTCACACTGGATCAGTTTTAGTATCCAACCATTGTATTACCATACTGAATCATGTTAGATGGTTATAAAATAACAGAATGGCACAAATTAGCCATCAAGCCCAAATGTTCAATGCTGGAGTTACCGTTCCATGCAATTTTCCTCCTCTAACTAGAGAGATGAGCATTCATATATAAATGCAAAACTGTCGTCCACGTCAACCTGTGAGAGTGAGGGCACATTTTAACTATTCAGTGAAAAGACATTTATTCTGAAATACCAGTGAGATTTATAGCAAATATCTTACAATTTGCTGATGAAATTATTTAAAAATCCCAATGATTCCACACTGGCTCACAGGGTAGTGTTTCCCTACACACCCTGTAAACTTAACAAGTCCTTTTAAAAAAAAATCCCATTTATTATATTATGTAACACCTTGAAATAAATAATTAGAATTGTTACCATCAACACTTAAGTATTAGCTAATTTAATTATTATTATAGCCCAGAAAATCTGCTGGTCTGAAGTCACAAGCATGCTGCATAAATGGAGATTTACTATATTCGCGACTTTTCCTTGTGTTTATGGCTCCTTGTCCTGCCCACACCCACCATCCCTCCCAAGTGAAGACAAACGTATTTATACTTCAAATAAGTTAACTTTCTACCTGTTTACTCTTTAACTTATTTTCTAGAGAAACGTAGCCACGGTATAATTAACAAAGAGGCAGAAGCAGTCAAGCTAGATTCATGTACATTTTAATAAATACTTTTTTCTGACAATTCCTATTTACAATTTGTACAGTTTTGGTAGGCACATTTGTAGGAGGCAACAAGCTTTTAACAAAACCTCCAGAGACAAATTAAAATGTTACACCATATAATCATTGCAGATGCAGTACTGAACCCAGTGTCTGAAAAGTTAGAGAGTTGACCTTTTAAGCTGCTTTTTAGAACAGGGCTTTTCACTTGGCAAGATATGCTTCATAGAATTTCCGGTACAAAGCTGGAGATGTGCAGTTATGTTAAAATACCAAAAACTATGGCTCGTTTGTTGTGTAAAGCTACTGATGTAACTTCAGGTCACTTCAAAAGCACATTACAACCAATGAAACACTGGAAGTTTAGTCACTGCTGTGATGTCAGAAACATGGTGGCTAATTTGCAATGGCCACAGGATAGCAATGAGATAAATAACTAAATAATCACTCGTCAGCTGAGAGATAAATGCTGGCCTGAACATGGGAAGCAAACCTCACTCCCCTCCATACAATATTCTCCCTCTAGCCATGGAAACACTGAGATCCCTATTTAGTGTCCCGATGAACAGATGATAGCTCTGAACATAGCACTTCCTTGACACTGGCACTACATACATCATGCTCAGGATTCTGGGTGGGGTGACTTGAAGCCACCACCTCAGGTACACGGGAGCTTTACCCACTGAGGTATGGCTGACACAAACTGCTCAGCTAAAATGCATTTGGCTCATAGTGCAGAACTCCAGATGCAAATCCATGATGCACTTCCTGAAGCGCTGTAAAGCCTGGATAATGTTACCTTTGCACATCTGAATAATGTCAGTGATTCCTGTTTAAAACTGTATTTCATTTGATACAATGCATCGGCATGAAGACATACCTTTCATTCAATAACTGATAACAAATTTTAGGAGGAATGAGTGTAATAAAAATCACCCATTAACAATGACTAATTTTAAACTCTCACCCGAGTAAATCAAGCCAATTCAAAACTAGCCAGGTAAATTGTTTTGACATCAAATATCTTGATATCATCTTCCCCAATCATGCTCTTTTCAAGTGCTTTATTTTTGCTGTACTTTGCAGATACAGCCACTCTGTGGACGTAAGAGGCCATTGATGCTGGAACGTGGAACATCAAACAATTTACTGGAGAAACTTAGTGGGTCAAGGGGTGGGGGGGTGGGTTTGTGTGTGTGTGTGTGGATGCAGATATGATCAGAAAGTTTGATAATTCCTTCATCACTCCTGAACCCCACCACCACCACCATAGATGCTGCTCAGCCAGCTGAGTCCATTCCAGTAGATTATTTAACCACTTTGTGCCCCCCCTCCCCTGCATTTTAAAGTGGTCACTCTTCTAAATACAATACAGCTTACGTACAGAGCTTTAGCTGAGCCAGACTTGTAGTCTCATCCAAACATCTTTCAAATTCCTTGGCCATGGAGTATTCAATGTATATAGTGGATAGAATGCTGTATAAGAAAATCCAGACTTTCAATTCAAAGCAGATCTATATGACCTAATGTAAATCACACTGAAGTCAGAACAATCTAAACACAAACCTTTCTTCTGAAACAAGTTTTTCAACAATCCTGGATTCACAGGTTTGTAGGGAGTGATTACATGTATTGGGGCCAAGACGAGTACAAACGTAGACATTTTCACCTTTCAGAGCAGGAGTTCACCACCTTTTTTATGCCATGGACCACTACCATTAACCAAGGAGTCCATGGATCCTAGATTGGGAACTCCTATTTTAGAGCATAAAAAAAATTTATTGGGCTGCATCTGAAATCAGGATTCACAGGAAGGAGGCACCCATAAGATGTCCAACTAGTACAGAGTAGTGGCTGGGGGGGGGGGGGGGGCGGGTGTAGAAACAGACAAAACTGATGAATGCACTAGTCAAACAGAATATGGAGTCAAAAGAGACTGCAGATGCTACAAGTGGAGCAACACACAAGATACTGGAAGAACTCAGCAGCTGAAACAGCAACTATGTAGGGGGAAGGGAGGGAAATGGACAGTAGCTGAGTCCTCCAACATCCCAAGTTAAAGATGAAGAATGTGAAACATTTGAGCAGCCAACACCATTTTCCAAATTCCTGGATGCAGAATCACACAGTGCTGAAGAATATGTAAAAACAGGAGGTGGTGCACAGAAAAAAGATGCAGCATCTTACTGTATTCAATAGATCAGTGAAATCTAACAAGTGTCAATACTACTAAGACAAAACAGGCCGGTGTTTCTTCTTCAATGTTAGTCTACCCAGAAAAATAACCTCTTCAGCACGATTCTCATTCAACATTTCTGTGTGATTGCAAGGTGATTTGCTGCTAGATAAGCAGCACTTTGTTAAGCTAAATCTTACAGAAGCAATGAAGTACGTGACAGGATTAGAACTGTACTATGATTTTCTCCTTAAAGTAGTAAAAGGATTTTCATTTCTATAGTGCCCATGATACGGGCCTCCCGAAGAGAAGAAATCCTGAAGTGTATCCATAACTGCTCATTAGAAAAGCAGTCATGGTCTGCACAAGAAGCTGTAAAACTGAGTAAAGTGCTCCTGACCAGATAATGTATTTTTTTTTGTTGAGATAGGCACTAGCCCACAATATCAGGGTAATGTCCCAACTCTTCTGTGCAACAATGCCATAGGAACCTTTACATCCTTTCAAGAGGCAAACTGGGTCTTGGTTTAACATTTCACTAAGAAAAGCAGCACCTTTTACAATGCAGGTTAATTCAGCCTGGCGCTGATCACTATTTTATGATGCCAAGCTGTGACAATAGCTGAAGATATGACCTCCACTGATGGGTTTGCCTAGGTTTGAAACTTGACAATCACAGTATCTGCATCAACAATTAAGCTTGCTTAGAAACTTCTAAATTAGCAAAGCTTTGAACAGGAAAATATATTTCTAAAATGCATGATTAAATTATTCCATTTAATAACACTGCTTGAACAGTTTCTCCACATGTGCAGATGGGACAGAACTAAACTCTGACAACAAGGATCAGTTAATCCAGTAGATACTCTTGAAAACAAAATTAACGTTTTGCAAAAAGCTTCAAGCAAACATAAACATAGCTTTTCATATACCAGTTATAAAAAGACAACCTCGGGAGAGGTAGATAGGATGGGTGAAAGTGGATATTTAGAAAATTACCTCAGCTGATCACTAAGCACCATTCGCAAATGTCATCCAAAGCCCATTTATGAACTTTGCTCTCCCAGCTGATAAGGGAGGGTAAAATTATTGTTGAGATCACTCAGTATTTTCTTTGAGCACCAGCTTGGGCAGACGCCTACCTGAACATAGCTAAACAGCAATAATTACATAACTCACTATATCACCTAATTACCTTCCAACTCAATTCATTTTACCAGAGAAAGAATTTGTTACTGTGAGAAGAGAAGCTTTTGATCACGACAAGTTGTTTTTCCTAGTTTCTAGATCTTTGAAGTAGATTCTGTAGATTATCTACAGCTAAGTGATGTTTTGATAGACTAGACTATTGTACATTCTGAGCTGCTCCAAATCACTGGGTGTCAACATGTTGACAAACTCAGCCTAGTTTAGCTTACAGGTTATAGGTAA
This sequence comes from Hypanus sabinus, assembly GCF_030144855.1. Taxonomy (NCBI): domain Eukaryota; kingdom Metazoa; phylum Chordata; class Chondrichthyes; order Myliobatiformes; family Dasyatidae; genus Hypanus; species Hypanus sabinus. The sequence goes on from NC_082721.1 coordinate 28,273,767, forward strand.
GTACAGGCAAGCACAGAAACAGGTTTGGCTGTCATATCTGAAGTGGATTCCCTCTCCCCACTTCCATATGAAGTACATTCTGAGAATTCAAATTCTTTATTAACCATTAGACCAGCTTTCACCATGAAATTAAACATTTCTATTGCTAATGCAAGTGCAAATCGTAACTTCAGAAGCAATGGCATTTCAAAGCTAGTATTTAGCTGGACCGTACTTAATGTTTCCAAAATCCTGAATCTGAAAACCCAGTGGGAATTTTCACAGTCCCATACATCCACTGATACAGCAACTCATCACATAAAAGTTAGTGAGGGTCAACAAGCTGAATAGACCAAACCAGAATGACAATGGAATTCAACAGCAGTCATCATGTGGGGTTCAGCACAGGATGATTTTATAACCCTGTGCTCACACACTAGTTTATGCATGAACAAATCAACTGCAGCCCTATATTCTTCAATTCTAATCTCATTGTAGACCAAACACCGGAACCAAAATATATTGAGCTCCACAGCCATCTTGCTTTGACCAATTAAAAGTTCTATGATGCTTTAAGTGCTTATTACCATCAAGTTCCCACATTTATCTACCAGCTTCCAATGAAGGCAAGTCCAACACGCTCAGCCACTGCCCAAACTCTCACTGGACAGCATACGAAGAACAGCTGAAACATTTTAGATAAACATCTTTTGGTGCGAAGTACAACACCAACCCTGAAAAGGCTTCAAAAATAATGCCCACCTTAGACCAGTTCTAAAATAGCACACATATTAAGGCCAATTTGACTGGCGCACAAGAAAAATCTAAAGATAAATTGTAATATTGTTTGGCATATGTAGATATCTAATATAATTCTATAATGTCACTATAAACTTTTACAGTAAATGTTACACAAACTTGTTGAACTTTAGTGTACTGTTACAAGTACAATTATCCATTGAGGTCTATAATAACCTCCCAATGCCCACATTGGAGCATCAAAGCTTATTATCCCATCAGATTTTACTCGTCATATGGGTAATTAAATACTAATCAAAAGTCATAATTTGTCAATTTAAAGTGTTTTTTTGTTGAACATGTCCATTTTCTACAACCTGGTGGCAAGCAAACTATTTGCTTTGGACCCTTGCTGGATATTGCATCATAGTGTTTCTATCTCCTTCAAGAAGCTTTCCCTCAGCACACCCCCCCCACCCGCAAAAAAAAAAGTCATTTACAGCTTGTAATAGTCAACAGGGCACAATTTTAAGTTTTTCTTGGTATGCAACAGAGTTATGTAATTAAAAATAATTGAAACCTGTTTCAGTCATTAAAGGTCTGGTGTTTGTGATGAGACACTTAGCTACAGCACATCGGCTCTTTCAAAACCATTAGTAAAGTCTAGAGTATTGGGGGTGAACAATTGTGTTGCACAAAATATATTATGATTGTTAAGTTTTCACAGGGACTCCCCACAAATATCAACAACTAAATTACTTCTATATACTTGCAATGAGAGAGGGGAGTAGAGGAAAAACACTGACTGACCTTATGGTAAAGATTCAATAGCTTTTGCACCATTTCTTAAGTAGGCCAATTAGCCTTTCATAGAGAAAATAAACACAGATCACTAGCTTACACAAAGGTAGCTTCAATGTCCTCTCTCCCACCTCCCCTCTAATTAACTTCAAAATATAAAAGTACAAAACAGAAAATGAATTTTACAATCGCTATAAAAATGGCAAATGAAAACAATGGCACTGTTAATAACAGAACCAGATGCTGGAGATAGTGGAGGCACATGCCAAGAGAGCTCTGTAGGTGAATTTCTTTCTTTCAGCAGCACTTCATATTGCAAATGACCTGCAGTCTGAATCAAAAGTGCACAAAGAAGAGCAGGGTAGTTACAATGTAGCTGTGCAGTGTATTGGAGGGGGAGAAATGGCTATTCTGAAAATGGTGATAGCACACTAGGCCATTTCCAGCACAGGAAGCAATGATAATTATTGTATCAGCTCATCCTCGACAAAACATGCATCTTGTTTTCTTTACAATGATTACTCAAATGCACATGTACCCTTAATAATTCTGAACTGCCAGTATTCAGGTTGACCAGAGGGTCTTCATGGCTTACACTTTACAAGCCATGCACACTTTCTCATAGTTCACTCAAACGACAATGTCCATGGTGAGAGTTGAATAATTTGAACACAGGGGCGAGTGGTCATGAATGTAGAGGCAAACATTTTCCTCCCCACCAGCTGTTACATAGCAGAGTAACTAGGAAGAGAACTCAGCCTAAACTCTAATACCAGTGCAATTGAACCTCACAGTATAAAACATTACTTAAGACTTGTATGGTAGTCTACAAGAATCTGTCAAAGGGAGCTCGTAGAAAAATAGGTTGATGTTAGACTGAAACAGACTGGTATACCATGAAACTTTCATTCAGGGCTATATATAACTTGGGTATAAAAATCCAAATGGTTTTTGAATTCATTAGTTATCACAGTGGATTACGATTGCTCTTAAAGTTAGGGGAATTAACCAGGTACATATCATCCTCCAAAGGCTGTCTACTGGAACAGCAGTTTCTACTCCTGAACCATTGACAAGCAAAATGACTCACAATTATTGCGAATCAGATCGCGCTAGACAGAGTGAGCAAGTGCAGGAGCTGGAGGCAGAGAGAACAAGCAAGGTGTGAGTTACTCATCCATCCTTTGTCAACTACTTTTAGACCGGAGAGTTTCTACAGTACAATATGGTGAATTGTTGTTTCTGACGTGATTGAGAAAAGTGATCACAGCCAACTCTAATGAATGGTGTTGATTGGCTTGGGAATCAGTTGTTTGTATGGCTTCCTTTTCCCACCTCCCTCAAAAAAAATAACGAGACTGATCAGAAACTGGAGTTTCTGCACAGTACCAAATGGGGCACTTGACTTGTTCACCAGCTCCCTCTGCCTTCTTCCTCATACCTTCTGGATTTCCACAATGACTGACTGGAAACATTAATTCACCATAAGGGAAAGCTCACCAGGTTGGGAAAAATTGTCAGTGGATGAATCTCAGTACCAACAGGAAACCAAAATGAGTAAGTACCAAGTGTACACAAGTGGAAGACAGCAACATAGCTGTTCACAGTGCCATCCAAATAAGTGGTACTGATTAGAGACTATGGTTCAAATACCAATGTGCTGCTTTAAAAAGCATTAGATATTTACGTATAGACCAAAAAGCCAGTATTAGCATACACATCTAATACACACCATTCGCACCCAAAACTTCTATGTTTGCCCCGCCACTCCGTTTGGTTACCTTTCACTAATACAGACCTACAGCAGATTGTCAGATATCTGAATTCAGAACATTCCGAATTTGTCCAGTGAGAAGAAATTTTAAATGGATCTTTTTGCGATTTTTGTAAATTTCAGTGGCATTATAACCAAGCTTGTGGCCACCTACAAGATGATATTTCTGGGAAGCCCCAATAATAGCACTATGTGGAAAAAAAACATTTGTGTGTAAGTAGCACAGCAACTTGCCAAGCTATTGTAACAGACTTCTGGTGTCTTGCACAAGGCATAAAAAAAAATGAAATCCTGCATTTACGGGATTTGGAGATGTACCTAATGACAAACAACCCAAGATTTTCCAGACTCCAATAAGTTGAATAGGTGGAGGACCAGAAGGCATTATGAGAAAACCATTTTTTAAACTTTAAATCAATAGATGTAACTCTGAACTGAATAACTCAGAGAAAGTATCAGTATTTCTGAAATGAAAACCTTGGGTCAACAGCCATGTCTGACCTCCACGTCCATCTTGAGCTGCACTAGATAGGCAGCTCATCACCATTATACACAACTGTCTTGTAATAAGGGTTCCTTTCCATCCGGGCTTGTGCTCTGTGGACTGTGCGTATGACCCTGGGACCCATTATTGTGTTTTTTCCAGCTGCCAGAACGCAGAGGGAGACCGCTATGTTCAGGGATGAACAAGGCAACCAGCAGAGAAAGCAACACCGAGCATGCTCCAAAGAGAAAAGGAGGTCCTGGGATTATGGTGCTCTGAAAAGAACAAGGAGAAAAAAGGGGTCAGTAGAACTATACGTTACCAACATAACAATATTCTTTATAAACATTTTGTTTCAATATCCTTGTTACATGTGTTTACTAGGGGATGCACTATTAGAAAGTAAATAATGAACTTTTACATTTAAAACATATAATACTGAGATCCAGCTGTGAAGTACTTGAAACTGCAGTGACTTTAGCATGCAAATATGAACAAGTAGACTTCCGCAAGTTGCTGTCTCACATGGTTACAATACGAATTAGCTGATCTGACTTAAGTGGTGATGACTGAGCAAGATACAGAAAGCAAAACACCTTGGGTTCAACTGTTTCATCACAAAGCTCTGCAATTTCAAGTAATTTAAATGGATGCCAAATGGAGTCAAGTATTGCAGCACCAAATTCCATCAGTTTCCTTGCAGTCAGGCCTGTCGGAAGTGACTCAAATCATTTAATAATGATGAAGCAGGAAGATACGCAAGTTTTTAGGGCATCTATACTTCTGTGAATACATTAGATTGAGTGTATTCAAACACTTCAACAATTACTCTTCCCAAAAATAAAATACTGCAGATGCTGGAAACATTGAATAGGTTAGGATGCATTTGCAGGGAAAGAGAAACATTTTCAAGTAGATGATCCTTCTAAACAATCATCAAACCGAAATGCTAACTTTGTTTCTCTTTCCATGGATACGGCTCAACAGAGGATTTCTAATATTTCATTTTTTTTTCATACCACTGCTCTTAAATACTTATTTAAAACCACAAGGCCCAGGATATTTAATTAGTTTTCCTTTTCCCTTTATTTTTGCTGCCATTCTGGTACATACCCTTGCATATATGCAATGGGTTGATACACTCTGAGGCAAAGCTCTCAAGGGACAGACAGAGTATACAAGCTGAGGCCTAAATAGTGTTCTATAAAGTGTAACTTGATTTATATACCATACAACTACTTGTAAAGGTAAAAGTCCCATGCAGCCTTCTTTTTAAAGAAAACGTTACAGGCTGACTATAGTGGATATAGCTAACAGACATGCATAGACAAGGAAATTTTCCTTACCTCATCAGTGGGATTCTGCATGTTCCCTTTTGGAACTTTACCAGGGTTATCAACATCGTCCATTTCATTTAGTTCCACGTGGAAAAGGTAGAATACAAATCCATACAGTGCTGGACCAAGACCATTACAAAGCCCACGAATTCCAGTAATCATTCCTTGTACAACTCCTGCAGAAACAGGGAAAGATCAACTCAAATATATAACAATTAAAAACTTCATATTAAAGTCATTGTTTTCTAATGAAGGAATGAAAATTTACTTTCTGAAATTGCACCCAGTAATCTTAAAATTGTTCTAGCAATTGTTGAAATAATAAATATGTCCCACGTTCCTTTCAATAGATGCTGTCTGACCTGCTGAGTTCCTCCAGCAGTTTGTGTGTTATGCTCATGCCCTTGATACATACTACCACAAGAACAATACAGGCTATTTAACTTCTCTAGCACATTTTCTTACGACCTCCAGAGACAAAGCATCAATTACTGTTTGTAGAACAAGTCTAAATTTCTCCTGCCCATTCACTTGTGCACATTTCCCCTAACTGTATAGTTAAAAAATTTAGATCATGCCTTCTCAATCCTGGTATCCCCACCCCACCAGTTCAAATCATTCAATGGTGAGAATAGTTTCCTTCCTTCATTTCCTACAGAAACACTGGAACTTCCCTGTGGATATTTTCCATAAATGGTAGTAACACTGCACTACCATATCCATTGACCATGTTTCTAAGTAAGGTGTTAACAGGTTGATTGGCTATAAAAGGCAACACAGCTAATATTGAACAGTGATTGGAGACAGAAACTTTGTGTATTTTCATTGACCATTGCATTTCTTTGTTCTACAGTGAATGCCTGCAAGAAAATGAATTTCAAGGTACTATATGGTGACATATACATGCACAGACAATACATTTTCTTTGAACTTTGAAGCCAGAGTGACTTCTTCCACCCTTGCTTGCCTACAACTGACTGTCAATGCAATCAGCCTCAATGTAATGCCGTCCAACTACACAGCCCAAACATTCACCAGGTTCCTCAAATTTATGGATTCATTACAGGGCCTTACAATAAAAAAAAGCAAAAAAAAACTTCTCACATTCACCCGATCGGAATACAGGCAAGCAAGGCACAAAGAATGGCATACTTGCTTGCTGGCAATGTTTAATTATATCAAGTTACTCTGATTGCAACTTCAGGAAGTTTTAAAAATAGCTTGGTCTAGACAGGGTGCAGTTTGGAGACATTGGAAAATTCCTACCTTGCTGATCTGGGTCAGCATTCCGAGAAACAAGGGCACTGACTGCCGGGAAGGTGATGCTGGACATCGCAGCCACAGCACCTGCTGCCCACATCATCCTGCAAGAACAACACAAAAGCATTTAGTGTATCAAATGGTAAACACTGGAACAACTAGCCAGTATAATTTAAGTGCCCCACTCCTCAGACAGCAAACATGACCCATAAGACATAGGAGCAGAATTAGGCCATTTGCCTCATCAAGTCTGCTCTACCATTCGATCACAGCTGATCTATTTTGCCTCTCAACTCCCTTCCCCTGCCTCCTTTGACAGCTTTACTAAGAACCTATCAACTGCTTTAAATATACCCAATGACTTAGCCTCTACAGCCATCTAATGGCAATGAATTCCACAGATTCACCACGTTCTGGCTAAATAAATTCCTCATCTAAAGGGATGAACTTGTATTCTGAGTTCATGCCCTTTCGACCCAGACTCCCCAGCGACAGGAAACATCCTCTCCATATCCACTCTGTCTAAGCCTTTCAATATTTAATATGTTTCAATCAGATTCCTCCTCATACATTATTCCTTTAATTCACAGGATCACTTTCATGAACCTCCTCTGGACCCTCTCCAATGCCAGCACATTCTTAGAGAAGGGGTTCGAAAATGCTTACAACACTCCAAGTGCAGTTTGACTAATGCCTTGTAAAGACCCAGCATTACTGTTAACATTGCATTTGCCTTCCTTTCCACCAACACAACCTGCAAGTTAACCTTTAGGGAACCCTGCACAAGTACTCCCAAGTCCCTCAGCATTGCCGATTTCTGAATTTGCTCCCCATTTAGAAAAGAGTCTGTGCCTTTATTTCTTCTCCCAAAGTGCATGACCATACACTGTATTTCATCTGCCAATTTCTTTGCTCATTCTCTTAATCTTTCTAAGTCCTTCTGCAGACCCATGGAAACAGATACAGAAGTTAGTTCCAGGAGTACAAGAAGCGAATCAGCTTCAGGCACCTGTACTGCAGCATGGCAAGCAGCAACTCAGTGCCATTGCATATGAAAAAGTCAAGTGGGAAAGCAGCTGCAGGATGACTACTACATTTCCTAATAACCTGTGAACCTGTGCATTTACATCAATATCCTATTGTAAGAAAAATAGGCCAAGTCACGAAACCTAGTTGTACTCAAACAACTGATTTTCACACAGACGATAAAACTACCATGCTTCATTAACCATTACTCGATGTAACATGTTTAAAAACCATTTGAGTGAACACAAGTATTATAAAAAGAACAACTTCATTTATTTAGAGGTTTGTAGGTTTTTAAGGAACATTCTCACTACTGTTATCATCACTCAATACTCTACATGCAGCAGTGAAATATACTTAGGCAAGCTAATTGTTCCATTTACACTGTTCAGCTGGCAGTACTTCATCACTTTAATTTTGTACAGCTGGTTTGTACCAGATTAAATTTACAACCAGTCAGCTGTGATTTAAACCCAACAACTCCAAGGTTTTTTGTTGACATGGCAAATACTAGCAAATAGTTTTGCTCTGTTCCTCGGGGGAAGAGAGCTAGGAGCAGGTGGTTTTGGCTGCGTGAGAAAATCAGATGTGAAAGGAAAAGGAGGGGAGGCCTGGGATGGAGAAAGCAAATAGTACATTTATTATACTGCAGGCAATCAGCACACTTACAATGATACTAAAGCAAACATAAGTTTTATGTACAGATATGTAGAAAACAGAAGTTGACTACTCTGCTCTATTCCACCTTACAACACCATACAATAGCTGCTCATCTATTTCAATAACCAGTTTGTTCCTTCTTTCCACATCCTTTTATTCCCCTTCATTATTAAGAGATACATCTATTGCTTTCTTCTGATTTAAGATGGCACTACTGAAAGTGGGTGACACCTTATTGGCAGTTTTCAAAGCAAGAAATATGACTAAGTAGTGTATTAATAACACATTTTATGTGGAAAATTGTGGTAAACGATCACTGTGAACTATGAAGAGGGGAGTGAGGCCAATCTGAGGGTCAAGGCGTGCAGGTTGAGACTGATTCAGAGCAAGGATGATGCATGTTTGAGATGAAATTGGAGTCAAAGATGGTGTTGGAGACAGTGAAGCAAAGAAAAATTGGAGAGGGTTGAAATGAGGTTGGATCCATCTAAGTGCCAGGCCGATTTGAAAACATCAAGTACAGGCCAGCCCAGAGTGTCTCATAAGACCATAAGACATAGGAGCAGAATTAGGCCGTTTGGCCCATCGAGTCTGCTCTGCCATTCAATATTGGCTGATCCTTTTCTCCCCCATCTCCTCCTCAACCCCAGCCCCCAATCAAGAACCTAACAATCTCTGCCTTAAATACACCCAATGACCTGGCCTCCACATTTGTTTTGAAAGGGAGCCCCTCTGAGGCTGTGCCCTCTTGTCCTAGACTCTGCCACCATGGGAAACATCCTTTCCACATCTACTCTGTCTAGGCCTTTCAACATTTGAAAGGTTTCAATGAGAATCTCCCCTCATCCTTCTGAATTCCAGCGAGTACAGACCCAGAGCCATCAAACATTTCTTGTATGATAATCCTTTCATTCCACTGCAATGGAGTCTGGTCCTAGTGCTAGAGTCGACCCGGCCCTTGGACAATTTAAACGCTGGGATAGATGGACTAAAAAGGCAGGGTGTGGGGACTGGAGGCAAGGATCAGAGCAGGTTCTGCTCCGCGACATTTTACTCCACTCTCATCAGGGCTGAGGCTGTGTCGTGCTCCAGCTGCTCTAGGCTTAGTATCTACAACCTCTGCAGTGATTTACCCCACTGTGTAATGAACTGACACTGAGGCTATGGACCTACTTTGGGTTTATGGATTCAATTTTGTTCTGAATACTGATGCTTGCTGTACTGTTTGCATGATTTGCTTTTCTCTTTCTGCACATTGGTTGTTGCATGTTTAAATTGGGTTTTTTCGGGTTTCTTGTTTTGTGGCTGCCTTTGAGCAGACAAATCTCAAGGTCGTATAATTTATACATACTTTGATAACAACTGTACTTTGAACTTTGAATGTACTTAATGACTGGGCCTCCACTGTCTTCTGTAATGAAGAATTCTAGAGATTTACTTCCCTCTAAGGTTCTTTCTGATTTTGGTTCTCACTGGTAATAACCCAAGGCCAGGGAGTACTCAAAATCTCTAACCTTTGGGAACATCCTCCTTGTATTTATTGCCTAGTTCTGTTACAACTTTCTAGACTTCTCTATGATCCCCTCATTCTTCTAAATGCCAATAAATACAGGCCCAACTGATGCATTATCCCCATAGCAAGAACATTCTTCCCCAATTCAGGTAGCTAAAAATACAGTACAGAACTCAGTATCTATTACAATACTCTAAATCTAGTCTCACTATGTATTGCTGCAGTAAGGCATCCCTACCCTGATACTCATATCTGGAATAAAAAGGACACCGAGTCACTCCACTATGTGCTGCTTGCACGGGTGAACTATGTTAATTCCAAAGGGGCAGAAAGGAAGAAATTAAAGGAATTGTACTAATGTAGAACTAGTGGCAAATATATTTAATGGTTTCTATTAACATATTTAATGGCAGCTTTAAGTACAATTTAGGTATTTGAGAAACTTTTTAACCTAAAGCAGAAAGAACATGAAAATGTTCCCCCACGGCAAATAGAGAAGCATTTAAAATGCTAGATAAACTTCCAAAGGAGGCAGGGATTGAAATGGAGAGTGCAAGCATGTGGAAAATAGTGCTAACTTAGATGTTGCAACTTTGTGAATTGCAGAGATTGTGATGTTGTGAGCCTTCATGGTTTAGCCCAACAGAAAACTGACCCAGTTATCAACTAGACAAAAAAAAGCACCTAGGAATATGGGAAACATCAGATGCCAGTTAGGACTTTGATATACTGACAGTACAGTAAAAGTCTACTCTAACATATTACGTAATGGTGATCTGAGTTTTGAAATCACCTCAGAGTGGTGTGAATGTCAGTGCAGAGAGTGTAACCTGTATTAGATTTAGGAGAACTCATCCAAAAAAGACAGGTGTTTTCCATCCCTAGCAACATTCGACTATGTTTGGTAAGTACCTGCAAAAGTATTCAGCCCCCAAACTTTTTTTCACTTAAGTATTACAACCAGGGATTTAGATCAAATTAACTGAGAATTTTTTCCTGAATTACATGCTCCTCCCACCCCACCCTCCACCCCAATAGTAGAGCCCAGAAAACAGGAAAATTCACACAGCATGAAAAACAAAAAGTTCAAAAACTTAAATGTCAGCAGTTCAAAAATATCTATCCCCCTTTGTTCAGTGCTTAGTTGAACCATCTCTCGCAGCTATTTCAGCCGGTAGTCTTTAGGATACGTTTATCAGCTTTGCACAACATGGAGCAAGATTTGAATCAGAATCAGAATTAGGTTTATTCACCAGCATGTGACATGAAATTTGTTAACTTAGCAGCTGCAGTTCAATACATAATCTAGCAGAGGGAAAATAAAAAAAATAAAATAGAACATAATAATAAATAAACAAGTAAATCAATCACATATATTGAATAGATTAAAAAAAAGGTGGAAAAAAATACTGTATATTAAATAAAAAGTGAGGTAGTGTCCAAAGCTTCAATGTCCACTCAAGCTTTGCCAGGTTAGTAGGGGAGTGGGCCGGAGACAGTAATCTTGCTTGAAATGCTCGATCAGGTTAAGGTCAGTACTCTGATTGGCCCACTCAAGATCATCAATTTTCTTCACTCAAAGTCACTCCATGGTTACTCTGACATTGTGCTTTGGGTCATTGTCTTGTTGAAAGACAAACTTCCTCCCTAGTTTAAGCCTTCTGGTTGAGGTTAGTAGGTTTTTATCTAGGATCTCTGTATTTAGTAGCATTCATCTTCCCCTCAATCCTGACCAGATTCCCAGTCCTTGTGCATGATATTACCTCCACCATGTTTTACAGTAGGGATGGTGTTACCTGGCTGATGCGCAATGTTAACTTTACACCACACATACCACTTAATGTTGAGGTTCAAGAGTTCAATTTTAGTCTCATCCAACCACAAGAGCTTTTTCCACATCTTTACAGTATCTTCTAAGTGATACTTTGCAAAGTTTTTATGAGCAAGGATATGCTTTTTTTCTGTCAGGGCTTCTTCCTTGCCACTCCTCCATAAATATCCTTTTTGGGCAAAGTCTTAGAGATTGTGGAGCCATGAACTTCATCTCCAGTTGCAGCGCACTCAGAGTGACTGTTGGCATCACAGTAGTCTCTTACAATTGCCATTCTCCTCCAGTGACTAGGTTTGGAGGGAAGGCCTGACCTAGGCAGTGTGGCATGGTTTCATTTTTCTCTTTCATGATGGACTGCACTGAGCCATGAGGTATGTTCAGTGCCTTTGAGTTGGTCTTATATCCTCTCCTACATTTGTGTATCTCCATTATCATTTCCCTGATTCTCTTGAATGCTCATTCCTCTTCATTCTGGTTAGGATAAGTTAGAGTAATTACAAAGGGGATGAATACATTTTCAGCCTCACAATTAGTTTTAATTTTTAGTAAATTGTTACCAGGTTTTGGAATTTTTCTTTTGAATTGACATGAGGTAAAATGTTTTGTAGATTAAAAAAAAACCTACCTGAATATATGTTAAATTTAGCAAGTGGGACGGTAAAATGTGAAAATGGTTCTGGGAACCTGAATACTTTTTCAAGGCACTATACACAATACACTTTGAGAAGTTTGTATCATCTTTCCTTTCCTTATTCCTATTTTACCTGCTGGTCTCGTTGACAGCCAAGACCTTAATGAAAGAACACAGCTGAGCTTATTGAATGCTGTTAATGACTTGTAGCGCAAATTAAAAGTGGAAAAAACAAAATTGATTAGCAAGATACTACAAGTTTAGAAGTGTTATAAACCACTTTGTGTGGTAGCAGTTGCTTTAGCTTGTTTTTGCTTTTCTGGGTTTAGCATTGCTCTTCTTCAAGATGATCTTGCTATTTTATACAACAATCAACATATTCAGTGCTACTATTAAGAGCTTTTAAAACACTTATCATTCCATCATTTGATTTCTTAATTTCCCTATTCCACCCCTACCTTGACTCACAGGTTTCTGCACCTTGCTTTTCACATTCTGGAAGCTCATGTTTCTGGGAATAACTCCATCTTAAATTGCACCAAATCGCTACCGATCATCACAATGTTTGCTGATCAACTCTGCACACAGAAGCAATGCTTCAATGTAAATTTATCATCCCTTACATATCCCCATGACCTACTTTGAGCTCTGCAACATTCTTAAATCATGGCCAGCTCACTTCTTTAACCATGATCAAGTTTAATTGATCCACTGGAAGATGGACAATTCCTTCAGCCATTGGTGCCACAAGATCAGAAAACCCTTCCCTAAGCCTCTATGATTGAGATGGCAATTAAAACCTAGTTCTTTAGTCAACCTTTGTGGCTGAATATTGATTGAATGGACTCTGGAAACAAGTACTTTAAATCTTTTTTTTCGTAAAACAAGGAAATTACAAATGAAAGAATCATACGTTACTCTTCCATGAATAAACACCTGCATCTGATATTACTCCAGTAAATACAACACTTCAGGTTATTTAGTTCATCAGGTCTATCAGCTATTGACGAGCCATCCCATTGCTGCTCTTTCCTGAGTTATCATTTCCTCTACAGCAGCTCTTTTACTGGATCCAAGAATTTTATATTAAAATACTGTTTATTATATACAGGACATCTTACATGCCTATCTTCTATGAAGACTGCAGAAACAAAACTGATCGCTTTTTTAAAAAAAGCGCAGCTCACACAAACTACTTTGTAATAAAGAGTATATTGATCAATACTTCAGATGACACAGAAAACTTACCAGGGCTGGGACCCAAAGCCATACCATGCCAGCTGGAGAATTTGGAAGCCAAGGCCCAGGAGAATAGTGTTCTTATGCCCTATTGACCTCATAAGGACACCTAGCACCACAGTCTGCAAATAAAAGTACCAGAGAAATGAACATTTGAGCAATAAAAAAAAACGTCAGAATGATGGGAAAACAAATCAACTTCAGCACAATTCCTCCATTTCCTTCAGCGTTACCTCATTCAATAATGGATTTAAACACTAAAGTAAATGGATCACAGTAAACATAATGCATTTCAAATACAACTTTCACAAGCAGCAAATACGTACTTGAGCTAAAATGGAAAGGATCCCCACAACTGCAATAAAAGCAGCTACAGTTTCTGAGGAAAATCCAATTACCTAGAGAACAAAAAAGCACAATAAATAGAACAAGAAACATAGCTTCCATGTACTTACAGCGTAAAAAATTACCATCAGACTGATGTTTGTATTCTACACAAACCCCTTGCCACCATTCCAGATCCAGAAAAGGGGCAAGATTATTTGTGAATATCCATATCTCCTTAAATGCCTACACACTGCCCAGATCACCCAGTCCACAGACTACAATTTCTACATTTTAACCAATTTCCTGCAAACAAGACTCCTTCAGTAAAAATGAAACAAAATACTGAAGAGATAAACAAAGGTGAAGCAGTGGATATTTTGAAGCCCAACAATGCATATGACACTTACCACTTACTATCTTGTTTTTAAATAGCTCCAACTTGGGGTCCATGGACCCCTTAGTTAATGGCAGGAGTCCATGGCATAAAAAGGTTGGGAACTCCTGATCTAGACATTGTTTTCTCCTCTGTTCCCAGTAGTCCTGTCTTATACTAAAAATCAGCCTTCCTCCAACTTAGAACCCTCTCTCAAGGGCAACCTTAACTTTTCCCATGGCTACCTTTAAGCTTACTATTGTTTCCAATGGGTTCTTGAACAGATAATTATATCACTTGTGCATGCATATTCCCTAACATAAGGTCTACTACTGCCCAGTGTCTACTTCTTTTAAAACACTATTGATGCATTTCTTAATACAAGATGGACTCTTGACTTCAGTCTACCTCATCATGGCCTTGAACAATGTCTGCATTTGTACTGTAACTCTACAGTCTTCATTCTGTTATTGCACCTCCCTTGTGCTGCCTTGATGTATCAATGAGACAAAATAGTCTGTATTGATTGGTGCAAAACAAAGTTTTATCACATCAGTAAATATGACAATAATAAACAAATTTTAAAATACACCCCTTTCCAAGCCCTATGCATTAAAGCCACCAAACTCACTACAGGGAAAGCTATCCTATTACTAAAACCTTTTTGCTTTTGCCCTTCTGAAATTTACTTGCATACCAGCTCTAATTCCATCTGACTACTGGGAAGCCTCAATGCGCTCACCCCTTCCTTATTCCCAAGTTTTACCAAATTGTGACATTGACAAATCTTTTCCTGTATGTCCCATTAGTATTAATGTAATGCTTTATTTCTTTTTAAGTCATTAAAACCCTTTGTGTAAAAGGGAACTTCTGGAAGACCTTCATAATTTCAGTAGATATCAAATCATTTCATAAAATACATTTACCAAAGACAGTTGCTAAAATGCCAGTCAACGAATATCTAAAAACCTTGGTGGAATCTTTGATCAATCTGTTTTTGCTGAGGCTGGAAAGCCAGGTAGAATTAAGAAAGCAGGTTGCTATTCTCCATCAGGGACATTAGCTAAACAGATGCAGTCTCATCAAAAAGGTGCTAATCCATCATTCCGTCAGTAATCAAAATTGAAAATTCAGCCTATATTTGAAGCTCAAAGTTGGATCTTTGTCCTCAAAGCTTTCAACTCAGATGATGCTAATAGCCTCTGTACTAAGCCATGCAATTAGAAAGACCATCAGCAGAAAGACTGGAAACTGCTTGCACACCAGTGATAAAAGCAATATAATGTCCAACACAAATTGAAACTGATAGATAATTTTGCAAACAATTATCCAGTATTGATTACAGCCCATTTTGGAAACATTACTTCAAATTCATCACACCCAGTTCACTCATTTGTGTTCTGAAGATCAACCAAATGAAACATTAACTCTGCTTCTGTGGTTAATGGTATTTTCTATTTTTATCTCTACATTCCTGTTAATGCATTTTGAAAAAGGTGGTTTTACCATTTCTAGCAATGACTCACAAGTTAACAAATTGGCACCAAATCATATCAAAAGTGTTGTAAAAACATTGATTTATTAAATACATGGCTATATAGTTAATTTCAACAGACCTCTAACATTAACAGCATTCCAGTTGGTTACTGGAATAATATCAATATTCAATAAATTAAATTGTGAACAAAATCTATTTCAAGAGTCTGAATGAAACACTGTGCATTAAAACAAAAGGTTCATGTGTCATACTGTCCTACAAACCAAGGATGCAACCTTGTTACTCTGTTACTGAGTTGGGCGTATCAATTTCAACCACATCATCTGTGAAAAAGACAGTGACTGCATATCAAGTCTACTGTATTACCTTCAGAGGGGAAAACAGATGGGCAACAGTAAGAACAGAAGCTGGTTTGTATAGCATTATCCTGGCAAATGGGACATCTAGCTACAGAATTAGTGAGATGAAGCTGGAGTGCACAAATAAAATGTATAATTAGTGCACAAATCCGCCGTTACAAAACTTAAGAGCTTTATTGGACTACTTTACCTGTCTGAGATAAAGAAAGAAGCTGGAATACTGGCCTGCTTCAGGCAGGTACGATAGAAATACTGTAATACAGATCAGCAGGACAGTTGAATCCTGACCCACTTTCTTCAGAGACTAGAACAAAATGAGAAGAAACACAACTCAATGAAAATGACAAACTGAGCCAAAGGATCCTGTTCTACTCCACATGAATTTCAAAATTACTGGGGGGTAGGGTTACAAATATCAACAGCACTCAGAATAAATCAGCACCTTGTACACTTCTTTCCTGTTTCCAATCCCTACTCTCGAAGACACATACTTGTCAAAAATCACTTAAACAAGAGTCAGCTGAGTTCAAGTGCTTGAATATCACCCACTTATGTACAACATAGCACTTTCCCTTCTTGGTGTCAAGAGGACAAACAAACACTCAATGGCAAATGAATTAATTGATCTTTTTTGGTTTGGTGATGAAGATGAGAACACCTGAAAGCTTTTTAAAGAGGTAACAAATTGGACACGTTCTCATATTCAGTTGCTGAAGACGGCAGACAAGAAAGGGAAGGCAAGAACAAGAGAAAATCTGCAGATGCTGGAAATCTGAGCAACACACACAAAATGCTGGAGGAACTCAGCAGGCCAGGTATGGAAAAAAGAACCGTTAACGTTTTGGGCCGAGACCCTTTGGTAGGACTGGAGAAAAAAAGCTGGAATAGATTTAAAAGGTGGGGGAGGGGTAGAGAAACATTAGGTGATAGGTGAAACCTGGAGGGCAGAGGGATGAAGTAAAGAGCTGGGAAGTTGATTGGTGCTAGAAATAGAAGGCCAGGGAAGAAAGAACATGGGGGGACGGGGAGGAGAACCAGAGGGAGGCCATGGATGGGCAAGGAGATAAAGGTGAGAAAGGGAAAAGGGATGGGAAATGGAGAGGGGGGTGGGTGGGAGGCATCACCGCAAATTTGAAAAATCGATGTTCATGCCATCAGGTTGAAGGCTACCCAAACAAAATACAAGCTGTTGCTCCTCCAACCTAAGTGTGAACTAATCACGACAGTGGAAGAGACCATGGACGGACATATTGGAATGGAAATGGGGAGTGGAATTAAAATGGGTGGCCACTGGGAGATCCCACTTGTTATGGTGGATGGAGCACAGATGCTTGGTGAAGTGGTCTCCCAATCTATGTTGAGTCTCAGCGATATACAGGAGGCCACATTGGGAGCACCAAACATAGTAAATAAATGACCCCAACACACTCATAGGTGAAGTGTCGCCTCAGCTGGGAGGACTGTTTAGGGCCCTGTATGGTAGTGAGGGAGGAGGTGTAGAAGTAGGTGTAGCACTTGTTCCACTTGCAAGATCTTTGAAAAGATCAGGGGCATGTAAGGTGTCACAGATGTAGGTAGGAAGACAATAAACTAGGCGGGATAAAGTCGAGGTATGTCGATATGAATTCAATGGTGCAGGAACAAGCTGAAACAATGGGTCTACCTAGACAAGCAGGTTTGTGGATCTTGGATAGGAGGTAGAAACAGAAGGTACTAGATGTGAGAATTATGAGGTTGGTGGCAGTGGTTGGGAGATCTGCAGAGTCAATAGGTTAGTGGTGGTGTGGGAGACAATGCAGTGTTCCTTAGAGGTGTCCTGTTTGAGGGGCAAGTAAGAGGAGGTGAAAGAATCAATGCAATTGAATGGGTTGGTGAATGAATTCAGATACTTACTGCGAAAGGATCTGCTTGCTCCCATGAAATCGGTGCACCCCAAGAAGCAGGTCTCATCTTCTCTGGTAAAGATTCTGGCACAGCCACAAGAATAAAACAGATGTCCAACAAGGCAATGGCAGTGGCAAGAACTACCACTAAGTTATCTCCATATGCCCTGGATAAATATGCTCCAATAGCTGGGCTGGTCACAAGACTAGCTGCAAATGTTGCAGATACCTTCAATAGAGAGAACAAAAAGTTTGAATCTACTTTAGATATTAAAAAAAGTCACAGGAGAAAGACATCCGTTGTCACATCTCTGGTCTACTATTCAGTTATCACAACACTTTAAAAACGCTGATTATGCATGTCTTGATTATTTTTCCCCACAAAATGATCCTTCATTTCAGGGGGGAGAACTTTAATGCTAAAGGTGAAAACACCATAATCTCTGACTTGACTAGCCAATCTAGGTTTTGAAGGCTTACTCCTGGCTCTAGACAACTCATTAAGAGAGACATCATCCTTGCATTTAGCTTATCAAGCCCCATTGGAATTTTCTTCACTGAACTTTATCTTTCATCCTTCCAATCACTAGAGAGATACACCAAGTGTGATGGATATTCACTGTCTAGGGCCCAGATCCTTTTTACCAATCTCAGCTCTCTAACTCAAAACTCTACCGGGGTTGAGTTGTTTTTGAATAATTTAACTCCAAACCAATATTCCTTAGTCATCTTGTTGTAAACAAGAACCAGTCTTCAGTTGTTAATGTAAATTGAAAATTATTATTCATCTTAAGTTAAAGGACAGTTTTTCAAATAATCAGTACTGCCTAGAGCATGGACTGCTGGCCCAAGGCACAGGGCTGGCTGCTCAAGAGTTGAAACAAACCCATGTTAAATGGGCATGCATCAAACCAAACAACACTAGTAAGATATTTAGTTCAATGAAGTATCAGACTGGTCTGCCAGCTATCACTTAGCACGTCAAATAGCTGATCTATCAATAGTTGGGAAATTTGTGTACTCAGAAAGTCAAGCCACACAGCATTAATTTTGCAGTCTCTATTACAGAAACTTTTAGATCATTGATGTAAATTTCCCAGCTAAGGTATTTGAAAAACAAATATCATGTGAAGTCACCAAGCAGCAAAACCAGTATAAATGTTACTGAGCAGAGGGGCTTGTTGGGAATGACAAGAAGATTGATGGAGTGATTAGAATCCATTCCTTCACCTTCAATTTCTGTGATGGATGACTCATTCATTTGCAACTCTTGGGTATGTCTTTTTAAGCTTACAGAAATCGTGCCTGTGTTTTAGAAATAGTTTGTAATTTTGAAACCTTATACAAGATAGAAATCCTGAGTTTTAAGTTTGTTTTAAGAATTTTATCTGAATTTAAAAATAAATGAACTGTGTTCATAAATTAACTATTTTGTTAGCTGGAAGCATCTCCTGTAGTAGGGAGGGGTAGGTGGGGGGGTGGGGTTGACCCACTACTCAAACAGTGGGCATTGGCATCTAAACTCGCTGTGAAGGATAAACTAGGAAGAAATTTAGCTTTTGTAGATTAGTTAGCTATACTATAACCTCTCTTTAGTGAGGGTATGCATATCTATCCATAATTGGATAGGGCTTAAGAACTTCATTTGAGTTCTGGGCTTGGCAGACAACAAGCCCATTACCATCACATCAGCTACTTAATATACTCTCCTATGACACCAGCCTCCACCCCAGAAGATCAATCCAATGAATCTCTGTTACACTCCTACAGAAGGTACATCTTTCTTTAGGTAGGAAGACCTATAAAGAATATTGCAGCAGGGTAAGAGCAGTAGGGCCTTACATGCTGGCAGCCTTTACTGTACTCAAATCTTCTTTCAATAAAAAGGCCTTAATAATTGCTATATGCACAATATCGTATTCAGACATTCAGGTCTTCTCAATTGCTCATTTAAAATACTCCACCTTCCTATTTCTTTTCTAAGCATGTCCTCATTTTTGTACCTTGTATTCTACGTGTCATGTCCTTGCCCATTGCAGAGTCTCGCTGCACTTCTGTTAATCCTAACAGTTATACAGTTTCATAAGCAAATTTTACACTAGATGCTCTGGTCTCACTAAATAACATTTACTCCTCATCAATATCAAAACTGAAGAGTTCAAATGCTAGAATAAAAGGGAAAATTTTGAAATCACTGACTAAAAAAGAGGAAAGCTGAATTAGATCACCCTATTGACAGATGACCATCTCTACAAATGTGCACAGTTCCAACAAAGGATAAACTTAACTACTCCAAAATAAATAACACTTCCAATTATATAATAGTGAATTAATTTGATGTTGTTTCCATCAGTCTGCAAAATTACTCCACAAAACAGCGAGAAGGCTTGCTGATTAATGGAAGATTGCTATCTAGGGCATTGGAAAGAACTTCCTACTCTCCAAGTAATGCCATGCCAGAGAATTAGGACGGGGATGGAACTAAGTTCTAATGTCTTGAGTACGGCACATACGAGAACCCTATGAAAACTTGGTTGACACAACATTCTATGCTGTGGGCAGTTAGCTAGTTTTGACAGTATCAATGGAGATATAAACTACATTGTAGAGGCCAGTAGCCAGATCATTTGTCTTATCATTGACGAAAGGTCAAGAGAAAAGCTAGGAGAAACCTTTTCACTTAGTTGTTAGGATCTGAAAAGTTGTGTTAACATTTCAAGATATTTTAACTGGATTATGTAGGCAAATGAAGTGGATTAAGGAATAAAATAACCCCTTCCCACAAAAACAAGACAAAGACATAAGGGCTGAATGAGCTACTGCGCTACAAGCTTCAGGATTCTATGAATATAAACCTTTCAAACTCAGCAGCAGCAGAAGTGTACTTTTAAAATGTCATGTGTTATCCATTGCCAAAGTATTGTTCAATTTTCAATAATAATGCTTAGTTAAGGATTGTTCATGTTAAGAACCCAGAAAAGGCCATAGAGGGGAGTAAGAAATATTAATTTTAAACAATGGCTTTTTTACTTACAAGTCCATAAGCAGTGCTCCTCTCATGCTCCTGAGTTATATCTGCTACATAAGCAAATATCACTGAAAACGTGACTGCGAATACTCCAGACATAGAAATCACTGCAAAGTACCACCTGCAGAGAATAGTACAAATAAAAACACACAATTCATTGAATACTGGATTCCTAATAGAAATACATTCTACTTAAATAATGTACTGTACTTAGATCAATAGTACATTGTATGCTTACAACTAAAATACCACTGGAATTGTACTAGTTTGTTCTATACCAAAAAGACATGTAGTTAAGGCGTTCAACTGTGACCCACTGACATAGATAGAGATTGCGATCCCCTTTACCCAAGTTAATTTGACAACTGCAGTCAAAAGCTTCAATTAATTACAAGAAAAAGTTTGTGAACACTTTGCAATTACCTGATTTTTTGCACTTATTCCTCATAAAATATGGTCTGATCTTCATCTGTCCCCATAATAGAATAACAAAATCTGCCCAAATTAATAACACCAAAATTATACATCTTCTCGTCAATATACTGGGTACCCCATTTAAACAATCATTCTAGGTTCAAAAAAAGTATGTGAACCTCTGGAGTAATGTCTTCTACAAAAGCTACCTGGAATCATGTGCTCCAATCAATGAGATGAGATTGAAGGTGTGGGTTGTAGAGGTACCCTGTCCTATATAAACAAAAAGACACAGTCAGGTTACTGACAGAGCCTGCTCTTCTCAAGAAAGATCTGTTTATGTGCATCATGCCTCCATCAAAACAACTTTCAGAGGACCTCAGAAAAACTTGAGATGCATGAAGCTGGAAGAGGCTACCAAAACATTTCTAAAGACCTGAGTGTTCATTAGTCCACAGTAAGAGAAACTGTCTATAAGTGGGGAAATTCAGTATCGTTGCTACTCTCCCTAAGAGTGGGCATCCAGCAACGAACACACCAAGAGCACAACATGCAATGCTGATGGAAATGAAAAAGAATCCAAGGGTAATAGCAAAAAACCTGCAGAAATCTCTGTTCATGTATCCCCTGTAAAAAAAACACTGAACAAGAATGGCATTCAGGGAAGGATGCCATGGCGGAAACCACTTGTCTCCCAAAAAAAAACAATGATTCACATCTCAAGCTTGCAAAAGACCATCTGGATGTTCCATAACACTTCTGGGATGAAGTTCTTGGACAGGTGAGACAAAAGTTGAACTTATTGGCAGAAAGGCAAAAAGGTTTTTGGACGAGAAGGGCCACTGTACACCAACACCAAAATCTCATCCCACCCATGAAGCACAATGGAAGGCCTGGATAGCTTGCAATTGTTGAAGGAACAATGAATTCAAAATTGTATCATGGCACTTTAAAGGAGAATGTTAGGGTAGCATCCTGAAGCTTAACAGAAGTCGGATGATGCAACAAGACACTGATGCAAAATACAGGACTAATTCAACATGGTTTAAAAAGAAAAATCTTGCTTTGGAATGGCCAAGTCAGGTTTCTAGACCGGAACCCAATTGGGATGCTGTGTCATGACCTGAAGAGGGCTGTTCATTCAAGGTAATCCACAAATATTGATGAACTTAAACAGTTTTATAAGGAGGAATTGTCAAAAATTCCTCCTCGCCAATATGTTAGTCTAATCAGAAGCTATAGGAAACATTTGGTGGAGACTATTGTGGCTAAAGGAGGTTCTACCAGTGATTAAATACAAGGGTTAACATATCTTTTTCCAGCCTGGACTGTGAATGATTAAACAATGTGTTCAATTAAGACAGGAAAAGTACAATAGTTTGTGTGTTATTAGTTTAGGCAGTCTGTATTTGTTTATTATTATGACTTAGTTGAAGATCAGACCATATTTTGTGTAATTAATACAGAAAAACACGTAAATGCAAAGGGTTCACAAACCTTTTCTTGCAACTGTATATTAACTTGAAAGTTCTCTCTTTCACAGAAAATGGATCCACAGACCAGTGCACTGAATTTAAACAAAAACATACCAGGGAAACATTGTGTGGTGAATGGTGAACCAGAAGAACACTGGCCTTGTGGGTTATGGTGGGATTCAGAACTCATTCTGAAGAACTCCACCTCACCATTCTGTGAAGTAGCTGTCCAAATGACGCATTTTACTGTACGCTTTGATGTACATGTGATAAATAAATGAATCTGAGTCTTAAGTGCAGGACAAATCACCATATAACTTATTCACAGCTCAGAAATCTGATGAAATGCTTTTCATGGACACTCTACAACAAATAGTGATTTGATGCAGCAGCTTGCAGACACTCACCAGGGGCTTATTCGCATGAGGGGAATTGGGGCACAGGTGAAGAACACAGTTAAAAGAAGAAAGGATTTCCTGCCCCAAACATCCGACAAAGCTCCAATGAGAGGCGCACTGAGAAATGATAATATTCCCTGCAGATCAAAACAAGGCATTAGAAACCAAAACACATTTGTACAATCATGCAATCAGCTTGAAACAAACAAATAACACTTGCACAGAACCTCACACAGTCAGTGGCTTTGTTAAACTAACCAAAATATTCCTGCTTAGAACAAACGTGAACAGTGGCTTTGTCTGATGAGACAAGACTTGCAGTGGTTTTATGGAACTATCTAAAACACATACAAAAACTGTAAAAACAAAACACTTGCCCAATCAAACAAAAACATTCAAATGCATTAAACAAATGCACACAAACCAAAACAGGCAGGCATGCAGCAACTTTGCCAAACCAACCAAAAGACTAGAGAGGTGCTATGTCAGAAATGAAAAAGACTTGCCCATTGACAGAATAAATTGTCAGACATACAAAAACTTCATACTCATGCACAACTGCAACAGCTGTCAGACAAAGGAACACACAAGAGCAAGCACAGTGACTTTATTAGGATGGACTGTTTTCCAGTTATCAAAACCCTCAGTATTAGAAATTTAAAATAAAAACAATTCTCAAAATACACAGATCAACTGGCTTTGGGGGGGAAAAATGATACAGCAGAGATAGCTAACCCACCAAATATTCATATTCAGCCTGCTGGTGATGAACAGAATTATTGACCTGGCTCCAAAGGAAATCTAAGTGGCTAAAATTACATTCATAGTAAGATAGCTAAAGGGCATGGTCAATCCACTTATGAAAGGTTCATAAACCACCACAAATGAACCAATACAAATGGCTGAAATGGTTCTGTGTGCGACACACCATCTGAAATAAAAGGTCAAAATATTAAACTGACTTTCTTGCCTATACTTTCAAATCAGATTTCTAAACTTCCAATATTTCCCATCATCTGATTTCTCACATTGCTTTGCTTTATAGATATGCTAATAAAAGCAGTCTTAGAACTTCAATGTACCAGCCAAAAATAATGTTGCTGGTTAAAGACTAGTGGAGCTTCTAACTTACACATACCAATCAGAAAAGAACAAATTTTGCTTGAAGCTATGTGATTGCATTTTCTTACCTTTACCCCATGAATAAGTCCATTCATTAGAAATGTATGCTGAGGAAACGTCTGGTGCAAAACCTAAAGAAAAACTAAATGTTACATGTTGAAATCGTTTTGCAGGATTTAAAAAAAATTACAGTCAGCTGAGAATCCTGCTACCCTGTTTTGATAAGGTCTAGTAGCAATCTAGCAAGGCCTCTTCCAGACTGCAGCAAAGCTAATTAATGCGTGCCACATTGATGAAAACAACTTTCTTTGTTGCTGCCATAGTTAGTATGACTCCAACAGAAGATAATGTAGGTAATATAGATGCAAACATGAGGAAATCTGCAGGCCAGGCAGCATCTATAGGAGAAGCACTGTCGACGTTTCGGGACGAGACCCTTCATCAGGACTAACTGAAAGGAGAGATACTAAGAGATTTGAAAGTAGTGGGGGAGGGGGAAATGCAAAATGATAGGAGAAGACAGGAGGGGGTGGGATGAAGCTAAGAGCTGGAAAGGTGATTGGCGAAAGTGATACAGAGCCAGAGAAGGGAAAGGATCATGGGGTGGGAGGCCTCGGGAGAAAGAAAGGGGGAGCGGGGGAGCACCAGAGGGAGATGGAGAACAGGCAGGGTGATGGGCAGAGAGAGAGAAAAAAAGCAAACTAAGTGTGTCAGGGATGGGGTAAGAAGGGGAGGAGGGGCATTAACGGAAGTTAGAGAAGTCAATGCTCGTGCCATCAGGTTGGAAGCTACCCAACCTCCAATGGAATCCCACTACCAAGCACATCTTTCCCTCCCCACCTTCCTGCTTTCTGCTGGGATCGCTCCCTACACGACTTCCTTCTCTACTTGTTCCCCCCCCCCCCCCCCCCCCGATCTCCCTCCTGGCACTTATCCCTGTAAGCAGAACAAGTGCTACACCTGCCCTTACACTTCCTCCCTCACCACCATTCAGGGCCCCAGACAGTCCTTCCAGGTGAGGCGACGCTTAAACTGTGAGTCGGCTGGTGTGGTATACTGCGTCCGGTGCTCCCGGTGTGGCCTTTTATATATTGGTGAGACCCAATGCTGACTGGGAGACCGTTTCACTGAACACCTACGCTCTGCCCGCCAGAGAAAGCAGGATCTCCCAGTGGCCACACATTTTAATTCCACGTCCCATTCCCATTCTGATATGTCTATCCATGGCCTCCTCTACTGTCAAGATAAATCCACACTCAGGTTGGAAGAACAACACCTTATATACCAGCTGGGTAGCCTCCAACCTGATGGCATGAACATTTACTTCTCTAACTTCCATTAATGCCCCTCCTCCCCTTCTTACATCATTCCTGACATTTAGTTGTTTGTTTTTTTTTCTCTCTCTCTCTCTCTGCCCATCACCCTGCCTGTTCTCCATCTCCCTCTGGTGCTCCCCCCCGCCCTTCTTTCTCCTGAGGCCTCCTGTCCCATGATCCTTTCCCTTCTCTGGCTCTGTATCACTTTCGCCAATCACCTTTCCAGCTCTTAGCTTCATCCCACCCCCTCCTGTCTTCTATCATTTCGCATTTCCCCCTCCCCCACTACTTTCAAATCTTTTAGTATCTCTCCTTTCAGTTAGTCCTGCCGAAGGGTCTTGGCCCGAAACGTCGACAGTGCTTTTCCTATAGATGCTGCCTAGCCTGCTGTGTTCCACCAGCATTTTGTGTGTGTTGTTTTAATATAGATGCAATATTTCTTATCACAAAAACAAAGCCAGAACTTTAATTGAATTATGAATAAACAGACTCTACAAAGTCTAGAACAAGGTAGTGACAGCAATAAATGCCGACATGTCATATTTTGTTTTTAAGCTCAAATTTCCAATACCTACAATTTTTGCTTTCAAAGGCTATCAGACAAAAGTAAAATACTGCAGATGTCAAAAGCCTGAAATAAAAACTTAATGCAAGAAATAGTCATCCAACATTTGTAGAAAGAGAAAATATTTAAGGCCAGCCATTTGAAACATAATAAAAGTAATACAATTCATTGGTCCAGTTTTTTTTATGATGTAGTGAGGAAGGCAGAAAATAGAAAGGAAGATCTGTGATTGGTGGGAAAAATTAAAAGAATCACAGTACATCCATTTTTCCAAAGTATTCTAATTTATTCTTCCTCACATCCATTAACAACTATTTCCCCATCCAGTAAGGAAGTACACCAAGTGTAAAGAAATCAGGCACACTCTTCTTTCTTTAAACAACTTGATCCCTGGAAATTACTGAAGCTGAATTATGTCTCTGAAGAGAGTATCCATTTCTACAACCTACTCGATTCCATCTACTCTCAGTGAAAAGATTCTTCATCGGATCCCCACTGAACCTCTTCCCAACCCCTGCCCAAAACATCACAAGACACCAATCTGCTGTTATTGCAGCATACAGACCCATAATAAACATTTTCAGTGAGACTCTGGAAAAGTCTGTGGTGGGTAAATGAGGATGGGTGTGAGTGAAAATCCACAATATACAGCTATTCCTCTGGAACATCACTCACTTTAAGTAGAGCCCGCAGCAGCACAATCATATGTGGGAAGATCTTAACTTACAAACTGGTACATATGTATATCACACTCAGCACTGAATAATTTGGACAATGCCATCATGCACAAATGCACTGAAGCACCTTGGCAACGCATAGTAAGCAGCACATGTATAATCCTGGGCATTAAAGTTAGTTTACATCCCACAAGGTAATGCACATTTATTCATTCATTCTTTTAATTACATCCCCAATAATTTCACCCACAATGAACTGATTTTTTTTTCTGCCTGGTTTTCACCTCAGGAGTTTAATAGTGTGAAGTTCTGCAGGAACCCGCTGTCCATCAAAACATAAATATACAGTCACCCTTCCTGTGAGAGCTTGGGTCAAGATTGATAGTTAGCTTGTTGTGAATTTACCAAGTATCAAAGCACATTTAACCAATGGTTCTGTGAATGCATAACTGAGAAACTAATAACAAAGCTGAGATCTACGTACACTACTTTATCTACATAGTGGTGAAATTACCCATTGACTCTGTGGATGAAATGCAAATGGAATAGATTATACTCA
Organism: Hypanus sabinus; assembly: GCF_030144855.1. Classification (NCBI taxonomy): domain Eukaryota; kingdom Metazoa; phylum Chordata; class Chondrichthyes; order Myliobatiformes; family Dasyatidae; genus Hypanus; species Hypanus sabinus. Next base: position 28,301,034 of record NC_082721.1, read on the forward strand.
CAGTTAACATAGGAGTTGTCAATAATCCCCACGCAAAGAACTCCAAAAAGATTACAATCACTGCATGGTAGACGCTGGGCTCGCCTATTCCCTGTGGCTGAAAACACAAAAGAAATGAACCAAAATTAATCCAGTTATTACGAATGCTTCCAAGTTGTAACATCAGACTGACCATAACTGCTTGGGTACAAAACGTAACATTACAGAAAACTTTAACCCCACTACAGACAGTGTTGCACTGGAGGCCACCTGGTAGCTCTGTAACTTGGGAAATGTTAATATTCTACAAAATTATTTAGACACAGGCAATACTCTGGAATGAGCTTCAATGGTTTCAAGGAATCAAGCTTGTTTAAAGAAAGCAGAGTGTCCACCTGGTCTATTTTCAATGACTGAAGGAGGACCTATGTAACATGGAAGTTTAGAATTGGTTGATGGAACAAAACACAATTAGATTCGCCCAGATTGGGGAGAAATCACTAAACACCAAATTCATTTTTGGTATGTTTAGGTGACAAACTGTTAAGATGACTGGCCTTTCATTCATTATTTTAAACATTTATTACCTTCAATGCCAACTAACCTTGGTTGCAGCATGTACCATCCACAACTTGTAAACATTCTCCAGCAGCCACCTTTTAACCACCTAAAACAAGGGCAGTTGGCACAACCAAGCTCCTCTCTGAATCATACACACTTCACCCTGACATGGAAATACAGTTTATCATCCTTCCTTCATTGCTTCTGCATCAAAATCCCAGTAACTAATGCTTTGCAACAAGCACCAGTTACGAAGAAAAACTTCAATGTAAATTTGCACAGGCAATGGAAAATCAGTATGACACAGAAACCAAGGAAATGTGGGGGCAGTAGGATTAGCTTTGCATTAGCTGGCTAAGGCTAACTAGACAGCTATAAACTTCACTGTTCTTAATATTACATATCCTTTAGTATTCAATATTATGCTTCATATTCAATAACGATTGTGGAAGATCTTGCATCATGCATCTAATGACAGCCATGTCTTCACCTCACCTTATGAATCCATCTTTCTGACCCATGAAACAACATCTATCACACAAAAAAATTACTCAGGTTCAAGACAGATTTCTGGACTATTTTCAGATGCACTTGCACACAATTGCTCCATATGACGTTAAAGAGAATTAGTGTCCAAACCAGACAGGTAAAAAGTTCAGTGCCAAGGAAACTGGAAGTTAACTGAAGAATTTCCTTGCAGATTATTGCACAGTAACAAACACTGATAATTCATGCATTTTGAACATGGGCTCTCTTGCCATGCAAAGTATGAGATATACCACTGCCATGCTTATTCAAGATTCAGGATTCAAGGTTGTTTGTCATTTTCAGTACACTAGTGTAAAGAGGAACCAGGTAATTGTTACTCTGGATCTGATGCAGCACATAAGAAATACATACAATACAAATACAGAAGATAGCTTATATACATAAACTGTATGCCCAGGAGTGACTGACATGAATTGAAGTGGTGGTGTTGATCAGCCTTACTTCTTGGGGAAAGTAATCATTTTTTGGAACTTATGGTTCTGGCGTGGATGTTGCATAGCCTTCTCCCTGATGGGAGGAACAGTCCATGAGCAGGCTGGGTGGGTGGATCCTTCATAATGTTACTGGCACTTTTCTGTATTTATGACCTTGATGGTGGGTAGGTTGGTGCCAGTGATGCGCTGGACAGTTTTGACTATCCATTGTAGAGACTTCTTGTCCACAGGAGTACAGTTTCTATGCCATGCAGCGATGCACCATGTCACGATGCTCTCTACTGAGCATTTGTAGAATGATGTGAGCATGGATGTACATAGTCCAGCTCCCTTCAGCCTCCTCAGTAACTAGGGGTGTTGGCGAGCTTTCTTGATTATGTAGGATGTATTGTGGGACCATGAGAAGTTTCCGAGATGTGCACTCCCAGATGTTGCAGTTTCCACTGCTGTGCCACCGACGTACAGAGGGGTTGAGTGGTGCAAGTTCTCATGAAGTTTATCTATCTCCTTTCTCTTGTTGACATTGAGGAAGAGTTTATTTGCCTGGTACCATGCCTCGAACTCTTTCATCTTTTCTTTGAGGGCAGTATCATCGTTGTTAGTAATGAACCCCTGTTGTGTCATAGGCTAACTTGACAATGTGATTATACGGGTGTCTGGCTATGCAATCATGTGGGAGCAGAGTCTACAGCAGTGGGTTCAGCACACAGTCTTGGGGATCACCCGGGTTGATGATGGAGGGAGGAGTGTTTGTGCATCCTGACTGAAGTCTGTTGGTTAGTTAGTTAGTCCAACACTTAGTTGCACAGTGGTATACTTAGACCAAGTAGGAGTTTCATCACCAAGGTCTGCAGATCCATAGCATTTCTGTCCCCAGTGACAATATAGACCCTCTGGGTAATGACAGGACAAGCTTGATTCCTTCACTCATAGTTCCCTTGAGAAAATATAAACTTCAATTAGTGGGCACACTGACACAAGTACATATTCTTAGATACAAAAACACTTGCACAGACTGCCCCACTCCCCTGCACACCTTGTAGGTTCATGTCCTTCTTGCTCATCACCCTCAATTATACTCCAGTCATCAGAATCCCAATCCTTCGACATAGCATCTCATTTTCAGTTGCACAACCAGTCATATTTCCGATATCCGGATTAGGCTGTGGATCGAACATGATCCAATTCTGCTGTTTACCCAACTGCACCGTTCTCTGGCAATAGGTCTACAACAGAATTCTCAAGTGAAGATTGCATCAATGCCCCAATACTTTTTCTAATAATTTATGCTATAAAGCTGCATCACTTCTTCAACAAACTTCCCTGAAGATGAAGCCAATGTACAGAAATAATGCAAGGTTATTTTTACATTGTAGAAAAATAAGCCAAACTTCATCACCTCAGCTGCATCCTCACATGCTCAGAGGCCAGGCAGTCTATGCCATCATTGATGCTATAAACTAAAACACAGCAGAGAACAAGCTTTACAAGCAACACACGGAGAGAGTAATTCAAGCACAGAAACAGGGCCTTAAGGACACCATTATACTGACCATCAATCACAAATCCCATTAACACAAATCCCTTTTACCAGCATTTGGTATGAAACCTTTATGCCTTGGCAATTCAAACACTTGCCTTGATGATTCTTTAATGTTATGAGAGTATCCGTTTCTACAACTCAAGCAGTGTTCCAGATTCCATCCATCAGTGAAAAGATTCTTCATTGGATCCCCACTGAACCTCTTCCCATCCCCTGCCCAAAACATCACATCAACCTACTCTTATTACATCATACAGTCCATTATTAAAAATTCTCAGAGAGATCCTGGAAAACATGATCAATTTGCACAACTTCAGAGGCATAATTTTAAGCCGCACAAGAAGGTAGTAGTGAATTTCATCAAAACATCTGCCTTTAGGCAATTAAAAAAAGCGAGTTTGGCCAAATGAGATAATTTGAAGAACAAGACCTCAGGGCTGGCACAATTGTATACCAGTTAGAAGTGTTCTGTGCCCTCTTATGATCCTGAGAGCAGAAGTGCCTGCTGGGGGCAATAGAAAGATACCACCAATGCTATTTCCACATAATTCTCCAAATGCACTGGGAGGAAGAACAAACCAATGACAGCATCTTCTCCTGGGACAACAATGAAAACATTACTCAGTTAGCTCCATTGCAGATCACATTGCCCACATGCCTGATATCACATTCAAAACCGATTACCCGGAGTCTGCCATGGGAATAGAAGAACAAGCAAACAAAGATGTGCCTAAAATTTCCTTGAAGGTACACAACATTCATACCAACTCCTGGGGTTGTCTGGACTGTAACAACTCAAAAGTGAAGGAGTAGCATCCTAGATAGTATCAAGGACAAGTTCATAGGCCAAGAGCACACAGAGGCCCAGCTGAAGTGGCAAAACAATAAACTAGCTATACACTAGCTTTTCCATTTGGCCATTTGTGCTATCTGCAGAACTCTGCAGTTCCCAAAGTAGCCTCATAAACTATCTGAGAACTGAGATCTGGAAAGAAGTTAGTCAATCCTGAAGGACCATAATAAAGATAAATTTCAGTGCTGAACTTAATTGACACTGAAGATTCATTGTCACAAGTACATTGAATTCTGGTTAATCGGGCAGCCACTTATTTGTGACAACTCTTAAAGAACAAAAACTAAATTGAATAAAATAACCAGGATTCCCTTTGTTTATTTGGAATACTATGCTGCTTAACTGGGGCAGGAGACTGTTGCTGAACAGTTTCTAATTAGCATCAGTCATGTGCACTTGTGTGGCCATTAAACAATACACCACACTTAGAGCAAACAGCTTTTTAAAACAGAATCAGATGCTTGTGTTTGTGTTAAAAAGCAGCAATTTTTGTCACTGATAGTTGACGAGAAATAAGCAGTAAGACAATTCAGAACTGTTTTAGTCACTGTAGTTTCAAGCAATCAGGCTTGGAGATGACAGAAATGGCCAAGATGGAATAATTTCACGACTTCAGGTTAGAAATTAACAAGAATTTGAATGCATCAACAATCATCTTGAATGTTACACTGAAAGTGAAGACGGAGGATGCAATCATCAACAGCTTTGTATGAAGGCAGTCCATTATCTTCAGTAGATGTATGAGTTGATCTTATTCAGTTGCGATCAAAAGAACATGACGTGGATGAATTAGTCAGTTATTATTATGAACAAATACGTTTTATAGTACTGTAGCACTATTGGTATTGTTCTAATTTGTTCTACATTTCATTTAAATACATAATCTGTTACTCAGTTAAATGGTAGTTTAATTTAGTATTTAATTTATAATTTAGTATTATACCATAACTACTTCAATGAAACCAGTTGATTGGGACGGCTGCTTAAATGAGTCAAAATTTATTGGTCCCAATGTGTCCCAATTAACTGGATTCAAATGTATTAATAGTGCTAGCCATTGTTACTGCAAAAATTAACTGCAGATGAATTAAGAATCCTTCTCCAAAAGGAGCCATCATTTTACTATCTACCAAGCATGGACAACAGTTCTAAATCTATGCATAAAAGTGCAGCATTGTACACAACCTACCTTATTGTTTGACCAAACAATGCTTCAAGGACATTCAGTACAGGTGACCCCCACATTACGGTTGATCGTTATGTAAATTCACCCTTACGTGATTCACAAATCACTCGCCAAAAATTTGAGATAAACAACAAAATTCACTTGTACAATCCAAAAAAAAGTTTTATTTTAAACTTATGTTTCTTATGCATGAGTAGATGACATGACCGTGTTCTGGAAAACTAATCTGTGTAGTTTTCTAGAAATGCAATCAACAACCTCCCCTGCCCCACAACCAAAGTACAATACAATCTAGTCCATAGGTATTCCTGTTTTCAGTGGCAAAGTCTATCAATTACATACTGCAACAGTTAAGTTTCAAAGCAATATATACACAAGACCAACAAAGTCAACATTTGCTTTTGGCAGGCTGCATAAAACTTAATCAGCACAGACCAAGTCAAATCACGGTGGGGGGGGGGGGGGGGTGGGGGAAGAGAGAAAAGAGAGAAACAAACTGGCTCAGTTATTTTTTGTTTCAACTCAGGTTTTTATTTACTTTTTAAAAAGTTTGTTCAAATGTTGCAACATGCATTTGTTTCTTTGAAGTATGTGCACAGCATACTGAATTAAACACTCACAATTCTTCACCTAGTTGATAAAGGAAGATTTAAGCCTTCTCAATTCAAGCAATCTTGCCTTTCATCAGTTATGCTACAGTGCTGGAATACACTGGGTAAATGAAGACAAAGTTACAGAAAATACGGTAGTGATGGGAGTTACACATCCAATCTCCTTCCAACATATTCAGCGGTACATAAGTGTGGTAACCACTAGACAAGACAAAGCTTAGTGCCTACACCAAACTGCTTTCTATGAATGCTAATCTATCAATGCTCAACTACAATAGCTTTGAGATTATGAACAAACATCCTCTAGAAACTGGACTACAACCTGTAGATTTCCAAATTATTTGGTTCTTCACACGCTTCATTCCCTTTCCAGTTAAGTTAATACAGTTTAATGGTCCTTGCTTGAAAATGTTTAACTCAACAGCTTAATGTTCTTAAATTAGATCTACAACCACTTACAGTTCTACGATTTTTGCACTTCAATATTCTTTTAGAAACAGCACTGGAAACCAAGGAAACTGAATACACTGAGGGGGACAGTAAGCAACTAGCCAGTGTAGTTCATGTGGAACCAATGATTAAAAGGTTATATGCACTGACTTCGTGTTTCATGAATGTCTAGACATTGCTGAGTTCATAAAGAAATGAACATGTGTGAGAGAGGAAAGGGAGATGCAGTCTTTAAAAATGTGCGGTAGCATTATTTGCCCTACCAAATGCCTGAGGCTGATAAATTTGGTTAAAAAAACATGTATGGGGGCACAACTTCAAAGGATCAAAATAATAAAATGTAAATTTATTAGAAAGTGAAAGTTGGCTGGAAAGTTAGTGCAAATTAGATTAGAAAAATGAGAAATGGAGAGAAGAGGGGAAAAAAAATCACCAGAGCAAAAAAAAAGATTTTCCATTAAGGCAACAAAAAGATAAAGTAGATTCGGTAAGGGAAAGGAAACTAAAAATGCGACCATGCTTAGAAAACAATTAATGTTTTAAGATTAACAATGAAATATATACTTCAGAACTCTGAATATCAAATGCTCTTGCTAGCCTACTTACCATTCAATGGGATTACTGATCTCAATTTCAAATTCAATCCCATATTCATAAATTACCCCAATGGCTAAAATAATTAGCTTTTGTTATTTTCAATATCAGATCATCTATGGCTCTCCAAGACAAAACTTTTTCATGAAAAGTAGACGAATCCCAAGTGTATATGGTATACATACTTCGAGGATAAGTTTACTTTGAACTTTGAGACCCAAATGGGCAATAATCTTCAAAAAAATCTCTTATGTGCCATGGTAAATTTGAGCAGATCATCACTGATCAGTAATAATTATGACCAAGGAAAGCAAATGAGTCCTATTTTATATTTAGGTGAATTCAGCATTCTATTAAGTATAACAGAGATGCATTGCAATAAATGAGCATTTTAGAAAACCTGTTCAAAAACATTAACATTTTTAAAGACAAATGAAAAGTAACATCTCTAAATAGTACTGTTATTGTACCATCTAAGAAATGTGAATATGAAATTATAAGCTTTGGTGCAAATTCATACAGGAACATGGAAAGAAAAATAAACACTCTACTCTCAGTAAGACTTCTGTTGCTACACTAATGGTGACAAATATTTTATATCCAGCTCGTATATGGTTGCTTTCAGAGCTATGCATAATGCATTAGTTTTATCAATAAAACTATATTTAGACTTGACATGGTTCATCAATGAAAACAATGACATATGAATATGATGTAACAGTGTTAATATTGTCATTACAAGATTTTTTAGACAGTTAAAAGTTTCAGAAATTGAATGCCAGAGTTTTAGAACCTCATTGTCTGATATCTACACTATGATCCAGTCACTAACCTAACTCTTTCAATATTTTCCAGTTCAGCTCTTGTCGACAAATTTTTGCATCCAAATTTAAGTGCTCTGTAAATCAATCGTGTTGCAATATTATCCAAATAAATCCACTGCAACATTCCCAAATTCAGTTTGTCCTATCCAAATAGTAATCTGTCTACCAGGGTTGTTGCGGGTTTCAAAACGTACCATCCAATATCATGTGTTCTTGTAACCGTCTAGCTGGTTCCAAGACTTTTACACAGTACTGAGCCCAGCACTTTTATACAATATTGCTGCCACAAAAAAAAAACAAATTTCATGATGTTTGTAAGTAACAATAAACCCGATTCTGATATGGTGATTTATCGTGGACTGAGAGTGGCCCAATTGTTTGAGATCAAATGATCTTGCCTGGTGGTCTCAGGGTTGGGTCTGTCTATACCCGTCATCTCTCTTCCCCCCCGCCCCCAACCTCTGGACTCCTCCTCTGCTACCTGTCCTGCACCTTCCACCCTCACTGTTCCCAACATCCTTTGCTCCCGCCAGAACTATCTATTTAAGAATTCTGCACAGTACTGTATCTTTTTTATTGTTGGGTTTATAGAATCAGGAGGTAGCACTGCATGTCAACAAAAGTTTTGCATGTGCCATCTTGGTTATGCATGCTATAGGGTTCCCCTCTCTGAGGCATCAAAGGCTAAGTAAAGAAATCTCAACCCACTGATAAATGACTGTTGTCTTATTCAAAATTGGTGAGGGGTAATTGGGAGAGGGGAGGGATATTGTAGCAAGGGGAAAGAACTTCTGACCAAAGCACATGTCACTAAATATCACAATTCCTTAGATACCCTTACAAGAAATCCTCAGGGCAGTGTCCTAGCTCCACCCATCTTCACCTACATCATGAATGATCTTTCTTCTAAAAAAGTAGGATGTGAATGATTCCAGTTTTTAATTCCATTTGCAGTTCCCCCACCTGCATACATTAAGGCCTAAAGCATTCAAACTTAGGTTGGTAACTGGCACAAGCAGCAAAATGGCCAGATAAAGATCAAATGACTAGCTATACCCCTGGCACTCAATGGCATTATCACAAAGTTCCCCTATAGATAACATCTGAAGATCAGCAAACCACCACATAACCACTGCTGTATTAACAAGCCAGAAGCTGTGCATTTTGCAGGGGAATGTTTCATTTCCTGATACAAAATCTTTTCATCAGCTCCAATAAATCAAAATCATTCTGAACAAAGAAACCCATTTGAGTGGCACCACACTCATCTTCCTTACTGGCCATTATGCCACTGGTGTTTTGGACAGCTATGAAAGTCCTCCATTTCTGGAGGTGTTCAGGGCTTCCTTTTAGTTTTCATCACTGTCAGTTATGTAAATCCCAATTGGAGACTCAAACACTGTCACACTCAGATGTAGAAGGATCTTTGTTGCTGTTTCCGGAACAATTTTGTTTTACCATTCATGGTTGTTAGCTCTGAGCTGAAGCCCAAAACCTGAAAGACTGGTGGGCCGCTCTTAAGTCTGGACTCTACCATTTGACCTATTTAGCATGGGTTCAAAAACCAAAGCATACAGCCCTGACTCCAAATGGCATAGCTCTCTAGGTCATCAAGACACGCAAGCCTCCAAACCACAACAAGGCTGTGGTCCTCTTGGGGAACCACATTCACTGGCAGAAACATTAATTCTCCCTACCACTACTGCACCATAATTTCAGTGTATATCACCACAGTGCACTGTCTCAAAATCCCCTATTCAATAGCATTTTTCATCAGGAGTACAGCAGTAAGGAAGCTGTACCACCACTTACTCCAGGGAAGTTGAGGCTGGGTATCAGGTGCTATTCTTACTATGACATCACACATCTCAAAGTAAATAATGTTAAAAACAAATAGCTGTTGTGTTCTGATGCTGCCCACAAAATTAACGGCCAGCCATGTTGTACAATGAATTATGCCAAGTGAAAATAACTCAAAATCACCTAAATGTCAGGATTGAAAGACTAAGTCATTATAACTTGGGCCAAAGAGCCTGAGACAGCATGGTTTATTATTAATTTCTGTATTCTGGTGCCAGAAATTCTCAAGAAGTCACTCATGCTGACATTCCAAAAAATAAACAATTTAAAATGTCAGCAGCAGTTGACACAAAAACAAAGAGCTACAAAATCCATGAAATCAAAATTGGATTACAGAACTCCCATATATCAAAGGAACACTGCACTTTAGAATGTGACTTGCACCATGTGTATCAAACTATTTTTTAGGAATATTCAGGATCAAAAATTAACACTGGTATATGCTGTGGAATCTGTTTTGCAGCAGTACAAAAGAAGGATAATAGGTAATGTTAATGGACTGATCAAAAATTTGATAGTGGGAGGGAAGAAAGCTCCTAAAAATGTTGAGTGTGCATCTTAAGCTTCAGTACCAATTGAAGTACTGAAAAATGGGCATATCTGGATGGTGAGGGTCACTAATGATAGGTGGCAGTTTCTTGTAGCATCATCCTGATGATGGGGAGTGTTGTGTATGTGACTGTGCAAACTGGAGACTACTTACCAGAATTTGATGTAATCAGTCAGAATACTTAACATCATAAATCTATTGAAATTTGAAAGTCTTTGGTAACACACCAATCTCCTCAAAATGAAGTAGAGATGCTGGTGTGTCTTCTTCATGACTGCATCAATGTGTTGACACCCAGGGACATGCAGCTGCTCACCCGTTCCACCCCGCAATGAGGACTACTATATGTTCTTTCGATTTCCCTTCCTGAATCCACAATCAGTCCCTTGATCTTGCTGACACTGATGGCAAAGTTATTGTGATACCACTCAACCAGCCAATCTACCTTGCTCCTGTACACTACGTCACCGTCTGAGATTCTACCTAAAAGTAATGTCACCAGCAAATTTATAAATGGAATTTGAGCTGTACCTAGCCACACAGTCCCGAGTGTAGAGAATAGAGCAGTTGGCTAGCAAGCATACTTGATTTTACCCTTGTTGATTGTTAACAAACAGGAGATGTTATTATTGATCAGCATGGATGGAGATCACTATAAGACATGAAACAGAATTAGGCAATTCAGCCCATTGAGTTTGCTCTGCCATTCAATCACAGTCAATTTATTTTCCCTCTCAACCCCACTTTTGTATATTCTCCCAGAAACTTTTGATGCCCTTACTAATCAATGACTTATTAACCTCTGCTTTAAATATAACTAAAGACTTGGCCTCCACAGCCATCTGTGTCACAGATCCACAGATCAGCCACTCTCTGGCTAAAGAAGTTCCTTCTCATCTCTGTTATAAATGGGCATTATTCTATGTAGGGGCTGCCTGCCCTTGTCCTAAATTCTCCCATGTTTGGAAACATCATGTCCACTATATTTCAGCCTTTCAAAATCAGTAGGCTTCAATGAGATCCACCCTTAATTCTTCTAAACTCCAGTGATTACATACACAATGGCGTTGAATTAACCCTTTCATTTCCAAGATCATTCTCATAACCTCTTTGGACTTCTCCAAAGCCAGCACATCGGTTCTTAAATACACAACCCAAAACTGCTCACAATACTTCAAATGTGGTCTGACCAATGCCTTAAAGCTTCAGCTTTAAGTCTACTAGTAAGCATGCCAATGATCCAGTTACAAAGGGAGATATAGAGGACCACGTTTTGAAACTTGTTGATTAGTATCGAGGGAATGATGGTGTTAAACACCAAAATATATTCTGACAATAAGTTCCAAGCTTAAAAATTTATTTTTAAATTACTATTTCAGAGGAATAAAATTTCAAAGAAAGTCACGGTCTAAGGAGTATATTTACATTGGTTGTTTTTAAAATTATTCTGATGCCATAAAGGAACCAGTGCAAACATATTTTACTATAAAATAAAGAGTGTAATGAAATTTACAACAAGTGAGGACATAATTAATGCACCTTGGAGAAGTACCAGATTGGTTCATCGCTCTTACAAACACACAGCAAGGCTTCCAATTTATTTTCAGAAGTGCATCATGCAATTTGAAAACAGACCAACTTAACTGAAAGCTTATTCAATCCTACTACTAATACAAAATTATCTCATCAGCAGATACAAGGAGGAACACAGGAACAGGACTGACTACTTATTATTGAAGCATGTTCTGCCATTCAATCGAACGGAGGTTAATACAAAACCAGAACATGCTGTAAACACTTAACAGGTCAGGCAGCCTCTGTGAAAGGGGAAACAGAGACAAAGCCTTTGGTCAAAGAGACCCTAGTTAACATTGTGAAAGAGCAAAATAAGATAGCTTAAATTGCAGAGAAGTTGGGGGTACAGCACAGATAGGCCAAATTGAAGGGACAAGGACATATCAAATTAGTAAACAAGGGCAATTAGATGATTGCTTCTTTGTCTGTGTTGCTAACAGTAGGAGTCTTCACCAGAAGATTTTAAAATAAGGATGAGATTTTAAAAACTTAAGCATTGCCATATATAGAGAACAATGCAAGCTGGTAATACAGCAGTAGTGGACAAAAAGGATCTAGTTCAAGTTGGGACAAGAAAGGAATATTTTGGGATGTTAATGTTTATACAAGCAGAAAGTGCTAGAGTTATCTGTCCCAGAAAGATCAAAGATAAGCACATTTTACCATGCTGGGGAAGGGTCAAGTGAAGGAGACAATATAGTTAGAATAGGAGGGTTTCCGCTCAATTAGGCAGCTGCCCCATAAGGCCAAAGTTTTATGGAAATAGTTTAAAAGATATAAAAATTTGAAATGACTGCTTAACTGAATTACAAATTATATATTTAAATTAAATAGAGAACAAATTAGCATACTCCCAATACAATACTATAAAACTGTTACAGTTCCCAATAGTTAGAGGAATTCATGTAGTATATGGTACTTTACTGTGTTGTTTTGTAAATGAACAAAAGCAGTGCAGATACCTTCATACAACACTTTCAATCTATGTCCTCCAAATCTTCATTTTCAAAGTACATTTATTATCTAAGTACCTATGCAGTATACAAGCCAGAGATTAGTGTTTCACAGATAGCCATGAAACAAAGAACCCATTCAAAGAAAACAACACCCAAAGTGCAAAAAAAATTGTGCAAACGGCAAAATTGAGTGAAAAACGCAGAATGCAAAACATCAAACTAGTCATTGAAACAGTTTACTAACGTTCAGCTTAGTTCAGTTCAATTTAGCACTGTGCTGTTTGATGACTGCAAGGCAGAGCGGGGGAGAGAGACCAGTCAAACATCCTTGGTATGTGCTTTCAGGTTTTTAAAAATCTTTTGCATGGTTAGGAGGGGATAAAGAGAGAATATTTGGGGTGGGTGGGGTCTTTTGTTATGTTGACTGCCTTACTTGGGTAGCAAGAAGTGTGGACAACTTATGGAGCAGAGGCTGGTTTGCATGATGTCCACAATTCTCTGCAGTTTCTAGCTCAACGGTTGCCATATCAAGCCAAGTTGCATCTAGAAAGGATGCTTTCTATAGTACATCAATAAAAATTGGTGAGTGTCAAAGGTGACATGCCAAATTTCTTCAGTGTCCCAAGGAGCACTTTTACAATAAAATCGTATTTTTATTAAAGTTTTTCTTTTGGGAAAGCATATACTTGCAAAAGATTTACTACATATCGGGGGGAAAGTGGATCACACTCTTGCTAAATTTGAACCTTGAGTGAAACATTTCAATACTATTCAGAAGCTTTCAAGCATCACAAACTCTTAACCAGCTACAGATCCTCAATATACTTGGAGTAGTTTGGTTAAAACAAAACTAGAGATTCTAACAGAATCTCTAGTTAAATAACAATATATTCAGCCTGGCATCTCAATTCACTGCCAACACTCTGCCAGATGTACAGTGAGACTTATAGGCACGAAAAGTCCATGTTCTATCACTGATTTATCCAGAACTAGTTTACTTGACCTGGTTTAGAGAATCAGATACATTCACTCTCACACAGAAACACTCACACACACGGGATCTGCACCTACAGTCGTACAAAGCTTTAGAGTGTGCAATTTTGTTAATTTGTTTATAAATTATAAGGGAATGTAGTGCATTACAGACGTGCTAGAATACCTGGACTCCTAAGATTTAGTTACAAGGTGAAATTTCATAAATCAAGGCTGCATTCCTTCAAACTTACAAGATTATTCCTTAAGCTATATGAGAAACAGATAGAGGGTGGAATTATGAGAAACCATATCCAATGGTTGTAGAATCTAAGACTACCAAGGATAGCATACCCATTTGTTGTCCTTTCAAAAGTCAAGTTAGGAAACATGTCTAAGGGCAAGTAAAGCCTTGAAAATTGCTGTAAATAATTGCTACAAGGTTAATAATTAATTTTAAATCTAAAGCAGATCAGGTCTTATTAACTAAAGTATTGAGATATGAGGAAAATTGTTCTTATGAAGTAACACAAAAGAATAAACTCGATGTTTCCCAGCTTTTTATTTTGCCATTTTCCCCCTTCCTTTCCAGTCCTGATGAAGGGGCTTGGCCTGAAAAGCTGACTGTTTATCTATCTCCATAGACACTGCCTGACATGCTGAGTTCCTCTGGTATTTCGAATATGTTGCTCTGGATTTCCAGTGTTTACAGAATCTCTATGTTTAAGGGATAACATGTCAACTACAGGACTTAAAACAAATATAATTCTTCATTTAAGTGTCTCAGCTTTCCTCACTCATTCTCTGCTGCCCAACAGCACCGCTAGAAAACAAGGAGTGGAGGGGGGTGGGATCTGCAGTAACCTCTCAGCGTTACTTTCAATACTTTGTCAGCAAATACACAATGTTTTCGAGGGTGGGGGTTGAGGGGACAAGATTCAAATCCATTTCGTGAATCCCCAGTGATCATCATCTCATAAAGCCTCAATTTTGTAACTAATTCTGTGCAGATTAAACATCGACCTGCGCAGACTCACGTTGATTTTTAAGTTTTATCAGTCAGAGCCAATAATATAATGGCCCATTAATACCCCTGTCTAAGCAGTGACTTCTGGAAAGAAACCTGAGTCATGATAAACAAATTTTATGTAATTGCTTGGAGTAACTGCCTACTGACACATTAACAGTACAATTTACAGTATTTATATGAACAGTAGAACAAATTCAGATTTGATATACAGCTTCAACATGCAAGACAAAAGGCCATAAATACTGCATATTCAAGTCTATTCAAATAACTCAGCTTTAGCTAAAAAAAACATGCAAGTCAGCCCTTGCCCTGGAGAGGTGCTTGATACAAGATGAAGGTGCAAGATAAAGAAAAAATTTTTGCAACACCAGGTCAATTGGGCAAGAAACCAGGACCCATCATAGATAATGTTACCTTGCATCAGCTTCAGCCAACTTAAAGGCTCTGGGATCTTAACTATACTCTCATTATGAAGGTTCCAAAATGAATTAGAGCTGGATGACTAAACATTAAATGAGCACTTAAAAAGCATTCAGTCCCAAGAGGGAGTGAAAACCAGTCTGAAACCTCAAGGATGAATTATGTTTATGGGTGATTAACAAAAGTATTTTATAAAGTTCCATGGAATCCTTAAAACACTGCAAGCCCCAAACCATGAAGTAATTTCATTTTATACGATTATCTCCCCTAAAAGTGCAACACCTTTACAAAATGAATGGAATAGTTGAACAGCACCTTCCAAATGGCAATTATGGACAGGCAAAAAAAGCAGGCAACGATGCCCAAATCTCCAAAAAGAGAATAAAAGAGATATTGGTTACAGACAATTATATATTGTGTAGTTGCTAACACCAGAAACCAGACTGATTACATGCTTATAAGTAGAAGGTATAGAAATGCTCTGAAATCATGCAAAACATACCCGGGTGCAGACTGCTATAGTGATCACGTACCAATAATCAGCGTGATGAATCCAAGACACAGAAAGCTCAAAAGACCAAGAGCAGAGCCAAAGCTGAATTTAGGACTTTTGAGAAAAAACAATATCAAAAATGAATTCCAAATAACAGTGAAGAACAAATTCGAGGCTCTATAAAACATCACTATTAAAGAGCAGCAAAGGGAAAACTTCAGTGATAGCATAACACAAGCAGCACTAGAGGTGATTCCCAAACAACAGAAAAAAGCTAAAAAGAAATGGAAGACAGAAGGAATTCTGAATCTTATGGAACAAAGAAGAAAATGTAAGGAAAACGAGAAAGCCTACATATCCTTGCATGCACAGAAAACAACAAGGGCAAGGAAGCAAAAGAAAAGTGGCTTAAGAACAAATGTGAGTTAATAGAACAATTGCAGATGACCAACAACAGGATGTATAAAAGCAAAAGATGGCTCTACAATTATGAAAAAAGGAAAAATAATGCAAAGATGGTCAAAAAACATCAAAGACCTATACGACGACAAAGACCAAGAGGACAACTTTGATATTGGCAATAACAACAAGGGCCCAGCAATACTGAAAGAAGTGGAACATGCTATGAAGAAAATACGAAAGGGAAAATCATCAGGACCAGATAACATTCCGGTTGAACTGTATGAAGCACTAGAAGATTTTGGTGTAGAGAAATTAACAATCTTATTGAATAGAATATACAACAGTGGCAATGTACCAGAAGATCTTTTAAAGACAGTATTCACTGCACTGCCAAAGAAGCCAGGTGCAACAGAGTGCGGACAACACAACAATTAGTTTAATGAGCCACCTCACAAAAATTCTACTTTGAATCATCATGCTCAGAATAAGAAACAAAATTAAACCAGAGATTAGTGAAGAAGAGTGCGGCTTTGTTGAAGTCAAGGGAACATTAAACACCACTTATACTCTCAGGAATATTATCAAAAGGTCAATAGAAGTACAAGACCTATACTTCTGTTTCAATGACTACACAAAAGCCTTTGACACAGTGAAACACCAAGTCATCATGAAAATGCTTAAAGATATTAATATTGATGGAAAAGATCTAAGAATAATCAGGAATCTCTACTGGCAACAAAGTGCAGCCATACAGATAGACAACGAGATTGGTGAAAATCAGCCAATAAAGCGAGGAGTCAGACAGGGTTGTGTTCTATCATCAGACCTGTTCTCCATGTACAGTGAAAAGATCATGAGAACCATACAAGACCTACCTGGAATAAGCATAGAAGGATACAACATCAACAACCTCCGCTATGTGGACGATACAGTACTGACAGCAAATAGTGAAGTACATTTACAGAAACTAGAATCTACCATCAATACAGAGAGCAAAAGACTTGGCCTAACCTTAAACAAAAAGATAACTGAAGTAATAGTAATATCAAAGAAACCTGATATTCCAAACTGTAGGATTGCATTGGGAAATGAAACCCTGAAACAAGTTCACAACTTCAAGTTCCTTGGAGATAAATGTTTAGGTTTTAAGAATATACATGGGATTCCCGTTAGCTGAGCCATCAGTTAATCGGGGAAGCTGCGAATTTGGGACAACTCTTAACGAACAAAAATTAAAACGAGAAAATAGCTGGGATCCCCTTCGTTTATTTGGGACACTGTGCTGCTTAATTGAGACAGGAGACTATTGCCAAATAGTTTCTAACTGTGTGCAGATGTGTGGCCATCTGAAACTACACTATACTTAGAGCAAACAGCTTTTAAATAGTGTCAGTTGTGAGTGTTTGTGTTCAAAAAGTAGTGATTTTTGTCACTGTTAGAAATAAGCAGCAAGACACTCAATGTGGTTTTGCTTACTGCAATTTCAAGCATTCAGGCTTGGCCAGAAGCGAAAGTGAAATGATTTCACTACTTCAATAAGTTAGGAAATATGAAAAATTTGAAGGTATCAACAATTATCTTAAATGTTACAATAAAATGAAAACTTGGAGGATCCAATCATCAAATCCAATGCATGCAAGCACTCCATTATCTGCACTAGGTTGCTGTGCTGATTTCGTTCATTTACAATCAATCAAAACACTGGATGAATTCTTCCACTGATAAACATTAGGAACAGATAGACAGTTTTATAGCACTGTAACTGTGTTAGAATTCATTTTTCATTTAAATACATAATTTGTTCTTCAGTTAAACAGTAGTGCGAATTTTTTTTTTAATATCTTTTCAACTATTTCCATTTCAACTATTCAGTAGATTGAAGCGGCCACTCAATTGGGCCAAAATGTACAAGTCCTGGTGTGTCCCAATTAACTGGAATCCAATGCAGTTATGAAACATCTTGGGTTTTTAAAGCTTAAAATTCAGTTTTGCCCTTTCAAAAGTTGTTAGTCTACAAGCAAAGTGGTCATGTGGTCATTGGGATGAGAGTAATGTTTGGTACATTTTTGCCTCTGTTCTCCGGGGACATGTACACACGTGTAAAGGGGGGGGGGGGGGTCTTCTTTTTCTTTGTTACTGTGTATGTAATCAAAAGGGCTTTGTTTTGTTAACTAGCAGGAATGTTTCTTTGTTGCAAGAGAGTGCTGGGAGAATTGTATTCCTTTGTAAACCAAATGGAGATTAATGTTCTTTCTTCTGAGTCTGTAAGCTTTTGTTGACGGGCTTTTGGGCAGATCGGCGCGAGGGGGTCGAGAGAGAGAGGACGCAATGCTGTAAGCCGGGTGAGGATCGGACCCCAAGTGGGGGTCCGAAGCCCGGAGGTACTCCGAGGAGGGGGGATGAAGCTAGAAGTGCTTGGTTGACCACTCGGAGGGTCCTGAGCTGCGAGTCGAAGAGTTCGGAGGGGATTGAATGGTGGCCAGAAGACTTCAGTAATTGAGCTCCAACAGTTGTGCACTAAGTGGTTTGGACTTTGATCAGTTTGGTGCCTTTTATTTTTTCTCTTCATATATACTGTATCATTATTAATCACTTAGTTATAGTAACCTTTATAAATTGTACTCATTTAATCGCTTATGGTGTACTGTCTGTTTTTGGGCGGGGCGGGGACATCATACAGCATCCACACCAGCTGATTACCCAGTTTGGCGGGGCCGAAGGCTGCTCCCCCTAGACGAGAATGAGCTGAGCGAGCCTGAGGCAACCCAGGGGGTTACACGTGCATCTTGAACCATCGGTGTCAATCTGGAAGACTTTGCAGATGACTACTGAAGCAAAGGAGCAAGGAACTAGTCACACCAGTGCCAAGTCAAGTGCTCTATGACGCCTGATGACGAGGATCTTCCCAGTTACTGACAAGACAGTGCCACTTCTCCAAACCCAAATACTGATTGGCCTTTCCAATTTACTCCAGCAGTTCTTCAGCCCCTTCAAAGCAGATCCTAGAACCTACAGGTAGTCAGACCTAATGGTGAAAGGGATGTTGGAATGATATGGCTACTTGATGAGCAAGGTGTTGCTATTCCTATGGTTGGCCTCTACAGGAGGTAGGGTGGGTATTGCTGACCATTCTGAGAACTTAGCATAGATCTGAGCAAAAGTTTGCAGCATTATCAACATACAGGGATGTTATAACCTGTGCCTCTAATGACTGGCAATGTCACCCCTCTTTAGTTTTCATTCCTCCTGGTGGATTCAAAGTGTTCCAAACACACAAAGACAGGAAAGAGCAGACAACACTGCCCGACTTCAGACAATGTTAAAACTATTTCCCACCCAATAATTTGGTCTGCACTGCAGATATCTGTGTAGGGTGGTGGATCAAATTTCTGATTCCCTCTGCAAACAAAAAAAAATTAATGTCCATCATGTATGCGTGTGATAAGCTGTTGAAGGCCTGCTTCTGGTCCAACCCAAGGACGTCAGAAGTTTTTCCTCCCAGATGCAGTGCAGGCTTGCTCTGGGTGGATCATCAGTCTCACAGCAGACATGACCTGGTTGATGATGGCCTTGGGCAGGATCTTTCCATCTACATTCAACAGTGAAACGGGCCTACAATTCTTATGTCCTCCCTCTTCCACTTCTGCTTGTTGAAGAGGGTTTTTATACATGCTGCCAGCCACAAGCATACATTTCCAGCAGCTCCCCCATCCTGTCCCACAGAACTGAATATAGCTCTGCCAATAAGCTGTTGATTTAGGTGCAAAGGAAATGGATAGAACCAGTCAGGTCCTCCTGCAATTATAGCTAGTCCAAATGCTTCATTCACTGTCATCTTGCACATGGGAAATTCTGAGGGGATATGCTGTCCGTGGCCTTACTGCTACACAGATGGGGATAAAAGAATCTGCAATCCTCAGTGAGCCAGATGAGAATGCTACTGAGCCAGACTCTTCCTTACAGAGCTCCACCTTAAACCTTTTGGAAGTGTGACTACGTCACACCTTGTTTGACAAAGTGAACTCTGGATCTGAAGATAACCTTGCAGAATTCCATAGCGAAGGACACAATTTGTTGGAGCTTCTCTGTCACATCCGCCCTCCCTCCCCCAAATGACTGCAGATATTTTTGCAAGTCTGAAGTTGGCACAATTCCCTCCGACTTTCCTTTAAGGACACCTTTACAGGATGAAGAATCTCCTGATCACTTGGTTGGCTCCTACCAGTGAATCAGAGAGTCAAGGAGGGGCTTTCAGATTATCCAACCTATGTAATCCCAATTTAGCTCCAGAAAGTTCTCTAGGATCAGCACTTTAACATTCAATATCCATGTCTCAGCTTGCACTTTGATCCTCCTGTAGGTGACAGAATGCATGAAGGCTGCAATGGTCAGAGGAACACTTGCATGACAGCAGTGAATCTGACTAGGATTATCCTTGACACAAAATCTGTCTGGGACCTCACTGAGCTACCCATCCCAGTTCAAATATGCCACAGCTGAGCTCTAAATGCAAGAGTGCTGAAGGCATTGCACAGCTTTGCATCTTTAACAATTTCCATTAGGAGCCTAGAGCTGCTGCCCAGTCTGCTGTAGGAATGCTGGATCAGCCAACTATGTCAATGATGCTGCTTGGTCAATACACATTAATTAGCCAAAGTGGATTGTTACAGTACATTTCATCAGCTACAAGGAGACACCATCCATCACATTTTTGACTTTAGTGATAGAGAAGCTACCTCTCCTCAGCAGAATTCCCAGACAAGATGCAAGTCCATCATTCCTACCCCACTCCCCAACCATATAGATCAGGCATGGGCAAACTACAGCCCGCGGGCCATATGCGGCCCGTTAAGCTTTTTAATCCAGCCCACAGAACTTGATGAAATTATATTAATAAACCTTGTTAATGTTTTTTCCCCGCAATTCTGGCGTTTTCCCAATAGATGACGCACTCTATATACATTTGTGGCGACCCATTTCCTGGCACATCCGAACCGGCTGACAATTAGCCAGCGTTCCGGCTAAGGGAGATAGCCTGCGGGGATTTGTGAGCACAGAGCTTTGGAGCCTCTGCGCCACGGGGGGAGGGGGGGCAGGTTGAGGGAGGCTTAAAAGTGAGGCTGGGGATTTCGAATAAAGTTCTTTTCTTCGACTGCAGTTACCGACTCCGTGTCATAATTTTAGCGCTGCATGTAGCACACCGCTACACATTGACCTTTGTTGAGGTGCAGCGTATTACTCCACATTTGCGCTTTACTCTTTGTTCGGCTCCACCTATTTGTGTGAACAGGCGTTCAGCGTCATGAACATCAACAAAGCCAGCCACAGATCCAAGTTAACTGACCAACACCTCAGATCCATCCTGAGAATCGCCACAACAAAACTAAATCCAGACTTTGATGCGCTGGCTAAAACGGGAGACCAACAACACTGTTCCCACTGAAATTAAAAATAAGTTTCTTCATTGTGTTATGTAAAAAATGCATTTGAAAATATTTTTTTCAATAAGCCTTACATGTTACATGTCATTTCTGTTAAGTGATGGACATGAGTAGTGCGCAGGTGCACGTACGTTCTCAAAATAAAAAATGCGCTCCAGATCAAATAACGCGCTCTGCATACTGGCGCGCTCTCACTGTTCTGTCTTTGTGCTGGTCGTTGTTGAGTTTTTGCACAGGGGACAATTGAATAAGAAGGAGCAGGACAAGTAGACCTGCATCTCCTACCGTTTTTGAAATAAAGACAGTCAGGAGGAGAGTGATGATGATAATATCTTGAAGGATAACAGAATTTTCAGTGCTTTAAAATAATAACTTACTATTAAAAAAAGCTGTATTTTATTCATTTAATTTTCAGTGTTTTAAAAGTCATTTCAATAAATAGCTAAATACCATGGGACTTCAAAGACAGATATTTTGTTGTAATGCATTTGTTCATTTTCAATTGAAATTAAAGCACATGTTTTCTACATATCCCATGATATTTTATTTTCTCTTATGAGGTGTATTACCAAAACACTCTGTCCATCTGCTCCTGGTCCGGCCCCCCTGTCAAATTTTAGAACCCTTTGTGGCCCACAAGTCAAAAAGTTTGACACCCCTGATATAGATGATCACTGGGTCAACCATCACAACTATCTCTGATAGTTACGGATGTGTGCCAGCCTACTCATTGCCCTTTATTCCCCATTGTATGTACTCTTAGAAGTCTGTTGTCTCTTGGGTAGTGGGTTCAGGGACTTTTTTTCTTTTTACCACCTGCCATTCCACTTGTTCCTCTGCCATTCCCTCTGTTAATGACTGTTCCTCCTCTCAGTGAGGGGCCTGGGAGCTTACAACTAGCATTGGAAGCTTGTGGTGCATGGTCGTGCTGTTTTTGCCTTCATACTAGTAGATGTGTAATCATCACTTCTCTTGGGAGAGGGGTGCTGTTGCCAGGTATAGACATATTTTGGGCAGGACTTGTAGAGATGGCCTGCCACCTGGCACTTGCTGGTCCCAATCCTGAATAGGTCTTTGATATCCACACAGCTCCCTCAAAGCAATAAGCCAGGAACAAGCTGCCCTCTACAGTAGGCACATGTGCGCTGAACATGTTATCACACCTCTGTTCTAGGAGAAGAGGGTGAAGAGTGGCAGCACTTCTAGTAGTGACAGCAGAACCTCATTTCCCATCTTCCAGAAGTGCTGCAGTACCTTCTGCCATCCCACCAGGTTCTTGAAGGTAATGTCAAAATACATGTTAGCTGGGAAGACCTGGAGGCAGTAGATGTCCTTCACCTCAATCTTATTGCAATCCATTAGAACCTCTTACATGAAGAGATCCTTTGTGTAGAGGCTCCCCTTCATGAGGTCATTCATCACCACCCTGATAATGATCCCAATACCCTTTCCTCCTCGCTATAGTTATCCTGATGGAGCCGGTTGGTTGCTAGAAAGAGATGCTCAATTGGTTTCCTAAACAGTGTTAAGATCCATCCTTACACCAGTAGCCGCTTGATAGCAAAGAATCACAGTTGTCTTCCTTTCTTCAAATTGAGTTCATCCACAAATCTACTTCGAAGATTAGCCTCCGTGATAATTGCCCTGTGAAACAGCATTTCTAATCACAGTCTCTGATTTGCACCAAAACCTACATACTGACATGTTAATAATTTACCAGTATATCAATACAACAGAAAGTTACATCAATATACAGGTAGCAGGTGAACAAAAACCTGGTCAAAGAGCACATGAAAGGAGAATCACCAATAGTGATGCAAATTAGAAAATTACAGGAGAAAAGAGATTCCTACATTTACGTCAGGAGGATGGTCTGAAGATAACGAGGCACTGTCAAAGTATTTGGAAAGAGATGAAATTTTAAAACTGAGCCTGTTACATGTAAACAACACCATAAACAATATGTATATAACAATTACAGCACAGAAACAGGCCATCTCAACCCTTCTAGTCCGTGCTGAACGCTTACTCCCACCTATCTGCACTCAGTCCATAACCCTCCATTCCTTTCCTGTCCATATACCTATCCAATTGTTTTTTTAAATGACAAAATCGAATGAGACATGTTTCAAGTCTGGGGATAAGCAGATTTTTGGATGAATTATGAATTGTGGGAGAGAGGAGGTCAATAAGGAGCACTAAAGTGGTAAACAGAATAAAAGTACAGCTAGAGTTTCAGAATAACTAAAGGCGGAGTTACTCATGGAACAATTATGTTTAGAGACTCATGGGGGGGGGGGTCAAGTGGGATGTCAGGAATCTGGCTTGTGCTCTAGCCACAAGTAACAGAGAAAGTGGCCAATCAGAGGGCCTGAAAGAAATGGCTTCCATTTGTTTAGCTGGAGAAAATTTAGACCTGATAGATTGAATGATAGGATAGTGGCTGCACCAAAGAACATGACATGCTTCTGAACCTTGTTCATAGCTTTGTAATACACTGCACGTGATGGGAGCACATCACAAAGACAAACCACAGAAAGCTGGTCAGTATACAACTTTCTATAGGCTATTTAATTACAAATTACTTCTTGATAGCAACTTCAACAGTCTACAATGGCATGAGAATACTGCACCTGTTAAATTCCCCTGCAGGTCAAGTGTCAGGCTAATTTGGACACATCTCCACTGCTGGGTCAAAATTATGAAACTTCCCTCATAAAAGCACAGAGACTATACACATTGAAAGTGGAAGGAAACCAGCACCACTTCAAGGGGCAACAGAAGAGCACAATGAACTGAGAAGCATGCTAAATTAATCCCAGAATGTTCCTTTTACCTCCAAAATGAATGGATCTACTTGAAAATGAGAATCCTGCCAAAAACATTAGACAATGTTACCATTTATGACCTCCTATATGATGCATTACAGTGAGGCAATGCACTTACTATACCACCCCACCTCATCAACCCAAAAGTACCTCACATACCCCATCTAATAAAAGACAAACACATGAAACGAAAACTGATAGAGCTGGAAATAATCAGGTAGTTGACCTGAAACATCATTCTTCACTCCACAGATGCTACAGGACTCAGCCCCTCTAAGTTAAACAAAGTCTCACAGAGGCTCTCTCCATTAAGGGAATCCACTCCAACATCCTGCATTAAATACTGTGCTGTTCAGCAAGTGGCGAAGGGGGCAGGATTGTGAGGTCAGCAAGAGCTGGCACACTGGACATTTGATTCAGTCACTGAGCTCGTGGGTGAGGCAGAAAGAGCACTTCAGCACCTGCACCCATGGCAGATCAGACTGCTCACACCACTTGGGGGTCTTGAAAAGATGCCCTAAAAATAGCCACCTCCTGGCTGGATGGCTGTGTTCAGAGGGATCACCATGTGCTCAGAAACTAAGAAGCATGACATTTTTCCAGCCTGGAATGTGCATAAACTGATAGTGCAACCAGTGATGAGCCAGAGAGGAAAACAGATCAAAGAACTGAGGAAGTGCCAGATTCACCTAGCTGCTCTTTCTAAAACCCATCTGGCAGATGAAGGAAACTGAGGGAGAAAGTAGTTACATCTTCTGGAAAGAGAATGCAGCTGACAAGCCTGGGATCCATGGTGTTGGTTTGCAATAAAGCACCAGCTTGTCAGTCAACTTTGACTTTCCCCTGAACATCTCAGGTCAATCCATTTGGTACTTACCAACTAAATGGCAACTGTCATGAGCGCTTTTGCACCAACTCTAAACTCCCGTGAGCATGGAAAGGAGGCCTTCTATGTTTACATAGACATGATATCATCAAGCATTCCCAAGAGGATAACTCTCTTAGGGGACTTCAATGCCAGAATCTGTTGAGACTTCAACTTTGGAAGGGTACCAATAGGGGGAAAAAAGGTATTGGCAGCATCAACTCAAACAGAGCACACGTCACCATATGTGATGAGCACAACCTAATGACAAATACTCTTCTGCTACAAAAACAAATTCAAAGCACCTTGTCAGCACCGCTAATCCAAATAGGGGCATCTCATTGACTATTTCATCTTCCAAGCTAGGGACTGCCGTGAAGTGAACATCACAAGGGTCATGATTGGCACAGATGACTGTTGAACTGATCATCACCTATCCACTCCATGTCCGGCTCACATATCTAAACCTTATAAATAACTGTATGGCCAATTCATTTTAAATACCATAAAATACAATGTTTTTTTTAAAATCACCCCATGTTCCATAACTTTTACAACAGAATTTCGACAGCCACAAATGATCTCATTCATGCTCATTTTAATAAACTCTTAAACTGATGTCACTTTGCCCATTCCAAATAATTACATTCAAATTAACCTCACTAAATTTGCAAATATTCAGTCTGTAAGAGGAGACAACCTTTTGTGGGAGGGTACACATTTTCAATGAATAATTTTCCCAGTTCACTGTCAGAATAAGGTGCAACAACGTAACTTCATACAAAATGAGATGGAGATTGAGACAGTCAATCCTGATGCAAGGTCTCTATCCAAAACGTCAAACATCCCTACACCTTCATAACCATGCCTAATCCACTGAATTTCTCCAGCAGTGTTTACAGCAACTGCAGTCTCTTGTGCCTCCAGACCGGGGGTCGGCAACCTGCGGCTCCCGAGCCATTTGTGGCTCTTTCACCTCTGTGCTGCGGCTCCCTGTGGCTTTGGGAAATAATTGGTCAGTATTTAATTAAAATGTATTTTATGTTAGTTTGTTAGCTTTTGAAATGTAATTCTAAATTTGAAGATTATGGTGATCTTGTACAATCTAAGTGTGGCGACACATTTCCTGGCACATCCGAAACGGCTCACAATTAGCCAGCATTCCGGCTAAGGGAGATAGCCTACGGGGGTTTGTGAGTACGCGTCTTTTGCAGCATCTGCGTCCATGGGGGCTGGGTTGAGGGAGGCTTAAAAGCAAGGCTGTTTAGTTCGAATAAAGCTATCTTTGACTGCAGTTTACTGACACCGCTACAACGTGTTTTTATCGCTGGCTGTCCAGACGGAAGGTGCTGAAACGCTTTGTCGCGTGTCTGGAAGAAGTGAAAACTTTCCTGGGCAGCAAAGGGCTCACCTTTCCTGAGCTGGAACAGCCAGAGTGGCTGGAAAAGCTACACTTCATGGTAGACATGACAGCGCACCTGAACACGCTGAACACAGCTCTTCAGGGGTAAGGACGTACAGCCCTGCACATGTTGGAGGATGTTTTGGCATTCGAGCGCAAGTTGACAGTGCTTGCCAGAGATTTACAGAAAGGCACTTTGTCTCACTTCCCCAATTTGAGAGAGTTCAAACAAGGTCACGACATGATAATTTCGGAGTATTTACATTCTGCAATCATCGCAATGCAAACATCGTTTGGGAAACGCTTCTGTGAGTTCAGAGAGGAAAAAAACACATTATCCTTCCCGGTCACTCCCTTAAGCATCGATCCTTCCCTACTGAATACGACTGCATTGGCAGGTGTGAGTCAACCTGATCTTGAGATGGAACTGGCCAACATAGCCGACAAAGACATATGGGTGTCCAAGTTTAGACGCTTGACAGCAGACCTTGAAGATGTTGCCCGTCAGAAGGCCGTTCTTGCTCAGAAACACAAATGGAGTGATATTGAAAACCTTCCAAAACCGGACAAACTTGTGTTCGAAACATGGAATGCTATGCCCGACATTTATGTAAACATTAAAAAGTATGCGCTTTGAGTCCTGTCGATCTTTGGATCCACATATGTAAGTGAGCAGGTGTTCTCCAACATGAACTTTATTAAAAACAAACATCGCGCACGCCTCACAGATGACAGCTTGCGATCCTGTGTAAAGATGAAGGTGACGTCATACAGCCCTGATGTGCAGACGCTGTGCGCTGAGGTCCAGGAGCAGAAATCCCATTAACCAAGTATGATAAATATTTTAATTGCCTATTATTTTATGTATATTCATATTTTTTCATTGTTCAGTGAAATAGTCCTTTTATTTTTCAGGCTGACAGCTGGCTGATGTTATTTTTGGTTTGCTGCTGGCGGAAAATTTAAGTTCGGCGTTTTTCATAAATACAAGAAGGACTCAAATAGACATTGAGTATTTTACTTAAAAGTAACTTTCAACCCAACGTCTTTTTTTCGGAGTTCAAAATGTTTTTGTTGCATGCAGAAATGTAATTTCGTTTTCTCTGCAGGAGTTCATCAATTTCATAAATGCAACACATTATAGTTTGTTTATACATAGCATAAAGGCAAAAAAAAACGTTGTATGCAGTGTTATTTCATTTTAAATGTCAAACGGGTTTTGCGGCTCCCAGTGTTTTCTTTTCTGTGGGAAACGGGTCCAAGTGGCTCTTTCAGTGGTAAAGGTTGCTGACCCCTGCTCCAGACTGAGAAAGTAGTGAGCCATGCTTGTTAGAATTCCTCTATCATGCACGGATGATGCTCAATTTACACACTACAGATTGAGACTAATCTATCAATTACTGGCTAATCACCCATCTTCACTTTTTTTTAAGTCAGTGTGCTCTTCAGACGCATTTACAATCTGAATGGTGTCAAGTTAGGAAAAGGGGAAGTACAATGAGATCTAGGCGTTCTTGTACATCAGTCACAATGTAAGCATGCAGGTACAGCAGGCAGTGAAGAAAGCTAATGGCATGTTGGCCTTCGTAACAAGGGAAGTTGAATATAGGAGCAAAGAGGTCGTTCTGCAGTTGTACAGGGCCCTGGTGAGACCACACCTGGAGTATTGTGTTCAGTTTTGGTCTCCAAATTTGAGGAAAGACGTTCTTGCTATTGAGGGAGTGCAGCGTAGGTTCACAAGGTTAATTCCCAGGATGGCAGAACTGTCATATGTTAAAAGATTGGAGCTACTGGGCTTGTATACACTGGAATTTAGAAGGATGATTGGGGATCTGATTGAAACATAAGATTATTAAGGGATTGGACACGCTAGAGGCAGGAAACATGTTCCTGATGTTGGGGGAGTCCAGAACCAGAGGCCACAGCTTAAGAATAAGGGCTAGGCCATTTAGAACGGAGTTCAGGAAAAGCTTTTTCACCCAGAGAGTTGTGGAACTATGGAATGCTCTGCCTCAGAAGGCAGTGGAGTTCAATTCTCTGGATGCTTTAAGAAAGGGTTAGATAGAACTCTTAAAGATAGTGGAGTCAAGGGATACGGAGAGAAGGCAGGAACAGGGTACTGATTGTGGATGATCAGCCATAATCACATTGAATGGCGGTATTGGCTCGAAGGGCCAAAATGGCCTACTCCTGCACCTATAGTCTATTGTCATTCTTCCAATGGGATGTGAACTTTCCAGATTAGTGATAGTGCTTTCTTGATCATAGATGCTCACCCTTAAATGGCCTTGACAACTAAAGAGACCCTTCCACCCCAAGCCACAGGTGTAAATAACCACAAAATTAAAGTGTCACAATCCTAGAAACAGTCAATTGAATGTTTGAGAGAGTCCAGCCTGCTGAGTATCTCCAGCATTTTGTGTGTGTTACAACAATCTGGCTGGAGGAGAAAAAGACAGGACAGGATTGGATTCTAAATACTGTGCCTATATAAAAAAGTATTCAACCCCCCCCCCCCCCCCCGGAAGTTAGCACGTTTTGTTATTTTACAACATTGAATCAGTGGATTTGTTTTTTTTTGACACTATCCAACAGAAAAATACTCACGTGTTAAAGTGAAAACAGGTCTCCACAAAGTGATCTAAATTACAAATACAAAACAAAATAATTGATTGCATAATATGCCACACCTAGTCACCACTGGTGCAGCCAATTGGTTTTAGAAGTCATTCAAAGGTAGAGCTGGTCATCTATGATCAACAAAGCTATACAGGAATGGCTTAAAAACAAAGTTAATGTCCAGAAGTGGCCAAGTCAGAGTCCAGACCTCAATCCAATTGAGAGTTTGTGGCTGGACTTGAAAAGGACTGTTTACGTACGATCCCCATCCTATCTGACAGAGACCTATCCACACAGACTCAAAGGTCTGTCAAAGGTACATCTACTAAATACCGACTTGAAGGGGGTGAGTAATTATGGAATCAATTATTTTGTGCTTAATAATTGTAATAAATTTTGACCAATTTGTAGAAAATTGTATTCACTTTGACACTTGATCAATGTCAAAAAATCTAAATTAAATCCATTGTGATTCAATGTTGTAAAGCAATAATACATGAAAACATCTTGGGGGGGGTGAATACTTTTTATAGGCACTGTATATCAAAGTCAGACAAAATAGGAAGTAGAATGGTGAGGGAGGAGGGGTTGTAAGGTAATGAGTGCAAGCATTAAGGAAAGCATTGCAGTACCAGAGAAATGTGACAGCACAACAGAATGTTTAGAATTAAAAATTTGATTACACTTTTAGCAGTAATCTGTACACTACAGGACTGATATTGCAGCAGAAATTTTATAGGTAAATTGTAGAGATGTGCAGAAAGAATAAAATCTTCAAAAATCCAAATGTTCTGGATCAGCAAAAACAAGTATTACAAAGAGGATGGAGTTTTTGAAGTGCGTTTATAAGAATTTCTTTCTAGGCTGATCGCATTGGTGGGCTTAGTTCTGGAACTGACTAAGGCCCAGTGGACCAATCACTGTGGCAATATCTAGAAGACAGACCATATGAGTAGAATACTCCTGAAAGGATACAGGAAACACAAAGGTAAAAACAGCCAAGAACAGAATGAGAATAGGCTCGACCCAGGAAAACTGTAGTCAAAGCTTGGTAGACAGAATTGTAATTGAATAATGAGAATTCTTTAAAAGATATAGTTTTGCTAAATCCTAGGTACATTCCCACAAACAGCAAAGATGGAGTAAGGCAAAATGAAAAAAAACATACAACTGATGTCAGGTTATTAACAGACAAGTGAGAATCAAACAGAGTTGGAAATGGAATTGCTTTATTATTGTCACATGTACCTAGACACAATAAAAAGCTGGAGCACCACACTATACACACAGATCAAGTCATTACACAGTATACCAGATAACACAAGTAAAACAATAACAGAATGTAGAACTTAATGTAACAGCTAGATAGAAAGTACAATGTACACAGTCAATAATGTGCAAGGTCATAACAAGGTAGATTTTGAGGTCAAGCATCTATCTTATTCCAAGGAACTATTCAATAGTATAACAGCAGGGTAAAAGCTGTCCTTGAGCCTGTCCAAGTGCAGAGATATGTCAGAACGCAAATATGGGAAGCAAAAAGCATGAACAAAAACTGGCAGCATACAAGAAGAAAATCCGAAAAAAAATTCCATGGATATATTACTGAAAAAGCAAAACGGGGTGGAATTAATCAAAGAAGAAAAAGGAAATTTACTTGGAGGCAGAGGGTGAGGCTGAGGTAATAAATCAGTTTCATCAGAAATAAGGTCCAGCAAAATCTCAAAAGGATGACTGAGATTCTGAATGGGTTAAAAATTGATCAAGTGCAAGCATGACAAAGACTCCACTTGAACATGCTGGATGACCACTTCACAGAATGCTTCTTTTTAGTTTCCAATGAAGACCTTGCATTTCCAATTCCCTGATGTTTTGACTCTCATCTCTTCTCCCCCCCCCCCCCCCCCCATTTCTGGCCTCTGACAATGTTCCAAACAAAACCAATACAAGTTTGGGCCCAAAAGCAAGTACTTCATTTTCTCACCAAGCAGTTTACAACCCTTGACACTCAACACTAAATTAGACTTTTGAAGTTAGTTCATCATGCAACATCAAAAAACAGCTTGCCATTACAAATGCCATCTGTCATGCTAGGTAGTTTCAGCACTTACTTTGGATTTGCAGGAATCCATCTCATAGTCAAGTTTTGTTTTGTTTCTTCATGCTCCCCTGTCCATATTCAACTTCAATGTACATGTCCTCAGGCAAGCTGGGGAAAAAAGCCTTCACCATCCTCTACAGCTGAATATACCACCTCTAGTATCATTCACCCCATCACAGACATTCCTGATGTTCTCTCTGTTTCTCAGCAACTCAAAACAGGCTTGATTTCTGACTTTATGGTTCTGATGAAAGCATCAGCATGCAACATCAAGTCTGCTCCTCTCCACACAAACGGCAAGTACTTTCAACATTTTTGTTTTTAAAATCCTGGAAGGCTAGCTGCACCTAGCAAATAAATAATCTGGTCCAAATGGGTGTTCACACAAAAGAAGAAAAATTCTACAAGATCATATTCTCCTAAGCACTTCTAAGTGCTAAATGGCACTATTTAGCCATAGTGCCACAGGACTAAAATAAATTGCAAGTACTACATTTTTCTTCTGACCAATCAGTTTAAACTCAGTGGTGGGGTAAGTTCAAAAAACAAGCAGGGATAGAATCAGTAACATTTGACAAGTGTGAATTGATTATAGAGCCGGATACAATTTTTTAAAGGCAAATAATAACTAATTAACCAATCTGGTGATAACAGACATTCAAAGGAAATGTGATTAACATGATGTACAGCATAGACTCCCAGAGGGTATTTGATAAAGTGTCACAATGTTGTTACAGTTTAGGAATGATGTGAAGGCTTTGAGAGGGTCCAGTCAGATTTAGCAAAATGATTCCTGGATGAGGAACTTTCATCACAGAGATAGACTGAGGAAGCTGGGGTTATTTCCTTTGAAAAGATTGTACGAAGATTGGATTGAATTTAAAACAACAATCATAGGCAGTTAGTAGATGGTCAAGATCTAAAATATATAGAAAAAACAATGGCTACATTAGAAAAAAGATACGATAATTCTTTTTCATAAGTGGCTAACATGTTCTACTAAAGGCTACAACAAAATCTGATGCACCTGCTGCCTTCAAAACAGAGCTGAAAGAAAGATTTTGCAGGACAATGGGAAAAGTGGTGAAATCAAACTAGCTAGAGAGCTCTGGTATAGTCTTTGTCTGGTCGTAACTGATTGGCCTTCAGCCATACTCATTGTGATTAAAAGAACCATGGCTGATTTCTGATAGAAATCATTGATTTCAAGACTACCTCATGCAATGGCAGAAGCAGATGCAAACATATACAGAATGTTAACCAAATGGCCAGACAGTAATTTCTGGGAATTGTAAAAATTGATATCCTAAATGCCTACATGGAGCAGAAAAATCATAGGTGAACCTACA
Organism: Hypanus sabinus; assembly: GCF_030144855.1. Lineage (NCBI taxonomy): Eukaryota > Metazoa > Chordata > Chondrichthyes > Myliobatiformes > Dasyatidae > Hypanus > Hypanus sabinus. The sequence continues at coordinate 28,333,481 of NC_082721.1, forward strand.
GTTCAAAGATAGAGGGGCATGGTACAGGTAATCAACCATTTTGTTTTCTGCAGAAATTGGAATAGGGTTATTTTCTACAGATCAGCAAAATGAATAGCAGATACTACTATTTTAGGCTTTGCTCAGAAATAAAATTTCAGAACACACTGTACTTTAGTAATCTCCCATTCTCTTGGTGTATTGGGTGCAGGTGAATTTTTTAAACAATGCCAACCAAGGTTAGCACTGGAACACTAAGCACCATGTAACTCATTGATAGCTTACATTTCCAGCTTATGCACAGGCTAGCTAGTGTTACTCTTTTGAGTAAAGGGCAATAAGTGCCATCATTTATAGGCATAGCTGCCACCAGATATTTGGAAACTTCATCCAGATTACTAAATTGAGGAACACACACAACATGCTGGAGGAGATCAGCAGGTCAGGCAGCATCTATGGAGGGAAATATGCTTCAGCTAACATCCTTCCTCAGGGCTGAACAAGGGGGAAGAAGCCAGACTAAGGTGGGGGAGGGGAAGGAGTACAAAATGCCAGGTGATAGGTGAGGGAGAAGGTGAGGTAAATTGAGGGTTTTGGCTGATAAATCTATAATGAATCCATATTAAATAGGGACAGGGAAGGAAGCAGAGTTAGGGGTAAGAGGATGTGGCAGATCCAAAATGCAAGCATCTTCAAAAAGTTGGGAGTTTTCACCTTCGTCGGCTATTACAAATATTGAGGTAAAGTGAATGGTGAATATTTTACTCTGAAATTTTAAAACAACCACTTTTGGGAATTATATACAGAGCCTGAAACCTGGGATACAAATAAAAGGAATACCTACAATAATGTCTCTGAATAAATATTTTCCTATTACATGTAATAAATACATGCAAGCTAGTACTTTTCTCTTTGACCCTTATTCAGAATCCTTCCTCATTTTTGTCCTTTTTAGTTTTCCACTCTCGTTCATTCTTGTCAATTGACTGTACATATATACCGCCAAATGAAATGTTCCTGTGCACCCACAAGACACAAAATGTTACCGAAAATTGATAATATAGTTCAAAATGCATGTAGTGAGCAGCACAGGTAGGTGGTAAACAGCCATCCTGGTAACGACCTTGGTGATGACAGGGTATTCATTAGTCTCACAGCCTGAGGGAAGAAGCTGTTGCCCAGTCTGGCAGTCCTAGTCCTGATGCTCCTCCATTTCTTTCCTGATGGTAGTGGGTCAAAGAGATTGTGGGATGAGTGGTAGGGATCCTCAGCAATGCCTCGAGTCCTTCTTATACAATGCTCCTGGTAAACAATTCAAATAGAGGGAAGGGAGACCCTGGCAATCCTCTCGGCAGTTTTTACTATCCTCTGTAGGGTCTTGGGTCCGAAGCCTTGCTGCTTCCAATTGTTCAGTCCAAAGCAAAGGAATTCCACTTCATAAAATTTACAGTGCAATGATTTCAGCCTGACTAGTCCATGCCATTTAACCCGAGACTCCTCTTACCTCCTCCTCACAACTTAATTTTTTAACTGAACAGACTAAGCTGAATTGGCAGAATCGACCTCAATATCGACATATTTGGAAATCTTTAAAAACGCTCATGTTCAATATTGAGAAATGCAAAGACTTGCCCAATATTGCACTTTGAATTGTATCACAAGCAGAATGAGGCCCCTTGTCCAACAGCCTAGCAATAGCTCTATTTAATCTTCCTGATTAATCCCTCTCCCCTTCTTCTCTATGAGCATGCAGCATTCCACCTCAAGTCTTTCATTTATGCCTTCAGTAGATTTTTTTGTTTTCAGGCATTACATTTCAGATCACAGAACTTTAAAGATCGGGAATCAACTCCTAACTTCCAGAAGCTACTGTACTTGTGCAGAACACACCTTTTAGTGTATATTTGCAAATGCCTCATTTATATTCAGTGGTCCAGAGTCAAGGAATTCATAAACTACAAAATTAGCAAGCTAAAACCATATTGCCTAACAAGTGATGCAAGGAAGCAAGCAGAAGATGATTTAAAACAGCATTATTCCAAAGCACTCTTGAAACAGTGGTATGTGGGCAAATAATTGGTCAGCTTCTTTTCATTACAACACAAATGGATTAACAAATAAATCTCTATTTTGATGATACCTTTAGCATTGGTTAAACTATATGAGCCTGAGCCATGTAAAGGAGATATTAGAGGACAAGAAGCTAAGACAAACTCATCTGTTTCAAAGTGTAATCAAAGCAAGAAGGCAAAGTTTAAGAAGAAAGTTTGACTGCTAAAGGATTTTAGCAAGTTAATGTGGACACAATCAAGATGTGGATAGATATGGACAATTGGGTGAAGCAGACACAAAGAGAGGGACGTCATGGAGGAATCTGTAAACAATTAGCACCAAAGGGGCTTCCCTTCCTCCACCATTAACACTGCCCTCAACAGCACCTCTTCCATTTCACGTACGTCTGCCCTTACCCCATTCTCCGCCACCCAAGAATGTTCCTCTTGTCCTTACCTACCACCTCACCAGCCTTTGCGTCCAGCACACAATTCTCTATAACTTCTGCCATCTCCAATGAGTTCCCATCACCAAGCACATCTTTCCCTCCCCCACCCAAACTTACTGCTTTCCACAGGAATTGCTCCCTATGTGACACCTTTGTCCATTCGTCCCTCCGCACTGATCTCTCTCAAGACTCATCCTTGCAAGCACATCATGCTTCACCTGCCCCTATACCTCCTCCCTCACTACCATTCAGGGCCCCAAAAGTCCTTCCAGGTGAAGTGGGACAAGCCAGTGGACACCCATTTTAATTCCACTTTCCATTCCCACAGGTCAATCTCCCACCTTATCTCCTTGCCCACCCATTACCACCTTCTGGCGCTCCTCCCTCCCCACCTTTTCTTTCTTCAATGGCCTTCTGTCCTCCATCAGATTTCCCTTTGTCCAGTTCTGCATCTCTTTCACCAATCTAATTCTCAGCTCTTTACTTCATCTCCCCCTCCCAATTTTACCTATCACCTTATGTTTCTATCCTCCCCCCCTCCCACCTTTTAAATCTACTCACCTTTTTTCCTCCAATCCTGCTGAAGGGTTTTGGCCTGAAACGTTGACTGTACTTCCCCCACCCACAGATGCTGCCTGGCCTACTGAGTTCCTCCAGTGTTTTGTGTGTTGTTTAGCCACTATTTACTTGGCTTAAATGACAGGACACCAGTAAAGAAAAAGTTTGTGAACCCTTTGCAATTACCTGCTTTTCTTCATTAATTATTCATATAACGAGGTCTGATATTCATCCAAGTCACAATAATAGACAAACACAATCTACCTAAATTAATAACACAAACAACTGTACTTCTTCTCGTCAATACTGGGTACACCATTTAAACAATCACAGTCTAGGTTCAAAAAAAGTACGTGAACCTCCAGGGTAATGCCTTCTACAAAAGCTAATTGGAGTCAGGTGCTCTAATCAATGAGATGAGTTTGAAGGTGTGGGTTGTAGAGGTGCTTTTTTATAGAAAAAAGACACACAAAGTCAGGTTACCTCTTAACTTTCAGATGACCTTAGAAGAACTGTAGAGATGCATAATGCTGGGAGAGGCTACGAGAGCACTTCCAAAGACCTGAGTGTTCATCAGCCCACAATAAGAGAAATTTTCTATAAATAGGAGGAAATTCAGTACTGTTGCTACTCTCCAGCAAAGATCATACCAAGAGCACAATGCTGAAGGAAATGAAAAACCCAAGGGTATTAGCAAATGACCTGCAGAAATCTCTCGGTTCACGTATCTACTATATAAAAAAAAAACACTGTACAAGAATGATGTTCATGGAACGACACCATGGAGGAAACCACTAGTCTCCCAAAAAAAACACTGCTGCATGTTTCAAGTTTGCAACAGACCACCTGAAAGTTCTACAATGCTTCTGGGACAATGTTCTGTGGCCAGAGGAGACAAAAGGTAAACTTACTGGCAGAAATGTACCACTATGTCTTCTGGTATATATAACAGAATCACAAAGAGCAATGCACACCAACATAAAAGCTCATCCCAACTGTGAAGCATGGTGGAAGGATCATCATGATTTGGGGCTGCTTTTCTACCTCAGGGCTTGGACAGCTTTCAATCGTTCAGGGAATAAAATTTTACAGGAGAATGTCAGAGTAGCAGGCCGTCACCTAAAGCTTAACAGAACTTGGACAATGCAACAAGACAATGATCTGAAACACAAGAGTGAATCAACAGCAGAATGGTTTAAAAAGAAGAAAATTTGTGTTTTGGAATGGCCATCAGAGTCCAGAATTTAACCAAATTGAGATACTGTGGTGTGACTTGGAGGGCTGTTCATGCAAGTATCCCACAAATATTGATTAAATGAAACAGTTTTGTATAAAGGTATGGTCTAAAATTCCTTCTCACCATTGTGCAAGTCTGATCAGTAGCTACAGAAAACATTTGGTGGAGGTTATTGCTGCTAAAGGAGGTTCTACCAGTTATTAAATACAAGGGTTCACATAAGTTTTCCAGTCTAGACTCTGAAATATTGAACAATCTGTTCAATAAAGACATGAAAAGTACAATAGTTTGTGTTACTAATTTAGACAAATTATTGTGACATAGATGAAGACTTAGACTACATTGAGTAATTAATGCAGAAAAGCAGTTAAGGGTTCATAAACTTTTTCTCAATTATAGTTGTTTCCAATCTACTAGTCTTTCTACATTAGTCTTCACTCAGCCAATCTGGCACAGCACTTAAATTTACATGAATTATCGCAACATTCTACCTGATCATTTTATCTGTTGTTAACATTTCCCTCCCACACCACACGATCAGAATCAAATTTAATACTTTGCCTACATAACTTAATTCATCTTGCCATTGCAGATCTTTCATTCCTTGAAAGAAGATCACAGCATATCAAGAGGCCAGGCAAGTGGACAGAGGGAGTGAAGCACTTTGTTTCTTAAAAAAATTCAGTCAAATGCTTACAAAGAAATGAGAGATTTAAAAGATGTAGTATTGTGAGCAAAATTAAGAAACTACAAAGGTAAAAAGACCCTGATGACCTCCAAAAAGTTGCCAGGATGTGAGGTACAAACTATGAGAGATGGAAAAAGCATGAGGTGTCAGGTACTTGGAGGCACATAGGCCAAAGTCAGTATGGTTTCCCTAAGGGGAAATCTTGCCAGACAGATCTACTGGAATTCTTTGAGGAAGTAACATGCAGGATAGACCAAGGGGAGTCCGTGAATATTGTTTAATTGGATTTTCAGAAGGCGTTTGACAAGGCACCACACAAGGCTGCAGACCAAGATAAGAGCTCATGGTATTATAGGAAAAATACTACCATGGAAAGAGATTGCCCGACTGGCAAGAGGCAAAGAATGGGAATAAAGGTGGCCTTTCTGGTTGGCCAGTAACTAGTAACATTCCATGGGGATTGATGATGGGCGCACTGCTTTTCACGTTATATGTTAGTAATCTGGGAAACAGAACTGATGACACAGTGGCCAAGTTTGCAGATAATACAATGATAGGTGGAGGGGCAGGTTGTGTTAATAAAGCAGCAATTCTGTATAAGGGGATGGACAGATTAGGAGAATGGGCAAAGATGTGGCCGATGGAATATAGCATAGATAAATGTATGGCCATGCACTTTGGTAGAACTAATAAAGTGTAGACCATTTTTTAAAGGGGGGAGGAATTCAAAAATCAGATGAGCCAAGTTACCTGGGTGTCCTTGTGCTGGATTTCTTAAAGGTTAGCTTGAAGTTTGAATCAGTGGCAAGGAAGACAAATGCAAAGTTAGCATTAATTTCCATACAACTAGAATATAAAAGCATGGATGTAATGCTGGGACTCTACAAGGCATTAGTCAGACCCCACTTGGAGTACTGACAGCAGATTTGGGCTCCTTATCCAAGAAAGGATGTGCCAACATTGGGTGCAGGGAGATTTATGAAAATTATCCCAGGAATGAAAAGGTTAATTTACGAGGAGCATTTGATGGCTCTGGGACATGTACTCTGTAGTTTAGAAGATGCCAGACTTGGGGGGGGGGGGGGGGGAGAAGAAAGAATCTCATTGAAACTTACTGAATATTGAAAGACCTAGATAGAGTGGACATGCAGAAGATGGTTCCAACAGTGGTAGAGTATAGGACCAGAGGGCACAGCCTCTGAACAGAGATGAGGAGGAATTTCTTTTGCAGGCAGGTGGTAAATCTGTGGAATTCATTGCCACAGGTGGCTGTAGAGGCCAAGACATTTGGTATTTAACAATGAGTTTAACAGATTCTTGATTAGTAAGGACATCAAATGGTGCAGAATGAAGGATGGAGAATTAGGTTGAGAAAGAAATAAAATTAGCCATGATTGAATTGCAAAACAGCTTCAAAGGGCCAAATGGCTTAATCCTGCTTTTATGACTTAAGGCCTTATCAATGTCATACAGCCAAATCTTTGAGTCTTAATTCAATATACCCATGGTTCTGATAATCTGACCATTTACTTTCAAACAAATTCAGAGTTTTGGACAAGCTCATACAACACACCTTAAATCATGGCACTCATAGAGAACATAATGATCCAGCCTTAACATATTCCACCCATTCCTTTCTAGTTCTTGTATAAACAAATCACATCTGCTTCACCAACGCGAAAATATCTAATTTACCCAAAAACATTTACCACGAAGATATCCCAGAGAAGTTACATATTACACAAATCGGATTGTTGACACATACCTCACATCCTCCATAAGAAATCGGATATATTCAGCAGCGCATCCTTTCATGAAGGTTCATCCATTCAACAAGATCACGGCTCATCCGAGAATTGTCTCCACTTTAACGCGTTACCTCAAAATATCTCCCCTTACTCCGCAACCAACCATTCAAACCTTAATATCGCAGCCCCTCCCCAAAGGAGGCTCCTCCACACTTCAACATACCAGATAACCTTTGAAGACACTATCACCCCTCCTTTCAATCTACTCGCGCCCCCCCCACTGAAATTTCATCCCTTTAATTAATCCCACTCCTCCAAAACCCCCAACACACACCTCCCCGAAATACAGTAACTCCACCCTTCACTCCTCGTCCCCGTCGGAAAAACATAACCCACGCCTCAAAACCAGACCCCGCCTTGGTCCATTAACCCTTCCTCCTGGGCCCATAGATCGAAGTCCTGTCCCTCCCGGGAGCTGTCGCTGCCTTACCGTGCCGCCGTCCTTGATGATGATTTTCTTGGCCAGCAGGACGCTGCGATTCAGCCGCTTCTTTTTCTTTCCTTGAGTCATTTTGCTCACGCGGCCCGAGCCGGCTCGACCTGCCTCATCGCCATAGAAACGGCCGGAACCGACAGCCGCCCCGACCCCTGTCCGCCATTTCCCGCAGACGCCGCCGCCGCCGCCTCAACCGAACTTCGCCCGCTGCCCAATTGCCGACCGCCTGCCCGGCCTTGCGTGCGTGACGTAGCCAAACCTGCTAGTACAATCCCGTAACCCCACCTGCATCGTGCGGAAGCCACGCCCACAGATGGCCAGAAACACGCCCACTAGATGTTAAACTCAACGCGCACGCCGCCAGAAAGCGTTTGTGACCGCGCCCATTTCCCTGAACCACGCCTGTCCTCCGTTCTCATTGGTCGCGGCTGATCACGCAGTTTGACGCAATAAGCCCGTGCCTGAGAGGCCGGTGGCAAAGTCAATCACCGAGCTCGTCTCTCTTCGCCATGTCATTTGGTTCCGGTTGGAGCATGTGATATAGAGGTGACGTCATGGAATTGCCTCTACCAGCGCATCTGGTAGAGAATTTTTCTTCGGGGGTGTAGTGCGAGCGTTTGTTGTTTTGGCCGTTATTTGTGAAGGTAAACTTTAATAATGTAACTTCACAATCAATTTGAGGCATTAGCACAGACTGAGAAAAGATGTTTGAGAGCAACATCTCGATTTTGATGTAAAAGTCATTGACTGCAGTGATTCAAGCTGGTCTGTATGCTTCTGAAACCTGATGAAACTCATCAGGGGAATGGTGTGGTACCAGCAATGTTGCCTGTAAATACGGCCTGCTCTCCGACTACCCTTTCGTGTCCTGTCAGCGTAGCTCTTTTGCTTCCTTGATTAAAACATTTCTCTGATACCAGCTTAAGCTCTCCAGCAGAGATGCTCTAGTTATATACTCTTATTAGCGCCACTGAGCAAGTCACGTTGTTGCATACTGAAGAAGTAGCTCTCGAAACGGATAATCTTCTGTCACGGTACAAAATTCACATACACAGAGGAAAAGCTTACAGGAAGTGCTGAAACCCTCCATGGATAAATGCGGTACAACAGTCCCACTCCAGTCAGGTTTGCACCATTTCCAATGAGATGTTAAATCCTAGCCACCTCTTAGATGAACATCATAGATCCTGCGTTCACTGTTTTCAAGAAAGAATGAAAACCACAATACCCTTACAAACTATCATCTCGAACAACATACTAAGGCGACTGCAGATGCTAGAATCTGGAGCAACAAAGAAAATATTGGAGTAACTCAGCAGGTCAGGCAGTACCTATGGAAGAAAATGAACAAATCATGTTTTGTGACAAGATCCTTCAGCTGGTGCAGATGCAGGGTCTGGACCTGAAACATTAACTGTCCATTTCCTCCACAGATGCTGCCTGACCCTCTGACTCACTGGATATCCATAAAGATTTGGAATACCTATACAACAGCAAAACATACATCAATCTGCTGTTTATTGATTACAGCTCAACACCATCACCCCCTCGGTCGAAATCAACAAGCTTCAGGCACCTCCTTCTGCTATTGGATCCTCAACTTCTTATTGGGAGACTGCAGTCAGTGCTGATCAGTAATAACTGCTCCTCCTTGCTGACAATCAATGCGGGCGCACCTCAAGGATGCATGCTTCGCCCACTGCCCCTTTCGCAACACTCATGACTGGTGAAGCACAGCTTAAATGCCATCTATAAATGCGGCGATGCTGTTGGCAATCTCAGATGGTGAAGAGGAGGCGTACAGGAGATAGGTTGGATTGATAATATTAATAAATTCTTTATTGATCCCAAGTGGGAAAGTGTTTCGTTACAGCAGCAACATTTAAAAACACACTTAACAGTGTGCAGACGTTAATAATAAAGTACAGGATAATAATATACATAATAATAATTTACCAATGTGCAATAAATAATAAAACAAACTATTGTCTGTTCTCCTGTTGCACATAGATGAACTGTTGTATATGTGTAGTATTGCAACAACAACCCTGCACTCAGCAGCAGCAAGACCAACCAACTGGTCATGGACTTGGAGGGCAAGTCAGGAGAACACATACCAATCTTTATTGAGTGGTCAGCAACTCAAGGGGATTGCAGATTCATGTTCCTGGCAGTCAAAATCTCAGGGGGATGTGTTCTGGGCCCAACACATTGCTATAATTGACGTAATGCAGTACATTAGGATGGAAAAGTCCCCGGAGCCTGATGGAATATTCCCTAGGCTGCTCCACGAGGCAAGGGAAGAGATTGCTGAGCCTCTGACTAGGATCTTTTATGTCCTTGTTGTCCACGGGAATGGTACTGGAGAATTGGAGGGAGGTGAATGTTGGCCCCATGTTCAAAAAAGGTAATAGGGATAGCCCAGGTAATTATAGACCAGTGAGCCTTACGTCTGTGGTGGGAAAGCTGTTGGAAAAGATTCTTAGAGATAGGATCTATGGGCATTTAGAGAATCATGGTCTGATCAGGAACAGTCAGCATAGCTTTGTGAAGGGCAGATTGTGTCTAACAAGCCTGATAAAGTTCTTTGAGGAGGCGACCAGGCATATAGATGAGGGTAGTGCAGTGAATGTGATCTACATGGATTTTAGTAAGGCATTTGTCAAGGTTCCACATGGTAGGCTTATTCAGAAAGTCTGAAGGCATGGGATCCAGGGAAGTTTGGCCAGGTGGATTCAGAACTGGCTTGCCTGCAGAAGGCAGAGGGTCGTGGTGGAGGGAGTACATTTGGTTTGGAGGGTTGTGACTAGTGGTGTCCCACAAGGGTCGGTTCTGGGACCTCTACTTTTTGTGATTTTTATTAACGACCTGGATGTGGGGGTAGAAGGGTGGTTTGGCAAGTTTGCAGACGACACAAAAGTTGGTGGTGTTGTCGATAGTGTAGAGGATTGTCACAGATTGCCGAGAGACATTGATAAGATGCAGAAGTGGGCTGAGAAGTGGCAGATGTTCAACCTGGAGAAGTGTGAGGTGGTACACTTTGGAAGGACAAACTCCAAGGCAGAGTACAAAGTAAATGGCAGGATACTTGGTAGTGTGGAGGAGCAGAGGGATCTGGGGGTACATGTCCACAGATCCTTGAAAGTTGCCTCACAGGTAGATAGGGTAGTTAAGAAAGCTTATGGAGTGTTAGCTTTCATAAGTCGAGGGATAGAGTTTAAGAGTCACGGGGTAATGATGCAGCTCTATAAAACTCTAGTTAGGACACACTTGGAGTACTGTGTCCAGTTCCAGTTGCCTCACTATAGGAAGGACGTAGAAGCATTGGAAAGGGTACAGAGGAGATTTACCAGGATGCTGCCTGGTTTAGAGAGTATGCATTATGATCAGAGATTAAGGGAGCTAGGGCTTTACTCTTTGGAGAAAAGGAGGACGAGAGGAGACATGATAGAGGTATACGAGATATTAAGAGGAATAGATAGATTGGACAGCCAGCGCCTCTTCCCCAGGGCACCACTGCTCAGTACAAGAGGACATGACTTTAAGGTAAGGGGAGGGAAGTTCAAGGGGGATATTAGAGGAAGGTTTTTTACTCAGAGAGTGGTTGGTGTGCGGAATGCACTGCCCCAGTCAGTGGTGGAGGCAGATACACTAGTGAAATTTAAGAGACCACTAGACAGGTATATTGAGGAATTTAAGGTTGGGGGGGTTATATGGGAGGCAGGGTTTAAGGGGTCGCCGCAACATTGTGGGCCGAAGGGCCTGTAATGTGCTATGTTCTAATCATGAAGAAGGCATACCAGCAGCTCTATCTAATTAGAAGTTTGAGAAGATTGGGTCTGCTGCCAAAGACTCTTGCAAATTTCTGCAGATATGTGGTGGAGTGCATTCTGACTGCTACTGTCACCACTTGGTATGGAGCCTCCAATGAGCAGGGTTGTAAAAGGCTGCAGAGGGTTGTAAGTTCAGCCAGCTGATCAGGAGCATAGTCCTTCCCATCACTGAGGACATGAAGATGTCATTATCATTAAGGACCCTCACCATCCAGTATATGCCCTCTTCTCCTTATTACCATCAGTACAGAAGCCTGAAGACCCACAATCAATGTTTTAGGGAACAGCTCCTTCCCCTCCACCATCAGATTTCCGAACAGTTTATCAACTCATGAACATTGCCTCGTTATTTGCCTTTTTCACTATTATTTATATCAAATAGTGATTTTGTGACTCACTGTACCGTTGCCCAAAAACAACACAAATTTCATGATGTATGTCAGTGATAATAAATCGGATTCTGAGTTTGGCTTGCATTCTGTTTATCGTTACTAAAACCGAGTACAAAGCCATTGCCGCATTACACTGTCAACCTCACTATGCACAAATTGACTGATGTGATCGCTTCTTTCGACATCTCATCCCTTCTGTCAAGAATGACTTGTTTCCGTTCCAGTTCTGTGGGTTTGAAGCGTGAATGTGTCATCTACAAATGAAACCCAAAGTGCTTGAGGGCCAGGTGGGTGGATAATTTAGAGAGATGTCCTCCTTTTCATCATTTTCACAGGTGTTCCTTAAGCTCGCCATGAAAGAATTTGAGACATTCATCGCTGTCTCAGTTGCTACTCACTTTTGAGGCCAGGGAAATTGGTGATGATGTTATTCTTTTTAAATAAGGCTTTGAGGATATCATTAAATCATTTCCTTTCTCTTCCTGATTATCTCTGCCTCTAGAGCAGCTCAAAGGAGAATGCCCAATCTCAGGCATTCAAACTTTGAAACTGTTTGTGTGTAATTAGAATCTCGATGCTGGCCGAGGTAGGAAACTGATCTTGGTTTGTTAACTTGCCAGTGTATTTGAAGAACTTTGCAGAGGAAGCATCAATCACCAAAGCTTTGAGGTGCCTGCTGCAAGTAGTCCAACCTCAGAACCCTGCTGAAAGGTAAGGATGACTGCCAACTGAAGGATACTTGGGCTGGACTTCAAAAGTATTTCATTGGCTGTAAAACACTTCAGGGTATCTTGATGGAAACATTAAACAGGTGAGTATTTTTTGCTCTATTCACTTTCTGAAATCCACATGACCTATACTGAGGTTTTCAGTATTGCCTTCCTGTAAGATGATTCTACAAAGGTGACAGAGCATGAAAGACCCAAACTTGCCTCTGCTGCCCTCTACTGAACGTTTTGCAACACCTCTATGGCCAAAATCTAAGGACAAGCCATAAGCTGAAAGAATACACACAAAATGCTGGAGGAACTCAGCAGGTATAGAAACATAGAAAATAGGTGCAGGAGTAGGCCATTCGGCCCTTTGAGCCTGCACTGCCATTCAGTATGATCATGGCTGATCATCCAACTCAGAACCCTGTACCTGCTTTCTCTCCATACCCCTTGATCCCTTTAACCACAAGGGCCATATCTAACTTCCTCTTAAATATAGCCAATGAACCGGCCTCAACTGTTTCCTGTGGCAGAGAATTCCACAGATTCACCACTCTCTGTGTGAAGAAGTTTTTCCTCATCTCGGTCCTAAAAGGCTTCCCCTTTATCCTTAAACTGTGACCCCTCGTTTTGGACTTCCCCAACATCAGAAACAATCTTCTTGCATCTAGCCTGTCCAATCCCTTTAGAATTTTATACGTTTCAATAAGATCCCCCCTCAATCTTCAAAATTCCAGTGAGTATAAGCCTAGTCGATCCAGTCTTTCTTCATATGAAAGTCCTGCCATCCCAGGAATCAATCTGGTGAACCTTCTCTGTACACCCTCTATGGCAAGAATGTCTTTCCTCAGATTAGGGGACCAAAACTGCACACAATATTCTAGATGCGGTCTCACCAAGGCCTTGTACAACTGCAGTAGAACCTCCCTGCTCCTGTACTCAAATCCTTTTGCTATGAATGCCAACGTACCATTTGCCTTTTTCACCGCCTGCTGTACCTGCATGCCCACCTTCAATGACTGGTGTACAATGACACCCAGGTCTCGTTGTACCTCCCTTTTTCCTAATCGGCCACCGTTCAGATAATAATCTGTTTCCCTGTTCTTACAACCAAAATGGATAACCTCACATTTATCCACATTAAATTGCATCTGCCATGAATTTGCCCACTCACCTAACCTATCCAAGTCACCCTGCATCCTTTTAGCATCCTCCTCACAGCTAACACCGCCGCCCAGCTTCGTGTCATCCGCAAACTTGGAGATGCTGCATTTAATTCCCTCGTCTAAATCATTAATATATATTGTAAACAACTGGGGTCCCAGCACTGAGCCTTGCGGTACCCCACTAGTCACTGCCTGCCATTCTGAAAAGGTCCCGTTTACTCCCACTCTTTGCTTCCTGTCTGCCAACCAATTCTCTATCCACATCAATACCATACCCCCAATACCATGTGCTTTAAGTTTGCACACTAATCTCCTGTGTGGGACCTTGCCAAAAGCCTTTTGAAAATCTAAATATACCACATCCACTGGCTCTCCCCTATCTAATCTACTAGTTACATCTTCAAAAAGTTCTATAAGATTCATCAGACATGATTTTGCTTTCACAAATCCATGCTGACTTTGTCTGATGATTTCACCTCTTTCCAAATGTGCTGTTATCACATCTTTGATAACTGACTCTAGCATTTTCCCCACCACCTATGTCAGACTAACTGGTCTATAATTCCCCGGTTTCTCTCTCCCTCCTTTTTTAAAAAGTGGGGTTACATTAGCCACCCTCCAATCCTCAGGAACTAATCCAGAATCTAAGGAGTTTTGAAAAATTATCACTAATGCATCCACTATTTCTTGGGCTACTTCCTTAAGCACTCTAGGATGCAGACCATCTGGCCCTGGGGATTTATCTGCCTTTAATCCTTTCAATTAACCTAGCACCACTTCCCTACTAACATGTATTTCCCTCAGTTCCTCTATCTCACTAGATCCTCAGTCCCTTACTATTTCCGGAAGATTATTTATGTCCTCCTTAGTGAAGACAGAACCAAAGCAGTTATTCAATTGGTCTGCCATGTCTTTGTTCCCTATGATCAATTCACCTGTTTGACTGTAAAGGACCTACATTTGTCTTGACCAATCTTTTTCTTTTCACATATCTATAAAAGCTTTTACAGTCAGTTTTTATGTTCCCTGCCAGCTTTCTCTCATAATCTTTTTTCCCTTTCCTAATTAAGCCCTTTGTCCTCCTCTGCTGGTCTCTGAATTTCTCCCAGTCCTCAGGTGTGCCGCTTTTTTTTGCTAATTTATATGTTTCTTCTTTGGACTTGATACTATCCCTAATTTCCCTTGTCAGTCACGGGTGCACTACCTTCCCTGGTTTATTCTTTTGTCTAACTGGGATGAACAGTATCATCCCGGAGGGGCATAAACAGTCAATGTTTTGGGCCGAAACCCCCACTATCCAGGCCATGCTCTCTTCTCATTGCTGCCACCAGGAAAGTACTGGAGCCTCATGTCCCACACCAACAGGTTCAGCAAGTTATTACCCCTCAACTATCAGACCCTTGAACCTGAGGCATAACTTCACTCACCCCAACACTGAACTGTTTTCACAGCCTATGAACTCACTTTTATAGGTTCTACAACTCTTGTTCTTAATATTATTGCTTAGTTATTTATTATTTTGTTCTATATGCACTGTTTGTTGACTTTTGCACTTTGGCATTTGTCCATCTCTGTTGTATGCAGGTTTTCATTAACTCCATTGTGTTTTTTTGCATTTACTCTGAATGCCCATAAGAAAATGAATCTCAGGATTGTATATGGTGGCATACTGTACATGTACTTAGATAATAAATTTATTTTGAACTTTGAACGTTATCAGGATTGATGAATATCAAAAGACACCATTGTCACCCGGTGAATGCCAAAGTACACCTCGCACGACAGAGATGGGGTGGAATATTCCACTGCTGGAGGGAGTGCTTTCCAGGATTTCTTCTCTGGAAGGCAGAAAATAGTTGAGGAGAGAAGTCAATATTCTTTAAAATTTCAAAGAATATGTGATCTTATTATAATTTTTGATGATTCTTGAACTGTCCAAAGGAGTAGGGGCTGAGACAGTTTGGTGCGATTCCAAAATTTCAAAGCAACACTAGAGTCAGTAGATGACACAGCAACCATGCCTGGTCCAATCAAAGGTGCCATCGTTCATCTTGTAAGTCTTTTTTACGATTGCAACTCACTGCTAGATACTAAGAACATGAAGTACTGCAGAACTATCCCATCAGCGAGTTGCTCGATAGCGATGGAGCTGGACTTACTGTTGTTGTGTTGTCGCTTGGATTTCTTGCATCCCATTATAAGAGATGGTGCGCCATTCAACAAACGGAGTGAGTGATTTTGGATGCTTCCCTTGTGATCACAAGTCCGTGCTGGATATTGGTAATGTAGAATACTGTAACTCCAGTTCACTAATCCTTTTGGCGAGGCTGAGGGCAGGGGGTGCTGTGTTGCCTCAGTTGTGACGAGGACAGGGCCCAGGCTGTGGGGTCACCTCCGATGCAACATTCTATAGCAGTCACCCATGAGAGGAGACCTGAAGTGGTGTGAGAGAGAGAGCAAGGGCCTCTCAAGTCATGCCACTCAGAAACTTGGGCTGTATTATTCTTTTTTCTTCGTGACTGCATGTTTTTCTGTAATAAGTGCTGTGTGTTTTTGCCCCTTGGTCCCAGAGGAGCACTGTTTCATTTGGCTATATTCATATATGGTTGAATGATAATCAAACTTGAATTTGATAACAATTTACTGCAGCAGCGATTGGAATTCAATTCCCGCTTCTGTCTGTAAGGAGTTTGTATGTTATCAACACGACCACATGGGTTTCCTCCATGTGTTCTGGTTTCCTCCTGTCGGGAAGTGGCCTGGTCGAGGGAAGTGCCTGGTATGAAAAGTGCTAGTCTTTGGCTCGAGAGTCTTCAGCGAGGAGACTACGCCAGGCACAATTGCAGAGGGTGAAGACATGACCGCTAAGCTGATTCAGTGTGCTACATGCATGATGTGAGAGGTCAGGGACACTGATGGTGCCCCCGGCTGCTACAGCTGTGGGAAGTGTGTCCAGATTCAGCTTCTGAAGGAGCATGTTGCAGCACTGAAGAAAGAACTGGATGACCTCCACAAAAACGAGGGTTTTCTGGACAGGACCTACAGTGAGGACGTTACACCAAGGATACCGGAAGAGAGAAAGGGGGCGATGATGAGGAAGGAAAGGATGCTTGAAGTACAGGAGACCCCAGGGGATGTACCTCTCGTAAACAGGTTCACCTTCTTGGAAGCTGTCAGGACAGAAGATACTGCCAGTCTGAGAGTCGGACAGGTCTGTGAGCCGAAAATTGGTGCAGAAGCAGAGCTGAGGAGTCAGACATTAGGAAGAGCCGTGGTAGTAGGGGACTCCATAGTAAGAGGTACGGAAGGGGGTTTCCGCAGCAACAGGTGAGATTTAAGGATGGTGTGTTGCCTCCCTGGTGCTAGGATCCAGGACATCACGGACCGATTGCAGGGAACCCTCAAGGGTGAAGGTGAACAGCCGGAAGTGGTAGTGCATGTCGGCACAAATTACATCGGGAAGAAGAGGAAGGACATTCTGCAGAGGGACTTCAGAGAACTCGGAAGAAGGCTGAAAAGCAGGACTTCCAGGGTGGTTATCTCTGGTTTGCTTCCAGTTCCTCGTGCTGGAGAGGGCAGGAACAGGGAGATAATGGATCTGAATGTGTGGCTGAGGAACTGGTGCAGGAAGCAAGGATTTACATTCTTGGACCACTGGGATCTGTTTTGGGGTAGGGATGAATTGTACAAAAGGGATGGGTTGCACCTTAATAGGCGGGGGACCAGCATTCTGGCAGACAGGTTTGCCACTACAACACGGATGTGTTTAAACTAAGTAGTGGGGGGAGGGGATGAACTGGAAATATAAGGATGGAGTTAAAGGGAAAGTGAAAATAAGTTAAAAAGGACAACAGTATCAATGGAGTAGAAAGCTCAAGACGAGATCATACAGTATGGCTAAGTGAAATAGGAATTGATATGAAAGAAGAGGGGAGTACCGAATTAAAAGTATTATATATGAATGCACGAAGTATAAGGAATAAAGTAGATGAGCTTGAGGCTCAGTTGGAAATTGGCAAGTACGATGTTGTGGGAATAACTGAGACATGGCTTCAAGCAGACAGGGCCTGGGAAATGAATATTCAAGGACATACATCTTATTGAAAGGACAGACTGACTGGCAGAGGGGGTGGGGTGGCACTGTTGGTGAGGAATGATATTCAGTCCCTTGCAAGGGGGGACATAGAATCTGGGGATGTAGAGTCAGTATGGCTAGAACTGAGAAATTCTAAGGGTAGAAAGACCCTAATGGGAGTTATCTACAGGCCCCCAAACAGCAGTCTGGATGTAGGGTGTAAGTTGAATGAAGAGTTAAAACTGGCATGTCGCAAGGGTAATGATACAGTTGTCATGGGGGATTTCAACATGCAGGTAGACTGGGAGAATCAGAATGGTACTGGACCCCAAGAAAGGGAGTTTGCGGAGTGCCTCCAAGATGGATTCTTAGAACAGTTTGTACTGGAGCCTACCAGGGAGAAGGCAATTCTAGATTCAGTGTTGTACTATGAACCAAATTTGATCAGGGACCTCGAGGTAAAGGAACCATTAGGAGATAGTGACCATAATATGATATGTTTTAACCTACAAGTTGAGAAGGAGAAGGGAAAATCGGATGTGTCAGTATTACAGTTGAACAAAGGGAACTATGGAGCTATGAGGGAGGAGCTGGCCAAAGTTCAATGGAACAATACCCTAGCAGGGAAGACAGTGGAACAAAAATGGCAGGTATTTCTGGAAATAATGAGAAGGTGCAGGATCAGTTCGTTCCAAAGAGGAAGAAAGATCCTAAGGGGAGTAAGGGGTGGCAGTGGCTGATGAGGGAAGTAAAGGGCAGTATAAAAATAAAAGAGAAGTATAACATAGCAAAGATGAGCGGGAAACCGAAGGACTGGGAAGCTTTTAAAGAGCAACAGAAGATAACAAAAAAGGCAATACACCAAGAAAAAATGAGGTATGAAGGTAAACTAGCCAAGAATATAAAGGAAGATAGTAAAAGCTTCTTTAGGTATGTGAATAGCAAAAAAATAGTTAAGACCAAAATTGGACCATTGAAGACAGAAACGGGTGAATTTATTATGGGGAACAAGGAAATGGCAGATGAATTGAACAAGTACTTTGGATCTGTCTTCACTAGGGAAGACACAAACAATCTCCCAGATGTAATAGTGGCCAAAGGAACTAGGGTAAAGGATGAACTGAAGGAAATTTATATTAGGCAAAAAACGGTGTTGAATAGACTGTTAAGTCTGAAGGCTGATAAGTCCCCGTGTCCTGATGGTCTGCATTCCAGGGTACTTAAAGGGGTGGCTCTAGAAATCGTGGATGCATTGGTAATCATTTTCCAATGTTCTATAGATTCAGGAACAGTTCCTGCTGATTGGAGGGTGGCTAATGTTGTCCCACTTTTCAAGAAAGGAGGGAGAGAGAAAACAGGGAATTATAGACCAGTTAGCCTAACGTCAGTGGTGGGAAAGATGCTGGAGTCAATTATAAAAGAGGAAATTACGACACATTTGGATAGCAGTAGAAGGATTAGTCTGAGTCAGCATGGATTTATGAAGGGAAAATCATGCTTGACTAATCTTTTGGAGTTTTTTGAGGATGTGACTATGAAAATGCACAAGGGAGAGCCAGTGGATGTAGTGTACCTGGACTTCCAGAAAGCTTTTGATAAAATCCCACATAGGAGATTAGTGGGCAAAATTAGGGCACATGGTATTGGGGGCAGAGTACTGACATGGATTGAAAATTGGCTGGCTGACAGGAAACAAAGAGTAGTGATTAACGGGTCCCTTTCGGAATGGCAGGCTGTGACCAGTGGGGTACCGCAACTGTTTACAATATACATTAATGATTTAGATGAAGGGATTAAAAGTAACATTAGCAAATTTGCTGATGACACAAAGCTGGGTGGTAGTGTGAAATGTCAGGAGGATGTTATGAGAATGCAGGGTGACTTGGACAGGTTGGGTGAGTGGGCAAATGTATGGCAGATGCAGTTTAATGTGGATAAATGTAAGGTTATCCACTTTGGTGGCAAGAACAGGAAGGCAGATTACTATTTAAATGGAGTCAAGTTAGGAAAAGGGGAAGTACAACGAGATCTAGGTGTTCTTGTACATCAGTCAATGAAAGCAAGCATGCAGGTACAGCAGGCAGTGAAGAAACCTGATGGCATGCTGGCTTTTATAACAAGAGGAATTGAGTATAGGAGTAAAGACGTCCTTCTGCAGCTGTACAGGGCCCTGGTGAGACCCCACCTGGAGTATTGTGTGCAGTTTTGGTCTCCAAATTTGAGGAAGGACATTCTTGCTATTGAGGGAGTGCAGTGTAGGTTCACAAGGTTAATTCCCGGAATGGCGGGACTGTCATATGTTGAAAGATTGGAGCGAATGGGCTTGTATACACTGCAATTTAGAAGGATGAGTGGGGATCTGATTGAAACATATAAGATTATTAAGCGATTGGACACGCTGGAGGTAGGAAGCATGTTCCCACTGATGGGTGAGTCCAGAACTAGAGGCCACAGTTTAAGAATAAGGGGTAGGCCATTTAGAACAGAGATGCGGAAAAACTTTTTCACCCAGAGAGTGGTGGATATGTGGAATGCTCTGCCCCAGAAGGCAGTGGAGGCCAAGTCTCTGGATGCATTCAAGAGAGAGTTAGATGGAGCTCTTATAGATAGCGGGGTCAAGGGATATGGGGAGAGGGCAGGAACGGGGTACTGATTGTGTATGATCAGCCATGATCACAGTGAATGGCGGTGCTGGCTAGAAGGGCTGAATGGCCTTCTCCTGCACCTACTGTCTATTGAATTCCAAAGACATATTGTTAAGGTTAGGGTTAGTGAGTTGTGGGCATGCAATGCTGGCACTGGAAGTGTGGCGATATTTACCAGCTGTGCCAGCACGTATTCGGACTGCTTTTTCATTGATGGCAACGGCTCTTTTCACTGTATGCAAGTATACTGTACGTGTAGTAAGTAAAGCTCATCATTAATCCTAAAATTAAAGGTAAAAGAAAGCCATTTTTTTCAATCCGAGGGTTATGAATCTTTGAAATTCAGTGACTGGCAGGCTGCAAATGCTCATTCCTTGAGTGTATCCAAGACCATGGTCAAAACAGCATTGCATACTTGGGAGAAAAAAGAGAAAGAGACCTGGCAGGAAAATTGATTTGAAATAAAACCATAGAAAGGGTACAGAGGAGATTTACAAGGATGTTGCCTGGATTGGGGAGCATGCCTTATGAGAATAGGTTGAGTGAACTCGGTCTTTTCTCCTTGTAGCAAAGGAGGATGACAGGTGACCTGACAGAGGTGTACAAGATGATGAGAGGCATTGATCGTGTGGATAGTCAGAGCCTTTTTCCCAGGGCTGAAATGGTTGCCACAAGAGGACACAAGTTTAAGGTGCTGGGGCGTAGGTAAGGGGTAAGTTTTTTACTCAGAGTGATGAGTGCATAGAATGGGCTGCCGGCAACAGTGATGGAGGCGGATACAATAGGGCCTTTTAAGAGACTTTTGGATAGGTATATGGAGCTTGGAAAAATAGAGGGCTATGGGTAAGCCTAGTCATTTCTAAGGTAGGGACATTTTTCT
Organism: Hypanus sabinus; assembly: GCF_030144855.1. Classification (NCBI taxonomy): domain Eukaryota; kingdom Metazoa; phylum Chordata; class Chondrichthyes; order Myliobatiformes; family Dasyatidae; genus Hypanus; species Hypanus sabinus. Next base: position 28,354,391 of record NC_082721.1, read on the forward strand.
GCACAACTTTGTGGGCCAAAGGGCCTGTATTGTGCTGGAGGTTTTCTATGTTTCTATAAAGGATGAGCCATGATCTTATTGAATGATGGTACAGACTTGAGGGGACAAGGACGATAACTCTGCTCCTTTCTATTATATTCAAATGACCAAGATTGAAACCGCCTTCCCATATGAAAACAGTATGATTCCTTCAGCAAAATGAAGTTAGCTAGTGGAACGTTAACACAAGATAAATGAAGCGCTTGAAATCAACTCCAGTCTCTCTCAGCAGGGGGAGAGAATTACTCAACCATCTCCATTCTTTCTGGGAATAGTGGAGTGGCTACCTGCAGCTCATAAATACACAGTGCTGTGACAAAGCCCAATACCATCTGCTAATTTAGTCCAGCGTGCGTTGTGCTGGCACCAGGAACCTACTTTATGCTGGTTCCTTTGTTTCAGGCAGTGGGATGTTTAACCAATTATTCTTTCCCCGGTGGGTAGAGAAAGTGTGCAGGCTGGCTGCCGGCATTCACAAGTGGCCTGTTGGGACTTTGGTGGCACGAGTTCTTTGTATTGTGATCTGTGAGGCTGTAGCCTCTGAGTCAGCCATGCACCCAGGGACCTCGGAGCTGTTTCCTGACGATTTCAAAATTGCTTAGAAAACTCGACATTAAGAATAAATCTCCCTCAATGTTGCAAAAACAAAGGAGCTGGTTGTGGATTACAGGAGGAATGGAGACAGGCTAACCCCCACTGACATCAATGGATCTGGGGTTGAGAGAGTGAACAGCTTTAAGTTCCTCAGCATAAACATCACCGAGGATCTCACGTGGTCTGTACATACCGGCTGTGTGGTGAAAAAGGTACAACAGCATCTCCTTCACCTCAGACGGTTGAAGAAGTTTGGTATGAGCCCCCAAATCCTAAGGACTTCCTACAGGGATACTTGAGAGCATCTTGACTGGCTGTATCGCTGCCTGGTAGGCAAACTGTACTTCCCTCAATTGCAGGACTCTGCAGAGAGTGGTGCAGACAGCCCAGAGCATCAGTAGATGTGAACTCCTCACTATTCAGGACATTTACAAAGACAGGTGTGTAAAAAAGGCCCCGAAGGATCATTGGAGACCCGAATCACCCCAACCATAAACTGTTCCAGCTGCTACCATCCAGGAAACGGTACCAAAGCATAAAAGCCAGGACCAACAGGCTCTGGGACTGCTTCTTCCACCGGGCCATCAGACTGATTAATTCATGCTGACACAACTGTATTTCTATGTTATAGAACATAGAACATAGAAAACCTACAGCACAATACAGGCCCTTCGGCCCACAAAGCTCTGCAGAACATGTCCTTACCTTAAAAATTATTTATAGCCCTCTATTTCCCTAAGCTCCCATGTACCTATCCAAAAAGTCTCTTAAAAGACCCTATCATATCCGCCTCCACCACCGTCGCTGGCAGCCCAGTTATATTGACTGCCCTGTTGTGCATACTTCACTATGTATTATAAATTACTATAAATTGCACATTAGACAGAGAGGTGACATAAAGATTTTAACTCCTCGTGTATAAGTAAGTAAAAAAGTCATTTCAATTCAATTAGCTCAAATGGCCCTGGCTGGTGTTTATCTTCTGTCCTAGTCTCTTCTCACTTCACTCCATTCCAGAAGAGCTGTTTTTCTCTCTATATGAGCCTCTTCCCTTTATATTGATAAACTCATCTCAACTACTTCATGTGGTGGTGTTGATATTGATGGTAGTATTGATAGGTGAGGGAGAGGGCAGACTACGGTAGATGGTATTCCGCATTGGGAAGTATGAGGTCATCTTCACGGATGTGAAAATTCAATTAGAGTGTTCACTGAATGGTGAGAAACAAGGAACAATGCAGACACAGAGATAATTATTAGAAGTTGGTGATCAGGCACAAAAATAATAATGAAGACTATTGGATGAGGAAAATGGAATTTGAAGAAGAAATAGTTTAGTTTCGGTTGTTTCAGACTGCATCGAGAGACCTGTAATAAGAAGGATGGAGTGGTCATTCAGGGGGTACATGACACATTCACAAAATCTGCAGATGCTGGAAATCCAAAGCAATGCACACACAATGCTGAAAGATCTCAGCAGGCTGGGCAGCATCTATGGAAAAAAGTAAACAGTGGACGTCTTGGGCCGAGACTCATCTTCAGGACTGAGGGGGAAGGGCTGTGATGCTTGAATTAAAAGGTGGGGGAACGGGAAGGAGGCTAGCTGGAATGTGATAGGTGAAGAAGCAGGTGGGTGGGAAAGGTCAAGGGCTGGAGAGGAAAGAATCTGATTGGAGAGGAGAGTGGACAATTGGAGAAAGGAAAGGAAAGGAGACCTGGGGAAAGAAACACCAGGTGAGAAGAAGTAAAAGGTCAAAGTGGGGAGGGAATTTTTGTTCACCAAAAGAAGAAATCGACATTATGCTGTCAGGTTGGAGAGTACCCAGGCGGAGTATAAGGTGTGGTTCCTCCACCAGTGATACTGGGATCAAAAGAATTAAATCGAGAGGGCAATGTGTATACCTTAGGTTTATAATCTCTTGATTAATGAAGATAAAACTGTAGGATAGTTGAATATGAAAAATGATGAAAATGGACGAGATTGAGAGGAACTACATAATTTTGTGCGCGAGTCCAGAACAAGTGAACATGAGAAAATTAGTGCTGAGTCATTCCAGGAAATGTCTCAAACTGACTCATCCTTCAAAGGGCAGTGAGAATCTGAAACTCACAGTCCCAGGAAAGCTGCCATGGAGGCGTCTGTATAAACCAGCGTTGATTAGATTTTTATATCAGGTGGGTTTTTTATGCATTAGGGAAAGAATTAGATTTTTTTTGAGGTTTGTAGGAATGGTTTTGGGGATAGCAGTTCAGTTTAGGGTTCAGGCACAGGGATGAGGGGGATCAGAGGCCAGGCTGGAGCTCAAGCCAGAGAGCTCTGCAGTAGAAGACAACTGACCCTTTGGACAGATGCTGAGTTGGCAAATGCTGTGGATGAAGACCTCGGTCAATGATCGAGGCCAGAAGGCCCTGCAGACAGAGCCTCACATAAGTATAAAGCAAGTAGAACAGGGGGCTAAGCACACATCCTTGAGATGCACCTGCGTTGATGGAAATTGTAGAGGAGATGTTGTTGCCAATCCGAACTAACGGGTCTGCAAGAAATCAAAAATCCAGATGCACAAGGAGGTATTGAGGCCAACACAAACAGCACATTTCACTGTATGTTTTGATGTACATGTGATAAATAAATGAATCTGAGATCTGAGTTACAGGTATAAATTAATCATGGTGTAAATGAAGAGCAAGACATTCTCAAGAGGCAGAAAGGCTTCCTCCCATTTCCATGTCTGGTTCCAAATCTGCCTTTTCCACTTGCATTCCCAGATAGTACACCATCTTGCAGTAACCAGTGCACTGTAGAAATAAGAGTGAAAGTCTTAGAAATTCTAGCTCAACACAATTATTAAAACTATACAGGCACTATATGACAATCCTACTGCTAGGATTATAATCAATGGATATTTAGCAAATAGTTTTACCCTAGAAAGGGGCACAAGACAGGGTTGTGCATGGTCACCGCTACTCTTCGCATTATATCTGGAACCAGTAGCTCAATGCATCAGACAAAAAGAAGATATCAGGGGAATTATTATTATTAGGACAGGGCATAAATTGGCCTGTTACGCGGATGACATTTTGATCTATTTAGGGCAACCAACATACTCTTTACCTAAATTGATGCAATCCTTTGAACAATATGGTCAAATATCAGGATACAAGATCAACGTAGATAAAACCCAATTACTTTCATATAACTACAGCCCACCAAGAGAAATTGAAAGTAGATATCTCTGGGCATGGCAAACAGAGTCTTTCAAATATTTGGGTATCATTATGCCATAAGATTTGGCAAATTTATCAGAATGCAATTATCAGCCTATATATAAAAAATTAAGGAAGATATAACAAGATGGAACCTAATTCCCTTCTTTAGTCTCAGTTCAAGGATTGAATCCATTAAAATGAATATATTATCCAGACTATTATATCTCTTTCAGACCCTACCAATAGAGGTTAACCAAAATCAATTCAATGAATGGAACAAGATGTTATCAAGATATGTATGGCAAGGTAAAAGGCCTAGAGTTCATCTCAAAACTTTGCAATTAGCCAAGGAAAAGGAGGGATGGGGCTTACCTTCTCTTAGAGATTATTATTTTGCAGCACAGTTGAGAGCTGTGATATGTTGGTGCAACCCATCATATGACGCTCAATGGAAAAACATTGAGGAGTGGGTACTTCCCACCCCCATACAGGCAATTTTGGCTGATAACAACCTACAGAGTTACATAAATACTATTGATAACCCATGGGTGAAATGGACTCTTAAAATATGGAAAACTATTATAAAAGAATATAAACTAGAGGGAGATATTGGAAACTTAAATGGTGTGCATATGACTCGGATAAACTGAATAAACTGGATGCTAGATTTAAGGACTGGACAACTAAAGGAATAACAGTTCTTCGCAATATAATGAAAGAAGGAACACTGTTCAGTTTTGAAATGCTTAAAGAGAAACACTTATTAGAAAAATAAGATCTTTATCGGTATTTGCAGATGCAACAGTATGTTAATAGGAAGGTTAAAAATGTAACCAAGGCAAGTACATGCTTGATAGAGCTATTTAGGAAAGCATATAATTCAGATAATAGTAGTAGAATCATTTCAAGTGTGTATAAGAGTCTGTCAAATCTTAAAACATATTCGACTTCATACATTAAAACAAAATGGGAGAAGGAAGGAGGGATAATTATATCTGAGAAAGAATGGACAATAATATGGAGGTATGAATGGGAGTGTACCAGGTCACAGAAATGGAGGGAGTTTGGATGGAAAAACTTGATAAGATATTTTATTACACCCTCTCAGAAATCCCATTATGATAGTAACATCCCTGTTTGCTGGAGAAAATTGTGGAAATCAAAATGCAAACTATTACCATATTTTCTGGGATTGCCCCGTTATCAAAGACTATTGGAGTGGGATACACAATGCCCTACAAGACATTTTAAAATGTGAAATACCCTTACAGAGTAAGACCATATATTTTGGGTATATACCTCAAGAATGGTTGAAAAGAGATAAATATTTAATGAATATACTGCCGGTGGCTGGTACAAAGACTCTTACCAGGAAATGATTATCACAGGAGAGCCCAACCTTAAATTCATGAATGGAAATTACAATGGGCATTTACAAAATGGACAATATAACAGCATCTGTTAATCATAAGTTGGAACAATTTGATTCATAATGGGAAAATGGTTTAACTACATAACACCTCATAGGCTTGATTTTATCCTCACAAATCAATGAATATGTTGTAAAAAAAAGATCACTCCCTACTTGTACATAGTTTTCTCCTTTTGCTTGTTCTTTCTTTCCTCTCTTTTCTGTAAGTGTGTACCTCAGACAGATATTATGTGGAGATTTGTGGCAAATATGACATATATGTACAGCATCTGAAATACATCTTATGGAAATGTTTGATGATGAACTTCAATAAAAAATAAATTACAAAAAAAAAGAAATTCTAGCTCCACCAATTTGGTCATAGCAGTGGTTCACTCACATCAATGTTGGATATGGCACTGCTAGAAAATCTTCAGTTCTCATTTTCATTGCCTAAGAAGGGGCTGAGGTTGGGTGAGAAGAGCAGGCAAATGCACACCATGGAGTGTGTGGTCCAGTAAGAGTTGTGTCTGATGGATTCTCGCCCAATGCAAACCAATGGAATTGTACGCCCTTGACAGTTAGTCCATGTGCCTCCCTTAATCAACTGAGCACCGATGCCTATATCCCTGAGAGGCTAAGTGGGATAGCGATTTGTTAAAAATTTGACTAACATAAGCATGGAGCAGTTTTGTGCATATTTCTGGGGATGCACAAAATTCATATTCTGGGTTCTCTCATTTTTTTGGCTTAAATTCCCTTAAGTTATATTATAATCAGCAAGACGGAAAATCTGTCTGCATTGTGATATTTCAACTTCACTATTTTAAGAAATGAAAATTCTTGTACATCCATAATGTTTGTTAATCCACTTTCCTCTGAAACAGTGTACTTGAACAGCTCAGCACTCAAGCTGATGGGCACCCTCCTACGAGGTTAAATACAACCTTGTTTGTATCTTGATTGTTTTACTTTCCCCGCAGTGGTCACTTTCAATGTCACCTTCAGTTTGGTAATTTCACAATCATATCAGACTCCCTCTGCTCATTTTGCTCAATTCCACTACCTTTCTATCCACTGCTGCATTAGGAAAGTCACACAGGCTCAATACTTGGAACACAGGACATGATCAATGTTGTGCTGAACCATAAGGCGAACTAAACGAATCCCTTCAGCCTACACAATGTGCATATCCTTACATTCAATGCCACAAAGGTCCCTAATGTATCTGCCTCTATTACCATCCCAGACAGCGCATTCCAGGCAACCACCACTCACTGCGTAAAAACCTTGCCCCTCACATCTCCTTTGGATTTACCCCTCTCACCGTAAATGTTGCCCTTTGTTATTAGATATTTCAACCCCAGGAAAAAGATACTGTCTGTCTACTCTATCTATGCCTCCCATAATCTTATCAACCTCCATCAGATCTCTCCTCAGCCTCCACCACTCCAGAGAAAACAATCCAAATTTGTCCAACCTCTCATTATAGCAAATGCCCTCTAATCCAGGCAACGGGCTGATAAACCTCTTCTGCACCCTCTCAAAAGCCTCACTTTCCTTCCTTTACTGGGGTAATCAGAACTGAATGCAATGTTCCAGATGCAGCCTAACTAGAGTTTTATAAAGCTTCAACGTAACTTCCTGACTTTTGAACTCAATGCCTCGGCTAATCAAGCCAAGCATGCCATATGCCTTATGAACCATCTTATTGAGCTGTGTAGCCACTTTTAGGGAGGTATAAACTTGGACCCCATGATCCCCTGCTCATCATTCACTATGTGGTGCTCCATGCAGCATAGATAAGTAACATTGACAGATTAGATAGGAGGCATACATTGGCAGATGGCAGATAGTATTGGGAAGTACGAGATCATCTCTCTGTTAAGGGTCTTGACCTTAACAGTAAAATGTCTTTTTACATTTGACCTACCAAGGTGCACAACTTCACATTTGGCCGGGTTAAACTCCATCTGCCACTTCTCTGCCCATGTCAGCAACTGATCTATATTTTGCCGCATTCTTTGCCAGTCTTCAGCACTTTCCATGTATTAGGAGCCATGCAGGGGGAAGGAGATGATGAAGGTAGATACGGGCTTGCTAGATGCGATTCCTCAAATGGATTCACTGTTAATAATATTTAAGGAAGGCATACTTGAATATCAATAATTATTCACTTATGTCTGGCAGAAAAAGAGCTCAAAAATGGCTTATTAAGGAAATTAGGGATTAAAGAAGAAAACATTTAGTCTACAGCACACAGGAGCAGGCAGAGCAACTATGAGCAGTTGTCTCTTTGCAGACGTACCCTGCACTCGTGTCTTTTACAGAAATCTCCCAAATAATTTATTGCAAGGATCTCCATGGCCCCTTGCACAAAGAAAGTGACTTCTCCAAGCAATGTTCTTCACGTGCCTGTGTCCAGTTTCGCTTACTCTTGAAAGCACTGTCTAAGTCACTTCTCAGTATCCACTAATTCAGTAGCAGAACTGGTATAACTGGAAGAGTGCTGCTTGTATTTGGTCATATTCCTTTAAAAGCTGAGCAGCATGTTGGCTTGTGCTAATCTGCAAGAACATATGACTGAATTGCTGAGAGCAACAATGTCAATGTAAGCATGGGGTTACACCAGACATTATGTGAGCTTTACAACTGAAGTTTTACTTTTTAATGCCACCTTTGCAAACTGCATTATCGTTATCCACATTACCTTAACGTAAGGAAAACCGTGTCTGCAGAACCTGTATCACAGTGAGAACAATTATCTATGAATACCTTGAGCTAAGAAAAGTTATGATACCCAAGAATTAGTGTGTATTTGGGTACAGAACACACTTCCTGGAGAGAATTGGTGTTTGTAGTACCTGAACCCCAGCAAGATTTGGTACGTGGGAAATGTTGGTATGTGGGAGAAGATGGAGCCAGTGAACAACGTGACCAATGGCAACATTCTTCAGTTCACAAAATTACTTGTTTTACTTCCTTTACAACTTCTTCTTTCAAATATGATTCAACTACTATTGGAGGCTGTACTCTACTTTTTGATGGTGTGTTTATGGGCCAATTGAGCAATCTGGCACTTTGCTGTCTCCGAGGAAGTTCAGTGAGGTTTCAAACAAAGTGTACAAGCCCATGATCAACGCCATTAAAATGTTGAGGAAGATTGCGACTAACGAGATTGAGAGTGGAAGGTGAGTGGCTGTTCAGCACCATCTGTCCGTGAGCGATCAGTCTCTTTCACTCTGACTCACTATTCCTGGAGGAAAGTGGCTGTGTTCAATCCGTCTCTTTCTCTTTCTCTTGTGCTCATTGCTGCCAGAGAATGGTGCCAGATTCTTGCGATTTGGGCAAGTTTCAATCAACATATTTTGTGGATTGGAGCCTGTAGTTCATGTCATGATATGGCTCTAGTTTCTGGACACTCCTATTTTTGTTGCTATTTTGATCAGGGTGGACTGGTTCTGTGGCCTGCAGTCAATGAACAACACAGCACTGGACTGAACTGAGCTGAAGCTGAACATTCCTGAACTGTTTCATTGACTTTGTGGTTAAATGTTTCACATTCTGTGTCTTTCACTTGTTACTTTTGCTGTTTGCATGATTTGTTCTTTGTTTGTGCATTGGGGGCGTTTGATGTTTTATTTTGACCACACTCCATGGTTTTTCTTAGTTTTGTGGCTGTTTGTGGAAAGATGAGTGTCAGCGTTGTATACTGCATACGCACTTTGTTAATAACTGTACTTTGAACCCTGAACCTTTAAATGTTATCCTTACCGGAGTTAACACCTTTAGACCTGGAGAGTGGATGAGGGGGCTCAGGAGGAAGTACTGAAGGGATAAATTACTTAAAAAGTTTGTGTTAATTTGATATTTCATTGCAGTAATTAGTTTTCTGTGTCAATCCAATTTATTATACAGGTTGATTAACAGTTATAATCACCTGCTACAATGAACTATGGCTGGCAAAAGGAAGCATTAATATTCCTGGCACTGGGTTCATCTGTGTAATTGAGATTAAAAAGAAAGCACTGAATTATGAAGGAATTAATTACCTTAGTTTAAGGAAATCTCTGAAACTGGCTGCTGGTCCCAAACACTTCATTTCACCACGAGTCCGTGGACTTGTCCATTCCTCAGTGAAGTAATTAGCATAAAGCCTAATTCCAAAAGGATTTCAGAGTATTTTCAGTTTGCTGGGTGTATGTTGTGATTGGTAAATGCCCAGTTTGGGTGTGTCACAAAAATGCGTTTAACAGAATTGAGAAAATAGAACAACAACTATTAACACAGCTTTCTTCTGTCCTGAGGAAGGATCACAGCCCAAAATGTTGACTATACTCTTTTCCACAAATGCTGCCTGGCCTGCTGAGTTCTTTCAGCATTTTGTGTCTGTTGTTCGGATTTCCAGCATCTGCAGATTTTCTCTTGTTTGTGCACATAACTTCCATCTTCCTTTTTCCTGACACAGTCCTGACCTGCTTCCACCCTAGTTTTATGGGTTCTGACATGGTTAATGAGGTGAATTTGGGAACCACACATTCTGTCACAGATGTGGCAGGAGGTGGGTCGCTTGTGAGTGGAGCATTCCTTTTCACCATTTACTCAATGGTGTTGCTATTGGAATCAGAATCAAATTTATTAGTCAAATAGTTTCCTGTGACGAGATTATGGACTACCAGAGGATGTGGATTAAAGGTCTTTGACAGGTAAAGTTGGTATCAAGTTTTTGAAAATGAGCTACAGAGAGGGATTTTCCTGACTGAAGAACCAACTCTGACATAAGTAAAAACTGTATTTGAGATAAAATAAAGCTGACAAGAACAGTTGGCAAAGAATACTTGGAAATACGGGACAAATGGCTCTATTATTCAACAGTTCGTTATGTTCAGGTAAATTAATGCAACATTAAGGTGCTCATTCATACCTTGCTGAGGATTTCTCGCTGACCGCTAAATTTCTCAGTTGTGCATGTTCCAGCTTTCTAACTGATGAGATGGTGAAGGCATAGAGTTGCAGACAATTGCTGACCATAAACATTTTGCCTCTTGCCCTTCTTGTCTAAAGGTCTGCTCTCAGAAATGTCCAGATAACTGGAGTTGTCCATCCATTCTCCATGTGTGTTAACCTTGTTTCAATATCTATCTTTGGTGATTGACCCTTTGGCATAACCAGTCATGGAGGCATTGAAGCTGACCTTGTTCTAAAAAGTTTATGAAACAAGCTATCATTCCTTTATGTTCTGTATTATCATGCCACCTCTCAGCAAAGACAGACATTAATGACAAAATTTAGAATTGCTGTCTACACATTCATACATATATTGGTTAATGGAGGATTAGAGTGTTTGAGGTTAGAGGCAATTAAGTTTGGCACACAACTCAGGCTCTGCCAGGAAGCAATGATCCTTGCCTAGTTTTATGTTTCCGAGACTTGAAATGACCTGCAACAGGCACTTCAAACCATTGGGAGGTACCGCCAATGTTTGTCCCACTGAATCATCCAAAGATAATCAGACTAACATCAGTATCTGCTCCCAAACCAACAACACCAGTCAGAGGCCCTAATTGCATTCAGACGGCCACATTGGGATGACCATGTGATTTATGTGCCCAATAGAAAACTACAAAAAACAGTCTATCCCAAGCTCTGTTACAGGAAGAATATGTCAAATGGCCTGAAGAGAAGATTCCACTATGTGCTTAAAACCTCCTGGAGAAATATATTACATCTTTCTTAACTCTTGAGAACATTTGCTGGATGACTGCCTGTAGTAGTGAGGGAAAATTCACGTCCTATTGAAAATCCCAAGATGGTGCACTGGGAGCATCTAGATGTCCTACATAGATAGAAGAAATAGAAGACCAATTTTGAAAAAATCCAATGAAGATCCTGTGGGCAGGGTTGTATGGGAGACCAGCATTGCCTTCCTGTCAGCTTGAACGAGCCCAGCCATTCTGCTCTGACCTCTCTCATTAACAAGGCATTTTCATCCACAGAACTGTTGCTCACTGGATGTTTTTCTTCCTGTTTTTTTTCACCATTCTCTGCAAACACTCAAGAATGTTGTGCATGAGGATCCCAGCAGTTTCTCAAATACTCTAACTACCCTGGCAGGTACCAATAATAATTGCACATTCAAAGTCACTGAGATCACAGTTCTTCACCACTCTGATGTTTGGTCCGAAGAATAACTGAATCTCTTGACCATGGCTGGATGCTCTTATGCATTGAGTTGCTGCCACATGATTGGCTGATTAGATATTTGATTGAACAAACAGGTGTACCTATTCAAGTGGTCACTGAGTGCATGTTACATCATTTTACTATGAACCTTTATTATTGAAGAAAGGTTTTAAATAGTGTGAGAAAGTTGGTTGAGTTTGTCTTGCTGATGTTGAGCTTCAGGCCCTTCCTTTCATATGCTTCACTGACCACGTAAACAGAAACTTGACACTTGGCCTCCTAGTGTGCACAAATACTGTACAAGTAAATTCTGCAATCAGCAGATCTAGTACTTAATGGAGGCAAAGCAGTTTGATCAGCTCACTTGTAGGCCTGCAGACTAGTTCCACTCCAGTGGCTACTTTTTTCGGATTCGTACAGCAAAACAGCAAGAAAGTTTGAAAATAATTAGCAAATGCTGATAATTTAACGAAGCAAACTTTGTTTCCAATGCAACAGCTGCTCCCAGTTTCAAAATACAATTTTTGAAATGCGATTTTGAATACAACACAAAACAGAGCAATGTGTTTTTATCCTTTTAAACCAACCTTGTAATTTCCCTTTCCACAGCAAATCAGAGTCATTTGGCTTGTACTGCACAGGTAATTCAAAATCGAAAAAAAAAATTACACGTGCTTAAAATCTGAAATAAAAAAACGTGTTGCGGGTAATTAATTTGAAACTTCAGCTCTGCTTCTTTGTCCATAAAGCTGTGCTTGACCTGATGAGTATTTCTAGCTTTCTGTTTTTATACAGGTGTCCCTGCTTTACGAATGTTCACTTTACACCACTTTACTGTTACAAAAGACCTACGTTAGTAACCTGTTTTCGCATTACAAAGAGGATTTTTGCTTTTACAAAAACTTTTCCCGTATAAATTAATGGTTCTTCACTTTAAGCCATTTCGGTTTAAGAAAGGTTTCATAGGAATGCTCTATCTTTATAAAGTGGCGGGGGGGGGGGGGGTGGGGAGACACCTGCATTATGTAATACTTAATACTAACAGAGTTGTCTTAACATAATTGTAAGTTTCAAAACGTACAAATCGGGAATATATTTGCCACTACAACAATTTATCAAGCAGACAAGTATAGAAAATAAAAATTAAAGATTAGCTCTATTTGCCACTTATAGATAGAAACATAGAATGAAATGCATTAAATCAAATCAGCAAGGATTGTACTTCGGGGGCAGCCAGCATAGCATTCCCACAACTTACTAACCCTAACAAAACTTTTTTCGATGTGGGAGGAAACCAGAGCACCCGGAGGGAACCCATGTGGTCATGGGAAGGATGTACATAATCTTTACAGAGAGCAGCAAGAATAGAACTCCAACCAGTGCTCACTGGTGCTGTAAAGCAATTATACTAACCACTATTCTGCCTTTAAGGATAAGGATGGAAGAATTGGATCCTTGGACTAAAAGCACACAGGTGTTGTATTCTTTATAACATGTTCATTTTTCTGGGTATGAGTGTGGCAAGTAACGACAGTATTTACAACATGCCCCTGATTTCCCTTAAAATGACCATGTTCAGCACTTTCTCAAACTGTTGTAATGCTCCCACAATGCTGTTGGGGAGGGAGTACTCAGATGTAGACCTAGCAACAATGAAAGAACAGTGATAAATGTAGTGTATTTAGTATTTCAGTAATATTTGAGTGATATTGTAAGAATATTGTTAGATTAAGTATTCTTAAATGTAGAAGTAGGTGAATGGCTTACGTCATTATCCCACCATGTCACACATTAGTGCCTCACTAAGGAAAGGGAAATAAAACTAAGTGTACACGTTCTTGCAGGCTCCTGATGACTATCTGCCTGTTGAAGTGTAGCTTGTTTTTTTTTCCTTCGGAAGGGGGAGAGAGCTATGTTCAATTCAAAAAGAAGCACAGATATGTCTCTTCAGGGGGAAGAAGGACTTGTGTTGAAATAAAAGACAGGAAATGGACAAAGTTCACAGATTCATAAACAGTGAGTACAGGTAGTAATAATAGTAAATTTTAAAACAGCAGAAACGACTGGCTACAATGGAAAGATAGATGCATTGATTGCACAACGGGTAACTGGGTGATGTACACTGCACAAATTGAGCAGTATTGAAGCAAATGAAATAGCCAATGACAAGCAAGTGCCAGTTTTGCTGAGTGTAACAGATGGAAAAGCACACAGATTGTTTAGATGTTTAAATGGTCCAACCAAAACAGCCGAAATGAGCTTTGCTGATATCATGAATGTAATGCAGGAATATTTAGAACCAAAACCATTTGCAGAATGCTTTAGGATTCATAAACAAAATCAAAAGGATCGGGAGTCCATTACAGCATATGTAGCTGAAATGAAGAGTTTGTCCAAGCATTGTCAGTTCAGTCATAGTCTTAATGATGCACTGAGAGATCGCTTCATTTATGGAATCTTACAAGAAAGCATTCAAAAGTGGCTCCTAACTGAAGCACAACTCATATTTAAAAGAGTAGTTGAATTTGCTGCATTAATGGAAACAGCAGACAGAAACGTGAGCTGTAGCCATGAATGAAAGTGAGCATGAACAAAATTGCGACGTCTAAACAGAAACCTGCCTGGCTGAACAAATTGTGCTAACATAGCAGGGGCTTCAGACCAGTACAGGTTTAAAGGCAAAACTTGCAGAAAATGCTTCAAAGTAGGATGCATACAAAGAGCATATTGGGCAATCAAAAATAAATGGACTGCACAGGGAAGAGAAAAAGATTAAAAAGTCAAATTGCAATTTCAAAAAAAGCATTATGTGCATGCTGTTGATGAAAAATTGATTATGATGAGAGTGACATAGGACTGAGTAGCCTTAAGATCTACAATGTGAAAACTAATGTGAGACAAGCAATATGGCTTACACCAGAAATGAATGGCAAATTAATTAAAATAGAATTGAACTCAGCTGTTTCAGAGAGGCCTGAGTGTGGTTTGGGGTGTAAAACGTTTCAACCAGTGCTTGTATAGGAGAGAGTTTACCCTCATTATCGATCATCAATCACTAATGTCTATTTTCAATCCACAGAAAGGCATAGCAGCACAAATGAAGTGATGGGCTCGGCTTCTCGGTGGAAACATTACATGATTGAATTCAAAAGGACAACTAATCATGGAAATGTTGATGGATTGTCCTGTTTATCCTTGCAAAAGAAAGTACCTGAAAAATTTACAGAAGAGGACTCTCCTCTTGATGTATTCTCCCCAATGCAAATCAAGAGTCTCCCTATTATGGCAGAGATGATCCAAAGGGAAACCAGAAATGATCCCACACTCTCTCAGGTTTACATGGCCACCCAATGTAGCTGGAATGCGCAGCAGAAATTCCAGTTCCCCCATTTTTACCTGCGCTGGGATGAACTTGCCCTTGATGGGGTTTGCCTTATGTGGGGATTGAGAGTTGTACCATCCAAGCTGAGAGCTGAAGTGTTTTTGGAGCTATAGTACTGTACAAAAGTCTCAGGCACACACATATATAGGGATGCTAAGACTTTTACATAGTACTATATATTATGTCTTTCCAGTTACCAAATACTACTTAATACTACTGAACTAATGCAAAGCTAAGTAGTCTTATTTCTATCACCCAAACCACCTTTCTTTTTTAACCAATATGCAGTACTGTGCAAAGATCTTAGGCACCCTCGCTATACATGTGTGCCTCAGACTTGTGCACACTATTGTACATGCTGGTCAAAGTGAAAGCGTTGGCTTGAAGCTTTGCCCGGTGGCCTGGGATGGGTCACCAGATCGTTCAGCTTGCTATGCACTGTTTGGGATGCCATCACATCCAGAAGGTTCCAAGAGCAGCGCCTCTCCACGGCCTGCATTGCTTGGCAGAGGATCCTTGTGGATTTTGTCTGACCATTCATGAGCTCAAATTTCTTGGTGTAGTGGATGCAACTAGAAAGTGGCCAGAATTGTTTCTAATAGTCTCTGTGTATTTAATATTTCAGTAGTATTTGAGTAATATTGTAAATATATTGTTTGATTAAGCATTCTTGTTCATTTAAATAATTCATTTCAGGTTGTATCTAAAAATAAGTGATCAGCATAAGTTATGATGCTACCACATAATACATGTGTGCCTTGCTTGAAATAAAAATGAACTCTTAAGTTAGCCTTACATTCCCGGCTCCACTGTTTTCTTCCAATTAGCTTTATGTTTTAGAGGTATGAAACATAACAGCGGTGATGAGGTATTTTTAAAATAAACCCAAGATGACTATCTACTGTACCTGTTGAAACACAGCAAGACATTCGAGTTAAAGAAAAGCGGAATGAGAAATGTTTGAGTTTTTTTAAAAGTGCAGCACGATTTTTATTCTTCAGAGCAGCACACTTATTTATTGTATTGTATATTGACTTGTTTATAGTTAAGCAGGGAGGAGTGTTGTGTATATAATATTTCAGTTATATTTGAGTAATATTGTAAATATATCATTTGATTAAGCATTCTTGTTCGATTGAATAATTCATTATGTGAAATATGTAAAAATAAGCAAATTGTATACATCATGATGCTATCACATGTTACATGTGTGTCTCATTTAAAGTAAAAATAAACTAAGGTAAACTCACGTACCAGGCAGGAACAAAACATAACAGCCTCACGACTGTTGATGTGTCGAGAAGTCTCTTCTCAAGGCCTGGCTCTCCATAAAACTTAGTCAGTGACAATGGACCACAGTTTGATGCAGAACAGTTTCAGTCATTCCTGAAAGTGAATGGAATAAGACATATTACATCTGCAGTGTATCACCCAGCTTGGCGGAAATTTGTCCAGTATGTAAAGAATACACTGCAAACAATGTCAGCACAACAGACAACACTGACACTTATTGAGAAACGCAAAAATTTCTTTCTTAAATATCGCAATGCAGCTCACTTTGCAACCAACAACTCACCAGCTCTGCTGTTCCTGGGCCAGGAACTAGTAGGTTTCCTGGTAGTTCCTGGTAGGGACTAGTGCTTGCACTTGGATGTCATCAATCCCCGTCTCAGAAAGAGTATGCAGGATGAACAGCTGAGGCAAATTGAGGGCTCGTCAAACAAGGAGGTTAGAAAAGTGGGTAATTGGAAAGGTTATGGACTGAACTGGACCACTCTCCTACACAGTGGAGATCATGTCTGATGTAATCTGGAGATGACATCAGGAGAACAGTCAATTGTTAGAGAAGAAATGTGTCCAGAGATGTCAGAACCACTTCCTGCTGTCCCAGACTCAACTCCTACAACCACCGCGGAGGGGGCCTCAGAACGTGAGATTGTTTCACAGCCTCAAGTCTCAGCTGCCAAGCAGAGAGATCCCCTTATGAGGAAAAACATTATCCCACAAGAATAAGAAACCTACACAGTGATTAAATCTTTAGCCCCGAATGGGACATATTAAAATTTCCTATGCTATGAATGTCTATATTGTATATGTATTATATAGAATACTGTATTTAGGGCAACACGTTAATATTTGAGTTGAGATGGATTTGACATTGAGTTGGAGTTTATAGCTAAGCAGGGAGGAGTGTTGTGTATATAACATTTGAATATTACTGTAGATTGTTTTATTAAGCATTCTTGTTCATTTACATAATTTATTATGGGTTGTATGTGAGAAGTAAGTGACTGGCATACGTTATTAGGATAGATAAGTCCCCAGGGCTGGATGAGATATACAACAGAAAGCAATGGACGAGATTGCTGTGCTATTGCCGATGATCTTCACCGGCCATAGGAGTAGTTACAGTAAATTGCTGGTGGCGAATGTTATTCCTGTATTCAAGAAAGTCAACAAGGATAATCCTGGGAATTATAGACCAGTGAGTTTTACATCAGTGGTGAGGGCTTCACTGAAGAAAAGAAAACTAAGTACATTTGTATCCCCAGCTCCCATGTTTTTCTCTTGATTAGTTTCTGGAGTTACAAAACATAACAGTCACTGGCTTGAAAATGTTGATCAGGTTCACGAGTTACGACTGGCCCCTCACAAGTCCATGCTGACTATCCCTAATGAGACTTCATCTCTCCAAAATGCTCATGAATCCTGTCACTGCGAATTCTCTCCAGTAGCTTGCTCACCAGTAAAGCTCACTGGTCTATAATTCCCAGGATTATCCTTGTTAACTTTCTTGAATACAGCAATAACTTTTGTTACCACCAATTTACATTAAATGCAATATTTGGGTGATATTGTAAACGTTTTGCTTGATTAACCATTCTTGTTAGTTTAAGTAGTTCATTATGGGTTACGTGTAAAAGTATGTGAGTGGCATATGTCATCAAGTCACCACGACATACATGAGTGGTGCACTTAGAGTAAAAAACTAAACTAAGGGATGCGTGTCTTGGGCTCCCTTGTTTTTATTTCAATTAATTTTATGTTTTGGAGTTACAAAATATAACAGTGGTGACTTTTTAAATGAACCTGAGGCATTCCCTATTTGTTGAAGTGCAGCGAGACAATCCTATTTTTTAAAAAAAAGCATAGTGAGATGTTTGAGTTTTTTTAAAAAAAGGCATGGCATATGCTTCTATGGGGAGAGAGAGCAAAACAGCTGAGTTTTTAAAAAAGGGGCAGAAAATGGACTAAATTCATGGGTTCATCACCATGGGTACTGGATGATAATAATCATAAATTTTTTTTAAAAAGCTGAAATGTCTGGCTATGTCAGAAAGATAGATGCATTTGGATAACACAAAAGATAACTGGCTACTGTATACTGAATGGATTGAGCAGTATTTGAAAGCAAATGGAATCACCAATGAAAAACAAGTATCGATTTTGCTCATTGTATTGGATTTAAAGCCATGCAGTTTGTTCAGGAGTTTAACTGCTCCAAACAAACCAGCCAGACTAAGCTTTGCTGATATCGTGAACATAATGCAAGAACATTTAGAACTAAAACCATCGTTGATTGCAGAATGGTTTCGGTTTCATATGTGGACTCAAAAGAAAGGGGAGTTCATTTCAGCATACATGGCTGAATTGAAGAAATTGTCTGAGCATTGTCAGTTCAGAGATGGGCTGAATGATGCACTGAGAGATGTTACGACTGTGCCCCAACTCTGAGGGGCCGAAGGGTACAAAGTAGCCCCCTCCTTTTTGAGAATCGCAAGATCGCTATTAATTCAGGTGTGGGACCCAGGAAATGAGAGAGAGACACGCAGAATCCTCAAGGTTTGGAATGTGTCCTGGGCCTCCGAAAGACAAAGCCACGGATAACGGCCATTGTCTCTTGGGGACGGAATTGTGTATTGAGTACTGTACTATTTATTTGAAGCCCTCAGGGAATGACCAGAGTGGGCGGTTGAGGGATTGCATCATTCCAACCTGATTGATATCTGAGACCCCATGAGTAAGAATAAAAGAGGGTCTGGGGAACAACCCCTTTAGACGTACCAGGAGAAACGCTAGAAATCCCGTGACAGCGTTCAATAGCGACAGCCGGTGGAAGGCCCACGTGTGTCCTTTCCCGTTGCCCGGGATTAAGGCCTTACCACAGAAGACAGCTTAGCGAAAGAAGAGATCACCACCAACGACATTTCGAAGGATCAACATCATAAAAAGGAAAACGGGCAAGTTCTAAAAACCCGTCTTTCTCTCTCCAACCAAAAGCTGCAGCCTAAATGAACTGAAGTGACTTTTATATTTCCATCGGACAATACATTATGCCCTAGACAACGACAGAGCTATTTCTTATTGATGATTATTATACCCGCGCTTTTAGATTTAGTATTGACGACGTATATTATCTGTATGTTTGCATTGATATTATTTTTGTGTATTTTTATCAATAAATACTGTTAAAAATAGTACCATCAGACTTCAACGGACCTCTCTATCTTTGTTGGTAAGTGACCCAGTTACGGGGTACGTAACAGAGATCATTTGGTTTCTGAAATCTTGCAAAAAAGCATTCAAAAATGGCTCCTAACTGAAGCATAACGTACATTTAGAAGAGCAGCTGAGATAGTGGAATCAATGGAAACCACAGTGAGAGAAGCAATTGAGTTGCAGTCAGGAATAAAGTGAGCATGCACAAAATTGCAACATCTAAACAGAAATTAGCCTGGCCAGACAAATTGTTAGCAGGCTGAAAGGTGAAACTTGTAGATAATGCAACAAAGTAGAATATACACAAAGAGCACGTCAGGCAGACGAGAACAAATGGACTGCACAAGGAAGAGAACAAGACAAAAAATCAAGCTGCAGTTTGAAAAAGAGCACAAATCGGCATGCAGTTGATGAAATATCTGATAATGATGAGACATAGGGCTGTGTAGCCTTGAGATATGAAAACTAACATGAGACAGGAAATATGGTTTACACAAGATGTGAACAGCAAATTATTTAAAATGGAATTGGACATTGGCTCAGCTGTTTCAGTCATTCCACAAAATCAGTTTGAATGGCATTTGAAATATACTGAACTGAAGACAGCAAATATTCAACTAATAACATACTGGATAGTAGATAACTCCTTTGGGAATGACATTTGTAACAGTGAAATACGACAACCATGCGTGTGGTAAAAACAGGAGGGCCAGCAATGTGGAGTCATGAGTGGCTGAGGCAACTACAACTTAGCTGGAGCTCAATCCATCAGTTGCAAGTTACACCTCCCGCAAGAGAGTCAACTGAAGGCAAATTAAGGATGATAATGGGTGATGACACAGCAGTGGTCAAGGGTGACATCAGAAAACTCAAAACATTTCAAGGGTGAAAAATAGTTAAATGGAAGTGCCACACCCTAGTTTTACAAAGCCTGTCCGGTTCCTGATACCATCCATGATAAAGAGGCCAGTGAGCTAGATCGTACGGAGGCTCCATTCCAAGGCTGAGTGGAACCCATGGGCAATGCCTGTGGCCTCAGTAGCCAAGAAGAATGAGTCTATCAGGACCTGTGGTGATTTTAAGGTCACCATCAACTCAGTACTTAAAGTAGATCAATACCCTCTGCCCAGAATAGAGGATATCTTTGCAAACCTTTCTAAAAGAAAACACTTCAGCAAAGTGGACTTAGCTGAGGCCTACCTACAGATGGAGATGGAAGAAGAGTACAAAGAATTTCTCACTTTAAGCACCCACACCACAAAGGGTGCTATTGCTAATAAAGTTTTATTTTTTGGAGAAGTATTTGCACTTGCACTCTGGCAGAAATCTATAGACCAGGTGCCAAAAGGCTTCCCAGGCATTCAGTGTTACCTGGATGACATCGTTGTTACTTGTAAGGATAACAAGGAAAATCTCCAAAATCTCAAGGCAGTGTTAAAAGGTTGAGGTGGTTATGGGCTCAGTCCATGACTCCAGAACTTTGATTTCTTTAAATCAAGCTTCACTTACTGTGGTCACACCATTGATACACAAGATTTACATAAGTTTGCTGAGAAAAGTTTAAGCAGTAGTGGATGCTCCAAGCCAAAGGATGTGTCACATTTGTGGTCCTTTTTAGGGTTTGTCAATTACTAAAACAGGCTCCTGCCAAACCTGCCTACTGTGCTCCATTCCTTGAACTCATTACTACAGATGAGGAAGAAATGGCAGTGTGAAGTGGCTTTCAAAAGGTAAAGGGAATGATGACGACAGACACTGCTAGAATGTTCCCTTCCCGTTGCAGAGAAAAATCACACTCAAATTGACAGAGAGGCCTTTAGTCTGGTTTGTGCTGCAAAGTGATTCAACCAGTACTTGCACGGTAGTTCACTCTCATTACTGATCCTCAACCACTGGTGTCCATTTTCAACCCTCGAAGTGTTTCACTGTCAGCAGCAACACGAATGCAGAGATGAGCTCTGCTTCTTGGAGGAGACAATTACAAAGTCGAATTGAACAACTAATCATGGAAATGCTGATGGATTGTCCCGTTTATATGTGAAACATTTACAGAAGAAGGCACTCCTCTTTATGTATCCTCCTGGATGCAAATCAGAAGTCTCCTTATTACGGCAGAGATGGTCCAAAGGGAAACCAGAAAAGACCCCACACTCTTTCAGGTCTACAAGGCAACTCAAAATGGTTGGAATGTGCAGCAGAAACTCCAGGTCCCCCAGGACCAGGATGAACTTGTCTTTGACAGAGGTTGCCTTATGTGGGAATTGAGAGTTGTTGTACCATTCAAACTGAGAGCTAAGTTGTTGGAGGAGCTACAAAATGCAGTCAAAATTAAAGCATTGGCTCAGAGCTTTGTCTGGTGGCCTGGGGTAGATCGGCAGATCGAGCAGCTTGTCGTGTTCACCAACACATCCAGAAGAAAGGTGTCCAGAGCTGTCAGAACAACTTTCTGCAGTCCCAGAGTCAACTCCTACAACCAACACGGAGACTGATTCATAGTTGTACTATCCAAGGTGAGGGTGTTGAAGGAGCTACATGATGGTCATTTAGACATGGTCAAAGTGCAAGTGTTGGCTCAGAGCTTTGTCTGGTGGCCTGGGACAGGTCGGCAGATCGAGCAGCATGCCGTGTTCACCAACACATCCAGAAGAAAGGTGTCAGAGCTGTCAGAACAACTTCCTACAGTCCCAGAGTCAAATCCTACAACCGTCACAGAGGAGGTCTCAGAAACTGAGATTGTTTCACAGTCTCAAGTCTTACCTGCCAAGCAGAGTGATTTCCCTCATATATATATAATTTAAAAAAAAATTAAAAATATGTATGTGTATTTTCCCTCAATCTCGTGTCCTCTACCAGAAGCCTGGGAGCCCAAGGGTTCAGCGCTGTATTCTTGCTGTTCCTGGTGATGCACTCTTCTGGACCAAGATCTCAGATGTTGTTCCTGGGATTTGTTGGAGCCACTCTCCCAGTCCAGGTGTCACAGCTCCAATCACCACTGGGACTACTCTGGCCTTAACCCTCCCCTGCATCCTTTCTATCTGCTCTTTCAAGCCCTGGTATTTCTCCTGCTTCTCGCATTCTTTCTTCCTGATGTTCCTGTCAGTCGGGATTGCCAATTCTATTACTATTGCTTTCTTCTGTTCCTTGTCCAGTGTTATGTCTGGCTGGTTGGCCAGTACCTGCTTATCAGTCTGTATTTGGAAGTCACGCAGGAGATATAAATATAAATAAATAAATATATGTGTCTCTGTGTGTGTGTGTGTGTGTGTGTGTATGTATGTATATAAGTTGCAGATATACTTAAATACATATGTGTATGTATCTTTATAAGCTGAGATGCATTCTGTACTGAGCTGGAGTTTATAGCTAAGTAGGGAGGAGTGTTGTGTATTCGATGTTTGATTAATATTGTAAGTAGATTATTTGATTAAACATTCTTGTTCATTTAAATAATTCATTATGGGTTATATGTGAAAGAACATGAATGGCAGACATCATCATGCCACCGTGTGCATGCCTCACTTCAATAATGCATCTCTCAGGCTCCTTAGTTTATATTTCGGTAAGTTGTATGTTTTGGATTTGCAAAACACAACAGTTTCATGTCCCCATCTAGCTTTCTTAAGTACCTTCTTTTAGCAACCACCTGGCTACTTCATAACTCTCAAGAGCCTTGCCTGAGCTTTGCTTCCTAAACCTGAAGTATGCTTCCTTTTTCCTCTTGACTAGATGTTCCAGCTCTCTTGTTAACTATGGTTCCTTCACCTTACATCCTTTCTTTGTCTCATTGGGATAGATCTATCCAAACCCATGCAAGTTGCACCTAAACAACCTCTATATTTCTGTTGTACATTTCCCTTAGAACATCTGTTTCCAATTTACATTCCCTAGTCTTGCCTAATAGCATCATGACTTGCCTTCCTCCAATTAAATATTTTGCCGTACCGAATGCTCCAATCTCTATCCAAGGACGTGCCAAAAATCAGGGAGTTGTGATAGCTGTTCCCTAAATGCTCACCCAAGTGATCTTTATTCTATGTCTGACCTATGTTCTTCCTGAGCAACACATAAACAATGCTGGAGAACTCAACAGGTTAGACAGATCCTATGGAAATGAATGAACGTTTCAGCCTGAGACCCTTCTTCAGGCCACCAGGCCACGTCTGCAGAGTCACGTGTCTATGCTCTTCCTGGCCCAGGCGCATTTCATTCAACATCAGAGTAAATCTGGAAGTTGAAATGCAAAAAATTGCAGATCCTGGAATTATGAAATAATCAAAATGTTTAACAGGTCAAGCAACATCTGTGGAGAGAGAAAAGGCACTTCTCTGAGGACAGACTGGAGAGACAGATTTACGAGCAGATCATAGCTATTTCCTACCAGCGGAGCATTTCCAACATTTTATTCTTATTTTGAAATCCTGGAAGTGTTTAATTTGGTTAACTTCTATATAAATTGCTCCATTGTGTAGCAGCTGAGAACAACTGGGTCTAAAGTGGGAAGCAGTAGCACTTTACTGAACAGAGAGGATTTAAAAATTATTCTTGGGATTTGGCTGTCATTAGCAAGATTCCCCAACACTACTTTATCATAAAAAGGTAATGTTTTGAACTATTGATGTCCATATAGTGAAGGACAGATGGGGGAATGGTGCCGGGTGGGGAATTCCAGGATTAGTCCCAGCAATGAGGAAGGATGATACATTTCCGAGTTGGACGGATATGCAACTTAGAGGAGAGTTTTCTGGTATTGCATTCCTTACCATTTGAACATTAAAAAACCGATGCTTTTCCAGAAATAAATGTTGAACTTAAAAAAATAAAAATGAAGATAACATACTAAAAATTGTGGAGATTAACTCAGCTCAGTCAGAATCTCCCAGACAAAGTCAAATAAGTGGTATTGGTGGTGTGCTGGGGCAATGGCATCAACAAAGGTGATACCAACAGGCTCCATAAACTGATTAGGAAAGCTGGCCCTGTTATAGGAGTCAAACTGGGCACACTGGGGGCTGTGGTTAGAACAAGGGACCTTATAACAAAGGACCCTGGCAATTCTGGACAATGTTTCTCGCCCTCTACGTGCCACCTTGGCTGAACAGAGGAGCACTTTTAGTAATAAACTAAGACAACTGCGCTGCTCCAAAGAGTTCTATATGAGGTCATTCTTACCCTCAGCCATTAGGCTCTATAATGTGTCAACCTATACCTGAAGAAGTGATGACTGTTTGTGGTAACTTATTTTTTATTCTTTTTACTTCTCTTCTAATATTTGTATATCTGTGCACTTGTAATGTTACTGTGACACTGTAATTTCCTTTGGGATCAATAAAGTATCTATCTAGTAGGGCAGAATCAGTGAGAGAGCTGACAAAGAAATCTGCTTGATGTCTCATTATCGTCTCTGAGTGTCTTTAGGGATTGTAACTTTCCCTAATCTTTGTATTCGGAGTTTATCTAATTAGGGTTGGGGAAAATATGAATTTTACTTAAACCTTAGTAATTCATCCCAATGCTTTACCAACTAATTGTTTTTCTTTCAACAATATTTTTATTAGTTTTTTAAATAAAGAGAACATAGGAGAATGGGGTAGTGCATAACAAATGTACAATTCACATTCATGAAAGAGATGCACTCGGAGTACAAACATTATCACCCCACCCCTCCCAGTCCCCAACTCCAAGCCATCAATTCATTGGCAAAAAGGGTTAAACAGAACCTCCAACTAATTGTTTTAACCAATGATTTACAGATCAGATTAACGAGTGAAATGGATTAAATGTATTCATTAGATTTCCTTTGCGTGGATTCTTGTTGAATGGTAACTGGCTGCTGCATTTACAAGCAAAACACCAGTGCCCCCAAATTAAGGTTATAACTTTGGCCTTAAACAACAAGTTCTTTTTCTATTGAGACTGAACCAACCAGCAAAGTCTTAATTACCATAGTTTAGCAACGTTATGACAACTTTGCACTAAAATGGACTTTGTTTTTTGTTCTAATTCTTGTTACTAAGTTCTATCTACAAGATCTTGCTGGACAATTCCCCCAAAAATGTCAGCTCTAAGTGCTGCTGTTATATCCTCACATATCAAAAAAGATGCACATCCTCCTCACTTACCTGTACCTTTGGCAAGCCTGTTACATCTGTGCGTACAAACAAGCTGGGTGAATTCAGCAGGTTGGGCAGCATCCATTGACTGTTCATTTCAACAGATGCTGCCCGACCTGCTGAGTTCATCCAGCTTGTTTGTACATCTTGATTTGACCACAGCATCTGCAGTGTACTTTGTGTTTACTGTTACATCTGTATCCTGGAATTCTGAGCTGCCAATCCTGCCCTTTCCTCAGGTTTCCATTAAGTAGTTTAACTGACTATTTATCTTACCTTGTTGTGCCCCTGTCTATCCTGGATAGTAGATTTGCTCTCAATGGCGACTGCTTTATCTCATGACTTGCTCCTGTTCATAGTCCCATCCCCCTGCCAATCTAGTTTAAGCCCTCCTACAAGTACTGTGCCACTTTTTAGACATGTATATGCAGCTAGGGTCCCTAAGACTTTTGCACAGTACCATAAGCAGCAAAGAGCTTCCTGATAAGCTCGATGCCTTTTATGCTCACTGTTAGGGAGTATTCTGGAGTTGTGTGAATATAGCAGATATTAATTCAAGCAAGAACCAGTTTTCTGTTCTTAATCTAAGTTGTAAATTGCAAGCAGGAAATGGAAGTTACAGTACTGTGCTGAAGTCGTCGGCACCCTCGCTATATATATGTGCCTAAGATTTTGCACAGTACTGCGTGTGGCTCTCGCAAACTTTCCTGAAAGGATATTGGTCCCTCTCTGGAGTTAAATGCAACCTTTCCCTCGTATACAGTTCGACTGTATTCCAAAAGAGATCCCAATGGTCCCAGAACCTAAATCCCACCCCCCTCCCGCACCAGTTTCTTAGTCACAAATTGATATGGCCCCTTCCCCCCGGCACCAAGTTCAATTATCATTCAACCATACAGCCAAACCAAACAGTGTTCCTCCGGGTCCAAGGTGCAAAACACAGTACCAACAGTCTTGCACAGCACATGATATATATATAAAACAAATAACATAAAGGATAGCAATAAACTTACAGTCACACAAAAAATATATAGCCCAAGTTCCCAAGTACATGAATATTATCGGCAAGAGCAAACCTGCTGCAGACGAACATAATCCAGCTTGAATTCCACCGAGCAATCACTAGAGGACAGCACCATTGCCAGCGTGGATGCTGTGACACACGTCGCTGGGCACCTATTCTAACACCTCTTTCCCGGGCAGCTGCAAACAGGTGACCCCACGGTATAAGGCCTAGTATTTACTACAACCGAGGCCACACGGCCCTTTTTCTCTCAGTCCTGCCAATAAACCAGTGAACCAAACCTGCAGCTTTCCACATAACCAGTCCAACACAGTCTTACGATCACAGGAAAAGTAACAATGGCAATCACTGCACATTACCCTCATGGACTGACTCTGACACCTCTCGAGAGCAGGGAGCAACATGGTCCACACTGAGTCCAGCTCCTCCACTGCCAAGCAACTTACTGATGGGTTAGTCCTGTAATACTTGAAGTTCTTAATGTCCAGCAGTATCTTGCAGTTGTAAACAAAGATATTTAAAAAAGACAGTAATACTGTGCCTTTGGCTGGCTCTGCAGGGGCCACTGCATCTGAGCATGGCACCATCTTACCAGCTCCTTGGCCACAAATTCATCTAGACTATCCTTCTAGCAAATGGCACAGAGGTCACCACTATCGAAGTTCTGCTTCTTCTTACCGGCCTCCCGATATTCCTTCGGCAGGGCCTCATCCCCTGGTCTACCTCAGCCACGTACCACCATGTACTACGACTTCTGGCTCCTCACACTCCTCCTCAAAGATTTTCTCCAGCTACTCTGAGACTTCAGGTGCCCAGGAAGCCACACGCTGTCCTGGCGTCTTTTCTGTGGCCACAGAACCTCCTGCCTGCCTCCTCACTATCGAGTTCCCTATCACTATTGCTGTTCCCTCTGTGGGAGCACAGCCACACGGTAACTGAAATGCTCTCGCGTACATAACCTTTGTTGCCACACAGCAGTTTTCTTTTATATAATGTTAACATAATTTTTAACTTTATGTTAATGTAATTGTGAAATACCTTATTAATGACTATAATCCAAATATTTTCTAAATAATAAATGTACCTCAACCTTTACTTTGAAACATTTTAGAGCAACATATTTACATTATTAGTGTTTAAGTTACACCACCAATACAAATGGTAACAATAGACACAGAATGGACATCGGTAGCTCATTGTTAACAAACTGCTGGCCTGTTGAACGCTGATGTCTAAGTTTCAAAGGTGAAAGATGTTCTTAATTATACTGTATTTCATTGTACCCTTCAATTAATGAATAAAATCAAAAGTATGTGACTTTTCAATTTTCATTCTAAATATTCATAGTATGCATATTACAATAAAACTTCTAAAGTGCCACACAGTTTACAGGCCATGTAACGCTTCCTACTCAGAGCAGTGTTCGTCGTGCGCAGCTGCTAAAAAAGAGGGAATGTTGAAACTATTGCCCTGTCTGACAGCAGCACCCTTACCCTCGGAGACTTACAGCCAATCACAGTGACAGAGATCGGACTACTTCTGACAGAACATCCCCGTGATGTACTGATGACCTCAAACATTTCCTGTTCCTCTGTCTCTCCCTTCATAGCTGCTGCCTGGCCTGCTGAGCTTTTTAACTGCAGATTTCTAGCATTTACAATTTTCTGACGTTCAATCCTTGCCAATTTTGTGACACCAATGAATCACGCCCCTGATAGCAGGGATTGATTCAGACCGCTTCTTTGTCTTCGCTCCATGGTTGGCTGCCCCGACTTGGTAAGCCTTCAGTGACCACCACCACACTTCAGCGATGGGCATGGGCGCAAGCGTTGCGTTGCTCCAATCGGGAAGGAAATATTGGCCGCAGTTGGTGGGGTCCTGGCTCCCAATTTGAACCCTCGCCATGAAGTGGGCATCTTTGCATTTGGCACCTGGAAGACAGGACAGAGTGCCCGCAATCACGCGAGACAAAAGGAAGGGCAGCCGCTGGGATCCGGGCGGAGGGCACCGGACCGGAGCGCCGGCTGGGGGGGGCGTGACCGCTCCACGCTCGCCGGCGTCGCGACGTGCGTGAGATGTTGACGCAAAGGTGGGTCCGCTCAGTTGCCGACGGAGTGAGGAAGAGGAGAGGGGGAAGGAGGAAAAAGAAGTGGAGACGAGGAATTGCGCCGAGTTGGGGAGATGGAGAGGAGCAGGAGCACGGTGGTGGTGACAGGTAACTGGGTTGGTCGCGTTGCCACGGTGTCATCTCCACTTTTTGTTACAGCGATCAGCAGGCAGCTGCTGCCGGGGGACCTTCAGCCTCCGCGGCTCCCACCAACTTGACCGAGAGTTTAAGGGCTGGGATACGAACCCCCGTCCCTCCAGCCGAATGTACTCCTTTGTGTGCATGTCGCAAGTTTTGGACTGCCTTTGACACCTTTAATTTTCCTTGTGCATGTTTTTGAAAGCTAGCGTCATTCTGCTTGTGTAAAAAGTTCTCCTCCAGCCTGACGCCGGTGGTTTAAAGTTCAAATATAAACACCTGTTGCAATTAGGGTTAAATTAAAAATAATGCAAATTACAAAGCATTTTTAGTGACTTGCCACCAACAAACCGTCAACAACAACAAACTTTGTAATGGCTGCATTGTTAGGAAAGGTTATTAATGCTTAACTCTTAGTGTATTGCCATAATAAAAGGAAGTTATATTAATCTGAGAGAGGACAGTTCTTGGAGTCAGTGAGGAAAATAAACTGCAAAACGGGATAGAGAACGTTATAGTTTTTTTTATTGCTGTGTCGGGGAGCCATTGTGCTAACTCTGCTGTACTGCATGTGATGCAGAGTTCTGCCAGACAAAGGGACAAGGGAGTTGGTCAGACAGGGGCCGAGACTGGGGCCAGACAGTTACATTAGGCAAATGAGACCAAGCATGAAAGGCTTGGGATTGTTGAGTGTCTGCGAGCTTGGAGTGTTGTGACGACTTGCCTGACTGCAAATAGTTGGGGAATACAGAGCCTTCAACTAGTTAAGAAAATAAAATGGGTCGGGGGTGGGGGGGGCAAAGCGAGAGAGAAGGGCTCAGACTGAAAGCAGACATTTGTGTTAAATTTAATTTTAAAGTTGGAGTTGACGTTCTTTGAGTGATTGAGGTTATTTTTGTTTTTGAAAAAGTTTACATTTGCATTCTGGCAAAGTTTGAGTATCAATGAAACTGAGCATTTATTAGAATGTTGATGTTTGCATTTACCTATTATTTTGCAATGTCCAGTACTGTTCACGAGGGGAGGGGAGGGGAGCCAATGCAGGGACGAGAAAGTGAGCATAATTTGCAATTACATATAGTTGTAACAAGGCTTTCTATTTTCAAAAATATCAGAAAAGAGACAAGGTTATTGCAAGTTTTGGTTGTGTGACTTTTGCTGGCTCTTTTTATGACCTTTAGGTGGCCCCATGCATTTTGCAGTCACTGAAATGCTACTTGCGCAGTTGCTGTTGTAGCAAGCTGGAGAACATCATAAACTCCCTCAAGCAGGGCGATGCTTATAACCAGATTATAATAACTGTTTTAATAATTGTTCCTTGACAGAGAAATTTAGGCCTTGGGACACCAGGAGTTTGGGGCTGCATCACAGCTGTGCTTCCCACATAATGCCCAAAGCTGACACTGCCTGAAATGAAATGCCTTCTCCTTGGATTTTGGCAATAATCGTCTTTTTTTTTTAAAAAAAAGTCTTTGAAGTATTTTATCTGAAACACTTGGTTAATTTACAGATTTCAGAGTTGTATTTGGATGCATGCTTTGATAATAAATGAACTTTTAACCTTTTTAATTGTAAGTAACTTTATAGGATGTCAGTGATCTGTAACGATTCTGGGATTTTAAGGGTAAGTAAGCAAGGGAGTGAGAGGAGGGACATTCTTGTGGGGTGGCTGTGGCCCAAAATTTAGAATGAATTTAAGAAATTTGAAATTATCTTTGTCAACTGGTCACATATAAAACATTAAGCAAAGGTGTCATAAATACACAAAAATTCTTCCACTGCCTCACAACGTGGTGAATCTGAATTGGAGCATTCTTCCTTTATTCCTGAAGCAGCTTTTGTATTTGATCTGTAAAACAGAAATTCAAGAACATTTTTTTTTGGAAAGCTACATATACACGGGCAGGGAGGTGGAAAGCGGTAACTAAAGAATACAAAAAAAAAGTTCTGTATATTTCAAGCAAATGGTTAATCAGTTACTTTGATTATAAGGTTCTTTCTCTAACATGCCTTGAAGTGCTAATAATAACCTTCTCTCGTATTGTGTAAACTGTCTGAATAAGTATCGGAGACATTTTGAACCAGTCACACGTGTGAAGTGGTGTCGTCACAATGTCACCAGCCTGCTGTGTTCACAGAATGAATAGAAGGCCATTCAGCCCATCATACTTATACTGGTTCTTCAAAAGAGCTCTCCAATGTATCTGACTCACCTGCCCTTTCTGCATGATTATTCCTCGAAGTAGGTCACAAGTGAGATGTCCATCTATGTATATTTTAAAGTTGGGTCAGTTTGTTCCTCTCTCATTCCGGTTGGGGAAAGAGGACTGCTCAGGATTTGAGAAGCACCCCAACCCCTCTGCAAGCTTCTTGGTGTGGTGACGGAGGCCCTGCTGCCACAATAGGCACCATATCCATCATTGCTGCTGCCTGTTGGGCAGCTCAAATAGTAGCTGTGGGTATCAGGCTGTGACCTGCACTGTCCTCCGCTCTGTTGAGTATGGAAAGAGCTGTGTCAAGTCAGGAAGCAGCTACAGAACGACAGAGGGAGCTGATTTTGAAACCACCTTTCACGTCCTACAATGACACAAAGAGCCGCACATCCAAATTAAGTGATTTTTTTTCAGGGAAGGACTGTTGGCCTTGTAGGAAATGCGGCAGACAATTTGTGTTGGGTATTTTGAGCGCATCGCAGGAAGCTTTCATAAACCACAATACTGTTATCAGATAAGCAGAGATGTACACTTCTGGAAACTGAGGAACTTCCAGACTTAAGAATGGCTGTGGGATCTTGTGCATTTGAAAGGACCACTGGAGCTTTGAGTTAATTTCATAATCGAGAGTGTAATTTCTCGGAGCAGTTATGCACTGGAGTTGACCTTGCACTTTATGATCCATTTTGAGATGGCTCTTTCTCCAGATAGGAGTACCAGGCCATGTTCCACATTATATGCCTTAATAGATTAACTGTGAATTTATGAAATTTGTGTAAATTTACTGTTGAGTTCCTTGCAGTACAAGAGTGAAAGCTCAAAGGGGGAATGAGGTGGAAAGGTGACTGATTAATTGGTCAATCAGCATATTCCCTTTTCCTTTGAGTTTCTGTGTGGTTGAATAGTTTGTGGCACATTTAACAAATGCAGTTTATTTGAAAGTGCCATCTACCTTGAGAATCATTTTCTTGCAGGTGTTTACTAGAAATTAATTTTAGAAAAATTACATAAACAAAGACTGGTGGCCAATGTACAAAGGAAGATAAACTGCAAATTTAAAAAAATACTGAGATAGTATGTTGTGAAATTTGTTCAGGTGAGCAAACAGTCCATACCAATTTGGGAGTCTGGTTGTAAAGTAATAATTGTTCCTGAACATTTGGTAGTGTGGGACTTTACCTCCTGCCTGACAGTAAACGAAAGGGAGCATGGTTCAGATCGTGCAGATTTTTTATGCTGCTTTTTTGTGGCAACACTCCATGAAAATCAACTCAATGGTGAGGAGAGCTTTGCTTGTGATGGCCTAGAGCAGGCTTGGGCAAACTACGGCCCACGGGCCATATGCGGCCCGTTAAGCTTTTTAATCTGGCCCGCAGAAATTGATGAAATTATATTAATAAACCTTGTTAACGTTTTTTCCCCGCAATTCTGGCGTTTTCCCAATAGATGACGCACTCTATATACATTGACCTTTGTTGAGGTGCAGCGTATTACTCCACATTTGCACTTTACTTTGTGACCTTGTGGCAACCCATTTCCTGGCACATCCGAACCGGCTCACAATTAGCCAGCGTTCTGGCTAAAGGAGATAGCCTGCGGGGATTTGCGAGCACAGAGCTCCGCATATTGGCGCGCTCTCACTGTTCTGTCATTGTGCGGGTCGTTGTTGAGTTTTGGCACAGGGGACAATTGAATAAGAAGGAGCAGGACAAGTAGACCTGCATCTCCTACCGTTTTTGAAATAAAGACAGTCAGGAGGAGAGTGATGATGATAATATCTTGAAGGATAACAGAATTTTCAGTGCTTTAAAATAATAACTGTTACTATTAAAAAAAAGCTGTATTTTATTCATTTAATTTTCAGTGTTTTAAAAGTCATTTCAATAAATAGCTAAATACCATGGGACTTCAAAGACAGATATTTTGTTGTAATGCATTTGTTCATTTTCAATTGAAATTAAAGCACATGTTTTCTACATATCCCATGATATTTTATTTTCTCTTATGAGGTGTATTACCAAAACACTCTGTCCATCTGCTCCTGGTCCGGCCCCCCTGTCAAATTTTAGAACCCTTTGTGGCCCTCAAGTCAAAAAGTTTGCCCACCCCTGGCCTAGAGTCTGTATCCACCACGTCCCGCTTCCACACCAAGCTGGGGTGCAGCCAATTAGGATGCCCTCTGGTCTCTGCAGAAGTTTGTCAAAGTTTTTGGTGACATGCTGAATGCACACTAACTTGTAAGAAAAGAGTCATTTTCGTGTCTTCACTGTGATGGCACTTGTGTGCTGGATACAGGACAGATCCTCTGAAGTGTTAACATCAAGTAATTTAAAGCTTCTGACCCTCTGATCCCCTTCTGACGATTGACACATGGACTGCTGGCTTCTTCCTTCTGCAGTCAATAATCGATTCTTTGGTTTTGCTCACGTTGAGTAAGAGGCTGTTGTTGTGATACCACTCAACCAGTTTTTCAGTCTCCCTCCTATATGCTGATTTGTCATTGCCTTTAATTCAGCCAACAACAGTAGTGCTGTCAGCAAATTTAAATATGAGACTGGAGCTGTACTTTAACCACACAATCTTAGGTATGAAGCTGGGGGGGTGGGCAAGCACATGGCCTTCTGGTGCACTTGTGCTGATGGTGATTGTGAAGGAGATGTTGCTGCCAATCCGTACAGATTGGGGTCTGCCAGTGAGGGAATCGAGGATCCCGTTACACAAGGAGGTCTAGGAGCTCGGTGATGACTTTCGAGGGACGATGGTGTTAGATGCTGAGCTGTAGTTGATTCAGAGCATCCTAACTTGTACATGTTCATTGCCTAGGTATTCCAGAGCTGAGTGAAGAGCTAATAAAATGGCACCTGCTGTCGACCTGTAATGACAGTAGTCAAATTAGAGCAGATCCTAGAGCAGTAGTTAATATGCTTCATGACCAACCTCTTGAAGCACTTCATCACAGTGAATGCAAGTGCTACTGGATGATGGTCACTAAGGCGGGTTGCCTTGTTCATCGTGGGCACCAGTGTGACTGAACCCTGCACGTGGGTGCCTGACACTGCTGAAGCAAGCGATTGAAGACATCCGTAAACACAACAGCCAGCTGATTAGCACAGGGCTTCCCTTCTCGGCTGCATTCTGTGGGTTCACCTTCCTGAAGGATGCTCTCACATCCAGGGTCTTTGGGCTGTGAAGGTGCCTCCGTGTTCTGTTGGCAATGAGATTAAAAGGTTGTGACCATGTGCTTGGAGGTAAATACACCCCCTCTCCCCCACCCCAACCCCAACACCAGGGCCTACTTGGTTACCTTACTTGACCTGTTCAGCAGATTTGCATTCTTGTCCTTTGAACTCATAAACCGGAGAGCTGATCTGTTCAGGACATTTAAAATGAGCAAGCGATTTGACTGGGTTACACACCACCCAGATGTAGAAAGGCAAGGCCTTTATTTTATTACTGGGTCTGAATCGAGAAACTCTCTTGCAGGCGCCACTGGGAGCACCTTTACCACACAGGTAAATGAGTTGTTTACCTCCATCGCCTCGAGGGCAGTGAGTGGCCGCACAGTAAAACAGTGGCCTCTCACCAGCAGCCAAAATGATTTGTAAAGCAAAGGACCAGATCAGTTCCGGAGCACGTCGCGACGGTGTCGACAAAACCTGTAGAAGCAAAACATCTGGCAATGTTGAAAACCTGGGATACGTGTTGTAAAATCAGTGCAAGCCTGCAAGTGCCCTGGGGTTGACAAGGCAGAAAAGCACTTAACTCTTTTATTCCCATTGTCAATCTACTGCGTGCTCTTCAAAAACCAATACATCCATGGTATGCCTTGATCATTGTCTGATCAGAACTTTATACAGCGATTGTGGCTTTGATGCCATCTTTGATTGGTAAGTCGGTGAGATAATGTAGAATTGTTGATTAATTACAGCATAAAAGGAGGACATTTAGGTCATTTGAGTTGGTGTTTTGGTTTTTGCCTGAAACTGGGTGGACTGCATGATTTAACCTGCGTTGGCATGGGTTAAGTCATCCACAAATGACTAACAAATTTTACGACGCATTGTGGTGATAATAAAGCTGATTCTGAAAGGAAAAGTTGCCAATCAGATTAGTTTAAGAATACGTACACGATGCTGGAAGAACTCAGCAGGTCAGGCAGCATCCGTGAGAAAAGAGAGCCAATGTTTTGGGCCGAGACCCACCCTTCATCAGGAATGGGGGGGGGGGGGGGAAGAGAGGGCCGAAGCCCAGTTATAGAGATAGGAAAGGGGGAAGGGCTAGAGGCGCCAGGTGGAGAACCAATCAGAGGAAGGATAAAGGGGGGAGGGGATAAGCATGAAAGAACTGTAGAGATAAAGGTGCAGAAAGTTGAAAGGGGAGAGGGGCAGAGAGGGACCTAGGATGGGGGGAGGGAATTACCGGAAATTGGAGAATTCAATGTTCATGCCAAGGGGCTGGAGGCTACCCAGACAGTAGATGAGGTGTTGCTCCTCCAACCTGAGTTTGGCCTCATCATGGCAGTAGAGGAGGCCATGTATGGACGTATCTAGATGGGAATGAGAGGCAGAGTTGGTGGGTGGCAACCGGGAGGTCCTGTCTATTGTGACGGACGGAGCGGAGGTGCTCGACGAAGCGGTCCCCCAATCTGCTCCGGGTCTCGCCGATGTAGAGGAGGCCGCACCGAATGCAATAGACAACTCCAGCAGACTGGCAGGTGAAGTGTTGCCTCACCTGGAAGGACTGTCTGGGGCCCGGAATGGTGGTGAGGGGGGAGGTGTGGGGACAGGTGTAGCATTTGCGCTTACAGGGATAAGTGCCGTGTGGGAGTTCTGTGGGGAGGGACGTGTGGACCAGGTAGTCGTGGAGGGAACGATCCCTGCGAAAAGCTGAGAGGGATCCCATCCCACCAGCCTCCGGATCTAACACATTAACCTCCGCAAGTTCCACCACCTTCAACAGGACCCCACCACCCAGCGCATCTTTCACTCCCTACCCCTCTCAGCTTTTCGCAGGGATCGTTCCCTCCACGACTACCTGGTCCACACGTCCCTCCCCACAGAACTCCCACACGGCACTTATCCCTGTAAGCGCAAATGCTACACCTGTCCCCACACCTCCCCCCTCACCACCATTCCGGGCCCCAGACAGTCCTTCCAGGTGAGGCAACACTTCACCTGCCAGTCTGCTGGAGTCGTCTATTGCATCCGGTGTTCCCGGTGCGGCCTCCTCTACATTGGCGAGACCCGACGCAGATTGGGGGACTGCTTCGTCGAGCACCTCCGCTCCGTCCGTCACAATAGACAGGACCTCCCGGTTGTCACCCACTTCAACTCTGCCTCTCATTCCCATCTAGATACGTCCATACATGGCCTCCTCTACTGCCATGATGAGGCCAAACTCAGGTTGGAGGAGCAACTCCTCATCTACCGTCTGGGTAGCCTCCAACCTGGTGGTATGAACATTGAATTCTCCAATTTCCGGTAATTCCCTCCCCCTCCCCCCATCCTAGGTCCCTCTCTGCCCCTCTCCCCTTTCAACTTTCTGCTCCTTTATCTCTACAGTTCTTTCATGCTTATCCCCTCCCCCCTTTATCCTTCCTCTGATTGGTTCTCCACCTGGCGCCTCTAGCCCTTCCCCCTCCCCATCTCTATTACTGGGCTTCGGCCCTCTCTTCCCCCCCATTCCTGATGAAGGGTGGGTCTCGGCCAGAAACGTTGGCTACTCTTTTCTCACGGATGCAGCCTGACCTGCTGAGTTCTTCCAGAGTCGTGTATGTATTCTTTGATCCACAGCATCTGCAGCTGTATTTTTGTGTTTAGATTAGTTCAAGCCAAGCTCAGAGACTAAAGGTCACTGGTCTGTTTTCCCCTCCTCTTTCCAATAATACAAACTAAACCCATATTTGATTTGTTTATTTTGTAGTTTCTGCGTTGTCAGTTGACATCGGGCAAGATCAGTTAGTGAGAGGTTTACTGTGTTGAAGAGATGATTCAGGGGGAGGGGCTTGGGAGGAACTGTTTTGTGGTTCGTGGATTTCCGGTGGGACGGCTCAGGAATAATTTGGATATGAATGCAATGACAGAGAGAGCTAACAGAAACTGATGTGAGGGTAAATACTTTTGAGTCTGAAGGAAACTGAAAGATGATAGTGGCAGAAAAATAATGATTGGGCAATAGAGGTGAAATGTTGTGAGTACTTAAATCAACTTTTTAAAGAGTTTTTCCAGTAGAAGAAAATGTGGGTAGTGGGAGAATCAGGTGTTCAAACTGTGTTTTATATAAATAACAGCTTCATGTTATTTACCTTCACTGAGGCTAGGGAAGAAAAAAAACAGAGGACATGGGTTAAGGGTGAAGGGGGAAAAGTTTAAAGGGAACATGGGGGGGGGGGGGGGAACTTCTTCACACAGAAGTCCAGTGGAATGAGCTGCCAGATGAAGTGGTAAATGCGGTAATTGTGATAAATGCAGGCTCACTTTTAACATTTAAGAAAAACTTGGGACAGGTACATGGATGAGAGGGGTATGGAGGGATATGGGCCAGGTGCAGGTCAGTGGGACAAAGCAGAAAAATGGTTCAGCACAGCCAAGAAGGGCCAGCAGGCCTGTTTCTGTGCTGTAATGTTCTATGGTTCTGTGTGTGGAAAGAGCTTTTTTTTATACAACAATGACATATTTGATTTTGTACTGCTTTGCATTGCATATATCTTCAAGAAGAGAAATGGGCACTTGGCCCAACGAATTCATGCTGGTGTTGATGCTCGACGTGGTCTTCTACTTGCCCTTCTTCCCCTCATCCCCCCTCGTTTTACCTGACAGCATTGTCAATTTAACTCGTCGCTTAAGTGCATCCGTGTTCCTGGTTTGAATCTCACACTGTAGCATTGAATTCCACATTCATTTGGATGTTTGAACAAAAAAAATCTTCTGCACTTCCAATTAGAACCAACTTTAATAGTAGCCAGCCTTGTTTTTTTCCAAATCTCCTGCTCAATGTAGAGAAGTCCCTCAACACTTTGCTTATGGACCACTCCACATTCTAAAGATGTTAAGTTGCCTCTCAGCCTCCTTCTGAGCAATTCACCTTTTGAGATGTACACATTTATTTATTCCTGGTAGCATTGTAATAATATTATTGCGTAACTGTGAATTCATTTAAACCCTTAGACAATAGATTGAAGTTGGGGTTCATAATGTTTCTTACAGCATCAATGATCTGGCCCATTGTGTATGTGCCAGCTCTCAGATCAATCTCATTCAAAGTAAATTAGTTATCAATGTACATGTATGTCACCATATACAACCCTTGAGGTTCATTTTCTTGCGGGCGTTCATGGTAAATGTAGGAAGCACAATAGAATCAATGAAGTACTACACAAAAGAGGATGGACTAACAACCAATGTGCAAAAGACAACAAAGCGAGCAAATATGGAAAGAAAGGGGGGGAAAAAGCAATAGGTATCAAGACAATGAGATGAAGAGTCCTTGAAAGTGAGTCCATAATTTGTGGAACAGTTCAGTGATGGGGAAAGTGAAGCTATTACCTCTGGTTCAAGAGCCTAATGGTTGAGGGGTAATAACTGTTCCTGAACCTGGTGACATGGATCCTGAGGTTCCTGTACCACCTCCCTGTTGGCAGCAGAGTAAAGAGGGCATAGTCTAGATGGTAGGGGTCCTTGATGATGGATGCTACTTTCTTGCTACGGTGATCTATGTAAATGGGTTCAACGGTGGGGTTGACTTTCCCAGTTGCATTTTCACGTTATTTCCCTGTAAATATTCTCTAACATTCCCATCAAGTCTTTTCTGTCATCGCTGACATGAGAGGCAGTTTTAAAGTGGTTATGTTTTCTTAGCACCAGCATGTCTTTGGGATAGGGTGGGGGGAGGGTGGTGTTGACTGGG
This sequence comes from Hypanus sabinus, assembly GCF_030144855.1. Classification (NCBI taxonomy): domain Eukaryota; kingdom Metazoa; phylum Chordata; class Chondrichthyes; order Myliobatiformes; family Dasyatidae; genus Hypanus; species Hypanus sabinus. The sequence goes on from NC_082721.1 coordinate 28,393,204, forward strand.
GCTCTTGGAGGAAATCCATGACATTTTGTTAGAAGGTGAAAACGTCACCTCATTGGCACTCGAGGTCAGGATTGAACCCAAGTTCTGTAGCAACATTGCTACCTGTATACCACTCTGCTGCCCTGTTCCAGAATCTGAGATGCCATGAAAGAACTTTGATATACTGTCGTTACGTTGTTTAGAAAATATGTTTTTGGTTTACTTCTTCAAATTTGCAGGAGGTGAGCCAGGATCCCACTGTTCCGAGTTTTTGAGGATGAAGAATGGCGGTTAGCTAATTTTTAATTGTAGGATAGCAAACAGGAGAACTTGGAGGCTGTGCAGTGTGCGTTTGTACAGTGCCTTCCCCAACATTACACCATGCCAAAGCCAATTAAGTGCTCTCATTTCAGAGTCAAGACAATCCAGTTTGAGTCGGCAAGTTCTTACAATCAATTATGTGATAAATGAGTGGGTATTGTTTTTGTAATGTAAATTGATGCAAATGCATTGGCCCAGGAATTTGAGTTCCTTTATTAATCATTTGGATGAATGTCTTGGAGTCTTGTGGGCCTATGTAAGAGGATCGTCAGAGATCCTGATTTTAGGATCATGAGTGCAGCGTTCCTTCATGTTTCCATGAATTGGATCAAGCTGTGGAGCGGGAACTCAACCTGCGTGGCTGATACTTAAACTGTGAAGGAAATAGCGAGGAAAGGTTTTTGTTCAAGTGTGTTGTCTGTATCACTAATGTTCAGAGGCAGATTCTAAGTTAGGGTTATATTTCTGCTGTGTTTTTGTTTTACTGATGTTGAAACTCTTCTATATTTAAGGTTTTGGCCCCTTTGGAGAACACACTACCAATGCGAGCTGGGTTGCTGTGCAGGTAAGATGACTTTTCCCCCTTATTTTGATTATTTGCTTTGCTGCCTGCCTGTCATTCCCAGGCAGTGTTACTGAAGAACATTGTGTCTTCAATTAATTATCCCTACAGATGAAGAAATGCTGAAGTATGTAAGTAATGTGCATAGGTTACGCAGATCTATCAAGTGTTCCCAGTACAGTTAAGTAGAATGAAGCTACCTTTTTTCCATCTGTTCTGTTTCTGAGGGCACAGACAGAGCAGGATATCACTAACCTGAGCTGCACTTGTCTTTGTCTTTACCCTGCCCTCAACTTTGACCAGCACTGTATTTTCTTGTTTAAGTGCGCTCCTTGTTGGACAGTGTAAACTGCAATTTTTTTTGGCTGACCTGCATGTGTGAACACATGGCAGCATTTGTATTAATTGGCTTTGCCATGATAGAAGGCCTTGCAGCTTTGGTGAATTCTTGCCCTTGCCTGAGGCCCATCACATCTAACAGCTCTGAAAATTGCTATTCAGGGATAGTTTTATTACACACAACTGTGCCAAGCTTGTCTTTCTGCTCCACATGTCTCTCTAACCCTTTTGGCACAGACCATTATTTCTTCCTGCTAACTTAACTTTCCCCTTCAACACTTACATTGTATTCACCTTTTTCATGGGTCCTAATTGTGGACTGTCCAATTGGGAGCCTATCTCATCAAATCTTTAATTTAAAAACAGAAGTATTTATAAGGCACCTTTCATTTCCTCCTCAATATCCCAAGCTCTCTTCAATCAGCTACATACGGTTGAAATATAAATGCTGCTGAAACATGGGAAATACAACTTCCAATTAGATCCCGTAAGTTAGCAGTATTACAGTGAGCAGATCACCTATTGTGTAAGTGATTGAGGACTAGGTGTTGACCCAAGATAACTCATGAACTATTTCTGTTGGCATTGGGAATCGGACGTACCCTGGAGAAGGAAGATGTGGCCAGGGTGAAGAAGGCCAGCTGAGAGGTGCTTGAGTCTACTTAATGACCAGGGAAAGTGGTATTGAAAGCCTGTTCGGACTTGCTTGGATGTTCTATTCTTCCAGTTATGATATTTTCTTCCATCCTATAGTTACTTTTTAGCACTTGGGATTAAAAATTCCTTCTCAAGGTTCAAGAATGTTTAAATGTCATTTGCAGTAGACAAGTGCAGAGGAGGACCATGTAATTATTACTCTGGATTTGATGCAGCGCCAAAAAAAACCCACAATAAAATAAAGAATGCAATAATGTTGAAAAAGCACAATAACTATATATTGTATGTCCATAAATTGACACTAAACACAGGAGCGCTTGCTGGTAAGGTGACTGACAGGCAGTGAAGTAGTGCTAGTGGGGGTGGTGTGGGTTAGTGAGTTGGAGGTGTTGATCAATCTGTCTGCTTAGGGAAAAGTAACTGTTCTTCATTCTGGTGGTCCTGGCATGAATTCTAAGTAGTCTGAAAGGAACAGGACATGCAATCCACGAGCAGGGTAGGTGGGATCCTTCATGATGTTACTGGCACCTGTCTGTATATATGTCCTTGATGGTGGGTAGGCTGGTGCGAGTAACGTGTTGGGCAGTTTTGATTGTCTGTTGCAGAGCTCTCCTGTCCACCGCGGAGCAGCTTCTGTACCATGCAGTGGTGCAGCATGTTAGGATGCTCTCTACTGCAAACCTGTACAATGGCGTAACTGTAGATGGGTTCATCACCCACGTGTTTAGTCCAGGGAGCTCTGTCGTCAACACAAGCATGTATTAGAAGGTGCAGCAGGTGCTGTGGTATCTTGAGCTTGGATCCTTCCTGGAGCTCTCTGGATTGTATAAGTTGGCACATCATTGGATAAGGTCAGTACCAAGCAAGTCATGGGAGGCTTCACTAAGTATTTGGCTGGTACTCCCTGTGTGATCCAGTTTTTGTAACAGTGTGCCACACGAAGTTAATTGGGGATAAATAACTAGAATTGTTAAGGATGAGATCTCAGGGTACTTGGAGGCACATGATAAAATAGGCCATAGTCTGCTTAGTTTCCTTGAGGGAAAATCTTGCCTGACAAACCTGTTGGAATTCTTTGAAGAAATAACAAGCAGGATAGACAAAGGAGAATCGCTTGATGTTGTGTACTTGGATTTTCAGAAGGCCTTTGACAAGGTGCCACACATGAGGCTGCTTAACAAGATAAAAGCCCATGGTATTGTGGGAAAGATTCCAGCATGGGTAAAGCAGTGGTTGATTGGCAGGAGGTAAAGTTTGCGAATAAAGGGAGCCTTTTCTGGTTGGCTGCCAGTGACTAGTGGTATTCCACAGGGGTCTGTGTTGGGACCGATTCTTTTTACGTTATATGTCAATGACTTGGATGATGGAATTGATGGCTTTTGTTGAAAAGTTTGCATATGCTATGAAGTAGAGAGGCTATAGAAAGGGCTTAGAAATGGCAGATGGAATACAGTGTTGGGAAATGTATGGTCATGCACTTTAGTAGATGAAATTAAAGGGTTGACTATTCTCTAAATGGAGAGAAAATTGGTGCAAAGGGCCTGTTATCTTAGAAAGGATTCAAGGAATTTTCAAAAATGATTCTAGGATTGAATGGCTTGTCATATGAAGAGTGTTTGATGGCTCTGGCCCTGTATTCACTAGAATTCAGAAGATTAAGAGGTGACCTCATTGAAACACATCGAATGCTAAAAGGTAGACTTGATAGAGTGGGTGGAGACAATGTTTCCTATGGTTGGAGAGTCTAAGACCAGAGGAAACAGCCTCAGAATAGAGGGTCATCCTTTTAGAATGAGATGAGGAATTTCTTTTGGCAGAAAGTGATGAAATTGTGGAATTCATTGTCCCAGGCAGCTGTGGGGGCAAAGTCTTTATGTACATTTAAAGCAGGGGTTTCTTGACTGGTCACGGCACGAAGGGATATGGGGAGAAAGCAGGAGATTGGGGATGAGAGGAAAATTGGATCAGACGTGATGAAATAGCAGAACAGACCTGATGGGCTAGATGGCCTAATTTATCTCCTGTATCCTATGGTCTAAATTCTTGGTTTTTAAGAGATGATTTGGTGCAGGGGAAATTTGAAGAAGGCTATGTTCCCATAATTACACTTTAGAGGTAGTAGATTTGCTGTGAAGGGTATGTACTTATCAGAATCTCAGGGCTAGCACAGATTACTTGCATTTTGTCATCTAAAACTTTTTCTAAAAATATCCCTTTTACTGCAAGGAGCTTTTGCTTGTGACCTCTGGAGTAAAAATGTCAGGAGCTCACTGCAACAGTGGTGCCATTGTCAGGTTGTAGGTCTGAACCTGATTTATGGACCAGGTGGAGCAGGATGATTTTGGTAGGACAAACAGATCTTTATTGAAGGCGCAATATTGTGCTTGCTTCCTAAGTGTTGGGTTGCTTTATGTATAAACTTAGAGTTTTCACTAGTTAGTTTGCATTTGTTCAAATCAAAAGTAGGCTGTGTAAGCTTTAATATCAACTAACAGTATCAACACTAGAGGATTTTGAGTCTGGCCCAATGCAGGCAGACATTGTTACATTAACATCATCAGCTTATTCCGATGAATACAATGATGACTTGGGATTAATTACTGAAGTGATTTTTACTTCAGCCCCTTTCAAGGCATCATCTTCACACACACACTCACACGCACACTCACACGTGCACACACACACTCACACTCGCACAATCACACAGGCACACTCTCACACACTCTCTCTCTCTCTCTCTCTCTCTCTCTCTCTCACATACACACTCATGTTGTTAACACAATTCCAGACAGCAGGCAGCGGGAATGAACCAACACAAAGGCAAGTCACCAGACGTCTGTTCCCCACGGCAACAGCATCTGCATTTTAATCACAGGAGCATCAATCAGAAAGTTGCCTTTTAAAATCAGTCGCTTATGGAGTGGCTACATCTTTAAATGCACTTTGTCTGCGCCAGAAATGCCAGTCTAGGCAAAGCGTTACTTATTCCAAATCTCCTGCATTTACCAGTTGTCTTAAATTCTTATTTATAAAGGTAATTTAAATGGTTTGGTAGCTGTGCGACCTTTTTAAACGTTGTTCTGCCAAAATATTTATGGAAGCTGAGATATTGTTGAGCAGGATTGTCCTGGAGCTGATAGAATTATAAAAAAGGATGATTGTTGCTGCTTAGCTTCTGTTCTCCTTTCTGCATATGATTAGAAATAACCTGATGCTCCGTAGAATCGGTGGGATTGTGATGCCATCCATTGATCTTTTCCAGAGGTGTTGGTTTTATTGATGTCTTCTAAGCAGCAGAGCCCATTGCAGTCTGAGATGGTGCTTCCTCTCTTGCCTCCATCAGAAATTAATGTATTCAAGTGCCTCGGAAGAACAATACATACTTCAGAGAGTTTAGTGGGTATGTTGCTTTTTACCTAGATGTGTTATCTCTGGATAAAATTTTCAGCCCAGGTTCCCTGCTGCACGCTCAGGTTGACGTGAAAGATTCTAATACAGTATTTTGAAGAAGAAATCTGAACTTTGTCTCACGGGCAATAGTTATCGTGGGAGCTTGCTGTGCGTACTGCATCATTACCGATGCAGTATTTCAAATATACCTTATTAGCTTCTTTGTCAAATCATGCATCCTCAAGGTTGTGAAAACCATGCCAGAATGCATTTGGTTGAGAATTCAGCTGATTCATAGGATTATGAAGTGGTTAATGGATATTTTGTGTAAACTGGTGACTATTTTTTCTGTGTAGCGCTTAGAATGAAAAGGAGGGATTCTTAATAATACTGGAGAGGTTTGGTAAGAGCACATCTGAAACGATACATAAAATTCAAGATCATGTGCATAAATACACTCAGTAGCCACTTTATTAGGTACACCTCCTGTACCTGATGAAGTATGCTCACGGTCCTTTGCTGTGGTCTGTCCACTTCAAGGTTCAATGCGTTGTGCGTTCAGAGATGCTTTTCTGCACACTGCTGTTGCTGTGTGTGGTTATTTGAGTTACTATCACCTTCCTGTCAACTTGAACCAATCTGGCCATTCTACTGTGTCCTCTCTCATTAAAAAGGTGTTTTTGCACACAGAACTGCTCACTGGATGATTCTTGTTTTGCACACTCTGTAAATCCAGACACTGTTCCCATGAAATTCCCAAAAGATCAGCAGTTTCTGAGATACTCAAACCACCCTATCCGGCACCAACAATCACTCCACGGTCAATGTCACTTAGTCCACATTTCTTCCCCATTCTGTTTGGTCTGAACAACTGAACCTCTTGACCATGTCTGCGTGATTTTATGCATCGAGTTGCTGCCACATGATTAACTGATTAGATATTTGCATTAATGAGTGTATAGTGAGGGTATGGCTACAATGAAAGCTTACAGCAATGCCACAGGCATTAAGGTTCAGAGAACACAGCAAAAATTACACTCACTGTGCACGATAGTGAAGAAACAAAAAGAGATCAGATATTCAAGATGACAATAATGCCAAGTCTGGTCATGCAAGGGATGCTTCATGTTTTATAACCACATAACAATTACAGCACGGAAACAGGCCATCTTAGCCCTTCTAGTCCGTGCTGAACGCTTACTCTCACCTAGTCCCACCGACCTGCACTCAGCCCATAACCCTCCTGTTTTGTTTTACTCTTTAGATTAGATTTGATTGGAATTGTGCAGGTCGATTAAGAACCTAATAGTTGCAGGGAGGTAGCTGTTCGTGTGCCTGGTGCTGTGCCCAGTGGTAGCAGCAAGAAGAGGACATGACATGACATGAAAGGTGGGGATCCTTGACAGACACAGCCTTTTTGAGGCAGTCTCATGTCGGTACTGTACCTACAATGGGCTGGGCTGCATTCACTGCTGTCAGCCGCCTGCATAAGTTGAGCCTTCATGCACTGGAGTTCAGAGGAATGGGGGTTAATTTCCTGTATACCAGGTGATTCTGAGGAGACTTGAAGGTAAATGCTATCTTTATGTCCTCTTCTGAGAGGGAACTGAGAAGTAGGGAGCATTGTCTCAGGCCAAAGAGGCCATCATTGAAGGTTGAGTTAAAGAATTTCTTTGCCTTGGCCTTGTGTGAGTCTTTGAGATTCTGCATCCACAATGGCCGAGATGCTGAGTTATGAAATAAGTTCAAGGCTGAAATAGATTTCTGGAGTTTAGGAAAAAGCATTTTGTGAATTGAACAAGAAACTTGGGAGTTGAAGCCAACTATTTGACCCAGCATGATCCCGCCCCCTTCAGCACCACTCCCTTAGCACTTTTGTGGTTTTGTGATCAAATTTTTGCTGCAATATATTTTTCATGATGCATTGATTACACATATTGGCTATAGAATTTGAACTAGCTAGCTTTGAAACTGCTACCCCTTCAGATGGACAGACTGGTGTTTATATGCTGAAGTTGCACTAAAAATCAAACCAATAGAATCCATATCTATGGCAAGCATTTAGAAATAATTAACTTTCAATATGTCAGTCACCATCTTGAGTAACGTCAAAGCACTTCTCTTTTAGACTATGGTTGCTGAGTTAATGTAGGGAATTTTGCAGCCAAGCTGTGCAGTACTGTTCTCCACAAACAACATTTTGACTGATATAAGAAAAATCAATTGAGTGGTTTTGTTGATATGATGGGCAAACCCAGTTTGCATTTGAAATATTGGTATGGGACCTTTCCCTGGTGCAAGCTGATAGGGTCTTTTGCATTTCATTCACTAGGAATGAAATTCAGATTGACTATTCAGACTATTCAGATTGCTGCAGAGTTTAATTAGTATTCTTTCGTATGTATTGATCCTTTATACTGCTTCTCCTTGTCCTTCAGCTGTGAAATTAGTCTGCTGGACTTAAATTTTTAATATGATGGAAAGGCACCCAGACTGGTTCATGCTCTGTACTGAACGATAACAGATTGCAAATTCTTGCCGCCATGCTAGGTTGTGAATGCTGAAGATGATCTGCATTTAATTTACTTATTTCCATTGAAATCTTGCCCAGTAAACCACTGCGTCCTGTGTCTTGAATTTTTGCTGAACTCGCTGTTTCCCTCATCAGTCGTGCCACGGGAGTTGTACCTGAGCATCAGCTGTGATCGGCTTCAGAGAGAGTTAATGAGACTGACTTGTGCCTGGACTCGATTTCAGTTTTTAGGATCTATGCCCATTCCTAAACTGCCACCGAAAGAGCTAGTCAACTTCTTTGAATGGCTGTAGACCTTCTGATGCAGGCTCTTGTAGTGTGCTATTGAGAAGGAAGTCTGAGGATTTAAATTGAGTGATGTGTCTTTAAGTGAGTGTGTCTAGAAACTTGGGGGAAACATTCAGTTGATGGTGTTGCTGAGTACCTGCAACCCTTGCCTATTCAGTGAGTTCCTGGCGTGCTGAGTTCCTCCAGCACTTTGTGTGTGTTGCTTGGATTTCCAGCATCTGCAGATTGTGCGATGGTAGAGAGCACAAGGAGCTGGAGGGTAGAGTAGTCTAGAAAACTAACTGTGTAGATGGTGCACATTGCTACCGCTGCATCAGTGACAGAGGGAATAAACAGCAAGGTGTCTTGAATTGTTCAACTTCAGTTTTGTTGGCACTGTACTTTCCCAAACAAGTGAGAAATAGTCCATCGTGCTCCTGACTTGTGCCTCGTATTGGGGTTTGGGATGTCAATAGATGAATCTCCCAATGCAGGATAACCCAAACTTTGACCTGCTCTTGTGGCTCTGCAGTTTGTGTGGCTGATCTGTTAGTTTCTGGTCATTGGTGACCTTCCCTCACCCCCCCCCCCCCCCGGAAATCCTCAATAAGAGGAATGTTGGTAGTGGGTGGTTTGACTCCTTTGTCATCAATGGTCATTGCTGGGATTTTTGTGACAAACGTTTTATTTGCCACTTATCAGCTCATGCCTGAATGTTATCCCTGAATGTCTCCCTGCATCCAGACGTGTGCTGCTTTATCTCCTGTGGAGTGGCAAATGGAATTGAACTTTATGTAGTCATCAGTGGCGTATCCAACTTCCGACCTTGGGGTAGAAGGAGGGTAATTGATTAAGCAACTAGAGGTGTTTTGGGCTGAGGGACTCCTGAAATGATGCCCTTGGACCTGAGATTATTGATTTCCAACATCATCATCAAATATTTGCTGACAAGACATGTTTTTCCCTGCAGGAAGGTTGAAACCCATCAAACAAGCCCCAGAGGCAGCAGGGATAAGAAAATAGAATTGGGTATGAAACAGTGTTAAATTGTTTTCGGAGGTGGAAAACTCTTTTCTTCGCAGGTCGGTGCTGGGGTTACTGATTTTCCAGATTTTTATTAATTATCAAGGTTCAAAGAATTTTTAAATCTGCAGCCTGTGACTTGGAAGTGCAGTAGATGGACTGACATAAGGAAAATGTGATCTAATACTCCATAGTGAAGCATTAGAAGCAACAAGATTGGCACCATGCATCAGTGGAGCACGTGTAATACCCTGAACTAGGTGATGCCTTATTGTATAAATACAGTTATGCTTTTGGGTATTTTATTTTCTGCAGATTTTCTCAATGCAATGTGTTCTTTTAATTATACAATCAAGTAATTCAGTTGATTGATGTTAGGCTTGTTGAATTAGTCAATAGCATTGTCTTATTAACATTTGGCCAATAAGATCCCCAGATCAGGGGTAGCCATTATCTGGAGAGAGCGCACAAGTTTTTTTGATGGAGGAGGAGAAATAAGGACATTGGAAATGGACATTAAACTTGGCAGAAGAACATGAACTCGTTTGGAAGAACAGATACTGTTGTCTGAAAATCCTCATGCAAGCAATGGCCTCATGGAGAATGTACAAATAATGTTTAATTAGTTATCACACGTTCTTGGAGAAAGTATTTACCCAAATCTTATTTATCCTAAGCGTGTTTGTTTATTGGAAATGGCCTTCCATTGTTACTTCCATGCATTTTCGAGTTATGTTCCTGTTAGTTTGTATTCACAGTAATAGCTAACTCATTACGAGCCTTCGGTGAGAGGTTAACCCAGTAATACAGTATATATTTGCCCTTGGAAAGACAAGGACTGATTGGGTATAGTTAGCATGGCCTTGTTCATGGAAGATTGTTTCTCATGAAGGTGAAAAGGTGATTAGAAGATTGGTGAGAGCAGTGCATTGGACATTCCTTGTGTGGATCTTAGCAAGGCCTTTGAGAAGGTTCTGAATGGTGGGCTGATCCAGAAGGTGAGAAGATGTGGGTTCCAGGCTGAGGTAGCAGACTGGTTTTATAGTAATAGTAGAAGAGGGTAGTAAAGAAAGTGTCTGGGATGTTTGACCTCATCAGCTGAGGCACTGAGTATAGGAATTGGGACATCATGATAGCTGTGCAAATTGTTGTTGGAGTTTTCTTTGCAGTTCTAGTCACCACGCTATAGGAAGGACACAATTAGTTAGAGAGGGTGCAGAAAATATTCACGGTGAAGTAGCCCGGACTGCAGAGCTTATTAAGAGATTGGATAGACTGGGGCAGTTTTCACTGGAGCGGAGGAGGCTTAATGGTGACCTGATAAAAATTTGAGGTGCTGAGATAGGGCAGATTGTCATTTTTACCAGGATAGGGAATCTAAAACTAGAGGCAGTTTTCAGAGGATCTGAGGGGCAAGTTTTTCACTCAAGGGTGGAGAGTTTACGGAAAGAGCTGCCAGAGTCAGATATACTTACTACATTTATAAGACATTTGGACATGGTCGGAAAGGTTTGAAGTCAAACGGGTCAAACAAGCTAATAGGATTACCGTAGATGGGTTACTTGGTCAGCATGGATGAGTTGGACGGGAGAGCCTTTTTTGGTGTTGTATAACTATGAATATGTGAATCTAAAATGTGAAGGATACAGTTGTAGGAGTGATTTAGCAATGGAGATCTGATGTGTACACATAACTGAACGAGGCAGGGCTTAAAAGGACACTGGCTCCTAGGCTTCATAAACTGAAACATAATGTAAAAGCCAGAGTCATGCTTAGCTCTTATAAAACAACATCCTGACTGTAACTGGAATGTTGTTCCAGTTCTGTTCAGTGGACTTTCAGAAGAATGTGACGGCATTGGGGTGACCAACCAAACGATCAGAATGGTTCTGTGATTGAGGGATAAATTTGGAAGAGGTGATAGAGTTGCTGGATAGACTTGACAGATGAATTACTCCCATGGCTGAGGCCGTAATGAAGCAGAGCGCACAGGTTTAAGTTGGGCCAAGCAGCACCTGTTCTTCTGGAGCACTAGGAGGGCTGCGAAGTCTGTGGTGCTGATAGCATTCAGTTTGTGCGTCATCATGTTTGACATTCTCAAGATGGCAATGAGCTGTGACCTCGGGTGAGGTTACGGTGAAGTTTTAGTTGTTTTGGAGTGTATTTTATTTTAGTTTGTGGGGGTAGTTTTGGGGACACAGGGAAGTTGGTGGTCAGGTCAAGGTTTTAAGGACAGGGATGTTAGGGGGTGGAGGTGGAATTGGAGGGCAAGCCAGAGTCTTGTGTCTCAGTCTCTGCTCCACATTCAAAGAACAGCAATGTTGATGTGATACATCAGCAGAGTGGGCTGGGATGTCTGGCCAACACACCAGGGTTGGGCAAAGGCTGGTGATACCCCAGGTTCAGCGAGTTGTCGGCAGGTTCCAGAGTCGGAGTTCCATGCAGGCAGGAGGAACAAGGTCCAAAGGCCCCCTGGGTTCACAAACCAATGAGAACTGGTTTTCAGGGTCCCATCAACAGCAGGTCTGGAGTTCCAGTGAGTGGTGGTTCCTGTTGTCAGTGCTAAGAACTGAAGTCCAGAATCAGGTGTAGTATCACTAGCATAGGTTGTGAAATTTGTTGTTTTGCAGCAGCAGTACATTGCAGTGCATAATAACATAACATCTATAAAGTACTATCTGTGTGTGTTTACGTATATGAATGCAAAAATAAATTAAGTAGTGCAAAGAGAGGGGCAGTGAGGAAGTGGGTTTATTGTCCATTCAGAAATCTGATGACAGGGAAAGGAGCTGTTCTTGAACATTGAGTGTGTGTCTTCGGACTTCTGAACCTCTTTCTTGATGGTAGTAATGTGAAGAGGGCATGTACTGGGTGCTGGAGATCTTTAATGATCGATGCCACCTTTTGAAGGTGTCCATGATGCTGGGGAGGCTGGTGCCCAAGATGGAGGTGGCCGAGTATGTAACTTCCTGCGGCTTCTTCTGGTCCTGTGCAGTGACCCCTCCATACCCGATGGTGATGCAACCAGTTAGAATGTTCACCTTGGTACATCTGTAGAAATTGGTAAACATCATTAGTGACGTACCCAGTCTCCTCAAACTGCTAATGAAATATGGCCACCATCGTGCCTTCTTCATAATTGCATCAATATATTAGGCCCAGGATAGATCTTCAGAGATGTTGACAGCCAGGAACTTGAAACTGCTCACCCTTTCCACTGCTGATTCCTCGATGAGGACTGGTGTGTGTTTCCTCAACTTTCCCCCCATGAAGTCCAGAATCAATTCCTTGGTCTTATTGATGTTGAGTGTAAGGTGGTTGCTGTGACACCACTCAACCAGCTGACTTATCTTGCACCTGTACGACACGTCACCACCTTTTGAAATTCTGCCAGCAATAGTTGTATGGTTGGCAAATTTCTGGATGACATTTGAGCTGTGCCTAGCCACACAGTTGTGAGTGTAGAGAAGGTAGAGCAGTGGGCTAAGCATGCAACCTTGAGGTGTCCCTGTGTTGATTGTCAGTGAGGCGATGTTATTTCCAATCCACACAGACTGGTCTCCCTGTCGAAGTCAAGGGTCCAGTTAGAGTCGGATGCAGTGACCCAGCTTTTGGATCTTGTTGGTTAGAACTGAGGGGTATGATGGTATTGGACACTGGTGTAATCAATAAACAGCAAGCAGCCTCATGTAGGTATTACTATTTTCCGAGTGATCCAAGGCCATGTGGAGAACCAGTGAGATTGCATCTGCTGCAGACCCAATGTGGTGATAGGCACATTGCAGTGGGTTGTGGTCCTTGATTATTCAGTAATAACAAAGCTCTCAAAGCAGTTGAACACAATAGTTGTGAGTGCCGCTGGATGATAGTTGTTGAGGTAGGTCACTCTGTTCTTCTTGGACACTAGTATGATTGTCACCCTTTTGAAGCAGGTGGGAGCCTCCAACTGTAGCACTGAGAGATTGACGATGTCCTTGAACACTCCCGCCAGTTGGTTGGCACAGGTTTTCCGAGCCCCACCAGGTACACCATCAGGGTCCGATACTTTGCGAGGGTTCACCTTCTCAGAGGCTGACATCAGATCACAGGGTCACCGGATGTCGCAGGGATCTGCTCCAGTGTGGTTTTATTCTCCCTTTCGAAGCGTGCCTAAGAGGTGTTGAGTTTATCTGGGAGCGAAGGTTCACAGGCATTCATGATGTTAGGTTTTGCTTTGTAGGAAGTAATGGCCTGCAAACCCTGCCAGAGTTGACGTGCATCCGATTCAATCTCTAACCTCAATTGGAATTGTTTTTTGCTCTTAAAATAGCTTTTCATAAGTTAGGCCTGGGCATCTTGTATAGCTCAGGATCTCTAGTCTTGAATGCCACAGTTCTACCCCTCAACAGTCTATGAATCTCCTGGGATATCCAAGGCTTTTGGTTTGGGTATGTCTGGTATTTTCTCCAAGGCCACACTCATCCACACAGGACATGTTGAAGTCGGTGATATCTGAGGTATATTTGTTCAGATTTGAAGATTAATCCCTGAACATTGTCCAGTCCACAGACTCAAAGACCCTCTAGACTTGGAGGGTCGAATCAAAGTCCAGGAGGAACGGAGACAGGCTCACCCCTATTGACATCAATGGATCTGGGGTTGAGAGGGTGAACAGCTTTAAGTTCCTCAGTATACTCATCACCGAGGACCTCACTTAGACTGTACGTACCGGCTGTGTGGTGAACAAGCACAACAGCACCTTTTTCACCTCAGATGGTTGAAGAAGTTCGGCATGAGAGCCCAGATCCTAAGGATTTTCTACAGGGGCACAGTTGAGAGCATCCTGACTGGCTGTATCACTGCCTGGTATGGGAACTGTACTTCCCTCAATCGCAGGACTCTGCAGAGGGCAGACAGCCTAGTGCATCTGTAGATGTGAACTTCCCACTATTCAGAACATTTATAGAGACAGGTGCTTAAAAAGGGCCCATGGGATCATTGGGGACCCGAGTCGCCCCAACCACAAACTGTTCCAGCTGCTACCATCCAGGAAATGGTACCGCAGCCTAAAAGCCAGGACCAACAGGCTCCGGGACAGCTTCTTCCACCAGGCCATCAGACTGATTAATTCACGCTGACACAATTGTATTTCTAAGCTATTTCTGTTCTGTTGTAGATATTACTGTACATACTATTTCTTACAAATTAATATAATTTGCATGTACCGTAAAGATTTTCACTCAGATATGTGAAGAATGTATGAAATAATCAGTTCAATTCAAGTTGGGGCCCTTGGGACAAAGCCTTGGGTCTCGAAATCACTGAGAGTCTGCTGGGGTAGATGGAGTCCCAATGACACTGTGAATGTGTCTGAATTCAGAGTTTGAATCCATATTTACTGGAGACTGAAGAATATGGACTGTAGTGGGATTAGAGGAGTGTGTGTGGGGGTCGGAAATGTGTCTGAAAATCACTCTTGATTTTCTTTTCTCAGCTCTTTCAACTCCTGTAGTATCATGGCCATATCTTTCTCCTGTCGTCTTTGCTAGCTTCAGCCTGTTCTGGTGCTATCTGTATCTTCTTGTCTTTACTTTCCATTTGTATTTCTTGTTTTCCAGTGTGTTTTGGAGTCTGAGATGCCATACTCGTGTTCCTCTACTCTTTGCTTAGCAAAAACATCTTTCATAGATGGTCGAAAGTAACTAAAACAGCTATTGATGAGTTTTGTGGGAGGGAATGCAAGGCAGGTCAATACTGAATCATGGCGTCACTGGAAGTCCCTAACCTCCTAATCTACCAGAATTCTCTCTATTTTAAAACTTGCCTCTTTCAACAAGCTTCTGTTAACTTTGGGGGTTTAATCCTGACATCAGGTGCTATCCCAGACTGCAACTAATTCTTCTGTGCGTTCCAAAAATGTGCTCGTTAGTCATTTAGAAATGTCCGTTACTAATTGACATAAGTAAGTGGAAAAAAATAATTGAAAGGGCAGTTAATAGACGTGTATGTGAGGGAACACTTTGCATTGGTACAGGGAAATGAGGGAATTAATGAGACAAACAGGATTGCACTCCTGACAACCAACATCTTTGGCATTGTAAGTCTTATTTTTAAAAAAATACATGCATCTGTCAACAATGAATCAAATGCACATTAATATAAATAACCAATATTACAGATGTTGGAAATCTGAAAAAAAAAACAAAGTACCGGAAGCAGCCATCAGGTGAGATTACATCCAGGGACTTTTCAGGTGTGAGGCCCTTCAGAAATGGGTGAAGAAAACAAGTTAGTTTTCTGTCACTAGTTGAGGGAGGGTTGAGTGGAACAATTAATATCTCCGATGGGGTGAGACCAAACAAGTTTATGTCGCAGTTTAAATCCCAAATCTTTGTCTTGTGTAGCATGTTGTTAATAGCAAGGCTGCGAATGATGCCCAGGAGACTAGACTATCCTAGCACAACAAGAAGACCTGAGCTGAGAATGATTATAGGTATTACTTACTGCCCATTTCACCACTGGCATTTAGGGCAGCAACGAAGGTCCTCCATCTCTGGTAGTGTGCAGGGCTTCCTTCATCGTGTCAGTAGCTCTCTGTTTTCACTCAAGTCCCAAATACCGTCACACTCAGATGTAGAAAGATTCTTCATTCTTGTTTCTGTAACAATTTTGTTGTAACAGTCAGTGTTGTTAGCTGAGCCCCTTGAACCTGGAGGACCGGAGGACCACTCTTAATCTGGCCTCTACCCTTTGACCTGTTTGACATGGGTGACTCTACCGAGAGCCAAAGCATAAAGCCCTGACTCCCGCCAACATTGCTCTCCCTGTCTTTATGGCACGCAAGCCTCCAAACCCAGCAACGGCTTTGTGGTCCTCTTAGAGGACAGATATTAAAGCAGAGTTATAATACAGACAAAGAGTGAGTTGCATAAATTTGGAGAATTCAGTGGTCCAGAGGCCTGTGACATTCCCAGATGGAAACTGTGGAGTTACTTTTCAATGTTGTGTTGAGCCGTTTGCAACAATGCAGGAGGCCTCAAACAATGGCGTGTGATTGGGATGGACAATAAATGACAGTAATTTGAAGTTCTGAGTCACTCGTTTGGACTGAATGCGAGTTCACTGCATACCAGCCACTCAGTCTGTGTTTGGCTTCTCGAATGTAGAAGTAGTCACATTGCGAGCGCCAGATGCAGTTCGCGAGAATGAAAGAAGTGCATGTGAATTGCTGCTTCATCTGGAAGGACAGTTTGGGTCCCTTGATGGTGGGAAGAGGTGGAAGACAACTGTTGCATCCTCTGAATGCAGGGTAAAGTGACATAAGATGGGGAGTACAACCAGGTAGAGGGGGAAGAACAACCAGGGAGTTGTGAAAGTGTTGAAAGGGTAAGTGACTCTGTGTCTTTTGGCGTGATGCAAGTTTAGACAAATGAATGTGTGTTGGTAGAATAGAAAGAAGGCCCTTGGGGCCCTCTTGAGGTGGACGGAGGTATAGAGTTATACATAACGGATGTAACACACACAGAATGCTGCAGGAACTCAGCAGGCCAGGCAGCATCTATGGAAAAGAGTAAACAGCCAACGATTTGGGCCGAGGCCCTTCATCAGAACTCACTCTTGTGTTTGTATGTAATGAAGATGATTCAGTTGGATCCAGGAGTTGTGAACCATCAAAGTGGAGGAGAGCATCTGAGGTGTCATGGATCTAAGTGGGAAGGAACCAAACCAGGGCAGAAAGGATGGAATCATTGTAGGAAGAAATAAGTTCACTGGGCATGTTTCTTCGGACTTTGGGTCTGCCCAGCTATTTCTGCTTGTGGATCTGGGGCAGAAGGTCGAACTGGGGTACTACAGGGTTGAAAATTAAGGAGGGAAGATCTCCTAAGGATTTGATTGTGTCGATGGGGGAGACAGTTGTTGCACCTGAATTCATTATCCGAGGTTAGAATTGCATTCTGTGTTAGTTTTTGGTTTAGAGGGCTTCCTATTTTGGCCTATCCTGACAATTATTATCCCATGTAATGATGTGTTAGTGCATTTTATTTTAGAATAAAATATATATTTTATACTGAGAAATGTTCATTTAGGATTCTGTGCTTTAGCTTGGTATTGTATGGTTTTTGTTTGTAATTGTGGCCAGTTTTATATTTGTTGGGTTTGGTTCCTTGCAATTTATTAATATCCTTGTCGTAGCTGCCCCCTTGGGCTTAGCTGGAGGTATTACACACAATTGCCAGACACGCTGAATGGTGGGAGGAATGGTTGGCCAAATGTTGAGTACAGCTGTGAGTTTGTTTGGCTTTGGTGAGGGAGGGTAGGTCAGACAGAGTTGAGAAACTCGTATGACAGAAAATGGCACAATTCATGTCATCAGCCTGAATGCTTGTTATTAAGAAACAACAAAGACTTTCATTGTCAAGATTTGAAGCATTCCACCATCCCACTGTTGCGATGTTTTATGGACTGTGTTAGAGCAGATGGGCTGTTCTGTTTAAGGATGATAGTGCAGGCTATCCTCTTCTGTGCAGTTTGAGATGGACTGTTCATGGACATGTACATCATTTAAGTCAATCTGTAGCTATCGGTGGCAGCTGTCTCTTAAAATTTAACACACACTCACACAATTCATGCATTCATCAACTACAGATGCACTAAATCTTGCAAGCTTTGATTTAGCACTATGTAGTTATGTAAATGATTAAGATGTGATCATTTTCAATTGGTAGTTTCTTTTAATCTGTAGGTTTTTAAAATAATCTTGTTCAGTTTAATCATTCTTTGCATGATTTCCATTACAAAATCTTGCTCATTACTCTAGGTTGTACTATTCCAGTGCATGTCCAGCTGGACTCCTTTGTCTGTTGTGTGTATATCCAAATCATTGTCCACACTGTAAGCTGCCCACCACCATGTGTGCCCTGACCCCTGCCCTGTTCCTCCTTGCCCTCGTGTGCTCTGCCCTCTCCACATTTGCCTTTGACTCCTTCATCTGTCGCCTTGTATTTGTAGAACTCTCACCAGTTTCCAGCGAAGTACATATTTAATTTTTAAATTCTCAGCCTCTGTTTTCAAATTTCTGCCTAATCTCAACTTTCCCTACCTCTGAATTTTATCCTAGTCCTCTGATTTCTTTCAAAAACAAGAGAAAATGTGCAGATGCTGGACATCCAAGCAACACACACAAAATGCTGGAGGAACTCGGCAGGTCAGGCAGCATCTATGGGAAAGAGTAAACAGTCGACGTTTCGAGACCCTCCAGCAGGGTCCTGCCAAAGGGTTTCAGCCCGAAACATCGACTGAACTCTTTTTTTTTTCCGTAGATGCTGCCTGGTTTGCCGAGGTAAAGTAGCTCCAGCATTTTGTGCATGTTGGTCTGATTTCTTTATTGCTTTTATCCCAGCCTGATGCTTTAGACCGTTTTGCCTTGCTGCATCATTGGTGGCTCTGCCTTCTGCTGTTGGGTTCCTGTCCCTATTCTGCTCTCTTTCAAGGAACTCTTTAAAACTACAATTTTGACCAAGTTTTTAGTCATCAATCTTAATATTAGGGCTTGACATTAAATTTAGTTTGATTACAACCAATGCAAAGTAATTTGGGAGTCACATTTTCCCTGCTGTTCCAGTTCCTGGAGTTTCACAAGCTCTGCATCCAATATCCTTATTCATAACGAATTGCTTTGGTGTCATGCCTTTACAAAGTAAATCCCAAAGTATTAGAATGCAATTCAATGAGCAGGCAATTGACAAACAAAATTTGACTTGGAGCTACAAAAGTCTTTGTTAATGATATAGGGTTTAATGAACAGCAAAGGGAGAGAGTAGGCAGGGCCTTCCCAATAGAAGGCAAAACATTACTGGTAGAGTGAAACAAATTATTTGCGAGAGGCAAGAATTGAAGGAACTTGGTTGTTCTTTATAGTAGTTTAGTGATGATAAAGAGTGAGGCTGTAGATGGATGATCTCAGCTTGGAAAATACTCTCTCGCAGGCCACCAGGTCTACTGAATTCCATCATGGCAAGTAATAGAGCTGGAATCATCAGCCTCAATTGGTACTGAGTTACCTGAACTTGACAGATTAACTATGCTAATTATAACTTTTTAAATACTCTATATTGCTAGCAACTCCTGTATTTATTGTCCTGAACTTCAGAGTTACATCACATCAGTGGATCTGGAATCACGTAGAAGTCGGACCAGATAAAGATATTAGTAAACTGGATATGTTTTTGGGAGCAGTAGTTTTATGGCTACCTTTTATTATTCATTTTATGTAATTCCTAATTTTATTTACTTAGTGGAATTTTCTAAAATCTCTGCAGCAGCCATGGTAGAATTTGGGCTAATAAATGTAGAGAGGTGGATCAGGACCAGTAATTTAACTATTGTTAGTTTCTACTGTGAATGGCAGTATTAAGGACCCCTCATTCTTGCTCAGAGTATTCGAAGCCCACTGTTTCCAAAGACAAGCAGCTTCTACTGGACGCCAGTGTGCCATCTTTTACTTTCTGACTCTTATTGCAGGAACTACAGAAGCTTGGGTTGGGTGACAAAGTCAATCTATATGTGTATGAGATTCCAGTGGAGTACCAGAAGGTCCTGGATTTAATCCCTTCTCTGTGGAAACGCCATAATCCAGAGGTTAGACACATTCTTCTTGCATAATATAACTGAACTTTATTTTAACTGCAAAATGCAAGCCAGAAAGGAGGAAGAGACTGGGTAATTCAATTGCCAATCAAACTTGGTGACCTTGCTGACTTAAGTGATTGAAGCCCATGAGAATAGTGATCTAACGCGAAAGTGAAACTGAAAGGCATGCGAGCAGATCAATGTGATTTTATTGAATGATGGAGCAGACTTGAGCTACATAGCTGATTCTAATCTTGGGTTCCTGTTGTAGTTGCTCATTTGGCAAGTAGGGGCCAACATTTGGTTCAATGGTTCCATTTAACATCAGAGAATGTTTACATTATACAACCTGAAATTCTTACTCTTCACAGACATCCACGAAGACAAGAGAACCCCAAAGAATGACCGGAAAAACACTTGCCCGTCTGCCCTGCTCACACACAGGCAGCAGCAAAGCATTAACTTCCCCCCCCCCACTTATTTCAGTGCCCACCACCCACCAGGCAAGCATTTAAAAAGCCCCCGAAAGAGAGACCATGACCTGCACCAACAACTAGTTGTTCACCCAACAATTCAACATGCCACAGGATCTCTCTCTCTCTCTCTCTCTTTCTGTAACAAAGGACGGAGAGGTCCTTTGCCACAGTGAGCTGATTATGATGTTACAGGCTGCTGTGTCACTTTTATTCCATGTGTCTCCGACTTGAGAATCGGCAGCAAACTCCTCCGTCATCGAGAGAGAGGGAGCGAGTGATCGCCCAAGTACAAAGGCTTCTAACAGCCAGTACGCTGTTTGAGATGTTCCGTTTCTCCTGCGACACCTGTTGGTGACACTGGCATGGAATTGGCTGGTCCACAGGGCCTCACCCTGAAGGTGTGTAGCACCTTGGGATATCGAGAAAATGGCCGGTCAGTGAACTCTGGGAGTGGGAATCACCACTGTAAAGAACCGCAGTTTGAGCGCAGCTGTAGATCATGGACTCCACCAGAACCCCATCCACCTTGCAAAGGAAAAAAAAAGAGACATTAAAGAGAAGGAATTAAAGCTGTTTCACAGATGAGGTGCAAGAAGCAACCCTCCAGTGACATTTTTGGATCTAATTTAAACCATTGTATTGTGATTAGAAATTTGCCTACAACATTAGACTATTGTTTAGCCACCATAATTGAATTTTTGCCCAATATCTTCGTTTTTGTCTGACCAATTAATTATTTCTCCAAGAATGTTATTAATTCTCAAGGATGTTTATAGAAATTTAAGTTTGCTGGCTTTTGGAAAAGCAAGCACAGTCATCTCAGTTGTTGGGCATTTTTTTTTTGTATAATTGGAGGAGATGCGTTTGAAGTAGGGGCAGGAGTCCACACCATCTGTTTCAGCGTCAGGCTCCTGAACCAGCACAGATATCGTAACCCTAAACTGATTCAACAACCTATGGACTTGCTTTCAAGGACTCTACAACTCATGTTATCTGTAATTTTTATTTTTTTATTTACACTTTGCATGTTTGTCAGTTTTGTGTGCAGATTTTCATTGATTGTATTTTGTGTTGTAAAATACAAAGGAAGTGAATCTCCAAAGCAAGTGTTCCCAGAAGGTGAATCTCAAGGTAGTATATGGTGACATATATGTATTTGGATAATCAGTTTACTTTGAACTCTTGAAGTAAGCCTTAAAATCTATATATCTGCACACAGTCCCTTGAGTTTTCACACTGCGTTGGTTTCCATTACCTCCTACTTAGATGTGGTCCCTCTCACTCTCCACCTTGGTAGAGGGACCAAGTGAACTTCACGGCCAACCAGGAGGAAACAAAAATTACTGGAGTTGTGAAAAGTGTGTACCTTATAATTGTAGAAACCAAATGTGTTTTCAAATCCCTCCTTGGCCTTGCTGTTCCCTGTCTCTTTAATTTCCTCTAACTTTCAAAGATTTCTGGTCATCTCCACCTTGGGCCAATTGCATGTTAATTGCTCCTCTGTTGACAGGCAAGCTTTCAGCAGCGAAAACCCTAAACTCTGAAAATCCCTTACCCTTCTCTTAACAAGGTTTATCTAAAACCTGTCTCTTATTGGCCAAGTTTTTGCATGCATAAACCTTATGTGGCTTGGTATTAAATTCCTTGTTGGACCTTTGAGTACTTTGGGCCATTGACTGTACTACTGAACAGAGGTTACAAGTGTGTTAAATTACGTGCTGACTGATTGTATAGGGAAATGAGTAGAAGGTATAGAGTGAGGAGCAAATTGTTAATTATATAGGTACTGCAAGAAAAACAGATCTGGAGGCTGAATTTCAGAAGGAAACAGCAAAAAGTGAGAGGGAGGGATGAAACTATATTGAGTAGAAAGTACGGTGTTGAACGGGTGGAGAAGTGCTGCTCTGTTTTTGTCTGTAGCAATGTCCCAGGGCATCCACTGGTTTTTAAAAAACTCTTTAAGAGGAGGGCTTTAGCAAAAGTTTGGCAGAACATCATAGACTGAAAGTCAAGTTAAGACAGAGGAAAGCCTCACTTCAAAAGTTGAATTTTGCTGTAGATGGTGAAGAAAAATTAGTAGGTCAAGTGTCCAAGTGATTGAAATGTCGATTTATAGCAGTGAAGTAAGAGTCAGAAGTAGTGATAGGAAGCATTGTATTGGGGACCGGGAAAAAGTTCATAGCAGGACATGGGAATGGAAAGATGATAGGAATCAAGGAAGAAAGTTTGGGCCTTTTCCGAACTGCCTCTGCCCAACAAATGCTTGTTATATATTGTTACTCTTTCAGTTATTCATCCACGTCGGAGTTTCGGGAATGGCCACCACTGTGACTTTGGAGAAATGTGGTCACAACCAGGGCTATAAGGGGCTGGACAATCGCTGCTACTGCCCGGACAGCCACTGCTGCGTTCAGGGAGGACCGGACTGCCTTGAATCCATTGTCGACATGGATGTCGTCTGCAACAAGATCACAGATCCACGACTAGACGTGGTTATTTCGGTGTCAAAGGATGCAGGAAGGTGGGGAAACCACTAGAGCACTGCTTTGTGACTTGCTAGAATGTGGTCTTGTACCGCTCTTCATTTTGGTCCTCCCAGAAGTAGAAAACTAGAGCAAGAAAAGGGGTGAATTGGGTACATAAAGACAGATAAGCAGGGCAAATTAAAGGGGGAGGAATGATTCATTCAGGAAAAGTGGCGAGGGTGTTAAGTGTGTGTGTGTAGGGCTCCGTTGGTCTCATGAGACCATGGATTTGCACCTTGGAAGGTTTCCAGGGCGCAGGCCTGGGCAGGGTTGTATGAGAGACTGTCAGTTGCCCAAGCTGCACGCCTTCCCCTCTCCACGCCACCAATGTTGTCCAAGGGAAGGGCATTAGGACCGATACAACTTGGCACCGGTGTTGTCGCAGAGCAATGTGTGGTTAAGTGCCTTGCTCAAGGACACACGCAGCCTCAGCCAAGCCTTCAGGTCACTAGACGAATGCCTTAACCACTGGGGGTAAGTACGTTGTAGATATTAGATAAAAGGAATTATACACTTTGTCTATAGACCCTTTAGCCTATGTTCGTCACTCTTACATCATAAGAGTTGATCAAATACTGTTTAAATAATTGACTTTAATAAAGGCTTTTGAGCATTGGGATAATGGGGTGGTTGAGGGATATTGAGAAAGTGAGTCTCAGATTGTAGAGATAGTGTGTCAGCTGAAACTATACAATCAAACTAAGTATAACATGGAGTGCAAGATGTGGGAAGTAAATTATCACGTATTAAACCCTTTTGAATTTGTGTATCTTTGATATTCCAGATTTGTTTCACTATTTGAATTTAAATATTCTTGTTGCTGTGTAAGATTCAGATTTGTGTTGTTTGACCAGTGTTTCGGGACTTTGGCTGCTAAATCAGAAACTTAAGCACCACATCTCTGTACCCTCATGACATTACTCAGTTCTGTTCTGCCTCAGCTCACCAGCACACGTCCTAGTCTGTGCCTCTGTTTCTTCTTGACATGATAAACTGTGTCGATCGAGCTCTATCCATTCCTGGCTTGCACTGTGCTTGTTCTTGTTCCCTTCTAGTCCAATATCACCGGAGTAATTTAAAGTAGATTTTAGATCAACCTTTAACGGGGAATTGTGGGTTATGTGAAATGGACACAGACGAGTTCAGGCCTGGAGCAGATCAGACAGACTTGAGGGTCCAAGTAGTTTACTCCAACTATATTCTTGTGTGTTTCTCTTAGTCCTCCCTCTTGTTTTCAAGGGGCTTCCATGGACCCCTTTTTCTCAGCTTTATGTGCAACTTAACACAGCTGTACATCTCCGCAGTCTTTTTCTGATGGCCACCTGTTACTAATTTTATTTGCTTCACTGGTAGCTATTTCTTCAGCTCTGGGTACTCTACTCTATCTTTCCATAACCACCTCTGTTCCTTTAAGCCCTTCATACTGTACCTCTATCTGAATAAATAGTTGGTGATCAGTCCTGGTACCTGTCTGCTTTAGTGAAAAAAAAATGATAACTTGATACAAGAATACTAAAATGGGTAAAAATGTTAATATTAAAGACATCAATATTCTGTGTAATCAAACATGAAATTAAGTTCCTTCTTTGATGCCATAAGGTATTTCACTACACACTACTTTTTGAGTGCATCACATGACAACCAAAGCTAGAAATTCTGACAACAGTTAGAAGCTAGCCCGGCAGAATTAAGAAAATCTCAGGAAAGATTTATAATTGTTTGTTTGAATAAAGTAAGTCAGTTTGAGTTAGTGTGTATGTGTGACAATAGGGCATAGATTAAATGAAATTGGGAAAGGACCCAGAAGTGTTGTGGAAGTGTGTTCAGTGGGGATGATCACAAGAGAAATTTGTGTTGTGGGGTACAGGTGTCAATTAGGGAGTTATGTTGAGGGAGTAAGCAACAGCACAGGTGCAGTGATCTGTAAAGTTGCTTCCTGTACCGCTTACTAAATGATTGATCACAGTCTTGTCTCTGTCCACCCAGGTACCTCTGCGATTTTACCTACTATACCTCTCTGCATCTGAGCCATGGGAGATCAGCTTTCATACATGTCCCTCCACTGGGAAAGCCTTACACAGCTGAGCAGTTGGGAAGGGCTCTCCAAACCATTATCGGGGTGATGTTGGGCATGTTGCAACATTCCAACGCCAAGATGAACTGCCTGGTGGAACACTGAGGTTTCAGGAGCTGGCCAAGGCGCAAGAGGACCCAAAATCAACGTCATAACTTATCTTTCCAACCAGTTTTGGGGAACTTCCCTGGTCCCTGCTGCCATTGTAAAGTTCACTTGTTTAGGAGTGGGGAGGGGCAATTGAGTGAAGCCTGTAACGTGGTAATTATTGTATCTTTTAGGGGTGGAGGGAAGTACAAATCTCATTTGAAGCCCCAAGAGCCAAGTCAGGGCTAAAATGTTGAGTAACCATTTCTTGGGCATCTGTAAACTATACGATGCACATAATGCTGTGTTCACTCTGTGTATGTTTTAAGGTTGTTTTCCATTTAGCAATTTTAATCTGAGCCCAGGACAGCATGAATATTTTTGACCTTATATTATTTTCTGATAATTGTTTTGTCTTGTGTCTCTGACAGATGATCACAGAAACTAAACTTTGAGCACTCTGCTGAACGTCATCCCAGAGTCTAAAATATTACAACTCCTAATGATGGATGCACTTAGATATTATAACTACTTAAAGACGTGCTCTCAGCCTACGTATGCAATGTTTGCTATGTACTTCAGTCAGTCTTGCCTAGATTTAGTATTAAGTAAGGTGTAAATCAAACTAACCACAGCTTAAGTACGTTGAACTAGGTTGACATAATCCAAGTGAAATAACTTTTAGTTTAATTCAGCTACTTAAAACCTTTGTTTTTGCATTGTGGATTTTGAGTGTCCGAGTAAAACTCAATATAAAATCTTAGCTCACTTCCCTCAAGTACTGGTAAGTATTGCCTCATTCCCCATCCCTTCTTAATGTTTTTAAGGAACTCCCTACGGCCACATTATTAGCAGAGTATTATTGGAGTTCAGAACTATTTCTAAAAGCTGCCCATCTGCCACTTGCTAAGGAACAGGATCTCCCCTTGGGACAATGCTGGTTTCCCCAGGGGTTAACGATGTTCTGCAACCATCTGTCTATTGCAGCACTCCAGCAGATGATGCTCTTCTCCACTGTGAACATGTTTCTGTACGTTCACCTGGGTTAGATTCCACAGGGGAGCTTTAACTCGTTGAGCCTTTCCTTCAGAAGGAATTTGTTTAGCACTGAGCACCTACGAAATGAGCCTTCCTCTTTTTTTTCCTTCTCCTCACTATCCTTCCTGCCAGAGAGAGTTCCCATACCTCAATCGATGTTGCACGTTGGTGTAAACAAATGGGGACAGTGGGATGTGCCTTTTTGTAACTGGTTCCGCATCTGAAACTTGTTCAAACTGGCTTAGCATCAAAGCTTTCCAGCAGGCGCAAAGGTCCCTCAGCTGGTTTGTCATCGGAGGTGGCTGCTGCTTATAGTGAATGAGCAATCTTGGGCAGAACTAGTCCACCCAAGGGGTGATTGAATTGAGAGGAGTGCAAATATTGGTGGACTTTCAAAAGGCTGCCATAGACATGATCCAAATGAGTCTCTCAAAAGCCAGTCAACTTGGCATCGTGACTGGAGTTGAGACCTCATCCAGATGAGGGGTCTTGACCCAGAATATCAACGGTCAGTTATCCTCCGCCGATCATGCCTGACCCACTGGCATTCTCCAGCAGTTTGTTTCCTTTTGCTTGAGAGAGATCCTGATACGCTTCCTGAGAAGAAACAGAAAATGTGGGGATGGACTTTAAAGAGTGTGGAGAGAAGAGGTCAAGTCTGATGACCCTTCAAGTTTTATGGAGCTTCCCAATGATGAACCTTGGTATTTTGAGCTGAGACTCCAATCTATGATTTTGGAAGCATAGCTTGAAAATTTTGCAAGCAAATTGGTCCTGCAAGGATTTTAATTGTAATTAACTGATTTAAAGAATACTAGATTTCTGATACTAGGAATGCATATTGTTTAAGGAATTTCCTTTTATTTTAGAAATATACTTACATTTATCTAGCGATATTATTATAGATATTGAGGTGCTTCATAGGAGTATTATAGACAGTGTAACAGAGCAACATAGGATGTAGGGACAAGTGACCGAAATCTTGATTGACAAAGTAGGTTTAACAAAATGGGTTTTACAGCTTGTTTTAAAAGGAGGGGTGGGGGGATAGAGGATGCAGTGAAGGAAGTCCAGAGTTCATCGCCTTGACAGTTGTCGCTTATAAAAGCGGAATTATATGAAGGCAGAGATTGGAGGAGTGGGTAAAGAAGATGGAGAAAAAAGTTAAAATAATATGCTTAGACCTCCTAGATGTGCCTAGAAACTCCTTCATTGGACATGGCAAACCTCTGATTTGTATGTTAAACTCCGAGAATTTAAAATGTTTTCAACTGAGCTTGATGTGTAATTAAGTTAACATAATCAATCTGGGTCTGACAACCTCAGCGCCCCCCCACCCCCACCACGTTAACTTCTATTCCTTGATGAAACTTGTCCATGATCACATCTGTTTATGTGAACTGGAGAAAGGATGTTATATGAGAATAGTGATGTTAATTGTTCTGTACATGGGAAAGAGTAAATAATTTGTGTTTTGCCTGTTTTGATCTCCAAGGGACTACATCATATTATTCGTTAATTTGTCATATTTGTTCATTTGTATTTTCATAGAAAAGCAATTGCTTGTGGGCTGGGTTTCAGTGAATGGATCACATTCTGGGTCCCACACTCAGCTCGTTGTTAAAGGGCATGGGAATTGTTAGACAATGAAAGATCAGGGTCTGTATAATTTACAGTGCACCATCTTAATGTTCACTAGTGACTTAGCTCAGTGATCAGTGTCCATTTCAAATACTTTACCGTAGTTCCAAAGGGGAATTTGTTATATCCATGTGCAGATAATTTGCGGGGAAGGAACAGAGTAGGGTGTGAAGTTGGATTCGACTATTGATCTTTTGAGAATCTGTACAGATGCCATCTCAGATTACTTCTAAATGTTTCCCAAAAGTGCTTTAATGAATCAATAATTAAGTGCTTCCAACATCTCCCAAGGGAGTCTCTTTCCTTGTTTCTGGATTATGTCCACAGTTTCCAGATTTGTGGTTGCATAACAAAAGATTGAGGTGAGAGGAAATATTTACTGAAGGGATATTGCTGACGACCATGGATATCCAAATCTGCATAGAATAGATTTTTGGCCAGCAAGGAATTGCTTACAGGGATTGGGCTGGAATGTGGAGTCGAAACTGACAGGTGGAGAATGGTTCGGTGAGTTGCATCTCCTCCTAATTAAGGCTGTCTTTGGATTATGATGTCCTGCCAACACCAAATGTGTTGGATCAGAAGGAATTATTAAAGATGGCTTGGGGAGAAGCAGAGTGTTCCCTATATTCTGGGTAAAATTACTCAACTCGTTGCTCTCTGGGGTCCAAAATGTCTGTCAGACTTCAGTTCAATGCAAATTTGAGTTCAGATGAAGGATCTCGACCTGAAATGTCAACTCTCCATTTCCCTCCATAGATCCTGCCTGACTCAGTGAGTTCCTCCAGCATTTGTGTGCACTCTTGATCTGAGCTTTTGCAGTCTCTTGTTCTCCGCCATCTCAGTCCTGCGATTAACTTGCACTGTGTGCAGGTCTTTTAGTACAGGTGTGCGCCGCTTAACATCCGATCGTATATACGTCCGTAGTCCCAATCGGAGAACGTGACGTAGCGGACGTAACCAATCTCGTGTATCGCGCGTTTCTTGAGTGTAGTGGCGTTATCTCTCTGTTTAATTTTCTTTTGAAAATATTACCATAAAGTGCATCATGGCTTCTAAACGCACCAAAACCACTCCTGGTGATAGCAGCAGCAAGAGGCAAAGTATATAATATGGTATTCGTACAACGTCCAAATCACATAGCGTCCGATTTCACGGAACGTATAGTGGACATTAAGCGACACATACCTGTAATTCATCACAAATGAATTACGTCATGTGTAACAATGTTCTTCTTTTACATTCAGTTGAACCTGAGTTGAATCTCTGAAAACACTTATAGTACTATTTTTTTTGAAGTTCATATTTCCCAAGAGAGCAAAAACATGTTGGATTACCAAAATAGAATTGGAAGTACTCAAACAATACACACAAAATGCTGGTGGAACACAGCAGGCCAGGCAACATCTGTAGGGAGAAGCACTGTTTCGGGCCGAGACCCTTCGTCAGGACTCAGGACTCGGGACTCATCATCGACAGTGCTTCTCCCTATAGATGCTGCCTGGCCTGCTGTGTTCCACCAGCATTTTGTGTGTTGTTTGAATTTCCAGCATCTGCAGATTTCCTCGTGATTGGAAGTACTCAGCCAATCAGGCAGCACCTTTGGGCTGAGGAGCAGATATGATGTTTCGGGCCAGATCCTTCATCAAAAGTTTTGTGAAGAAATGGGTATAAGTTGCAGAGACTGGGAAGGGTGGAGAGAACAGTGGGGATGTCTGTTATTGTGTAGATAAAAATTGGCAAGACAATAATTATTTTAAAAGCAATCAGGAAGCCCACAGATGTTTCTTTGTTTGTCATCTCAAACGGCCATCTTTAAAGTAAGTAATCTTACCAACTTTAGTCTGGATCCAGCATGAAGTTTTCCCTATTCGTTCCTTTCCCCCTGCCCCCACCCACCCTCTCCCTATCACCATTCCTCCCTCTTTGTATATTAACGTAACTACTTTGCTATTTTCTCCCTTTCCCTGTTCTGATGAAAAGCTCCTCTCCACGCAGTTGCTACCTGATCCACTGATCTTGCAATATTTTGTTTGCTTTGGATTTTCAGCATCTGCGTTTGTTTTGGTCCAAAGACCCATCAGTTCAGACTGGATTCTAAACTGCTGACTTGGGAGGGGGGGCAGTTGGGGAAGAGGATGACACTGAACCTCCTCCCCCCATGATCTTCAGTGATTACAGAGGATAATATGTCTGAAATTACAGAACTGAAATGTTTGGAAACCCTTGCTATTTCTGGCAAGATGTAGAGAAAGCAAAGTTCTATTTTGCTTTAATATTACAAAGCTTTGGTGAAGGATTGAGGACCAGTGTTCAGTGACACAAGATCAATGGCGCTGAATTTTGAGTCTTAAAGCTTAGAATATGTAGTAGTAAGATTCCGGCCACTGTCAACCAACCAACAGTTGTCCTACTTTTAATTGTTTCCTTTAATATATACAACATACTCAACTTCCCCCTCCCTCCACTGTATTCCATTACTCCCCCCTGCCCCAAAGGGAACTAACTAGGTTACCTGATAGGAAACCTCCTCAAACTTTGCTCTCTGTCTACTCAATGCTGCCCCCTACAGACTTGCTGAAGTATTGAAGGGGGTGCCACTCTGTCTCTAATTCCCTACCAGTGGGGTATTTGAGGGCTAGTGCAGTGGGGGCTTTGTCCAGCCAGTGCCATCCCTGTTATGCTAGCTCCTCAGTGGGAATACCAAACAGTGAGTCACCTCAATTTCTCAGGTTGCAGCTTTGTGAGGTGTCACTACTCACAAGTCAGTGCAGAACCATCCGATTTGTGTTAGTCCACTCAAGTGGAGCAGATCCCAATAGGATCAGGAAACTTCCCGTACATTTGTGCCTATCCCAAATCATCAACTTGAAGCTTTTGTGACACGTAATTTACTTCTGAAAATGTACTGTGATATCTGTTATTAACCCTGAGAAGTTACTTGGGTTTAGTGTCCTATGGAAGAGTTTTTTAAAATTTAGTTTTGAAGTAAACATTATTCAAATACTAATCTAGCTTGAAAGAAAGTGAAGATTTTGCTTGGAGAATAAAAATGTTTTTTTAATACAATTTAATAAGCAGTTGTGTATATGTTAAATAACTGCGGAATCCTTCGGGATTGCCCGTGTTCGATTGAATGACACAGGATCCCACTGAGTAAGTTACAGGTTTGGTATCTAACAATCTGGATATGCAAGTTCAAGGGCCCTACTTCAGCTGGGGAATTTTAATTCAATTAAATCAATCCGGAACGAAAGAATAGTATTAGTAATGTCTGAAACCAAATCCTTCACCCCAAACTGTGGCCTCTATTCTTACATCGTCTGAATTCCAAATCCTCTGACCTCTTGCCCTCCTGATCTATTCATCACTGACTAATGACAAAATGGTCAATATCACAGATTCTCCACTGCCTGTACTCTAATCTACTTCCCTTTGAAACTTGCAGTGCTTTGTTCACCAGAGACTGAATCCAGTGCTCGGATACCTTCTCAGACTTCTTTGTGGACCATAATTCTACAAGGACATTGTCTCCTTGACAGTCAGCAATCTTTCTGCCACAGCCTTGTAATACCCCAACCAGATAGAGTTTGCTTCTATCATCTGTGATAAAAAAATCCATAAGTGGAAATATCCTGGGGTTAGAGAGATGAATTTTATAGGTGGGGTGAGAGTGAAGGCCCTTAATGTTAGGACATCATTTGACAGTGGTTTCAAAGAGCCCCGGTAAACTCCACAATGGGGCTATGTGGGGGGGAGGGGTGCAAGGCAGAGATTACTCCTGTTACCTTATACAAAGGAAGTAACTAATTCTTGGAGGTAATCAGCCCCACATCACTCAGTGCAGGAGTAGGTATCTGACATCTAATCATCTTCAACTGATTCATCAAGAACTGACCTTTTCTCAAGGTCAGAAGTGGGATTATCTGCGAATGAATCACTTCACATCGAGGTGCAGCAAGGCCCAGGCGATAGATCTGGACAGTAAAGATTTTGCTTCCTGAATACATTTGGGTGTAGCTTATGGATTTTGGGCTGCTGTTCATGAAAATCACCATGAAATTTCCCTATCACATACCATGTTTTTGAAATGGCCTATATTTGTTATTCCAATTCATAATTCAATTCAATTGAAATGTTGCCCACAATGTAAGCTGAAAAGTTTCCTATCTTGCCCAGGCATGTCTGAATGTGTTTAGGCAGGGCAGGATTTATGAAGTCCATATGTTTACGTGAAAGATTTGAATATTTGAGACAGATGTTTCCAAGAGTAACTAATGCCAAGATTGTGGAAGGCATCTTTGTTGGTCCATTAATCAAACAGGTCACCACTGACAGGCAATTTGAAGAACTTCTAGTGGGACCAGAGAAGATCACATGGAAGGCATTCAAAGATGTTGAAAATTTTCTTGGCAACTACAGGGCACCAAACTACGTGTGCAGCTGGTTGACGACATGCTTCAAGCATACAAAACTGTGAAGTGCAACATGTCACTAAAGATTCATTTCCTACATTCCCATTTAGACTTCTTCCCCGCAAACCTTGACACCGTCAGTGACGTGCATGAGGAAAGGTTTCACCAGGTCATGGAGAACCAGTATCAGGGCAACTGAAATCCATCAATGCTTGGCTGATTACTGATGGACACAAGTGAGAAGCCTCAGACACTGAGTACAAACAAAAATCATCAAAAGAATTTTAGCGAGTTGAACTATTGCAAGCATCAACACAGATATGCAACTAAATGCATTGTATTCAATAAAAGTTAATTTATTGTTCCTCCAAATTCCTATGTGATACACATGGCTGGAAATGTGTTCAGACAAAAAACATTCTGAGGAAGTAATACTTTAGCCCACCATCGCTGTCCTAGCTATCTACAGTGACTTAACTGGACTAAATGAGTAAAATGCATTGCAAAAGTAGGCCAGAGGCCTAATGCCCTGTGGTGAGTGACTCACCTTCTGATGCCTTGGAGCCTTTTTGAACATGCAAGACACACAACAGGAGTGCAATGAAATTCTCTGCTGGATGAGTACATCAACTCCCTAGAAACTGCGCATGATCCAGGACAAATTAGCCCTCGAGGTTGACACTCTATCCACCCAGGTACACAATGGCTGCACTGTTGGCATTTACAAAGCTGCTTCAACAACAACTCCTAAGCTCATGTCCCCTGCCACCAAGGAGAAAAGTTTCAGTGTCACCTGCAGGTCCTCTCCAAGTCTTACGTTGTTCTGGTTTGGAAAAATGTAAAGCTCTCTACCCAACAGTACGGTCGGAACACATTTCCCAGAGGACTGCAGTGGTCAGAAGACAGCTTGCTATACCATAAGACAAAGGAGCAGAAGTCGGCCATTTGGCCTATGGAGTCTGCTCCGCAATTTCATCATGAGCTGATCCAATCTCCCCTTTAGTCCCATTCCCCCGCCTTCTCACCGTAACCTTTGATGCCCTGGCTACTCAGATACCTATCAATCTCTGCCTTAAATACACCCAATGACTTGGTCTCCACTGCCACCCGTGGCAACAAATTTCACAGATTCACCACCATCTGGCTAAAAAAAATTTTTTGCATCTCTTCTGAATGGGCGCCCTGCAATCTTCAAGTCATGTCCTGTCGAACTAGACTCCCCCACCATGGGAAACAACTTTGCCACATCCACTCTGCCCATGCCTTTCAACGTTTGAAATGTTTCTATGAGGTCCCCCTCATTCTTCTAAACTCCAAGGAGTACAGTCCAAGAGCGGTCAAACGTTCCTCATATGTTAACCCTCTCATTCCCGGAATCATTCTAGTGAATCTTCTCTGAACCCTCTCCAATGTCAGCACATCATTTCTTAAATAAGGAGCCCAAAACTGCACACAGTATTCCAAGTGAGGTCTTACCAGTGCCTGATAGAGCCTCAACATCACATCCCTGCTCCTATACTCTACTCCTCTAGAAATGAATGCCAACATTGCATTTGCCTTCTTCACCATAGACTCAACCTGGTGGTTAATCTTAAGGGTATCCTGCACAAGGACTCCCAAAGTCCCGTTGTATCTCAGAACTTTGAATTCTCTCCCCACTTAAATAATAGTCTGCCCGTTTATTTCTACCAAAGTTCATGACCGTTCACTTTCCGACATTGTAATTCATTTGTCCCTTCTTTGCCCATTCCTCTGATCTATCCAAGTCTCTCTGCAGACTCTCTGTTTCCTCAGCACTATCGGCCCCTCCACCTATCTTTGTATCATCAGCAAACTTAGCCACAAAGCCATCTACTCCATAATCCAAATCATTGATATACAACATAAAAAGAAGCGGCCCCAACACGGACCCCTGTGGAACACCACTGGTAACCGGCAGCCAACCAGAATGGGATCCCTTTATTCCCACTCTCTGTTTCCTGCCAATCAACCAACGCTCTATCCATGTATGTAACTTCCCCGTAATTCCATGGGCTCTTGTCTTGTTTAGCAGCCTCACGTGCGGCACCTTGTCAAAGGCCTTCTGAAAGTCCCTCCTCCCCATCTTGTGGACAAGTAAGGAAAACACCATTGTCCTTGTCAGTACAGCACAGGTACCAGAGGGGAAAAGTGTTGCTGTTGGCTGAACACAGAATCTGGGAACAGGAGAAAATCTGCAGATGCTGGAAATCCAAGCAGCACACACAAAATGCTGGAGGGAGTACTCCCCCCCCCCCCTCCCCATAGATGCTGCCTGACCTGCTGAGTTGCTCCAGCATTTTGTGTGTGTGGCATAGAATTTGGGAGCTGAGTTTTTATTTAGAGATACCGTGCAGAACAGATCTAGTGAGCCATGCTGCCCAGCAACATCTATTTAATACCAGCCTAATCACAGGATGATTTAGAACGACCAATTAACCCACCAACCAGCATGTCTTTGGACTGTGGGAGGAAACCCACACGGTCACAGAGAGATTACAAACTCTCTTACAGAGGGCACTGGAATTGAACTTGGACATTGTGCTAACTGCTCTGATAACCGTACTAGCCCTTCAATGATGGCACGAAGCACCTTGGTTTGTCCCCACTTGTTGCTTCCTCTCTTCTAGCTACGGTTCTTCAGTCCCGAGCTCGGCCAGTGAGGCGGGAGGTTAAACAGGTACTGGAACTGACCCTCGACTCTCGCCAGTTATCAATCACAATTTCATGTGTGCTTTTAACACTCTTACAACATTCCTGGGCCAGAAGAGCTGATGGCGACCCCAGGTTTTAAAAAAAAGTGAGATTACGTGATTTGAAAAGAAAAATGCAAAGTTTAAATCTGAACTAGCTGGACCAGATGAGTGAGCCTCTTACTGCATGTCGAACCATGGATTATGGAGTTTACAGAAGGTGGAAGGCAAAAATGTATATTGATGTGTGTAGCTAGAGATGAGCACGTGGGTGAAGGTACAGCCCTGGCTGAGTAAGGGGAACTGCAGAATGGAATGGTGTCCACAGGATCTTTCACTTCTGCCAAGGCTCCAGCCAGTTCTCTTGCCATGACGGCCACTGTGTGACTGGTTTCACGTGATTGGATTGAACTAATATTAAACAAGGGGTGTGAAACACAATGAGTGAGAGGAAAGCTAATGCAAAAAGCAGACAGCAGGGGGCGCTTGGAGCCTTCGCTAGGAGCAGTGCTTTGCCCCCCTCTCTCTGCAAACTCTCTTACCTGTTTTTTCCCCCCCCCCCTCCTTAACCTCGATTCCAGGTCCCTATTTTGTGTATATGTGCGTTTTTTAAAAAAAAATTACTATCAAGCAAAAACTGAAATGTTCTCGAGTCCCTGGAGTTCCCACCCGTCCAAGTAGCTCTTGGAATACCTCTCACTCTCTGAGTGTAACCTAGAAAATGCAAGCACCACAGATTGCCTACCCATGGCACACTGGCTGGATGCGAATGGCCACCTTGGCTATCCGAGGAGGAGGGCCCCAATCCCTCCCACCAGCTGCCCAAAGAACAATTGTGTGAGGCCAAAATCTGAGGAGCAGCCCTTTCAGATGCTAACAGAGGGGTTACAACTTCCAGTATGACTCCACGACCCCAGCAACAACACACAGCGTGGAAGTCCATAAGCCAGCTAAAAGATCTGGAATTGCATGGATCCTGGAACAGCCCATCTGCAGAACCTGCTGTGTCTTTACCTGCCTCCTTGACCACCTGTGACACTGCGTGACACAGATGTGAGGAAGGGGCTTGAGGAGTTAGTGTACAGCTGGGGCTCGTGCAAATGTGGTGGCGCAGTCACCAGTCACCCCACCACCATTGCTCGGGTTTGGATCTAACTCCTCTCCAGCCCTGATCGCAGCCCTGATCCAAATGTGATAGGAAGGAATGAATGTCAGACTAGAGACTGGGTTGCAGACGGATGCGGAACCTGTGTTAGTCAAGAAGCAACAGTCCTAGCAGGATAATATTGAGCCAGGACACCCATCCTCGTCTTAGAAATAGTGCCGTTGTGGGTTCTCTCACACCACGTAAATAATCTTCCAACCAAAACTTGCACAATGCAGCAGTAAACGAGTTTCAACCCAAATTATGGGGAACAACTCTGGTTTACGACTGAAATGTGCACATTCTGCTGGCAGTGACTTGTCCAGGGCTTGAAACAGTACAAAATCCAATAAGATACACCTAAAAGTATTCAGGAAGCAAACCTCTGCAGTCGAATGGCTGAACGGTGTCTGGGGCTCGCTGCAGAGACACAGTGATTCATGTGCTGAGTCATTTCTATGCTAATGAGATAGATCTAAGGATATCGTTGCCAAAATGAAACCCGCAGTTCGTAGAATTACTTTACTCTTTAGATTTTTTTTGTTGATTTGCTCAATGTAAAGTGGGTTCAGAATCAAGAATTTAATTTGCAAGTTAGATGTTTTTTGGAATAAAAGAGTAACATTGTTTTGGTCTTGTTGGAGTATTTTTTTTGTACATTGGTCTTTGCATGTGAGCTACTCCCATCCCGCTTGTCTGTATTCCCAGTTCTGTCACCTGTTACTCCGGTCCCTCACATCTCTCCAAAAGTCTTCGACATCAGGTTGGTTCACCGTTGACTGTGGACTGGTTGCATTGGGTTTGACCAAGTCAGTTTAGGACTGTCCAAGGCTGAATCAGAGCAGAAAGGTCTCGGGCTGAAACGTTGGCTCTTTATTCCTTTCCATAGACGCTTCCTGACCTGCTGAGTTCCTCCAGCATTTTGTGTGAGTTGCTCTGGATGTCCAGCGTCTGCAGACTTTCTCATATTTAAGGTTGGATCAAGTTGTGATTGGGTATAATTGGGCTTGGATCAGGCTGAGATTAACCATGATGAGATCAGCTGTGAATTGGCTGTGTTTGGGTCAGATTAATTTAAATGTTATACTACACAAACCTTGTGGATGTAGAATGTCCTTAGAGTGGCAGGAGG
Source organism: Hypanus sabinus (assembly GCF_030144855.1). Classification (NCBI taxonomy): domain Eukaryota; kingdom Metazoa; phylum Chordata; class Chondrichthyes; order Myliobatiformes; family Dasyatidae; genus Hypanus; species Hypanus sabinus. The sequence goes on from NC_082721.1 coordinate 28,430,126, forward strand.
TGAGGCATTTGTTACAAGTACACAGCTTATAACTTGCTATGGTATATTTATATTTAAAGTTAGAACACACAACACAATCTGAGAATTAGAGTGAAACTCTAGAAAATCTTTAAATGATGTTAAAAACAACTGTCCTGTTGAAGGGTCTGGGCCCGAAACGTTGACAGTGCTTCTCCTTATAGATGCTGCCTGGCCTGCTGTGTTCCACCAGCATTTTGTGTGTGTTGTTTGAAAACAACTGTGGCCACTTAACCTCACATAGTTGCAGATACTGAGGTATATCAGTTAATGATGCATATGGGGGAACCTGATGTAAGAAATAGGTGTAAATGTTGTCCATTTGATCACCCGGGCCTGCTTCATCACTGAACCATGACTGACCTGAACATGGCCTCAGCTCTGTTCCTGCCCTCCCTGCATAACAGTTTCTTCCCCAAGAGTCCAAAAACCATTTTATCTCCACCTTGAATATATTCAATGCCTTGGCCTTCACAGCCTTTTGGATTAAAGATCTCTAAAGCTTAATATTTCACTGAGACAAGAAATTCCACCTCACCTCTGTCCTGAAAGTATGTACTCCCTGTACAGAAAGCATTGTTGAAGCATGTCAAGCTCCCTCAAGATTCTTGTATACTTCAATTAAATCATCTCTTATTCTTCTAAATTCCACTGTGTACAGGCCTGGCCTTTCCTCTGAAAGCCCCTCCATTCAAGAAGGCAACCTTAAGTACGTTCATTGCATTTCGTCCAATGAAAGTATGTTCCCCTTAGATAAGACCATCAAACCACTAAGAGGGCTCCAGGTGTGAATAGGCAAAAACTTTCAAATTTCAGGGTCAACATTAGGAAAAGTATCAAGGACCCATTATCTTTGTTTAATGAAATGACTCCTGGAATTTGCTTGATGCTCAAAATTACCTCTGGTTATTAAAAGGACAAAATGACAGACAAGAAGATACTTACCTCTAATTGAGCAGTAACATGAAGCAGGTGGAGAGAACAATCCAATAACCGTGGACTCTGTGCACAGTGCTCAGGTTCAAAATATCTAGTTGAGTTTCACATTTTTTTCTGTAAATAAGAAAATTTAAATATTTATAACATATGCCTACTCTCACTGCAATGTAAGGTATAGTCCTTCAGCTCATCATCTATACCAACTCTGAGTAATGTCATTTCCCACGTCCCTACAACCTGTTCTCTCACATGACATTTCCGAATGTCCATTCACACCAGGGATAAAATACAACATGTAAGAAGCAACATTAGCATTTCCATGAAGCGTGGGGGTAATAAACTTCCCCTAGGGAATGGTGGAAGTGGCCTCCGGTAAACAACATGGTGAAAATGAGCTGTGTCCATCCTTAATGGGTTCTAGTGTTGGGGCATACCTTTGTCGGGTTGTTCTCTGGGTCAATGTGAAGCAGGCAGGCCAACCCTCACACTGTGTGTACTCACAGTCTCTTTGAAAGGAGCTGTGGCTCAGGGGTACCGTTCTACATCGGAAGTCACAGCCCGGAAACCCAAGCAGAAACATCTACACTGAGCTGCAAGAGCACTGAACTGTCAAAACTGTGCCTTTTGAATAAACCCGGTCACCTTACACCTTACCCTTCAAACTAGCCATAACCTTGGATAACAAGAAGTGATGTGATTTTTTGAGAAGGAGAAGGGAAAATCGGATGTGTCAGTATTACAGTTGAACAAAGGGACCTATGGAGCTATGAGGGAGGAACTGGCCAAAGTTCAATGGAACAATACCCTAGCAGGGAAGACAGTGGAACAAAAATGGCAGGTATTTCTGGGAATAATGCAGAAGCTGCAGGATCGGTTCATTCCAAAGAGGAAGAAAGATCCTAAGGGGAGTAAAGGGCAGTATAAAAATAAAAGAGAAGAAGTATAACATAGCAAAGATGAGCGGGAAACCAGAGGACTGGGAATCTTTTAAAGAGCAACAGAAGATAACAAAAAAGGCAATACGCCAAGAAAAAATGAGGTACGAAGATAAACTAGCCAAGAATATAAAGGAGGATAATAAAAGCTTCTTTAGGTATGTGAATAGCAAAAAAATCGTTAAGACCAAAATTGGACCATTGAAGACAGAAACGGGTGAATTTATTATGGGGAACAAGGAAATGGCAGATGAATTGAACAAGTACTTTGGATTTGTCTTCACTAGGGAAGACACAAACAATCTCCCAGATGAAATAGTCGTCAAAGGAACTAGGGTAATGGATGAACTGAAAGAAATTTATATTAAGCAAGAAACGGTGTTGGATAGACTGTTGAGTATGAAGGCTGATAAGTTCCCGGGACCTGATGGTCTGCATCCCAGGGTACTTAAAGAGGTGGCTCTAGAAATCGTGGATGCATTGGTAATCATTTTCCAATGTTCTATAGATTCAGGAACAGTTCCTGCTGACTGGAGGGTGGCTAATGTTGTCCCACTTTTCAAGAAAGGAGGGAGAGAGAAAACATGTAATTATAGACCAGTTAGCCTGACGTCAGTGGTGGGAAAGATGCTGGAGTCAATTATAAAAGATGAAATTATGACACATTTGGATAGCAGTAGAAGGACCAGTCCGAGTCAGCATGGATTTATGAAGGGAAAATCATGCTTGACTCATCTTCTGGAGTTCTTTTTATGTAACTATGAAAATGCACAAGGGAGAGCCAGTGGATGTAGTGTACCTGGACTTCCAGAAAGCTTTTGATAAAGTCCCACATAGGAGATTAGTGGGCAAAATTAGGGTACATGGTATTGGGGGCAGAGTACTGACATGGATTGAAAATTGGCTGGCTGACAGGAAACAAAGAGTAGTGATTAACGGGTCCCTTTCGGAATGGCAGGCTGTGACCAGTGGGGTACCGCAAGGTTTGGTGCTGGGACCGCAGCTGTTTACAATATACACTAATGATTTAGATGAAGGGATTAAAAGTAACATTAGCAAATTTGCTGATGACACAAAGCTGGGTGGCAGTGTGAAATGTCAGGAGGATGTTATGAGAATGCAGGGTGACTTGGACAGGTTGGGTGAGTGGGCAAATGTATGGCAGATGCAGTTTAACGTGGATAAATGTGAGGTTATCCACTTTGGTGGCAAGAACAGGAAGGCAGATTACTGTCTAAATGGAGTCAAGTTAGGAAAAGGGAAAGCACAACGAGATCTAGGTGTTCTTGTACATCAGTCAATGAAAGCAAGCATGCAGGTACAGCGGGCAGTGAAGAAAGCTAATGGCATGCTGGCCTTTATAACAAGAGGAATTGAATATAGGAGTAAAGAGGTCCTTCTGCAGCTGTACAGGGCCCTGGTGAGACCCCACCTGGAGTATTGTGTGCAGTTTTGGTCTCCAAATTTGAGGAAGGACATTCTTGCTATTGAGGGAGTGCAGCGTAGGTTCACAAGGTTAATTCCCGGAATGGCGGGACTGTCATATGTTGAAAGATTGGAGCGACTGGGCTTGTATACACTGGAATTTAGAAGGATGAGAGGGGATCTGATTGAGACGTATAAGATTATTAAGGGATTGGACACGCTGGAGGCAGGAAGCATATTCCCGCTGATGGGTGAGTCCAGAACTAGAGGCCACAGTTTAAGAATAAGGGGTAAGCCATTTAGAACAGAGATGCGGAAAAACTTTTTCACCCAGAGAGCGGTGGATATGTGGAATGCTCTGCCCCAGAAGGCAGTGGAGGACAAGTCTCTGGATGCATTCAAGAGAGTTAGATAGAGCTCTTATAGATAGCGGGGTCAAGGGATATGGGGAGAGGGCAGGAACGGGGTACTGATCCGTGATCACAGTGAATGGCGGTGCTGGCTAGAAGGGCCGAGTGACCTACTCCTGCACCTATTGTCTATTGAATGTAGTCAAAAATAAAAAGCAAACATACATAGGGCTTTGAAAGCTGCCATCAGATGAGACCTTTGAGGGATATACAGTAAAGGAAACAGGAGAGTACTTGAACAACAATGTTCTTGTCTTCACTGGTTGGGGCGTTCAGTATAAAAGTCAGGTTGACACGTTGCAGCTGTATCAAACTTTGGCTGGACCAGTTTTGGGCATTTCTGGTCACCACATTATAGAAATGTGGAAACTATGGGGTGGGTGCAGTAGAGGTGCACCCGGATTAGAGGGCATTAGCTATAAGGAAAGTTTAAACCAAGTTGGATTGTTTTCTCTGGAGTGATAGAAGATGAGAGGCACAGGTGCCAGGAAGACACTGCTTGAGGAAGTGGTGGGATCAGGTTTAGAGTAACGTTTAAGAGACGGGTACATGAGCAGGCAGGGATTGTAGACCATGTATGAGCAGATGGATTTGGCATCTTGGACAGCACAAGAACCATGTGACAAACGCTTTTTTCCTCTGCTGCGTTACGCTGTGTTCTTTGTTCGATTTTCAATGTGAAAAAAACAGTGCAGTTCCTCACCCAGACCACACCGTCAGCACCTCCTAAACCTATGGCTTTTACCAGTAAGAAAGACGAGGGCAGCAGGCATATGGGAACACCACCAACAGCAGGGTTCCCATTCTGATTTGGAAATATGTCATTATACGTTCATCAATAGTTGGTCTAAATCCTACATCACTGTAAGAATATCTTTGTAAAATTCAGAGTTGAATGTAGATAATACACATTGAGAACCACTTTCAAATCCCATGCAATGGACGTTACTGTTGTTACTTACCTCTTCACTTGACATTGAGCCAACTCCTCCGTCAGCTGTTCCTTGATTCTGGTCAGATTGCTTTTACACTGCTTGAACTGAGTTTGGTATTTTATAAGTGTAGCTGTCAAACATAAACATTTATTTTATGTAGACATTGGATAAATGCAGTGAAAGAGAAAGCTTTAAAACCTTTATCACTTTTGAATATGAATAAACCACCAAGCGTGGGTCAAATCTATCCTAGCTGTCTAAAGAAGCAAGGGAGAGAATTCTGGAACCTCGCCCCATAATATTTCAATCTCCATAAGACATAGGAGCAGAATTAGACCATACAGCCCACTGAGTTTGATTTGCTATTCCATCAGTGCTGATTTATTACCTTCTCAACCCCATTCCACTGCCTTCTCCCCATGGCCTTTGACACCCTTACTAATCAAGACCTATCAATCTTCACTTTTAATATACCCAATTACTTGGCAAGGAATACCACAGATTCACCACCCTCTGGCTAAAAAATTTCCTCTTCATCTCTTTTCCAAAGGGATGTCTTTCAATTCTGAGGTTGAGCCTTCTGCTCCTAGAGTCCAGCTGTCCCCCACCATGGGAAACATTCTCTCTGTGTCCACTCTATCAATATTGAAACTGGTCTCAATGAGGTTCTCCCCTCATTCTTCTAAACACCAGCGTGTACGGGCCCAGAGCTGCCGAACACCCACTCATACATTAACCCTTTCATTCACAGGATCATTCTCATGAGCCTCAGAATAGGATATCTCTTCAGAACAGAGATGAGGAATTTCTATAGCCTGAAGGTGGTGCATCTGTGGAATTCATTGCCACAGACAGCTGTGGAAGTGAAGCCACTCGATATATTTAAAGCAGAGCTTGATAGATTCAAGATTGTTTAAAGTAATTTCCAGTACAAGTTTAAAGATAGTAAAATAATGATTACACCATATCCGAAGCAGCACCAAATGAAACCCCACAACAACATGAAGACCATGATGATAAAATAAACACAAAAATATAAATACACAGGATAACTTATATACATAGATTGACTGTATGTCCTTAAAGTGTCACTTGTCACAGGAACGTATACTGTAAGGTGACTGATAGAAAAAGATAAAGCAATGGTTGTGAGAGGTTTGGAGGGTTGGGTTAGTGATTGGAGGTGTTGATCAGCCTTGGTGCTTGGGGAAAGTAATTATTTTTGAGTCTAATGGTCTTGGCATGGATGCTTTTTAGCTTCCTCCCTGATGGGAGTAGGCCAAACAGCCCATGAGCAGGGTGGGTAGGATACTTCATACTGTTGCAGGCCATTTTCTGGCACCTTTCTGTAAATATGTTGTGGTAGACATGGTCAAACTTAGTGTCTGATGGGATACTTGACCATTCTGGAACAGCTGGGCTTAAGACAGCTGATGTGTGTCGAGAATAACCTTGGGTGATAAGCGCAGTACCAGGAACTCCAATTAATAAGATACTAGGCCCCTGGAACGAGGAGGGGAGGATGCCTCTGGGGGTAAATTATGAGTCCCGATAACAGGAAGCAGGAAGAACTGTTAGACTCACGCTGAGAGATAATTGACATGTCTTTTGAACGACTGATCACGTACTGACCGTGGGATGCCAAACACAGTTATGTGAAGTTGTTTGTCTTGCTGTATAAATATCAGCTTTGTACAACCTAAAATCAGAGTTCTGGTGCTAGTGGGGCTGCCGCAGACTCTCCATGATATAAAAAAAAAGAACAACACAGCACAGTACAGGCTATTCGGCCCACAATGCTGTGCCGACCCTTAAACCCTGCCTCCCATATAATCCTCCGCCTTACATTCCTCCATATACCTGTCTAGTAGTCTCTTAAATCTCACTAGTGTATCTGCCTCCGCCACTGACTCAGGCAGTGCATTCCACGCACCAACCACTCTCTGAGTAAAAAACCTTCCTCTAATATCCCCCTTGAACTTCCCTCCCCTTACCTTAAAGCCATGTCCTCTTGTATTGAGCAGTGGTGCCCTGGGGAAGAGGCGCTGGCTGTCTATTCCTCTTAATATCTTGTATACCTCAATCCTGTCTCCTCTCATGTTAATGTTAACATATCATGTTAATAAACACTTAAAACAAAACTCGAAGTCACTCTGGTGCTCTTAGTTAGTGTTTGCACGATATATGTCCTTGCTGGCAGGTAGGCTGGTGCCGGTGATGCATTGGACAGTTTTGACAACCCATTGTGCAGCCCTCCTGTCTGCCACAGTGCCGTTTCTGTACCATGCTGAGATGCAACCTGTTAGGATGCTCTCTATTTCACATCTGTAGAAAGACATGTGTATAGATGTGCAGAGTCCAGTTCTCTTCAGTCTCCTCAGGAAGCGGAGGCATTGTTGAACTTCCCTTCTTGTGTAGAATGTGTTTTGTGACAATGAGAGGTTGTGCGAGGTGCGCACCCCCAGGAGTTTGAAACTACTCACAGTTTCCGCTGCTGTGCCGCCGATGTAAAGAGGGGTGGAGGGCTGTGCGTGGTGCAAACTCTCCTGAAGTAGAGAACAACCTTTTGTCTTGTTGGCATTGAGGGAGAGGTTGCTTGCCAGGCCTCAAGCCCTTCCACGTCCTCTCTGTTGGCTGTCTCAACATTGTTAGCAACGAGCCCGATCCTGTCGTGTCATCAGTGAACTTGACAATGTGATTGCTCGGGAGTTGGGCCGTGCAGTCGCGTGTGAGCAGAGCATACAGCAGTGGGCTCAGCACACCGCCCTGGGGGGGCAGCCCTGCTGAGGATGGTGGGGACGGAAGAGCCGTTGTGCATCATGTCTACCTGAAGGGTGTCCTCGCCCATATCTCCTCCATTTCCCGAACATCCACACTCAACCCACCGTAACAGGGATACGGTTTCTCTTGCCCTACTACCCCATAAGCCTCCACATCCAACACATCATCCTCTGCAATCTCCACAAGGATCCTACCACCAAATATATCTTTACCTCCCCCCCCCCTCTGTTTTCCACAGGAATCACACCCTTTGTGATTCCCTTGTCCCTCCCCACTAATCTCCCTCCTGGCACTTACCCCTGCAAGTGGACAAAATGCAGCTCCTGCCCATTTACCTACTCCCTCACCTCAACTTAAGGCAAATAAGGCCTCCCAGAAGAAGGCAACACTTCACCTGCAAATCTGCTGGGGTTGTCTATTGTGCCTGTAGTCCTGATGTGGCCTCCTCTACATTGACGAGACCTGTCGTAAATTGGGGGACCTCTCTCTTAGCACCTCCGCTCCATCTGTCACAAACAAGACTTCCCAAATAGCCAAACGTTTTAATTCCCATTCCCATTCCTGTTCCAATGCGCCGGTCCATGGCTTCCTTTTGTGCCACGATGAGGCCATCCTCAGGGTGGGGGGGCAACACTTTATATTCTGTCTGGGTAGCCTCCAACCTGATGGCACGAACGTCAATTTCTCCTTGCGGTTAAAAAAAAATTCCCTCCCCCTCCCCTCTTCTATTCCCCACTCTGGACTCTTATCTCTTTTCACCTGCCCATCACCTCCCTTCAGTTCTCCTCTTCCTTCCCTTCATCCTATGGTCCTCTCTCCTCTCCTATCAGATTCCTTCCTCTCCAGCCCTCATCTTTCTCACCCACCTGGCATCACCTATCACCTTCCAGCTGTTCTACTTCCCCTCCTTTTTATTCTGGCATCTTCCCCCTTCCTTTCCAGTCCTGTAGAAGGGTCTTGGCCTGAAACATTGATTGTTTATTAATTTCCATAGACGCTGCCTGTCCTGTTGAATTCTTCCAGCTTCTTGAGTGATGCTATGACTATTTATGACAGGTTCTTGGTTAGTAAGGGAGTCAAAAGTTATGGCAAAAGGCAGGAGAAATCAATTATGATAAATTGTGGACAGACTGGATGGGCCAAATAGCTTAGTTGTATATCTTTTGGCCTTAAAATGGTCAAAATATGCCTGTGCAATCTTAGAGAAAAGGGCAAATTTGATCCAGAATTAGTGGCCAAAAGCAAAAAATAATAACTAGCAAGTGTTTTTGTGACTGAGATTATTAAGCATTTTTCTTAGTTTTCATGTTTCCTTACAACAGTGAAAGAGGCCATTCAGCTTGTAAAGTCTATGCCAGTTCTCAGAGCAAACACAGCAAATCCACTCCTCTACCTACACTCAGTGGACACTTTGCTGGGTGCCTCCGGTACCTAATAAACTGGCCACTGAGTGTATGTTTGTGACATCCTGCTGCTGTAGCCCATCGTCCTCCAGGTTCGACGTGTTGTGTGTTCAGAGATGCTCTTCTGCACACCGCTGTTGTAACATGTGGTATTATGAGTCACTGTCACCTTCCAGTCAGTGTAAACCAGTCTGGCCGTTCTCCTCTGACCTCTCTCACCAACAAGGCATTTTCACCCAGAGAACTGCTGCTCACCTGATGTTTTTTGTACCATTTTCTATAAACTCCAGAGATTGTTGTGCATGAAAGTCAGGAGATCAGGTTATAAAAGGTAGACCCCACCCTGTGAGGAGGGGCAGTTCGTGGCTGGATTTGCCAGGTAGACTTCGTGCCACTGCGTGTTTGAAGTGATGACGCAGTTTAGTTGAAGGATGAAGTTTTTATTTAATGCCTAAAGTTTAAAAGGTTATTGCCAGCAGGTTCTTTATGATTCTGTTAGTTCGAAATTAGAGGAGAGTGAAGATTCGAAGTTGGAAGTTAAATATCGAGGAGAATCGCTTTCTACGGTGAAACGGGGGCGACCTTTGTTTGATCCTTATTTGGAAGGATTTCGTTGACTATCTTCGTGCTAATCCCTAGGTTTACCTAGAAAGGATTGAAGGTAGTGGAGAAGGAAAGGTCAGTGCCTTTAAGCCGTTCTGTTTCGTGAATTCTTCGTGAGAAGTTCGATGTCGGGGATGGAAGCAAGCGACGTGAAAGAGAACCTAAATCGTCCTGTAAAGTCTCTCCTTTTAAATGGACTGTGAGCATATCGAACTTTTGGCAATACCACTTTAAAGAACTGTTTTGGAATATCACTTTACGAACTGTTTGAACAGCCGCTCAGCAGCTGTTTCCGGTTACGGTAGTGTTTGTTTACTTTTGGGGGGTTTGTTTTCTGTGTTTCATAAACGTGTTGTTTGTTATAAGAAACCCTTGCCGATCTCATATATTTATTGTTGCCTGAATACGTAACACTAGAATGTTACCTGGGTTTCAGCACCTAAGTTACAGAGAAAGGTTGAACAAGTTAGGTCTTTATTCTTTGAAGGGTAGAAGGTTGAGGGGGGACTTGATAGAGGTATTTAAAATTATGAGGGGGATAGATAGAGTTGACGTGGATAGGCTTTTTCCATTGAGAGTATGGGAGATTCAAACAAGAGGACATGAGTTGAGAGTTAAGGGGCAAAAGTTTAAGGGTAACACGAGGGGGAATTTCTTTACTCAGAGAATGGTAGCTGTGTGGAACGAGCTTCTAATAGAAGTGGTAGAGGCAGGTTCAGTATTGTCATTTAAAGTAAAATTGGATAGGTATATGGACAGGAAAGGAATGGAGGGTTATGGGCTGAGTGCTAGGTGGGACTAGGTGAGAGTAAGCATTTGGCACGGACTAGAAGGGCTGAGATGGCCTGTTTCCATGCTGGAATTGTTATATGGTTATAAATCAGTACGTCTCTTGGGTTCAGGAGGAAACTGGATATCCCAGAGGAAAACCAGGCAGTCACAATCTGAACACAAGATTAGGACCAACACTGGGTCTCCTAAGCTGTTTGCACTGAAAGCTCTTTCCTTCTTGCATGTCATAAAGTAGTGTGGGCTTCTCTGAATAGGACAACAGTGGTGTACTCTTCCACTGAGGGCATGAAGAGATTTCCACAACTGACACTACCACATTGCCATAGACTCTGTGAGTTTGAGTTTCAAGCACATTCACACTTATCCAAAGAAAGGACAAAGGAAATTCTGCTTTGTTGCTAACTCTTTATTTTGCCCTCAGGCCTCCATTGTGTGTATTTTTGTTTGTTGATTAAAATTTAAAAATAACTTTCCTTAGTATGTCAACAGAACATTCTCAGATTTGTTTATTTATCACATATATTGAAACATACTGTGAAAACCGGCTCTAATGATCAGTTCTGGTCGCCTCACTACAGGAAGGATGTGGAAGCCATAGAAAGGGTGCAGAGGAGATTTACAAGGATGTTGCCTGGATTTGGGGAGCATGCCTTATGAGAATAGGTTGAATAAACTCAGCCTTTTCTCCTTGGAGCGACGGAGATGAAAGGTGACCTGACAGAGGTGTAAAAGATGATGAGAGGCATTGATCGTGTGGATAGTCAGAGACTTTTCCCCAGGGCTGAGATGGCTAGCACAAGAGGGCACAGTTTTAAGGTGTTTGGAAATAGATACAGGGGTGATGTCAGGGGTAAGTTTTTTCACACGGGGAGTGGTGGGTGTGTGGAATGCACTGCCGGCGACGGTGGTGGAAGCAGATACAATAAGATCTTTTGAGAGCCTCTTAGATAGGTACATGGAGCTTAGGAAAATAGAGGGCTATGCGGTAGGGTAATTCTAGGCAGACTCTAGAGTAGGTTACATGGTCGGCGCAACATTGAGGGCCGAAGGGCCTGTAATGTGCTGTAGATCTCTATGTTCTATTACAACCGAGGATGTGCTGGGGGCAGCAACGTTCCTGTGCCAGTGTAGCAGAACAACACAGGAGATAACAAGCAACAAAAGCAACAGCAGAATAAGCCTCTTTCCTGCCTAGCGCACACACACACACACAAACACACACACACACACACACCTCTACACACGGACAGTTCTCCAGACCCTTAACCGCTTGCTGAATCACCAGCCCTCATGCCTCCTGCTCACACAGACCCACCAACCCCGCCACAGCCAAATGTGCACGGATATCCTTTGTGGCAAGTCTACCTTACTGGCCTGGAGTGGACGCCTGGTCTCCAGATGCTTCTCATCACCTTTGCAAGTCACTGGCCGGTCTGAGCTCCAGACGCCCTTCATCACCTGTCCACTTCAGTGCCCTTCGAAGGCAGAGCACATAACAGAAGCCTCGACTCTGCTTGACCTCTAACTCCTCACAGCCCTGTTCCTAAACATCAACCTGACCCCTACCATCCCTAGAAACTTAAAAAATTACTAAGTCTGAGCCATAACCTCAATGCAGGGTACACCTCAGCACCACCCTGACCCTAGATATTTGCTACAGGATGCACTCAGATGAGTCAAAGAACATTGGTCATAGTAACAGGCCATTCAGCCCATCAAGAACATGCACCCACTTTAATCCTGCACTAATCCTATTTTAATTCCACTTCCCTTTCCAATTCTGAAATGGCCTCCTCCACTGTCGAGATGAGGCCACACTTAGGCTGAAGGAACAGCACCTTATATTCCGTTTGGGTAGCCTCCAAACTGATGGCATGCACATTGATTTCTCAAACTTCCAGTAATGCCTCCCCCCCCTTCACCATTTCTCGTTCCCTTGCCCCTCTCTCATGGTACCTTCTTGCCCACCCATTGCCTCCTTCTGGTGATCCGCCATCCTTTTACTGTCATCCATGGCCTTCTGTTTCACCTAATGCCTGGTGTTTCTCTCCACCTCCCCACCCCCATCTTTCAAATCAACTACTCAGTGTTTTTTCCAGTCCTGCTGAAGAGGCTCGGCCTCAAATGTCAACTGTATTTCTTTCTATAGATGCTGCCTGGCCTGCTGAGTTCTCCCTGTAGGTGGAACAGTGATTTTATAACTCACCAGCCCCCTCTGACTGCCAGCAACCTCATAGGATGTATAAAGTGCAAGACACAGTCACAATGCTGGAGGAATTCGGCAGTCATGGAGGGAAATGAAGAGTGATGTTTCGGGCTGAGATACTTCATGAGCACTATAGATAAAAACCTTCTTTATACAAATCTTCCACTCCACTTTCCCACTTACAAATGTTGTGGAAAAACTTTTCCAGCTTCTCCCAGCACCAGTCTCCTCATACATTTTACATGCACTGAACTGCTTCCAGACCCCATTCCCAATGTGCTCTCTACCCTGGAACAGATAGAGGGGGCTCTCCTCCGTGCATATCCTGTGTCATTTTGAGGAACGTGTATTCTGTACTGTCCCTACCCTGGGGTTTGTTTTCCGTTAGGTTTAGACCTCTACTTTTGCTTTCTGCACTTGTGTTTGCTTTCTCCTTGGTATTTATAAAGCCGAGGCTTTAGAAAGCATTTGTCAGAGTATTGTGAGCACCTCTGGGCCCTTTATCTAAGAAAAGATGTGCAGGCATTGGAGAGGCTCCGGGGGGGATTCACGGGAATGATTCCAGGCATGAAAGGGTCAAGGTATGAGGAGCAGTTGATGGTGCGAGGTCTGTACTCGCTGGAGTTTAGAAGAATGAGGGGAGATCTCACTGAAACCTATTGAAGCGACGCAGCAGACTTTTAACACTATAAACCAGCGAGATGTATGTTATGTCTCCCCTCCTTTTCCCTTATTAGGGAAGGAAAGAGCATGGGGGATGCCGAATTACTGGGTGAACGAGCAGTCTTTGGGGTACTACAAGTCTGTGTCGTTACTGATGCTTTGCTGCATGCTTGAGTGCTCGGGGGAGGGTGCCGATGCTTTTTTGCTGGTGGGGGGCCGTTGCCTTGCTGCTTCTTGTGTGTGGGAGGGGGGAGCTGGGGAGTGCTTTGGGATTCTAATGTTTAACTGTTATTCCTTCTTTGGGACACTCCTCTGTTTTCGTGGCTGATTGAAAAGGAAAATAATTTCAGTATGTATGTTGTATACGGTTCTCTGACCATAAACGTACCCATTGAACCTATAAAAGGCCTATACAGAGTGGGTATTGAGAAGATGCTTCCTATAGTACGAGAGTCTACGACCAGAGGGCACAGCCTCAGAATACAAGAGATAAGGAGGAATTTCTTTAGCCAGAGTGTGGTGATCTTGTCCAATTCATTGCACAGGCAGCTGCGGATACCAAGTCATGGGAATATTTAAAGCAGAAATTGATAGTTTCTTGATTAGTAAGGGCATCAGAAGTAAGAGGAAGAAGGTCACGATGGAATAGTCATAGAGTAATAGAGAAATACAGCGCAGAAACAGGCCCTTTGGCCCATCTAGTCCATACCAAAACCATTTAAACTGCCTACACCCATCAACCTGCACCAGAACCAAAGCCCTCCAGATCCCTACCATGCATGTACCTAGCCAAAATTCTCTTAAACACTGAAATTGAGCTCACATGCACCACTTGTGCTGGCAGCTCATCTCACACTCTCAAAACCCTGAGAGTGAAGAGGTTACCCCTCATGTTTTACCTCGGACGGTTGAGGAACTTTGGTGTGGGCCCCCAAATCCCAAGAACTTTCCATAGGGGCACAATTGAGAGCATCCCGACTGGCTGCATCACTGCCTGGTATGAGAACTGGACATCTCTTAATCACAGGACTGCAGAGAGTGGTGCGGACAGCCCAGCACATCTTTAGTTGTGAACTTCCCGTGATTCAGGAAATTTGCAAGGACAAGTGTGTAAAAAAGGGACCATAGGATCACTGGGGACCCAAGTCATCCCAACTACAATCTATTTCAGCGGCTACCATCCGGGAAATGATACCACAGCATAAAAGCCAGGACCAACAGGCTCCGGGACAGCTTCTTCCACCAGGCCATCAGACTGATCAACTCACACTGATTGGAGTTTACTCTGTGTTACATTGACTGTTGTATTTATTATAAATTAATTACTATGATTGCACATTTAGACAGAGATGTAACAAAGATTTTTACTCCTTGTGTATGTGAAGGATGTAAGAAATAAAGTCAATTCAATATTTCCCTTAAGCTTCTCACCTTTCACCCTTAGCCATGACCTCTGGTTGTAGTCCCACCCGACCTCAGTGGAAAGAGCCTGCTTGCATTTACCCTATCTATACCCCTCAACTTTTGTATACCTCTATCAAATCTCCACTCAATTTTCTGCATTCTAAATACAGTCCTAACTTACTCAATCTTTCCTGATTACTCAGGTCCTCCCGTCCAAACAATGTCCTTGAAAATCTTCTCCGCAAACTTTCAACCTTATTACATCTTTCTTGCAGGTAGGTGACCAAAACTGTACACAATACTTCAAATTAGGCCTCACCAATGTCTCATACAATTTCAACATAACACTCCATCTGCTGTACTCAGTACATTGATCTTTGAAGGCCAATGTGCCAAGAACTTTCCTTACAACCTTATCTACCCGCGACCCCTCTTTCAATGTATTATATTCCTATCTTCCTAGATCCCTTTATTCTACCACACTCCTCAGACCCCTACCGTTCACTGTGTAAGACCTACCCTGGTTGGTCCTACCGAAGTGCAAAACCTTGTACTTGACTGCATTAAATTTCATCTGCCATTTCTCAGCCCATTTTTCCAGCTGATGCAGATCTCTCCGCAACCCATGTTAACCTTCCTCACAGTCCACTAAACCCCACTATCTTGGTGTATTCTGCCAAATTTCTGATCCAGTTAACCACATTATCATCCAGATCATTGATACTGATGACAAACAACAAAGGACCCAGCACCGGTCCCTGCAGGACTCCACTAGTCACAGGTCTCCAGTCAGAGAGTCAACCACTCTCTGGCTTCTCCCACAAAGCCATTGTCTAATCCAATTTACTACCCCATCCTGAATGCCAAGCAACTGAACCTTCTCACCAAGCTCCCATGTGACACCTTGTCAAATGCTTTGCTAAAGTTCATGTAGACAACATCCACTGCCTTGTTTCATGTATTTTCCTGGTAACTTCCTCAAATATCTGTCTAAGGTTGGTTGGACATGACCTACCTAGTATGAAGCCATACAGACTATCCTTAATCAGTCCATGTCTATCCAGATACTTACAGTATATATCCGGTCCCTCAGAATACCTTCCAATATCTTTCCCACAATTGATGTCTGATTCACCAGCCTATAATTTGTTTCTGTTTAGAGCCTTTTTTAAACAGCAGAACAACACAGGCTATCCTATAACTCTCTGGTATTGCTCTTGTGTCTAACGACATTTTAAAAGAGAGTGGTGAAGATTTGATGTGCTAATTGGCCTAATTCGGCCCTGTGTTTTATAGTTTTGCAGGTATTACTGCAGCAGGTCAATCATCGATGAATGTATGGGTAGACTGTCCCATATATTTGTAAAGAAGATATTGCTAGGTCATCCGGGCTGAGAGTACCTAAAGCTGGAACCTGGATCGGTGCAGGTCTTTCCCTCTGGTTGTATTTTAATGTGTTTTGATACACCCGAGTGTCTTGCTGAGTCTCTGCTGTTGCTGGCTAAAAAAGAGTTACATTTCTATGGATCAGAAGTCAAGAGAAGGCCAAGGAAGGAAGAAAGCTTTCCTTCCTGAAGGGCAGTAATAAAACAGAACATGCTTTTCAACACTCTGGTTCACCGATTAAAATGTTAATATATCTAGCCCTTCTTTTTAATCAAATTCCAGCACTGCATCTGTTGAACCAAACTCAATATCCACTCCTGACAAGGTGGGATTTGACTCAATCTCGGGTTTATTGGGCCAGATCTCTAAATTACTACTTTAAGTATTTGACCGATCTGCCACTGGAAGCCACAGCTCTCATAATGCTGAAGTGAACTTGACGGCTTTCTGAGAACAAAGTCCCAAGCTCCACCAGGCAGCAGTGGTACCAGAGTCTCTCAGTTCCAGCAATCAGTTTCAGTTTGTGATCTCCAGTGTTATCTGATGGCATGAACATCCATTTCCCAAACTTCCAGTAATGGCCTGTATTTCCCCCCCCCCCCCACCACCACTCTCTCCTTCTCTACTCCCCATCCCCTTTTCCTTCTCTCACTTTATCTCCTTTCCAGCCCATCCCCTCCCTGTGGTTCTCCTCCCTCTTTTTTCTTCCATGGCCTCCTTTTCTATCAGACTTCCCTTCTCCAACCCTGTATCTCTTTCACCAATCAATTCCCCAGTTCTTTATTTCACTCCCACCCCTCTTGGTTTCACCTCGTGTTTCTTTCCCTCTTCTCCTCCCACCTTTTAAATCTACTCCTCATTTTTCCCCCCACAGTTCTGCTGAAGGGTCTCAGCCTGAAATGTCGACTGTACTCTTTTCCATAGATGCTGCAAGGCCTGTTGAGCTCCTCCAGCATTTTGTGTGTGTTGCTCGGATTTCCAGCATCTGCAGATTTTGTCTTTTCCGGTGTTATCTGTGTGAATTTGCACCTCCTCCCTGTGACCACATGGGCTTTCTCCAGACACTCCACTTCCTCCCATGTCTCAAAGACCTGCCAGTTGGTAGATTAATTGGCCACTGATATTGTCCCTAGTGTGTAGATGAGAGGTAAAATCCGGGGGCAGTATTGGGAACGTGGGGTAAATGAGATTATGGTAGGATTCGCACAAATCGATACTCCGTGAGCAATTTATCTAACAGTCAGAATCTCATGATTACTTCGCATGAAGCGACCCAGCTCACACTACTGTGCCCCTCGCCTGTCAGTGGTAAGAACCGCAGCCTCACAGCCTAAGCAACAATGGTTTGATCCTAACCTCAGCTGCTACCCACAACCACATGCCAGGTGTTCCAGTTTCCTATGTTACATTACTCCTTAGTGTGTATGAGTGGCAACCCACCAACTAGGAGCTGATGGCCATATGTGAGAAGATGAATGGGAGGGCCATGGGAAAAATAAGCAGAGGGACATCGGGACTGATGGGAGCTGGCATGGATTGAATGGGCTGAGTGGCATGAATTACAATGCTATAAACAAGCTGCTCTTGCTTACCAGTCAAGTTAGCATTTTCTTTTTGAAGCTGGTTCAACTGGTCATTCAACAGCGATATCTAGAACAAAACACGACATGTTATGGGTGATTGATGAGAGTCAGGTTTATTATCACTGACATATCATGAAATTTACTCTTTTGCAACCATAGTACTGTGCAATATACAACAAAATTACTATAAGTTTGAATACGATATATAAAAATATAATTAAGTCGTTCAAACTGAATGCAAAGTAGTAAGCTAGTATTCATGGATCATTCACAAATCTGATGGTGGAGGGGAAGAAGCTGTTCCTAAAGTGTTAAGTATGTGTCTTCAGGTGCTTGTATCTCCTCCTCAATGGTAGCAATGAGCAGAGAATATGTCTAGATGGCAATGGTCCTAACGACAGATGCTGCCTTCTAGACATATTGCCTTTTGAAGATGTCCTCGATGGCTGGAAGGCTAGTGCCCATGATGGAGGTTCCTGAGATAAAAACCCTCTGCAGCTTCTTCTGATCCTGTGCAATGGCCCCTCCATACCAGACAGTGATACAAAGTTCAAAGTAAATTTAATTATCAAACTACATATATCACCATATCCAACCCAGAGATTCATTTTCCTGCTGGCATACTCAGCACATCTTCAGAATAGTAACTCTAACAGAATTAATGAAAGACTGCCCAACTAGGCTATTCAACCATATTGCAGAAGACAACAAATTGTGCAAATACAGAAAGAAGAAACAATAATTTAAGTAAATAAGCAATAAATATCAGGAACATGAGATGAAGAGTCCCTGAAAATGAATCCATTGATTCTGGGTACATTTCAATGCTGAGGCAAGTGAAGTTGAGTGAAGTTAGCCCCTTTGTTCAAGAGTGATGATTGAGGGGTGATAACTGTTCCTAAACCTGGTGGTGTGAGTCCTGAGGCTCTTGTACCTTCTTCCTGATGTGAGCATGACCTGGTGGTGGGGGTCCCTGACAATCGATGCTGCTTTCCTGCAACAACATTTCGTGTAGATGTGCTCAATGGTTTTTATCAGTGATGGACTGGGCCAAATCCATGGCTTTTTGTTGGATTTTCATTTTAAGGGCGCTGGTGTTTTCACATCAGGCTGTGATATGGCCAGGCAATATAATCGCCACTGCACATCCATTTTTGATGTCATGCCGAATCTCCACAAACTCCTAAAGAAGTAGCTGTGCTTTCTTCATAATCGCACTTATGTGCCGAGTGCAGGGCAGATCCTCTGAAATGATAACACTGAAGAATTTCAGCTGTGGTGAGGAACCTCGGAGACCAAGAACAATCAGGAAGCAGCACCGCCACTGTCGCGGATATACCGGATACCAGAAAAACAGCTCCTGCTTCTGTTCTTTTCTGCATTGATTTCAACAAATTAACCAAAGTTAAAGCAATCAAACAACTTTAATCCAACCATGAAGGTAGACCACACTGCATCACTTTTGAGAGCAGCAAGAACCAATGCAGCTGCTCAGCCTTGCTGTCCACTTAGTTCTGCAGATCTGTCCGCAGATTTATTTTCAACCCTCAGCCTGACACACGAATACATCGTGCAGCCCTGAGAACTCCCCTACTGAGAGCTGTGTTGAGATACAATCAGTCAAGGCTGACGTGTGAATTACAACACTAATCTCTTTGTTGTATGGCTCACACTGAGCTTGTGCCATTCATGCCATTATCCAGATGGGAAATACCCAGCAAGCACAGGCAGCATCTATTGAGAGAGAATCAGAGCCAACACCTAAGGTCATTGATCTGATGTGCAATTGTTTTTTTCACCGATGCTGCCTGACATTGAGCTACTTAGTAAAGTTCTGACAGGGATCAGTGCTTCAAACACAGCTTATCACAGTTTATATCAATGACTCGACCGAAGGCACTAAATGTCACATTTCAAAAATTCGCTGGGTACACAAAGTTAGGTGTGAATTAGAGTAGAAAGGAAGATACACTGCAGGGGGCTTCAAGGAGTATAAACAAGCTGAATGAATGGGCAGGACATGGCAGATGGAATACAAATTGATCAAATGTGGGTCTATCAAAGCTAGTGCCCAAATCAGAAAAGCAATGCACTTTAAAATGGTTGGATAAATTTATTGTTATGGTGTAAAAAATAAATATGCACAAAATGTACAAAGAACTAAACTGTTTTATTAAGGATATCTATTGCACGCTACCAGTTCAGAGCGGAGAGCCCACTTAAGGAATTTGCTTTGGAAAATGACGAGTCAATCTTTTCTGTTGGTACTTAGGTAACAATACTTTATCAAAAATATAACTTATTCTGGCTTACTCCCCCTTTCTGATGAAGCGACTTGCCCCGAAACATTGACTCTTACTCATTTCCATAAATGCTGCCTGACTTGCTGAGTTCTTCCAGCATTTTGTATGTTTATGATATTTTCATTTCTAGTTAATTAAAGTAGCAGTGCCTCCTCTACCACTTCCAATGCAATCAGAATTCCCCTGCCTAGAGGCAGGCAGGGCATTACTGTAAGGAAAAAAAACTCCCTGTAGGAACACATTTTAACTTGTAAGACCATAAGATATAAGAGTAGAATTAGGCCATTTGGCCCATCAAGTCTGCTCTGCATTTGATCATGGTTGATCCATTTTCCCCCTCAGCCCCAATCTCTTGCCTTCCCACCATATCGCTTCATGCCCTGACCAATCAAGAATCTATCAACCTCTTCCTTAAATATACAGCTGTCTGTGGCAACATATTCCACACTCTCTGGCTGAACAAATTCCTCCTCATCTCCATTCTGAAAAGATGCCCCTCTATTCTGAGGCTGTGTCCGTTGGTCTTAGACTCTCCCATCATAGGAAACATCCTCTCCAAATCCACTCTGTCAAGACCTTGTTTGTATTGAGACTGATTCTTCTTGCATTATATTTCAATGATTTGGATGATGGAATTTACAGTGTTGTTGTAAAGTTTGCAGATGATACAAAGAGAGGTGGAGGGGCAGGTAGTTTTGAGGAAGTAGAGTTGTCACCGAAAGAATTAGACAGATTAGGAGACTGGGCAAATGAATGGCAGATGGAATACAGTGTCAGATAAGGATTCCTTTATTCCCACTCTTTGCCTCCTGCCAATCAGCCACTGCTTTATCCATGCTAGAATCTTTCCCACAATACCACAGGCTCATAGCTTGTTAAGCGCCCTCAGGTGTGGCACCTTGTCAGCCTTCTGAAAATCCAAGTACACAATATCCACCAATTCCCCTTTGTCTATCCTGCTTGTTATTTCTTCAAAGGATTCCAACAGATTTGTCAGGCAAGATTTCCCCTTGAGGTCTATTTTATCATGTGCCTCCAAGTATCCTGAAACCACATCCTTAACAACTGACTCCAACATCCTCCCAACCAATAAAGTCAGACTAACTGACCTACAGTTTCCTTTCTTCTATCTCTATCCCTTTTTGAAGAGTGGAATCACATTTGCAATTTTCCAGTCTTCCAGAACCATTCCAGAATCTAGTGATTCTTGAAAGATCATTACTAATGCCTTTATGATCTCTTCAGCCACCTCCTTCAGAACACCAGAGTGTGCACCATCTGGTCCAGGTGACTTATCTACGGTACGTTCAGACCTTTCAGTTTCCCAAAAACCTTCTCCCTAGTTATGGTAACTTCACACACTTCATGACCCCTGACACCTGGAACTTCCACCATAGTGTCTTCCACGGTGAAGACTGATGCAAAATACTCATTCAGTTTATCCACCATTTCCTTGTCCCCCATTATTGCCTCTCCATCAAGTAGTCCGATATTCACTCTTTCCTCTCATTTACACTTCATTTATCTGAAGAAATTTTTGGTATCCTCTTCAATATTATTGGCTACCTTACTTTTGTATCCATCTTTACCTTTTTTTTAGTTACATTCTGCTGGTTTTTAAAAGCTTCCCAATCCTCTAACTTCCCACTAATGTTTGCTCTATTATAAGCTCTATTTAGCTTTTATGTTGACTTTGACTTCCTTTGTTAGCCATAGTTGTCATCTTTCTATTTAGAATACTTCCTTCTCTTTGGGATGCATATATCATGTGCCTTCCAAATTACTTCCAGAAATTCCAGACATTGTTGCTGCTGTCATCCCTGCCAGTGTTCTTTTTCAATCAATTCTGACCCACTCTCATGCCTCTGTAATTCCCTTTACTACACTGTAATACTGATATATCTGACTTTAGCTTCTCCTTCTCAAATTCCAGAGTGAATTCAATCATATTATGATCACTTTCTCCAAAGGGTTCTTGTACCTTATGCTCTCTAATCAATTCCAGATCATTGCACAGTACCCAGTCCAGCATAGCTGATCCCCTTAGTGGGCTCAACCACGAGCTGCTCAAAGAAGTCATCTTGTAGACATTCTAGAAATTTCCCCCTCTAGGAATCCAGCACCAACCTGGTTTTCCCCAATCTACCTGCATATTAGAACCCCCCAGGACTATTGTAACATTGTCCTTGGAGGCATGCATTTTCTAACTCCCATTGTAATTTGTAGATCACATCCTTATTACTGTTTGGGGGTCTGTATACAACTCCCATCAGGGTCTTTTTACCTTTGCAGTTTCTTAGCTCTATCCACAATGACTCAACACCTTCTGATCCTATGTCACCTCCTTCTAATGATTTAATTTGATTTTTTTTAATTCAGCAGAGCCAAGTCACTCCCTCTGCCTTCCCGCCTGTCCTTTTGATACAACGTGTATCCTGGACATTAAGGTCCCAATTATAATCTTCTATTAGCCATGAGTCAGTGATGCCTGCAAGTATACTTGCCAATCTGTAATGATGCAGCTGATTCATCCATCTTACTCTTATATACTGTGCTCATTCAAATATAACACCTTCAATCCTGTATTCACCTTTTTCGATTTTGTCCAATTGCAACTCATCCTGGTGACTGCAATTATGCCCGGTCAACAGCCTCTCCTTGCTAGCAGTCTCACTACACATTGCCCCTGTTTATAAACCAACTACCCCATCCTCAGCTCCATTACTCCATTTCCCATTCCCCTGCCAAATTAGTTTAAACCCTCCTGAACAACTCTAGCCAACCTACCCACAAGGATATTGGACCCCCTCAGATTCAGGTGTAACCCATTCCTTTTGTATAGTTCATACCTTTCCCAATGATCCAGACATCTGAACCCCTGCCCCCGCACCAGTTACTCAGCCACAAATTCACCTGCCAGATCATCCTGTTCTTAGCCTCACTGGCACGTGGCACAGGCAGCAATTCCAGAGATTACTACCCTGAAGGTCCTGTTTCTCAGCTTTCTACCTGACTCCCTAAAATTTCTCTTCAGGACCTCCTCACCTTGTCGTCTTATGTCTTTGGTGCTGTTATGTGTGAAGCCAAGCAGAGCTGCAGAACGGATGCTGCTAATGAGAGAGAGAGACGCATAATTCGGTATTTTGGCGTCTGCACTGATACTGCCACGGACATTCTGCTTTGAACATGAACTGCTCGTTAACACTCCTGCTGAGACAACAGGAAGTGGTGAAGTTTGATGGACTGGTGGTACCCCATCGGGGTGGGGGGAGGGAATAAAATAGCGGGTTTGCTAAGACACAGGCAGACACGTCACAAGACCCTGGAGAGAGCACTGTGCCCCCACAAGTTGGTGGGAGTTTGCAGGACTGATTCGCGGGACTCGGCCAGAGGCTTACAGGGTGTAAAGGTACGAACAGTGGGGACCTGTTGTGTGTCCACCCTTGGCTGGGTGACGGGTTCACCACGGAGGAACAGTCGCACCTGGAATGGAGGAGTCACAGTCGGTGACCACAACGGGACAAGAAGACCACAGAAGGGTTGCCTGAAATTTCAGCTATATCTCACTCTCTCCAATGGTACCACAACAACTACCTCGAACTACACTAAACTGAACTGAACTCTGCTTCACTTGAAGACTGATCATTTACCCCGAGACCGATAGAGCTTTGCTGATTCCTATTCCTATATTTCTATGTATATGTGTATATTATCATTGCTTACCTGTTACATTTATATCCTTGCATTTAGTGTACTGTATTACTTCATTTGCTAATAAACTTTATTAGCTTCTAGTAATTACAGACTCCAACCAGTGTTCCATTTCTGCTGGTCTGACAACCCAGTTACGGGGTATGTAACGGTGCCAATATGTACCAAAACTTCTGGCTGCTCACCCTTGCCCTTGAGAATGCCCTGGACCTGATCAAAGACATCCCGGACGCTGGCACCAGGGAGGCAACGTAGAATAATACAGCACAGTACAGGCTCTTTGGCCCACAATGTTGTGCCGACCCTTAAACCCTGCCTCCCATATATCCCCCCACCTTAAATTCTTCCGATTCAGAGAATCCTTAATTCAGAGAGTAAGAATTCTAGTTGTTGTGATTTCTTAAGTCCTTGGATTAAATCTTGAACAGCCAGCAGCTGTTCCGTTCCAGCCCATTGCAAATATAATCAGGCGTAGGGCGGACCCCCATTCAACAGGTTGGTACAATGCAGCAAACGTTATGGATACAACTCCCTTTTCAATAAACCCTTTGTTTCCTGATCTTCGCTCCATAAACCTTGATGTACAACATTGATGTTTCAACAAAGCAGGTGAATTATGAGTACATTGACCCACTAAGTGCATTGTCACCACAACATAGAATCTGACTATCAGTACTTCCAGGCTAGGGAATATAAAACTTTCTGTGAGAAAGGAAGATGCCAGATTAAAAAAATAAATATGAGCACCTATCACACTGACAAAATACCACCCAGGTATGTCTACAGCGCACACAGAACCTCATCTCTGTTCCTCTGACCGGGTAATCTTCTATCATCACTGCAGTCCTTCTCACCTCTCTGCTCAGCTGAGCCACAACACCAGACTCAGTGCCACTGTGGCTCTCCCCCACCCCCCAGGTCTTCCCACCCAATAGTATCTACAGGTATACTTGCTATCGAAGGGAACGGCCATAGGTGTACTCTGCATTTCTCCTCCTCCTGACAGTCAACCAGTTACCCGTTTCCTGCAAGTTAGGGGTAACTACCTCCCTGAATCACCTCCTCATTCTCCTGAATGAGTTGAAGGTCATCCAGCTGCAGCTCCAGTTCCTTAAAACGCTCTGGAGGTAACAGCAGCTCAGTGCAGCTGGTGCAGGTGTGTTTATCCGGGAGGCGGGAGGTCTCCCTGTCTTCGCACATCCCACATACAGAACACAACACCGCCACTGGAGCCATTCCCACTAATAGACAGGGAACGAACAACTGCGAGCAGAGAGACAGGACAATCTACCTCACCCACGCCTGAACATCTTGACCGCGGGATTTAAAGCAGGACACGCATTCGCAATAGAGTCCGCAGTACCTCCACGCTTTTCCGTGACAACCTGACTGCAATTGAGATTGGGGCTGTGAGCCGCCTCCTCCAACCATCGTCCAGGTGAAGACACTCCCAAATACTGCTGGAGCGGGAGTTTCCAAATCAGAATGGTGGAGATGAGCTGCAGGTGGCGACGGTGTCGCCTCTAAGCTTCCCAAGTAAAAACTCAGGACGCCAGTTTTCTCTCCGTAAGGATGATTGATTGTTAACTCAGCCGCTGTGTCTTTCCCATCCCAGTATCTGCAAGCTTTCTTCACAGATATTCTGTATGATTTTGTTTAAAATCTGAAATGAACTTTGAAAGCAACTGTATTTATGAAACAAATCAAAGTTTGATCTCAGAATTTTTCCAGGACCAAAATAATCTAACACTTCATTGTCCTCCTGTTCGATACTTACAAATAAAACGGGTGAAGGATACTTCACAGAGCTTTTACTAAACATAGAGTAGTACAGCACAGTACAGGCCCTTCGGCCCACAACGCGGACTTAAAAAAAACTAAAATCTCTAAAGTCACGGCGAAAGGTTTCCGTGATCCAAATCAAAAGTGGCAAAAGCCTGTAATCAATAAGATGTTGATATTTTTCCAACTTACCGGTTGGTTCTGACACTGGGGTTGTTTTACATGGCGAAGTACCAACCAAACAATTACCCCAAGAAGAACCAGAACAACACAAAGCAGCGCCAACGCAATGCCTTTCAGCCGTCTGGGGCTGTTAGACATTCCCTTTCCAGTTGCCATTGGCTTGCGAACTAACATCGTACAACTGAAAAGTTGTTGCATAACCCGGGGATTTTATCTAATTCCGGATATTATCTATGATCGGAAATCACGTGCTCCGCTAATTTATTCATATTTCGGAACTGGGGGAATTTTTCTGGCTTCTTCAAAATCAGTGCGAGTTGAACAAGGTCCCTGAAGATCACTAGTTAACCACAATCAGCCATCATCCCAGTTTATTAATCTGAATTTGAACTCCACACGACCCAGCATTTAACACTCACGCTTCCACCTGTCCTTAATGTTAGTTTAATTTCGGGTCAATTTGTACTTTGTGACTTTTGATCGTTTTGCATGTAACTTCGTATTTGACAACCTCAGCAAAATTCTTCAGCGCTTTTACCACATCACCCAGTCCTGTCTGTCCCCTGATCGCGCGCGACCGGCTGAGAAAGAGAAGCGACAAGAGGCAAACAAAGGAGTTTAATTCCCACATGTGCGAGGTGTTCCAAGACCAGGTCAAAGCAGGACTTCCACAGGGAATGTCAGCGCCTCTGGGGGTGTTGTGAAAGAGAGAGGGCCGAGAAATGCAAGTGCACGGTTTTCTGAAGGTGGCATTGCAGGCAGATAGGGCAATGAAGAAGTTTTTTTTTATATGGTATGCTTTTTTTTATATGGTATCAGCCAGAGTATTACCGTCTGCAAGTTGTGACGTTATATTGCAGTTCTGCAAAACATTGGCGAGGCTGCATTTGCAAAATCACATTCCATTTTGGTCATCCCGCTGTAAGAAGTTCTTCAACTGGAAGGGGTGCAGAGGAGATTAACGAGGACGTTGTCGGGACTGAATTACGGAGAGAGACGGAGCAAATTACGACTGGTTTCAATGGAGCGCAGAATAATGAAGGGTGGTCTTGAAGAAGTCCAGCAGATCGCGAGGGGGCATATATAGGGTTAATATGCACAGTCGTTTCCCCAGGGCTGGGAAATCAAGAACGAGAGAGCAGAGATTTAAAATGAGAAAGGGAGTAATTTAATCGGACGGTGGCCAGTGGAGGAAATGGTTGAGGCAGGAACATTTAGAAAGTATATGGGTAGAATTCGGCACTGGAAACACAAGAGATTCTGCACACGTTGAAAATCAGCACTTAAGTCTCAGGAGGGAAATAAACAGTCAACGTTTCGGGCCAAGACCCTTCACCATGTGGGTGGGGGGAGGGGAAGGATTGGAATTGGACTGTTATCGTACGTACCAAGATAAATCAAAAACTTGTCTTGCATGCTGTTTGTGCAGATCAAATTATTACACAATGTATTGAGGTAACGCAATCATGCAGAACAAAGTTTAGTTCAGGTAATCAAAAGTGCAAGGTGAATTGTGAGGTCAGTAGTCCATTTTGTACTAGGGGAACCATTTTAACAGTCTTGTATCTGTCCTTCAGCTTTTAGGCTTTTGTATCTTCTGCTGGATGGAAGAGGGGAGGAAAGAGAATGTCCGGGGCGGGTGGATCTTTCATTATGCCAGCTGCGTTACTGAGGTGCTGGTACCACACAAAGCCCGACTGCGCCAGCCTCCGGGGTTTAGACGCTCCTACTCTCCAGAATACGGATAGAGATTCAGGCCCGCCCTGCTAATTGGTAGCCATGTTTTGGCGCCAGGATTTTAATATCTAAAGAGCACCCGAGGTTCGGTGCTGGAGCTGTTGGACCGATGGGAGAAGGGAGTAATACAAGAAGGGAAGGAATTATATTGACTCGACTTTGAATTGGGCATACTATATCTTGTTGGAAAACATCCCACTGGGGCGTGTAGGCTTTGTCATCATTATGAAACAGTTGAACACATTATTTTACAAGGTGAAGCATATAAGGTTGGAAGAAGGCAAATGCAGGTACATTACTAGCTTTGAGGGTTGGCAGTTTTCATTTAAAAACTTCGCTAAGTTGTGGAAGTGCCTTTAATTTAATTCATAATATTGTCTTTCATTATTTAAAATCTGTAGGGCTTTTGGGGTAATTAAATTTTCAGTTGATGCATAACTAGCAGGGGCTTTCTTTCCCAACTCTACACCAGACTCCAGCCCAGCCAGTGGTGGTAATGCACCTTTAAGTTGGGCTGCCAACTGCCATTAAAAATCAGAAGAAGAAAAAATGAAGGAGATTTGGTGCTCAATCGTCAGCTCAACCTTGGATTCTCACCTAGCATCTAGTTTGGATGTTATTTTGAAGGTCACGTTGCTGCAACACGTAAAATGTGTCTCAAATTTCATCAGACAATGTTTCTCAAATTCCAAGGCATGATTTTGCATTTATGCAAACGGATGCTTGACCTCCTCACTGGAATGCCACAATCTGTTCGGATCAGGCATAACATCTCCACCTTGCTGACAATCAACATATTTGCACCTCAAAGGTGTCTGCTTAGCCCACTGCCTTACTTTCTGTACATTTATGATTGTGTTGCTAGGCACAGTTCGTATGCCATCTATAAATTTGCTGACAACAATTATTGTTTGCAGAATTTCAGATGTTGATGAGAAGGCATACTGGAGCGAGGTATATCAGCTGGATGAGTGGTGTAGCAGCAACAACCTTGCACTCAAAGTCAATAAGAGCAAAGAGCTGATTGTGGACTTCAGAGAGGGTAAGATGAAGGAACACAGACCAGTTCTCATAGAAGACTCATCAGTTAATAACTCATCAGGGGTGATTGATAAGTTTGTGGCCTAAGGTAGAAGGAGATGAGTTATTAACTTCAAACTTTCTGCATAATCACTCAAAGAGTTGAACTGCACGTGCATGGAATGAGAGCTGTATAACTCATCTCCTTCTACCTTGGGCCTCAAACTTATCATCACCCCTGCTGTGGACACTTTCTGGAGGTCCAAGATCCGTATGCTCCATGACCACTGGACTAAGTGTGTAAATGTAGGAGGGGACTATGTTGAAAAATAAATGTGCTAGGTTTTCTAAAATAGACTCCTTCTACTTTAGGCCACAAACTTATCAATCACCCCTTGTAATTTGTTCAGCCAGGCCAGTTTCTGTTTGGATGTTGCAATTTTGTTCACACTCACTTTCATTCCTGACTACAATTCAATTGCATCTTTACCTGTGGTTTCCATTGAAACAGTGATTTTCACTGTTCAATTGAATTTATGCTGAGCTTCAGTTAGGAGCCATTTTTGAATGCTTTCTTTTAAGATTCCATAAACTAAATGATCTTTCAGTGCATGACTAAGCCCATTACCAAACTGATAATGCTCAGACAATCTCCTCAATAGTAGCAAATCTAATTTCTGATGGTTTGGTTGGAACTGTCAAACTTCGAAGCAAACTGTATGTCTTTAAACCCAACAAACTCAGCAAATCGTACTCAGTTCTCATGGTTATTCCACTTGCTTCAAAATACTGTTCCAGTAGCTCAATGTACATGAGCTATTGAGATTGATTAAACCCATCAATCCTTCCATTTCTGATATTTTTAATGATTAAAATCACCCAGTACTCACTGTTTATAACCCCTGAATTCCTTTGTTTCTCGAAAGTCTCTTCATGCTCTGGGCTATCTCGTTTAAATTCAAAAGTTCCTTACAGTGTTGCTTTCAGCTTAAACACTGTGCTGTGCTTGAACATGTAAGTAGCTGTCTCAGGTTTGTTTTAAAAATGTCACCAGTGCTTTGTACCCGTATGTTTGTAACTTCAAAACATTAAACTGATTCAAAGAATCTCATGGATACTCAAAAATTATTGAAATGTCAAATACACAACACAGAGAGGGTAGGCTGAAGGGCCGATTTCCATGCTGTATAGCTACAGAGCCTATAAAAAGTATTCACCACCCCCCGAAAGTTTTCATGTTTTATTGTTTCATAATATTGAATCACAGTGGATTTAATTTGGCATAAGTGTTCACCTCCTTTAAAATGACACACAAAGTCATCACTGGTGCAGCCAATTGTCTTTAGAAGTCACAAAATTAGTTAAATGGGGATCTATTTTTGGAGACCCGTGTGCAGTCAAGGTGTTTCAATTGATTGTAGTAAAAATACACCTGTATCTGGAAGGTCCAACTGCTGGTGAGTCACTGTCCTGGCAAAAACTACACCACAAAGATAAAAGAACGCTCCAAGCAATTCTGCAAAAAAAGTTACTGAAAAGCACACGTCAAGAGATAGACACAAGAAAATTTCCAAGTCACTGAATAACCCCTGGAGTACAGTTCTCAATCATCAAGAAATGGAAAGAATATGACACAGCTGTAAATCTGCCTCGAGCAGGCTGTCCTCAAAAACTGAATGACCGTTCAAGAAGGGGTCTAGTGAGGGAGGCCACCAAAAGACCTATGGCAACTCTGGAGGAGTTGCAAGCTTCAGAGGCTGAGATGGGAGTGACTGCACACAACAACTGTTGCCCAGGTGTGTCACCAGTCGCAGCTTTATGGGAGAGTGGCAAAGAGAAAGCCACTGTTGAAAAAAAAACTGACATGAGATCTCAGCTAGAGGTTGCCAGAAGGCATGTGGGAGACTCTGAAGTCAGCTGGAAGAAGGTTCAATAGTCTGATGACTATCAGACTAAATGCTATGTTTGGCATAAGCCAAACACTGCACATCATCAAAAGCATCCCATCCCTACCATGAAGCATAGTAGTGGCTGCATCACGCTGTGGGGATGCTTCACTGCAGCAGGCCCTGGAAGGCTTTGTGAAGGTGGAGGGTAAAATGAATGCAGCAAAATACGGGGAAATCCTGGAGGAAAATATGATGCAGCCTGCAGGAGAACTGCAACTTGGGAGAAGATGCAAGACAATGACATCAAGGCACAAAAACACAGGAATGGCTTAAAAACAACAAAGTTAGTGTCCTAGAGTGGCCAAGTCAGCGTCTAGACCTCAATACAATCGAGAATTTGTGGCTGGACTTGAAAAGGGCTGCTCAGTCATGATCCCCATGCACTCTGACAGAGCTTGAGCAGTTTTGTAAAGAAGAATGGGAAAAATTGCAGTGTCCAGATGTGCAAAGTTGATAGAGACCTACCCACACAGACTCAAGGCTGTAATGCTGCCAAAGGTGCATCTATTAAATACTGACTTAAAGGGGGGGGGGAATAATTATGTGATTAATTATTTGATGTTTTATTTTTGTAATTTATTTGGATCACTCAGTAGAGATTTGTTTTCACTTTGACATGGAAGAGTCTTCTTCTGTTGATCGGTGTCAAAAAGCCAAATTAAATCCATTATGATTCAATGTTGCAGAACAATAAAACATGAAAATTTCCAGGGGAGGTGAATAGGTACTGTATATGACTCTATGGCCCTGTACGTCCAGCTGCTGTTCCCATTTACTGAGTTCATAAATTTAAACTGAAGAGGAGCATCGAAGACAAATCATCAAGTGTTCAACATAACATAGCCAAAGCACATAGATCC
The DNA here is from genome assembly GCF_030144855.1 of Hypanus sabinus. Lineage (NCBI taxonomy): Eukaryota > Metazoa > Chordata > Chondrichthyes > Myliobatiformes > Dasyatidae > Hypanus > Hypanus sabinus. The sequence continues at coordinate 28,461,154 of NC_082721.1, forward strand.
AATATTAAAAGATAGCTTTAAAGAAAAAAAAACTAGACAGCAGGTTGTAGGAACTTTTATACTATTGCAGAATGTTATAGTGGCTTCACACAAGAATTCAATGAAACTGTGAAAGAAATAAATGGGAAAGCAACAAAGTAAAACAACCATGGATGAACGTCAAAGATGTGGTACACTGTGTGCAGAGACAGAAGCTAAACCCTTTCGATCAGAATCTGATACAGAGAAAGAAAATGAAAATCTACAAAGGAAAACAAGAGAACGCAGGCTCCAAAGGCAGCAAGGAAGGAAATGTTTGGAACCTGGAAAGAGTGGGTCATGAGCACCTGTGAGAAAAGAGCAGTGTGTTAGGTTCCTAGAAGTAATGCAGTGGAGAAAAGTTATGTGCAGGAAGCAAATGAAACACATTGTCGCGATATTAAAACAGTCCCAGAAGCAGCATAATTTAGAGAAAGGGCAGTGTGGAACCATGAAATGTCTTGCAAAAGCTTCAATATCAAAGGGAAAGCGAAAGAAATAAACTGAATAAAATATTTTCTATCTGTCCATTGGCCCTTTTGGCCCCTGTGCAGCAACCCCCACAACTGCCGATTAACCTAATCATAGAACAACGTACAATGACCAATTAACCTACTAACTGGTTTGTCTTTGGACAGTGGAAGAAAACTAGAGCACTCAGAGAAACCCACGCATTCCAAGGGGAGGATGTTCAGACATTTTGCAGTGGACATCAGGATTGAAATTCAATCTCTGACACCCCGACCTCTCAGAACACCGTGCTAACTTCTCAGTTATCAAACCCGAACAATGTAACTACAAAACCATTAGACACAATTAACTGGATTTGTCTTTTGCCATCAACTGAGGTAAATTGGTTAATTTGGTAAATAAATAAACAGTTTACTATTACCTCATTTACATGCAACTGAAAGAGTGAGAAACTTGTCTTGCTTAAGTTTCATTTGGATCAATTTCTCACAATAGTGCATTAGGGTAGTACAAATTAAAGCAATAACAAGAGTGCAGAATAAAGTTACAGAGAAAGTGCAGGGCTGATAGATGGTAAGGTGCAAGATCATAGTGAGGTAGACTGTGAGGCCAAGAGTCTATCTTATTGGACTCATTCATTTCAATTGTTCTATGACAGAAGGATTGAAGCTGTCCTTGAGCCTGGTGGTACGTGCTTTCAGGCTTTTGATATCTTCTGCCTGATGGGAGGGGAGGTCAAGAGAGAATGGCCACTGTGGGTGAGGTCTGTGATTATTCTGTCTGCTTTACCAAGGCAGCGAGTATAAACAGAGACCCTGGGGCGGAGGCTGCTTTCCTTGATGTGCTGAACCGTATCTACAACTGTCTACTGTTTCTTGTAGTCACGGGCAGAGCAGTTGCCATACCAAGCCCTTATACACACAGACACAGTTGGACGCTTTCAATGACGCATCGATAAAAATTGATGAGGGTCAAAGGAGACATGCCAAATTTATTCAGCTTCTTGAGGAAGTGGAGTCACTAATGAGCTTTCTTGGCCATGGTGTCAGGATAGGCTGTTGGTGATAATCACTCCTAGGAGCCTAAAGTCCGCAGCCCTCTCAACCTCAACACCACTGATGTAAAGTGCTTGTGCACGGCCTCCCCCAACCATCCTCCGTGGCATCAATGACCAGCTCTTTTGTTTTACTGACTTTGAGGGAAATTCGCTATGTCATTTCACTTGGGCTCCCTGTCCCCTTCCCGTACTCTGCCCACTACGATGATCTCACCTGCAAACGTATAGATGTGTTTGCAGCAGAATCTGGACACAACAGTTGTGAGCGTACAGGGAGTAGGGCAGGGGGATGAGGACTCTGCAGAATCTGACCACAGGGTCATGAGCGTACAGGGAGTAGGGCAGGGGGATGAGGACCCTGCAGAATCTGACCACAGGGTCATGAGCGTACAGGGAGTAGGGCAGGGGATGACTGGATGCTGCCTTGTGAGGCACAAAGTTGAGAGTAATCTTGATGAAAGTGTTTTTACCTATCCTTACTGCTTGTGGTCTGCTAATCAGTCACAAATCAGAGGTGGTGACAAATCAGCATGTAGGACGGAGATTGAAAATCTGGCTGGGTGGTGCCACAACACTAACCTCTTATTCAATGTTGACAGCAACTTCTCACATCTCAATGTCAGTAAAACGCAAGAGGAAACCCGGAGGGCCATGAGCCAGTCCTCATCAGGGGTTCAGAAGAGGAGAGGGTCAGCAACCTTAAGAGAATCTTCCCTGGGTTCAGCACATAACTGCCTTTACAGAGCCTCGACTTTCCTAGAAGTTTACAAAGATTTGGCATGTCAGCTAAAACTTTGATGAACTTCTTTAGATGGGTGGTACAGAGTATATTGACTGGTTGTATCATGGCAAGTTATTGAAACATTAATGCCTTTGTATGGAAAAGCCTACAAATAGTAGTGGATATGGCCCAGTCCATCATAGTTAAAGTCCTCCCCACCATTGAATACATCTATAAGGAACGCTGTTTTAGGAAAGGAATATCCATCACCAAGGACCCTCACCATCTAAGCCATGCTCTTCTCATGCCACTGCCATCATAGAGAAGTTATAGAAACCTCAGGACCTGCACCACCAGGTTCAGGAAAGGTTATCACCCCTCAACTACCAGGCTCCTGAACCAGCAGGGATAATTTCATTCAACTTCACTTGCCCCATCACTGAACGGTTCCACAATTTATGGACTCACTTTCAACGACTCTTCATCTCATGTTCTCAATATTTATTGCTTACTTTTTACTTTTTTACTCTATCTTTTGTATTTGCATAGTTCACTGATTTTTTGTGCAGTGATTGTTCTCGATCCGGTTGTGTGCGGTCTTTCATTGTGTTTTCTTGTACTTACTGTGATTTCTCACAAGAACGTTAATCTCAGGGTTGTATATGGCGACGTATGTGTACTTTGATAATAAATTTACTTTGAGCTTTGAAGTCAAGGATCCAATTGTAAATGGAAGTGTTGAGTCCCGGGTCTAAAGGTTTGGAAATAAGTTTGTTTGGAATTAAAGCATTGACAGATCGGGTAGGCAGTAACCAGTAGTGTATTGTATGCATTTACTGCCTAGATGGACCAGAGATGATTATGGGGCAAGTGAGATGGTGTCTGTTTTGGTGGTAGGTGATTACAGGCAGTGTGGTGCTGTTCACATCTTTGTGACTTCGGTGCATCAGCAATACAGTTAGTGTAAACAGGATGTGATTGAGATCAGGCTCCCCCAATTAACATCTCACACTATCCCGGATTTATCATTAAGTCCCTCAGCTTTACACCAGCTTCTTCCACTGTGAACTGCTTCTTTTAAATGGAGTTATTGGGCTTCCTTAATAAAGAACGTGAAGGCTATTTTTTATGTTTTTATTTTGCTTCTTTTCATATTAATATTTTTAATTTGCTTTCTGTTGAAATCTCCAAGAGGACCACAACCTTGTCATGGTTTGCTGCCTTGCGTGCCTCAATGACCCAGAGAGTTACGTTGGCTGGAGTCGGGGCTTTGTACTTTGGCGTTGGTAGGGTCACCCATGCCAAACTGGTCAAATGGTAGAGGCTAGACTAAGAGTGGTCCACTGGTTCTCCAGGTTCAGGGGATCAGGTCAGGGCCAACAATCCTGACTGGTAAACAAGATTGTTACAGGGACAACAATGAAGAATCTTTCTGTATCTGAGTGTGATGGTATTCCTGAGTCTCCACCCAGGACTTGCAGTGAAAACCGAGGAAAATGGAAGTTACTGTCATGACGAAGGAATCCATGAACACCGCCAGAGATGGAGGACATTCATTGCTGCCCTAAAAGCCAGTTTCGTAACAAGTAGGAAGTAACTTATTAACTGCCAAAAAGAGAGAGGCAGGAAATTCCAGAGCACAGAATCCAGACCACAATGAGAGGAGTATCGATATCATTAACCCAGGGATACAGGGATTGGAAGGACAAATGCTTTTTAAAGCATTTAATTATTTTTAAATTGAGGCGTTGCTTAACTGGACAACAGTAAAGGTCACTGAGCACAGGATCATGGATTTATGAGACCGTGCAAGAGAAGCTGTTTAAAATTGGATGATTATCTATTCCTCAGATGCTAGAGACAGGGGAACAAGGGAGACTCGGTAGCGGAACCTATGGTGAAAAGACCAATGCTGGAAGAACTCAGTAAGTTGGTTGTTGGGGAGGCTTGGGAGTGTGAGGGGTGGCCAAGTCATTGGGCATATTTAAGGCAAAGATAGATAGGTTCCTGATTAGCCAGGGCATCAAAGGGTATGGGGAGAAGGCAGGGTGTGGGAAGAATTGGATCAGCCCATGATTGAATGGTGGAGCAGACTCGATGGGCTGAATGGCCTACTTCTACTCCTGTATCTTATGGTCTTATGGTCCCAGCTATGCTACTACCTGGTCAGCTGGAACTGCTCTCGGACCCAGGGCCCGAGGTACCTCTCTGGAGAGTGTCTGTCCCACATAACGTGAGCCGTTTGCAGCGCTGCCCACCCTGCCTTTCCATGACACACTGAGACCGCTGTTGTTCTGCTCGTGCACACCTTTCACTTCCTTGCTTTCGGCTGCTGACCAGACTCACCACGGCGGCAGGGCAGCTCCGCAGTGGAACTCTCTTTATGCAGGGGTCCTTCCTATGTCCATCGGGAACCTGGGCGGAGGGGGTGGGCAGTACTGTGCAACAGGATTTTAAATTGGTTCACTGACACACCGTCCATTCGGCGGCCGGGAGGACTCAGTGTGTCACGTTGATATGGAGTGTGAGAGGTTGCTGCCCCTGTCTGCATATCTGAAAGGACTGCTAATCAGAGCTTGTTTACACTTCAGCCCCACGCTCCTGATCCTGTATATGGGCACGCGGTACGGAAGGGCATGGGTCACTCAGAGGATCTACTGGTAGGCTTGGTCCTAGGCATGGCCATGGTGATCAGGTGATGGGCAGTCGAGGACTCTGCCCTGGCCGACTGCCTGCCCTTCTTCTGGGAATACGTTTGTGCCTGGGTGTCCTTGGAGAGGGAATATGCAGTCACCATGGGTACAGTGGGGGGGGGGGGGATTTTCCTTCCCAGGGAATTGACTGCTTTTAGACAGTAATAATCATATCTTAATTTGAATTTGTTCACTGTCTTGACGTTTGCATTTTGTGTATTTTTGTGTGAATAAACTTATGCTCTTTTGTTTAAAAAATAACTCAGAAGGTCAAGCAGCATCTGTGAGGGGCAGGCAGTCGGCCCGGGCAGAGTCCTCAACTGCCTAAAGATGTAAATCAACATCAACCAACGTCAACTAACATCAACCAACATCGACATAACATCAACCAATATCAACTGGAATCTGAAGGAAGAAACAAAATGCTATCAGAACTCAGCAGGTCAGGCAGCATCTGTGGCAGAACATCGTCGACATTTCCGGGCAAGACCCTCATCTTGGCATCAGGAAACAACTTCTGTGAGGCAGATATTGACCAATGGGGTCAACCCCAGATGGGGGAGATGAGAGAGAAGCATTAGACTGGATGAGATACTAAAAGGGATGGAGACAAATAGTAGAGTGGGGTTTGATATTAAAGGGTGTTAGGCGAGATGTGAAAGCACAGTTGGATTGGGTGGACTATCACAGGCTTTGGTGAGTCAGGGTTGTGGAGAACATTTAAGGAAGCAGGGAAGAGGGGGAAATAAGGAATAGACTGGATCAGGTTAATGTACTGTATTGTGCTAAGAAAGGCAAAAGAAGATTGAACTGGTGAGATATTTAAAGAAGGAGTGAGGGTGAAATTTCTGACCCCCACCCCACTCCCCATCCAGCACGTCAGTGCTCCCAATTGTCGTGATCTGCAGCCAGAATTCAAATCATTTTTTAGCATCTGTTTTAGTTTCAGTTTCCATTTCCAGCTCTCTGCGAGCCCAATGGTTTTGTTTCCCCGATGTAAACTGCACAGGGGGCAGGGCAGGACATGAATCAACAGGGGCACACAGCCAGATTGTGGTAGAGCTTCCTCATCCCTGCAGTCTTTAATATCCAAAACTAAACTACTCCCTTGGCCCTCACTCCCCACTGGCTTTAATTCCCCACCAACTCATATCCCAGTCCCCACATGCTTTTGTATGGCACCCCACTCAGCTGCCACACCCTTTATGGCCTGTTTCGTTGTGCACTCTTAGATGTGCAGAACTGGGTGAGCACTGCCTTTGTCCGAGGACTCTCACTCCGATCCTATGTTAATGCCTGACTGTGGGGATTAATACCAGAAACAAGCGTTGCCAAGGTTGTTCTCAGAACAAACAATGCACATGACAAATGTCTGATTGTAAGTAGTGTGTTATATTAGACCGAAGTGCCGTGAAAGAATCAGAATTGGGTTTATCATCACTGACATAAATTGTGAAATACAGATTAGCTTAATTTGCCACATGGGCATCGAAACATACAATGAAGTGAATGGTTTTGAGTCAAATCAAATCAAATCAGAGAAAACTGTGCTGGGAAAGTTTCACGATGCTTCCTGCACCAACGTAGCGTAAACTTGAAGCCCAATCCTACAGCCGTTGCTGTAATGTTTTCTGTTAACCACTTCACTACCATGTCAATTTTGTGTGGTGTGTCAGCAATACAGTGCAGGCATAACAAATTACTATAAGTTACAATAAAAATAAATAAATAAAGGGGGAGAAAAAAGAAAAGTGAGGTAGAGTTCATGGATTCGTGGACTGTCAAAAAAATCAGAGGGCAGAGGTGTCACGGTCCTAATCGTTTATTCTCTAGTTTCCTCTAATTTCCTTTGGCTATGCCACGGTTCCAACTGTTAATTTCCCAATTGCTTCTAATTTTCTTTGATGACGACACAGCTGGTTTCCATCAGGACCTGCAGTATAAGAACCGAGGTGTTGCCAGATCGTTGGTCTTTTTCCTGTTTGATAATTAACGTTTCCCAACCGCTTAGAACCGTTTGTTCTAAGTTTATCTCCGGTTTCAAGGTTTACCTATGAGACTGTCTCTCTGAGTCAAGGCCCCGTGTCAAGATCCCTCCTGTTTGCTGTTTGGCGTTTACACCCGTATAACGCATCCTAACTCAATCTCCGTGCCTGTGTCCTGCACTTGGGTTTGCCTCATTCACCGCGTACCATTGCAACAGAACGATCTGGCCACAGTGGACCCAGTGGACGTGAATACCCTGCAATAAGCCCTCGCCAGCCAGGGCTCCCTACTGGATCTGCACGATCAACTTCTCCGGGATGTCATGGAGAACCTCCGTTCCCTGTCTGCTAACATAAAGAAGATCAGGGTCCAGGTGGACCGTGTATCCACTCATCGTACCCCGTCCACTCCCGGATCTCTGTCAGACCAGCCCAGACAGCCTATAGCGGCAACCCCCTACATGTCAGCAACGCCCCTGCCAAGAGAGCCTCACGTACCGGAACCTGACCACTACGCTGGGGGTTTGGGGAAGTGCCGGGCCTTCCTTCAGCAATGCTCCTTGGTGTTCGATCAGCAGTCGTCCGCGCACGCCACGGACAAGTCCAAGGTAGCTTATACCATGGGCTTGTTGCGGGGAAGTGCCTTAGCGTGGGCCACGGCAGTCTGGGATAATCAGCCAGAAATCTGCTCTTCATTCTCCATCTTTATCACAGAAATGAGGAAGATCTTTGACCACCCCGTCCGTAGTAAAGACGCTGCTAAGCGTCTACTCACTCTCCGTCAGGGCTCTTGCAGTGTTGCTGAATATTTCGTGGAGTTCCAGACGTTAGCGGCCAACTGTGGGTGGAATAATGAGCCACTCCAAGGGGTATTTAGGAATGGTCTCAGCGACATGGTGAAAGATGAGTTGGCGGAAAGGGATGACACCGACAGCCTGGATTCATTGATCTCCCTAGACACCAGGTTGGACAATCGTCTTTGAGAACACCATAGGGGCAGAACTGGTCGTCCACCACCTTTGGCCACTCCACGGCACTGATTACCGCCTCCCACCTCTCTTCTCCCGCTCCTAAAATAGCTCCCAGCCCGGCTGTTTCCACCACCCCGGGGGGGAGGGGGGGAACCTATGCAGCTGGGACGGAACCGTCTTTCTCCCACAGAACGGCCCTGGACTTTGAGAGTGGGCGAGTGTCTATACTGCAGCCAGTCCGGCCACTTCCGTGCTACCTGTCCCCTTCTGCCTAAAGGGAGGGCTCACCAGTAGAAAGGGGGACCCTGGTGAGCCGAACAACATTTCCTTCTGTCCCCCGAACCCGAATGCAGATCCAAGCTACTTTAAGTTATAACCAACAGTCCCTGCCTCTGTCCGCTCTAGTGGACTCGGGCACTGAGGGAAACCTGGTGGATGAAAACTTAGCTTCCCGGGCCGGAATTCCTCGGGAGCCGTTGACTACCCCTCTGGAAGCCCGGGCACTGGACGGTAGACTTCTGGCCCAAGTCACGCACTGCACACCTGATGCACCATCAATAACTCACACTGAGACGTAGGCGAGATATCGGCTTTTATTGACTGGAAGAAGGAACCAGGAGTGAGTGTCTATCATACAAGGTCCTGGAGACTGAGGCCGATCTTCAGGCCGCAGGTCTCCTTTATACAGGGGCCTGTGGGAGGAGCCACAGGAGCAGTCAGCAGGGGCGTGTCCAGACAGGCACATAGTTCACCACAACACCACCCCTGACTCTTATTCTGTCTGGGAACCTTCGGGAACAGGTACAATTTAACCTAATTTCCCCTCCTCAAGCTCCTATAGTTCTTGGGTACCCCTGGTTATGCCGCCATAATCCCCACATTGATTGGTCCACCGGGCAGATAACCAGCTGGAGTCCGTTCTGTCACTTCACTGGTCTACAGTCGGCCCTTTCCCCTGTGAAAGTCAAGTGATCTCGTCGGCTGCTGAAACTCCCACATATCCAAGGTTCCAGCAGAGTACCACGATCTGGGAGAAGTGTTCAACAAAAAACAAGGCCCTTTCCCTGTCTCCACACCGCCCTTATGATTGCACAATCAAACTTCTCCCTGGAGCCCCTCTACCCACCAGTCGGATGTATAATCTGTCCCGGCCAGAAAGGGAAGCAAGGAGGCTCACCTAACTGACTCTCTCGTGGCGGGCATCATCCAACCATCATCCTCCCCGTAGGGTTCTTTGCGGGTGTGACAAGATGCTAAGGTTTATTCAATATGGGGGGGGGGGAGAGAGAGAGAGAGAGACTCATGAGTTGCCATGGTGATGGAAGGGCGGAGCTATATGATGGACAGCTGGTATTCAGCATGTTTGGGATATATACAAGGTCAGCTGGCTTTTCAGACAGACACACGGAAGACACGGACAGAAATACAGAAGGAATAGATTCTGGATGAGCTTTCAGTGCCCACGAAAGGGTGGGTTTTGCTCGCAGTGTGGAAGAGGGGTGACTGGTGGAAAGCTATCGGTGTGTGTAACACTTCCCTGGTTTCATAGCTTTACCACGTGAAGATGGTACCCTTTTGCGTGGTCACAGTCGGTGACTTTAACAGAACTTCGGAGGACAACATGGGCGAATCGACGACATCGGCTTATTTGGAAAAGCAAATTACCCTTTTCTCTCTCCTCAATTCAATATCACGAACTGAACTGACTTCATTCCTATACCATCGTAAGACTATCATTTACCACCTAAGCTTGAAGAAGTTTGGGGTTTTATATTTACACACTCATATATGCATAAATTCTTCTAACCTGTTTGATTTATCTGGTTTTATATTACTATATTACGTAGATACTAATAAAATAGTGTCTTGTTTGTAGCAAAACCAGACTCCAGGTGTGTTCCATTTCTGCTGGTTCTTTTAACCCATTACAGGGTACGTAACAGTGGGGAAGAAAGATGGCTCACTGCGCCCCTGCTTTGACTACCAGGGCCTAAATAGCATAACTATTAAGAATAAGTATCCACTACCCCTTATCAGCTATGCCTTCGAACTCCTTCACGGAGCCACCATCTTCTATAAGTTGGACCTACAAAGTGCCTACCATCTGGTCAGGATACGGGAGGGAGATGAGTGGAATACAGCCTTTAACACCCCTCTTGGTCACTTTGAATACCTAGTCATGCATTCAGTCTAACTAATGACCCCGCCGTCTTCCAAGCCCTGATAACAATGTCCTTAGAGACTTCATTAACTGTTTTGTGTTTGTTCATTTGGATGACATCTTAATCTTCTCCCGCAGCCTTCAGGAACACACCCACCATGTCCGTCAGGTTCTGCATGGCTCAACGATTGGTGTGGGAGAAGTGGGCTTGAATTCATGGGAAATTGCCACCAGTATTGGGGAAGGAGGGAGTTGTACCAATGGGATGGGCTCCACCTGAACCATGATGGGACCTGGATCCTAGCAAATCACATAACTAGGGCTGTGGATAGGCTTTTACTAAATAGTAGGGGAGTAGGTTCAACTGATTGGAGAAGTATGGATGAAGTAAAATGGAAAAATTTGGATAAAAATAAAAAAAAACTAAAGATAAAAAAGGGAAAAGTAAGATTGGAGTGAAAAAAAGTCGTGCAAATGAGTAAAAGATTACAAGATTTTAAAGGCACAATGTGTGTAAGGGCACTTTATCTGAATGCCCATAGTATTTGAAACAAGGTCAGTGAACTTGTGGCACAAATCAGTACAAAGGGGTATGATTTAGTGGCCTTTACAGAGACGTGGTTGCAGGGTGGAGAGGAGTGGGAATTAAATATCCAAGGATAGCAGATAATACGGAAGGATAGGCTGGAAGGTAAGGGAGGTGGAGTAGTGCTCTTAATTAAGGATGAGATCGGGGTGATAGTGAGAGATGATATAAGACCTAAGGAGCAGAATGTTGAATCCATCTGGGTAGAGATTAGGAATAATAAAGGGAATAAATCACTGCTGGGAGTTGTCTATCAGCCGCCGAATAATAACACTACAGTGGTACAGGCAATAAACAAATATCTGAGGCATTTAGGATGGAACAGCAGTTATCATGGGGGACTATAACTTGCATATAGATTGGGTGAATCGTTGGATGAGGCAGTCTTGAGGAGGACTTCTTAGATTACATCCGTATAGGAGTAACGAATCAAAACACAAAAATACAACTGCAGATGCTGTGCATCACAGAATACGTACACAACGCTGGAAGAACTCAGCAGGTCAGGCAGCATCCGTGAGAAAAGAGTAGACAACGTTTCGGGCCAAGACCCTTCATCAGGAATGGGGGGGGGGGAGAGAGGGCTGAAGCCCAGTAATAGAGGGAGAGGGAGGGGGTAGGGCCTAGAGGCGCCAGGTGGAAAACCAATCCGTATAGCTTTCTTGAACAGCGTGTTACTGAACCTACAAGGGAACATACTATCTTGGATCTGGTCCTGGCAATGAGACGGTAAAATTAGTGATCTTGTAGTTATGGATCCTCTTAGAAAGATATGATTGTATTTCTCTTACAAATGGAGGGTGCCATAGTTCAATCTAAAACCGGTGTATTAAGTCTAAACAACGGGAGGAGGGAGGATTTGGCTAGTGTAGGCTGGGAACACAGGTCATGTGGTGGGACAGCTGAGGAACAGTGGAAGACTTGCAAAGAAATTTTTCACGGTGCCCAACAAAGGTATAGTCCAGTTAAAAGCAAGGACAGTAAGGGTGGGGAGAGCCAATCTTGGATAACAAAGGAAATAAAAGAAGGCATCAAACTAAAAGCTCGTGCACACAAAGTTGCCAAGAATAGTGGGAAACTGGAAGACTGGGAAAACCTTAAAAAGTACCACTAAGTGAGCAATAAAGAAAGGGAAGCTAGGTTATGAAAATAAACTGGCACAAAATGTAAAAACAGATAGTAAATGTTTTTATAATTATATAAAGTGGAAAAAGGTGGCTAACGTGAATGCAGGGCCCTTGCAGGACAAGAAGGGGGAATTGATATTGGGAAATGAGGAAATGGCTGAGGCTTTGAATGACTATTTTGTGTCGGTTTTCACAGTGGAGGGCACATCTAACGTGCTAAAGAGAGATGTTATGGATACGATGGGAGCTGAGGATGTCGATACAATAGCTATCACTAAAGAGGTAGTGCTGAGCAAATTTGTGGGCGTGAAGATAGCTAAGTCCCTTGGTCCAGGTGAAATGCTTCCCTAGGTACTGAAAGAAATGGCAGAAGCTATTGAGGCTTTGGTAATGATTTACCAAAATTCTATGGATTCTGGGCAGGTCCCAGCAGATTGGAAGATGGCGAATGTCATGCCACTGTTCAAAAAAGGATGTAGGCAAAAGGTGGGTAACTATAGGCTAGATAGTTTAACATCTGTCGTTGGGAAAATGTTTGAAACTATCATTAAAGGAGAAATAGCAAAGCACCTTGAAAGGAATGGAGCCATCAGGCAGACACAGCATGGATTCAGCAAAGGCAGGTCCTGTTTGACAAACTTATTGGAGTTCTTTGAGGATATACTGAGCACAGTGGATAGAGGGGAACAGATGGGTGTTATTTACTTGGATTTCCAGAAGGCATTCAATAAGGTGTCACAGAAAAGACTTTTCCATAAGATAAAGATACCTAGATTTAGACGTGATGTTTTAGGACGGATGGAGGATTGGTAAACTAATAGAAAGCAGAGAGTTGGGATACATGGGTGTTACTCTAGTTGGCAATCAGTGGTGAGCGGTGTACCACAGGGGTCATGCTGGGCCCGCAACTGTTCGCGATATACGTTAACGATCTGGAAGAAGGGACCGAGTGTAGTGTGTCTGAATTTGCTGATGATACTAAATTGAGCGGAAAACAAATTGTGCAGAAGATACAGAGAGTCTGCAGAGAGATATAGATACGAGGGGTGATTGATAAGTCGTGGCCTAAGGTAGGAGGAGTCAATTTTAGAAAACCTAGCTCATTTATTTTTCAACATAATCCCCTCCTACATTTACACACTTAGTCCAGCGGTCGTGGAGCATACGGATCCGTCGGCATCTTGGATCTCCAGGAGTGGTCCATAGAGGAGGTGATTGATAAGTTCGTGGTCTAGGGTGAAAGGAACTGAGTTATTAACTTCAAACTCTCTGCATAAACACTCCAAGAGTTGAACTGCACATCGATGTAACGAGAGCTGTATAACTCATCTCCTTCTACCAGAAGCCAGAATAGAAGGTGGGCTGAGTGGGAAGGGAAGGTGGCAAGTGATTGATAAGACCATGCGAGGGGTACAGTGAGTGTTTGGGGGAGGGTGGATGAAGTCAGAGGTGGGAGGTGATAGATTAATGGGGTATAGGGCTGCAAAAGAAAGAATCTAACAGGAGAGGGCAGTGAACCTCAGAAGAAAGGGAAGGAGGAAGGGGACCAGAGGGAGGTGATGGGCAGGTGAGGAGAAGAGAAGGGGTGAGAGACTTTATCTATCAGAGAAATTCCTTTTGTCCAATTCAATCTTCCTCCCCTCTCTCGATAACTTGAAACTAACTTTTTTCTCACTTTTCTAATTCTGAAGAAGAGTCTCTGAGCGGAAGCATTAATTAACTTTGTTTCTCTTTCCACTAACCATACTTGGCCTCTGAGCATTTCCAGTATTTTATGTTTTTATTTCAGTCTTTAGACATATGCTGTATTTTGTTAACACAAGATCCTTCAGATGCTGGAAAACCAAAGCAACACACACAGAATGCTGGAAGAACTCAGCATGTCAGGCAGCATCTGTGGAAATGAACAAACAATTGAAGTTTCAGTCCAGGACCCTTATTCAGGACTGTGTGTTGTGGTATTTCTGTGTGTTTTGCATTTCTGGTAGTATTTTGTTGTTCTATATAAAACCCCTCTTCAAAGGTTCATCTTAGTGTCAAAGTATGCATGTACAATACAACTCTCATATTCGTCTTCTCAAGATAGCCATGAACTACATTGAGTCATTGAAGGAAAAATCTCTCCGCTCCCCTTTCCCACATGGAAAGGAAAAAGTCACAAAACTCACAAACCCCAAACACACAACACCCTCCCTCGCCAAAAAGTACAACTGCTTTGTAGGCATATTCCAGGTAAATTTAATGTACTTTTTTTGTCCCTGCTTGAAACAACATTTCACAGTCCACACGTTTCACACATTTTTCTGTTGCAGTACATTCCACGACTAACCATCATACTTTGCAGTTTGATCTAAAACTACTTCAAGACCATTAATACTGCAGTAGTTGTGTTGTCACACTGTTCCATTGCTGCAAGACAAACACTGAAATACACCAGAAACACTTCTAAATAGGCTTTTACATTTGCAACATTCTATTAATTGGTTTAAACTAGTTCTTACAAAAGCCTAGTGATAAGATGGGCAGTGGGAAAGGATTAAATGGGGTGTAGAAGGGTAGGATGGTAGATATAGGTGCATAGGTTGGGTGTGTAGAGATGTGGGGGTCAAACACCCCTGGGTTGTGGAGAGAATTGCCAGCGAATTTGAACCACTAATATTTGTACTATACCTGGGCCTCAGGAAGGCCTTTTATCATTCTCTGTTTTAAAGACAATTAGAAATTAATTCTTAATTACCTGAACTTGTTTCTTACAGATACAACTGTCGGAGTAAATCATGTGACAATCAGGAATATAACATTTGGTGGTTGATTTTGTGTTTTGTTTTGGGTTTTTTCCTGGCTTGATGCTGCAGAGGCAGTGATGGGTAAGTTGAAGCTCTGAAAACCAAGTCATAAACTGTGAAGAAGGGGAGGACGTGTGTGGTAATGTAGGGTGGAGCTGAGGAATGTGGGAGATGGTGTAGGACGTGTGGAGGAGAGGAATGGGAGAAGGTGGGAGGAGTGAGTGGAGAACATTGCAGGAGGGCTGGTGTGGGGTGGTGGCATCTGAGGGAAAGGTGCTGAGATGTGGAGAAAGGTTATGGGATGGAGTCTGGAGGATGGTTTGGGTGTGGAGGTGTGAGAGAGGAAGTGGGAAAGGGTTTTTATTAGGAAGAAGGAGTGTTATTTGAGAAAGCATGAGGGAGGAACAAAGGAAAGAATGAAAGAAGGGGCTGTACAGTGAGAGATAGGGGAAAGGTTGTGTATGGAGAGCAAGTGGGGAATGAGGCATGGAAGGTGAGGTGTGCGGAGCAGGTGACAAGTCAAACTGTGGGAGAGAAGAGAAGGTGACTGGGGGAGGGCTACAGAGAAGGTTGTGTGTGGGGACTGGGCAATGAGGGGAAGGGTGAGGGAGAGGGTTTAGGCTGTGGTGTCCTGATGTGGGAAAGGGAGAGAGGAGTTAGAGGATGACAGTGGATGAGGAGTTTGGGATGGGGTAGTGTGTGAGGAATACGTGTAGATGAAGAGGGGTGGGTGAGGGTGCCCTGGGTTCAGCAATGGAGAGTAGGTATGGGGAATGGCGAGAGGAGGGTGGGGTAAGGGAGGTGTGGAGCTGAGCTGTCTGTTGTTAGAGCTTCAGGCATTATGCCGGAGTACGGAGAAGGGATATGCAGAGTGTGTGTTGGCGATTCTCGTGGGTGGTGGGCTGAAGGACAATAGACATGTCTGAGGATTTTTGTTGTGTCCTGAAGGTGTCAATGAAGAAAGGAAGACCCCAGTGTGAAGGGAATGATTGCTGGTTATAAACCGAAGGAAACATGAATTCTGACCCTCTGGACACAGTCCCCTAAAGGAATCTGAGCTGTTACCCTGTGATGAAGCAGCCGCTCCCACACTCCCAGGGTGCTCATGTGGAAATAGTGGGTGTGAAGATCTACAGCCCAGCCGGTGATATAACCCATAACAATAACATGTAGGGCACTGAATGTAAAGTATTCCCCTCTTATTCCTCGGCTCACATGGTCTGCCCTCTCATGGACTTGAAACCTCCTCCCCAGTTTTGGTCCCACCACCCCCCTCTCCACTGTGCATTGTCACATCAATGAAGCACAACGTACCCTCCTGTCCTCACTCTCATCTGGTGATCACTTCTGCTACCTCTGTACAAAGTGGGAAATGTCCCTGGTCTATCCCTATTTTGGCTATCGAGTTACTGTGTGTGTGTTTTTATTACATTTACGATAAAATATAATTGCTAAATGCAGCTGTCAAATCAGATCCTGTTGCTTCCGTTGGACTCCTGATAGTTCGACACCGTCTGGATATTTTTTATTTCATTTGTAAAATGTGGAATTCGGCAGCCAGTCTTGCTGACCATTTCAGAGGGTGTTGTTTCTTCAAGTCACACAGAGACTGGACTCATAAGGATGACGGATTTCTGGATTGGAAAGCAAGTGGCTTTTTGAAACAACCTACTAATGATACAAGCTTTTGATTCAAAATTTACTTCTTTACCTGGGATTAGTTAGAAGGTTACCAAGTAGTTACCAAGGCTTTGTTATATCTCACAGTGGGATTTGAACTTGCATCTCCATATTAACTGACCAGATACCTGGGTACTAGCCCAGTAATTTAACCACTGTGCACTATACTGCATTGGAGCAGAGCACCAAACAACAACACAGGAGTCCAGCAGGACTCGGTGTAACCATCTGCTTTGTCTGCACTGAAACCAGTAACAGAAGCTTAGCATGATTGCCAACAAGAATCTTGGCACACCTCCATACAAATCAGTGAAACTGTGGCATGAGTCCAAGGGTTGGATGGCCCTTGTAAACCATCGATAGACTATCATTAAAAAACATACTCATTACCATTATTCTCAATGAAATCTCCAAAGCCTTTCCATTAGATACTAGCCTGTAACCTAGTCCCAGATATTGGTTATCCTATTTATTACACTAACCTCTGAACCTTTCAATTAGATTCCAGCTGGTAGCTTACTCAAACTGTTCACTATATAAAAACCCTGACCACTGTCTTTACATGCCTTTAAATCCTTCCCAGATGTCTGTTACACGCACATTCATTAAACTCTTTGATTAGCCTCCAGCCTGACTATGGCATACGAGTAGATATTATTGCATCAATAAACCCCCTGAACTTATTAAGTTGCAGGTATTATTTACCATTAGATATTGGTTGTTTTATTTACTTCCTCTTCACCCTTCAGCCCATGATGTTGTACTGTCCTTTTGCCCTACTCTAAGGTCAATCTAACCCTTCCCGCCCACATAACCTTCCATTTGTCTTTCACCCAGGTACAGATCTCAGGGCCTATTAAATGCCCCTAATGTATCTGCCTATACCATGAATTCAGGCATTGCATTCCACTCTCTATGCAAAGAACTTACCTCTGACTTCCTTCCAGCTACTTTAAAATTATACCCCCTCATATAAGTCATTTCCAACCTGGGAAAAAAAATCGCTGGCTGTTCACCTGATCAATGCCTCTTATCATCCTGTACACCTTTTTGAAGTCACCTTTCATCCTCCTTTGCTTCAAAGATAATAACTCCAGCTCGTTCAGCCTATCTTCGTAAAGCAAAGTCTCTAATCTAGTCAGCATCCTGGGAAATCCCTGCATCCTTTCTAAAGCTTCCACATTGTTCTTACAACGTTCTAACAGGTGGCCAGAAATGAACACAATACTCCCAAGTGTGGTGTAACCAGGGTTTTACAGAGCAGGAACATTGGAGCTCAGTCCTCAAACTAGTGAAGACCAACATACCATACACCTTCCTAACAACCCAATCAATTTGCACTGAAAATTTGAGAGATCTATGTTAGTGAACCCCAAGATCTCTATGTTCCTCCACACTGCCAAAAATCTTACCAGTAACCCTGTATTTTGCCTTCAAATTTGACTTTCCAAAGTGAATCAATTCACATACTCCCAGGTATCTCTTAATCTGTAATAGATCTTCCAAAACCCTGATTTAAATCCCAAAATAACATGAGCAGGTATCTGTTACATTATGTTTTGACTTCATTTCCACCCAGATTCCATTGTTATAGAATAGATTGTTCATCAATTCATGACAAAATAACAGATACTTCAACTGTAACAACGATTGCTGTGCATTAGGTGATGATCTTTGTGCCTTCACTGGCCACAGGAGTAGTGACACGTTCAAAGTTGAAAGTAAATTTTATTATTGAAGTACATATATGTCACAATATAGAGCCCTGAGATTCATTTTCTGGTGAGTGAGCATACTCAATAAATCTGTAGAATAATATCCATAACAGAATCAATGAACAACCACCCAACTGCAGCGTTCAGCCAGAATGCAGAAGACAACAAACTCTGTAAGTACAAAAAGAGTAAATAATAATGATAAATAAACAAGCAATAAATATCAAGAACATGAGATGAGGAGCCCTTGAAAGTGAGTCCATTAGTTGTGGGAACATTTCAGTGACGGGGTGAGGGAAGTCGAGTGAAGTTATCTCCTTTGGTTCTAGAGCCTGACGGCTGAGGGGTAGTAACACTCCTGAACCTGGTGCTGAGTCCTGAGACATTTGTACCTTCTTCCAGCGAGAGCATATCGTGGATGGTGGGGGTCATAATGACGGGTGCTGCTTTCCTGCGACAGCGCTCCATGTAGATGTGCTCAGTGGTTGGCAGGGCTTTACACGTGAGCCATATCCACTACTTTTTATAGGATTTTCCATTCAAGTTGTTTGGAGGATGGCAAATGTTATTCCTTTAGACCATAGAACCTAGAAATCTGCAGTGCATTACAGGCCCTTCAGCCCAGACTGTTGTGCCGACCATGTAACCTACTCTAGAATTTCCCTACCGCACAGCCCTCTATTTTTCTAAGCTCCACGTACCTATCTGAGTCTCGTTAAAAGACCATACTGTATCCCCTTCCATCACCATCACCGGCAGGGCATTCCATGCACCCACCACTCTGTGTGAAAAACTTACCCCTGAAATCCTGTCTGCACCTACTTCCAAGCACCTTAAAACTATGCCCCGTCAAGTTAGCCTTTCAGCCCTGGAAAAAGCCTCTGGCTATCCACACACCTGATGCCCATCATCATGCGTACTTAATGCGTCCTTTAGATCTGTCTTCACCAGGGAGGACACAAGCAATCTCCCAGATGTATGGATGGGCCAGGGTCATAAGATATCAGAGGAATTGAAACAGATTGACATTAGGAAAGAAACTGTGATGAGTAGACTGGTAGGACTGAAGGCTAATAAATCCCCATGTCCAGATGGTCTGCATCTGAGGGTTCTAAAAGAGGTGGCTCAGGAAATTGCGGATGCATTGGTAATCATTTTCCAATGTTCCTTAGATTCAGCATCAGTTCCTGAAGATTGGAGAATGGCTAATGTTATCCCACTTTTCAAGAAGGGAGGGAAGGAGAAAACGGAGAACTATCGCCCTGTTAGCCTAACGTCAGTCATGGGGAAGATGCTTGAGTCCATTATTAAGGACGAAATAGTGGCATATCTTGATGGCAGTAATAGGATTAGGCTGAGCCAGCATGGATTTACCAAGGGCAAATCATGCTTGACTAATCTGTTGGAGTTTTTTGAGGGTGTAACAAGGATGTTAGACGAGGGTAAGCCAGTGGAAGTAGTGTACCTAGATTTTCAGAAGGCATTCGATAAGGTGCCACATAGGAGATTGGTGAGTAAAATCAGAGCTCATGGCATTGGGGGCAGGGTTTCAACATGGATAGAAAACTGGTTGGCAGATAGAAAGCAAAGGGTAGCAGTGAATGGGTGTTTCTCGGACTGGCTGGAGGTGACTAGTGGGGACCACAGGGCTCTGTATTGGGACCACAGCTCTTTACGATTTATGTCAACAATTTAGGTGAGGGCATTGAAAACTATATCAGCAAGTTTGCTGACGATACTAAACTGGGTGGCAGTGTGACATGCGAAGAGGACGTTAGGAGAATACAGGGAGACTTGGATAGGCTGGGTGAGTGGGCATATACTTGGCAGATGTCATTTCAATGTGAATAAATGTGAAGTTATCCACTTTGGAAGCAGGAACAAGAGGGCAGAGTATTGTCTGAACGGTGTAGAGTTAGGTAAGGGAGAAATGCAAAGAGACCTAGGAGTCCTAGTTCATCAGTCAATGAAGGTGAATGAGCAAGTGCAACAGGCAGTGAAGAGGGCAAATGGAATGTTGGCCTTTGTTACAAGGGGAATTGAGTACAAGAGCAAGGATGTCCTTTTGCATTTGTACAGGGCCCTGGTGAGACCACACCTGGAATATTGTGTACAGTTTTGGTCTCCAGGTTTAAGGAAGGACATTCTGGCAATTGAGGAAGTGCAGCGTAGATTCGCTAGGTTGATTCCTGGGATGGCAGGGCTGTCTTACGCAGAGAGATTGGAGAGATTGGGCTTGTACATGCTGGAATTGAGGAGATTGAGAGGGGATCTGATTGAAACGTTTAAGATAATTAAAGGATTTGATAGGATTGAGGCAGGAAATATGTTCCAGATGTTGGGAGGGCATGGATTGAGAATAAGAGGTCAGTTATTTAAAACAGAGTTGAGGAAAAACTTCTTCTCCCAGAGAGTTGTGGAGGTGTGAAATGCACTGCCTCGGAAGACGGTGGAGGCCAATTCTCTGGATGCTTTCAAAAAGGAGCTAGATAGATATCTGATGGATAGGGGAATCAAGGGATATGGGGACAAGGCAGGGACTGGGTATTGATAGTGAATGATCAGCCATGATCTCAAATTGGCGGTGCAGACTCGAGGGGCCGAATGGTCTACTTCTGCACCTATTGTCTATTGTCTATCATCTTATACACCTTTACCAAGTCACCTCTCGTCCTCCACAGCTCCAAGGAAAAAAGGCCAAGTTCTCTCAACGTATTCTCATAAGGTACACGTTCCAATCCAGGCAACATCAGTGTAAATCTCCTCTGCACTCTTTCTCTTGTATCAACATCCTTCCTGTAGTGAGGTGACCAGAACTGAATACAGTACTCCAAGTGGGGTCTGACCAAGGTCTTGTATAGCTGTAGCATTTCCTCATGGCTTTTGAACTCAGTCCCACGGTTGATAAATACCAACACACCTAATGCCTTCTTAACAACACTGTCAACCTGCACAGCAGCTTAGAGTGCCCTGTGGACGCAGAGCCTAAGATCTCTCTGATCCTTCACGCTGGCAAGCATCTTACCATTAATTCTGTCTTCAAATTTGACCTACCAAAATGAACCATTTCACACTTATCTGGATTGAACTCCATCTGCCACTTCTCAGCCCCATTTCTGCTTCCTGTCGATGTCCCACTGCAACTTCTGACAACCCTCCAGACAATCCACAACACCCTCAACTTCTGCGTCATCAGCAAACTTACGAACCCACCCTTCTACTTCTTCATCCAGGTCAGTTATAAAATCACAAAGAGGAGAGGTCCAAGAACAGATTACTGTGGAACAGCATTGGTCACCGACCTCCATACAAGCCATCTCCAACAACCCTTTGCCTTCTGTGGGCAGGTCAGTTCTGGATCCATAAAGCAAGGTCTCTTTGGATTACATGCCTGAGGAACCTTATCAGGTACTTTACTGAAATCTATTTTCATTACATCCACAGCTCTAACTTCATCAATGTGTTTGCTACATCTCAAAGAACTCAATCAGACCTGCCCTTGACACAGCCAAGGAGTAAGAATAACTCGTTGAATTATAGATCAGTGAGCCTCTACTTCAGAGTGGGCAAGTTATTGGAGAGGATTCTTAGAGACAGGAATGATGAGCATTTGGGGAAGCATAGTCTAATTAAAGATAGTGAGCATGGCTTTGGGAGATGTAGGTCACACCTCACAAACCTGACTGAATTCTTTGAGGATGCGACAAAAGCAGGTTGATGAAGGTGGAGCAGTGGATGTGGTGTGTGTGGATTTTACTGAGACCTTTGACAAGTTCCCTGTGTTAGACTCATTCAGAAAGTCAGGAGACAGGGGATCCAGGGAAATCTGGCTGTGTGGACTCAGAATTGACTTGATCATAGAAGGAAGAGTGTGGCTGTGTATGGAGCATATTCTGCCTGGGGGTTGGCGACCAGTGGTGTGCCGCAGGGATCTATTCTGGGACAGCTGCTCTTTGTGATTTTCATAGATGACTTGGATGAGGAAGTGGAAGGGTAGGTCAGAGAGGTTGTAGATGATATGAAGGTTGGTGGAGTTGTGGATAATCTAAAAGGTTAGACCACACTTGGAATATTGGGCTCAGTTCTGGTCACCTATGTAGAAGTATGTAGAAGCTTTAGAGAGGGTGCAGAGGAGATTTATCAGGACGCTGCCTGGATTAGAAAGCCTGTCAGGCTGGTTTAGCGAGCTGGGGCTTTTACTTTGGAGTGAAGCAAGATGACAAGTGACTTGATAGAGGTGAATAAGATGATGAGGCATAGCTCAAGTAGATAGCCAGAGGTGTTTTCCAATTGTGGAAATGGCTAATACAAGGGGCATAATTTTAAGTGATTGGAGGAATGTATAGAGGGGATGTCAGGCTTCAGTTTTTTTTACAGAGAGTGGTGGTTGTGTGAAATGTCCTGCCAGGGGTGGTGGCAAAGGCAAATATATTTGGGGTATTTAAGAGGTTCTTAAATAGGCAGATGGATGATAGGAAAATGGAGGGCTATATAGGAGGGAAAGTTTTAATTGACCTTAGAGTAAGTGAAAAGATCATTACAGCATCGTGGGCTGAAGGGCCTGTACCATGTTCTAACAGATAAGCCTGCAAGGCATACAAAGCAGAAAATGTCCGGCAAGTCATGTAGTATCTGTGAAGAAAGAAACACAGTCAATGTTCCTGATAAACTCAAAAATCGCAGGTGCTTTAAATCTGAAGTAAAAAAAAAATCCAGAAAATGGTGGAAATGTTCTGCAGGTCAGGCAGTGTCCATGGATAAGGAAACAAAGATAATATTTCAGTTCTGAGACCTTTGTTCAAAA
The DNA here is from genome assembly GCF_030144855.1 of Hypanus sabinus. Taxonomy (NCBI): domain Eukaryota; kingdom Metazoa; phylum Chordata; class Chondrichthyes; order Myliobatiformes; family Dasyatidae; genus Hypanus; species Hypanus sabinus. The sequence continues at coordinate 28,483,929 of NC_082721.1, forward strand.
TCAGGAAAGACAGTAACAGTTAATTATCACGGTTGTTACTGAGAACCCTCATGAGGACTACCTATAAGGAACAGAAAGAATCCGTGTAAGCAGCAGGAGGAGGGCACCAATGTTCCCTCTAAGGTGTGATCATGTGCACGCACACACATCCTTTGCTACTAGCGCACAAAGGAATTTAAACTGAGCACAAAAGTTTGTCACCCTCTACCTCATTGGCATGCTGAGTATATTTCATAATCATGCACAATCACATTTCCTTTTCCAGTTTCTGATGCACATGGTATTGACAACTTGGAGTTTGCGAAGATTTGTCTGCAGATTTTGGAACTGGCTTAATGTATGCTGTTTTTATTGAAGAAGTTGTTCAGTGTGCACTTGTTGTTGCCACTGGGCAAAAAATTACAATGCAGGAGATTTCTGCGTGCACTGGTTATTACAAATTAGAGGGAACACAGGAGGGCACGACCCACAAATTACCCCCATCAGCTACCTCCTGTCAGATCTGTGGAAAGATCTGTAGATCCTACATTGGTTCATAAATCAGACCCCAGGAAACCAGAGCAGATATAAAACTTTCCTCAATCCCAAGACGTTGCCTCAGACGAAAAGAGCACCTCTCTCTCTCAGTCCTGTTTTACGGCGGTTGGCACCCAGCTTAATGGTGCATTATTGCCAAAGAAGAGCTCCTCTCCTTGATGAGTTTCATAGTCTTTCCCTCCTTGGCCGTCCTCAAGTCAGCTTGCTTGGACATTTTTCACAGCACCAGGTTAATTACATTGCACCTTTATCTACTTGGACATACTGTTCCCCAAGTTCCTCCCGTTTCATTAATATCTCATCTCTTCTGAGGAAAAATGCTGCCTCCAGTCACTAAGCTCAGCCCATTCTGAAATCTTCAGCTGGAAGCCATCTTGTAACTCCTTTCCATTAAAAATATTTTTAGCTTCTAAAGATTAGTTTTGTTTCCATTTATTCCCCAGCATGGCACCTCCCATTTCATAATCAGTGTAGCTGCTAAAAATTAACTTTTCCAACTGTAATTGTGTTAGTTAGCTTGTAACTTAATTTGCAAGCCATTAGTGCAAAACTTATTACAGTCTCCAGTTATTGCAAATGTAAACCTGTCTCCAACACTCCCCTGAACAAAGGTGAGTATCACTCACAGCTAAGTCTTGGCCTTACTGTAAATGTATGAGACCTATTAGCGAGCATAGAAATGGTGGGAAATCTTCCTCATTCCTGGTCTGTCTTTTTTGGTTATGACGCAAGGTATATGACTAATGTCAAGATTGGAGGAAACAGAGACTAAAGTTTTCCAATAAAAAGTGTTAATGCTTCAGAAATGTTATTCATCACATCAAGCAATGCGGGCGCCAAACTTGTCTGACAGGGACTTTTGCAAACATCTCCACCCTACCACCTGTAGTATTAACACTCTACACAACCTGTAGCAAGTAAAGAAAGCAGGGGAAAGAGGGGATTTTGTGCTGTGTAATTTTTTGCCCAGTGACAAGTGCGCACTGAATAATTTCTTCAATAAAAACAGCATGAATAAGCCTGTTTTAAATCTGCAGACAGATCATCGCAAACTCCACGTTGTCAGCATCATGTGCATCAGAAACTGGAAGAGAAAAAGTGTGTGTGATTATGAAATATACTCAACATGCCAACAAGGTAGAGGGTGACAAACTTCTGTGCTCAGTTTTAATTCCTTTGTGTACTAGTAGCAAAAAATGTAGGTTTATCTACCAGAACATAGCACAGGCCCTTCAGCCCACAATGTTCAGACCAAGTCGAGACAAGTTCAAGTTTATTGTCATTTCGACCAGTAAACTGGTACAGTACACAGTAAAAGTGAAACAACATTCCTCCAGTGAATTCCAATATTCCTCCTGGTGCTACATGAAACAACACAAAACTACACTAGGCTATGTGAGACAGCACAAGGTTACACAAGACTACATAAAACAATATAAAAACTGCACTAGACTACAGACCTGCACAGGATTACATAAAGTGCTCAAAACAGTGTATGGCAGTACAATAATTAAAAAACAAGACAATAGGCACAGTAGAGGACAAATTACAATATAATAATAAATGATGTAGATGTCAGTCTAGACTCTGGGTATTGAGGAGTCTGATGGCTTGGGGGAAGAAACTGTTACATAGTCTGGTCGTGAGAGCATGAATGCTTCGGCACCTTTTGCCAGTTGGCAGGAGGGAGAAGAGTTGGTATAAGGCGTGCATGGGGTCCTTCACAATGCTGTTTGCTTTATGAGTGCAGCGTGTGGTGTAACTATCTGCAATAGTGGGAAGAGAGACCCCGATGATCTTCTCAGCTGACCTCACTATCCGCTGCAGGATCTTGCGATCCAAGACGGTGCAATTTCCAAACCAGGCTGTGATGCAGCTGCTCAGGGTGCTCTCGATACATCCTCTGTAGAATGTGGTGAAGATGGGGGATGGGAGATGGACTTTTCTCAGCCTTTACAGAAAGTAGAGACACTGCTGGGCTTTCTTGGCTATGGAGCTGGTGTTGAAGGACCAGGTGAGATTCTCCATCAGGTGAACACCAAGAAACTTGGTGCTCTTAACAATCTCAACAGAGGAGCCGTCGATATTCAGCAGAGAGTGGTCACTCCATTCACTCCTGAAGTCAACAACCATCTCTCTTGTTTTGTTCACATTCAGAGACAGGTACTGATCTTTACACTTACTCTAAGATCAATTAAAACTTTTCCTCCTATATAGCCCTCCATTTTTCTATCATCCATCTGCCTATTTAAGAACCTCTTGAGTGTCTTGAATATATTTGCCTTTGCCACCACCCCAGGCAGGACATTTCACACAATCACCAGTCTCTGTAAAGAAAAACTTAACCCTGACGTACCCTCTATGCATTCCTCCAATCACCGTAAATTATGCCCCTTGTTTTAGCCAGTTCCACCTTTGGAAATTGTCTCTGGCTAAGCACTTGAGCTATGCCTGTTATCATCTTGTTCACCTCTGTTATGAGTGATGCACAGATCTGATGGACAATGGGGTGCAGAGTTACCCATCTCCCCTCCCTGAGAACCATGAACCATTCCTGTTGCTATGCTGCTCATGACAGAGAGAGATGGAAAACATGCAAGAGCATCTGCTACAGATAAGAGCGGGGAGAGAGACTGTTGATTTACTGTATTATGACTTCTACAAGGATTATTTATCTTTTACTATTTTGCTCGTTAGCATTCCTCAGGAGACAGCAGGAGTGGCCAGATTTGATGGACACAGTCATTCAGAGTTTATGGATAGCTGAGACCCCGTGAGTAGGGATAAAAGACAGTTCTGGAGAGACACACCAGGAGACACACCAGTGGACACTGATTGAGTGTTGGAAACCCACAGGAAAGGTGGGGGCTTCGGAGACCGAACCAGGCGATCGGTCAGTTAAAGCTCACAGTGTTACAGCAGGGCCGGTGGGGACTTGTGTGTGTCTCCACTCATGCCAGAGTGACAAGTCCACCACAGAAGAACAGTCTAGCTGGATGATAGAGGGGTCATAACTGAATGGCCACGACGACACGATGGATTAAGAAGGGAGTAAAAGGTTTGCCTGCCGCAGCTGTTGCTGTTACATCTTGCTTGCTCTCTCTCCCTCCAACGATAACAACACAACAACCATAACTACCTCAGCACGCATGAACTGAACTGAACTTTATACTTTTCTATGATAATTCATTTACCCCTAGACATCGATAGAGCTTGTTTATTATTGCTTATTATTATTCCCACACTTTCAGGTTTATTATTGCTAACTTGTGTTATATATATTTTTGCATTATTGGTATTGTTTTGCTTATTATATTAATAAACACCTTTGAATATGGTACCACGAGACTCCAGTGGATTCTTCTTTCTCTGCTGGTTAGACACCCAGTTTCGGAGTACGTAACAAATTGGGGCCTCATCTTCCGGGATTTGATTACCAAATTGGGGGGCCAGTGAATCGGGATAAAGGTCCCTTATCCGATCTGGTTGCATAGATAACCAGATGGGAAACCAGCAAAGATGGAAATAGACAAATTTCTAAAAGAACCGACTTCGGGGGCATTGGAGGATGTCAGGAAGGCGGAATTGGTGAGTGTTGCGAAACAATTAAATCTCTCAGCGGTGAAGTTGTTGATGAGATATACAGAGAGCAATAGCTATGCATTATGTATCCGAGGGTGTGTTCACATCGGATGGATTGGACCTGTTCCCTGAGAGGAAACCTGTCGCGGGTGAGGTTCAACTGCAGATAGAAAAATTAAGGTTAGCTGAGGAGAAGGAGAAAAGGGAGCATGAGCTCCGGATAAAGGAGATGGAGGCTGAACGGAGGAGAGAGGAGGCTGAAAGGGAGAAGGAAGAAGCTGATAGGCAGAGGGAGGAAAGGGAGAAGGAGAGGCAGCATGCGCTGGAAATAGGCTAAAGGTGCAGCAGGGAAGAGACCGGGCAGCAGACCCAAATGAGGAGTTCAAGGTTAGTCGGGAGATCCAGTTGGTACCTCCATTCGAGGAGATGGATGTCGATAAGTTCTTCCTCCATTTTGAGAAAGTGGCTGTGAATCAGAACTGGCCTGAAAGAAAATGGGCTGTTCTGGTACAGAGCGTACTTAGGGAGAAGGCTCAGCAAGCGTATTCGGCATTGCCTATGGATGAGTCTAAGGATTATGAGGAAGTAAAAAGGGCTGTACTGAGGAGTTACAAGTTGGTGCCAGAGGCATATCGGCAGAAGCTCCGGAACTTGAGAAAGCCTTGGAACCACACTTATTTAGAGTTTGCCCATGAGATGCAAATGTATTGTGAGTGTTGTTGCACCTCAAAAGGGGTTGTTGGAGATTATGATAAACTGTTAAAGTTAATACTGATAGAGCAGTTCAAAGGTTGTATCCCTGAGAGTATGAAGACGTACTTGAACGAGAAGGAGACAGAGACTACCAAGTTAGCAGATGAGCCTTAACCCACAAGACAAAGTTTTCCTCAAATAAGAGCTACCAGAAAGGCAGTAGGGACGGTAGAGAAAGTCCACCATCTAAGGCAGAGAATAAGCCGGGAGCTAGTGAAAAAGGTGAGGAGGAGGAGGAAAAACAGGCTGGCAGGAAGGTTCCTAGCTTTACCTGTTTTAATTGTAGGAAAGCTGGTCATATTGCATCTAAGTGCTTTGCTCCGAAGGAGACAGGAAAAGGGAAAACAGCAATCCCTACAGGGTGCATTGAGTCGGTCAGCAGATCGATGGGGAAGGCAAAGGTAGACAGAGCACAAGAGGGGCGTGAGAAGTTTATCTCGGAAGGGACGGTGTTTGTGAAGGAGGGAGAAACTCCAGTTCCAGTGCGGATCTGGAGGGATACTGGGGCCGATCAGTCATGGATTCTAAAGAAGGTGCTGGATTTTGATCCTGAGACTGAGACTGGGGAGGTTGTGTTAAGAGGTATTGGGAAAGGGACCGAGGCTGTACCTTTGCACAGGATGTTTCTGAAATGTGACCTGGTATCTGGACCAGTTGAAATAGGGGTGCGGTCGAAACTACTGATGGATGGCGTGGACATCCTACTTGGTAACGATCTGGCCGGTGGTGACGTGTGTTCAGCAGTGAAGCTGACAAGCAAGCCTTTGAGTGCTGAGGACCCGCCCCTGGATTCTAAGATCTATCCCGCGTGCGCAATCACTCGCAGCATGTCGAGAAAGGCGGCTGAGAAAGGAGCCAGTTTAAATGAGTCCAGTGTTGATTTAGCGGAAGACGTTTTTGCCGACCTTGTATGAAAAGGGGTTACCCGATGAGAAGGAAAAGGATAATGGATCTAAGGAGAGTAAAGGAGAGGAGGTAGATCTACCATTAGCAAGGAGGGACTTTATAAAGGAAAAGAGTCATGATGAGGAGCTTGTGGCGTTGAACGAATCAGCTCTTTCTGAAGTAGAGATTGATAAGGAACCAGAAGGATACTATCTGAAGGAGGGAGTGTTAGTGAGGAAGTGGAGGCTGACCACGTTGCCGGTCGATGAGGACTGGGCGGTGGTACACCAGGTGGTGGTTCCGAAGGTTTATTGGGATGAAATTTTGAACCTGGCTCACAAGGGACCTCTAGGTGGACATTTGGGAGTAAGGAAGACAGTAGATAGGGTTATGAAAGATTTTTATTGGCCAAACATGAGGAAGGATAATGTTGACTATTGTAAAAGGTGCCATACTTGTCAGGTGGTAGGAAAGTCAAATCAGGTTATCCCTAAGGCACCTCTCAGACCGATACCAGCCTTAGGGGAGCCTTTTTCCCGAATCATCGTGGATTTTGTGGGCCCTTTGCCCAGAACTGCGAGTGGGCAGCGGTACGTGATGACCATGATGTGTGCTGCTACTCGATTCCCAGAGGCTGTGCCCCTGGGGAGCATTAGGACTCCTGCGGTGGTAAAGGCACTCATTAAATTTTCCAGCACGGTAGGGTTACCTAGAGAGATACAGTCAGATCAGGGGAGTACCTTCACGTCCCGTGCATTTCAGCAAATGTTGACACAGATGGGAGTTAAACAAATTCTAGCCTCTGCATACCACCCGGAATCTCAAGGAGCGTTGGAAAGATTCCACGCGACTTTAAAGACCATGATTAAAACTTACTGTCAGGAAAACACTCGAGACTGGGATGATGCATTATCACTTCTGTTATTTGCAGTGAGGGACACGGTTCAGGAATCTCTGTGGTTCAGTCCATTTGAGCTCGTTTTTGGTCACAGGCCCAAAGGACCTTTAACCTTACTCAAAGAAAAATGGTCTAGTCCGAATGTGCAAGTCAATGTGATTGACTATGTTTTGAAGTTCCGTGAAAGGCTCCACAAGGTATGCGACCTGGCAAAGCAACATCTTAAAGACTCCTAGACTAAACTGAAACAATGGTATGATAAATGAGCCCGAGAACAATAATTTCAAGTGGGCGATAAGGTTTTGGTCCTGTTCCCTGTAGTTACCAACCCACTGCAGGCGAGATTTCAAAGGCCGTACAAAGTGATTAAGAAAATAGATTCGCTGAATTATGTGATCGAAACAGCTGATAGACGAAAGCCGAGCCAGTTGGTTCATGTTAACATGCTCAAAGGTTATCATGACGCGACCCCCACGGTGGTCAGTGTTGTCGTGAAGACCAATGAGGCAGAAAGGATTGATAAGTAGGGCCTGAGCGTTTTGAAAAGATAAGCATAGTACCCACCCGACTAGAGAACTCTGTTATTTTAGCCAACTTTGCCGATAAAGTCAGTCATTTAGAGCCTGAACAAAGAGAGCAGCTGACACAGCTAATTGACTGCATGCAGGTTTATGCCCAGATGTTACTAGGAGGTGCACAGTAACAGAGCACGATGTTATTGTTACCTCGGCCCAGCCGATTAAACAATCCCCTTATTGGATGAATTTGGAAAAGAGCAAGCTAGTGGAGAAAGAAATTGAGCATATGCTAGCTGCTGGTATTATTTGTGAATCTTCCTCTGCATGGGCATCTCTATGCGTGGTTGTACCGAAGCAGGACGGTAGTATAAGATTCTGTACAGATTACAGAAAGGTGAATGCCATCACACAAACAGATGTTTATCCTATCCCCAGGGTGGAAGATTGTATTGATAAAGTGGGTAAAGCGAGATACATCACTAAGGTTGACCTGCTAAAGGGATACTGGTGTGTTCCTTAAACTGACAGGGCTCGAGAAATTTCAGCCTTCGTCACACCATCTGGGTTCTATGAATACAATGTGTCACCGTTTGGAATGAAAAATGCGCCAGGGACATTTCAGAAGATGATTGATGCCGTGATTAAAGGGTTGACAAACACAAAAGCTTGTATCGATGATGTAGTAGTTTGGAGTGACACTTGGGATGAGCACATTGAGGCTGTAGGAAAACTGTTTAAAAGAATGTCTGCAGCCCATCTCACAGTGAACCTCGCAAAGAGTGAATTTGGTCATGCCACGATCACGTACCTGGAGTATATGGTAGGACAGGGGCAGTTGGCTCCTGTGCAGGCTAAAGTACAGGCTATTTCTGAGGTTCCTGTCCCAACAAATAAGAGGGCACTGAGAAGGTTTTTGGGCATGGTGGGGTACTATCGAAAATTTTGTAAGAACTTTGTGGATATTGCCCTCCTGCTTACAAAACTCCTACGGAAGGATGAAAAATTTGAGTGGAGCAGTCCTTGTCAGGAAGCTTTTGAGAAGTTGAAAACCATACTGTGCCATCACCCTGTGTTAAAAGCACCTGATCTCTTGAAATCTTTCTCCCTGGCGACTGATGCAGGTGATGAGGCTGCAGATGCAGTCTTATTGCAGAAAGCAGGGGATGGAGTGGAACACCCAGTGGCGTATTTCTCTGGAAAGTTCAATGTGCATCAGAGAAATTACTCCACTGTGGAGAAAGAATTGTTGGCACTTATCTTGGCGATACAGCATTTTGAGGTCTACATTTGTTCAGCACAGAGACCATTAAATGCTTATACTGATCACAACCCCTTGGTATTTTTAGCTCACATGAAAAATAAAAATAGGAGGTTACTAAGTTGGAGACTGTTGTTACAAGAATTCGATATTAAAATACAACATGTAAAGGGGAGTGACAATGTAATTGCTGATTGTTTATCTGGATGTTAATTTGAACGTGTATCTGTATTATTTTTGTAGTTAAGACCACTTTTGTATTTTGTTAAACGCTGTAATTCAGTAATATGCTGTATTAGTTAATTTTCACCTTGGTGAAAATTCCCAGAAGGATGGGGGTGTTATGAGTGATGCACAGATCTGATGGACAATGGGGTGCAGAGTTACCCATCTCCCCTCCCTGAGAACCATGAACCATTTCTGTTGCTATGCTGCTCATGACAGAGAGAGATGGAAAACATGCAAGAGCATCTGCTGCAGGTAAGAGCGGGGAGAGAGACTGTTGATTTACTGTATTATGACTTCTACAAGGATTATTTATCTTTTACTATTTTGCTCGTTAGCATTCCTCAGGAGACAGCAGGAGTGGCCAGATTTGATGGACACAGTCATTCAGAGTTGATGGATAGCTGAGACCCCGTGAGTAGGGATAAAAGACAGTTCTGGAGAGACACACCAGGAGACACACCAGTGGACACTGATTGAGTGTTGGAAACCCACAGGAAAGGTGGGGGCTTCGGAGACCGAACCAGGCGATCAGTCAGTTAAAGTTCACAGTGTTACAGCAGGGCCCGTGGGGACTTGTGTGTGTCTCCACTCATGCCAGAGTGACGAGTCCACCACAGAAGAATGGTCTAGCTGAATGACAGAGGGGTCATAACTGAATGGCCACGACGACACGATGGATTAAGAAGGGAGTAAAAGGTTTGCCTGCCGCAGCTGTTGCTGTTACATCTTGCTTGCTCTCTCTCCCTCCAACGATTACAACGCAACAACCATAACTATCTCAGCATGCATGAACTGAACTGAACTTTCTACATTTCTATGACAATTCATTTACCCCTAGACATCGATAGAGCTTGTTTATTATTGCTTATTATTATTCCCACACTTTTAGGTTTATTATTGCTAACTTGTGTTATATATATTTTTGCATTATTGGTATTGTTTTGCTTATTTTATTAATAAACACCTTTGAATATGGTACCACCAGACTCCAACGGATTCTTCTTTCTCTGCTGGTCAGACACCCAGTTACGGGTTATGTAACACCTCTATCAAGTCACTTGTCATCTTGCTTCACTCCAAAGTAAAAGCCCCAGCTCACTAAACCAGCCTGACAGGCTTTCTAATCCAGGCAGCATCCTGATAAATCTCCTCTGCACCCTCTCTAAAGCTTCTACATACTTCCTATAATGAGGTGACCAGAACTGAACACAATATTCCAAGTGTGGTCTAACCTTTTAGATTATCCACAATTCCACCAACCTTCATATCATCTGCAACCTCACTGACCTACCCTTCCACTTCCTCATCCAAGTCATCTATGAAAATCACGAAAAGCAGCTGTCCCAGAATAGATCCCTGCGGCACACCACTGGTCGCCAACCCCCAGGCAGAATATGCTCCATACACAGCCACACTCTTCCTTCTATGAGCAAGTCAATTCTGAGTCCACACAGCCAGATTTCCCTGGATCCCCTGTCTCCTGACTTTCTGAATGAGTCTAACACAGGGAACTTGTCAAAGGTCTCAGTAAAATCCACACACACCACATCCACTGCTCCACCTTCATCAACCTGCTTTTGTCACAGTCAGGTTTGTGAGGTGTGACCTACATCTCCCAAAGCCATGCTCACTATCTCTAATTAGACTATGCTTCCCCAAATGCTCATCATTTCTGTCTCTAAGAATCCTCTCCAATAACTTGCCCACTCTGAAGTAGAGGCTCACTGATCTATAATTCAAAGAGTTATTCTTACTCCTTGGCTTTGTCAAGGGCAGGTCTGATTGAGTTCTTTGAGATGTAGCAAACACATTGATGAATGTAGATCAGTGGATGTAGTGTATATGGATTTCAGTAAGGCAATTGATACGGTTCCCCAAGCAAGGCTCTGTCTGAAAGTAATGAGGTATGTGATCCAAGGAGACCTTGCTTTGTGGATCTAGAATTGGTTTGCCACAGAAGGCAAAGGGTGATTACAAATGGTTCATATTTTGCATGGGGGTCAGTGACCAATGCTGTTCCACAGGGATCTGTTCTGGGACCCCTCCTCTTTGTGATTTTTATAAATGACCTGGATGAAGAAGTAAAAGGGTGGATTAGTACGTTTGCTGATGGCACAGAAGTTGGGGGTGTTGTGGATAGTCTGGAGAGTTGTCAGAGGTTACAGTGGCACATCGGCAGGATATAGAAATGGGCTGAGAAGTGGCAGACGGAGTTCAACCCAGATAAGTGTGAAGTGGTTCAATTTGGTAAGTCAAATTTGAAGATAGAATTAATGGGGGTATTAATGGTATATATTAATGTTAAGATGCTTGGCAGCATTGAGGATCAGAGGGACCTTGGGGGCTTTGTTCTTAGCACACTCAAAGCTACTGTGCAGGTTGATAGTGTTGTTAAGAAGGCGTATGGTGTGTTGGTACTTATTAACCATGGGATTCAGTTCAGGAGCTGTGAGGTAATGTTACAACTATACAAGACCTTGGTCAGACCCCACTCTCTTGAGTTCTGGTCACCTCACTATAGGAAGAATGTGGGTACTATAGAGAGAATACAGAGAAGATTTATGAGGATGTTGCCTGGATTGGATAGCGTATCTTATGAGAATAGGTTGAGTGAACTTGGTCTTTTTTCCTTGGAGTGGCGGAGAATGAGAGGTGACCTGATTGAGGTGTATAAGATGATGAGAGGCATCAATGGTGTGGATAGCCAGAGGCCTTTCCCCAGGGCTATGCAGAGTGGGCTAACCTGACTAGGCATAGCTATGAGGTGCTTGAAAATAGGTACTGAGGGGATGTAGGGGGTAAGTTTTTCCACACAGATAGTGGTGGGTGCTGGAATGCACTGCCAGCAATAGTGGTGGAGGTGGATACAATAGGGTCTTTTAAGAGTCTCTTAGATAGGTACATAGAGCTTAGAAAGATAGAGGGCTGTGCAGTAGGGAATTTCTAGGTATTTTCTAGAATAGGTTACATGGTCAGCACAAAATAGTGGGCCAAAGGGCCAGGAATGTGCTGCAGATTTCTAGGTTCTATGGTCTAAAGGAATAACATTTGCCATCCTCCAAACAACTTGAATGGAAAATCCTATAAAAAGTAGTGGATATGGCTCACGTGTAAAGCCCTGCCAACCACTGAGCACATCTACATGGAGCGCTGTCGCAGGAAAGCAGCACCCGTCATTATGACCCCCACCATCCACGATATGCTCTTGCTGGAAGAAGGTACAAATGTCTCAGGACTCAGCACCAGGTTCAGGAGTGTTACTACCCCTCAGCCATCAGGTTCTAGAACCAAAGGAGATAACTTCACTCGACTTCCCTCACCCCGTCACCGAAATGTTCCCACAACTAATGGACTCACTTTCAAGGGCTCCTCATCTCATGTTCTTGATATTTATTGCTTGTGTAAAGAGGGTTTCTTCTTTTTGTTAACTAGCAGGAATGCTAATTTACTGATAACGAGAATGGTATTCCTTTGTAAACCAAATGGGGATTAATGTTCTTTCTTCTGAGTCTGTAAGCTTTTGTTGACGGGCTTTTGGGCAGATCGGCGCGAGGGGGTCGAGAGAGAGGACGCAATGCTCTAAGCTGGGCGAGGATCGGACCCCAAAGGGGGGTCCGAGGCCGGGAGATTCTCCGAGGGGGGGGGGGGTGAAGCTAGATGTGCTTGGTTGACCACTCGGAGGGTCCTGAGCTGTTTGGAGAGTCCGAGGAGTTCGGAGGGTCCTGAGCTGCGAGTCGAGGAGTTCGGAGGGGATCGAATGGTGGCCAGAAGACTTCAGAAATTGAGCTCCAACGGCTGTGCGCGAAGTGGTTTGGACTTTGATAAGTTTGGCGCCTTTTCTTTAATTTTCTCTTCATATATACTGTATCGTTATTAATCACTTAGTTATAGTAACCTTTATAAATTGTACTCATTTAATCGCTTATGGTGTACTGTCTGTTTTTGGGCGGGGCGGGGACATCACACAGCATCCACACCAGCTGATTACCCAGTTTGGCGGGGCCGAAGGCTGCTCCCCCTAGACGAGAATGAGCTGAGCCATCCTGAGGCGACCCAGGGGGTTACACTTGTTTATTTATTATTATTATTATTTACTCTTTTTGTACTTACAGAGTTTGTTGTCTTCTGCATTCTGGCTGAACGCTGCAGTTGGGTGGTTGTTCATTGATTCTGTTATGGATATTATTCTACAGATTTATTGAGTATGCTCACTCACCAGAAAATGAATCTCAGGGCTCTATATTGTGACATATATGTACTTCAATAATAAAATTTACTTTCAACTTTGAACCTGTCACTTCTCCTGTGGCCAGTGAAGGCACAAAGATCATCACCTAATGCACAGCAATCGTTGCTTCAGTTGAAGTATCTGTTATTTTGTCATGAATTGATAAACACACTATTGTATAACAATGGAATCTGGGTGGAAATGAAGTCAAAACATAATGTAACAGATACCTGCTCAAGGGTTATTTTGGGATTTAATTCAGGCATTTGGGAGATTTATTGCAGATTAAGAGACACCTGGGAGTATGAGAATTGATTCACTTTGGAAAGTCAAATTTGAAGGCAAAATACAGAGTTACTGGTAAGCAGTGTGGAGGAACTTATGGATCTTTGGGTTCACAAACACAGATCTCTCAAATTTGCTATGCAGGTTGATTGGGTTGTTAGGAAGGTGTATGGTGTGTTGGCCTTCACTAGTTGATGGATTAAGCTTCAAAGTTGCAGATCAATAAAACCCTGGTTAGACCACACTTGGGAGTATTGTGCTCATTTCTGGTCACCTCATTGTAGGAAAACTGTAGAAGCTTTAGAGAGGATGCAGAGGAGATTTCCCAGGATGCTGACTGGATTAGAGAGCATGTCTTATGAGGATAGGTTGAACAAGCTAGAGTAATTATCTTTGAAGCAAAGGAGGATGGAAGGTGACTTCAAAAAGGTGTACAGGATGATAAGAGGCATTGGTCAGGTGGGCCGCCAGATATCTTCTCCCAGGTTGGTAATGGCTAGTATGAGGGGGTATAATTTTAAAGTAACTGGAAGAAAGTCAGAGGTAAATTCTTTGCATAGAGAGTGGAATGCAATGCCTGAGGTCATGGTATAGGCAGGTACATTAGGGGCATTTAAGAGACCCTTAGATCGGTACCTGGGTGAAAGAGAAATGGAAGGTTATGTGGGCGGGAAGGGTTAGATTGATCTTAGTGTAAAAGGACAGTACAACATCATTGGCTGAAGGGCCTGTATTGGGTTGTAATTATCTTTATTCTAGATTACATGTAGTAGAAGGGTTCTGACATTGCGCTTGGGGTTTGGAGTGAGGGGAAAGTAAACTTAAATATAAAGTAACCAATATCTAATGGTAAGCAATACCTGCAACTTAATGAGTTTAGGGGGTTTATTGATGCAATAGTATCTACTCGTATGCCATAGTCAGGCTGGAGGCTAATCAAAGAGTTTAATGAACATGTGTATAACAGACACCTGGGAAGGACTTAGAGACATGTAAAGGCAGTGGTCAAGGTATTTGTATACAGTTACGGATTCACCAACAATAAATATATAAGTGAGGCAGGGTTTCTTATAACAAATAAAACATTTATTAAACACTGAAAAACAAACCCCCAAAAAGTAAACAAACGACTAATGTAACCAGAAATCAGCTGCTGTGCAGCAGCTTAAACAGTTCTTAAAGCAATGTTGCAAAAACAGATCTTCAAAGTAGTACTGCAAAAGTTCAAAATGCTTACAGTCCATTAAAGGAGAGACTTTTTAGACAATTTAAATTCTCTTTCACGTCGTGTTGTTGCGGTTCCCAGTTGAACTATATTTTCCAGGAGAATTTACAAAGATGAAAATGAAACGGCTTAAAGGCACTGACCTTTCCTTGACAAGAGTGTACCCAAGCCTTTCTGCTATTATTCACAGGGGTACCACGGAGACAGCCAATGAATTCCTTCCAAATGAAGATCAAACAAGGTCGAACCTGTTTCACCATCGAAATCGACTTTCCTCGATCTTTTAACTCCCGAACTCTGATCTTCACTCTCCACTGATTTTTAACTGGCAGTATTATAAAGAAACTGCTGGCAATGACCTTTTAAACTTTAGGCATTAAATAAAACTCCACCTTTCAACCAAACTGCATCATTATATTGGACCACACAGTGGCATGGAGTCAAAATGGCAAATCCAGCCACGAACTGCGCCTCCTCACAAGGAGGGGTCCTCCTTTTATACCCTGTAAAAAAAACCTGTCACATGAGCTCTACTGGCAGGAAAATTATGTCACTCCACCATCACAAGACCACTACCTTAAGTCCAGTATAGCTTCAACACCACTGTCACTGTCAAGATACCCATGGGTACGTAACAATACCAATAGTGAACAGTTTGAGTAAGCTACCAGCTGGAATCTAATTGAAAGGTTCAGAGGTTAGTGTAATAAATAGGATAACCAATATCTGGGACTAGGTTACAGGCTAGTATCTAATGGAAAGGCTTTGGAGTTTTGATTGAGAATAATGGTAATGAGTATGTTTTTTAATGATAGTCTATCGATGGTTTACAAGGGCCATCCAACCCTTGGACACATGCCACAGTTTCACTGATTTGTATGGAGGTGTGCCAAGATTCTTGTTGGCAATCGTGCTAAGCTTCTGTTACTGGTTTCAGTGCAGACAAAGCAGATGGTTACACCGAGTCCTGCTGGACTCCTGTGTTGTTGTTTGGTGCTCTGCTCCAATGCAGTATAGTGCACAGTGGTTAAATTACTGGGCTAGTACCCAGGTATCTGGTCAGTTAATATGGAGATGCAAGTTCAAATCCCACTGTGAGATATAACAAAGCCTTGGTAACTACTTGGTAACCTTCTAACTAATCCCAGGTAAAGAAGTAAACTTTGAATCAAAAGCTTGTATCATTAGTAGGTTGTTTCAAAAAGCCACTTGCTTTCCAATCCAGAAATCCGTCATCCTTATGAGTCCAGTCTCTGTGTGACTTGAAGAAACAACACCCTCTGAAATGGTCAGCAAGACTGGCTGCCGAATTCCACATTTTACAAATGAAATAAAAAATATCCAGACGGTGTCGAACTATCAGGAGTCCAACGGAAGCAACAGGATCTGATTTGACAGCTGCATTTAGCAATTATATTTTATTGTAAATTTAATAAAAACACACACAAACTCGATAGCCAAAATAGGGATAGACCAGGGACATTTCCCACTTTGTACAGAGGTAGCAGAAGAGATCACCAGATGAGAGTGAGGACAGGAGGGTACGTTGTGCTTCATTGATGTGACAATGCACAGTGGAGAGGGGGGTGGTGGGTCCAAAACTGGGGAGGAGGTTTCAAGTCCATGAGAGGGCAGACCATGTGAGCCGAGGAATAGGAGGGGAATACTTTACATTCAGTGCCCTACATGTTATTGTTATGGGTTATATCACCGGCTGGGCTGTAGATCTTCACACCCACTATTTCCACATGAGCACCCTGGGAGTGTGGGAGCGGCTGCTTCATCACAGGGTAACAGCTCAGATTCCTTTAGGGGACTGTGTCCAGAGGGTCAGAATGCATGTTTCCTTCGGTTTATAACCAGCAATCATTCCCTTCACACTAGGGTCTTCCTTTCTTCATTGACACCTTCAGGACACAACAAAAATCCTCAGACATGTCTATTGTCCTTCAGCCCACCACCCACGAGAATCGCCAACACACACTCTGCATATCCCTTCTCCGTACTCCGGCATAATGCCTGAAGCTCTAACAACAGACAGCTCAGCTCCACACCTCTCTTACCCCACCCTCCTCTCGCCATTCCCCATACCTACTCTCCATTGCTGAACCCAGGGCACCCTCACCCACCCCTCTTCATCTACACGTATTCCTCACACACTACCCCATCCCAAACTCCTCATCCACTGTCATCCTCTAACCCCTCTCTCCCTTTTCCACATCAGGACACCACAGCCTAAACCCTCTCCCTCACCCTTCCCCTCATTGCCCAGTCCCCACACACAACCTTCTCTGTAGCCCTCCCCCAGTCACCTTCTCTTCTCTCCCACAGTTCGACTTGTCACCTGCTCCGCACACCTCACCTTCCATGCCTCATTCCCCACTTGCTCTCCATACACAACCTTTCCCCTATCTCTCACTGTACAGCCCCTTCTTTCATTCTTTCCTTTGTTTCTCCCTCATGTTTTCTCAAATAACACTCCTTCTTCCTAATACAAACCCTTTCCCACTTCCTCTCTCTCACACCTCCACACCCAAACCATCCTCCAGACTCCATCCCATAACCTTTCTCCACATCTCAGCACCTTTCCCTCAGATGCCACCACCCCACACCAGCCCTCCTGCAATGTTCTCCACTCACTCCTCCCACCCTCTCCCATTCCTCTCCTCCACACGTCCTACACCATCTCCCACATTCCTCAGCTCCACCCTACATTACCACACACGTCCTCCCCTTCTTCACAGTTTATGACTTTCCTTTCAGAGCTTCAACTTACCCATCACTGCTTCTGCAGCACCAAGCCAGGAAAAAACCCAAAACAAAACACAAAATCAACCACCAAATGTTATATTCCTGATTGTCACATGATTTACTCCGACAGTTGTATCTGTAAGAAACAAGTTCAGGTAATTAAGAATTAATTTCTAATTGTCTTTAAAACAGAGAATGATAAAAGGCCTTCCTGAGGCCCAGGTATAGTACAAATATTAGTGGTTCAAATTCGCTGGCAATTCTCTCCACAACCCAGGGGTGTTTGACCCCCACATCTCTACACACCCATCCTTTGCACCTATATCTACCATCCTACCCTTCTACACCCCATTTAATCCTTTCCCACTGCCCATCTTATCACCAGGCTTTTGTAAGAACTAGTTTAAACCAATTAATAGAATGTTGCAAATGTAAAAGCCTATTTAGAAGTGTTTCTGGTGTATTTCAGTGTTTGTCTTGCAGCAATGGAACAGTGTGACAACACAACTACTGCAGTATTAATGGTCTTGAAATAGTTTTAGATCAAACTGCAAAGTATGATGGTTAGTCGTGGAATGTACTGCAACAGAAAAATGTGTGAAACGTGTGGACTGTGAAATGTTGTTTCAAGCAGGGACAAAAAAAGTACATTAAATTTACCTGGAATATGCCTACAAAGCAGTTGTTCTTTTTGGCGAGGGAGGGTGTTGGGTGTTTGGGGTTTGTGAGTTTTGTGACTTTTTCCTTTCCATGTGGGAAAGGGGAGCGGAGAGATTTTTCCTTCAATGACTCAATGTAGTTCATGGCTATCTTGAGAAGACGAATATGAGAGTTGTATTGTACATGTATACTTTGACACTAAGATGAACCTTTGAAGAGGGGTTTTATATAGAACAACAAAATACTACCAGAAATGCAAAACACACAGAAATGCCACAACACACAGTCCTGGACTGAAACTTCAATTGTTTGTTCATTTCCACATATGCTGCCTGACATGCTGAGTTCTTCCAGCATTCTGTGTGTGTTGCTTTGGTTTTCCAGCATCTGAAGGATCTTGTGTTAACAAAATACAGCATATGTCTAAAGACTGAAATAAAAACATAAAATACTGGAAATGCTCAGAGGCCAAGTATGGTTAGTGGAAAGAGAAACAAAGTTAATGCTTCCGCTCAGAGACTCTTCTTCAGAATTAGAAAAGTGAGAAAAAAGTTGGTTTCAAGTTATCGAGAGAGGGGAGGAGGATTGAATTGGACAAAAGGAATTTCTCTGATAGATAAAGTCTCTCACCCCTTCTCTTCTCCTCACCTGCCCATCAGCTCCCTCTGGTCCCCTTCCTCCTTCCCTTTCTTCTGAGGTTCACTGCCCTCTCCTGTTAGATTCTTTCTTTGCAGCCCTATACCCCATTAATCTATCACCTCCCACCTCTGACTTCATCCACCCTCCCCCAACCACTCACTGTACCCCTCGCATGGTCTTATCAATCACTTGCCACCTTCCCTTCCCACTCAGCCCACCTTCTATTCTGGCTTCTGGTAGAAGGAGATGAGTTATACAGCTCTCGTTACATCCACGTGCAGTTCAACTCTTGGAGTGTTTATGCAGAGAGTTTGAAGTTAATAACTCAGTTCCTTTCACCCTAGACCACGAACTTATCAATCACCTCCTCTATGGACCACTCCTGGAGATCCAAGATGCCGACTTCTGTAAAGAACGGATCCGTATGCTCCACGACCGCTGGACTAAGTGTGTAAATGTAGGAGGGGATTATGCTAAAAAATAAATGTGCTGCATTTTCTAAAATTGACTCCTCCTACCTTAGGCCACGAACTTGTCAATCACCCCTCCTGTCTTTATCTCTCTGCAGACTCTCTATCTTCTGCACAATTTGTTTTCTGCTCAATTTAGTATCATCAGCAAATTCAGACACACTACACTCGGTCCCTTCTTCCAGATCGTTAACGTATATCGCGAACAGTTGCGGGCCCAGCATGACCCCTGTGGTACACCGCTCACCACTGATTGCCAACTAGAGTAACACCCATGTATCCCAACCCTCTGCTTTCTATTAGTTTACCAATCCTCCATCCGTCCTAAAACATCACGTCTAAATCTAGGTATCTTTATCTTATGGAAAAGTCTTTTCTGTGACACCTTATTGAATGCCTTCTGGAAATCCAAGTAAATAACACCCATCTGTTCCCCTCTATCCACTGTGCTCATTATATCCTCAAAGAACTCCAATAAGTTTGTCAAACATGACCTGCCTTTGCTGAATCCATGCTGTGTCTGCCTGATGGATCCATTTCTTTCAAGGTGCTTTGCTATTTCTCCTTTAATGATAGTTTCAAACATTTTCCCAACGACAGATGTTAAACTATCTAGCCTATAGTTACCCACCTTTTGCCTACATCCTTTTTTTGAACAGTGGCATGACATTCGCCATCTTCCAATCTGCTGGGACCTGTCCAGAATCCATAGAATTTTGGTAAATCATTACCAAAGCCTCGATAGCTTCTGCCATTTCTTTCAGTACCTAGGGAAGCATTTCACCTGGACCAAGGGACTTAGCTATCTTCACGCCCACAAATTTGCTCAGCACTACCTCTTTAGTGATAGCTATTGTATCGACATCCTCAGCTCCCATCGTATCCATAACATCTCTCTTTAGTATGTTAGATGTGCCCTCCACTGTGAAAACCGACACAAAATAGTCATTCAAAGCCTCAGCCATTTCCTCATTTCCCAATATCAATTCCCCCTTCTTGTCCTCCAAGGGCCCTGCATTCACTTTTGCCACCCTTTTCCACTTTATATAATTATAAAAACATTTACTATCTGTTTTTACATTTTGTGCCAGTTTATTTTCATAACCTAGCTTCCCTTTCTTTATTGCTCACTTAGTGGTACTTTTTAAGGTTTTCCCAGTCTTCCAGTTTCCCACTATTCTTGGCAACTTTGTGTGCACGAGCTTTTAGTTTGATGTCTTCTTTTATTTCCTTAGTTATCCAAGGCTGGCTCTCCCCACCCTTACTGTCCTTGCTTTTAACTGGACTATACTTTTGTTGAGCACCGTGAAAAATTTCTTTGCAAGTCTTCCACTGTTCCTCAGCTGTCCCACCACATGACCTGTGTTCCCAGCCTACACTAGCCAAATCCTCCCTCCTCCCGTTGTTTAGACGTAATACACCGGTTTTAGATTGAACTATGGCACCCTCCATTTGTAAGAGAAATACAATCATATCTTTCTAAGATGATCCATAACTACAAGATCACTAATTTTACCGTCTCATTGCCAGGACCAGATCCAAGATAGTATGTTCCCTTGTAGGTTCAGTAACACGCTGTTCAAGAAAGCTATACGGATTGGTTTTCCACCTGGCGCCTCTAGGCCCTACCCCCTCCCTCTCCCTCTATTACTGGGCTTCAGCCCTCTCTCCCTCCCCCATTCCTGATGAAGGGTCTTGGCCTGAAACACTGTCTACTCTTTTCTCACGGATGCTGCCTGACCTGCTGAGTTCTTCCAGCATTGTGTACGTATTCTGTGATGCACAGCATCTGCAGTTGTATTTTTGTGTTTTGATTCGTTACTCCTATACGGATGTAATCTAAGAAGTCCTCCTCAAGACTGCCTCATCCAACGATTCACCCAATCTATATGCAAGTTATAGTCCCCCATGATAACTGCTGTTCCATCCTAAATGCCTCAGATATTTGTTTATTGCCTGTACCACTGTAGTGTTATTATTCGGCGGCTGATAGACAACTCCCAGCAGTGATTTATTCCCTTTATTATTCCTAATCTCTACCCAGATGGATTCAACATTCTGCTCCTTAGGTCTTATATCATCTCTCACTATCACCCCGATCTCATCCTTAATTAAGAGCGCTACTCCACCTCCCTTACCTTCCAGCCTATCCTTCCGTATTATCTGATATCCTTGGATATTTAATTCCCACTCCTCTCCACCCTGCAACCGCGTCTCTGTAATGGCCACTAAATCAAACCCCTTTGTACTGATTTGTGCCACAAGTTCACTGACCTTGTTTCGATTACTATGGGCATTCAGATAAAGTGCCCTTACACACATTGTGCCTTTAAAATCTTGTAATCTTTTACTCATTTGCACTTGACTTTTCTTCACTCCAATCTTACTTTTCCCTTTTTTATCTTTAGTTTTTTTCATTATTCTTATCCACATTTTTTCATTTTACTTTATGCATACTTCTGCAATCTGTTGAACCTACTCCCCTACTATTTAGTTTAAAACCCTATCCACTGCCTTAGTTATGTGATTGTCTATAATCCAGGCCCCATCACAGTTCAGGTGGAGCCCTTCACATTGGTACAGCTCCCTCCTTCCCCAATACTAGTGCTGATTTCTAATGAATTCAAACCCACTTCTCCCACACCAATCATTGAGCCATGCATTTAATTCTAATCTGTTTCACCCTCTGCCAATTTGCATGTGGTTTAGGTCGTAATCCAGAAATTACTACCTTTTGGTTCTGCTTTTTAATTTAGTCCCTAGCAGCTCAAATTCCCTCAGCAAAACCTCTTTCCTCATTCTACCTATCTCATTGGTACCCACATGGACCATGATGACTGGATCTTTCCCCTCCCACTGCAAATTCCTCTGCAAGTCAGATAAGATGTCCATTCCCCTGACTATACTATCCCCAATTACCACTACATTTCTCTTCTCATCCTCCCCTCTTGAATGGCTCCCTGAACTACAACGCCACAATTAGGATGCTTATCCTTCCTACAGCCCCCACTCTCATCCACATAGGGAGCAAAACCTCTGATCTGTTGGACAAGCTCAAGGGTTGAGGCTTCTCCAGCACTGTGGCTTGGATCCCACCACCCGCCTCACTCGCAGTCACACCCTCTTGTCCCTGACCACAGACCAAATTTGAGGCAGCTAATCTAATGTGACTACCTCCTGAAACAGAGAATCCAGGTAACTCTCCCCCTCCCTGATGTGGCACAGTGTTTGAAGCTCAGATTCCAGGTCAGCAACCTTGAGCCTGAATTCCCCGATCGGTCAACACTCACTGCAGATGTCACAGTCTGGTTTGTGATATCCGCATTCCAGTTCACGGTCCAGTCCGTGAATTCTGGACTTCGGGTCTTCTGGCTGTCATCTTGGGGCTGGGAATATAAGTGGCCCTGGGATCGAGTGTGCGTGCTGTTTCTTCTTGTCAGTATCCCCTTGGAGCAACCTGCTGGTGGAAGGCTAGAGCAGTCATTCGTGATCTCTAGGCCTGGTTGGAGGACCACCGCTTCATGGAGCCCAGCTGTCTCTAGTCGGAGTGGTCATCGGGGTATGGATTCGACCGTTTCCGGGGCCAGCTGTCTGCCACTCCGAGCTGGAGATGGATTTGGCTGTTTCTGGTGCCAGCCAAGGTTGCTGGCCGCCCTGAGACTCTGAGCCACCCTGGACTGAGCTCCCTTCCTGTCCTTGCCTCTGTGGGGCAAGTCCGGCTGTCCTTGCTGTTATCCTGTGGTTGGGTCGTCCCTTCCTGTCCTTGACTCTGTTGGGTAAGTCAGGCTGTCTTTGCCGTTACCCTGAGGCTGGACTGTTCTCTTCCCCTCCCTATCTGAATCCCTGACAGTTTCCTCAGTGATTTACCTCAGCAATCATCCCAGCCCGGTGTCCAAGAAAGGGGCCTGGCCCTGCATCCTAGGAAGGGTCCCAGCCCTGTGCTCCAAGAAGGAATGCCTTGTCCTGCCCATGCCTAGTTCCGGGGTCCAAGCCCGAGTCAAGACCCAAGTTCTGGGTCCTTGTCCAGTCTCTGGTTCGGAGTCCAAGCCCAGGCTCCTGGTTCCCAGTTCCTTGTCTTGTTTCTGCTTTCCTAGCCAAAGTCCTAGCCCAAGTCTGTGTTCCTGTCCCAGCTCCTAGTCTGTGTCCAGTCCCGTCCCTAACTCTAGTCCAGTCCAGTTCCCAGTACTTCAGTGTCTGTGTCTTGCATTTGGGTCCGTTCCCAATGCCCCCTCGTATGACAGCAGATGTGGTCACTAGGAACCACAATGGGTCCACCAGCTCCCACATCATGCAGCTACTGCACATCACCTTCTCCAGCATCATCCCTACTTTATTTAATTAGCTCTAATTTAGTGACTTTTTATTCAACCATGACAAAAGCCTTGCCTGCTACTTACCTGTACATCTTTGCTAAAGCCTCAAGTTCCCACTCCTACACTGGTCCCCTCACACGATGGCCACTCTGCTTTGACCCTGCTTTACTTTTATTTGCTCCTGCTAATGAATTGCGAATTGATCGGTCCACCACTAATGCGCCAATCCCCGTGAAATGCACTTTTTAAAAAACTCTTCTCCCCAACCATACAAAGCTCACTCTCTCGTCAGATCAATTGGTCCGCTGCTAATTTGTTGCCCTCCATAGATGCTGCCTGACTTGCTGAGTTCCTCCAGTACACTGTGTATGTTTGATAGCTGAAGACAAGTTTGCCATGGAGAAGTACAGTTTACAAAGCTGCCTTCGGGCAAGATGTTGATGAGGAAATTAGAGCATAGGACATAGAACACTCCAGCACAGTATGGGCCCATCAGCCCACAATATTGTGCCAACCTCTTAAACTACTATAAGATCAAAAAACTTCTCTCTCCAACATTGGTCAATTCTTCTATCATCTACGTGCCTTCCAAAGAGATTCAGGGGTGCCCCTGAAGTATCATCACCCCTGGCAGGGCAGGGTGTTCCATAGCCCGCCACTCTCTGTGTACCTCGGACATCCCCTCTATAACTTTCATAATTCACACTAAAACTATGCCCTCTTGTATTAGCCAAATTGGAGGAGGGAAAAACACAAAACAAGAGACTAAAAAGGAGAAAGGTGGGAAATAGCCAGTTGGTCAATTAGAGCCTCTGGAGTTGAAAACAAAATCAAGAGATTCTGCAGATGCTGGAAATCTTGTACAACACACAGTGAGAACAAGCTCAGTGATGCAAAAGACTGCATTTGTAGAAGGAACTGGTGTGCCCTGTATTCAGGGAAAAAACAAAGGGCCCACAGGTAGCCATGGTGAGAAAAAGGAAATATAAACTGACTGGCTGAATGAGAAATACGAGCCAGTTCCAAGCAGGGAAATGGAAACTATCAAAGTGGCAGAGTAAAACAGATCTGGAAGTGAGTGTATGAAAGAAGGGTTCTGATACTGAGAGAGAGGACAAGTATGACAAGAAGGAAGAGAAAACAGGAGAGACCATATGAGACCCACTCCGACGGCAAGTCCCTGAGGTTTTGTGGGAGGACTGTGACTACTGTTTGTGTTAAGTTTGGTTTCTTTATACCCGATAGATCTTCCTTAATAAACCAGTTACCAATATACCGATATCCTGTCCTGATGAAGGGTCTGAGCCCAAAACATCAAGTATTAATTCATTTCCATATACGCTCCCTGACCTGCTGAGTTCCTCCAGCATTTTGTGCATGTTATGGATATCCTGCTTCACTTCTCACCTCTAACCTCTGATGAAAGGTGATTAATATAAAATGTTAACTCCGTTTCACTCTCCATCAACCTGAATGATTCCCACACTTTCATTTTTGGCTTCAAAAATATTTAACTGCCCAGAAATTTGGGATAGTGCGACAATTGTTGGATTTACCCCAGAGCAAGATTATCTGCCTTTCCAGTTTCTCCCATAGACCGATACAGGACAGAAAAATGTAATTCTGTCTTTCATTGTGTCAGTGGCGTCCCTTTTCCAATTGCTTCTGCTTCCACCACACTTACCCCAGAGAAATGCAGCGTTTTTTCCCTTTCACACGTATCTCTAAATCCCCACCCGAGTTTAATCTACGCACCCATCTCTGGGCCCCATACAATCCCCTATAGGACCTCAAATAAAATTCTTTTAAAAGGCACAAGGTCTCACCCTGCATGATTCAGTTCAAACCTATGCCTTTCCAGAATGTCTTCATTATTTTTCTTGCACCTCTGCATCTCACGGCTGTAACGCTCTTGTGCCTCTTGACAATCCTGAAGATTACCTTTAAAAATAAGAGTTATAGATTGGTGAACTGGGGAGAACGGATAAAACAATGCAAATTAAAACCTTGTGCCTGTGTTTCATAATTTACGTGAATAATATTTGAAAGATCCCTCTGTGTTCTAATCTAGTCTGACACGTGTGGGAATGACAGAGTGAAACACCTTCTCTTACATAGGGTGTTAAGTTTGGGCCCGTTTACTTTAGTTGAGGAATATCAGAGATATGCTCCTGTTGCTTTGAAGTTCACTCTGTGTCAATGCACCAACACTGATTCCCCAGTTAGCAGTCCTAAAACACATGAGCCGGCTATGACCTGATTGCAACCTGGGAGATCTTGCTGTACGGAGCAACATAATATGTTTCCTACGAGAGCTCTCCTTGCACAGAAGGCAGTGTGAACATAGAACATAGAAAAGTACAGGAACTGACCCTCTGGCCACAATGTTATGCCAAACCAGCTAAAGAGCAAATCAAAAATATCCAAACACTAATCCCTCCTACCTACTCCATGCCCGTATTCCTCCATCTTCCTTGCATCCATGTGCCTAGGTATGCAGTAAATATATTCAGCATATTCAAGAAGTTGGATGTTCCTCTTTGGGTTTAGGGAGTCAAAGTCAGTAGGGAGAAAGGTTACTTAATTTAGATGCTCCCCCATGATGATATTGCAGAGCAGAACAGGCTCAAGGAAGAACATGAGAAATAGATTCAGGAGGCCGTCTGGCCATCGAGCCTGCTCCATCATTCAATAAGACCGTGGATGATCTGACCATGGGCTTCGCTCCACCTGCTTGCCGATTCTCTATAACCCTTCATTCCCCCTGCCTAATAAGCTCAGTGGATTCCAGTTAACTATTAGTTATACATGAGGACCAGGACATTTTGGACCAATTAAATGGTTGCCCCAATTAGCCAAAGTTTCATGGAAATAGCTGAATAACAAATTATCTATTTAAATGACATAGTGCACAAGTTAGAACACTACCAATATTACTAAGGCGCTCTAAAACTAGGTATTAGCTCTGAATAGTTATCAAGAGAGGAATTCACCCAGGGCAGCCTGAACTGCTTCACTGGGCAGATAATTCCCCAGATTCACTACCATCTGGGAAATGCAGTTCTTTCTCGTCTCCATCTTAAATTTTCTCACCTTAATCTTGAGGCTATGACCCTAATTCTAGTCTTACCTACCAGTGAAAACATCATTCCTGCCTCTGTTTTATATATCCCTTTCATAATTCTTCTAAATTCACTAAATATAGCTCCAGATTATAGCTTCATAGATTAACTCCATCAACTCCAGAATTATCTAGTGAAGCTCCTCTGAACCACCTCCAAAC
This sequence comes from Hypanus sabinus, assembly GCF_030144855.1. Classification (NCBI taxonomy): domain Eukaryota; kingdom Metazoa; phylum Chordata; class Chondrichthyes; order Myliobatiformes; family Dasyatidae; genus Hypanus; species Hypanus sabinus. The sequence continues at coordinate 28,510,442 of NC_082721.1, forward strand.
CCAGTACATCCTTTCTCAAGTAATGAGACCAAAACTCCATGCTCTACTGCAAGTGCATCTCAAACAGTATGCTATACAGTTGCAGCATTAACTTCTCTACTCTTAATTTCAATCCTTCTAGCAATGATGTCCAATGTTCCACTTGCCTTTTTGATAACTCGTTGTCACTGAAACCAACCTTTTGCAATTTCAAGACCCTCTGCTCTCTTTCACCATTTAAATAATAGTCTCCATCTGCCGGACACTTGTCCACTCACTTAACCTATCTATATCTCTTAAGGACTCTCTATATCTTCTGAGCATTTTGATTTTCCACTCAATTTTGTGTCTTCAGCAAAGTTAGACATGCCACACTTGGTCCTCTCACCCAAATCGTGAAGGCACAGGACTGTGAGCCCAGCAGTGACCCCTGTGGCAGTCTGCTCACTACCGGCTACCCGCCAGAGAAATACCCATTTATTCCAACTCTCTGCCTTCTGTCAGTTAACCAATCTATCCATGCTAATACATTACCCATAACTCCATACATCCTTATTTTATGGATAAGTCTTGTATTCAGCACCTGAACGTTGCCAAACAACCGAGTGATCACTTTGTCAATGACATGACAGTGGTGGGGCTCATCACCAAAAACAAAGAGGCAGCCTACTGATAGAGGTGAAGGAGCTCAAGGACTGATGCCAGGTAAAACACCTCTTCCTCAATGCCAACAAGACAAAGGAGATGGTTACTGGCAGTAAACAATCTTGTACTGAATGCCTTCTAGAAATCTAAGTACACATCATCTTCCTATTCTCCTCTATCCACAAGGTTCATTATATCCTCAAAAAAACCCATTAAATTTGTCAGACAGGAATGTCCTTCATGAATCCCTGCTGTGTCTGCCTATCAGGTGTCTTGTTATTTGTTCTTTAGTGACAGCTTCAAGGACTTTCCCAACTACAGACGTTGATCAAACTGGCCTATAGTTACCTGCCTTTTGATTAAACAGTGGCATGACAGTCACTGTCTTCCAATCTGCCAGGACCTGCCCAGTGTCCAGAGAACACAGGTAAATTATCACTAACTCCCCTTCTGTAATGAATAAACTCTTCTTGGCCTTCTAGCCAGGTGCAGATATCAATTTTAACCGACATTCTGATGACAAACTCTGTCATCTTCATCAGGGATGATGTCTAGTCCGGTGGTATTTATACCACTGTCTGTCCCTCCTGATTGGTTAGTCCTCATCCAATCAGGTTTCCACTGTCCCACCTTATTTACTATCAAATTCCAGTTCTTACTTAGAGTAAGCCCTTTGTCTTTGCTAAAATTCTTTTTCTCTGGTTTTATTTCAATGGCTTCTTCACCAGATGGTCCCAAAAGCCATTAGCATGGCACAGCAGTTTTGTGCCATCAAAGTCAATCCTACGGCCATTGCAAATGCAATGTTCTGCTACCGCCAGTTTCTCTAGGTAAGCCAAATGGATACAACTCCTCTGCTCCTTCATGCAGATTTCCATTCTCTGGCTGAGATACACTGTTCTGCTTCCACACAGAATCCAGTAAACCCCAGCCGTCCTGAATCCCAGGTCATCTTTCACCCACGTAAGCTGTGATTTGAGCTTCCTTGCGGGTACGTGGATTTTCTTCAAGATCCTAGCTATCCTTCCAGAAACCATGGAAGTATAGGGAAGACAGGGTGTCACAACGGGTTCCTCCTTGTTTTTAGATTTCCTGGGTATTCCATCGGCCTATTTAGGGACTCGATTGGTTTTCTTTACCTTGTAGCCATTCTGTAGGAATGTTGTATGTAGTCACCAGGATCCTGAAGAAATACAGGATTAACTCCATCCACAATCCCGCAAGGAAGCTCAAAATCACAGTTTATGTGGGTTAAAGATGACCTGGGACTCAGGTAGGCTGGCGTTTACAGGATTCCCTGCGAATGCCGAGCAGCGTATATATTGGTCAGAAGGGGCGTATCGTGGAAACCCGCATCAATTGTACAGGAGGTGTATCTGTTTGCGTTACCCAGAGAAATCAGCAGTAGCAGAACACTGCATCCATAATGGCCATTGGATTGACTTCGACGGCACAGAACTACTGTGTCGCGCCAGTGGCTTTTCGGACCGCCTAGTGGACGAAACCATTCAAATAAAACTGGAGGAAAAGAATTTTAACAAGGACGAAGGCCTTGCTCTAAGTAAGACTGGAAATCAATTGTAAGCAAGGTAGGAGAGAAGAAACCTGATTGGATGAGGACTAACCAATCAAGAGGGATGGACGATGGGGGTATAAATACCATCGGAATATACATTTCTCCTAATAAAGGTGGCAGAGTTTGTCATTGAAACATTAGTTAAAATTAATAGCTGTACCTGTCTGGAAGACCAGGAAGAGTTTATTCATCAAATACACCGGGAAAGCACGAGATCCTTTCTCATCTCTTCTATAACTTCTGTCATTACTTTCCATCTTCACTTCCCACTGCATTCCTGACATCTCTCATTAGCATGTTAAACACGTCTTCCACATCACAATACTTCTGCTCCTGTTTTCTATGACAACAATTCAGAATATTCCATTGGCTGGGAAGTGCTTTGTAGGGACAAGGATTATCAATGGTACAATGCAACAGTTTCTTTAATTCTCTACCCTCTTCCACTGAATGGAGTGACCCCTTATGGAATGCAAGGCCAGATGGCTCATCTAATGTCATAGTGCCCAAGCCCAAGCAGACAGGCTACCCAGGCAAGAGATTCTGCAGACGCTGAAAATCCACAAAAATTGCTGGAGGAACTCAGGTCAGGCAGAATCTTTGGAAAGGAATAAGCAGCTGACATCTTGCGCAGAGGCCTTTCATCACCTGCCTGAGCAACAGAGTCCCTCCAGCATTTTGACAGCAACATTGCTGCCATCCATCTAGTGTCGACAAGGATGATAAAGATTTGCTTTTTTTGTTCAGGCTTAGTTCACTGAAGAGGGAATTACTGGAGGAAGCAGTCGACAAGCGCCTGGTGTGGGAGGAGCTGCCCTGGGTCTAGCGGAGTTTGAACCACATTTCTGTACGGCCCTGGGCTCGTACTTCTCCCATTTCCTGCCCTCTCCTGCATCCCTTTGATCTTGAACTGCTGCCCATTACGTGCTGTCCAATACCACCCTGATACCGTTCTCTTGGGCGCTCTGGACATTCCTGAAGCAGCTATACAAATGTAATTATTGTTGACCTCACCTTCCAGTTCCTCCTTTTTGGAATATAAGCCCTGGTTCTTCTCACTCAGTTTTTTGACGGTTTCATCCTGAGCTACGTTCTGTTTTTCCAGTAATGTCTGTTTAAAGAGAGAAAAGCAAAGAATGTCTTTCTCTGGATCAAACTCAAAATCAAGTTTATTGTCAAAGGCAAAAGTGCATTGAGAAACTTTACTTGCAGTAGCATCACAAACACTTTGCATTAGAGAGTTTATGTTCACAAGAAAAACATAAATATAACTGTATATTATACAGAATTAAATGAGAAAGGAAAGAATTGGAACAAAATATCTATAGTATGTAAAGTGGTCATAGTGTTTATGTACTGAGGTAGTGTTTCCTGTTTACAAGTTGTTTCAAGAACTGAATGTTTGAAGGAAAGTAACTGTTCTTGAACCTGGGACTTCAGGCTCCTGTACCTCCCATCCTGTGGTAGGTGCTTCATATTTACACCTTGACGTTTTCCCAACCACTTGACTTTCAGTGTTACAGATGAACATAAATGCTTCCTGTTTTCATTTCACTGTTAGCCACAGGTTATTAAGAAGGCAAACGGAATGTTGGCCTTCATTGCTAGAGGGATTGAATTCAAGAGCAGGGAGGTCTGGCTGCAACTATACAGGGTACTGGTGAGGCCGCACCTGGAGTACTGTGTGCAGTTCTTATCTCCATGCTTGAGGAAGGATATACTGGCTTTGGAGGCGGTGCAGAGGAGGTTCACCAGGTTTATTCCAGAGATGAAGGGGTTAACCTATTAGGAGAGATTGAGTCACCTGGGACTGTACTCTCTGGAGTTCAGAAGAATGTGAGGGGATCTTATAGAAACATACAACATTTTGAAAGGGATAGATAAGATAGAAGTAGGAAAGTTGTTTCCATTGGTAGGTGAGACTAGAACTGGGGACATTGCCTCAAGATTCAGGGGAGAAGATTTAGGATGGAGATGAGGAGAAACTGTTTTTCCCAGAGAGTGGTGAATCTGTGGAATTCTCTGCCCAGGGAAGCAGTTGAGGCTTCCTCACTAAATATATTTAAGATACAGTTGGATAGGTTTTTACATAGTAAGGGAATTAAGGGTTAGACACTAGACACTAGAATACTACAGCACAGTACAGGCCCTTCAGCCCTCCATGTTGTGCTGACCCATATATTCCTTTAAAAAAGTACTAAACTCATACTACCTCGTAACTCTCTATTTTGCTTTCATCCATGTGCCTGTCCAAGAGGCTCTTAAATACCCCTAATGTTTTAGCCTCCACCACCACTCCTGACAAGTCATTCCAGGCACCCACAACCCTCTGTGTAAAAAAAACTTACCCCCTGGTGTCTCCCCTAAACTTTGTATATCTGCCCTCGGGAAACAGGTACTGGCTATCCACCCTATCTATGCCTCTCATAATCTTGTAGACCTCTATCAAGTCCCCTCTCATTCTTCTACGCTCCAAAGAGAGAAGTCCCAGCTCTGCTTACCTTACCTTATAAGACTTGTTTTCCAATCCAGGCAACATCCTGGTAAATCTCCTCTGCACCCTCTCCATAGCTTCCACATCCTTCCTATAATGAGGTGACCAGAACTGAACACAATACTCTTAAGTATAGTCTCACCAGAGACTTGTAGAGTTGCAACATGACCTCTCTACTCTTGAACTTAATCCCCCTATTAATGAAGCCTAGCATCCCATAGGCCTTCTTAACTACCCTATCAACCTGCTCAGCGACCTTGAAGGATGTATGGATTTGAACTCCAAGGCCCCTCTGTTCATCCACACTCATAAGTAACCGACCATTAACCCTGTACTCAGCCTTCTGGTTTGTCCTTCCAAAATGCATCACCTTACACTTGTCCAGATTGAACTCCATCTGCCACTTTTCTGCCCAACTCTACATCCTGTCTATATCCTCTTGTAACTGATAACCTACAGCTCCTCCAATCTTCATGTCATCCACAAACTTACTCACCCATCCTTTCGCCTCTTCATCCAGATCATTTATAAAAATCACAAATAGCAGGGGTCCCAGGACAGATCCTTGTACCCACTAGTCACCGACCTCCAGGCAGAATACTTTCCTTCCACTACTAGCCTCTGCTTTCTTCCTGTAAGCCAATTTTTTTATCCAAACAGTCAAGGTTCCATTGATCCCATGCCTCATGACTTTCTGGATGAGTCTTTCCTGGGGAACCTTGTCAAATGCCTGGCTAAAGTCCATGTAGTCCACATCTACCACCCTACCCTCATCAATTTCTTTTGTTATCTCTTCAAAAAACTCAATTAGGTTCGTGAGGCATGATCTTTTCTTCACAAAGCCATGTTGACTATCCTTGAGTAGAATGCTCATAGATCCTATCCTTAAGAATCCTTCCCAATAGTTTGCAGACCACCGATATAAGACTCACCAGTCTGTAGCTCTCAGAATTCTCCCTATTACCTTTTTTAAACAAGGGAACTGCATTTGCTATTCTCCAATCCTCCGACACCTCCCCAGCAGCCAAAGAGGATTCAAAGATCATAGCTACTGCTCCAGCAATCTCTTCTCTCACTTCCCACAGCAACCTGGGGTATGTCACATCTGGCCCAGGGGACATATCAATCTTAATGTTTTTAAGAAGATCCAACACTTGTTCTTCCTTAATCTCCTCATTGTCCAGCACACAGGCCAGTTCTATTTTGACCTCACCCTGATCAAGGTCCTTTTCAGTTGTGAATACTGAGGCAAAGTATTCATTTAGGACCTCCCCAACCTCCTCTGCCTTCAGGCACATGTTGTCTTCTGTATCTTTTAGCGGTCCACCTTCATTATTGTCATCCTTCTGTTCTTCACATACACGTAAAATGCCTTGGGATTCTCCTTAATTATACATGCCACGGCCTTCTCATACCCCCTTCGAGCTCTCCTAAGTCCTTTCTGAAGCTCCTTCCTGGCTACCCCATATTTCTTATGAGCCCCTCCTGCTTCCTGCTTCTTATATCTAACATGTGCTTCCTTCTTCCTCTTGATGAGTTGCCTCACAGGTTTCATCAACTATGGTTCCCTTTTCCTACCATTTTTTCCTTGTCTCAGTGGGACAAACTTATCCTGAACCCAGCACAAGTGGTCCCTAAACTTCCTCCACATTACTTCTGTGCTTTCCCCTTTGAACATCTGTTTCCAATTTACTCTCACTAGTTCCTGCCTCATCCTTTCATAGTTCGCCCTTCCCCAGCTAAGCACTTCCCCATTTTCTCTGTTTTTATCCCTTTTCCATAGCTATGCTGAAGCTAAGGGAATCGTGGTCACTCTCACCAAAATGCTCCCCCACCAAGAGGTCTGTCACCTGACCAGGTTCATTACCCAGAACTAGATCCAGTATGGCCTCTCCTCTCGTTGGCTGGTCCATATACTGTGTCAGGAATCCTTTTTGAACACATTTGACAAATTCAGCCTCATCTCTCCCCCTTGCACTCAGGAGGTACCAGTCAATATGAGGGAAGTTGAAATCACCCATAACTACAACCCTGCATTTCCTGCACCATTCTAAAATGTGCCTGTTTATCTGCTCCTCGGTGTCTTGAGGGCTATTTGGGGGCCTATAGACTATTCCCGGCACGGTGATTGATCCCTTCCTATTTCTGACTTCCACCCAGACTGACTACATGGACACTCCTTCTGCAGCGTCCTCCCTTTCTATAACCATGATACTATCCTTGACCAGCAATACCACTCCCCCCCCCTTTCTACCTCCCATCCTATTCCTTTTAAAACACCTAAACCCTGGTACCTGCAACAGCCAATCCTGCCCTTCCTCCAGCCAAGTTTCAGTAATGGCCACAACATTGTAGTTCCACATACTAATCCATGCTCTAAGTTCATCCCCTTTATTCCTAATACTCCTAGCATTGAAATAGACACATTTCAACCCCTCTAACTGGTTACATTTATTTTTTGTCCCCTGCCTGTCCTTTCTCACCAACTCAGAACACGTAGCATTATGCCCTTGTCCTTCTACCCTAATCTCTGCACACACATTCTGATTCCCACCCACCCCCGCCAAACTAGTTTAAACCCTCCCCAACAGCTCCAGCAAACCTGCCCGCCAGGATATTGGTTCCTTTCCAGTTCAGGTGTAGCCCATCCTTTTTGTACAGGTCAGACCTTCTCCAGAAGAGACCCCAATGATCCAGAAATGTGAACCCCTGCCCCCTGCACCAACTCTTCAGCCACGCATTCATCTGCCAAAGCTTCCTGTTCCTACCCTCTCTGTCTCGTGGCACAAGCAGCAATCCCGAATTACCACCCTTGAGGTCCTGCTCTTTTAACTTCTTTCCTAACTCCCTATATTCCTTCTTCAGGACCTCATCCCTACTCCTATCTATGTCATTGGTCCCCACATGGACCACGACATCTGGCTGCTCATCCTCTCTCCTGAGCTGAGAATACCAAGAACTCAATCCGAGATATCACGGACCCTGGCACCAGGGAGGCACCAGACCATCTGGGATTCTCGATCTCTCCAACAGAGCCTCTTATTTGTCCCCCTAACTGTCAAATCCCCTATCACTACTGCTCTCCTCTTTTCCCTCTTTCCTTTCTGAGCTGAGGGTCCAGTCTCGGTGCCAGAGACACGACCACTACAACTTCTCCCTGGTAGGTCATCCCCAACAGTATCCAAAACGGTATACTTATTGTTGATGGGAACGGCCACAGGGGTGCTCTGCCCATTCTGTCTAATCCCCTTCCCTCTGCTGACAGTCACCCAGCTACCTGTCTCCCTGAAACTCCAATCTATTACTGTCTCTGCTTCCCGAATGTTCATACACAGAGCACAAGGTTATGGGGAAAAGGCAGGTAGTTGGAGCTGAGGAGCTGAGTTTATGGACAGATCAGCCATGATCTTATTGAATGGCAGGGCAGGCTCGATGGGCCGGATGGCCTACTCCTGCTACTATTTCTTAAGCTCCTATAGGGATAACTGCCGGTCGTTTTGACATTTTCGGCAATATCCTCACTCATGGAGCAGAGAATAAAACACATGGTAATCACCGTGATTAATGCATGATTTCTGTTGAAAACAAACTGGAACCAACAATGTCCCACACCGGGTTTGTGAGGTCACTTCTCAGCGTTGTCTGTGGTGCGCAAAGTCCAGTTGTGGTGTCGTGTTAGCGAGATCACCTGGTGCAGAAACGCTCGAGGGCTGGGGATGGGGAGTAGGTACTGGACTGGAATGTGGCAAGGCAGAGAGAGCCCGACCCCATACCCAGTGAAAGCGAGGGAGTGCCACCCTGTCAGAGGTGCCTGGGTGAGGTGAACCAAACTGGGGGAGTTGGAGGGGCAGCACAAGGAGGAAGCACTGAACAAAATTCTGCATGTTGGATTTTCAGAGAAGGGGTGTTCAGCCAGTACTCGCCATGGACAAGGCACACGACAGGAAAGCAGTGGGTAAGTGAGGCGCCAACTGCTCTCAGGAAGCTCCACACCATGTGGGCAATGCAGCCAATTGGATGGCATCTTACCAGCCAACTTAAGACACTTGTCACCTCTGTGAGCTATGCCTAGTTCACCTGGACAACACCTCCCAAATCTCCACGACCAGAAGGGCAGTCCCTCAACATTGCCCGTCCAATGGTGCACCACTTCTTCAGTCGCCTGGAGCTCCGCACTGCCCTCCAACTCCTCCAGCGAAGTTAATATCCCTCATTTTCACCGGGTAAGGGATCGACCTCTCTCTACCCAGTCCCGGGTCCTACTCATCAGCTCTGTCCCAAGATCCAGGTGTCTCACCTCGCATTTCTGCCGACGTTCCTGCAACTCGTCTCCCTCCTTCCGCAGCTCGTCTCTCTCCCGCTGCAGCTCGTCTCTCTCCCGCTGCAGCTCGTCTCTCTCCTTCCGCAGCTCGTCTCTCTCCTTCCGCAGCTCGTCTCTCTCCCGCTGCAACTCGTCTCTCTCCTTCCGCAGCTTCCCGTTCTCCTCCCGCAGGCTCTCTTTCTCCCTCTGCAACTCTCTGATCCTCTGCAGCCCCACCGTCTCGGGGTCATCCCCCAGACTGGAGGGAAAGAGCGTCCATCCGAGGACGCCGAGGACGAAGACGACGGCTAGGAGCAGGGGCAAGGGGTACTGCCGATAGAGAAAACTCCTCTGCATCCTGCCTGGCCACAAGGAACCTCAGCAACAAGTCGTGAGCGGCCGGTAACTCCTCCCTGGCTGGAACTCAGCGCCAAGTGATCACGGGGAGCGAGACGTACAAACAAGCTGGTCGGCAGCATCCGTTAGAAGGAGCAGTCAAGGCCCTTCGTCAGGACAGAAGAAGGAAGTGGCAGGGGCCCTATAAAGAAGGTGGGGGGAAGGGTGAAAAACCAATCAGAGGAAAGATCAAGGGTTGGGGGTGGGGATAGGCAGGAGAGGTGAAGAAGGAAACTAAGGGGAAAGCACTATGGGTTACTACCCATAGGAGGCAGAATCATGAGAGAGGTGATAGGCAGCTAGAAGAGGAGACAGAGTGAAAGTGAGATGGGGGAAGGGAGAGGGAGGGAAGTACCGGAAGTTGGAGAATTCGATGTTCATACCAAGGGGCTGGAGACTACCCAGACGGTAGATGAGGTGTTGCTCCTCCAACCGGAGTTTGGCCTCATCATGGCAGTAGAGGAGGCCATGTGTGCACATATCTGAATGGGAATGTGAAGCAGAGTTGAAGTGAGTGGCAACCGGGAGATCCTGTCTGTTGTGGCGGATGAAGCGGTCCCCCAACCTGCGTTGGGTCTTGCCGATGTAGAGGAGGCCGCACCGGGAGCATCGGATGCAATAGATTACCCCAACAGACTCACAAGTGAAGTGTTGATCATGAGGAGTGATTGGATAATGTTGACGTCAACTGGAGCAACAAAAAGAATTAATGGCAGCCACTGATTGCCATCGCACAGCGGTTTACCAATACCCTGATCCTCCTGATCGCTGAACTAGATAATTGTTCAAAAACTAGTCCACATCCCATGTGGAAATCAATGGTCAATTAAACTGATCTTGACCCACACGCCAGCAGGGCTCTCTGAAAGCAATGACTGTTGGCACTCTGTGTGATGTTGGAAAATCCACAGGAGATCTCCAGTCCCCTGAGCCTGCTGGGTCATTCGTTAAGATTACAACTGATTAAACAGGAATCCACTTTTCCACTGGTTCCCATGATCCCAGGCATGTCCAAAAATCATTTGATCTCAATCCTTATTGACTAAGCATGCTCAATACTTTGAAAATTCTGAAGATTCTCAACTCTCAGTGCAAAGGACTATTGTAACTGTGAATAACGTCACCAGAGAAACACTGAGCTAGTGGATAAAGAAGTGTTTTATTCAGCAAAAATAAGCATTAGGTGTCAATCCAATATTACATAACACTTTTATATGCTAGAGATCAAAGGAAACAGCAGGACAATTCTATAGTTATAAAGTATCTACAGTGCTTTCTTTGAATTACATATAGTTGTCAAACACTTTTTTCTTTGCACCCACACTCCAGACACCCAAAATGAATGTTAATCCCCACTGACTCTAGGTTGCATTCATGCATACGCAGGCATCTGCAGTCCAATTGTTCCCAGCTGCATCTTAAATTCTATCTGTAATCCACCTTTAAATCCAAAGATTGGTTGCTGGTGGAATTAATATTGGCTAAATCCCCCAACTCCAGAATACATTTTAACCATGACTTCATCTTACCTCAGTCTTTAATGTCGGCCCTGGGATTGATCCTGGTTTCAAACTCTCCAGCATGTGGAAAAACCTCCTTACGCTTCTACTTCATCTACATTACCTCACATTGTTCTCAGTTTCACTGAGTACAGGGTAATTTTCCTCAATCCCTCATGCCAGGACTCAGTCTAACAAATCCATTCGGCATCATCCCCGAATCGGTATGTGGTCCCCATGACAGTGGGAAAAAATGTGGCACAATGTGGAAGGTGGTCTCACTGGGTGTGAATATTTTCAGCTTGGCGTCCTCACGTTGTATGAGTTTAATTAGTGTGACCCAGCATCTTGTTCTTGTATTGGATATATATTTCAAAACCTAAACCATTAACTCTCTGTAGATGATCCCTGACTTACTGAGTAATTTCAAAACACATTGAGGCCTTTCAATGTCAGCAAGACCAAGGAACTGATTGTGGATGTCAGCAAGTGGAAGATGGGAGAACACACACCAATCTTCATTGACAGGTCGGTGGTGGAAAGGAAGAAGAGCTTTTAGTTCCTGGATGCTAATATCGCTGAGGATCTATCCTGGGCTACCATTGATGCAATCACGATGAAAACACACCAACAGCTCTACTTTATGAGAGGTGTAAGGAGATTCGGTAGGTTACCAAATACTCTAGCAAATTTCTACAGGTATACCATCACGACCATTCTGACCGGTTCCTCCAGCATCTGATATGGAGGGGCCAATGCACAGGAACGTAAGAGGCTTCAGAGGGTTGTAGGCTCAGGCAGCTCCATCAGGGACACAAGCTCCCCCCGCCATTGAGGACATCTTCAAAACGCAGTGCCTCAACAAGAGAGCATCCCTTATTAAGAACCTTCACTCTCTGGGACATGTCCTCTTTTCATTACTACCATCAGAGAGGAGTATTGGGAGCCTGAAGACCCACACTGAACATTTTAGGAACAGACTCTTCACCTCTGCCCTCAGAGTTTTGAACAGTCCACAAATCCATGAACTCTACCTCACTTCCCTTTTTTTACCATTTATTTATTTTTATTGAAATAAAAGTACAGTGTAGTAATTTGTTATAGTAATATAACAATATAGTAATTTGTTATGCCTGCACTGTATTGCTGACATACCACACAAAATTGACATGGTAATGAAGTGGTTAACAGAAAACATTACAGCAGCGGCTGTAGGATTGGGCTTCAAGTTGGTGCAGGAAGCATCGTGAAACTTTCCCAGCACAGTTTTCTCTGATTTGATTTGATTTGACTCAAAACCATTCACTTCATTGTATGTTTCGATGCCCATGTGGCAAGTTAAGCTAATCTGTATTTCACAATTTATGTCAGTGATGATAAACCTAATTCTGATTCTTTCACGGCACCTCGGTCTAATATAACACACTACTTACAATCAGATATTTGTCATGTGCATTGTTTGTTCTGAGAACAACCTTGGCAACGCTTGTTTCTGGTATTAATCCCCACAGTCAGGCATTAACATAGGATCGGAGTGAGAGTCCTCAGACAAAGGCAGTGCTCACCCAGTTCTGCACATCTAAGAGTGCACAACGAAACAGGCCATAAAGGGTGTGGCAGCTGAGTGGGGTGCCATACAAAAGCATGTGGGGACTGGGATATGAGTTGGTGGGGAATTAAAGCCAGTGGGGAGTGAGGGCCAAGGGAGTAGATTAGTTTTGGATATTAAAGACTGCAGGGATGAGGAAGCTCTACCACAATCTGGCTGTGTGCCCCTGTTGATTCATGTCCTGCCCCGCTCCCTGTGCAGTTTACATCGGGGAAACAAAACTATTGGGCTCACAGAGAGCTAGAAATGGAAACTGAAACTAAAACAGAATGCTAAAAAATGATTTGAATTCTGGCTGCAGATCACGACAATTGGGAGCACTGACGTGCTGGATGGGGAGTGGGGTGGGGGTCAGAAATTTCACCCTCACTCCTTCTTTAAATATCTCACCAGTTCAATCTTCTTTTGCCTTTCTTAGCACAATACAGTACATTAACCTGATCCAGTCTATTCCTTATTTCCCCCTCTTCCCTGCTTCCTTAAATGTTCTCCACAACCCTGACTCACCAAAGCCTGTGATAGTCCACCCAATCCAACTGTGCTTTCACATCTCGCCTAACACCCTTTAATATCAAACCCCACTCTACTATTTGTCTCCATCCCTTTTAGTATCTCATCCAGTCTAATGCTTCTCTCTCATCTCCCCCATCTGGGGTTGACCCCATTGATCAATATCTGCCTCACAGAAGTTGTTTCCTGATGCCAAGATGAGGGTCTTGCCCGGAAATGTCGACGATGTTCTGCCACAGATGCTGCCTGACCTGCTGAGTTCTGATAGCATTTTGTTTCTTCCTTCAGATTCCAGTTGATATTGGTTGATGTTATGTCGATGTTGGTTGATGTTAGTTGACGTTGGTTGATGTTACGTTGATGTTGATTTACATCTTTAGGCAGTTGAGGACTCTGCCCGGGCCGACTGCCTGCCCCTCACAGATGCTGCTTGACCTTCTGAGTTATTTTTTAAACAAAAGAGCATAAGTTTATTCACACAAAAATACACAAAATGCAAACGTCAAGACAGTGAACAAATTCAAATTAAGATATGATTATTACTGTCTAAAAGCAGTCAATTCCCTGGGAAGGAAAATCCCCCCCCCCCCACTGTACCCATGGTGACTGCATGTTCCCTCTCCAAGGACACCCAGGCACAAACGTATTCCCAGAAGAAGGGCAGGCAGTCGGCCAGGGCAGAGTCCTCGACTGCCCATCACCTGATCACCATGGCCATGCCTAGGACCAAGCCTACCAGTAGATCCTCTGAGTGACCCATGCCCTTCTGTACCGCGTGCCCATATACAGGATCAGGAGCGTGGGGCTGAAGTGTAAACAAGCTCTGATTAGCAGTCCTTTCAGATATGCAGACAGGGGCAGCAACCTCTCACACTCCATATCAACGTGACACACTGAGTCCTCCCGGCCGCCGAATGGACGGTGTGTCAGTGAACCAATTTAAAATCCTGTTGCACAGTACTGCCCACCCCCTCCGCCCAGGTTCCCGATGGACATAGGAAGGACCCCTGCATAAAGAGAGTTCCACTGCGGAGCTGCCCTGCCGCCGTGGTGAGTCTGGTCAGCAGCCGAAAGCAAGGAAGTGAAAGGTGTGCACGAGCAGAACAACAGCGGTCTCAGTGTGTCATGGAAAGGCAGGGTGGGCAGCGCTGCAAACGGCTCACGTTATGTGGGACAGACACTCTCCAGAGAGGTACCTCGGGCCCTGGGTCCGAGAGCAGTTCCAGCTGACCAGGTAGTAGCATAGCTGGGACCATAAGACCATAAGATACAGGAGTAGAAGTAGGCCATTCAGCCCATCGAGTCTGCTCCACCATTCAATCATGGGCTGATCCAATTCTTCCCACACCCTGCCTTCTCCCCATACCCTTTGATGCCCTGGCTAATCAGGAACCTATCTATCTTTGCCTTAAATATGCCCAATGACTTGGCCACCCCTCACACTCCCAAGCCTCCCCAACAACCAACTTACTGAGTTCTTCCAGCATTGGTCTTTTCACCATAGGTTCCGCTACCGAGTCTCCCTTGTTCCCCTGTCTCTAGCATCTGAGGAATAGATAATCATCCAATTTTAAACAGCTTCTCTTGCACGGTCTCATAAATCCATGATTCTGTGCTCAGTGACGTTTACTGTTGTCCAGTTAAGCAATGCCTCAATTTTAAAAGTTTTAAATGCTTTAAAAAGCATTAATAACTCATCAAGAGTGATTGATAAGTTTGTGGCCTTGGGTAAAAGATGAGTTATTAACTTCAAACTGTCTGCATAATTAATCAGAATTGACTTGCATGTGCATGTAACGAGAGCTGTATAACTCATCTCCTTCTACCTTAGGCCACGAGCTTATCAATCACCCATATGTGGACACTTTCTAGAGGCCCAAGATCCGTATGCTCCACGACTGCTGGACTAAGTGTGTAAGTGTAGGAGGGGACTATGTTGAAAAATAAATGTACTAGGTTTTCTAAAATTGACTCCTTCTACCTTAGGCCACAAACTTATCAATCATCCCTCATAGTTGTACTATATTGTATGTATATGTATATATATAAATTGATTAAGCATTGTTGTTTTTAAATAATTCATTATGGGTTGAGCATACAGATATGTGAAATGCAAACATCATCACGCTACCAATGTGATACGTGCACGCCTCACTTAAAGTAAGTTCAAAGTTACGCCTGCATTTTTGGATTTCTGTGAGTTTACAAAACAATCTGTGCCAACCAAGTTGCATGACTGAGCTAATCCCATTTGTCTGCATTTGGCCCATATCCACCTGAACCATTCTTATGCATATAATTGTCCAAAAGACTTAGATATCGTAATTGTATTTGGTTGTAGAGTAATTGAGAGCAGAATCATGCCCTTTGGCCCATCTAGTCTGTGTTTAACTGTTATTCTGGATAGACCCATCAACATGCACCTGGATTAATGCCCTCCATTCTCAATCCATCCACGTACTTATCCAAACTTGTCCATTTGTTCCTCTCTACTAATGATTCACTTGCCCCTTTGACCCTCCTTACTAATCCTCTTGTCCTTTTGTCCCTCCGCACTCATCCTCTTGTCCATTTTTCCTTCCCTACTAATCATTCATTTGTTCTTTAGTCCCTCCCCACTGATCTCCCTCCTGGCAGTTATCTCTGCAAGTGGAAAAAGTGTTACACCTGTCCACTCACCTCCTCCACCCAGGGCCTCAGTCAGCCCTTCCAACTGAGGCAACACTTCATCTGCAAATCTGCTGGGGTCTTCGATGGTATCAGGTGCTCGATGTAGCCTCCTTTACACTGGTGAGACCCAATGGAGACTAGTGATTGCTTTATCGTGCACCTCCACTTGACTGCAGGAAGTAGGATTTCCCAGTGACCATTCTGACACTTTGGTTCATGGCCTCCTCTACTGCCAGGTTGGAGGAGAAACACCTGATCTTCAGCCTGGATGGCAGCCAACCTGATGGCATGAACATCAATTTCTCTAACCTCTGGTTACTGTACCCCCTTTCTCCTCCTTTCTTCTTCAATTTCTCACTCAGCCCCCCACCTTACCTTTTCTCCATCTCACCTGCCTATAATCTCTCCCGGGTGCCTCCCTTTCCCTCTCTTTCTCCCATGGTCCCCTTCCTCTCCTTTCATATTCCTTTTTACTTCAGCTCTTCCACCTATCACCTACTTCATCCCCACTTCCCCACACACCAGGCTTCACCTTCACCTTCTAGCTTGTACTATTCCTCTCCCCCACCTTCTTTTCCTGGCTTTTCCCCCTTCCTTTCCAATCCTGATGAAGGCTCTCAGCCCCAAATGTTGATTGTATTAATTTCCATGGATGCTGTCTGACCAGCTGAGTTCCTCCAGTATTTTGTGTGTGCTACTAATCCAAACTTCTCCTAAATATTGCAATCAAACCCACATCCACCACTTCCACCGACAGCTCATGGCATACTCACACCATCCTCTGAATGAAAAAATCCCTCAGATTCCCCTTAAATATTTCAGCTTTCACACTTAACCTCTGACCTGCAGATCTTGCCTTATCCAAACTCAGTGGGAAAAGCCTGCTTGCATTTACAGCATTAATACCCTTCATAATTTCATTTATCTCTCTCAAATCTTCGCTCATTCTTCTACACTCTAGGGAATAAAGTCCATGTAAATTTTCTCTGTACTCGTTCAGTCTAATTGATAACTTTCCTGCAGGTAGGTGACCAGAACTGTCAGCCTCACCATCATCTTATACAATTTAATATCTTAACTCATAACTCTGTACACTGATTTATGAAAGGTAATGTGCCAAGAACTCTTTCTACAATGCTATTTACCTGTGAGTGCACGTTCAAGGAATTATGAATCTATATTCTCAGATCTCTCTGTCCTATCGCCCTCCTCTTTGCCTCACCATTACTGGCTATGTTCTACACTGGTTTGTCCTCCCAAAGTAAACCACCTCACACTTGTCTGCATTACATTTCAGTTGCCATTTTTCAGCCCATTTTCCAGCTCACTTTGATATCATTCCTTGCTGTCCATAATGCCCACAGTCTTGATGTCATCTGCAAATTTACTGATCCTTTTTACCGCATTATCCTCCAGATCATCAGTATGGATGATAAACGACAGCGGACACAGCACCAATCCCTGCAGCACACCATGAGTCA
This sequence comes from Hypanus sabinus, assembly GCF_030144855.1. Taxonomy (NCBI): domain Eukaryota; kingdom Metazoa; phylum Chordata; class Chondrichthyes; order Myliobatiformes; family Dasyatidae; genus Hypanus; species Hypanus sabinus. The sequence goes on from NC_082721.1 coordinate 28,527,601, forward strand.
CAGGCCTCCAGCCAGAAAGGCAACTATATACTGCTACTGTCTAATTTCTCCTGTGAAGCCAATCTTCAATCCAATCAACTACCTCTCCCCCAAGGCCAAGCAACTGAACCTTCTTGACCAGCCTCCTATGCGGGACTTTGTCAAAGACCTTGCTAAAGCCCATGTAGATAACATCCATTGCCTTTCCTTCATCAGCTTTCCTTGTAACCTACTCAAAAAACTGTAAAAGTTTGGTCAACATGACCAACCACGTACAAAGCCATGCTGATGATCTCTAATGAGGCGCTGTCTATACAAAGACTTATATATCCAGTCCCTTAGAATACCTTCCAATAATTTACCCACTAGTGACGTCAGGTTCATGGCTTATAATTTTCCATCTTATTCTTGAAGAACAGAAGAACATTAGCTGTCCTACAGTCCTCTGGAAACCTTGCTGGTGGCTCAGGACATTTTCATTACCTTTAACAGGTGTCCCAAAATTTATGTGCTATCTTTTCTTCTGGGAGCTTGTTCCATTTACCGACCACTATCTATGTGGAAAGGTTAGCCCCTCAAGTCCTCTTAACACTTTCCCCTTTCATTTTAAACCAACGCTGTTTAGTTTTGGACTCCTTTATCCTGGGGAAAGACTTTCAAATTGTCGGTGACACTCATGATTTTATTGAGCAACTTAAGTTCAGCCTTTTGTGCTCCAGGGAAAATTGTCCTATCCTTTTCAGCTTCTGAGTATCCAATGTGTTTTCACCTTCACAGAACAAACAAACCCTTTTGGTTGACAAGACCATTTCACTTCCTGGTTCATTTTAGCTTTACTTCTCACAGTGGCCCCAGTAGTGGGAAAAAAACTGTGACTTAGTTTTGTTTACACCTTTGCTTACTGACAGGGATGTAGCATCCTGTGTATTCCCAAACACTGGGTGCGTAGCAATCTTTACTTGCCTTTCGATATAATCAACAACATCAGTGAAAGTAGTCTTACCGTTGTGCTTTTCTTGCAGTTTACAGACCACCATTCTCCATTTATCCCTGAGCATACAGGGCAATTTCTTTACAGTCGACATGTTGGTAGGCATGTCCAATTCACACATGTACTGCACTTCTTCCATGGCATTACACCAGCCTCTAAGAGCCTTCACATCTTCAGATTTGATAAGTACCCAAGAGAGAACGTTTTGCATGTAGGCAGATGCAATTTTCTGTTCCATATGAAAATATTCCTGTAGTAAGGCCTTAGCCTTTAGATATCCTTCCTTACTGTCAACATGCTGGCACCTTCTGACAAGTTATCTAGGGAATCAGAATCAGAAACAGGTTTAATATCACTGGCATAGGTCATGAAATTTGTTATTTTTGCAGCAGTAGCACATTGCAATACATAATAATAATAAAAATTGTGAATTATATTAAATATATAAATAAATTAGTTAAGTTAAATAAGTAGTGCAAAAGAAGCAGTAGGGTGGTGTTCACGGGTTCAAGGTCCATTCAGAAATTGGATGGCAGAGAGGAAGAAGCTGTTTCTGAATCATTGAGTGTGTGCCTTCAGGTTCTTGTACCTCCTCCCTGATGGTAGTAATGGGAAGAGGTCACGTCCTGGGTGATGGGGTTCTTAATAATGGGTGCCACTTCTTTGAGACACTGCTCTTTGAAGACATCCTGGATACTACGGAGGAGGGTATGTATCCATGATGGAGCTGACTCAGTTCACAAATTTCTGCACCTCACTGTGCAGTAACGCCCCTCCCCATATCAGATGGTAATGTGGCCAATTACTATGCTCTCCTTGGTAAATCTAGAAATTTGCAAGTAGCATTGGTGACATGCCAAATCTCCTCAAACTCCTAATGAAGTAAAGTCACCGTTATGCCTTCTTTGTAACTGCTTTGATATGTTGGGCCCAGGATAGATCTTCAGAGATGTTGACACCCAGAACTTGAAATTGCTTACTCTGATCCTTGGTGTGTGTTCCCTCTTCTTTGCCATCCTGATGTCCATGATCACTTCTTTGCTCTTGTTGATATTGAGTGCAAGGTTGTTGCTGCCACACCACTCATCCAGCTGATATATCTCACTCCTGGATGTCTTCTCGTCACCATCTGAAATTCTGCAATAATTCTGTTGCCAGCAGCTTTAAAGATGGCATTTGAACTGTGCCTAGTGTTACAAAGGATGAACAGCTCTGATGGGCAGAAGGGTGCAGAGTTGCCCATGTTCCCCCCCCCCCCCCCCGGGAGAATCACAAACCGTTACTGTTGCTATGCTGCTAATGAGAGAGAGAGAGATAAGAGAAAACATGCTGGAACTGGAACATCTGCTACAGATAAGAGAGAGATAAGGGAGGGGAGAGAGACTTGTTGACTCACCATATTATGACTTCTGAAAGACTTATGACTTCTGAGAGGGTTATTTACCTTATACCATTCTGTTCATTAAAATTCCTCAGTGGACAGCCAGAGTGGGCTGGTTTGATGGACACAGCCATTCAAAATTGAGTGACAACTGAGACCCTGTGAGTAGGGATAAAAATGAGGTCTGGGGAGACACCCCTCAGACACACCAGGGGACACACTAGTGAGCACTGCTTGAGTGTTGGAACCCACGTGAAGGTGTGGGGCATCGGAGACCGAACAAGGGATCGGTCAGTTTAACTCTCAGTGTTATAGCAGGGCTGGTGGGGGCTTGTGTGCGTGTCCACTCATGCCAGAGTGACGAGTCCACCATAGAAGAACGGTCCAGCTGAAGGACAGAGGGGTCATACCTGAATGGCCACAACAACATATCGACGGATCAAGAACGTAAAGGAAGGTTTGCCTGCCTGTAGCTGTTACTGCTCACTCTCTCTCTCTCTCTCTCTCTCTCTCTCTCCAACAATTACAACACAACAACCAACATCTACCTCAGCACTTATGAACTGAACGGAACTTCATACTTATAAATGACAATTCATTATCCCCTAGACATCGATAGAGCTTGTTTATTATTGATTATTATTATAACCACATTTTTAGGTTTATTATTGCTATCATGTATTATCTATATATTTGCATTATTGATATTGATTTGTATATTTTACTAATAAACACTGTTTGAAAATAGTACCACCAGACACCAACGGATTCTTCTCTCTCTGCTGGTTAGACACCCAGTTACAGGTACGTAACACTAGCCACACTATCCTAGATATGGAGCGAGTGGAGTGGTGGCCTAAGCACACACCTTCGAGGTGCGCCAATGCTGATTGTCAGAAAGGTGGAGATGTTATGTCTGATCTGAGCAGACTGTGGTCTTCCGGTGAGGAAGTTTATCATTCATTTGCAGAGGGAGGTACAAAGGCCCAGGTTCTGGAGCCTTTCGATCAGAATTGTTGGAATGAGTGTGTGTTGCCTTTATGGCAGTTATTTAGTTTATAATATTTTCACTTAGTAATTCGTTTGTTAGCATTCTAGCTAAAGTTAGGATTGTTTAAAGTAAATTCGTTGTCTGTGATATATCGCGGCATGCGATGACGTCACATCTGGTTTCGCCGCGTCTTGTGGGAAAATACCGGTTTGGGAGAAACGGAAAGGTGGGGGCCGACATGTGCGAGTCCTGCGCAAGCGCCAGCAAAGTTTTCTTTCTATGCACCAGAAACATAGTGAGAGCAACACTGTAAGTCATGAGATAATCAATATGTTGAATTAAAATGTTAACGCCGATCCTGTTAAAAGTAACGACGATCAATAAGAATTATGTTTTCGTTAGTTAAAGAGTTGCGGATAGTTTGTGCTGAAGTGTATTTAAAGCAGTCAATGGCGCAGGTAGATTCTGACTGTATGCTGCACTTTAATGTAATGTAGTTGTTGTAGTTTTACTTTTGCAAGTATTTACGATGTAAATGTAATATCAAGAAGGAAACAAATGCTGTACAAATCTTGTATTGTTTTATCAACAGTTTTCACCATATGTTAATGTGGAAGAGTGAACAGTAAATGGTTAATCTTACTGTGATCTTGTTGTCATTGACAAAGGTTTAACTCGGTGTTTAGTTCAGCGTGATCTTACATGCCGAGCGAGAACACACCAGTGAAAAAGCGGCATTATCAGGTGTTTCAAGTGCTGCAATGACAACTCGATCCAGCTTCAAGTTGTTGTCACCCAGCGACAGGGGCAGTAGGACATCAAGTAAGGCCGCCCATGCAAGAGCTAAGGCAGAAGCCGCCAAGGTGCGAGTGCGCTACGCCAAACGAGAAGCAAAATTGAAAATGGAAGCGGCTGCCAAAGAAGTCCAAAACCAGTTGGAAAGGGCAAGGATAGTGGCAGAGTTAGAAGTGCTGCCGCTGGAATGAGAAGAAGAAGCTGCCAGGGTGGAAGCAGAGTTCATAGAAGATGCTGAAGAAATGCATGATCTGGTTGACGTAAAATCTACTTCAGAAAAGACCAGATTGGAACGCACAAGCGACTATGTCCAATCTCAAATAGACTGGAAGATTTGTTCTTCCTCTCCATACTTACACGATAACGCCCCACGTCATGAGGAGTCTCAGAGAGATCCAATTGCATCACATCCATCCGAGGAAGACAATTTACCCTTGCAACTCCGCGATGAAGTCAAGAATGAAAGGGCTGATGACAAATACTTCTCCACACCAAACTTACACAGATTTGGCGAGAAGAGAGGCAAAGGCTGAATTCAGAACAGCAAAGTCCATAACAGAGGTACGCCCTAGGTCATATACCCGCCGACATACTTCCCCAGGCCGCATGCCACTTGCAATTGAACCCCGGCACAGTATTTAGCACGACAAGATCTCGTCACTTCAGGACTATACCAGTTCGACGACAAACCTGAAAATTACCGTGCATGATACTCCACGTTCACCAACACTATCGACGGAATCCAGCTCAGAGCAACCCAAGAGTTGAATCTTATGGCTGTTATGAATGTACCACAGCTCTGAGGGGCCGAAGGGTGCGGGGTAGCCCCCTCCTTTGTGAGAATCGCAAGAACATTATTGGGTTGGGTCAGAGGATCCAGGAAATGAGAGAGAGACATGGCCATTGTCTCCTGGAGACCACGTTTGTGGATTGGGGGACTATGCTACGTGCAAGCCCTCGGGCAAAGTGGGCTGGTTGAGAGAGAGATTGTATCACCCCAACCTGATTGACATCTACTACCCTGCGAGGTAAGATAAAAGAGGGGCTGTAGGAACAACCCCTCAGATGCACCAGAAGAAACGCTAGCGATCCCGTAATAGCGGGAAGCCATTTGAAGGAAGCCACGTGCGTTCAGTTCCCTTGCCTGGGGGCTGGTGGCTGGTACCACGGAAAACGACTTGGAACTAATAACGGGGAAACCAACTCCCCCGATGCAACGGATTGGCCTCATAAAAGACCGTCTCTCTTAAACCCAAAGAGCTGCAGCTTGAAAGGACAGTGACTTTTATCTTTCCATTGGACAATACAATATCCCCTAGACAAATGATAGAGCTATTGCTTAATTGATGATTATTATTATACCTGCGTTTTTAGATTGAGTATTGACGACGTATGTTATCTGAATGTCTGTATTAATCTTATTTTAGTGCCCCTTTATAAATAAAGACTTTTAAAAATAGTACCATCAGACTTCAACGGACCTCTCGATCTTTGCTGGTAAGTGACCCAGTTATGGGGTTCGTAACAAAAATTGGGGTTCTCGACTCGAGATTTGAAACCAAATTGGGGAGCCAGTGAATCGGGCTTGTAAGTCCAAACTTGGATCTGGTACGCAGGTAGCCAGATGGGAAACCAGCAAAGATGGACGTGGATGAATTTATAGAAAACCCGACTCTGGAGGCGCTAGAGGTGGCCACCAAATCGGACTTGGTAAATTTGGCGAAGGGGTTAAACCTCGCAGAGGTGAGGTTGTCAATGAAAAAGCGGGAGGTGCGAAGGGCTATAACTCAGTATTATATTGTGAGGAATGTGTTTTCAGCTGAGGTATTGGAAAATATCCCTGAAAAGGTACCAGCTAGTGGGATGGCTCAGTTAGAGTTGGAGAAATTAAGGTTGGAACATGAAATTAAGTTAAAGCAGCTGGAAGCAGCCAAGAAAGAGAGAGAGAGAGAAAGAGCCGAGAAAGAGAGAAAGAGCCGAGAAAGAGAGAGAGAGAGAAAGGGCCGACAAACAAAGGGAGCAGGCGCGCCAGCTAAAGGAGTTAGAGGTGAAACGGGATCAGGAGCTCCAGCTAAGGGCATTAGAGGTGAAAAGGGAGCAGGAAAGAGCTGAGAAGCAAAGAGAGCATGAACTTCAGTTAAAAAAGCTGGAAGCAGCTGAGAAGGAGAAGGAAAGGGCTGAGAAGGAGAGGGAGGCAGAGAGACAGAGGAAACATGACTTGGAGATGGAGAAGTTAAAGCAAGAGCAAGGGGTCAGACCGAGAGGAGCGTTTCAATGTTAGTCAAGAATTGAGGCTAGTACCTCCGTTCGAGGAAACGGACGTCGATAGTTACTTCTTGCTTTTTGAAAAGCTGGCAGTGAATCAGAAGTGGCCCAGAGGTCAGTGGGTGGCGCTGTTACAAAGTGTGTTAAAGGGGAAGGCACAGCGGGCATATACGCCGTTGGCCATGGAGGAAGGAGAGGAGGAGAGTTATGACAAAGCAAAGGCGGCCATTCTCCGGGGTTATGAGCTAGTACCTGAGGCTTATAGACAAAAGTTTAGAAGTTTAAAGAAAGGGTGGAATCAGACGCATACCGAGTTTGCCTATGAGAAGGGTGTGCTCTTGGACCGGTGGTGCACAGCAGAGAGAGTGGGAGAAGATTATGGGCATCTCAGGGAGTTAATTCTGATTGAGGAATTTAAAGGGTGTGTTTCGGAGGATATCCGGACGTATCTGAATGAGAAGCCAGATAAGCCCATCTCGGAATTTGCTAGGTTCGCAGATGAATATGCCCTAACCCACAAGACAAAGTTTTCCTCGAATAAAAGTACCCAGAGAGACTGTGGAAACGATCAAGAAAGTCCGCCGGCTGAGGCAGAGGTCCTGTCGGGAGCTAGTGGTAAGGTCGAGGGGGAAAGGCCAGATGGCCAGAGATTTCCGGGCTTGACCTGTTTTAATTGTGGAAAAGTGGGACATATTGCATCGCAGTGCTTTGCTCTGAGGAAAGAAACAGGAAAGGGGAAAGCAGCAGTCCCTATCGGATGTGCCGTGGTAATCAGTAGATCGACAAGAGAGCCCCGGGTAGACAGAGTACGAGAAGGGTTGGAGACTTGTCTGTCACACGGAACCATGTCTGTGAGGGAGGGAGACACACCAGTTCCCGTACGGATCTGGAGAGACACAGGATCTGTCGTTGATCTGCAGTAAGGTACTAGAGTTTGGTCGAAAGATGAGAATGGTAGCTGTAAAGGGGATAAGTAAAGGAACAGAAATGGTGCCCTTGCATAAGGTCATTATGGATTGTGAGCTGGTATCTGGACCAGTTGAAATAGGGGTGCGATCGGAATTCCCGAAGAAGGACGCGGACGTCCTTCTCAGTAACGATTTAGCAGGTGGTAAGGTTTGGGCAGCCATGACGATGGCCAGCCCACCGGTGAGTGCGGTGGCCCCGCCCCTAGAGTCCCAGATCTACCCCGCATGCGCGGTCACTCGCAGCCTGTCGAGAAAGGCAGCTGAGAACGAGAGCAGTTTAAATCTGGCCAGTTTCGATTTGGCCGAGACGTTTCTACCGACCTTGTACCACGAGGGTTTAGAGGGTGGTAAAACGAAGAGTAGTAAAGTAAAAGAGGGTAAGGAAGCGGAGGTAGATCTGTCCTTAGCGAGGAGAAAGGTCCTAGAGGCCGGAAATAAAGATGAGGAACCGCTAGAGCGGAGTTGGACATGGATGATCTGTCTGGTTTGGCAGAACTGTTTGAAGAAGTTGAAAATTCTAAAGGTGTTCCCAATAATGAAATGAGGGCAGTCCTAAAGGAAAAGGATGCTATTACCTCGAAGAAGTCTGCTGGGTTGGCAGATGAGGTTGTTTCAGCCCGCGGGGTTGAGTTTACTCCGGAAGGGAGTTGCCCGGAGAGTACCTGGGAGGATCGGGGGAACTTAGAATTTGAAAAGGGTACGGGTATTGAAAGCCTGGAAGAGGCCAACGTCCCGTTTGAGTGTGTCCAAGATGGGGATGCACTTGGTACTGAACCTAGTAATGGAGCTCAGAAAAAGTCTGAGGTATTTGATTCAGTTGAACGGGACGGCCCTCCTTGTGGGTCAGATAGACTTGGTTCAGTGGGAAAAGGGTTAACCTTGGTAACTGTGGGAAGTGAGAGTTCCCAGGTGTTTGTGCTCGAAGGTGTGTTCAAAGTTAATGCAGAGTTTAAGAATGGGGAGATAAGAATTATCATTGAAGGAAACGGGAAATCTATAGTTCCCAAATCGAATGAAGAAATTCTAAGCCCTGCAGATCGCTTACAGATTAAGCCGGAATATGACAGGCACCCCCCCCCCCCCCACCACCACTATTGTTATTCCAGCGTGTGGTGTAAAAGGGCAGAATTTGAAATGCTGCTTGAGCAAGGAAGTCGAACTGAAACCACATAGTCTGAAGGGGCCTGACGAGAGGGTTAGCCACCTGTGTAAAATTACAGAGAGGTGGGTGGAAATTCAGAAGATGGGTTAAGTTTGGGACATGGTGTTGATAAAATAATTCCTATGGAACAGGCGGGCGAGGGTTTATCTCGCCACCTTACTCAAATTCCCCTGAAAAGAGGCGACGGTTAAGGGGGACGCCATTTTTAAATAGCAAAACCGGTTGTACGGGATTTCGACAAAGCCTGTGAATAATATAGACAACTCCCTTGGAAGCCTGCCTGTTCAGTTTGAAAATGACCGAAAGACTAGTATTTACATAAACTTTTGTAGATGCACATAAGCTAAGAGCACACCTCCTTAGTTTTGTTGCTGAAAAAAAATAATAAAATAGGTGGTTATTAAATTGAAGTCTGATGCTACAAGACGTTGGTACGGTACAAGATGTTAAGATATTAAAGAAAGTGACACTGAAATTGTTAACTGTTTAGATACTGAATTGAATGTATCACAGTATTACTCTGTAGAGAAAAAAAAACTTTTGTATTGTGTTAGATTCTAAAACCCTGTAAGACTCTGTACTACTTCGCTTTCACCGCTGGTGAAAACACTTTGAAGAAAGGGGTGTTATGAATGTACCACAGCTCTGAGGGGCCGAAGGGTGCAGGGTAGCCCCCTCCTTTGTGAGAATCGCAAGAGCATTATTGGGTTGGGTCAGAGGACCCAGGAAATGAGAGAGAGAGACATGGCCATTGTCTCCTGGAGACCACGTTTGTGGATTGGGGGACTATGCTACGTGCAAGCCCTCGGGCAAAGTGGGCTGGTTGAGAGAGAGATTGCTTCTCCCCAACCTGATTGACATCTACTACCCTGCGAGGGAAGATAAAAGAGGGGCTGTAGGAACAACCCCTCAGATGCACCAGAAGAAACGCTAGCGATCCTGTAATAGCAGGAAGCCATTTGAAGGAAGCCACGTGCGTTCGGTTCCCTTGCCTGGGGGCTGGTGGCTGGTACCACGGAAAACGACTTGGAACTAACAACGGGGAAACCAACTCCCCCGATGCAACGGATTGGCCTCATAAAAGACCCGGGCAAGTTTAAAACAGTCTCTCTTAAACCCAAAGAGCTGCAGCTTGAAAGGACAGTGACTTTTATCTTTCCATCGGACAATACAATATCCCCTAGACAAACGATAGAGCTATTGCTTAATTGATGATTATTATTATACCCGCGTTTTTAGATTGAGTATTGACGACGTATATTATCTGAATGTCTGTATTAATCTTATTTTTGTGCCCCTTTATAAACAAAAACTTTTAAAAATAGTACCATCAGACTTCAACAGACCTCTCGATCTTTGCTGGTAAGTGACCCAGTTACGGGGTTCGTAACATGGCGAAATGGCTGGGGAACGAATCATGCGAACAGGTGAGATGCATACGTTCAGTGTACATCATCAACCCCGAGCTAGCCTTAAGCAAAGCATGGGAGAGACTTCGGGAGGGCTATGCGGCCCCTGAAATTATTGAAGCAGCGCTATACCAATGTCCGGAAAATTTTCCAAAGGTGTCAGCCAAGGACCACATTAAGTTAAGGGAGCTCGGAGATTTACTCATGGAGATTCAAGGTGCCAAAGAAGATGGCTACTCAACTGGTCTAGTATACCTAGATACTCCATCCAGGATTAGACAAATCGTGGACAAACTTCCATTTGGGCTGCAGGACAGGTGGGTGTCTGTTGCCTCAGAGTACAAAGAAGACCACAATGGTCGATTTCCTCCCTTTGAGTATTTCACTAGGTTTGTGTGCAGGGAGGCGAAGAAGCGAAACGACCCTAGCCTCATGGGTCAAGGAAGCAGTACAATTTACACCAAGCCAGATAAATCCTCTTCGAATAATTTCAACCTTGATAAACCCGTTTCAGTGCTTAAGATTGAAGTCTTTACAACTAACCACAACCCTAGCAAGAATTGTCCATTGCATAACAAACCCCGCCTCCTCAGAAAACCCCCTTGAAGAGAGGATGGCCCTTCTCAAGGAGAAAAGAATATGTTTTAAATGCTGTTCCTCGACCTCTCACTTTGCTAGAGAGTGTACGATTGCCATGAAGTGTCCGGAATGTAATAGCACTAATCACGATGGGGCCATGCATCCCGGCCCGTTACCGCAAACCGACAACGCTCCTTCACCCCCACAACAGGACGGTGGGGAGGGAGAGGCTCACTCCAGGACAACTGTTGTCAGCACGAGCTGTACAGAAGTTTGTGGTCAAGCTCAGTCAAGCCATTCTTGTTCAAAGATCTGCCTCACTAAGGTGTACCCTAAGGGAGCCAAAGACAAGGCCATCAAAGCCTATGTAATTCTGGATGATCAGAGCAATTGCTCACTAGTCAGTCCAGAGTTCTTTAAATTGTTCAACATTGAGAGTTCTACTACCTTAGAACCTGCTCAGGCAACGTGGAAACTCATGGGAGGAAGGCAGAAGGCTTCCAGCTTGAGTCCCTGGATGGTAAAGTCGTCATCTGTCTCCCTCCATTCTTAGAGTGCAATGAAATTTTGAATAACCACACTGAGATCCCGACGCCAAGTGCAGTGCTACACCAGCCATGTCTCCGCCACATCGCCAAACACATCCCAGAACTGAATCCAAAAGCAGAAATACTCCTGCTATTAGGAAGAGATGTTCTTCGGGTGCACAAGGTTAGGCAGCAGGTCAATGGACCACACGACGCCCCCTCTGGGCTGGGTGGTGATAGGAGAGATGTGTCCTGGCAATGTACACAAACCGACAGTTAGCATGCTCAAGACCAATGTGCTAGAGAGTGGCCGCCATTCAATTTTTCAACCCCGCACAAGTGTCACGTGTATTAAGGAAGCACGACAAGGCTTTGATAAACGTAAAGTAACTGACAAGACGCTGGGTCAGTCAGTCTTCGCTCAAACTGAGCATGATAATAAACTTGCTCAATCAGCTCAAGATGCCATTTTCTTATAAACAAAGGACACCAAGGTCTTCAGAGATGAAGCAAATAATGGGGTCGCCCCACTGCCTTTCAGAGAACCACGCCAGTGCTTGCCAAACAACAAAGAGCAGGCAGTCAGGCGGTTCACGTCCTTGCAAAAAACCCTGAAAAGGAAACCTGAGATGCAGCAACGCACCCGATTGACCCGCGAGGTACTGTGCACACTAATGGCAGAGGTCACAGCCATTATAAATGCACAACCACTCCTACCCGTGTCTTCTGACCCAGAAAACCCCTTCATACTCTCACCATCAATGCTCCTTACGCAGAAGGCAGGAGCTCCCCCTCCACCAGGGGACCTCTCCGATAACGACCTGTACACAAAGCAATGGAGACAGGTCCAGGCTCTGGCAAATCGGTTCTGGTCTCGTTGGAGACAGGAATATCTACCTCTGTTGCAACAGAGACAAAAGTGGACAGAACCCTGCAGGAATCTTCAAGTTGGAGATTTAGTCCTGCTCAGGGACAAGCAAATCACCCGCAACTGCTGGCCAATGGCCAGAATCACTGCCACATTCCCTAGCAGGAATGGACATGTCAGGAAGGTTGAGTTGAAAACTACCGACCAAGGTGATGTGAAAATTTACCAAAGGCCTGTTACAGAAGTCATTCTACTTCTACCTAAGGACTGATTAGAGACTAAAGTTTTATATTATGTTCATTGTGACCTTACGAAGGTCAGGCGGGGAGTGTGTTGCCTTTATGGCAGTTATTTAGTTTATAATATTTTCGCTTAATAATTTGTTTGTTAGCATTCTAGTTAAAGCTAGGATTGTTTAAAGTAAATTCGTTGTCTGTGATATATCACGGCATGCGATGATGTCACATCCGGTTTCGCCGCATCTTGTGGGAAAATACCGGTTTGGGAGAAATGGAAAGGTGGGGGCCGACATGTGTGAGTCCAGCACAAGTGCCAGCAAAGTTTTCTTTCTATGCACCAGAAAAATAGTGAGAGCAACGCTGTAACTCACGAGATAATCGATATGTTGAATTAAAATGTTAACGCCGATCCTGTTAAAAGTAACGACGGTCAATAAGGTTTATGTTTTCTTTAGTTAAAGAGTTGCGGATAGTTTGTGTTGAAGTGTATTTAAAGCAGTCAATGGCGCAGGTAGATTCTGACTGTATGCTGCACTTTAATGTAATGTAGTTGTTGTAGTTTTACTTTTGCAAGTATTTACGATGTAAATGTAGTATCAAGAAGGAAACAAATGCTGTACAAATCTTGTATTGTTTTATCACCAGTTTTCACCATACGTTAATGTGGAAGAGTGAACAGTAAATGGTTAATCTTACTGTGATCCTGTCGTCATTGACAAAGGTTTAACTTGGTGTTTAGTTCAGCGTTATCTTACACGCCAAGTGAGAACACTACAGAGTGTGTTAAATGCTGAGCTGGAGTTAATATAAGTACAGAATTAGTATTATCCAGCTGATCCAAGGCTGCGTGAAGAGCCAATGAGATCGCATCTTGTAGGCCTATTGTGGTGATAGGCAAAGACACCCGAGTTGTTTCTAGCCATGACCAACCTCTCAACGCACTTCATTGCGTTAGATGTGAGTGCTACTGGACAATATTCGTTTGGGCAACTCACCGTGCTCTTCTTGGGCACTGGTGTGAGTGTGCCCTTTTGAAAGCAACCTCTATTGTACTAATCAAGGAAACAGAGGCAGTGACTATAGCTGACAGCCCTGCCTTCAGCACTGATTTCAAAAGCATTCACAAGTGCATTAGACTGCAGAGTCGAGTCAAGTCAAGTTGCTTTTTATTGTCATTTCGACCATAACTGTTGGTACAGTACACAGTAAACACGAGATAACATTTTTCAGGACCATGGTGCTACATGAAACAGTACAAAAAACTACACTGAACTACGTAAAAACAACACAGAAAAAAACTACACTAGACTATGGACCTACCCAGGATGGCATAAATAATAAACAAGACAATAGGCACAGTAGAGGGCAGTAAGTTGGTGTCAGTTCAGGCCCTGGTATTGAGGAGTCTGATGGCTTGGGGGAAGAAACTGTTACATAGTCTGGTCGTGAGAGCCCGAATGCTTCAGCGCCTTTTCCCAGATGGCAGGAGGGAGAAGAGTTTGTATGAGGGGTGCGTGGGGTCCTTCATAATGCTGTTTGCTTTGTGGATGCAGCGTGTAGTGTAAATGTCTGTAATGGCGGGAAGAGAGACCCTGATGATCTTCTCAGCTGACCTCACTATCCGCTGCAGGGTCTTGCGATCTGAGATGGTGCAATTTCTGAACCAGGCTGTGATGCAGCTGCTCAGGATGCTCTCAATACAACCCCTGTAGAATGTGATGAGGATGGGGGGGGGGTGGTGGGAGATGGACTTTCCTCAGCCTTCGCAGAAAGTAGAGACGCTGCTGGGCTTTCTTTGCTATGGAGCTGGTGTTGAGGGACTAGGTGAGATTTTTTGCCAGGTGAACACCAAGAAATTTGGTGCTCTTAACGATCTCCACTGAGGAGCCGTCGAAGTTCAACGGGGAGTGGTCGCTCTGTGCCCTCCTGAAGTCAACAGCCATCTCTTTTGTTTTGTTCACATTCAGAGACAGGTTGTTGGCTCTGCACCAGTCTGTTAGCCGCTGCACCTCCTCTCTGTAAGCTGACTCGTCGTTCTTGCTGATGAGACCCACCACGGTCGTGTCATCGGCGAACTTGATGATGTGGTTCAAGCTGTGTGTTGCAGCACAGTCGTGGGTCAGCAGAGTGAACAGCAGTGGACTGAGCACACAGCCCTGGGGGGCCCCCGTGCTCAGATCTCAGTCGAAGGTTTGAATCTCTCTCTTAGGTAAAGATGAAATCCTTCACTGTTTCTTTAAGATTTTTATTTCATTTTGCTTCCTCTTAATATCAATAATACTATCCTGACATCTGTCACCTGAAACAAGAGTGTTTCCATGCTGGAAGTGAATGTCCGCACGAGCACTTTGAGCGGAGGGAAATGACGTAGATTCAGAGTGACACGTTAGTGCAGACTGGGAGTAAACACTCTGACCTACCTCTTAGGGGTTTAGTTCATGTTTCCCAAACACTTGAGGAATAAGTGAATCAATATTGATATTGAGGGGTTTCGTTTTTCAATATAAGAATTCACACCATAAGACTATCCTGCTAGAGCACTTTTAGCATGTACCACACATGAAGCCCTTAGCACATCAACTTTAGCCATATGGTTGTAGTATTTCTTCAACCAACTTATGTTCTTCTTTCCTTTTGCTCTTTTAGTGCATGTTTGTCCTTCAATAATCGTTAATGTTCTATTAATGCAGCTAAATCAGCCTCTG